>NC_134688.1:251280654-252780654 GCF_050947455.1 Rhinoderma darwinii | reverse complement strand
TACCATTAAATTCTCTCCCAAATTGTCTATTCCCGTGTCAATTATCACCAGTGAAGGATCGCACTGTGTGCCTGCGTACTTAGATTCCGGAGTGGCTGCAATTTTTATCCAGCAGGAATTAGTTGATCGTCTCTATTTGACGACAGTTCCTCTAGAGAATCAGGGAACAAACAGGTGAAGTGCCAGGTATGTTTCCATTATCTGTTGTGCCCAGATCGACCAGGTTTCCCCCCTTGTCACTATGCCCTCAGGTAGAAATTTTTACCAAATTGGTCATTGAGGACTTTAAAAGGTTATCTACGTACAGGACTAATGATAATCTAACCCATGAGCAAAGAAACGCACTTAGGAAACTCCAAGCATTGAACGATGTAGTCTTCAAGGCTGCGGACAAGGGGGGAAATGTTGTTATTTGGCCAACCACAAAATATGAGAGGGAAGCCTTCAGACAGTTGCGGGACAGGCAGACCTATCCTAAATTACCAACAAACCCAGCTCCTATCTTTGCTCAGCAATTACGTGGAATTTTGGACGCAGCCCTTGATAGGGGCATTATCCCTGAAAAAATTTATGAGGGATTATTGACCAATGATCCCAAAATTCCCACGCTTTACCTTCTACCAAAGATACACAAGGATCCCACTGACCCCCGGGACGTCCGATCGTGTCCGGGATTGATGGTTTATGCGACCCTGTGTGTAAATTTATTGATCACTACTTGAAAACCTTGGTTAATGATTTACCTTCATTTGTCAAGGACACGACGGACGTACTTGGGAGGATCAATGGGATCCAAATTGAATCAGATATGTATCTTGTGACAGCGGACGTAGAATCACTCTACACGAGTATAAGGCATAGTGATGGTTTAGAGGTGGTCCGATTCTTCCTGGGGACCAGCAACCGGGATGGCCAATTATGTGATTTTATTTTGGATTTATTACAATTCATTTTGAGTCACAATTTTTTTGTATTTAAGGATTGTTATTATTTACAGAAGCAGGGGACTGCAATGAATGCGGCGTGCGCTCCGTCCTATGCGAACCTGTTTCTCGGTTTGTGGGAGAGACAGGTTTTCCACGGGGACGGCGGCTGCGCCGCTGACCATGTGCATTCATGGTTACATTATATTGATGACATTTTCTTTATTTGGCAGGGTTCGGAGTGCGGTCTGATAAATTTCATGCAGGAACTTAATAATAACTCATTCAATATTAAGTTGACTTACAAATACCATCAACAATGTACAGAGTTTCCGGATATACGTATTTTTGCAGACACTGGGTTTTTTGCATACTGATGTCTTTCGAAAGTCGACATCAGTTAACTCTTTACTGCATGCATCATCAGCCCACACTCCGTCAACTATTAAAGCCATCCCGGTTGGCCAGTTCCTCAGGATGAAGCGGATCTGCTCCTCAGATACCCTATTTGAACAACAATCTAAAGACCTGAGATCAAGGTTTAGAGAGAGGGGTTATAGTAACAGAACTAACAATTAGGGTATAGGATAGCAAGAGCTACTCCACGCAATGATCTCTTGAGATCTAAACAACAACAGATCAGTGAATCAGGTGTAAGATTTATATCTACATATAATGGGCAGTGGAACAAGATGAGAACCATCTTGGAAAAACACTGGCCCATTTTGGGATCTGAACCACTATTGGCTCAAAACTTATCAGATAGGCCGATGATGACAGCTAGAAGAGCTAAAAATCTGAAAGACTTCATAGTTAAAAGCCATTATATACCACGCCAGATATGTCCCTTTGGCTCCAGGGGACCGAGAAAGGGATGTTACCCATGTGGCGATTGTAGAGCCTGCATAAACATCTGCAGGGCAACCAACTTCTCCTCAGCCGACGGACTGAGGGACTTTGAAATTAGGGAATATATCTCATGCAGCACCACACTTGTGGTATATTATGCCACTTGTGGTTGTCCTAAAATTTATGTTGGACTAACCTCCAGAGAACAGAGGATTCGGACAAGAGAGCATGTACGCGATATTGTGGGGGCTGGTGAGATAGAGGATTTAACACAGCTAAAGACCCTACCCCGACATTTTAAACTATACCATGGCTGTAATCCTAAAACACTATTGGTGAGAGGAATTGACAGAATACATGGCGGCATCAGGGGGGGCAATGTGAAGAGAGTGTTAGCACAAAGAGAGTGCAAATGGATCGTCATGGTGGGATCCATGGCACCCGAAGGATTAAAAAAAAACTCTGCTTTGTTCCGTTTTTATAGTCTCTACCATCTTTGCTTTTTTATTAATTGTCTGTATTGCATGTTTTTATTAGGTTTTGCGTACGATATACATATTCGCTATATGCCTGACACTTTGAACTGGGGAAAAGATATCCTTTTAACATCATCGTCTGAATATGGGAATTTGCGTCTCTACTTTAGCTATATTAAATCAAGTGGAGGAGTTCTTTCATCTTGACACCTATGCACAGGGGCGGATTAAGGGTACCAAGGCCCCCGGGCACATTTTCAGGTCTGGCCCCCCCCCCTCCCGAACTCCGAGGACGCTGTACTGTATGTATTTGTTTGCAGATTTCTGTTTAGGCGGCCACAGACCTGGCACGGTTTTAATTTAGCTGTAAAAGTGGAATGAGCCATATAGAAGAAAGAAAACAGAATACTTTGAGACACTGAAGTGGTCAGGAGCTTTATAACTTTTTTATTTTTACGTCAAAGGAGTGGTGTGTGAAGGATTTGTTTTTTTGCAGGAGGAATTATAGTTTTTATTGGCACCATGTAAAGTACCATATAATGGGTGAATTGAAAAAAACTGGGATTCCTCCATGGTTTTTTTGGATTTAGTTTTTACTGTATATATTTATCTTCTCTTAAGGTAAAAGTAGATTTAACATATACTTTTACCTTAACTCCTTAACGCCGAAGAACGGATATATCCGTCCTCAGCAGCTGCTAGTTCGCGCAGGAGGACGGATATATCCGTCCTGTGATGGCGCGGGTACTGCCACTGTACCCACGTGATCAGCGGCAGGAGCACGGCTGTTCTACACAGCCTGGCTCCTGCTGCAACTGCCGGAATCGAAGCGCGCTCCGAGTCCGGCAGTTTAACCCATTAAATGCCGCTGTCAATAGTGACAGCGGCATCTAATGTGTTTGACAGAGGGAGGGAGCTCCCTCTGTCACCCGATCGGCGCCCCCGCAAACAAATCACGGGTCGCTGTCGGGTTTCCATGGCAGCGGGGGTCTAACAAAGACCCCCAGGTCTGTCTTCCGCAACTGCCTGTTAGGCGATGCCGGAGGCATGACCTAACAGGTTGCCTGTCAGTTTTACACTGACAGGCAATAATGCTTTGGTATACTAAGTATACCGAAGCATTATATATGCGATCGGCACATCGCATAGTGAAGTCCCCTGGTGGGACTTTTATAAAAAAATTTCAATCAGTTAAATAAAGTTTGTTGAAAAAAAAATAATAATAATTACAGTCAAAATCAAATAAAACTACTTTTTTTGCCCAAAAAGTGGTTTTATTCAGTAAAAGTGTCAAAACAAATCACACATACACATATATGGTATCCCCGCCATCGTAACAACTTGACCAATAAAATGAACACATTAATTAAACCGCCGGATGAACGGCGTCCAAAAAAAACGCAAAAAACAACGGCAAAATTCTCTCTTTTCTCCCATTCCCCCCATAAAAAATAAAATAAAAGTTAATCTATAAGTCCTATGTACCGCAAAATAGTACTAATGAAAACTACGCATTGGCCCGCAAAAATCAAGCCAACATACGGCCACATCGACGGAAAAATAAAAAAATGACGGCTCTTGGAACGCGGCGATGCAAAAACAAGTAATTTTTTTCTAAAAGGCTTTTTATTGTGCAAACGTAGGAAAATATATAAAACCTTTACATATTTGGTATCCCCGTAATCGTGCCGACCCATAGAATAAAGTGAACATGTTATTTACGCTGCATAGTAAACGGCGTAAATTTATAACGTGAAAATCAATGCTGGAATAGCTGCTTATTTTCAATTCTCTCCTAAAATAAAGTTAATAAAAGTTAATCAATATATTGTAAGAATCTAAAAATGGTGCAATTACAAAATACAACTCGTCCCGCAAAAAACAAGCCCTTATACGGCTATGTCGACGTAAAAAAAAAAGTTACGACTCTTGGAATGCGACCGTGAAAAAACAAAAAATAATCCTTGGTCATTAACGTGCAAAATGGCCCGGTCATTAAGGGGTTAAGAGAAGGTAAGTATATACATACCCAGAACCAAGCTCAGCACATATATACAGCCCCAGAACCAAGCTCAGTACATATATACAGCACCAGAACCAAGCTCAGTACATATATACAGCACTAGAACAAAGCTCAGTAAATATATACAGCCCCAGAACCAAGCTCAGTACATATATACAGCACCAGAACAAATACAGTTCAGTACAGAGATCATTTGCAAATTCAGTTAAACCCCTGCCATATAAATTTGTACATCATAAAACGACAGCTCCCAGTATAGCCTGAACAATGGTTAGGATATGCTGGGAGTTGCTGTTTAACAAAAAGAATGCTACCATCCGTCATCTCGCTGCAGATCATACAGTGACTACAGTACTGATCAGTCACAGGTAGAATAAACATTTATATTGAGTGACTCACCGGTGACGCCTCAGATTCCTTTTCGTTCTTTTTCTCTTTTCTTCTCCATCTGGTTCAAACCTCTATGATGACTTCTCCCGGGCACGGCCCATTTCTGCAGTTTGCAGCTCAGATGTCTTTGGCTCCTCACTTTTCCAACATTTCCGCACCTGTAAACGAAGATAAAATTCTCATGATACCACACTCTATGCTTCTAACTATAATAGTATCATACAATGATTATAGTACTATACACTGTACTCCTGAATATAATAGTACTATACACTGTACTCCTGAATATAATAATATTATACACTGTACCCCTGAATATAATAGTATTATACACTGTACTCCTGAATATAATAGTACTATACACTGTACTCCTGAATATAATAATATTATACACTGTACCCCTGAATATAATAGTACTATACACTGTACTCCTGAATATAATATTACTATACACTGTACTCCTGAATATAATAGTATTATACACTGTGCTCCTGAATATAATAGTGCTATACACTGTGCCCCTGAATATAATAGTATTATACACTGTACTCCTGAATATAATAGTACTATACACTGTACTCCTGAATATAATATTACTATACATGTACTCCTGAATATAATAGTATTATACACTGTACTCCTGAATATAATAGTGCTATACACTGTTCTCCTGAATATAATATTACTATACACTACGCTCCTGAATATAATAGTACTATACACTGCGCCCCTGAATATAATATTATATTCAGGAGTACAGTGTATAATACTATTATATTCAGGGGCGCAGTGTATAGTAATATTATATTCAGGAGAACAGTGTATAGCACTATTATATTCAGGAGTACAGTGTATAGTAATATTAGATTCAGGAGCACAGTGTATAGTATTATTATATTCAGGAGCACAGTGTATAGTGCTATTATATTCAGGAGTACAGTGTATAGTACTATTATATTCAGGAGTACAGTGTATGATACTATTATATTCAGGAGCGTAGTGTATAGTACTATTATATTCAGGGGCGCAGTGTATAATACTATTATATTCAGGGGCGCAGTGTATAGTACTATTATATTCAGGAGCACAGTGTATAGTACTATTATATTCAGGAGCACAGTGTATAGTACTATTATATTCAGGAGTACAGTGTATAGTACTATTATATTCAGGAGCACAGTGTATAGTACTATTATATTCAGGAGTACAGTGTATAGTACTATTATATTCAGGAGCACAGTGTTTAGTACTATTATATTCAGGGGCGCAGTGTATAGTGCTATTATATTCAGGAGCACAGTGTATAGTAATATTATATTCAGGAGCACAGTGTATAATACTATTATATTCAGGAGTGCAGTGTATAGTACTATTATATTCAGGAGCGTAGTGTATAGTACTATTATATTCAGTAGTACAGTGTATAGTACTATTATATTCAGGAGTACAGTGTATAGTATTATTATATTCAGGATTACAGTGTATAGTACTATTATATTCAGGAGTACAGTGTATAGTACTATTATATTCAGGAGTACAGTGTATAGTACTATTCTATTCAGGATTACAGTGTATAGTGCTATTATATTCAGGAGTACAGTGTATAATACTAGCACTATACACTGTAATCCTGAATATAATAATACTATACACTGTACTACTGAATATAATAGTACTATACACTACGCTCCCGAATATAATAGTACTATACACTGTAATCCTGAATATAATAATACTATACACTGTGCCCCTGAATATATGTGTGTGTGTGTGTGTGTGTATAGGAGACAGCATATCTATAGCACTACGACCCTACAAACTATGGATAGGATTAGATACAGTGGCTCAGCACAGTATCACACATGATAGGATTACATACAGTAGCTCAACAGACAGTATCACACATGATAGGTTTAGATATAGGGACCAGCTCGCTGACATTGTGGTTCCAGCGCTGGACCCAGAAAAGGTAAGTATAAGAATTGTTTTGCTTTTTTATGTGTTACGAATTATTTTTGTGTGTTTGTGTTATTTTACAGGTTCGGTCGTTGGACTACGTCAGATTCGAGGACTTCTTCAATGACAGCGTTTTTTTATTCTCAATAAAATGGTTAATGAGGGTTGTGTTTGTTTTTTATTTCAATAAAATATTTTTTCTATGTCCTTGTATTTTTTTAAACTTTACTTTTACCGCCTTATTAATAGCTGCTGGCTGATTGACAACATCCATTACTAAGGCGAGGCTTAATGTTAGCAGGCAGAGAGGCTAACACTAACCCCCATTATTAACCCGGTACCCACCGCCACCAGTGGTACTGAGAAGAGCCGGGTACGAATCAGTACCCGACCATCACTACAGATGGTAATATCAGCCTGGGAAAGGCCAAAAACAGTGGCCCTTCCCCACTGGTAATGCTAGGCTGCTGCTGTTGTATATGGCGGTGTTCCCCCCATTTTTCATAACCAGCCAGATACAAGAAAGCAGCAGCAGGTTACCATTACCAGGGGAGAAGGGTCACAGTTTTTGGCCTTTCCCAGCCTAATAATACCAGCATGCGGCCGCCCCATTGCCCGACCATCACTACAGATGGTCAGGTACTGGATCGTACCCGGCTCTTCCCGACACCCCTGGTGGCGGTGGGTACCGGGGTAATAATGGGGGTTAGCCGGCGTCCATTACTAAGGCGGTAATAATAAAGTTTAAAAAACAAAGAGATAGAAAAAATATTTTATTGAAATAAAAACCACCCAGACAACCCTCATTAACCATTTTATTGATAATAAAAACGCCGTCATCGAAGTAGTCCTTGAATCCGACGTAGTCCAATGGCCGAACCTGTAAGAAAACACAAACACAACAAAAACGATTAGTAACACGTGTGGTAGGCTTAGATACAGGCCCCATCAGACAGGATCACACATGGGCCATGTATCTAAGCCTACCATGTGCTTATGTAAGATGCTTAGATACAGGGCCCAGCAGACAGGATCACACATGGGCCATGTATCTAAGCCTACCATGTGATTGGCTTAGATACAGGGCCCAGCAGACAGCATCACACAATCTGTGATCCTGTCTCATGGGCCCTCTAAGCCTGCATGGGCCCTCTAGGCTTAAAGGGATTGTCCAGTCCCTAAACATTGATGGCCTATCCTCAGGATAGGCCATCAATAGCTGATGGCTTGGGGTCCGTCTCCCGGGACCCCCCAATCACCTGTTTTGAAGGGGCCGCAACACTCGTACGAGAGCTGCTTCCCCTTCATTTCACTTACTCGCTCACACTGTGAATCGCCCACACGGATTCAGTGTGAGCAAGTGACCGGAATGAAGGGGAAGCACCAGCTCTCGTACGAGCGCTGTGTCCCCTTCAAAACAGGTGATTGGCGGGGGTCCTGGGAGTCGGACCCCAAGCCATCAGCTTCAAGCAGAAGGGGTATCAAACTTACACTGCTCTTCAGCCGCGGCGGATGTCCTGACTAAGGATGGTGGTGACGTCATGCGCTTCGCACCGGAAACAGGAAGGTAAGTACTGTAGTTACTATAGTAACGGGCCGCGGCTCCCGTTACTATAGTAACTTTTTTATTGTGTAGTGCGTAGTGTAGTGTATAGCCACTGGTTGGGTGAGCGGTCCCGCTTCACTCCGGTTCTCTGAACCGGCTGTAATTTTAACAGCCGGTAAGGGAGAACCGGGGCGAACTGGGCCCCCTTCCAGCCTCAGGCCCCGGGCACTTGCCCATATTGCCCTCATTGTAATCCGCCCCTGCCTATGCACAACTGATTAGAAATGCATATTTATCAGATATTTGACTCATCATGTTGGTTTGTTACTAAGGAGTATTTATTTAAAAAATATATTTTTCATTACTCTGCAATAGCTATCCATTGTTCATCGTACTTGGTTATTTTCATGCTTTGTGTGATGCACATTGGCTACATTTGCTAATTTGGTGTAGATCTCTGAATAGCAGTATTATCATACCCTATTTTTGTGTTCTTTCACTTATATGTATATATAACAAGAGAAATTTTATGTAAAAAATTATTATATATATTTTTAGCACTGCATTGTTATATTTTGCCTTAATGGGATCAATAAGTTATTTAATTATGCATTTATTGGTATATAATTTTTATTAAATATCACACAGGCTTATATTTGTCTTTTTCACCTTGTATTTTTTTTGTGTGCACTATGAATTATTGTGGGGTCTTCCTATTTTTATGTTTTTTTTCCCCAAAATTGTGTTTTATTTATGGTTTTTTTCATACATTATTTATTCATCACATATTCTTTTTATTTATTTTCCTACACTACTCAATATCTCTAATTTTTATTATTTTTTCACAGCAATACCTTTTTTAGGGTTATACACATATTCTTGGCTATTCAGTATCGGAGGTCAGTTATATTTCCTACGTCCTCCGCTTCCTTCTATTTATTCCAATTGATCTCGCTTACCCCATGTTCTAGTCTGACGACGAGG
The DNA here is from genome assembly GCF_050947455.1 of Rhinoderma darwinii. Lineage (NCBI taxonomy): Eukaryota > Metazoa > Chordata > Amphibia > Anura > Rhinodermatidae > Rhinoderma > Rhinoderma darwinii. Next base: position 252,771,507 of record NC_134688.1, on the reverse strand, counting down.
AGCGCATGCGTGTGGAGGCTGTCGGTGACGATGTCTTGTCCTCTCTGGCTCCTATGGGCACACTGCGCACGTCCGGAACTCCCGTTACGCGTCAGGAATCCGGATGTCCGCTGCAGTGCTTGGAGCCGGAAGTGGGGCAGGCCCGGTTTCCGGCCGCGCCATTGCGCATGCGCCGTTACTTGTCGCCTAAACGAGGACATCTATTCTATACTCTCTATTTAAGGGCTAGTTTTTGTCAGGACACATACACACACCCCCTGAGGAAGCACCGGAAGCGAAACGCGTGTTGGGGTCCATGTGGAGGAGCAAGTACTGAGTCATTCTTTTGCTGTTGTTATGGGTAAGGTTAGGATTACTTACTATGGATTGATGCACTGACACTTTATTCTAATTTCCCTTCCCCTTTCTTTGTACCATAGAATCCAATGTCCATGGGGACTGTGGACAAGGAAAGGGGAACTTACCCTTCATTACATACATATCCATTTAATTAATAACTCTAGCCCACAGCATTCATATATATATAACTCTGTATTTTTGACCATTTGCTCCATTTATCTTACTGGAGTCTTGTCCTTATGTATTTTTTTAAAACATTGTCTGTCATATGTGTTCAATAAAATATTTACATTTTTATAAATTTGGCTATGAGCTCTGCTTTTTCTCTTGTGTATGGTTTACACCTTCGGAGGAGCCTATGCATGTAGACAGCCTGTGATTGTCCGACCAGGAACGGCAACGTAGATGATCGACTGGGTTGTGTCTGTAATGTGGCCACAGGGAAATTTTGTGCGCTAATTCCCACAAAAGCCGGGAAACTCCAGCACCTAGGTTTAATTGGAGAGACTAACCTAGGTAAATCACTCTCTACCATTAAATTCTCTCCCAAATTGTCTATTCCCGTGTCAATTATCACCAGTGAAGAATCGCACTGTGTGCCTGCATACTTAGATTCCTGAGTGGCTACAAGTTTTATCCAGCAGGAATTAGTTGATCGTCTCCATTTGACCACAGTTCCTCTAGAGAATCCCTTGGCGGTCGCCTCTGTAGATGGATAATCTCTGCCTGACCCGATTCTGTCTATCACCAAACCACTGAGACTACAGATCGGAGTCCTTCATTCTGAGCTGTTTGCTTTCTATGTCTTGTCCAAAGCTATCAACCCCATTCTACTGTGATTACAACGGCTACGCCAACATGCTCCTGTCCTTGATTGGAACTCCGGAGAGGTCCTCCAGTGGGGATCCCAATGTCTGCACCTCTGCCTGCCTCAGGCTGGTCCCGTTATTTCTCCACTGCCTCAGTCTCTCTCTGGATTACCCCCACAATATGCCAGCTACGCAGATTTCTTCAGCAAGAAGGAGGCAGAGGTCCTTCCTCTTCATCGTCCATATGACTGTCCTATAGAGTTGCTTCCTGGAGCCTCACTCCCTCGTGAATGGGTCTGCCCGCTTTCCTTGCCTAAAACCCAGGCCATGTCGGAGTATGTCAAGGAGAACCTGGTGAGGGGGTTCATCAGGAAGTCTACTTCACCTGCCAGAGCTGGATTCTTCTTCGTGAAGAAAAAGGTTGGGTCACTCCGACCGTGCATCCACTACCGTGGATTGAACCAAGTCACGGTAAAAAATAAGTACACCTTGCCACTTATCTCTGAGCTCTTCGACAGGATGCTTGGAGCTAAGGTATTCACTAAGTTGGATCTATGCGGGGCCTATAACTTCATTCGTATATGCAAAGGGTGACGAATGGAAAACCGCATTTAACACCTGGAACAGTCACGTGTATATGGTCATGCCCTTTAGACTGTGTAACGCTCCAGCGGTATTCCAGGAGTTTGTGAACAACGCCTTTTATGATCTTCTCTATGTCTGTGTGGTGGTATATCTGGATGACATCTTGATCTACTCACCCGATCTGACGACACATCGGAAGCACGTACGCCAAGTCTTGTTGTGGCAAAGGGGGAATACGTTTAACGCGAAACTGGTGCATATTTGAAAAGAGGTCCTTTCCCTTCCTGGGCTATATTGTCTCCGAACATGGTCTTCAAATGGACCCAGAGAAAGTGAAGGCCGTCTTCGAGTGGCCATGCCCTCAGTTTCTCCGAGCTATACAAAGATTTCTTCGATTTGCTCATTTCTATTACCAGTACATTCCAAATGTCTCATCTCTTACTGCTCCCTTCTCTCTCACCAGAAAGGGAGTGAACACTAAGGACTGGACTCCTAAGGCAGAGTCTACATTCTCCAACCTCAAGAGTGCCTTCACGTCTGCGTCTGTTCTTTATCATCCTGATGTTGCTCAGCAGTTTTCCGTGGAGGTTGATGCCTGTTCCATTCGTGCTGGAGCGCTCCTGTTTCAAAAAAATTCTAAGGGTAAGGCTGTATCTTGCGGATTCTTCTGCAAACTCTTCTCTCCTGCTGAGCGCAACTACTCTATTGGAGATCGAGGGTTGCTCGCTCTCAAGCTGGCCTTGGAAGAATAAAGACACCTGCTTGAGGTGTCTGCCCTGCCCATCATCATCTACACCGACCACAAATATCTATCATGTCTGCAGTCTGCACAGCAACAAAAATCCTCGTCAAGCTAGGTAGTCGCTTTTCTTCGCCAGGTTTTATTTTCTTCTTCATTTCCGCCCTGCGGACAAAAACATTAAGGCCGATACCTTGTGATCATTTGAGACTGATGACTCAGAAGAGGAACCTCAACATATTATGGATCCATCTAGGATTATTGCCTCTGAAGACAAGGACATTCCTCCTGGAAAGATCTTTGTCAAACCTGCTGACAGGAAAATAATTATTCGCTGGGGGCATAATTCCAAACTGGCCGGGCATTCTGGTGTTCAAAAGACTCGGGACTTTATTGCTCATCATTACTGGTGGCCCTCGCTACCTAGGGATGTCTTGGACTATGTTTCCTCCTGTGCTAACTGTGCTCTAAACAAGTCCCCTCATTCTAAACCTGCTGGTCTGCTCCAGCCTCTGCCGGTGCCTGATGCTCGCTGGCAACACATTGCTATGGACTTTATTAAAGACCTTCCCTTTTCGATGTGAAGCTGGATTTATTTTCTGCCTATCACCCACAGTCTGACGGTCAAGTGGAGAGGATCAACCAGATACTAGAGAATTATGTCTGTCATTATGTCTCTGTCCAACATAACATTTGGGTACAGCTCCTGCCTTGGGCGGCAGTTCTCATACAATAACCATACAAGCGAGTCTACTACTTCCTCTCCGTTCTATTTTGTATATAGACAGCACCCACAAGTTCCTCTTCCTGTGCCAACTATGTCACAAGTGCCTGCAGCCAAATCTTCATTCGGGTCGTTTCTTCACATCTGGCAGCAGACCAAGTCCGCAATTCTTGAGGCAGTGAATCGCATGAAAACATATGCCGATAAGAAAAGAAAGGTTCCTCCTTAGTTTCTCCCCGAAGTCAAGGTCCGGCTTTCCTCTAAGAACATTTGTCTGAAGATCCCTTCCCACAAGTTTGCTCCCAGGTTCCTCGGTCCTTTCGAGGTGTTACAACAGATCAACCCAGTGTCCTATAAACTTCAACTGCCTCCTACTGTAGCAATGGCGGCCGCCGTTCACAAGCTACCTGGCTTCCCATGGCGGTCGCCATCTTAATTCACCGATCTGCCGGCGATTTCCTCCTGCTTGGGAGTGCCGGCAAGTACTGCCCCTCTATGCTAATAGTTCCCGTAAGGTGCGCTCACTCCCGGCCTTAAAGGGCCAGCGCGTACACCAAGTAAAAGTGTCCCACCAATCCAGTTAACACCTTGGACTTTAAAAAGGGCTCTGACCTTTCACTCCTTGCCTGAGCATTGTTGTGTCTACCCATGTTTGTCAAACAAATGGTCCCTTATTTGTATCCTGCTCCCAGTGTTCCCATATCCTGCTTTCTGTATCCTGTTGTTACTTTATTCCTGTGCCTAAACTCGTTGTTGGAGTCGTGTTGCCTCATCTGCCACGTCTGAGGTCATCTGCAATGTCTGGTCTCATCTACCACGTCTGAGGTCATCTGCCACGTCGGGCATCATCTGCTACTCCAAAGCATCTGCGTGCATAGCACTCCAGGTACTCCTGCACTGTGACTGTTATTGACTATAATTTGGCCAGCTGCTTCTCTGCCATGGCAGAGCAGTCTGGTGGGTCCACATACCCCACAGACATGACACCTACTCTCAAAATCCCCAATTTGTTCCATGTTTCCCTCGTAAAGCCTGTGGTCCTAAACCTCTACAGTAAATTTCCCTGTTCTGTAGTTGGTCCCAGCGGTTCTTCTGATGTCTTTGAGGTGATGGAGATCCTGGACTACAAGAGAGTAGGAGGAAAGACTTTGTATTTGGTGGACTGGAAATGGTTTGTTCCTGAAGAGAGGTCCTGGGTGCCATAAGAAAACATCAATGCCCCAACTCTCCTCAAGAGATTCCTCCTACGCTCTGGACCTCAAAAGAGGGTGTGCAAGGGGGGTTCTGTTGTGTCTGACCGCCGGCACACTGTACTTACCGGCAGCTGTGACCCCGGGACACTAAGAGCTTGTCGGCAACTCATGTGGCTGCACTCTTCTGCCTCTAGGGTGCGCGCTCGTTCCTGGCCTTAAAGGGCCAGCGCGCGCACCAACTAAATGTTCCCTAACCTTTACCCTTACTTCCTGGACTATATACATGGCTCTGCCCTTCCACTCCTTGTCTGAGCATTGTTGTTGTATTCCCATGTTAGTCTTGCAAATGTTCCCTTAGTTGTTATACTGCTCCCAGTGTTCCCGTATTCCTACTACCTGTATGATGTATCCTATAACTGTGCTTGTTCCTAAGCTGTATCTAGTGTTGGAGTCGTGTTGTCAGCTGCCACGTCTGGTGTTATCTTCCACATCTGGTGTCATCTGTCACGTCTGGTGTCATCTGCCACATCTGGTATAATCTGCCACGTCTGGTATCATCTGCTACGCCAAGAATCACCTGTGCCACATGTCTGCTACTCCGAGTATCTGCCTGAACATCCTCCCAGGTACTCTTACCCCAGAGACTGTTATTGACTGTACTTTGGCCAGCTGTTACTCCGCTACAGTGGAGCGGCCTATGGGGTCCACATACCCAATAGGCATGACAATAGTGACATTCTCGTTTTCTTCTTGCCTCTCTGTCCTCTCGTTAACAGTATCATTTGCTGGCTCTACTTATACTCCTCTTCCCCTTGCTGTCTGGTTCCTCAGAAATCTCCTCTTTTTTCTCTACACAGCTCCTATTGGACAAACTATCAGCAGATTTGGCATCTCTACACTGATGACACCCAATTATATACCTCTTCTCGTGACATGAACCCCGCTTTAAGATAAAACACCAGTGATTGTCTGTCAGCATTTCCAACATCATGTCCTCTCTCTAGCTGAAACAAAATCTTTCAAAAACTGTGCTCCTTGTGTTTCCTCCATTTACTAAACCTGATGTATTAATTTCAATGTGTGGTACTACCATAACTCCTAGGTAGCTCGCTCACTGTCTTGGACACCAATCTTTCCTTTACTTCTTATATTCAATTACTTGCATGTTCATGCCACCTGCACCTCAAAAACAACTTCCGAATCCACCCTTTTCTTACTGTGGAGACCGCCAAAAACTCGCAGTCGCTTTAAATCATTCTCATCTTGACTACTGTAATTCAGTACTAATCAGTCTTCCTCCTCACTAAATTCCCCCCTCTCCAATCTATCCTGAATGTAGCAGCCGGGCTCATATTCCTGACAAACCGCTACACCAATGCCTTTACCCTGTGCCAGTCACTGCACTGGTTTACTTTAGAATAAAATTTTAACTTAGTAGTCTCACCGACAAAGCTCTTCACAGTGCTGCACCTCCTTACATCTCCTCCTCCATCTCTGTTTACCACCCACACTTCGCATCCTCTATAATCTGAACGTCCCACTTCCCTCACCATGACTATTCCATACCTCCCAACAGTCCCGGATTCAGAGGGACAGTCCCGGATTCCGGGCGGTGTCCCACTGTCCCAGGCAGCCGGTGGTATGTCCCGGTGTTAACTGTATCTGGATACTCAGGACGCAGATACAGTTCAATCCAATGCTGAAGCAAAGAACTGTCAGCTCCCTGCTTCAGCATTCATTGTCCACTTGTCGGGCACGCCCTGGGCACAAGGCTACTTTAAGCACTGTGCCCGAGGCAGCCCTTGATGTCACTGTCCATATATGGGCTTTCAAATATGGAGTCCTCGTCCAGAGCAATGCAAGCTCTCTGGCCGGGGACTCCTGTCTTGGGAAAGCCCTTGACGTCACTGTCCATTTATGAACAGTGACATTAGGGGCTCCTCTAGGAGCAGAATCCCTGGCCAGAGAGTTGCCTTTGCCGGGTATTCTGCAACTTGACGGAACTGATGTCTCTGTCTATATATGGACAGTGACATCAGGGGCAACTCCTGAAGCGGAATCCCGGTCCACAGCGTTGACGACGCTGTGACCGGGTATTCCATTCCAGGAGAAGCCCCTGACATCACTGAAATATATGGACAGAGACATCAAGCACTCCGTCCAGGAGCGGAATGCCGAGCGACACGGGGATTCCGCTCCTTCAGGGAGCTATAGTGGCGCTAGTAGATGGCAGAGCAGGGAGATACCGCCCTGCTCTGCTATAGTGTTCAATAGTATGTGGGTCCTAAGAGTGCAGACACTATTGAATGTGGCATTGCTACCGCTGTAGCGGCAGTGCGCCGCCGTCCATGCCCGGTTTCGCCGCTAGTAGCCGCTATGGCTGCTATAGCGGTAGTGACGACACTGAGACAAGAAGCGCGCAAAGGCAGCTGCTGAGTCGCCGGGCCCGGGTGCTTCTGAAATAAGCAGAAGGGAGCCAGCACAGTGCCCCCTTCCACCTGCTGGAGTGATGCGTCCTGTGTAATGGCACAGGTCGCACACCCCTAAGGCCAGCCCCGACGGAAACAGTTGAGTTTCCATCAATCTCATAGACATTAAATGGAGCTGCGGGCACATGATTGACTGCCGCTCCATTCAAGCCCCTCCTCAGTGTGGTGGGTGCAGTCAGGTGGAACTGGGGATTTAAAAACCCTGTTCTCACGATCGGTGGGGGTCCCAGCATTGAGGCCCACAGCGATCAGAAAATTATCACCTATCCTGTGGACAATTAATAATTTATAATTCTTTAACGACAAGGCCACTTTAGGCCTTAATGACTTAGGTCTCATGCACATGGCCATGCCCGTAATCACAGCCGGCCGCCGACACCCGTGGGCAGCATTTTCGTGCCATGCTCCCATACAAAGTATGGGAGCACGGCCCGCAAAAAACGAAAAGTAGGACATGCTCCATATTTCCCGACACGGTTCTACGGCATGGACACCATTCCGTAGTGATATGGAAAGAAGTCCACGCCTAATAGACCCGGATGGGTCCACAATTACGGAGTTTGCTTTACGGTCGTGGGGCCTTAAACATTTTTTTCATCTTCACATTCCAAGAGCCATCACTGTATGAGGACTTGTTAATTTGTGGAACGAGTTGTACTTTTTAATGGCACCATTTTGGGCCACATATAATTTATTTATTAGCTTTGTTTTGCATTCCATTCCAAAAAACAAAATTAACCGCAATTTTAACATTGTTTTTTTAGGGGGTTTTTTACCGTTTACCGTGCAGTAAAATGAACATGTTAACTTTATTCTACAGGTTGGTACAAATGCAATGATAGCAAATATGTATACAATAAAAACATGATTTATAGAAAAAAATATTTTTCATTTTTATTAAACTTACTAAATGTTTTTTTTTTTTTTGTCCTACTAGGGGACTTAAAGCAGGGATCCTTTGATCGCATGTATAAGAGTAAGGTCCCACAGAGCGGCATTGACACAGCAGCGCTGGCATAGTCGTCAGATTGCTTGTTAATAGCAGAGCATTTGTTGTCTCTAAAAGGGCTATTTGCCTGCAAAATCATGCAGCCAATAATGAATACACCCTTTATGGGCACACGATTTTGTAGTTAAACAGCCCTTTTACCCAAAATAATCCCCACTCCCTAATGACCAATTTGATAATCATGCGGAATAGGATGCCGGCTGGGTTTACGGTCGCAACGTGGCCACGTTAATGCCGCTCCATGGGTCCCTAGCCTTATTGTTTAGAATAGTTAGTATTCCAGGGCATTATTGTGTATAACTGATAGGCAACCTATTAGGCCACGCAAGAGGCAAATACTGATGGCAGACCTGGGGCTTTTGTGAAGCCCCATGCCGCCATGAAAACCCATCGGCACCCCGCGATTGCGCAGCACAGCACCGACGGGCTGACAGAGGGGGCCCCCTCCCTCGGTCAAACACCTTAGATGCCATGGTCGCTATTGACTGCGGCATCTAAGGGATTAAGCTGGTGGTTCAGAGTTATCTCTGATCACGCCAGTTGCCGTGCATTAGGCATGACAGTGTAAATTTTGCCTAGCCATCTGAAACCTGTCTATATTGTGTGCTTTCTTTTTCCTGCAGTCTTAGGCATCATTTACACGAGCGTAATATACGCGCGTGCGACGCGCATGCTTTTCACGCGTGTCGTACGCACCTATATTAGTCTATGGGGCCGTGCAGACAGTGCATGAATTTTGCGCAGCGCGAGTGCGTTGCGTAAAACTCACGACATGTCCTATCTTTGTGCGGTGTTCGTGCATCACGCACCCATTGAAGTCAATGGGTGTGTGAAAACCACGCATGCCGCACGGAAGCACTTCCGTGCGAACTGCGTGATTTGCGCAACAGCTGTCAAACTCTGAATGTAAGCAGAAAAGCACCACGTGCTTTTCTGTTTACAAACATCCAAACGGAGTCTCATAATGATGGCGGCTGCGAGAAAATCTCGCAGCCGCGCATCATACACTGATGACACACGCAGCTGTTAAGTGCCTTTTGCGCACGCAAAACGCCGCATTTTTTGCGTGCGCAAAACGCACACGCTCGTGTAAATCAGGCCTTAATGGTATCCCGTACATTAAGGAGGGATTCACCTGGGATTATAGTCATCCTTTGTGGATCCCTTTGTTACTTTTTGGCAATAATTTTCTCTTCAAGGTGGCTATCTCTTTGCAAAGTGTGCTCAGGGCTTAGCAACAACTTGCCATTGTATATGGTCAAAGCTTTCATGTGACCTGGCAACGAGGAAAAATACTTCCCTTGGTCCCAGCAACAGGCAGATCAATGAGATATGTATTTCCCATATGATCTGCCTGTACATGTTTAAAACGTAGGACAGGACTTTTGTCGATTCGCCAGCCTAACGAGTGTTCATCTGGGGAGTGCACCCTTCCTTATTTATGGCATATTCAAACTGTGTGATATGTTTTGCGCTATCCATGATTACTTCTTTTTAGAACTTGTGGGACACATAAGTGGGAATTAACAAGTAATTTTAAAAAGGCTTTCCCAAAAAACGGGCCAGTTTTGGAGAAACGGCCATAGATTCACAGTTACGTGGAAAAGCCAAGTGCTCTTATACCAGCAGTATGTCCCTAACTAATGGTATTTTAGAAGATGTCCTAATAATATCTGGAAATATCTTATCACCAAAGGGTGCACCTTCCCTTGTGGAAGACAGAATTAGAACGTCACGTAAAATGCTAAAAAAAAAAAAAAAGAATTCTTGTAAACGCCTACAGTATATCATGTGCCTTCTTTAGTATGTATTAAAGAGTTAATGTCTTGCATAGAACAACATTGAATATGCAGCACTATCTTAGCTTTACTTATGTTTTCCTTTCACTACTTGTTCCCATTAGTATATACCTGATCCTTACTTCGGTCTATAAATTATTTCTAACCACCGCGGCCCTGGGAAGTGTACTTTTATTTACGGGTGAGTAATTCTGACATTAGATAGGCACATAAACTGCCCTTTAGTATCTTGCAGTGAATAGATCTCAGGAAGTGTACATAATACTGTGTGATGGCCATACTTAAAAACTGATACATTTTAATAAAAAAAAAAAAAGTGCTACACAACAACAGTTGACTTTAAAAGTTCAATTCAACCCTGACAATTCAGGTGTGATTATAGTTAGGGCCGCCTATTGACATACCAATTATCAACAATGAAACTATGTTATGATTGTTGAAGCAGTATTCCATTTATAGGAATTCTGAATTAGGCTAGACGGCACTGCCACTTTGGTCAGGCAACAAAAAAAAAAGTGTGCGATTTGTCAGCGACTTGATTGAAGTCGCATTACTATTTTAGGGTGTAATTTGTTTTGATTTAAAGGGAGTCTGTCACTAGAATGTCCGAGTTAAACTAGTAACCGTGTATTGTAGAGGAGACTAACCTGTTTCTAGTGTTTATTTTCATTTTCTGCTCACTACCTCATTTGTAGAGAAATCAGTTTTGTTACGTTTATGCTAATGAGCATTTAGGTGCGAAGAGGGCGTTACAATTGACTTCATAAGCTGCCAGACAATAGATGCAGTACGGGCATGCCGTGCCACTACTGCAGAGTCGGGCAGCAACTGGAGGTGGGAGGAAACAGCATTGTTACATCCCGTCCTCTCACAAATAAACGTCGGAAGAGAGGGACAAATCGGCAGTGACGAGGTGGCGGAGCTCTGTCCTGTAGCTCGGCCTGATGGCACCATTATTAAACTGATTCAATGATTCTGTCTAAACACAATCGTCAGAGGCCTTAAAGGGAATGTGTCGCTAGAAAAAATTTTTTTTTTTTTTAGTTAAACAGTTAGTGTATAGGTCATTAGACATTGTTCTAATTTTTTTATTTTTTTCACAAGTCAGGAAATATTATAAATTAGATTCTAATTTATAATATTTCACAGCGCTGGTCACTAGATGGAGCAATTCACAAAATTGCAGCATTGCATGTGGTAAAGCAACCACATTGCTTTATGCTGCAAAATTTGAGAAAACTCACTCGCTCTAGTGAGCTCTGAGAATCCCCCCCTCCTTTATCCTGGCTAGTGCAGGAGAAATGAGGGGATTGAACGGTCAAACCTCCTACACTGTGTGTCGCCATTTTTTGAGCTAACACACAGTGTAGAAGGTTAACATACAGTAGTAAACACACAGTAAAACACTTACATACACAGAAATAACTTACCTGCTCCAGCCGCCGCCGCTCCCTCCGGTCCGTCCGCTACCGCCGCCCCAAGTGCACAAGCCGCGACCGGAAGTAGTAATCTTACTGTCCGCCCGCGACTTCCGGTCCACAGGAAAATGGCGCCGGACGTCGCACAGTTCAACTTGGACTGTGTGGGAGTGGCGCATGCGCCGTTCCCACACAGACGGCGTACAGCATAGTGGATGGAACGGGCCCGTTCGCATTCACTATGGGACTGTAGCTGCCGTATTCCATGTCTGTATGTGTCGTTAATCGACACATACAGAAATGGAAAAAAAAAAATGGCATCCCCCATAGGGAAGAAAAAGTGAAAAAATAAAAAAAAGTAAAACACAAACACACAAATAAATAAAAAAATGTTTAATAACACACTAAAGTCAAATTGATGTAAAAAAAAAATTTTTCGGGACACTGTTCCTTTAAAGGAAAAAGTCACTCGATTAATCGCCCAGCCCTACATTGAACTTTATGCTGGAAAAGTCACATGCAAATTTCAATCAGCATATGTGGATTTTCACTACTTTCGTGTCATATTGCATGCAGTAATGCAACCACATTCACGAGCATTTACGACGTGGCAGTGCGAGTTTGCACACTTTGTGTTGCATGACCAAAGTTGCACTGTAGCCCTACCCTAAATTTGAACAGCTACACAGACGATCACTTACTCTGGAGGACTCAGTATGTCCATGCATTGCACAAATGGCCCATCGATTTCAGTGGTTACCATGTAATGCTTCTTTTCCCTGGGACGGTGCTGCAGTAGAATTGAACATTTGCTCCCCTGTTACACCCACAGATGACACCTCATTACTGGGGTTCCAACAGTGGAAAAACCTGTGATAGAAGTTTCCTGACAAAAAAGCCTAACAAAAAAGGTATTGTAAATAGCAGGCTAGCCTAAGGATAGGCAATCTAAAAAGGAAACAGTAAAGATTTTACTATATTGGAACACGCATATACAGTATATCTTTCTGGCAAAGAAGTACGACGTAGGTGAGATACAATGAGATGCACAAGTAAGTATACATAAGGAGGGGTGGGGGACATGGTAACAGCCTTTCATTGCACAATGACTATTGTAGTATATTTAGCATGGATTTACACTAGAAAGTGTAAAAAAAATAGGAAATTATCCAGAAACAAAATTGATGAAATAAAAAGCCACAATTTTTTTTTTTTGTTTTCAGTAATACACTCTACTGCCATCGTAACAATGAAGATCAGCCTGCTTGCCTAACTCACAGAGTAGGACAATGTCTTTGGTACCTAAGTGATGGGGTACATGTCACCACACTTGAGCCTTCTAAAGATTACAGTACAGATGCCGGGCCAAGGAGCCTTTTATTACGGTCCCCATTTGACAAGTAAAGAGCCCCTGAAACGTAGCAGCAGTTTACATTGTTACATCAGTTTAGTGTACATACTGGTTAAACCAGAACTTGGGTAATTGGATCGGTCGATGTGTAAATGATTACTATACATTTTACTCATAGGGGGAGACTTATCAAGACTGGCTTCACTTACATGTCTTAATAAACAAGCAAGAGTAAGATGTGAAAACGTTTTTAAAGCGGGGAACGCTTCTTAAAGAGGCTCTGTCACCACATTATAAGTGCCCTATCTCCTACATAAGGAGATCGGCGCTATAATGTAAACGACACAAGTGCTTTTTATTTAATAAAACGATCTATTTTCACCACTTTATTAGTAATTTTAGATTTATGCTAATGAGTTGCTTAATGCCCAAGTGGGCGTATTTTTACTTTAGACCAAGTGGGCGTTGTACAGAGGAGTGTATGACGCTGACCAATCAGCATCATACGCTCCTCTACATTCATTTAGGCAGCGCATAGGGATCCTTTTAGATCGCTATGCACTGTCTTAGGGTATGTTCACACGTACACGTCCGTTACGGCTGAAATTACGGAGCTGTTTTCAGGCGAAAACCGCTCCTGAATTTCTTTTTTTTTTTTAAATATCCTTTTTATTGTCAGTTTTCACATTTTCTTACAAACATTTCACGTAAGAGTTACATCATGAGTGCGCAGCACTCAACTGTCATGGGATTAACTTTTAAATTAAATTCAACATAACATATAAACACACCAACATAGAAACATGGCATAATTGTCGATCTTCAGATGGACCAAACAAACATGACTCCCCCAACTCCAACACCACCTAGATCATCAATGAGTTTCCACTCATCCTTTCTCCCCCAGCTGGTTCACAGTTGCATCCTCCCTAAAACGCCTGCCAAGAGCTGCGTGCAGTACCACTTTGTGTACTGGAAAGGCCTAACAATTTCCGCTATTTCGGCTGTTGTACATTGCGTTTCTATAAATACTTGCCACTTATCAAATAGCTTCTTGGTTCCCGTTTCCTTCCGCCTTTCCACCTCCACCCTCTCAAGAACCAATAACTGTTTCAGCCGTGACACAATCAATTCTAACCCCGGCGTGTCTACCTCTAACCAGTGACTCAGGAGGCATCTCAAAGCTACCAGTAAAATCGTGTGCACCAACACGGGAGGTGATCTTACTCCTCGAGCACCCTCTTCCTCTGGCGGCCGCGCCTGATGGAATAGTAGCGCTTGAGGCGTCATTGGGAGATTCGTTTTCCAATGGTCCTTAATATATTTCTGTACCATCCCCCAAAATCGTTTCGTATGTACACACCCCCACACTCCATGCCACAAATTCGTCAGTGGTGTATTGCACTTGGGACAACTTGTAATGCGATCAGGGAAAGATTGTGAGGGCAAGATATTAAAGCCATATATAGCTGTATGCATCAACTTGAAATAGGTTTCCCTCCAGCTCTCATTTATCACACTCTTCCGTACCGTCTCCCAACCCCCCAGTATGGTCTCTCCTATATCTGGATCCTGAGTCCACCGTTCCCAGCTTTTAAAACTTATCCTTAATTGCGGACGAACAAAACCCTCTCTCAATGCTCTATACATTCCTGAAATGGTCGCCCGCCCAGTTGTTGGACCTATGACCTCATCCAGAGTGTGCGTAGTAGCTTCCTTACTCAAATCCCTGAGCCTGGAGGTACAAAATGTTCGTACCTGAAGTACTTGCAAAAAATTGACTCTATCTACTATGGGTCTGAGTTTAGCGTTGATTTCCTCCCCAGTTAACCACCTCTTTTCCTCTGTATGCATAAGATCCCCTGCGCTACCAATGCCTACCCTCCCCCATGAGGCAATTCCGTCCCCCTTGTCCATTCCCGGTAAAAACTCCGGATGACCGCTCAACGGCATATACTTCGATACCAGGTGGGGTAACCCCAACTGCTTACGTACCACTTTCCAAGCTAGAACTGTATCTCTCAATACAATGGAGGTTTTGAGACGGCACGGAAGAGAAGCGATTCTACAATGTAACAAAGCTTTCAGGTTCCAAGGTGAAGCATACTCCCCTTCCAGATCTAAATTGGAATAATTACTTGTTTCATGAAGCCAATCTACTACATGACGCATAAGACAGACCACGTTATAACCCCTGACATTCGGAAAGTTCACACCCCCTTCTTGTTTACCCATCATGAACTTGGTGAGTGCTATGCGCGGCCTTTTTCCTGCCCATATAAATTTAGAGAATGAAGCCGTCAGTTTCGAGACATCCACATGCTTCAATAAGAGAGGAAGTGTTTGAAAGGGGTATAGCAATCTAGGAAAACTAACCATCTTGATCAGATGACATCTTCCCAAGAGGGACAACGGCAATTGGCCCCATCTAGTGAGTTCCGCTTGTATTTTTTTAATTAACGGGGGATAATTTAGGCCATACAGAGTGTCTGGTACCCTCCCTATTTTGATACCCAGATAAGTAATGCAGTGTTCCACCGGTGATATCCCGCAACCCAAGGATTGCCAAAAGGTCTTTGGCAATGGCCTGCCCAACTCCAGCAGTTCGCTCTTAGCTATATTGACTTTGTATCCCGAGCATTGCCCAAATTCCTGCAAAAATTGAAAAACCTTCCCTAAATGCTCCTGAGGGTTTGACATAAAAAGTATGACATCATCAGCGAACAGGGCTAATTTCACTGCACAAGATCCCACTTGAATGCCTCTGAACATATCCGATTCCTCCAAGAATCTGGCCATAGGTTCCAGTGCTAGATTGAATAGCAGGGGCGACAAGGGGCAACCCTGTCGTGTTCCTTTATGTAATTGGAAGGGATCTGATAGGAACCCCGAGGAGTGAACACGTGCTTGCGGGCTATTGTAGACTCCCTTCAGGAAGACCCGGAAATCTCCCTGAATGTTCATTTTGTCTAGCACCATCCCCAGCCATTCCCATTGTATGTTATCAAAGGCTTTCTCTGCGTCTAGCGCATAAAGTGCCGGCCTGGTACCTGGCTGGGGATCGTGCCTGACTGTTTCTAGCACCGTCAATACCTTGCGTAAATTTGTCACTGCAGCCCTGCCCTTTACAAAGCCTACCTGAGATTTTCCCACCAGTATGGGTAGATACATAGCCAGTCGATTGGCCAAAATTTTTGTGAGCAATTTCTGATCTTGATCTATCAGCGAGATGGGGCGGTACGACCCCGGGTCAAGAGGATTCTTCCCCTTCTTGGGTAACACCTTTATATGCGCTACCTTGGCCTCTGCTGGTAAAGCTCCCGTTCCTAGTAAAGTATTATAATATGCCACCAAGGTAGGGCTGATTTCTTCTCTCAGAGATTTGAAAAACTCCCCTGTGAATCCATCCGGACCCGGGGTCTTTCCGTTAGATAATGTTTTAATGGCGCTCCAAACTTCCTCTAGTGTAATCTCCGCGCTCAAATGACCATTCTGCTCCTGGGTGAGCCCTGGCAACTTCACCTTCTCCAAAAATTCCCTCCCTTTTTGGAGATCTATGGGTGTTTCTGAGTAAAGGGCTTGGTAATATTTACTTAATATGGTATTGATTTTTTTTGGGTCCGAGGTAGGAGTTCCGTTTGATTCTTTAAGTGTTGAAATATGTGCCGGTGCATACCTCCCCTTTGCTAACCGCGCTAATAATTTGCCCGCCTTATTGCCGAAACGCATTAAATCAGCATCAAATTGGGACCGGTAAATACTCTCTCTTTTGTCTAACCATTGATCAAACTGTCGCTTGGCTTCCTTCCATTCCTCCCCCAATAGCATTGATGGTGAATGTAGGAATGCTGTGTACGCACGCCGTAATCTTTCGCTCGCTGCCTTGTATCCTTCGGTCGTCTTACGTTTAAGATTAAACATATACTGCATGATTTTCCCTCTTATTACCGCCTTGGCTGTACACCAATACAATGACGGTTCCGAGCGATGCGCTACATTATCCCCATCGAATTCCATCCACCACCCCTTAAGCTTCTGTGTAAAGCCCTCATCCTTTGCCAGAAAAGCGGGAAACCTCCAGATAAAATCCGTTCCTCTAGCTACTGTGTCAGCCAATGTAATGGTAACCGGAGCATGGTCCGAAATAACTAAATCTTCAATTGCCGCTTCACGTAAACGTCGCGCCATTGCGTCACTAACTAACAAATAATCAATACGCGACCATGACTGATGAACATGAGAGAAATGTGTATATTCCCGCGCATCTGGGTGTAAACTCCTCCACGCATCTATTAGGGCCGTGTGTCTTAAAAAGTCGGGCAAGATCTTATCTCTATTTCTCTGCGAACTAGTCCCTGCGCTCCTATCCTCCTTTGAAGACCTTACAGTGTTAAGGTCTCCCCCTAAAATCAAAAACCTAGTGCGATCCTGCTGGAGTTGGGTTTCCAAGTGACCAAAAAAAACAGTGTTAACCGTATTTGGGCCATACACATTATGAATACTGATGGTTTCCCCTGCATGCTCCATCACTAGATGGATCCAACGGCCCTCGTCATCCCGCTCCTGGGACACCAGCGTAAACGCAAAGTTTTTATGTACCAGAATTATAACTCCCGCCTTACCCTCCCTTGCCGACGAGCCAAAAACCTGACCCACCCAGAACTTTTGCAAATACTTAAACTCCGGCTCGGTAAGGTGAGTTTCCTGCAATAGGGCCACATCAGGATGCAATCGTTTCATGTGCCTTAAAAGTTTGGTCCGTTTCTGTGGGGATCTCAGCCCTTTAACGTTCCAAGAAACTATTTTCATGTTATTGGACCGTGTTTAAGATGAGCTAAAATGCCTAAAAGTCGTGTGGAGTCCAGGGAGTCAGATCCGTCTTTTCCCAAGAGCCATGTACAAACATTAACATTAACATCATAACCAAACCCTGGCTTGTAAGCCAGAACCAACAAGGCCAACCATCCCTTACCTAACAAAATCATAAAATCACCTGCGGCAAGGGTTAGCAGTCCCTTAATACCCACTGGTGTATGTGACTTCACTTTTTTCTGTTATGCCAGAACGCGCCCCTCCCTCCCCCTCCCCCCCCCCCCAGCCTGCCTATATGGCTCCTTCCATGAGGAAGTAACACCTGCCCTTGCCCCCTCAGTACCTCTTTGTCGCCTGCGCACCCTTTTGTACATTCCCTTATCATTACTTTAACAGCCTAGAGTCCGTTAGGATTGCATCCTCACATTTCCCTATGAACCTTGCTTCGCTTCAAGGTTTCCCTACCTCCGTGCCCCCTATCTCCTACCACAATTTCCCTCAGTCTGCCATTGTAACAGATGACACTAATCCCTTGCGTGGGGGAGGCATTGTATCACTCCCGTTCAATCCCGCCCACCAGGGACAATCTCAGATCCTGATCTAACTCCCTCACAAATATCTTGCAGTGAAAAAGCAGGGAAATATCAGAATGCATATACTTCAACCTTGATAACATTGTAGCATTGTAACAATAGGTCAACTATTGACCGATACATAGTGCTGTATAAGACCGCAAAATATCCCCCTCAATTACTTTCAGATTATCTGTAAACTTATCTGTATCTGGTCGGAATCTGCAATTGGTCTACAGCATCCACAAAATCATCATCACAACAGCTTAAATAAAATGCGCCAAAAAAGGACTTCGTCCGTCAATCAGGAGACGTGGATCGGGTGCAGTCCCGTGTTCGCCTCTGCGGCTTCGGAGAGTCCCCTCTATTTCCAGCTCGACCCCCCCGGGATCTTCCAGGTGTGGGCATTAAGGCTTCTGCCCAGGTACGCTCCATATTTAGCCGGTTCCTTTTGTCTTCTCTTGACTTGCGCTGCGGACTATGTACTGGACTGTGACGCTCCTCTTGCTGTGATCTGTTCCCACAAAGCTCCGCAAGTGCGTCCTCCGCTTCCTGTGGAGTGGTGAAAACCTTGTTCCGCCCGTTCTCTTGAAACACCCGCAGGATGGCTGGGTACTGCAGGCTAAAGCGTATTCTCGCTTGGAACAGCGCGGTGCAGATCTTGCTGAAAGCCCGCCTTCGTTTTGCAACCTCCGCCGAAAAATCCTCAAATAGTAGCACTTTCATGCCCATTATTTCCAAAGGACGCGATCTGCTGCGGAAAGCTTTCATGAGTGCCACCTTGTCATTGTAATCCAACAGTTTGAAGATCACTTGTCTGGGACGATGTGAATTGTGGTCAGCTGTTGCTGGGAGGTTTCTGGGGTCCGGCCCCACTCTGTGCGCCCTCTCCACCCGGCATGGACGGGGGAGACCTAAGGCTTCCGGCAATGTCCTCTCACACACTCGTTGCAAATCAGCAGATATCACCGCTTCTTTCAGCCCCACCAGTCGCAGGTTGCTCCTCCTGGAGCGGTTTTCCAGATCCTCCACCTTGTCCCCCAACTGCGCAGTAACAGACAGCACCCCTTTGAGTTTGGATTGCAGGCGTTCATTTTCATCCTCCAGCAGCGTCATATGCTGTTCTAACTCATCAGCTCTGATAGTGACTTGTGCCAGCTCCGCATGCACGCGGTTTAGAGAATCTTGCACCGTTTTTTCCAGCGCCTTTTGCAGGTCTGGCGCTATCTGTTTGGCTACTTCACGGGCCAGGGTTACATAATCAATGGCTACTGGAAGAGCGGACAGTACATGTTCTGCCGGGCTTGAAAGCTGGGACTGATGGTGCTGCAGCTCATCTTCCTGTGTGTATAGCAGGGTCGCAGTGGCGGGAAGCGCCGCCATCTTACCTCCCTTTACCACGGCCGATTCATCCGTGGCTGGCTTCTGCGCGCTTCTGAGGAGGTACCTGTCCATACAGGCACCACCGATGATGTTGCCGTGTGCAAGGCTGGTGACTTCCCCACTGATTATCGTCGCCGTAGCGACTATTGCGAGCTTACAGGCTGGACGGGAGCGGGAGCTCAGTCACTCGCGTCCTGCATTCCCAGCGCCGGAACCGGAAGTCGCTCCTGAATTTCTGACGTAATGGCATGTGCAGGCGTTTTTCGCAGCGTTCATTACGGACGTAATTCGAGCTGTTTTTCTATGGAGTCAATGGAATACAGCTCCAATTACGTCCCAAGAAGTGACATACACTTCTTTGACGCGGGCATCTTTTTTTATGTGCCGTCTTTGGACAGCGGCGCGTAAAAACACAAGTACATCGTAAAACCCATTCAAATGAATGGGCCGATGTTTGCCGACGCATTCAAGCAGTATTTTCGGCCGTAATTCCAGGCGTAAAACGCCCAAATTACGTCCGTAAATAGTGCGTGTGAACATATCCTTATACTACTAACACATTAACAATACTGAAGTGTTTCGACAGTGAATAGACATTCCACGGGATGTCTATTCACAATCTCTGCACTTCGTTACTCTGTCTGTGGTAGTTACACCAGAGGAAGCGTAATCTCACGAGATTACGCGGTAAATGACAGGTTACAGAGATTACGCTTTGCTCTGCTGTAACTACCACAAAAACAGTAACGAAGTGCACAGATTGTGAATAGACATCCCGTGGAATGTCTATTCACTGTCTAAACACTTCAGTATTGTTAATGTGTTTGTAGAAGACAGCACATAAGGATCTAACAGGATCCCTATGCGCTGAGTAAATGAATGGAGAGGAGTGCATGATGCTGATTGGTCAGCGTCATACACTCCTCTGTACAACGCCCACTTGGTCTAAAGTAAAAACACGCCCACTTGGGCATTAAGCAACTCATTAGCATAAATCTAAAATCGCTAATAAAGTGGTGAAAATAGATCGTTTTATTAAATAAAAAGCATTGCTGTCACCTACATTATAGCGCCCATCTCCTTATGTAGGAGATAGGGCACTTATAATGTGGTGACAGAGCCTCTTTAATAACTTTGTCACATCGCGGGCTGTCAGCGCGCCACTGAATAATATCTGACAGCCAGGAGCTGAAATAAACTACTGCTATCGTTTACGCCGGTTTCTGGCATAAATTATAGTAAATATCACAAGCCGAATTTTTTGGCGTAGAAGCTTGTTAAATTCCCTCCCATAGTATTTTTAGGATGGGATTAAACTTGCCTGGTTTCCCTGCTGATTTATGGAAATATATGGAATTTCTTACCAAGGCACGACCAAAGAGAATCCTGGGAAATATCAGCTGTCATTTGGATTTATGAATAGCGAATACATTCTGTAATGTGCCATATGAGACATGGAGTAGCCTTTACAAACGACACAAGAGTCAAAAGTTTTTCCTGTCATTTGAAAACATAACTGTAATGTAGACTTGAGCGTCAGAGCCACAACAATTAGCTGGTATAACCAATGTGATCATTAAACACTTGCTTAATGTATAATTAAGCATAATATATTTTTATGCAAGAACACAAAGCAATGCGTACAGCAGCATGTTGTGATAGGTACATTTAGCAATGATAATACTGCAAAATATAAAAATCGACGCAAAAGAAGAACTATGCTTTTATGCAGAAATTCAGCTAGGGCAGATTTGGGCACGCCCGTAGTTGTCAGGGCAGTGGCAATAAATCCAAACACGATAAAGTTGATATTTATTCCACATTGGTATGCTATCAGATAGTAACACGGGCTGGTCAAAAAAACAGTAAGTCATATCAATTGAATAGTACTGCAGTAGTCTGTGGGGTTTTGCATTCATATGAATGGGGCTAATCTGCATTACATGGCACAGCGAATCGACAAGAGTTGTGCTGTTTCTAGGAAAAGTAATTCATCTCATACAACTTCTTTAAAAGGGAACATGTTACGTTGAAAATGTATAGTTTTGTGGAAAAAGATTCAATATAACTTGTATTTTATGTATTTAAATCTCTGCTCATTCTGGGCTTAAGAGTCTAGTGGGCGGTCCTAATCACTGATTGACAGCTATCTCTGAATTCACACTCATGCAGGGAAGGCTGTCAATCATTGAGTGAGACCACCCACTTGACTACTAGGGAGAGGTTTAATTAAATAAATTACAAGTTCTACTGAATCTTTTCTCACAAAACAATCACTCTCACAAAACACACACACACACACACACACACACACACACACACATCCCAGAGTTCGCACCAAGAGCAGGGACTCTTTCACATTGCATGAATGAAGAAACCGTCAAGTATGACTCACGCATCAATGATTGATGAGCAACAGAATTCCTACCAGACATCCTTCACACCAGTTTCCAGCCGTTGTAAAAATGTTACACTAATAGTTAGTATGCCTTATTTTTATTAAATTATTTTCCTTAAAATGAATCAGGATAAGAGAGTGACAAAAAAAAAAAAAAAAAAACACTTCGCAGGCAGGTAGATTGCCACAAGTGTTTGGCATACAGACTGTTTTACAGGATCATTTCATATCTTATTTAGAAAGTAAAAAAAAAAAAAAGAACAACATAAAAGCAAGAGAAAGGGTGAGTGCGTAAGGTGGGTATAAAAGTGGAAGCCATTTTATAAAAGGAACGCGGACATTACTTATGAAGCATTCACTCCTGTAGGTGTTATTCAGTTGTGGCGGCTGGAAGAGGAGACGGTGCGGTGACTTGCATAGCATTCTGCCCGCACACACCACTGCTGTTCAGTTCTACATTCTCTCTGCTGATCGGTGCTGTACAACTCATACAATCATCTGGAGTGGTCTCTGTAGAGGGGGCGGGAGGTCCACTGAGGCCCTGCACCTTCTTATTCAGATCATTACGCTCGGTCTGCAACGCCCGGCAGAGCTTCTCTAATTTTTGGATCTTGGCCTGCAAAGCTTCCTGCTCTTTGTCCCGAAGAGTTTTCTGGAGGGAAAGTGTACATAGTTCTTTTTTTAAATAAGACGTTTTAGTTCTAACATAAAAATACTTAAACTGTACAACAGGTACAGGTAGTGTGATACTGCACAGAAGTGTTGGCATTTGCATTGTGAATGGGGAAAGAAAGCTGGCAGGGAATGAAATCTAGAGAAGGATTTATCGAGACAGCATTGATACAGTGAGAAAAATGCAGAGGAGACAGAAAATAATAAGAGGCACAAAGTAGTAAGCGGTGTACACAGCTGCAAGTTACTGTATTGTAGTGCAAGACACCATTCGAAAAAAATCACAATGTGTAGGCACGCTCAAAAAAATGGTGCCCAATTTTGATAAGCCCCTCTCTTCAAGTAACAGGCTGCTCTCAGGAACATATTCAGCGTGGTCCCAGTGGAAATTCCTCTTTTACCATTATGTCTCCTAACTGTCCCCCTAACCTTAACCCTCTTCACCCCACTGTGAAGACTGTGGACCCTAGTCTATTATCCTCTCCATGTCACCCATGTACCCTGAATATTCTAACTTTCCAATTTGGGCTGAACTTCTTCACTAATCATTGCGATAAAACAAAGCACAACATTTAAATGCCCTAAAAGTATAGGAAGAGTAAGTGCACACATGTAGTTCTATGGGCTACAAAATAACGCATCAGATATACAAAAAGAAAAGAAATACCAAGCAGCTGCCGCTCCAGGAAACCTCAACAAAAGATCAGTAAAAGGAGAGATCTTCTGGTCTAGTACTCATTTCAGTCCAGGAAAGGCAAAGCTCAGCCACGTACTCCATTTGTATACTTAATGTGCGAAGTGGGTCTACTATAGATAAGATGCCTAGAATTTATAGCAACCTTTCTAAATGTTAAAGCTTCACTTTAAAGAGGCTCTGTCACCAGATTATAAGTGCCCTATCTCCTACATAATCTGATCGGCGCTGTAATGTAGATAACAGCAGTGGTTTTTATTTAGAAAAACAATCATTTTTGAGCAAGTTATGAGCAATTTTAGATTTAGTTTCTTAATGCCCAACTGGGCGTGTTTTTACTTTTGACCAAGTGGGTGTTGTAAAGAAGTGTATGACGCTGACCAATCAGTGACCAATCAGTGCCATACACTTCTCATTGTTCCAGCCCAGCTTCTTTCACTGCACAATCTCACTGTGCTGTGGATCATGCTGGGCTGGAACAATGAGAAGTGTATGTCACTGATTGGTCACTGATTGGTCAGCGTCATACACGTCTTTACAACACCCACTTGGTCAAAAGTAAAAACACGCCCAGTTGGGCATTAAGAAACTAAATCTAAAATTGCTCATAACTTGCTCAAAAATGATTGTTTTTCTAAATAAAAACCACTGCTGTAATCTACATTACAGCGCCGATCAGATTATGTAGGAGATAGGGCACGTATAATCTGGTGACAGAGCCTCTTTAACTTCTATTGATATCAGATTTGATAGGTTTATTGGCCTTTCCTGTTAGCCCTACACTTGAGATTAGTGGAGGATATGCACTCTAATGTTTTGCACTGGATAGGTGAAAAACTTGCTAGATAGGTGGGGGTCGAACTGTTGGGACCCCCACCAAATCGCCATAACAGAGGACACTTGCCTCCGCTCCATTCAAAAGCCTTATAGCCGCTATCTTGCGGCTGAGGGGAACGGAGGAACGCATCGACCAGATAAATTTTACACACAAATACTTTTAAAGAGGCTCTGTCACCAGATTTTGCAACCCCTATCTGCCATTGCAGCAGATCGGCGCTGCAATGTAGATCACAGTAACGTTTTTATTTTTAAAAAACGAGCATTTTTGGCCAAGTTATGACCATTTTTGTAGTTATGCAAATGAGGCTTGCAAAAGTCCAAGTGGGTGTGTTTAAAAGTAAAAGTCCAAGTGGGAGTGTATTATGTGCGTACATCGGGGCGTTTTTACTACTTTTACTAGCTGGGCGTTCTGATGAGAAGTATCATCCACTTCTCTTCAGAACGCCCAGCTTCTGCCAGATCACGCTGTGACGTCACTCACAGGTCCTGCATCGTGTCAGACGAGCGAGGACACATCGGCACCAGAGGCTTCAGTTGATTCTGCAGCAGCATCAGCGTTTGCAGGTAAGTAGCTACATCGACTTACCTGCTAACGCCGATGCTGCTGCAGAATCAACTGAAGCCTCTGGTGTCGATGTGTCCTCGCTCGTCCGACACGATGCAGGACCTGTGAGTGACGTCACAGCGTGATCTGGCAGAAGCTGGGCGTTCTGAAGAGAAGTGGATGATACTTCTCATCAGAACGCCCAGCTAGTAAAAGAAGTAAAAACGCCCCGATGTACGCACATAATACACACCCACTTGGACTTTTACTTTTAAACACACCCACTTTGACTTTTGCAGGCCTCATTTGCATAACTACAAAAATGGTCATAACATGGCCAAAAATGCTCGTTTTTTAAAAATAAAAACGTTATTGTAATCTACATTGCAGCGCCGATCTGCTGCAATAGCAGATAGGGGTTGCAAAATCTGGTGACAGAGCCTCTTTAAGGCAACAGAAAATGTATTAAAAAACAAATGTGGGTTGGTGGATGGTACCATATCATTTTGATATTAGAAGTTAAATTACAGCATTTTGGCTGCAAAAAGTAAATTTTATTCCCCAAAATGAAATATGTTTTTTTAAATGGAAAAGCCCCTTGATGGAAAAACAGACTAAGACTTCTCTCTTCAAACTAGCCATTTACATTAGTGAAATGTAGTTCACGAGTCTTACCTCTTCAGCCATCACAAGCAGCGCCTTATTGCTGCTCTCCCATCTGGATCGGTACATAGTTGTCTCCTTCTCCAACTTCTTAATTTTTTTGGTCATCTGCATGACAAATAACAAAGGGACAAACTGAGATACAACATCACATTAATGTTATGGAGGGTTGTCAGTTATGC
Organism: Rhinoderma darwinii; assembly: GCF_050947455.1. NCBI lineage: Eukaryota > Metazoa > Chordata > Amphibia > Anura > Rhinodermatidae > Rhinoderma > Rhinoderma darwinii. The sequence goes on along the minus strand of NC_134688.1, from coordinate 252,746,292 downwards.
AGGGAACTATTGTTCTTACTTGTTGACGAAGTAACATGGTAAAAAAATACCACCCAAGAAGGGCTACCTCATACTATAGAAAAACCTAAAGGGGAATGTGGCAAATATCATGTTATTAGACTAACACTATTTATAATATACGTGGTACATCATCAACAGCATAGGGAAAGGCAAAATATATACAGTACAAGGGCTCTGTTCACATCTATATCGGTGGCTCCGTTAGGAGCCTCAGTTGCCGCTTCCATAGTTTCTCCCAGTAAAGAAATGGACACTGATGGGAATCCGTCAAAACCCATTAGTGTTTCGTCAGGTGCTTTTTGTTTCCATTATGCAGATATGTCCACTTCCGTTTTTTGTCTGTTACTATGACGAAGCAGAACAATCGTCGACTGTGCTATTGATTCCGTTGGAAAAACGGAAACCTGCCGGAACGGTGACAAACAGAAGCCATTAGCAATGTTTCCGTCACCATTGAGATCAATGGTGATGCAAACGAAAGCTGTGGTTTCCATTTGACTTTCCATTGCGGGGTTCCACGACGGAAACCTCCGACAGAACCCCTCAACGGAAAGCGAATGCTGATGTGAACCGGCCCTAACAAGTAATCATGGGGTAATATAGCAAAACATTGAATGAAGCCAAGCTGCACTATCAGACACAGTCCATAGACAAAATAGACCCTTTATTCTAATCCTGGACGGTTTAACCCTCTTGAGATTCTGCAATGGAGAACGAACATTTTTCAAAAGACGCAAGAGCAATAAGACAGGGATCAGTATTCACCTTTTCCATTTCCTGTTTGAAGGTTGTGAAGACTTCATTGCTTTTAGAAAGAGTGTTTTGAAACTCCTCAAACTTCTCAGTATACAGGGCCAACTAAAGTAAACAAGCAAAGAAGAACGAGAGAGTTACAATTACATATGGTAGCAGCCAACGGGGAATTCTGACATACATGGCCTGACTGATATTACATCATGTACGAATGAGAAAAAGCAACGGTGTCAGAAGTTATTGATATTGCGAGATATTTTCAGACATTAGAAATTCCTTTTTATCATTGAGATGTAAATGGAGGTGTTTATTCTTCACTTGAGTCTTAGGACGGGCGGTATTTAGAAGACTTGGTGACAGATCCATCAATACACAATCAGTTCCTCAGATCAGCGTTTTGAGTGTCCACATACCCATGAACTTTATAGAGAAGCATGCAAACTCCCTGAGAACTAAATTATAGGGAATGTCATGTTTTTAGTTTAAGTTTGATTAGATTTAAGTATATAGATTATAAATATAAATGTTCTTGCTATTTATTTTTGACTATTTATAAAACCATATTAATGACACACATTTTCTTCCGGTATAGTCAGTACACCAGGGCGTGCGCACTCTATGGCAGCTTATATGAATGGGAGTCAATTGACAGCAAAAATCTTGTAGTCTTGAGGAAGTGATGGAGTACAGCCCCTCCTCCAGAGACCAGGGGACATGTATACAGTCTTATCTGTGTATCGTGCTATCCTACCTCATCTAGGCTTCCAGTAATACAACAGAGAGAGTATTAACTTTCCCTCCATCTAATGATATTATTTTCCTCATCCTGCGCTTTTATATAACAGCAATAACAAGTGAGCTAAAGAGAACAGGAAGTATCAGCTTATTCTGACTGCTCTAGTGGCCAGTGTGAAAACTAATATTCCAAGAATTATTATTTTTCTCTTTGTTTAAGATTAACACACAAAGTAATAAAAAACTATATATATATATATATTTATTTATTATAAAAACCTGATTTAAATGATATTTTCTGACAATACATTACATTTAAGTCAGGAGTAGAAGGAAAAAGTGATTACTTGTTGCTTGAGGTGGGTCTCCTGCTGCTTCATGAGCTCACACATGCGTTGGGATTCCACGGCTTCCTTCAAGAGCTATATATAAAATTAATGTGAAGATTAGGCGACAACGTGGGTGTTCATAAAATACTTCCAATATTATATTGGTCTCTCTCTTGGACATCCATGGGATTTTAATGCATTTACTTCACGGTCTACCTACATAAATGAGTTTGTAAAAAAGCACTCACACAAACAGCTTCTTTTTTGCGTCCCTGCATGCGGATGTGATTACATATCTGACCCTGCAGTTAAAAATACCTACCGAGTGTTTCATCTCCTATTTTCAGCCTCCGTTTAGTCCTTCCATTGAACCACATGCCCCCCCCCCCTCCCACACTGACCAACTGAATCAAACATCATCTGCTGTGTGGATCGATGGGGGTCTCATAGCAATGTATAAAGGGAGGCACTGAGTGCACCAAATATGTTACTCGTCATGCTCATGTTTAGTAACACAAAAATTCAGTGGAAGACAATAACATTTAGCCTTTCATACACTACCCTTGATAAAACAAGTCCATTTAAAATTTTTATAAACTTCCATTAAAGCGGTCTTTTGTTTTGTTCTGGCAAAATATTTTTTCCACCCTCTTTTTCTAAACGTGATAAAGTGAAAAGGTAGTGAGCGGTTCCCCCTCCCCCTACCAGGCACTTTCATTTACTGTTAGCCGCTCCATTCCAGACCGCCGTTGGGTCTCCGTGATCCCCACTGACTCCCTGAATCCTACAGTGCCTGCTGTGTTGAGCGGAAGACAGTCTCTCAGTGCAAGTCTAGAAGAGCATCGATGTGAGTCTTATAGACTTGCATCGAAAGACTGTCTATTGGTCCACACAGCAGATGCTGTAGAATTCAGGGAGCCAGAGTAGGGATTACGTGAACCAGCGGCGACTAACTGTAGAATAAATTGTCGGGGGAAGGGGGAAAAAAAATTAAAAAGATAATTACTACCTTTCACTTTATCACGTTTTCCAACAAAGTTACGGGGAAAAACAAAAATATTGCTGGAGTGCTTCTTTAAGCAAGTCATTGTGTAGCACTTTTTGAGCGAAGTGAACATTGTGAGGTAATGAGCAAGCTTATTCCATTGCTCATGAGCGACTTCCTTCACTCCACATTTTACCATGAATAGTTATTTTATGGGATGTTGTACTGTTTTGTCTTAGTATGAAATCTTAAGTAGGTACTTTAAATACTTTTTATAGAATTCTCGAATAACCAAAGAAGAAAAATTTGTAGAAATATTTATTCCGAGTAGTCCGCTGTAAATTTTCATTGATCCTGCACAGTAAAAAAAGAAGCGGAAGCAAACTATTTATTGCAGTACAGTGTGGTGCTAAAATATTCTTTTTATTCGCAGCTTCATAAGAAAATACATTTTTTTCTTATTTAAAATAAAAAAAAAGTGTAAATAAAACACGATATCTAGAAATAGCAAAAATGCCCAATAAATATGTTCTAGAGAAAATATTACACATGACTCATAATAGTCAATGACCAATGGGGGGAATGTGAGGCAAGTGACTTACGAAGTCCTTTTCTCTCTGATGACGCTCCTCCACTTCCTTTAGCATTTCTTGAGCCTGCTGCAGTTTAGCATCCACCAGCTGCTGCTGAAGATCTTTGTGTTTAAATACTTTATCAATGTGCTGTTTAGTGGAGAAGAAGTGAAACGTAAGAGACTTAACTACAAGATAATGTTCGGATGTCTAGACTCACCATTTGTCATGGCAATACCATCTATTTTGCCTAAGAAATAAAACCACTGAAGTTAGTAACAGGACTGATCCCAGAAAAGCGCAGGCAGACAAGTTCAAACTCCCCACAAAAGGTCTTCGTTGGCCTGTTTCTGACTGGTACTGCCATTTCGGAGCACTGTCAAAGTTATGGAATTGCATTTTAAGCAATTCTCTACAGCTACCTCCAAACAGCTGCAATAGTTCCTAGTGGAACTGTAGTAGTGTACCCCAATGCATTCTACAGCAAACTATGAAAAAAAAAAACTGCTTCTGTGCCCTTATTTCACTTGGTGAGTATGGATATAAAAAAAAAAAAAAAAAAAAAAAAAAAAAAAGAAATAAGTACATATGTCCATCAAGTTCAACCAGGAAAGGTGAACGTGGAGTAGATGAAAAAAAGAAATAAAATATTAAATAAAAAGGTATCTTAGCTTACCCTTGCTGATCTAGAGGCAGAAGGAGAAAAAAAAAAAAACAACCTCATGTGGCAATCACACCGGATCAACATCAAACCAAGTATTTTTCTACCTTCACATAAGCATTTATGTTATTTTGCTTTAGGAATGCATTTCAGCCTCCTCTGAAGCAACCAGCTGTGTCTGCTAAAAACCAGTTTCTGGGGTAGACTATTAGCCTCCATATATTTAGGTCTTACGTAATGCTTTTCTTACTTACCTCCTCCCTCAGCTCATATTGCTCTATCAGCTTCTTCAGCCTATCAGTAAGTTCGACATTCTCCTGGCGCAACTTAGTGTTCCGCTCATTGTGTTGCTCCATCTGAGTCTGGATGTCATTCAGTGTCAACTGGAAGTGAGACGTCACCTCCTTGCGTTTCTCTTCTTCCTCCCGGGCTCTTTGTACACCCTCCTCCTGGGTCGATAAAATACAAAAGAATAAACTGGCTTCTTAATAGGGAAATGTCTTTATTACACAAACCCTCAAAATCCAAGTGCATTAAAATGATTTGTCATGTTTACCAACACATGATGGAATAGGAAACCAATATTTGGGACATCGTTATAACCTTGCCTCACAGAGATAGAACTTAAATGGACACTAACTTTACAAACAACTTATACTAATCTAATACTATACCTCATATAGATCAACTTTGTTAATTACTTAAAGGGGTTTTCCACAACCGGACAACTGATGACCTATCCACCGGATAAGGTCATCAGTATATGATCAGTGCGGGTCTGACACCCGGACCGCTCACCGATCAGCTGCTCCGGCTGCCCATGCTGAAAGCAGATGGCTCCGGTCACTGAATAGCGGCCGAGCTGCAGCTCTGCTCCTATTCGAGTGAAAAGAAAGACATTTTGGACAATTGTATGCTTCAACTTTGTGACAACATTTTCGGGAAGAGCCTTTCCTGTTCCAGCGTGACTGTGCCCCTGTGCACAAAGAGAGTTTCATAAAGACATGGTTTGACAAGTTTGTGTGTGGAGAGACTCCAGTAGCTGCACAGGGCAATGATCTCGACCCCATCAAACATCTTTGGAATGAATTGGAATGCCAACAATGAGCCATACCTCGTAAACCAACATCTGTGCCTGACCTCACCATATTAATGCCCATGGTTTTGGGATGGGATGTCCAAAAAACTCATATAGGTGTGTGATGGTCAGGTGTCCACGTAGTATACCTCTGCACCCCTATAACTGCGCCCCTGGTGCCTCATCTGCATTACCCTACCACTGTAAATTTATGCCTTTAACATGGGTTTATCCTTACCTTTAAAGTTCGGTTGTGCCTCTGCAGCTCCCTACACAAACTCTCCAATTTACTGCGAGCTAGAATAGCTTTGCTGTGTTCATTTCGGAGCTGGTCCTTCTCCTGGATGAGCTGAGTCTGCTTCTTCTGCAGGATTCTCATTTGCTTTTGAGACGTTCTATGTTCTTCCAGCTTTGGGGACATGAGAGAAGAGATTAGATGGTATCTATCGATAAACTGGTAAAATGCACCCTCTTAGATCTCTATTTTTCCTCACCAGTTCTGCATATTTCTTGCACAGGGCTGCCAGTTTTTCTTCTGGGGTGCGGAGTGTGTTTAGGGTCTGCATTAGCAGAGTGATCTCCTTTCCTGAAATTCAAAGAAATAATTATTTTTCTTCCGTGCTTTATTCATCACAACAAGTCTACGTTGCTTTCACTACCATGAGTCTGTCCCTGACAGATCTATTGATATACCTAGACCTACAAGAGCCCTCTTGATGTATTACACAAACATGCTGGGATCTGCAGTACTACACCTTCCTTGCTGAACTGTATAACAAAAGTTCTGTGTCTAAATTAAAATATAATTCATTGCTATAAAAGCTCCAAATTACTATTTCTATATAGTTAGCAAAATTATTAAAAAGGATCAACTCCAGTCTCAATACCACAAACCCTAATCTCCAATTTTAAATAACATAGGTCTGAATGAGATTCATGCAGCTGAATGGTTTTCCTCTTGAAGTGGTGAAACTGCAGCAGCAATGACAGGTGGCGAAGCTCCCATCATGAATCTGGGCCCCGTACTGTGCAATTACCAGACCAATCAAACGAGCAGTCTTGGTGGTACCTGCATTGGTATAGGCAGAGTCCACTGACCACTATTACTCACCGAGCCCCTTTGCCTTTTTCTTGTCTTGCACACGCTTCCGATCTTTCTCCGTCTCATTAATTGTCCGGTTATCTTCTGCACCACGTACTTCCTCCTTCACTCCATTCACTTCTGGCACCACAGGCGCAGTTTCTCCATTCCTGGCAGACTCTGGAGGACCCTTGTCAGTCTCCTCGGAGTCTGCCACCCCTTCTTGACCGGCATCCACGCAATACGTATTTAATATATCCTCTAACTGCCGGCTAAGTTCTTCAGAGACATCACTCATGCCCGGGGTATGACAGGCGGCTCCCTCACCTGCAAAAACAACAACATAAGCAAATCAAAAGTAAGAAAGACTTCCAGAACGTCTGCAAATGAAGACACACGAGCTCATCCAGAACTCCGTACCGGTAGCGAGGGATAACGTGACGGCTTATAGTTAGTAAGGAGTACTCAGTGGACTCATGTCTTCATTTGCTTACGGTTCGGAGTATCTTTCGACACCCCACTATTCTTAAGAGTTGCAGTGTGTATATGCCCTAAAATAAAAAGTTCTGTCAAGTGACAGATTCTCTTCATTCTTCGTATAATAAAACACTATGTAACTTTCTAAAATAATTGGTTCTCTCACCATTTTTAAGATCTCTGCTTGTTGCCAGTGAATTGAAACATTCTTGCTTAAATGCAGGGGCTGAAAAACCACGCAGATTTTGCCCTGCTCGGAGCTTAGGCTTTGTTCATATGACGTTAAGGCCGCATTAAGACAGCCGTGTTTGGCCCACAATATACAGACCATGTGTTGGCCGTATTTCCCAGACTGACCACAGATGAGGGAGCCGGGCTGCTAGCATCATAGTTATCTATGATGCTAGGAGTCACTGCCTCCCCGCGGTAATAATATCCTGTACTATGATTACAACAGGGGGCAGTATTCCTGCAGAGAGGCAGGGACTCCTAGCATCATAAATACTATGATGCTAGGAGCCCCCACCTCCCTGAACTGTGGTTGGTCCGGGAAGTACACCCAACACTGCCATCTGAATGCAGCCTTAAAGGGAATGTGTTGCCAGAAAAACATGTTTTTTTTTTAAAAATTAAACATTTAGTGTGTGGGTGATTAAACATTGTTCAAATTTTTTTTATTTTTTTGCACGAGTCCATGTAATATTATAAATTATTTCTAATTTATAATACTACCCATTTTTGGTCACTAGATGGAGCTGTTCCCAAAATTGCAGCATTGCAACATTGGGTTAAAAGCCCTCGCTCTAGTGAGCTCTCAGCATCCCCCCCTCCTTTATCCTGGCTAGTGCCGGGATAAACGAGGGGTTTGAACGATGTAACCTCCTACACTGTGTGTCGCCATTTTTTGAGCTAACCCACAGTGTAGTAGGTTTACATACAGTAGTAAACACACACAAACACGAACATACATTGAAATCTCTTACCTGCTCCTGCCGCCGCGGCTCCCTCCGGCCCGTCCGCTCCGTTTGCTGCCGCTGGTGCAAGTGCACAAATCCGGAAGCCGCGACCGGAAGTAGTAATATTACTGTCCGTCCGCGACTTCCGGTAAACAGGAAAATGGCGCCGGACGGCGCCAATTTCGAATAGGACTGTGTGGGAGCGGCGCATGCGCAGTTCCCACACAGACGCCGTACACTGCAGTCAATGGGACGGGAGCCGTTCGCAGTCCCTATGGGACTGTGGCTGCCGTATTCCATGTCTGTATGTGTCGTTAATCGACACACACAGAAATGGAACAAAAAATGGCAGCCCCCATAGGGAAGAAAAAGTGTAAAAATAAGTAAAACACAAACACACAAATGAATATAAACGTTTTTAATAAAGCACTAACATCTTTAACATATAAAAAAATAATTTGTGATGACACTGTTCCTTTAAGGCTACCAATAGAGGTATTCATTGGGGGTATTTATTCACCTATGTATGTCACTGTATAGGCATACAGTGCCAAATATCGCCCATAGGATCCATTTCTAAAAAAAGAACAAAAAACATAACTAAAGCACAGTGCAGCAAACTACGCCTTCATAGATAGATAGATAAAAGTATGTTTTTTGCCAGTTGCCAAAAGGATGCTCTTTTGGCATCCGTCTGTTAATTGGGCTCTATGGATACGTTCGGGAGCTTTCCAGGCATATACGCCAAATGTAAATGAGAAATGTGATCAGAGCCTAAGGGTGTATTCACACACTGCGATTTTGTTGGTTTTTGCCACGCATTGTTGAAGCATGGAAACCGCTGTAAATCGGTGCGACTTTCGGCCGCTTGGGAAAACCGCAGTGTGAATACACCATAAGGGGCGAATACAATACTCACATCAAAACAATCTGTGAGCTTAAAGAGGTATTCCCATCTTAGACACATCTAAAAGATCCGCACCCATCTCCCGAATGTCCCCCGACCCGTCTGGTGAGGTGGCCGCTGTATCCCGATGGTGAATTACTGCAGAGGAGGCCGAGAATTCTGGAAACAGCCAAGCTTGCCTTGCTCAACTGTTTTTGTAACTTCCATATAAGTGATGGAAACAGCAGGGCGCAGCAAGCTTGGCTGTTTCTGGAATTCTCACCCACCTCTGCACCTTACTAGGAGGGACAGGGTCGGGGGAACCCTAATTCAAGACATAGATGGGTGCCCTAGAGGTGGAAGCTGCATCAGACATTTATGGCATAGCTTCAGGATATGACATAAATGTCTAAGATGGAAAAACCCCTTGAACACATTATCTGCAGCACGACTTTTCTTTCTACAGTTTCCTGTTCCGCTTACAATCAGATGCAGTGTTGTCATGGAGACCTTATCTGGATTGAAATCATGTAACACAATATCCCATCCGAGCTGGATTGAGCAGTGCTAGTTATGTTTGGATCTGAGGACATCAAAGTATCTGGTGTTTTCAATCCCAACAAGGTCTCCATGACAACCAGGATAGAAATCCAAACAGTTCACATTGTCTCTTAAGGATTTGGGGACGTAACGATGTAGCTGTGCCAGAAATCCTCTATGGAGTCCAGGTTACTTCATTATGAAAGCACCAAAACTATACAACCCTTTATAGGCTGCATTGACACATGTAACTCTGGTGCAGATTTTTGCATCCACTTTACTTTAGCCAAAACAAAGATCGATCAACTCCCTTTAGGATCTACTCCTAACTTTATGGCAATAATTTTTTTTTAAAAAAATGCATGAAGAACAGCACTGTGTAGACAAGGACTAAGGCCAGGATCACACACGTTTTGAATCAGTTTCTGGCACCGTTTTTTTTTTTTTAGCCAAACAGGAGTGGACGCAAAAGAAAGGAGATACATCAGACTTTTCTTTATACCTTTCTTCCTTTTTGATACACTTCTGGCATTGGCTCAAAAACTGCACCAAAACGGTGTGTGTGATCCTGGCCTTATAGAAATCTATCAGGAAAACAAGTCTCCTGACAGCTCCCCCACCCTGTACTCTCCATAGCAGAAACACAATAAAGATATCCTCAACCCTACAAGTACACAGTGTCTGTAGTCAGTGTGGGTGACACATTCAGACCTCCAGATTGCTGGCATCACTGTGCCATGCGCCAAACATAGTTGGGCGGCAACTTGGCAAGCCGAGCGTCAAGTTATTATTGATTCGGCACTTCAGATGATCGCTTAATGAAAACTGACAATTGGAAAGCGGAGTTCTCTCTGGAGTTCCCCTCTAAGGACAGACATAGCTGGCACTCACCTTGCCCAGCAGTAGTGCCCGGAGCTGCTGTAGCTTGTCCTTCAGGAGTTGTTAGGGGGGCAGGAGAGCTGGTGGGGTTGGGGGACGCTGGAATTACAGCTGTTGTGCAAGTTTGCATTTCCTGGTCCTTCATTGTCTATGCTGTAAAGGGGGAAGTGACAAGACTACACAGAAGAGACGTTGGTAAGTACTAGATCCGAGAAGGCTAAAGGACCTTTGATGATGTCACGACCATGTGATTAGTCACGTGTGTGGGAGGAGTCAGGCTCTGAGCTCTGCGCTGTTGGTAATAGGAGTCGGTAACACTGGCGGACCTATAATTCATGACCCTCAATGGAGGTGGACATAGGACTTTACTACATGAGAACACTGGCTACACACAGACTTTTAGTAGGAAGAGGAGTGGACAGCGATTTCTGAGCGATTTTTTTTTGTAGTGAGAGATAAAACGTCTAGGTGTAGCCCCAGGCTTACAAATGGGCTTGAATTCTGGCTCAAATGGTGGCAAACATTTATTATGTGTTTTAGATACTTTTAATGCGTCACAGTCTCTAGAGGGGTTTTGCTGTAGGACCAATGCATTTCCGAGTCTGTGAAAGTGGCACAAATAGCACCAAAGCCGTCTAAAAGGCAAATGTTAGCTATACTACTCGCCAGCACAGCCCCTGTCCTTATGCCCACATGGGCGTCATAGAGTTGGGTTCTCCTGCTCAGGTACTACCCTCCTATGTGTAAGAACAGTAATGTATGTTTGGCCATGGCATTCCCGAGAGATGACGATGATCGCCGGTGGTGAGAGGAGACGTGCGTGCAGCGATCAGTTAAACGCAGCGCGTTTTCTAAAAGTGGTAGTTTTCATATGCAACCCTTTTAAAGGTGTATTCACACATTCAGGATTTGATTACGTTATTTTTATGCTGTTTTTGAAGCCAAAACCAGGTGTGGATCATAAAAAGAGCGAAAGTATAAATGACAGAAAAAACGTCTCCTCTTAATTGAGTCCACTCCTGGTTTTGACTTCAAAAACTGCATAACAAAACCTGCAAATGTGAATACACCCTAAGACTACTTATTTCTGTTGCACAAATACAACCAAGTTTTTTATTAAGTAATGGTGCTTATCTTACGTGCTCTTCCAACACGTTCTTACCCTATGTTTAGTGTGTACGTTGCCGTCCTTAGGTCTCCATTAGCCCGACAGAGGCCAAAATATTGTCGGGCTGGTATACGTAAGTATAGTTTTTGGGTTTTTTAGGTATGGGATAGTGTAGTAGACTACTATGTTCCATGACACAGAATCCCATTTAAAAAAAAAAGTTTAAGGTGCGGTATACGTTTTTTTTTTTTTGTAAAGCATGGAAGCCTTTGGGTTACATATGCCACTGTATAACATACATCACAGGCATACGTTTAACATAAACATCAATGGTTTTTTAACCCCTTCCCTGTTTAGCCACTTTTGACCTTCCTGACAGAGCCTCATTTTTCAAATCTGACATGTGCCACTTTATGTGGTAATAACTTCGGAATGCTTTCACCTATCCAAGCGATTCTGAGATTGTTTTCTCGTGACACATCGGACTTTAAGTTACTGGCAAAATTTGCTCAATATGTTCAGTATTTAATTGTGAAAAACACCAAAATTTAGCGAAAAATTGCAAAAATTAGCATTTTTCTCAATTTAAATGTATCTGCTTGTAAGACAGGCAGTTATAACACATAAAATTCTAGCTAATTAACATCACCCATATGTCTACTTTAGATTGGCATCGTTTTTTGAACATCATTTTATTTTTCTATGACATCACAAGGCTTAGAACTTTAGCAGCAATTTATCACATTTTCAAGAAAATTTCAAAAGGCTATTTTTACAGGGGCCAGTTCAGTTGTGAAGTGGCTTTGAGGGCCTTATATATTAGAAACCACCAAAAAGTCACCCCATTTTAAAAACTTCACCCCTTAAAGTATTCAAAACAGCTTTTAGAAAATGTCTTAACCCTTTACACATTTCACAGGAATTAAAGCAAAGTAGAGGTGAAATTTACAAATTTCATATTTTTTTGCAGAAATACATTTTTAATAAAAAAAAATTTATAACACAGAAGGTTTTACCAGAGAAATGCAACTCCATATTTGTTGCCCAGTTTCTGCAGTTTTAGGAAATATCCCACATGTGGCCGTAGCGTGCTACTGGAAAGAAGCACCGGCCTCAGAAGCAAAGGAGCACCTAGTGGATTTTGGGGCCTTATTTTTATTACAATAAATTTTAGGCACCATGTCAGGTTTGAAGGGCTCTTTCGGTGCCAAAACAGTGAAAATCCCCCAAAAGTGACCTCATCTGGGAAACTACACACCTCAAGGAAATTATCTAGGGGTGTAGTGAGCATTTTGACCGCACAGGTTTTTTACAGAAATTATTGGAAGTAGGCCGTGAAAATTAAAATCTAAATTTTTTCAAAGAAAATGTAGGTTTAGCTAATTTTTTATCATTTCCACAAGGACTGAAAGAGAAAAAGCACCGCAAAATTTGTAAAGCAATTTCTCCCGAGTAAAACAATATCCCACATGTGGTAATAAACTACTGTTTGGAGACACGGCGTGGCTGAGAAGGGAAAGAGCACCATTTGGCTTTTGGAGCTCAAGTTTAGCAGGAATGGTTTGCGGAGGCCATGTCACATTTACAAAGCTCCTGAGGGGACAAAACAGTGGAAACCCCCCACAAGTGACCCCATTTTGGAAACTACACCCATTGAGGAAATTATCTAGGGGTATAGTGAGTGTTTTGACCCCACAGGTTTTTTGCATAAATTATTGGAAGTAGGCCGTGAAAATTAAAATCTAAATTTTTTCAAAGAAAATGTAGGTTTAGCTAATTTTTTCTCATTTCCACAAGGACTGAAGGAGAAAAAGCACCGTAAAATTTGTAAACCAATCTCTCCCGAGTAAAACAATACCCCACATGTGGTAATAACCGGCTGTTTGAACACACGGCGAGGCTTAGAAGGGAAAGAGCGCTATTTGGCTTTTGGAGATCATATTTAGCAGGAATGGTTTGCGAAGGCCATGTCACATTTGCAAAGCCCCTGAGGGGACAAAACAATGAAAACGCCCAAAAAGTGACACCGTTTAGGAAACTACACCTCTTGAGGAATTCATCTAGGGGCGTAGTGAGCGTTTTGACCCCACAGATGTTTCATAGAACTTATTAGAATTGGGCAGTGAAAATAAAAACAATCCTTTTTCTTCAATAAGACGTAGCTTTAGCACAAATTTTTTCATTTTCTCAACAAATAAAGGAAAAAAAGAAACCAACATTTGTAAAGCAATTTCTCCCAAGTACGGTAATACCCCATATGTGGTCATAAACTTCTGTTTGGGCAAACGGCAGGGCTCAGAAGGGAAGGACCGCCATTTGGAGTGCAGATGTTGCTGGATTGGTTTCTGGGTGCCTGTGGGCCCAAAACAGTGGAAACCCCCCAGAAGTGACCCCATTTTGGAAACTACACCCCTCAATGCATTTACCAAGGGGTGTAGTAAGCATTTTAACCCTGCAGGTGTTTTGTAGAAATTAGTGTGCACTCGATGTTGCAGAGTGAAAATGGGATTTTTTTCCATAGATATGCCAATATGTGGTGCCCGGCTTGTGCCACCATAACAAGACAGCTCTCTAATTATTATGCAGTGTTTCCCGGATTTAGAAACACCCTACATGTGACCCTAATCTTTTGACATATGACAGGGCTCAGGAGTGAAGAGTACCATGCGGAGTGGAGGCCTAATTTGGCGATTTACAAAGTATTGGTTCACAACTGCAGAGGCTCAGATGTGAAATAATAAAAAGAAACCCCTGAGAAGTGACTCCATTATAGAAACTGCACCCCTCAAGGCATTTATTAAGGGGTGTAGTGAGCATTTTCACCCCACAGGTCTTTTCCATAAATTATTGCACTGCGGATGGTGCAAATTAAAAATTTATATTTTTCCCTAGATATGCCCTTCAGTGGCAAATATGTCATGCGAAGCTTATGACGCTGGAGACACACACCCCAAAAATTGTTACAAGGGTTCTCCCGGGTATGACGATGCCATATATGTTGAACGAAACTGCTGTTTTGGCACGCTGTAGGGTTCAGAGCCGAGGGAGCACCATTTGGCTTTTGGAGAGCGAATTTTGCTTGGTGCTATATTTGTTTGAGTATTTCTGGTGTTTCCATTTATAATGTGAAGGTACATGTAAGCGGGGCAGATTATATAAGGGGCATAGTCAGGTGGTATAATAATGGGGTAAAAAATAATAATAAAATAATCCATAGATGTGTGTTACGCTGTGCTCAATCCTTTCTGCACAGGCCGGTTTCGCACTGATAAATGGTGTCATTTCTTATCCCCCTTTTGGGCACCGTCTCTTCCAGAGGATATGTTTGGGCCCTCCCCTTCCTGGTTCCCTAATTTTAGGTCCTTGATAAATCGCCTCTTGAAACAAGAAATGTTCCCCTCGGGCACAACTGCATATTTTTTTATTTCCTGACTTATTGGAGCCATAACTAATTTTATTTTTCATAGACGTAGCGATATGAGGGCTGGTTTGTTGCGGGACGAGCTGTAGTTATTATTGGTACCATTTTGGTGTACATGCAACTTTTTGATCACCTTTTATCCTATTTTTTGGGATGCCAGGTAAACACAAAAACGCAATTCTGGCACGGCTTTTTTAGTTCTTTTTATACAGCATTCACCATGCGTTATAAATTACATGTTACCTTTATTCTGCCGGTCAGTACGATTCCGGCGATACCTAATTTATAGCACTTTTTTATGTTTTACAACTTTTTGCACAATAAAATTACTTTTGTAAAAAGAATGTATTTTTTCTGTCGCCAAGTTGTTAGAACCATAACTTTTTAATTTTTTTGTCGACGGAGGTGTATGAGGGCTTGTTTTTTGCGGGACGAGCTATAGTTTTTATAGGTACCATTTTTGGATACGTGCGACTTTTTGATCACTTTTTATTCTAATATTTGTAGGGCAAAGTGACCAAAAAACAGAAACTCTGGTAAAGTTTTTTACGTTTTTTTTTTACGCTGTTCACCGCGTGCAATAAATAATATAATATTTTGATACCTCAGGTCGTTACGGTCGTGGCGATACCA
The DNA here is from genome assembly GCF_050947455.1 of Rhinoderma darwinii. Lineage (NCBI taxonomy): Eukaryota > Metazoa > Chordata > Amphibia > Anura > Rhinodermatidae > Rhinoderma > Rhinoderma darwinii. Next base: position 252,731,177 of record NC_134688.1, on the reverse strand, counting down.
AATACATATGGTTTATTATTATTTTTCAATAATAAAGGACTTGATAAGAGTAAAAGGGGGATTGTGTTTTATTTGATTACTTGAAACTTTTATTGTTTTCAAACTTTTATTTTTTGCACTTTTTTATACTTTTTTTTACACTTTTTCTCAAGTCCCACTAGGGGACTTGAAGGTCCAACAGTCAGATTTTTTTTTTTCTAATACATTGCACTACCTATGTAGTGCAATGTATTAGATCTGTCAATCATTCACTGACAGCAAGCCGATTAGGGTTCGCCTCCCGGCGGGGCCTAAATCGGCTTCCGTAATGGCAGAGCAGGAGACCATTGTGTCTCCTGTTGCCATAACAGCAGTCGCCAGTCCTGATTGCCTGTCAGGGCTGGCGATCTGCTAGTAACCGCTACGATGCAGCAATCGCTTTCGATTTCTGCATCGAAGGGGTTAATGGCAGGGATCGGAGCTAGCTCCGGTTCCTGCCGTTACAGGTGGATGTCAGCTGTACAGTACAGCTGACTTCCAACGCTGATGACGCCGGATCAGCTCCTGACCCGGTGCCATCTTGCCGGCAGCTACGGAAGCCGATTAGGCTCCGCCGCCGGGCGGATCTTGACCGGCTTCGGTGCTAGGCAGACCGGGAGGCCAGTATTAGGCCTCCGGTTGCCATTGCAGCCACCGGAACCCCGGCAATTTCATTGCTGGGGTTCCGATGAGCTGCAAACACCTTAAGTGCAGCGATCGCGTTTGAGCGCTGGACTTAAGGTGTTAATGGCGGGGATTGAAGCTAATTTCGGTCCCCGCCATTACAGCCGGATGTCAGCTGTCAGATACAGCTGAGATCCGGCGATTATGGCACCGACTCCGCTTCTGAGCCGGTGCCAAACATGTATACGTAAGTATACAACATTTTGCGGGAAGCACTGGCTTTCCATGACGTATATTTGCGACAAATGTCGGGAAGGGGTTAAAGCAAGTCTGTCACAACTTTTCACCGCTGAAAGCGCCTACGATGTGTAATGGAGCATCAGAAATGGACTGTGGAAGAAGGTGGCCTGGTCTGATAAATCATGTTTTCTTTGACATCATGTGGATGGCTGTGTGCGTTTGCATTGCTTACCTGGGGAAGAGATGGCACCAGGATGCACTTTGGGAAGAAATCAAGATGGCAGGGGCAGTGTGATGCTGTGGTCAGTCTTCTGCTGGAAAACCTTGGGTCCTGGTATTCATATGGATGTTACTTTGACACCTACCACCAGGGGCGTAACTAGGAAAGACTGGGCCCCATAGCAAATTCTTGACCGGGCCCCCCCCCCCGGGTGCCACAAGCAGCCCCCCTTATAAATAGTGCCCCCTGTAGAATGTGCCATAAAGCCCCCCTATAGACAGTGCTATATAGCCCCGCCTATAGACAGTGTAACACCCCATTTGAAGATAGCGCCCCCACCTCCCCCTTGTAGATAGTGCCATACAGCCCCCCTGTAGATATCACCATAAAGCCCCCACTATATATAGCGCTGTACAGCTCCCACTATATATAGTGCCACACAGCCCCACTCCCTTGTATACAGTGCCACACAGCCCCCCTTTAGTAGAAAATGCAGCACACAGACACCTGTAGATTGCGCCACACTCAGCCCCCTGTAGATAGAGCCACAGCCCTCCCCCTTGTAAATAGTGCCATACAGTTCCCCCTTGTGTATAGTGCCACACAGCCCCCCCCCCCTGTGTATAGTGCCACAAGGAAATGGCGCATCCGAGAAAGTTGTATCAGTCAGGGAGATGTCACTCAAACATGGAAAGGTGGGTTTGGAAGTCAGGACTATGTGACTCTTCAGCATAGCGGCACCGCCCCATGACCCTTTAATGAGTAATTCGCATATAGTGTGCGCCGTTTTAAAAGTGGATTTTAAGGATTTTGCTGCATCTGAAAAAAACATACAAGGGAATGTTTGGAAATATTGTCAGGTCATGTATTACCGCATGGTGGCGGTTCAAGGGGTTAAAACTACCTGACAGATTCCCATTAAATATACAATGAATTGAGAACAATTCCATCTGCCCTGCAATTTTGTTATTATAAATATATCCTATATAACTACAGATCCAGAACCAAGCTCAGTACATAAATACAGCAGTAGAACCAAGCTCTGACATATATACAGCACCAGAACAAAGCTCAGTACATATATACAGCACTAGAACAAAGCCCATACATATATACAGCACCAGAACCAACCTCAGTACATAAATACAGCACCAGAACGCACCTCAGTACATAAATACAGCACTACAACCAAGCTCAGTACATCTATACAGCACCAGAACCAAACTCATTACATATATACACAGCACCAAAACCAATCTCATATGTATAAACAGCACCAGAACAAAGCTCAGTACTTGCATACAGCATCAGAACCAAGATCAGTACATATATACAACACTAGAATAAATACAGCTCAATTTAGTGCAACCCCTGCTGTATTTGTACGGCGTAAAACTACAGCTCCCAGCATAGCCCGAACAATGGTAAGGATATGCTGGGAGATGCTGTTTCACAAAAAAAAAATCATACCACCATCATCTCGCTGCAGATCACGCAGTGACTACAATACTGATTAGAGGCAGAATAAACATTTACATTAAGTGACTCACCGGTGACGTCTCCGAATTCTAGTTCTTTTCTTCTCCCTTCGGTCCAGACATCTATGATGGATTTCTACCGGCCATGACCCATTTCTGCAGTTTTCCGCTCAGATGTCTTCAGCTTCTCACTTTTAAAACATTTCTGCATCTTGAAACAAAGTTAAAATTCTCAACACCTCTAAATATAATAAAGCACCATACACTGCACCTCTAACTATAATAGCGCCATACACTGTGTCCCTGATTATAATAGTACCATACACTGTCACACACACACACACCGTGCCCCCTGTAGATAGTGCCCCCATAGCCCCCCTGAAGATAGTGACCCCCATAGAGCCTCTGTAGATAGTGACCTACATAGAAGCCCCTGTAGATAGTGCCCACATATGGACTCCAGAGCTGCAAGGCAATAGTGCTAACCACTAAGCCACCATGCTACCCTACATATAGCTTCCCCTATAGATAGTGCTCCACGTATAGCCCACCTCTGTAGATAGTGTCTCACATATAGCTCCCGCTGTATATAGTGTCCCACATATAGCCCACCCCTGTAGACTGTGCACTACACATAGCCACCCTGTTGCTAGTGGCCCACAGGTGACCCACCCCTGTATATAGTGTCCCACATATAGCCCACCCGTATAGAAAGTACCCTAAAAAAATAGCTCCCCTATAGATAGTGCTCTACATATAGCCCACCCCTGTATAGTGTCTCACATATAGTGCCCCACATATAGACCCCCCTGTAGATAGTGGCCCACATATAGACCCCCCTGTAGATAGTGGCCCACATATGGAGCCCCCTGTATATAGTGGCCCACATCCCCACATATAGACCCCCCCTGTAGATTGTACCCCACATCCCTACATACAGACCGCCCCTGTAGCTAGTGGCCCACATATAGACCCCCCCTGTATATAGTGGCCCACATATAGACCACCCCCCTGTAGATAAAGCCCCCACTATAGATAATGCCACTCAAAGTTTTATGTGACAAAAAATATAAAACTTGACATACTCACATGATCCCGTTCCCACGCTGTTCACTGGCGATGCAGACATGCTCTCTTCTGAGCATGTCTGCTGGAGCTGAACGAGCGTCATCCAATGACGCTGATTGGCGGGGCAGGATGACTTGCCCCGTCAATCAGCGCCTTTCAAGCATGGAAGTGGCGCGATGACGTCATCGCGCCGCTAGCCAATCAGCGTCATTGTAAGGCACTGGATGGTCGGGCACGGAACATGCCAGGCTATTCAGCGCTAATACATGTATTTGGCTGTCACTAGCACCGGGGCCCCCTCTGGTGCTAGCTACGCCTACAGGCATGAGAGGGCCTGTGTCGCCCAGCCCATACTTGTTGGAGGCTAGGCGGTGCGGGCCCCATAGTAGCGGCGCTACCACTGTAGCAGCCATAACGGCTGCTAGCAGCGCCACCGGGCATATGGGAGGGCGTGTCGGCTGGAGGCACGGGCCCCCTCAAGCCCCGAGCCCCATAGCAGCCGCTACGGTTGCTACCGCGGTAGTTACGCCACTGCCTACCACCTTCCTAAACACTGTTGCAGGCGAAGTATACCCCTTTATGGCAACAGTATTCCCAAATAGCAGTGGAATCTTACAGCAGGATAATGTGCCCTGCCACACTGCAAAAATTGTTCAGGAATGGTTCCAGGAACATGACAAAGAGTTAGAGTTCAAGGCCTCAAAATTCCCAATATCTCAATGCGATCTAGCATCTGTGGGATGTGCTGGAAAAACAAGTCCAATCTATGGAGGCCGCACCTCGCAACTTACAGGACTGAAGGGATCTGCTGCTAACATCATGGTGATTGATACGACAGGACACCTACTGAGGTCTTGTGGAGTCCATGCCTCGACAGTTCAAAGCTGTTTTGGCGGCACGAGGGGAATCTGCACAATATTAGGCAGGTGTTTTAATGTTATGGCTGATCGGTGTATACTGTGTGACATCCACGATAATCACTCTCTTAAAAAGCAATAAAAATATAGTTAAATAAAAGCAGACTGAGTGGGGTGCAGTATTCATATCTGCAGTCAGTTTTTTTTAAGGCTTGATAATTTTTTTATGTGCCATTTGGTATGCCTACTACTTAGTGTTAGGCTAGTATCACACAATCGCACACAGACTTTCATTGTGACTCTCATGTGATTGATATATTTGCTATTTGCTGATGAGTATCTCATGGAAGTTGCATATATATATATATATATATATATATATATATATATATATATATATATATATATATATATATATACAGTTCAAAAGCAGATGAACACAGCACTCCAACATGCCATAAATTAGGCCATGTGCTCGTTTCCAGGGGATGAATCAGTTCCCAAATTTCAATATAAGGCTGGATTCACACGAGCACATTACGTTCGTAAAGGACGGAACGTATTTCGGCCTCAAGTCCCAGACCGATCACACTGCAGGGAGCAGGGTTCCTAGCATCATAGTTATGTACGACGCTAGGAGTCCCTGCCTCGCTGCGGGACAACTGTCCCGGACTGTAATCATGTTTTCAGTACGGGACAGTAGTTCCACGGGGAGGCAGGGACTCCTAGCGTCGTACATAACTGACGGAACATGCTTGTGTGAATCCAGCCTCAAACAACCATAGAACAAAGTAACAGCACCAGGACTTCAGAGTAGATGAAACAGGGTGGATTTATTCACCTCAAGTGAGCGACGTTTCGGTTTGTCACAGAACCTTTCTCAAGCTACTAGCTATATATATATATATATATATATATATATATATATATATATATATATATATATATATATAGTCCACTGGCATGATACAGAAAGTCTGTCAAGCCCCAGTCCTAACATGTTCTCTTTAACTTTTATTATTTATTTAAATGCTATGTCCACCTTCACAACCAAATATTTTTTATTGTCTCAATGCACAAAATGAAAAAAGGAACCAATTTTGCAATAGGTCTCGATGACAAATCTCCTACGCTATGCAGAATATGCATGTCCATGGCAACAGACAAACCGTAGGGTGAATCTGATCTTGCTTACCTACCAAATGTATGTTAGTATAAAGTAGAGACAAATTGAAGGGAGTAAGATGGCAGGATCACACTACACACTTTATTGTCTGTTTCTATGGAAACAAAAAGTAGCTGTAGAAACAAATTAATAGGACATTTTTAATAAAGACTTATTGCGATAATTTCATATTACATTATTTTAGATGCGTTGGAACAATGGAAAAAATCTAGACATGAAGGTGGTCACATCTTTTATTTTTAATCTAAGATGTGGCAAAAAAATTATTATGGGGTGAAAAAATTTCATGTGACTTGCAACGTTCACAGACTTTTATAACATAGGTGTATTTTCTGCAATAGTAACAAGGTTGCAGGTTAATTTTTTCCCCCATATGGAGTAAAAGTTGTCAGATGTGACAGTTCATTTTTGATCACTAGAGATGCAGACGCTTTACCTGTGTCACTTGAATACAGATGTGGGAATTAGCACCTAATGTATGAGTGAGTCACATGTACAGTATCTGAACATTGACAAAATTCTACTCTCAGTAGAACTGTTCATGTGAAGAGGAAAAACAATGTGCCCGATGTCTGTGTGAAATCATGTTACAGCAATGCAAAGTCCTTCATTCCACGACCTGACAGAACGAGGTATGCAAGCTTATAAGATATAGCCTATGTTCACATGGGGCGGATACGCTGCGTAAAAGCACACAGCATATCCGCCCTGGTCGCCGCAGGGAATTCCGGCCGAAAAACCGCACCAAATTGTGGTGCAGTTTTTCAGCCACAATGTCCGCTGCGGGAAGCTGTACATGTGATTGGCTGCAGCGGTCACATGGGATGAAACGTCATCCTAGGAGGCCGCCTGGACGAAAAAGCACAGAATTCTGGATAAGTATAAGATTTATTTATTTTTGTTGTGTTTTTTTTTGCTGCAGAATTGCTGCTTTCCCGCTGCAAAAAAAGTCTTCTACTTGTTGCGGGTTTTACCTTCCCATTGACTTCAATGGGGAAAACTCGCAACATGTAAGCAGAATTTACGCAAATACAATTGACATAATGCGGATTAAAAACGCACCGCAGGTCAATTTCTGTGCGTTTTTTTCTGATTCTCCGCAACGAAATCCGTTGTGGAAAATCTCCAGTATTTACGCTACGTGTGAACTTAACCTTAGAATACAAACTAGACAGCTCTCCAAAGTAGAGTTTGAGGAGCTGCACACTATACCCTCCTTCTACTTTGCCTAAATGCTAAGCAAATAGATATATATTTTTTTCTACTTAAAATGGCAGAAAACACACCTACAATCCTTTTTTGAAAGTCTTCAGACCCTTTCAATTTTTTCACATTTGTTATGTTGAGGCCTTATGCGAACATAATAAAAATAATTTTGCACTTAATACCCCATAATGGACAAAGTGAAAACAGAATGTTAGTAATATTCGCTAATTTATTGAAAAGGAAAAACTAAAATATTGAGTTAACATAAGTATTCAGACCCTTTACTCAGTACTTAGTTGAAGCACCTTTGGCAGTGATAACAGCCTCCACTCTACTTGTGTATGATGATGCCACAAGGTTTGCACACCTGGATTTGGGGATATTCTTCCATTCTTCTCTGCAGATCCTCTCAAGCTTTGTCAGGTTGGATGGGACCATCGGTTGACAGCTATTTTCAGGTCTCTGCAGAGATGTTCAATTGGGTTCAAGTCAGGGCTCTGGCTGGGCCACTCAAGGACATTCACAGAGTTGTCCCTAAGTCACTCTTGTGTTGTCTTGGCTGTGTGCTTAGGGTCATTGTCTTGTTGGAAGATGAACCTTCGGCCCAGTCTGAGGTTCATAGCCCTCTGAATCAGGTTTTCATGAAGAATATCTCTGTACTCTGCTCCATTCATCTTTCCCCCAACCCTGACCAGTCTCCCTGTCCTAGCTGCTGAAAAACACACCCAGAGCATGATGCTGCCACCACCATGCTTCACTGTAGGCAGAGGTGTAGCTAGGTTCTCCTTCACCCGGGGCAAAGATTCAGATTGGCGCCCCAATAACTTATTTCTTGAACTTTCCTTCCCCCTCGCCATGTTGGCTTTCTCTACCAATCAATGAAATGTAATTTGTTTCCCTTTTTTTTTATGTAACATGAGCATAAAACCATTTGTACATTTTACAAGCAATATAATTATATAAGGGTTAACAAATTAAAAGAAAATAAATTAAAGAGGTCACACACAGGACCCTTATAGGTAGCGCCACACACAGCACCCTTGTTTGATAGCTCCACACACAGCCCCCCCCTTGTAGATAGTGCCACACACAGCCCCCTTGTAGATAGCGCCACACACAGCCCCCTTGTAGAGAGCACCACACACAGCCCCCTTGTAGATAGTTCCATACACAGCCCCCTCTTGCAGATAGCGCCACACACAGTCCACCTTTGTAGATAGTGCCACACACAGTCCACCTTTGTAGATAGTGCCACACACAGCCCCCTTTGTAGATAGTGCCACAAACAGCCCTCCCTTGAAGATGGTGCCACACAGCCCCCCTGTAGAAAGTGCCACACAGTCTCCCCTTCAGATAGTGCCACACAGCCCTCCCTTGTAGATGGTGCCACACAGCCCCCTTGTAGATATGCCACACAGACCCCCTTGTAGAAATAAATAAAATAAAAAACGTACCTAGCCAGAGACCATTGCACAGGCCGGCGTGATCCAGTGATGTCATTACGTCTTACAGGCTGCAGGCCTACTATGGCCTGTAGTCTGGTGATGGCGGGGCAGGGAGCTGCTCCACCATAGTATTCAATTGTATCTACGTCCTGACAATGCCTATACAATTGAATTTGTTAGTCGCTAGCACCGGGCCCTCCCCCCGGTGCTAGCGATGCCACCGGGCATGAGGGGGCACGTGCTGCCCGGGCCCATAAATGTAATCTGCCGGATGGTGCGGGCCCTGACAGGATGAGAGCAGAGCATCTGTATCAAAGCAGCTGATCGCTGCTGATAGGCACCCTGTATGCCGGGTGGCTGCAGCAACGATCAGCTAGCTAATCGCTGCTATGGCCACCCGGCATACAGTGTGCCTATCAGTAGCGATCAGTTGTTTTGATACGGCTGCCCTCAGGTGCCCCTTCTTCCCTACACAGTAGTTGCGCCCAGGGAACATGCCCCACCTGCCCCCCCCCTAGCCACGCCCCTGCTGTAGGGGTGTTATTGGGCAGGTCATAAGCAGTGCCTGGTTTCCTCCAGACATGACGCTTAGAATTGAGGCCAATAAGTTCAATATTGGTTTAATCAGACCACAGAATCTTGTTTCTCAGTCTGAGAGTGCTTTACCTGCTTTTTTGAAAACTCCAGATGGGCTTTAATGTGTCTTTTACTGAGGAGAGGCTTCTTTCTGGCCACTCTGCGATAAAGCCCAGACTGGTGGAATGCTGCAGTGATAGTTGACCTTCTGGAAGTCTCTCCAATCTGCACACAGGATCTTTGGAGCTTAGCTAGAGTGACCACTGGGTTCTTGGTCACCTCTCTTACCAAGGTCCTTCTCCCCTGATTACTTACTTTGGGGAGGGGGGGGGGGGCGGCCAGCTCTAGTAAGAGTCCTTCTTGTTCCAAACTTCTTCTATTTAAGAATTATGGAGGCCCCTTTGTATTTGGAAAAACTCGGTGCAGCAGACATTTTTTTGTGCCCTTCTCCTGATATGTGCCTCCACACAATCCTTTCTCTGAGCTCTACAGGCAGTCCTTTCCTCCTCAATGCTTGGTTTTTGCTCTGATATGCATTGTCAGCTGTGAGACATTATATAGACAGGGGTGTGTCTTTCCAAATCCTGTCCAATCGAATGAATTTACCACAGGTGGACTCCAACCAAGGTTTAGAAACATTTCAAAGATGATCTAGAGAAATGGGAGGCCCCCAGATTTAAATTTCAAGTGTCATAGCAAAGGGTCAGAATACTTATGTCCATGCAAAATGTGAGTTTTTCATTTCTAATAATTTTTAAAAAAAAATCAACACTTCTGTTTTCCCTTTGTCATTATGGGGTATTGCGTGCAGAATGATGGGGGGATTTTTTTTATTTATTTTAGCACAAAGCCTCAACATAAAATGTGAAAAAAGTGAAAGGTCTGAAGACTTTCCGAATGCACAGTATATTGGAGATGGAAAGGACGGCTAGAGAAGAAATGGAGGAGGCCGGTGTATTTTAATTAGCTTTTTTTTCCTAGGTGTTTTTTTATTCCATTTGCTATCTAACAAAAGTAGATGTGTTTTATAATACATTATTTTGTGAAGCATTGATGGGCAGCACGGTGGCTCAGTGGTTAGCACTGTTGCCTTGCAGCGCTTCGGTCCTGGGTTCAAATCCAACATCTTCATGTGTTTGTGTGGGTTACCTCCAGGTACTCCGGTTTCCTCCCACAAGCCAATAACATACCAGTAGGGAAATTAGATTGAGAGCCCCAATGGGGACAGTAGAAAAGAGGACCTCTGTACAGCGCTGTGTAATATATTGGCGCTCTATAAGTAACTGAAATAAATAATTGTAATGGATCAAAATAAAGAATTTCGGTGAGATTTATTAAGCGACTTGTGACATTTTTTTTAACAGAGAAAAAGTCACAAATTTTGACGATCGCCTGTTTTTAATATAAATGTATGATTTTTAGGACTTTATGCTGCTTTTGCCACTTTTCAAAAAGTAAGTGTGGCCCAGCAGAAGGGGGAGGTCCTCCTGTGCCACAGTTTTAATATAAGTTACGCCAGAAATTGGCGTAAATAATAGCAGAAATTTATGCCAGATCTTAGCTGGCGTAGATTTCAGTTTGTGGAGCACTGACATCCCAAGTTGTGGCAAACCTATTAAGAGCAGTGCGACTCCTAATAAATTTAGCGCAACTTACTCCAGCAAGCTTCTGTTTAATACTGTCGTATAAAAACGCCAGTCGTAGTAAATTCCACCTATTGTTTTCATGTAACAGTGGGAGGGGGAGTCCTGCTGCTCAACAGATGTGCTGTAAATTATGCCAGAAATTGGCGTAAATTATAGCAAAAATCTATACCAGCTTGTAGCTGACATAAATTTCATTTTGTGGAGCGATGACAGCGCAAGTTGTGCTGAAGTTGTTCAGCGCCGTGCGCTTCTTAGGGCCCGTTCCCATTGTTTTTTCCCTCCGTCAGAGAAATACGAAGGGATTAGTCCCGACGTATCCCACTGTATAGGGTTACAGTGAGATATGTCGCCCAAACTCCCCGACCACTGCTTTACTTTAAGCATTGAGCCCGGGGAACCCCCTGATGTTACTGTCCATATATGGGTAGTGATGTAAGGGGCTTACAACTATGGACTCCACAGCAAGAGCATCGCAAGCGCTCCATCTGGGGACTCCTAGAGGGAGCCCCTGATGTCACTGTCCAAGGCTGATTTCACACAGGGCTGTATTGTACATGTAAAATACATCATAGCCAATTGTTGTAATTTAAACAACAGAAGAGAATGAAGTCACATTCCTTCAGTGCTTTTTTTTTTTCTCCTGTTCCATTTTTATCGCTGGAATTTTGCCGCAATTTTGTTTATTGACTTCAAAATTGCAATACGCAACCACTTGTATCTTTTAACCCTTTCCCGCTGCCGCCGCTTTTAACCTTCCTGAGAGAGCCTCATTTTTCAAATCTGATGTGTCACTTTATGTATTAATAACTTTGGAATGCTTTTACCTATCCAAGCGATTCGGAGACTGTTTTCTCATGACACATTGGACTTTATGTTACTGGTAAAATATGGTCGATACATTCAGTATTTAATTGTAAAAAAAAATCCACATTTTGCGAAAAACTGCAAAAATTAGCATTTTTAAAAATGTAAATGTACACTACCGTTCAAAAGTTTAGGGTCACTTAGAAATTTCCTTATTTTTGAAAGAAAAGCACAGTTTTTTTCAATGAAGATAACATTAAATTAATCAGAAATACACTCTATACATTGTTAATGTGCTAAATGACTATTCTAGCTGCAAACGTCTGGTTTTTAATGCAATATCTACATAGGTGTATAGAGGCCCATTTCCAGCAACCATCACTCCAGTGTTCTAATGGTACATTGTGTTTGCTAACAGTGTTAGAAGGCTAATGGATGATTAGAAAACACTTGAAAACCCTTGTGCAATTACGTTAGCACCGCTGTAAACAGTTTTGCTGTTTAGAGGAGCTATAAAACTGACCTTCCTTTGAGCTAGTTGAGAATCTGGAGCATTACATTTGTGGGTTCGATTAAACTCTCAAAATGGCTAGAAAAAGAGAGCTTTCATGCGAAACTCGACAGTCTATTCTTGTTCTTAGAAATGAAGGCTATTCCATGCAAGAAATTGCCAAGACACTGTAGATTTCCTACAATAGTGTGTACTACTCCCTTCAGAGGACAGCACAAACAGGCTCTAACCAGAGTAGAAAGAGAAGTGGGAGGCCCCGCTGCACAACCGAGCAACAAGACAAGTACATTAGGGTGTCTAGTTTGAGAAATAGACGCCTCACAGGTCCTCAACTGGCAGCTTCATTAAATAGTACCCGCAAAACACCAGTGTCAACATCTACAGTGAAGAGGCGACTCTGGGATGCTGGCCTTCAGGGCAGAGTGGCAAAGAAAAAGCCATATCTGAGACTGGCTAATAAAAGGAAAAGATTAATATGGGCAAAAGCACACAGACATTAGACAGAGGAAGATTGGAAAAAAGTGTTATGGACAGACGAATCGAAGTTTGAGGTGTTTGGATCACACAGAAGAACATTTGTGAGACCCAGAACAACTGAAAAGATGCTGGAAGAGTGCCTGACGCCATCTGTCAAGCATGGTGAAGGTAATGTGATGGTCTGGGGTTGCTTTGGTGCTGGTAAAGTGGGAGATTTGTACAAGGTAAAAGGGATTTTGAATAAGGAAGGCTATCACTCCATTTTGCAACGCCATGCCATACCCGGTGGAGAGCGCTTGATTGGAGCCAATTTCATCCAACAACAGGACAATGACCCAAAGCACACCTCCAAATTATGCAAGAACTATTTAGGGAAGAAGCAGGCAGCTGGTATTCTATCTGTAATGGAGTGGCCAGCGCAGTCACCAGATCTCAACCCCATAGAGCTGTTATGGGAGCAGCTTGACCGTATGGTATGCAAGAAGTGCCCATCAAGCCAATACAACTTGTGGGAAGGCCTTCTGGAAGCATGGGGTGAAATTTTGCCCAATTACCTCAGCAAATTAACAGTTAGAATGCCAAAGGTCTGCAAAGCTGTAATTGAAGTTTGAAGGAGAAAATTATTATTTCAAATAAAAACAATTATTTCTAACCTTGTCAATGTCTTGACTATATTTTCTAGTCATTTTGCAACTCATTTGATAAATATAAGTGTGAGTTTTCATGGAAAACACAAAATTGTCTGGGTGACCCCAAACTTTTGAACAGTAGTGTATCTGCTTGTAAGACAGATAGTAATAACACACAAAATAGTTGCTAATTAATATTTCCCATATGTCTACTTTAGTTTTGCATAGTTTTTTGAACATCCTTTTATTTTTCTAGGCCGTTACAAGGTTTAGAACTCTAGCAGCAATTTCTCACATTTTCAAGAAAATGTCAAAAGGCTATTTGTACAGGGACCAGTTCAGTTGTGAAGTGGCTTTGAGGGGCCCATACATTACAAACCACCATAAAATCACCCTATTTTTAAAAAAACTCCCCTCAAAGTATTAAAAACAGCATTTATAAAGTTTCTTAAACCTTTAGGCATTTCACAAGAATTAATGCAAAGTAGGGGTGAAATTGACACATTTCATTTATTTGCAGAGATTAATTATTAATACCTTTTTTCCCTGTAACACAGAAGGTTTTACCAGAGAAACACAAGTCAATTTTTATTGCCAAGATTCTGCAGTTTTTAGAAATATCCCACATGTGGCTCTAGTGTACTAATTTACTGAAGCACAGGCTTTAGAAGCAATGGAGCACCTAGAGGATTTTGGGGCACTCTATTAGATTATGTTTTATGCACCATGGCAGATTTGCCAAAACAAAGGAAACACTCCCAAAAAAGGGTGTAGTGAGCATTTTGACCCCACAGGTGTTTCACAGGTTTTATTAGAATTTAGACATGAAAATGAAAAATTTTAATTTTTTTCCAATAAGGTGTCATTTTGTTTAAAAAAAATAAATAAATAACTATTTCCACAAGGAATAAAAAAAAAAAAAAAACAACATTTGTAAAGCAAATTCTCCAGAGTACGGAAATATGTGGTCATAAACTGCTGTTTGCGCACACTGTAGGCGCTCAGAAGAGAAGGAGCACCATTTGGTTTTTGGAGCACAGATTTTGCTGGATTGGTTTCTTGGCACCATGTCACTTTTACAAAGCTCCTGTGGGACCAAAATAGTGGAAACACCCCAAACGTGACTGCATTTGGGAAACTGTACCCCTTAAGGAATTTACCTAGGGGTGTAGTGAGCATGCTAACCCCGCAGGTTTTTTCAAGAAATTAGTGTACACTTGATGTTGCAGAGTGAAAATGGAAATTTTTCCATAGATGTGCCACCATGAAAAGACAGCTCTAATTATTATGCTGTGATTCCCGGTTTTAGAAACATCCTACATGTTGCCCTAATCTTTTGCCTGGACATTCAACAGGGCTCAGGAGTGAAAGAGTACCATGAGAAATTGAGGCCTAATGTGGCGACTTCCAAAGTTTTGGTTCACAATTGTAGGGCTCTGATGTGAAATAATAAAAGAAACCCCTGAGACGTGACCCCATTTTGGAAACTACACCCTTCAAGGCATTTATTAACCCCTTAAGGATGCAGCCTTGTTTTGGCCTTAAGGCTCAGAGCCCATTTTTCAAATCTGACATATTTCACTTTATGTGGGAATAACGTCGGAATGCTTAAACCTATCCAAGCGATTCTGAGACTGTTTTCTCGTGAGACATTGGGCTTCATGTTAGTGGTAAAATTTGATCGATATATTCAGTGTTTATTTGTGAAAAATTGCAAAATTGAGAGAAAATTTTGAAAAAAAATAGCATTTTTCTGAATTTAAATGCATCTGCTTGTAAAACAGATGGTTATACCCCCCAAAGTAGTTACTAGTTCACATTCCCATATGTCTACTTTAGATTGACATTGTTTTTCTGAACATTTTTTATTTTTCTTGGACATTACAAGACTTAGAACATAAACAGCAATTTCTCATATTTTTAAGAAAATGTCAAAAGCCTTTTTTTTTAAGGTACCTGTTCAGTTCTGAAGTGGCTTTGAGGGGCCTATGTATTAGAAACCACCATAAAACACCCCATTTTAAAAACTAGATCCCTCAAAGTATTCAAAACAGCATTTAGAAAGTTTTTTAACCCGTTAGAAATTTCACAGGAATTAAAGCAAAGTGGAGGTGAAATTTGCAAATTTCATTTTTCTTGCTGAATTTCAATTGTATTCCATTTTTTTTTCAGTAACACAGGTTTTACTAGAGAAACACTACTAAATATGTATTGTCCAGATTCTGCAGTTTTTAGAAATGTCCCACATATGCCTCTAGTGTGCTCGTGGACTAAAACACAAGCCTCAGAAGCAAAGAAGCACCTAGTGCATTTTGGGGCCTCTTTTTTTATTAGGATATATTTTAGGCAGCATGCCAGGTTTGAAGAGGTGTTGAGGTGCCAAAACAGTAGGAATCCCCCAAAAGTGACCCCATTTTGGAAACTACACCTCTCAAGGAATTCATGTATGGTTGTTGTTACCATTTTGACAACACAGTTTTTTCACAGCACGTATTTGAATTGGGCTGTGAAATTAAAAAAAAAATATTTTTTCCAATAAGATGTCATTTTTGATCAAAATTTCTTATTTTCACAGGGCAAAAAATACTAAATTTTGTTGCCCAATTTTTCCTGAGTGCAGCAATACCCCATTTGTCGTGATAAACTGCAGTTTGGGCCCATGGGAGGGCTCAGAAGGAAAGGACCACCATTTGGCCTACTGGAGCTTTTCTGGTGCTAAGTCATGTATGCAGAAGCCCCTGAGGTACCAGTACAGTTGAAGCCCCCGAGAAGTGACCCCATTTTAAAAACTACACCCCTTAAGACATTCATCTAGAGGTGTAGTGAGCATTTTGACCCCACAGGTATTGTGTAAAAGGTAATGCGCAGCAGATGGTGCAGTGTGAGATTTGCAATTTTCTATATATCTGACATTTCAGTGTCCAATATATTGTGCCCAGCATGTGCCACCGGAGATATACACCCCATAAACTGTAATGTGGGTTCTCCCGGGTACGGCAATACCCTACATGTGGCTGTTATCTGCTGCCTGGGCACACAGAAGGGCTCAGAAAGGAAAGATGAGGGGGATAAGCTGTGCGGAGTGCGTCAGGGTATATGAAAAATCTAAGGGATCTATGATAAATTTTAAAACACTTTCATACAGAGCCCTGGTTTTTCGGGACATGTGTCACATTGATGTATTGTGTCCTCCCTTATCCCCCTCTTATAGCAGACTTTGCACCTCTTCTGACTTTTTCCCTTCTTGCCAGTTTGGGGAAACTTCTTCTGGAAAGTGTTGCCCTGGTACGAAGCCTGTGGCCTCGCTTCCAGAAGTACTGGGTGCCCCCTTCTTGGTCCCTAAAGATTAGGTTCTTGATAATGGCCAGCTTCTTATGCCACTCAGCATGGCGCTGTAGGGCTTCAGGACTTGATATGACAAGTCCACCCCTCCCATGTACCTATTGTAGTCCAGGATGCAGTCTGGTTTCAGGGTCTCTGTACTGGTACGTTTTTCAGGTTCATGGGTACTGGTGTGGCCATGTATTGTTGTCAATACAAGAACTCTTGTCTTGTACTTGACACACAATATGTTGCTGCTAGATTGTGCCCTGCTCTCACCCCTTCTGAGTGTTTGCCTAAGCAGATAATCAGATTTCTTCTAGCAGTGTCTAGACTTCTAGCTTGCCACAGGACTTCTGGAAGCGAGGCAGTTGAAGAGTTGGACGCTGGTATAAAAATTATCCAGGTAGAGGTGGTAACCCTGGTCCAGCAGTGGGTGCACCAAATCCCACCCAATTTTTGCATTAACTCCCAGTAAGGGGGGGGGGGCTCTCTGGGGGCTGAATACTGGTGTCCTTCCCTTCATATATCCTAAATTTGTAGGTATACCCTGATGCACTCTCGCACAGCTTATACATCTTCACGCCATACCTTGCCCTCTTACTCGGCAGGTACTGGCGGAATTGAAGCCTCTCTTTTAAAATCTACCAAGGACTCATCAATAGAAATACACTTCTTGGGGTGTATGCTTGGGAAAACCGCGCACTGAAACGGTCTGATGGGGTCTCCGTTTATACAAACGGTCAAAACTGGGGCCATCTCAAGGTGGGCACTGCTCATTATCAGTATAATGTAAGAAGCGAAGTATTGCCCAATTTATTTTTTTAAGGTTCCAGTTCAGTTCTGAAGTTGCTTTGAGGGGCCTATATATTAGAAATGAAACACCCCATTTTAGAAACTAGACCCCATCAAAGTATTCACAACAGCATTCAGAAAGTTTATGAACCCTTTAGGTGTTTCACGGGAATTTAGAGCAGAGTAGAGGTGAAATTTACATTTATTTTTTTCAGAAAATCCTTTTTATACCATTTTTTTCTAACACAAAAGGTTTTACCAGAGAAACGCAACTCAATATTTATTTCCCAGATTCTGCAGTTTTGAGAAATATCCCACATGTGGCCCTAGTGCGGTAATGGACTGAAGCAGCGGCCTCCGAAGCAAAGGAGCACCTAGTGGATTTTGAGGCCTCCTTTTTATTAGGCACCATGTCCGGTTTGAAGAGATCTTGTGGTGCCAAAACAGTGGAAACTCCCAAAAAGTGACCCCATTTTGGAAACTAGACCACTTGAGGAATTCATTGCAGTTTTCATGGGGTAAATGCCACTTTTTGATCAGTTTTAATTCTATTTTTAAGTGGCGTGTTGACTAAAAAAACAGCAATTCTACTATTGTTTTTTTATTCTATTTTTTTTACAGCGTTCACCGTGCGCTATAAATTACATATTCAGTTTTTCTGCGGGGCGATACGATTACGGCGATACCAGATGTTTTCATAGTTTTTTTTTAGGTCTTATGGCGTTTGCACAATAAAATACATTCTGTAAAAAATCATGTACTTTTTGTGTTACCTTATTCTAAGAGCCAGAACTTTTTTATTTTTCCATCACTAAAGCCGTGCGAGGATTTATTTTTTGCGTAACGAACTGTAGTTTTGATCAGCACCATTTTTAGGTACATCCTACTTTTTGATCTAATTTTATTCCATTTTTTGGAAGGTGAAGTGACCAAACAATTGTGATTCTGGTACGGTTTATTATTATTATTTTCTTTTACGGCGTTCACCGCGTGGGATAAATAACGAAATAATTTTGTCGTTCAGGCCGTTACGGACGTGGCGATACCAATTATGTATAGTTTGTTTATATATTTTTATTAATAATAATGACTGATAAGGGAAAAAGGGGGATTTTTACTTTTATTACTTTTAATTTTCTTATTTTTACACATCTTTTTTAAAATAGGGAACTTGAGGGCAGGAGGCCCTGATCGCTATTCTAATACACTGCACTACATGCTATACTTTTAGCATACTTGGTTTTAAACCCTTCTCAAGACCTGCCTGAAGGAAGTCCAAAATTTTTGCTATGTTGGGATGAAGAATATTTGGTTTCTCATCCCCACACCAGGAATACATTTTTCCCAAACTTTAGATTGCATTGGGTCACTTATTTTCTACTCTTTTGTAGTGGATTACTGCTTCAGAAAATCCTTTTGATTTTAGGATGGAGGCTTCAGAATCCAAGCTGCTAGTTGAAGCTTTTGAGGGTCTGTATATAGGATTGGTCTCTGATGTAGGAGATCCTGACATATTGGTAGTATCCATGGTTCTGCTATTTTTAGACTGTTTAATAGTCCAAACAAGGCCCTATTTGGCTTGAGGAGGGCAATTAACATCACCTTTGTTTTTCCTAACTTGGTCTTTGGTATTAACGGAATCGGAGAAAAAGCATAAGCCAGTTTGAATCTCCAATTGTAAACCAATGCATGTACCTCTAAACTCTTTTCCATTGGACTTCAGGAAAATAAGGCGTTTTTCTGATTTGCGAATAAGTCCACTTGCGGGGATCCCCATTTTTGGGTTATGTGGAGGTAGATTTCCTCCTTTAGGCACCACTCGGTTGGATCCAAGTCCTTAATAAATCTGCCTGGATGTTGGAGGAACCTTTGAGGTGGAGAGCGGAGAGGGATGATAGCCGAGGCTCTGCCCAAGAAAATATTTGGCCCGCTAGGATCTGTAGGTTTTTCTGTCTGGCGCCTCACTGATGTCTCAGGTATGCAACGGTCATCATATTGTCCGAATAAATCCTAACGTGAGAATTTTGGATAAGATGTTCTGTTACATTCCAGGATCCAGAACTACTTTTAATTCTCTGAAGTTTGACGAGTGAGGACTTATTTGCTTTGGCCAAACTCCCTGAAAAGTTCCTCGCTCTAGTGTTGCTCCCCACCCGCTTGCATCCATAGTTATAGTTTTCACAGGATACTGGTGCCAATTGACTCCTCTTTTTAAATTGTTAGTCTTCAACCACCACAGGAGGGAGATTTTTACTGACCTTGTCAGTAACATCTTTCTGTATAGGAAGGGAGGAGATCTGTTCCACTGTGATATTAGGTCTTGCAACTCTCTGGAGTGAGCTTGAGACCATGCTACTGCCTGGATACAAGATGTCATGGACCCTAGGACTGACATCTCCATCCTTATGAATACTTGTTTCTGTCGTAGTAGGCAAGTTATTTTTTGTTTTAACGAAATTATCCTGTGGGAGGAAAGACATTTGTCTGTGAGAATCTAGAAGAATCCGTAGAAAAATTCCTTTTTGTAGGGTACAGGTATGATTTTTTTATATTTATAATCCAACCCACACTCTGTAGGATCTTAAAAACACAAAAAAAGGGGCTCATATGGCAATTGCAATAAGGGGCTTGGTGCTATGTAGTTAACCCCTTCCCGCTCCTTGACGTACTATTACGTCATGGCAGCTGTATCGTTCGCGCTCCATGCCGTAATAGTACGTCTCGGGAGTAACGGCCGTTTCGGCCGTCCTCCCGACACATACAGGAGCTGTGACGCTGCTGTCTTGTTCAGCAGCTGTCACAGCTACTACAGCGGGGACCGATCGCTGTGTCCCCGCTGATTAACCCCTTAAAAGCCGCGTTCTATAGAGATCGCGGCTTTTTAGGGGTTAAGCTGCCATCGCCGGCCTGCTACGCGATAGCGGCCGGCGATGGTGACTATGGCAACCGGACACCAAACAATGGCGTCCGGCTATGCCATAGACGGAAGCCTAGTGGGTCCTGACAACGTCAGGACCCACTATGCTTGCTGTCAGTGAGTAGCTGACAGTTCTAATACACTGCACTACGCATGTAGTGCAGTGTATTAGAATAGCGATCAGGGCCTCCTGCCCTCAAGTCCCCTAGTGGGACAAAGTAATAAAGTTAAAAAAAAAGTTAAAAAAGATGTGTAAAAATAAGAAAATAAAAGTTTTAAAAGTAATAAAAGTAAAAGTCCCACTTTTTCCCTTATCAGTCCTTTATTATTAATAAAAATATATAAACAAACAAATAAACTATACATAATTGGTATCGCCGCGTCCGTAACGGCCTGAACTACAAAATTATTTTGTTATTTATCCCGCACGGTGAACGCGGTAAAAAAAAATATTAATAAACCGTACCACAATCACAATTGTTTGGTCACTTCACCTCCCAAAAATGGAATAAAAAGAGATCAAAAAGTCGCCTGTACCTAAAAATGGTCCTGATCGAAACTACAGTTCGTTACGCAAAAAATAAGTCCCGCACGGCTTTATTGATTGAAAAATAAAAACGTTCTGGCTCTTAGAATAAGGGAACACAAAAAGTGAATGATTGTTTACAAAACGTATTTTATTGTGCAAACGCCATAAGACATAAAAAAACTATAAACATCTGGTATCGCCGTAATCGTATCGCCCCGCAGAATAAAGTTAATATATCATTTATAGTGCACGGTGAACGCTGTAAAAAAAAAAGTATACAAAAACAATAGTAGAATTGCTGTTTATTAGTCACCACGCCACCTAAAAATGAAATAAAAACTGATCAAAAAGCCGCATGCACCCCATGAAAACTACAATGGATTCCTCAAGGGGTCTAGTTTCCAAATTGGGGTCACTTTTGGGGGGTTTCCAATGTTTTGGCACCACAAGACCTCTTCAAACCGGACATGGTGCCTAATAAAAAAGAGGGCTCAAAATCCGCTAGGTGCTCCTTTGCTTCGGAGGCCGCTGCTTCAGTCCATTACCGCCCGAGGGCCACATGTGGGATATTTCTCAAAACTGCAGAATCTGGGCAATAAGTATTGAGTTGCGTTTCTCTGATAAATCCTTTTGTGTTATAAAAAAAATGGTATAAAAAGAGTAAATTTCACCTCTACTTTGCTCTAAATTTCAGTGAAACACCTAAAGGGTTCATAAACTTTCTAAATGCTGTTGTGAATACTTTGAGGGGTCTAGTTTCTAAAATGGGGTGTTTGATAGGGGTTTCTAATATATGGGCCCCTCAAAGCAACTTCTGAACTGAACTGGAACCTAAAAAAATAAATAAATGAGGCAATACTTCGCTTCTTACATTATACTGATAATGAGCCGTGCCCACTCCGAGATGACCCCAGTTTTGACCGTTTGTATAAACGGAGACCCCTATTAGACCGTTCCAGTGCCCGGTTTTCCCAAGCATACACCCCTGAGAAGTGTATTTCTATTGATGAGTCCCTGGTACATTTTAAAGGGAGGGTTCAATTCCGCCAGTAACTGCCAGGTAAGAGGGCAAGGTATGGCGTGAAGATGTATGAGCTGTGCGAGAGTGCATCAGGGTATACCTACAGGTTTAGGATATATGAAGGAAAGGCCACCCCCAAACCAGACTGCATCCTGGACTACAATAGGTACATGGGAGGGATGGACTTGTCAAATCAAGTCCTGAAGCCCTACAGCGCCATGCGGTGTGGTGTAAGAAGCTGGCCGGGCACATCATACAGAGGGCTTTGTACAATGCGTATGTGCTACGTCGATGTGCAGGCCAGAGGGGAACTTTCCTGGAATTTCAAGATCTAATCTTTAGGGACCAGGAAGGGGGGGCACCCAGTACTTCTGGAAGCGAGGCCACACGCATCGTACCAGGGCAACACTTTCCAGGAGAAGGTCCCCAAACCGGTGGAAAGGGAAAGAGTCAAAAGAGGTGCAGAGTCTGCTATAAGAGGGGGATAAGGAAGAACACAATATACCAATGTGACACGTGTCCCGAAAAACCAGGGCTCTGTATAAAAGATTGTTTTAAAATGTATCATACATCCCTTGATTTTTAATTTACCCTGATGCACTCCGCACAGCTTACCCCCCTCATCTTTCCCTTCTGAGCCCTGCCGTATGCCCAGGCAGCTGATAACAGCCACATGTAGGGTATTGTCGTACCCAGGAGAACCCACATTACAATTTAAGGGGTGTATATCTCCGGTGGCGCATGCTGGGCACACTATATTGGACACTGAAATGGCATATACATATATAAAATTGCAAATCTCACACTGCACCATCTGCTGCGCATTATCTTTTACACAGTACCTGTGGGGTCAAAATGCTCACTACACCTCTAGATGAATGTCTTAAGGGGTGTAGTTTTTAAAATGGGGTCACTTCTCGGGGGTTTCAACTGTACTGGTACCTCAGGGGCTTCTGCACACATGACTTAGCACCAGAAAAGCTCCAGTAGGCCAAATGGTGGTCCTTTCCTTCTGAGCCCTCCCATGGGCCCAAAGGGCAGTTTATCACCACAAATGGGGTATTGCCGCACTAAGGACAAATTGGGCAACAAAATGGGGTATGTTGTTCCCTGTGAAAATAAGAAAATTTGATCAAAAATGACATCTTATTGGAAAAAATATCATTTTTTTCATTTCACAGCCCAATTCAAATAGGTGCTGTGAAAAAACTGTGCGGTCAAAATGATAACAAAAACCATAAATGAATTCCTTGAGGGGTGTAGTTTCCAAAATGGGGTCACTTCTGGTGGGTTTCCATTGCTTTGATACCTCTGGGGCTCTGCAAATGCAACATGGCACCCGAAAACCAATCCAGCAAAATCTGGACTCCAACAAACACATAGCGCTCCTTTCCGTCTGAGCCCTCCCATGGGCCCAAACGGCAGTTTATCACCACAAATGGGGTATTGCCGCACTAAGGACAAATTGGGCAACAAAATGGGGTATGTTGTTCCCTGTGAAAATAAGAAATTTTGATCAAAAATGACATCTTATTAGAAAAAATATCATTTTTTTCATTTCACAGCCCAATTCAAATAGGTGCTGTGAAAAAACTGTGCGGTCAAAATGGTAACAACAACCATAAATGAATTCCTTGAGGGGTGTAATTTCCAAAATGGGGTCACTTCTGGTGGGTTTCCATTGTTTTGATACCTCAACACCTCTTCAAACCCGGCATGCTGCCTAAAATATATTCTAATAAAAAAGAGGCCTCAAAATGCACTAGGTGCTTCTTTGCTTCTGGAGTTTGTGTTTTATTCCACGAGCGCACTAGACCCACATGTGGGACATTTCTAAAAACTGCAGAATCTGGACAATACATATTTAGTAGTATTTCTCTGGTAAAACCTTCTCTGTTACAGAAATTTTTTTAATAAAATTGAAATTCAGCAGAAAAAATGAAATTTGCAAATTTCATTTCCACTTTGCTTTAATTCCTGTGAAATGCCTGAAGGGTTAAAAAACTTTCTATATGCCGTTTTGAATACTTTGAGGGGTCTAGTTTTTAAAATGGGGTGTTTTATGGGGGTTTCTAATACATAGGCCCCTCAAATCCACTTCAGAACTGAACAGGTACCTTCAAAAAAAGGCTGTTGAAATTTTCTTAAGAATATGAGAAATTGCTGTTTATGTTCTAAGCCTTGTAACGTCCAAGAAAAATAAAATAATGTTCAAAAAACGATGCCAATCTAAAGTAGACATATGGGAAATGTGAACTAGTAACTATTTTGGGTGGTATAACCGTCTGTTTTTCAAGCAGATGCATTTAAATTCTGAAAAATGCTATTTTTTTGTACATTTTCTCGAAATTTTGCAATTTTTCACAAATAAATACTGAATATATCGACCAAATTTTACTACGAACATGAAGCCCAATGTGTCACGAGAAAACAATCTCAAAATCGCTTGGATAGGTTTAAGCATTCCGACGTTATTACCACATAAAGTGAAATATGTCAGATTTGAAAAATGGGCTCTGAGCCTTAAGGCCCAAACTAGGCTGCGTCCTTAAGGGGTTAAAGCATGCTCCCTAAATACCAAGAAAAGGCAACTCCTATGGATTCATATATAAACAGAAGGAGATCAAGGAGCTGGATAGCCAAGTATAGTAAAATTAAATACCTTTATTAACACATAAATACACATAAAATGTTAAAGAAAAAAATTACAAAAAAGGACTGTAGTTCCAAAACAGCACAACAGGGGAGACTCCCAGAAGTAATCCAGGGCAAGGTAAACAGTCTAGGTACAAAGTATGAGACAAGGGCACAGTGTCTAATGGTACGGATGAATAATTATGTCCTAATACAAGTGCAACCTTCACATACAAAGAACAGGGTGAAGAATGGAGAGGAGTCACCTGAAAAAGCAGGTCCACAGACTGAAAAATCAGCCCCCACCCCTCTATTCAAAAAGTCGTCTTACCCATAGTGAGTGGACCGGGAGAGTCGATCAAGTGTGCTGTTTAACCCCAACGCGCGTTTCGCAGTCTGCTTCCTCAAGGGGTGTGACACCCCTTGAGGAAGCATAACGCGAAACGCTGTGCCCTTGTCTCATACTTTGTACCTAGACTGTTTGTTTACCTTGCCCTGGATTACTTCTGGGAGTCTCCCCTGTTGTGCTGTTTTGGAACTACAGAGTCCTTTTGTAATTATTTAACATTTTATGTGTATTTATGTTAATAAAAAGGTATTTAATTTTACTATACTTGGCTATCCAGCTCCTTGATCTCCTTGTTTATATACTCTGTAGGATCTGCAGTGTCTGGATGATCCGATTTTTTTAGGCAAGTAGCATCGGGTTAGACTAAGAGAATGTCATCTAAATAAGGAATAATCTGAATAACTTGAAGCCTGAGAAAGGCCACTATCTCCACCATCACTTTTGAGAATATCCTGGGATCTGAGGATATCCCAAATGGGAGGGCAATGAACTGGTAATGCACTACTTTTTGATTTTCCAGTATGGCAACCCTTAAGAATTTGATATTTCTGATAGATAGGGATGTGATAGTAGGTATCCTGTAGGTCTATTGTAGCCATCATAAAATCTTGACCTAGTCGAGGTATTGTGGGTTGTATATTATTTATTTATTTCAGTTACTTATATAGCACCAACATATTACGGAGTGCTGTACAGGTCCTCTTTTTTACTGTCCCCATTGGGGCTCACAATCTAAATTCCCTATTGGTATGTTTTTGGGGTGTGGGAGGAAACCAGAGTACCCAGAGGAAACCCACGCAAACACAGGGAGAACATACAAACTCCAGGACCTCAGTGCTAACCACTGAGCCACCATGCTGCCCGATAGAGTCCATTTTGAATATGTAGTAAGCTATAAATCAGTTTAAGGGTTTGAAATGTATGATTATCCTGTAGGACGAATTGGGTTTCTGGACCAGAAAGAGGCAGGAGTAGTAACCTAACCCTCTTTCTATTGGAGGGTCATGGGAAATAACTTCCTGTGCTAATAAATTTTGAAGACCTTCTCTTCACGCTATTCTTTGTGAAGAATCTTGAAGGGATGTGACAACCATATTTCTGGGGTGATTAGAAGATAAATTCTATTTTGAACCCTTCCTCTATAGAAGAAAGAACCCACTGTTTTTTTGTTATCACCTGCACTAGTTGTTTCGAGATCCTTCCCCCCACAATCTTGGCGTCATTATTTATCATGGTATGGTCTATTTTGGTTAAGGAAGATATTCTTTGGAACTTTAGGTTCCGTAAGAGTCTTCCTTTTATCGGAAGCCTTTTCCAAGAGGTCATCTAGGTCCGGCCCAAACACATTCCCCTTGGAAGGGGATAGCACATAGTTTTGTTTTTGACAGAGGGTCCCCTGTCCATATTTTTCGCTAAAGGGCTCTTCTAGTTGTATTAGAAAGCACTCCTGCTCTAGAAGCAATCCTGGAGCGTCAGCTAGAAACCCTGTTGCTATAGCTATTAACAGAATGGAAGCGATTATGTCCTCTCTAGGGGTCCCTTCTCTGAGGTGAACGTCTAACTGATCTAACCATCTATAGATGGATCTTGCAACGCAGGTCGCCCCTATATTTACTTATGGGAAGCTTCTTCGGCCTTACTACAACTTTAATAGGCTGTCAGCCTTTCGATCTAGTGGTTCCTTTAATTGTGAAGAATCTTCAAAATGGTAAGATTGTATCTTCATCAAGTGGAAATCTCCCTTTTATTTGCGCTGGTCAAGAGACCTGCTTTTCAGGAAATTTCCATTAATCTTCAATGAGTCCTTGAAGATTTTCATGGATGGGAAAGCATAGTTTCTTTTTTGCCCGTAGTCCAGCAAACATTTTGTCCCTGATTGTACGAGTCTCTTCTATCCCATAGTGCTTCTTACTGCATTAAGAAGTTCTTGCATATTTTAATTTGAAAAGTAATACTTGTGTTTTTGGTGAGCAGAAGGTCCCAGCAATTCTCCTTCCTCTAGGATATCACCTGCTAGAGATGGAAGGTAACTACCCCCTTCAGACCCTGAATCAATTCACAATTTTCCTTTTCTTAGGTGTGGGAAGGGGCTGAAAAGGAAAATATGCCTGAGAGAAGAAGGCCAAAGAAAATTGGATCTCCTGCTTGACCATTCCCTTAATCTCTTCCATAAATGATGGTTGCTCCTCCCTGATGATATTCTCTGTGCAGGAATGGCATAGGAGCTTTTTGTTATTAGAAGATAGCTTTTTTTTGACATATGGCACATTTATGAGATAGGCGTTCTCTCTTAGGCTTCCTAGATGTCTCACACAAACAATAAAAGGAGGGAAATAGTTAGGTAACTAATCCCCATACAAATATTCCCATAACCAGAATACTTACGGAGGTGGGAAACACGCTAGGCTCCACCACACAGGGTTTGGAGGCAGGTTTCTCAGACTCCGACAGGGTACAGGCAAGATAGGAGTGATACAAAAACAGACTTACCTGAGAGAATGAGGCCTCATGTCCAGGTGACCTTTAACCTGGATCACCGAGACTAGTGTGATGACTACCAATCAGTAGCACGCTCCTCCTCTGCTTGCTCTTGGAAGCTCTGCAACTGCAGAACATTCCATGCGGACACCGGTAACAGGGCACCGCCGTGACACTTCCGTCGTCCGCAACCGGAAGTACATCACTCCGGAAGTGACTTACGCATGCATTCCACCGTGGAACGCACACTATGAGCTGCAGAGGGATTCCAGTTTCACAAGTGGAGCGGCCAGCTGGGGAGCTCAGGGAGGACCGGAGCTGGCACATTGTTTTCACCTCAGCTTCACGCAAAGGTGCAGGAGAGGCAAACGGGGATCCAAGTTCAAGGAAGATGGGAGCAGTGTTTTAAAAGAGGTGAGCCACGACCACTTACTGCCTGGTGCTTTATTTTTAAAGTAGGCTAACCGACTGACACCAGCCGGCAGCATACTGTTGATGCCCAATAGAGACAGGAAAGAACACTGAGGAGGAAGACAGGAAGGGGCCATTTAACCTAGTGTTATTTCCTGTCCCAATTAGAGGCAGGGCCCTTACCTCCTGTGGTGCGGTCATGGAGGGTGTGCGAAAAACACTGTGTGAACTGACCCTTAAAGAAATTGATTTAAAAAATAAAAATAAATAAAATTATCCGTCCTAACAACCATATGGCGTTTAACTGCATGGAGTTAACAAAATTATTATAAACCCTGTATACAAAAATTTAACTTGGTCACTATGGTAACTTACCACTATAGCTAAAAATAAAAATAGTAAAGGATATGATCGGTATTTCCAAAAAGGTGGTAAACTTCACTTCACTCCTCCATTAATTCTCCAGCAAACCATTTTTCTGTTAGGCTACATTCACACGAGCGTACTAGATTCAGGCGTGTGAATCTGGTCCGTGTGTTGCGTTATGCATTGTGTGTGCGTTAAGTAAGGCTTGAAGCATGAAGTAGTAACAGATACCCTGATTTCAGTCTGATATCTATTAACCACTTTCGTTTTTTCCTCCCCACATTCCCAAAGCCATAACTTTATTTTTCCATCAATATTGCCGTATGAAGGCTTGTTTTTTGCGGGACGAGTTGTAGAATTTCACGGCCTCATTTAATGTACCATATAATGAAGTGGGAAAATGGTTTAAAATTTCTTTGTGGGGTAGAATAGAGTAAATAAAATAAAACAGCGATTCCTAAAAAATAATTTTTTACGCCGTTCACCATGCGGTAAAAACGGCATGTTAACTTTATTCTGCGGGTCAATACGATTACGGCATTACAAAAATCGATAGTTTTTTTTCTGTTTTAATAATTTTACAAGGAGAACGGATTGTTAAATATAAAATCTGTGTTTTGTTGACACATTCTGAGAGCCATAACGTATTTTTTTCTGTCAATTGAGCAGTATGAGGGCTTATTTTTTTTGTGGGTCGAGCTGTAGTTTCTATTGGTAGCATTTTGGGGTACGAGACTTTTTGATCACGTGTTATTCCATTTTTTTGTGGGAGATGAAGTGGCATTTAAATTTATTGATTTTTTTACGCCGTTGACCGTGCGGTTTAAATAATGATAGATTGTAATAATTTGGACTTTTAGGGATGCGGCGATACCAGTTCTCTTATTTTTTTTACATAGTACTTGGGGCAAAACGGGAAAGTGTTTTTTTTTTCACTTTTAATATTTATATTTTACATATTAAAAAACAAAAAAAATGTAACTGTATTTAACATTCTGTGCTAGTCTCCGTAGGGGACTTAAACCAGTGATCGTTGGATTGATTACATTATATAGTGCAATACTAATGTATTGCAGTATATCGTTATGCTGACAGAGTTTCTTAGGAGTATAAAGATGGCAGACGTGGGTGCCTACATTAGGCCCCAAGGCTGCAATGCCAACCATCGACATCCCGCGGGGGGGGACGGGGACGATTCATGCAAAGTCACAGGGAGCTGCCCACGATTTTGACCGCGGCATCTAAGGGGTTAAATGAGCAGAATCTCGCTCGTTACACTGAAGGGTTGGCTGCATAATACAGCCGACACGCCCATTCTGTGGAGCGGGCTCTGCCCGCTTCATGCTGCACCATCCGACCTGCGCCGTAACATGGTTGGAATTCTTGTGATAGTCACAAGTCACCTGCGACTTTTTCCCTTGAAAACCATCACACAACCAAAAATCACTGTGTCGCCCTTAGCCTAATGGGCATATAGAAAGATGTTGGCTAAAGCAGACAAAGCCTGAACGGCAATGCACATTTTACTAGACATGTGAAATGTGCCATGTACAAGGCTTAGCTTTTAAAGACCACAGGCACTTGTTCTCAGTCACCTGTTGATAAAGTTTTATGTTTCTACCAAACTTGTGCAATTTCAAGAAGAACAAACTAAAAGCCAATTAAGTATTAGTTTAATTCAAGTAGATATATTTAATTCTGCATTTCACACCAGTACGGGCCACAGTGACAATATATTAAAGATAATGACCTAGGGGAGAGCATTAGTGATACTGGTGGGAAAGTGCAAACCAGATGCAGAACGGCAAAACCATCCGATCACATGGTGTTACAAGGAGATTCTCCAAGCTGCCACAAGGTAGCACTTGCCCTTTGCACACCTCTAAAGTATATATGTTCCCTGCACACTTTTTGGGTAGCAATATTTTATTCTTCTATAATATTCCTGAAAGTGCAGACCATAGTTCACTAGGAACTGGTATCAAAGTGCTTAAGTAAAGTCAAATTCCAAGTGGCTATGTTGCCTTTACAAGAATACTAGACCAGGCTGCAAACCAGTTGCCTCTAGCGAGCTGGCCAAATCCACTTCAAAATGCAACATGTTTTGTACAAGAACAAGTTATTGGCTAGGAAACTTAAGATCATAAAATATTTTGAGGGGCAGGTAATGCTATAAGGCACTTAGTATTGGCAACACAAGCTCCTAAGTGCCCAACCTCAATTCAACAAGAATAAACGTTTGAGATCTGGCAAGTAGCTCCTGATAAAACAATATCCAAAAAGGAGCAAAACCTAAAAAGACATGTTCCAAAAATATCACAGTTACTGCTGATGAATCTATCAAAGTAGTGTAAATGACTGCTTCAGCCTCATCACCACTATCCACTGCCTTTAGCCATTTCACTTATTTATTCCTTTTTAGATCTTTAAATAGCACTATATTTTTCAAACAAAAAAAAACAAAAAATTGTGTACAATGGACTCTGCTCCCCTTCCCCCTGCATGAAAGGAACAGATGCTCAACGCATTAGAGTCGAACACGTTTCAGATACTGCAAGTCCATTTTAAATTGGAAAAAAAACCAAAAAAAAAGAAGCAGAGAAAGTTCTGGGACAGAGGAGAGTATGTGCTTCACATACAGACCTCGCAAAACAGCAGCATCAGGTTGAGTATGGTGTTAAACCACAGCTTTCTCTGCAAAAACAAAGCATAACTTTAAGAGGAGGGGGAGAGAATCTTTTTCTAATAAACCATGAATAACTTGAATCCAGCATGAACGACTGCTTCCCCACCATCTGAACAGAATAAAGGAGAAGGTATTCTCCAATTGTCCTTAGTATTCTGGCTCACAGCTGAAATCCCTCCATAGGGGCTTCTGTTTGTTGGAAAATATACTGCTGCTGAGAATCATCCACCGATGGGACAAGTTGAGGGTCATCCTCCTCCACGCCAAAATAATGTTCAATCAATTCAAAAGCTTTCTGATAAATTTCCTGATTCTCGTGGCTCTGCAAAAACTCTATTTTATCCAGACCTATAGTGGGAAAGAAAAATACACATTAAAAAGGAAATAAATCATGTCTATATCTTTCTTGTAACATGCAAATCTGACCGGATCATTTTACTGAAAGACCAGTCTATACTTGGAACGAGATAAATAAAAACTTATCTAATAGGAAAAACTCTGATTAAAAATTATATAATAATTCACCCCTTCAGGACTGAGCCTGTTTTGGCCTTCAGGACAAAGCGGATTTTTTTTCAAATCTGACATGTGTTACTCTGTGGAAATAACTTTGAAATGCTTTTACCTATCCAAGTGATTCGGAGATTGTTTTCTCGTGACATATTGTACTTTATGTTGGTGTTTTTCACAAATAAATATTGAATATATTGTAAATTTAGAAGATTTAGAGAAAATTTGCATTTTTCTAAATCTAAATGTATCTGCTTGTAAAACAGATAGTAATACCACACAAAGGTGTTACTAGTTAACATCCCCCATATGTCTACTTTATGATTGCATAGTTTTTTGAACATTTTTATTTTTCTAGGACGTTACAAGGCTTAGAACTTTAGCAGCAATTTCTCACATTTTCAAGAAAATTTCAAGAGGCTATGTTTTCAGGGACCAGTTCAGTTCTGAAGTGGCTTTGAGGGCCTTATATATTAGAAAGTCCCCATAAAATCACCCCATTTTGAAAATTGCACCCCTCAAAGTATTCAAAACAGCATTCAGAAAGTGTTTTAATCCTTTAAGCGTTTCACAGGAAATAAAGCAAAGTAGAGGTGAAATGTACATATTTCATTTGTTTTTGCCAAAATTCATTTGTAATAAAAAAAATTCAGAAGGTCTTACCCAAGAAATCCAACTCAATATTTATTGCCCAGATTCTGCAGTTTTTAGAAATATCCCACATGTGGCCCTAGTGTGGTAATGGACTGAAGCACCGGCCTCCGAAGCAAAGGAGCACCTAGAGGATTTTGGAGCCTCCTTTTATTTTTAGAATATATTTTAGGCACCATGTTAGGTTTGAATAGGTCTTGTGGTGCCGAAACAGTAAAGACTCCCCAAAAGTGACACCATTTTGGAAACTACACCCCTCAAGGAATTTATCTAGCAATATAGATAGAATTTTGAACCCACCGTATTTTTGCTAAATTTATTTGAATTAGTATGTGAAGAGGAGTCTATTTTTCTGAAAAAACGTAGACATTTTTAATTTTTACAAGGAATAAAGGAGAAAAAAAAACACCCCAACATTTGTAAAACAATTTCTCCCGATTACAGCAATACCCCATATATGGCAATAAACTGCTGTCTGGACCCACAGCAGGGCTCAGAAGAGAAGGAGCACCATTTGGATTTTGGATTTTCCTGGATTCGTTTTCAGTGCCATGTCGCGTTTGCAATGGAGGGACCAAAACAGTGGAAACCCCCCCCCCCCCCAAATCACCCCATTTTGGAAACTACACCCCTCAAGGAATTTTCTAGGGGTATATTTAGCATTTTGACCCCACAGTTGTTTTGCTGAATTCATTGGAATTGGTCTGTGAAGATGAAAATCTACTTTTTTTCTTAAAAAACTTAGACATTTTTAATTTTTACAAGGAATAAAAGTACCCCAACATTTGTAAAACCATTTCTCCCGATTACAGAAATACTCCATATGTGGTAATAAACTGCTGTTTGGACACACGGCAGGGCTTAGAAGGGAAGGAGCGCTATGTGGCTTTTGGAGCTCAAATTTAGCTGAAATGGTTTTTAGGTGCAATGTCGCATTTGCAAACCCCCTAAAAGGCTAAAACAGTGGAAACATCAAAAGTGACCATTTGGTAAACTATACCACTTAAGGGATCTGTCTAGGGGTATAGTGAGCATTTAGACCTCACAGGTCTTTTGATGATTTTATTAGAATTAGGGAGTGAAAATGAATATCAACATTATTTCCACTAAAAGGCATTTTTTCAATTTCACAAAGAATAAAAAGGAAGGAAAAGCCGCCCAACATTTGTAAAGCAATTTCTGCCGAGTACGGCTATACCCCACATGTGGTCATAATTATTTTTTTTTCATTCGACTGATTACGGACTGATCCATTTTTTGCTTTTTTTTTTCATTTTTCACTCCCGGCCTTCCAAGAGCCATAACTTTTTTATTTTTCGGTCAATAGAGTCGTGTGAGGGCTTATTTCTTGCGGGAGGGGTTGTATTTTCTATTGACACCATTTAATGTACTGAGAAACTGAAAATAAAATTCTTTGCAGGCTGAGATTGGAAAAAAAAAACAACTGATTCCTCCATTGTTATTTGGGTTTTGTTTTTACGCCTTTCACCGTACAGTAAAAACGACAACTTCTGTTTATTCTGTGACGGTGATACCAAATATTTTTTTTTATATTTTACTACTTTTACAAAGTAAAAACTATTTGTAAAAAATATCTAAAAAATAGTTTTGTTTCACCATATTATCAGCTAGCAATCTAGGTCCACGGCATGCATGAATCGATGCTTTTAGTATATTGTGTACTCATACTTCTAGAATGCTGGAAGATCTAATAGATTAATTCTGCAGGCCCCTGAAGATTAACGGCAGACATATAAAGTAAAGAAACGCGTAGGGTTGATACTTGGTGGCTGAGTAGATAGCAGCCATATTGGAGCACACCTATTTGGTAGCCATACTAACAATTGTGCTTCAGGAGCACTGGTACTGCTTACTCTGAATCTGGTGCAGGTGATAATGACTGCAGAGTCTACAAAAACAGTCATGTGTTTGTGTGTTCATGAGTGGAGTCTCTACTCGTACTACCAACATCTACTATTGCATATATAATTAGAAAAAAAACCTAAACCAAACTTAGAGAAACATTTAAAAATATCAAAATATATAAATTATTAACCCCTTAGTGACCAGCCCATTTTAGGCCCTAATGACCAAGCTATTTTATTAGTTTTTCTATAGTCGCATTCAAAGAGCTATAACTTTTTTATTTTTTCGTCTACATAGCTGTATGAGGACTTGTTTTTTGCGGGATTAGTTGTACTTTTTAATAGCACCAATTTAGGGTACATATAATTTTTTTATTAACTTTTATTAACTTTTTTTGGGGGGGGATTATAAAAAAAACCTGAAATTCCACCATTGTTCTATGCGTTTTTAAATTGACGCCGTTCACTGTGCAGCGTAAATAACATGTTACCTTTATTCTATGGGTCGGTACGATTACGGCGATACCACATATGTAGAGGTTTTTTATGTTTTACGACTTTTGCACAATAAAAACACTTTTGAACTAAAATTATTTGTTTTTGCATCGTTGCTTTCCAAGAGCCGTAATTTTTTTATTTTTCCATCAATGTAGTGATTTTTTGGGGTTGTTTTTTTGCGGGACGAGACGTAGTTTTAATTGGTACTGTTTTGGGGTGCATGGCTCTTATTGATTCATTTTTATTACTTTTTTGGGGGCAATGGAAAAAAATTGCAATTTCGCGATTGTTTTTTGCGTTTTTTTTTTACGGTGTTCACCTTGCGGTTTAAATTACATATTAACTTTATTAATGGAGTCATTACGGTCGCGGCGATACCATATATGTGTACTTTTATTTATTTTTTACACTTTTACTAAATAAAACAATTTATGAAAAAAAATTGATTTTTTTACTGTCACTTATTAATCTTTATTTCACATTTATTATTTATTTCATTAGTCCCACTAGGGGACTTTACTGTGCGATCTTCAGATCGCTGCTATAATGCTTTGGTATACTTCGTATACCAGAGCATTATTGCCTGTCAGTGTAAATCTGACAGGCAATCTATTAGGACGTGCCTCTGGCGTGTCCTAACAGGCATATGTCCAGGGCAGACCTGGGGGCTTTTATCAAGCCCCCGTGCTGCCATGACACCCCATCGGAGACCCGCGAATGCATTTGCGGGCCGCCGATGGGTGACAGAGGGAGCTCACTCCCTCTGTAAACCAGTTAAATGTCGCGGTCGCTATTGACAGCGGCATTTAACAGGTTAAACAGTCGCGATCGAAGTAAACTTCGATCGCGGGTGTTGGACCAGGAGCCCAGCTGTCATCAGTCCGTGCAGGACTTAGACTGGGCGAACGTGAAAAGGCATCAGCCTAGCCTAAAGCCCCTTAGTGACCAACGTGTAAAGGCATATTGGTGGTCACTAAGGGGTTAATAAAAACAAACAGATAGGCAATAGATTTTTGTGGAGTACTCAGATTAGTCTACCAAATTACTTTAATTAATAAAGCCAATGTAAAGTGCGAAAGTACTAGACAAATATTGATACATTTGTATATTTTTTACATTACTTTAGGGGAGAAAAAAAATGTGAAAAGGTTTTTTTTTTTTGGACTTTAAATATTTATGAATTTTTTTTCACTAATAACTATTTTTGTTTTTACACATTTTATTAGTCCCCCTAGGGGACTTGAACCAGCAATCAGTAGATCGCTGGTACAATACACTTTTTTTTATTTTTACAGGCTCCTGTAACAGCACGATCGCTGTTACTGTCCGTTCATCCTGGGTGCCAGGTGTAACATACAGTGACAACAACAGCTTATGGCACGGCACATGAGCGTGAGCCCACTCCATACATCACCCCCCCCCCCCTCCGCACTACGACATGCTATTAAGTCGTGGTGCGAAAAGGGGTTAATGCGCAGCGGATGGTGCAGAGTGAAAATTAAAATTTTCCGCTGATATGCAATTTTAGTGCACAATATGTTGTGCCCAGTTTGTGCCACTGAAGACAAATACCTCATAAAATATTAACCGGGTTCTCCCGGGTATGACGATGCCATATCTGTGGATGTAAACTGCTGTTTGGGCACGCTGTCTGGCTCAGAAAGGAGGGAGAGGCATTTGGCATCAGGGAATAATAATAAAATCGGCAGATATGTGGCCGGTGTCGCACTGATAAATGGCGCCCAATCTTATCCGCTTATGGAACACTCTGCACATTTTGCATCGCCATATTCTGGGAGCCAGAACTTCTTTATTTTTTTCTTCATCGGAGCCGTGAGGGCTTATTTGTTGCCAGACAATCTGTAGTTTTCATTGGTACCATATTGGGGTAAATGCGATTTTTTTGATCACTTTTTTTGGCAAGCAAGGTGACCAAAAACCATAAATTGACAATGTTTTTTATTCTTTTTTTTATGGCGTTCACCCTGGGCTATAAATGACCATTTTACTTTATTCCGCGGGTCGGTACGATTACGGCGATACCAAATGTATATATTTTTTTATGTTTTGCAGCGTTTGCGCAATAAAATCACTTATTCATAAAAAAATCTAATTTTTTCTTTGTCACCATATTCTGAGAGTAAATTCACTGTATAGTTTGATAAAAAAATCTGATTGTGCTCCCACAATATGAAAAAATTAATTATAAGGTTCACTGAAGTGACAACTGAGTAAAATATACCTTTTAATAGTAACTAGTTTTAAAAACAGGGGTAACACACCACTGTGACATAAGCCCCACCGTGAAAATTAAAAAATGTATTAAACAAAAAACAGAGTCATTATGATACATATATATCTCAGTGTTTATAACGATGTTTGTCTAGAATCAGCATATAACCAGGGCACAACAGTAGTACAATCCCCAAAATAAAGCACAGGTGCCCGAAAAAATCGGATCTCCTAGCGCTGGGTGTAACACAATATGACTGTCCCCAATGCAGACATTCCATAAACAATAGACGACCCTACGCGTTTCAGATACTCATCCTCAGGGGTCCGTATCTTGGTAACTCTGGCCTCATCGCCAGCGATAGTAATGTTCAACAGCAGATATTCTGCTGTGCGTCACGGGAAGATGCACGTATCGATGTCAACGGCATACTTCATTGCAGGCGCTGGGTTACTATAAACGCCTAAACCCCACCCCTCGTATTGGCGGCAACACATGAACTGACCAATCACAGCACCCTCTCGATTCGTGACACCTGCCCATGTGACCCCCCGCCGTCAGCTGACAACCAGGGGTCATCATCGGCCGCATCATACCGAACGCGCAGGCGCAGTAGAAGCCAAGGACGTGTAGACAAACATCGTTATAAACACTGAGATATATGTATCATAATGACTCAGTGTTTTTTGTTTAATACATTTTTTAATTTTCACGGTGGGGCTTATGTCACAGTGGTGTGTTACCCCTGTTTTTAAAACTAGTTACTATTAAAAGGTATATTTTACTCAGTTGTCACTTCAGTGAACCCCATATTCTGAGAGCCATAACTTTTTTATTTTTCTGTCCAAAAAAGCTGTGTAAGGGTTGTCTTGTGCGGGACGAGTTGTAGTTTTTATTGGTACTATTTTGGGGTACATACGACTTTTTGATCACTTATTCTATATTTTGGGGGGGTGGTGACCAAAAAAATAAAATAATTGTGCTTCTAGCATTCTTTTTTCACTTTTTTTTTTTGCAGAGTTCACGGTGCGGGAAAAGTAAACGTTTTATAGTTTGGGTCGTTACGAACACGGTGATACCAAATGTGTACTTTTTTTAACGTGTTCATTTTTTTCCTGTAATAAAATTATAGGAAAAAAAACCAAAAACAGTTCTTGTTTATGTAACTTATAACTTATTTTTACACTTTAAAACATTTTTATTATCTTTTTTTTTTTTTTTTTTACTTGTCCCACTAGGGGACACAAAGGCTTGCAGCGCTGATCGCTGCTAGAATACATTACACTACCTACATAGTGTAATGTATTCTGTCATTGTGATGTGACTAACATTGTGAAGTCACTAACAGGAAGTCTATGAGGACCAGCCTCTGGCTGGTCCTCATAGGCTTCTGTACATGGCAGCCCAGAGTCCATTGTCAGGCCTTCGGTTGCGGTGACAGGCCCCGCAAATGCACGTGGGGGCTGCCGACCTGCTCTAAACCTCCTGAATGCGGCGATCGCAATTGACCACCGTATCTAAGGGGGGGGGTGAATTGCCGAAATCAGCGGCGATTGGCCGCTGATCGGCAACACGGAGAGCAGGGCAGACACCCTGCACACAGTTAACCTCCGCTGCGGTGTAGCGCCGCGGTTAACTGTTAAAGTGCGGACGTAACTGCACGCCCAGTTGCGCGAAGTTACTGCTCACCTGGATGTGCATTTACGCCAAGGTGCGGGAAGGGGTTAAGAGAGTTTTAGACAAATAGTAAGGGATATTACTATCAATATCTATATTACAGCAGCGTCCTTAGGGCTAAGAGAACAGGCATGGCCACGTACAGCAGCAGCCTAGATCTTAAATCGTCAAATGACAAAGGGACACTCTTGGCATATCTTTCAAAAACAGAAACCTATGGGTAAGTCACACTATATATTTGGATACATCTATTACTATCCAAACTAATTTTTCTGACAAAGCCTGTGGTACATGTGCCTGGGAAACTGTATGAAAATTTATTATTACTATGATGCCCGTTATCTAGTGTAACTGCATTGATAAAATGGCATTTGTCATAAACGCCATATGCATGCAGGTCCTCTGTCACTTGTACCGATACGAATGACACTTCCAGTTGTGTCAGAGAAAAGGGAGTGTGATCTTCCAGCTGCACAATTGTGACCAAATTACTAAATGTGCTCTACCATATTTCAGTGGACAATGCCAGGTGATAACTAGTGTTGTTCAGTATTGAGGGCTACATTTCCCAACATGCAAATGCAGTGTTAGGGAGTACAGCCCTCACTACGCTATTTCGAAGCCTAGCAGGCTGCTCAGTCAGTGCACCAGTATTCATAGGCAACCCTTATTGAGTGATCAAGAATGGGGTAAAAAAAACATCTCCATTGTTTTGCTGCTGCATTTAGGGTTGTCACGATATCAGAATTTGGACTTCGATACAGATACTTTGTGTAATATTGTGATTCTCGATACCAAATCAATACTTGGACAGAATAATTAGCTTTTTTTCCTCTTTGCATCACGGCAACACAGCCGTAGAATACTTTGGTTTTTTGTGGGGAGAGTTGTACTTTATGAAGATGCCATTTTTTGTACATTTACATAATCGTTTAAAGAGACTGTCACCACATTATAAGTGCCCTATATCCTACATACAGAGATGGGCGCTATAATGTAGGTGACAGTAATGCTTTTTATTTTAAAAAACGATCTATTTTTACCACTTTATTAGCGATTTTAGATTTATGCTAATGAGTTGCTTAATGCCCAAGTGGGGGTATTTTTACTTTAGACCAAGTGGGCGTTGTACAGAGGAGTGTATGACGCTGACCAATCAGCATCATGCACTCCTCTCCATTCATTTACTCAGCGCATAGTGATCCTACTAGATCATTATGTGCTGTCTTATACTAACACATTAACAATACTGAAGTGTTTAGACAGTGAATAGACATTCCACGGGATGTCTATTCACAATCCCTGCACTTCATTACTCTGTCTGTGGTAGTTACAGCAGAGGAAGCATGATCTCGCGAGATTACGCAGTAAATGACAGGTTACAACGAGATCACGCTTCCTCTGCTGTAACTACCAAAGAAACAGTAACTAAGTGCAGAGATTGTGAATAGACATCCCGTGGATTTCTTGTGATTTACTAACCAGCCTAGTGAAGAAAAAACTTGAAGGACTAACTCTAGATCGAGAAGCAGATGAGAAGTGGATAGGGCTGAAATAAGGAAGTCGTCCAAATAAGGAATTATCTGGACACTGTTTAGATGAAGAAAGGCTGTGACTTCTGCCATTACCGTCGCAAAGATTCTTGGGGCCAAACTGAGCCCGAAGGGGAGAGCTTGAAACTGAAAATGGAGTGTTTTGGAAAAACAGAGCAGTCCTCAGGAATATTTGAGATTCTGGGTGAATTGGAATATGGTAGTAGGTATCTGACAGATCCAGCGTAACTATATGACAGTTTGAAGATAGAAGATTTACGGTCGATTTTATAGTCTCCATCTTGAATCTTTTGTATGTTCGATATCGGTTGAGGGCTTTCAAATTTATTATGGCACTTGCCGAGCCGTCCGTCTTTCTGACGAGAAACACAGGAGAATAGAACCTCTGACCTTCTTGGGATTCTGGCACCTGAATGATTACTTGCTTCTGTAGTAGAAGTAGAATTTTTCTCCAAGGATATCTGACATTTTGCAGAAACACAATTCATGGCCAGGAATCTCTGTGGAGGGGAGGCAAGAAATTCTAGTTGATAGCTTTGATGTATTATATCTAGGATCCAGGGGGAAGGTGAGATGTTCTTCCAGGCCACAAAAAAATTATTTAACCTGCCCCCTACCGGACCACTGGAATCACTGTGGAGGTTGGCGGGATTGATTGTCCCTGTTGAACAGGAAATTTTTCCCTCTGCCCTCATATGGTTGGAACTTTGAAGACTCCCGTTTCCTCCTATAATCCTGTCCGCTCCCAAAACGGTTCTTCTTCTGGGTCCGAAAGGATTTTCGCTGCTGAAAAAAATTTCTGTTCCACAGGAAACTTCTTTCTCTTCTCGGCAGCCTTTACTAGGATGTCATCCAATCCTGATCCAAACAGCCGGTCTCCCTCGCAAGGAATGCCTACCAGTTTGTTCTTAGAACGAGGATCTCCTGACCAGTTCCTTAACCAAGTAGACCTTCTTGCTGCATTGGATAAGGCAGCGGATCTAGCCGAAAGCTTTACTATACCTGAAGAGGCATCGGCTAGGTAATTAGAAGCTTTCTGTAGCATTGGTAAGGAGGAAATTGGATCTTCTCTGGGAGTACCAGCCGCAAGATGGTTCCCTAAATGGTCGATCCAGATGGAAAGGGTCCTTGCCGTACAGGTGGCTGAGACCCCGGGCCTAAACATTGCTGTGGAGGCTTCCCATTATCTTTTTAAAAGAGCTTCCGCTTTTTTATCCATGGGATCAGTAAGTGATCCCATGTCCTCAAATGGTAGGGAGGACTTTATAGAGATACCTGCAACAGGTGCATCCCCTCTAGGAACTTTGTCCCAGAGTTCAGAATCTTCTTCTGAAAAGGCATATTTCTGTTTAAAGAGGCTCTGTCACCACATTATAAGTGCCCTGTCTCCTACATAAGGAGATGGGCGCTGTAATGTAGCTGACAGTAATGCTTTTTATTTAAAAAAACGATCTTTTTTCACAACGTTAGGAGCGATTTTAGTTTATGCTAATGAGCTTTCTTAATGCCCAAGTGGGCGTACTTTTACTTTCGACCAAGTGGGCGTTGTACAGAGGAGTGCATGACCAATCAGCATCATGCACTCCTCTCCATTCATTTACACTGCACTAGCGATATACTTATATCGCTATGTGCAGCTACATACACAAGCCCTAACATTACTACAGTGTCCCGATAATGAATACACATGAAATCCAGCCTGGACGTCATGTGTACTCAGAATCCTGACACTTCTGAATCTTTTCTGTGAGATTCCAGCAACGGATACGAAATCTCGCGAGATCTCGGAGCTAAACGAGATTTGGTTTCACTAGATCGCTAGTGCAGTGTAAATGAATGGAGGAGTGCATGATGCTGATTGGTCAGCGTCATGCACTCCTCTGTACAACGCCCACTTGGTCGAAAGTAAAAGTACGCCCACTTGGGCATTAAGAAAGCTCATTAGCATAAACTAAAATCGCTCCTAACTTTGTGAAAAAAGATCGTTTTTTAAAATAAAAAGCATTACTATCACCTACATTACAGCGCCGATCTCCTTATATAGGAGATAGGGCACTTATAATGTGGTGACAGAGTCTCTTTAAAGGCATGAGAAATAGTTGATCTCTTTTCTTGATCCTTCTACTCCTTAGTTATTAACTTCCTTACATTCTTATGAACCGGGAATACATGTTTGCTCCTTTCCCCCAGGCCCTGGAACATCTGATCCTGAATGGAAAGTGGTTCCTTAGTATCCTCTATGTTGATGGTTGCCCGAATTGCATTTAGAAGGCACTCAGTATCTTCCATCATACTGCAGGGCATACCAGTAGTATCATCTGATGAGTCCGAGTCAATCTGACTAAGAATTTTCCCTTCACCTAACCGGTCAGAAAGAAATGCAGAAGGTACAGAGGATTGATGAAAACTAGAGGTGGAAGGCCTGGGAGATCTGGCATTTGTTTGGAGAGTAATAGCAGAGCTAACCTCTTCCTTTATAATAGATATTATGCTATCAAAAAAATGACAATGTTTCATCCACCACTAATTTCTGAATGCATTTTGAACATAATGCCTTATATGATGAGGATTGTGACTTCTTACAGACTCAACACTTCTTTATAGGCCGCTTACGCTGAGCAGTTACCGTAAATAAAGCACAAAGAAGTGTCAAAATAAGGCAACTAATAGGAGAGGTTACAAAGCAATGAACTTCAGCCCCCAACTTAGTTTAAGAAGTGTGGGAGAAGCATACAAGGAGGAGGAGGAGGGACATACCGGGCAAGAGGCAACCACAGGATCTGCCACATCAGAGGAGAACGACATGGCTTAAGAGACGCTGGAATCACTTATCAGCAGTCTTTTATTTTGAATCTGGTGCCAGTTCCCTCCAGGCTCTGCCTCCTGCTGTCTCAGCCAATC
Source organism: Rhinoderma darwinii (assembly GCF_050947455.1). Classification (NCBI taxonomy): domain Eukaryota; kingdom Metazoa; phylum Chordata; class Amphibia; order Anura; family Rhinodermatidae; genus Rhinoderma; species Rhinoderma darwinii. The sequence goes on along the minus strand of NC_134688.1, from coordinate 252,688,797 downwards.
CCTGCACCCCTCCGGGTAACAGCGTCATGACGCCGCACACGCGTCATAGGTCCGCGTTTCATGAAACATGTGACCAGAGACACTGAGACCCAGGAGGAAAAGCAGGATTCCCTGCCAAAGGAATGCCCGTCTGCCAGGTACCTCGTACCGATCCTGGCTCCAAAGGGAACCATGCCCGGGGCTGCCTCCAGCGGAGGACTTCTGCCATAGAGCGGGAAGGAAGCTGCCAGCCGCCCGCGACCCCGCTCACTGCACCAGTCCTCACATTCGTGAGGGCCGGGCAGAGACAAGACTGGGTGGATAATTTTCCTTCCTGCTCTTCCCCAACGGCAGGACATCCATGCTTCCCAGAGGGTCAGGAAACAACTGGATAAGGTATGGAGGAGCCTTTTATTCCTGTGTGAATGTTTCCTGTCCCTCGAGAGGCGGGGAATCCTACTATGAGTGCCGTCGTTTTTTTTTTTAAATATACACCAATTATAAATGATCCTATAAATTTGTTGTGCAGATTATTACAGTTGCAACGATACCAAATATGCGTATATTATTTTATGTTTTTGGGACATATATTTTTATGTTTATTTTAAAAAAAGTGTGCATTTGTGTTTACACTTTTTTTTAATTTAACATTTTTTAACTTTAATACACTGGCATATGCCAGTACTGTACATTAGCCTGTGTACTGATAGTATACAGGCAGTTAGGGCATACCTAGGTATGCCCTAATAGGAAATATGGTCAGACAGCCCTAGGGTCCTTTAAATGGACCCTGGGCTGTCTGTCCAAATATGGGCTGTCTGTCCATATATGGGCTGTCCCTTGATTGCATCACAGGGACTCCCTGTGATGCGATCAGAGGGGGATCCCCCTTGTCATTATTCCTTTGAATGCTGCGGTCAGCTTTGATCGCGGCATTCAAGGGGATGACGGCGAAGATTCAAGGTTTCTCTGATCAGCCATTACCCCACTCCTGATCTTGCCGGCACAATTGCTGTGCCCACGTGATCAGCATGAAGCGATGCGGCCGGCGCTGCACTGAGCGGCAGTAGCACTGAAGACAGAACATATTGGTGCTTTTCAGTCCATGTGCCATGTTCTCAGTCTTCAGGGCCAGCGCGGTCACGCATTAGTGCAGCGCCGGCTGCCTCACATCATGCTAGTTACTAATGTCATGTATTACAATCCTAAGCTGTGCAGCTGCACAGCTTAGTATGGAAATACATGAATTCATGGTATTGAACTGTGTGAGCGTGCACGTCATAGAAATAGTATCAATATTTTGATGCATAGTGCAACCCTAGTTGCATTGGTACAGCTACATAATAGGGGGAGGGAAAGCTACATTTTCAGTCTCACCATATGCCTCTTCAATCAGTCCACAGTATGGGTTTATGCCACCACCCCCTTGTTTTGCCTCTTGTTCCCCAAGTCGAAGGATATTTTCTAGTCCATTCAGAGCTACTTGAACTATTTTTGAATCCATGACTGTCAGGAGATCACAAAGTGGCTTGATGCAGCCTAGGTCCACCAGGTATCTAAAATAAATGGTACAAACATGGTTAGTCAGCTTCTCCTGAAACATGTAATAAATATGCAGGTGCTAATCTACTGTGACTTTTGACACACGACACAAAACATTATATATATATATATATCTTAGCGCCTGCAGCGTGAATCTTAAATGAATGAACATAATCAAATTATCCATATTTAGAGTTAATATGTATATATGGCTGTTATTACCTAATCTGCTCTGTGGTACCCCCAGATGTGGCATTAGTGATGGCCCATGCAGCTTCTTTTCTGGTGCGAAATTCAGCTTTTTGTAAAATCTCGATCAATACTGGAAATATATTGGCATCGGCAACAGCCTGGGAATAAAAATTTGAATATATACAGTATTTAGTTTGCTTTTCCACATAGTACGCAACTGAAGCTCTGTGCTATTTAAATATTGACTAAGGACTACTTCACACCTATATATCCTTACTGCCAGTTCGCTTTGCCTTTTGCTACAAAAGTTGCTACAAAAGTTGAAAGGAAACAAAATGTTTAAAGAGATCCAATGGCTTTCAATGGAAACCGTTATGTCTGTTTTTTTCTCAATAGCAGCTCTGTCTGACTGGGGCTGTGACAACAATGGAGGATCGGATGGGAAGAACTCGGTTTGTTATTACCATCCGGACAGGCTTTTTCTTCTCTCTCATAGGCAGAGGGAACATCTCTTCTCTGTAAAGTGAACCCCTATTTTTGGAGGAGTTTAGCCCAAAGTGCCAAGTAGAAGTAAAAACAAAGCCATCTTGTAATATACATGCAGTGATAGAATGTTGGCAGCCGGCTGGTGTAGCCAGGACAAATTATTGTTCAAGTCAGCAGGAATGAGAAGGGTAAAGGAAACAATCTTGGGTTAGTTAACTCAAGGGTGTACCCAGTACACAACTAAAGCCAGTGCTTTTTCTGCAAGAATGGTGAAAGGAAGGGTTTCGATAGTGTCAGAACTCCATGCAGTCATGCCTTACTGAATAATCTTGTTAAGTTCTAAAAAAAAAAAAAAAATATGAAGATTCACTAAAGATTTTTACAATCAGTTTTACTCACATTACCTGTATTTGGGCTCTATTCCCAGCAGTGATATTAGAGATGGTCCAGCAGGCCTCTTTGCGGATAGACTCTTTTGGGCTGCTCAGAAGATGTAATAGACAAGGAAGAGCAGAGCAGTTTAAGATAACCTGCAGAAAAAGAAATGTTTTGGTCAAGGTTCACTTGTATGCATAACCCTTGTCCAGATCTGATGTAACTACCAAAGGGGGGGGGGGGGGGTGAGACATGGTTGCCGAAGAGGAGGACAAGTCTGGGCAGCAAACCTAGCAGGTATGGGTCACGGCAAAAACCTAACAAAATAAGGTTGGGGGCGGGGTTTAATCTTTTGCTATGTGCCCACTACTCTTCTACATGACACTGATGCAAGTTGTGTCACAGGTATTATGTGCCATCTTGACAAATTTGGTGCGACTTGTGGCCAGCTGACTAACCATCTCCCTTTGTTAAGTATTGTTCTTATGCTGCAAATGACTATTGTGCATCGTAGTCTGTTTTCACCTGTGTTTGGATGTCATCTCCTGTGACGATGTTTCCTACAGCCCTCAGGGCAGGTGAAGCCACTTTGTAATCATTGTGCCTAAGTAGAAATAAAAATTACTCGAGACAGTAGATATGGAAGGAAAAGCAAAAGGCGTGTGCAGTTTCACCTACTGAGATGTCACCTAGAAGAAATGTTTCAAGAGGAGGATACCTCCATACATACAGCATCCATGGAGCATGCCACGTATGAGTTTGCTTGCTTTTAAGAATCAGAAGAAAAAAATAAATATGTATGTATGTATGTCTCTGAATAAAATTGGAGATACAGTAGAGGCCTCATGCACCACTATAGCAGCCCAATTATGGCTACGTACAAAACATAATATGGCCGTGTACATGAGCCCTTAGGCCTCTTTCACATGGCAGTATTTTGGTTCAGCATTTGGAAGCCAAAATCAGGAGTGGAACCTACACAGAGAAAAAGTAGAATAGAAAGATTTGCACCTCTTCCGTATTTGGACTCACTCCTAATTTTGGCTTACAAATACTAATGTGAAATAAACGGACCAAAATACTGCCATGTGAAAGAGGCCCAACTCTGTATGTAAGTGTCATGTCTTTCAATAAGCAGTATGCATTAAATACAACACAGTAGCCTATTAAGGCCTAACTCACACACCCGTGTTCGGTCCATGATATAAGGTCCGCGTGTCGGCAGTATTTCCCGGACCGAACACAGTACAGGGAGCCAGGCTCCTAGCATCATAGTTATCTATGACGCTAGGTGTCCCTGCCTTCCCGCGAGACTACTGTCCCGTGCTGAAAACATGATTGCAGTACGAGAGTTTTCCCACAGCGAGGTAGGGACTCCTAGCATTCTACATAACTATGCCAGTAGCGTTCCTCCCGGCACTGTGTTCGGTCCAGGAAATACAGCCGACATGTGGATCGTACATCACAGACCGAACACATTCGTGTGAATAAGTGTTCTGGTATTAAACTGTAATTCTTATTCCTTGAAGGGGCTGTCCCAAGATTAAATGTTATCCCCCAATCACAGGATAGGTGATAACATGCTGATTAGTTCGGGCCCGACCACTGGGACCCCCACCAACAGCGAGAACGGAGCTCCCATTTCTCCGAATGGAGCGGCAGGTCGAGCATGACCACTGCCGATCCATTCACTGTCTATGGGACTGCCGGAGATAGACGAATACTGTACTTGGCTATCATGTACAGTGCCATAGAGAATGAACGGAGAAGCAGGGAGCATGTTCGAGCTGCCACTCCATACATTTGGAGAAACAGGACGTCCGTTCTCGTGATCGTGGGGGTCCCAGCAGTCGAACTCTCATCGATCAGCATATCACCTATTCTGTAGTTAGGGGATAACATTTAATGATCGGACAACCGCTTTAAACACCTACCATACTGTGCAGAAGTCAGAGACCTCCCTTTTATGTATTAAATTCATAGACTGTTCAGAAGAAAAAAAAAAAAAAAAAAAAAAGCATGAAACATTTATCAGAAAAATGAAAAACAGCAGTTTAAACTATTATTCAAAGATATGAAGGATAACGAAACTCCTCACAACTGTGCAGGACCTGGTCTACTGAAAGCTTTCATCCTATTGAATGCTTCTGTAAACCCTTCTACTGTGAAAAGACGCACAAAGCTATGGGTCTGAAAGGGTGTGCAGCTATCAAGCAGCCATTAAGGAGAAAAGGAACTAAAACAATAAAAGAATTTGCACTACAACAATTAAACCGCTGGAGATCTCTGAAAAAATATGGACTGGCCACCCTTGACATCTTGAATGTGTTTGGGATTACTTAGACCACAAGAAACAGAAAATGCACTCAACTTTAAGACTAAACTTTTGTGTATACAAAAATCAAGGAAAATATTTCTGAAGATAACTTTTACAAATTAAAATCAAGTCTCCTGACAAGAATGGAAGCGATAATAAACAAAAAAGTCACAAAAAACAATGAAATATTTGATACTATGTTTATATGTTTATGCAGCTGAGCAATTTAAAATGTAATGTAAAATTTTTATATGTTTCTCTCTTTTTCCCTGACTATGAAAAATTAATAACGTACTTAAATGGGTTGTTAACTTAGCGATGAGTTGATTGCTGGGAGTCTGGTTACCGAAACCTCTGCATTTAGCTGTTATTGTTGGTAGAAGCTGCGAGTGGCCACACGTTTTACCTGCAGTGGGTTATATTACAGGTGTCTATCCAAATAAATGGGTGACCATGTAGTACATGCTCACACCAAGTCCTTCAGAGCCAGGGCAAGTTTTTCTAGCGACTCTGCACTAATAGTAAAGACCTGAGTGGGTCCCTTCGCCCTACTATTAGCCTGAAGACGGTGTCTAACTTTTGCACAGTACTGGGTATCTCAGACAAAACCATGAAAATAAGTGGGTCTAAAAAAAAAATATTTTTTTTGTTAGGGTATGTGCACACACAAAATCAAAAACGTATGAAAATACGGAGCTGTTTTGCTGCGTTTTTTTAGGGACGTTTTTCTATAGAGTCAATGAAAAACGTCTCCAAAAGCGTCAAGAAGTGACATGCACTTTTTTCACGGGTGTTTTTTTCCGCGGACGTTTTGAAATACGGCTGCGTAAAAAACGCCCCGTCCGAACAGAACGCTGTATTTCCTATTGAAATCAATGGGCAGATGTTTGGAGGCATTCTGCTTCCGATATTTCAGTTGTGTGAATATACCCCTACTGTATGATGAACAGGTAGCACAAAGCTCAGACATGCTTATTTTTTGTAGCTAATAGAGTTCTAAAAACAGACACAAATTTTGCGCATTTTAAGTCAAAGACCAATGAATCAATGTTCCTTAGGCGAATGCTCTGCCATAGCAATGAACCTGTTACCCCAACATTTTACAACTGGAGTATATCTCACTAACATTAAGAGTTCCACCAGCCTGCGGCAGACCCCTGAATCAATCACTGCTTGGATCTTCTCATTGGGACCATCAGAAAGGTATGAGAGTGCCCAGCAAGCATCTGCCAATAAGTCAGAGTCACTAGTGAATAGGAGACGGGATAACACAGGAAGACACTGAGACACCTAGAAAGAGCAAAATAAAAGACAACATTACCATGCACTGAATTTCCTGGGAGAGATCTAAGTAACAGTAGCTGCTCCCTAAATGTTACAGATAAAAACCTTGTCAAAATCTGGAGGTGGGTTCTTTCCTCGACACAGGTTAGACAAGGCCCACACAGCATTTCTGGTCATGGTGAGGCGGCTTGACTTCGTGAGCAGACTGGAAAAAAAAAACAAAAAAAAACATAAATGTATAAAAATGCAGTTTCAATAATTGTGCCTAAATTTTCTAATCAAATGTAATCACATACTTATATACTACTAGTGATCTGCGTAATGTACTTACTTAAGAAGGGGAGGAAGGATGTCACAGCTCAGCACATAGTCTCGGCACACTGAGCTGTCACCGGCAATGTTTCCCAAGGCCCACACCGCCTGCAGGAATACACAGTAAGTTACACTTGCTTACTTACAAGACACACAAGTTGGGAGGCAGAAAAGCATGAAGAGCAGACAAGGGAATGTTACTCTGACCTGCTCTTGAACGTCTTCATAGTCCGAGTTTAGCAGCTGGATGAAGATTGGCACAGCTCCTGCTTCTATCACGATCTTGGTTTGTTGTGAAGTGCCAGAAGCGATGTTCGTCAAAGCCCAAGCTGCTTCAAACTACAGTATGAGAGGACAATCATTAATTCCATGGGGCTTACCATCGAACAATCAGCGGTCATCTACTTTACGCTAATGCACACACCTGAAGTGTATAGTTATCACTCCTTTTCAGGAAATCCACAAACCGCTCTACCACACCCGGCGAATTGATCACTTCATCTATTGGGGGATTTGGCTCTAGAACAAGGTGATAACAGACTAGGTAAGCTTTCAAGATCATTTAAGAATGACAAGTCAGCTTTATACTTGGATTATGGAAATATTTATCCATCCCATATATAAATATATTCAGCTCAAAGCCCATATATAAATATATTCAGCTCAAAGAGTCAGAAAGATTTTTAAACACACCTTTAGATAGCAGCTTTCGGAATTTTTGTGTAGTAGCCAATTGCAGATCGGGATCGTCGGATAGTAGCAGTCCAACCATTTCACGGGTAATCACTCCATCCTGTGTAGGCAAAATAAAATTCATAGTACTACGTGAACTATTCTATAACAAAATCTGACCGGCACTGGCTTATCAGAAGTCATAGAACATTAGAATAGGGGCCCATCACTGCTAAGTTTTATGGCTAACGGTCTTGTGAGTGACTAATGAGCAGAATTTCTGGTTTACAGAATGCCAAATTGAAGTCATTTCACTGGTACTAAACATACCCCAACATTGGTGGAGCTGACATAAGGGTCCATCAGAGGGCCATCACACATGGACGCATCTTCAGAAACCATTTCTACATTGCGACGCTTGAAAAGCTGCATAGGGGAGAAAACATAGCATTTGAAATAAAGTCAAAATGAAGTTTAATTCTATTCTATTATAATATAAGCCATAACTGGGGAGACAAAAGCAATCATCCAAGGTTCTTCCCAGAAAAACATGCAATTATTTTTACCTGAACTATATCCATTATTTGTACATACCGATTAACTGGATAGTACTAGTCCAACCAGCTTTTGTTTCTTTTAGTAAAGAATTTTTTTTTATTTCCCCAAACGCAATTAGGCATCTCTGTTCACATCTGCACACCACGCTATTTTTCCAGTCAAAACTCCACCCCTCAACCTGATGGGTCCCATTAAAAGTCAATGGGGTCCGCGGGCACCCATGGTATCCATCATAGGACTGTTCCGGCAGAGCGTTGTGATTCCCTTTCATAAAGAAAACCACAACGCAAATGTGAACATAGCCTATATTATCTTGTCATTTGTAATCAAACTGCTAACCTACAGTGCTTGGTTAAAGGGGTTGTCTAGTTTATAAAACCCATTTTCATATGACCCATTAGTAAATTCGGAGCTAATAGAGGGCGATCCCCTGTTCGGGATCCTAAATATTACTAAACCAGTGATTGGTGAAGACAGAGAAAGTTGGTTGGCACCTCACAGTTTGAGAAGCACTGAGAGACAACCAATTGATGTGAATAGGCTTCGTGCAATGCTTAATTTCGCCTGTGGTGGCGCTGCAGAAAAATTGAACAGTTATTGTGAGATTTCCCTACAGTTTACATCCGATTACAGGGGGACACTGATCTGCTTATAGTCAAGGAACCCTTTTAAAAAGTAGGGATTGTCCAAAGCAGAACTTCTATCACCACCTGAATTGGACATTTTTTGCTCTTGGAGAGAATGCTGCGTTTTCAGACCCCTCTATAGAACAAGGTGGATTTTTTTTTTAAATGAATAAAACTTGCTTACACTATAAACACGAACTGACTTCACTGCTAATCTTTAAGTTAAACTAAACTCTAATAATTGCAAAAATTGTCATGTTCTCCTATACTAACCACCTGCTTATTACGTTCCTTTAACCCCTTAGTGACCACTAATACGCCTTTTTACGTCGGTCACTAAGGGGCTTTAGGCTAGGCTGACGCCTTTTCACGTCAGCCTAGTCTAAGTCCTGCACGGGTCTCCCGTGCAGGCTGGAGCCGGGGCTCTGCTGTCTGATGACAGCTGAGCTCCTGCTCCAACGCCCGCGATCGAAGTTTACTTCGATCGCGGCCGTTTAACCTGTTAAATGCCGCTGTCAATAGCGACCGCGGCATTTAACTTTGTTTACAGAGGGAGTGAGCTCCCTCTGTCACCCATCGGCGGCCCGCGATGGTCTGCCCTGGACATATGCCTGTTCGGACGCGCCGGAGGCACGTCCTAACAGATTGCCTGTCAGATTTACACTGACAGGCAATAATGCTCTGGTATACGAAGTATACCAGAGCATTATAGCAGCGATCGGAATATCGCACAGTAAAGTCCCCTAGTGGGACTAATAAAATAAGTCAAAGTGAAATAAAGATTAATAAAAAGTACAGTAAAAAAATAAAAATAAAAACCATTTTTTTCCATAACAAAGTGTAAAAGTGTAAAAAAAAAAAAAAAAAAGTACACATATGTGGTATCGCCGCGACCGTAATGACTCCATTAATAAAGTTAATATGTAATTTAAACCGCAAAGTGAACACCGTAAAAAAAAAAAAAAAAAACCATGGCGAAATTACAATTTTTTTCCACTCATAATAAAAAAATCAATCAATAAGTCCCTTGCACCCCAAAACAGTACCATTCAAAACTACGTCTTGTCCCGCAGAAAACAAGCCCAAAAAATCACTACATTGATGGAAAAATAAAAAAGTTACGGCTCTTGGAAAGCGACGATGCAGAAACAAATAATTTTAGTTCAAAAGTGTTTTTATTGTGCAAAAGTCGTAAAACATAAAAAACCTCTACATATTTGGTATCGCCGTAATCGTAACGACCCATAGAATAAAGGTAACATGTTATTTACGCCGCACAGTGAACGACGTCAATTTAAAAACGCATAGAACAATGGCGGAATTTAAGTTTTTTTTTATAATCCCCCCCAAAAAGGTTAATAAAAGTTAATATAAAAATTGTATGTACCCAAAAATGGTGCTATTAAAAAGCACAACTAATCCCGCAAAAAACAAGTCCTCATACAGCTATGTAGACGAAAAAATAAAAACGTTATAGCTCTTTGAATGCGACTATAGAAAAACGAATAAAATAGCTTGGTCATTAGGGCAAAAAATGGGCTGGTCACTTAGGGGTTAAGAATGGACACAGCATTTATATTAAGTCATTGCCACTCAATACAACTCTTTGGAAGGTACGGAAACAGTTGAGTGAGAATATTTTACAATGAAATGAAAGAAAAATTATCACTTGTTGTTCGCGTTTCTGCTTGCGGAGTTGGATTCCTTCTTCTTCACGTCGTCTGCGCATTTCCTCAGGGTTTAGAGCCTTGTTCTTGTAGCTCTTCATGCGACTGTTGTCCTTCCCGGGGCTCGCTATGGAATCTAGAGGGGAAAAAAAAAAATAGACATACGTTTCAGTATTTTACATGCTTTACTCCGATCCTTCTAAACTTACATAACACAAATTTTTATAAACATAGGATTTGTCATTTTCAATTTACAACAATGTCAGCCAAGTGACCTGAAAACAAATGAATAGAGTATCACAATTTCTGCTATGGAATTACAACCCCATGATTGAATAAAAACCCTATGTGGAAATCCTGGTCAAACACAGCAGCTAGTTCGGATATCACTGCTTCAGTAGTCACTGTTTTCGGGAAGGACTGGACAGGCTGCTATGTATACGTGTATACACAGCAGCCTGTCAATCACCAGCCGGAGTGGCGGGGGAGCGCTCCCCCTCATGAATACAGCAGACTCATAACTACAAGTCTACTGTATTCTTTCAGAGATCCTATTAGCCAAACAGCACAACATTTGTGCCATTTTGGCTACTAGGAGTACAGACCTGTAGCTGTAATATGCTGCCTTTAGATGGGCCAGCACATTAAGAGGACAGATCCGCTTTAAAATCCTATACTGGACTGCAATAATAACAATAATCTCTTGCATTACTATTCTTGTGCTATAGTTAAAGGGGTTTTCCCATCAGAGACATATCCACAAGAAATGTCATAAATGACAGATAGATGCGGGTCCCACCTCTGGGACCCGCACCTCTCTCTAAAACGGGGCCCTCTGAACCCCGTTCAGCGTGGTAGCTAAAAAGTGTAATTTCGGACCATGAATTACGGAAACTGTGTAGCTCGCTGACATATGCCGTCTCTGTAAGACCCATAGAACTAAATGGTAGTTATGGAAACATAGCTCGCATGCTACGCTGCTTCCGTAACTGCCATTCACTACTATGGGAGTTACGGAAACAGCGCAGCTCAGCGTGTTACCACAGAGCAGTAGAACTGTGTTTAGGGTGCCCCGTTCTAGAGACAGGTGCGGGTCCCAGAGGTGGAACCCACATCTGACGTTTCCTGTGGATATGTCAAATGTCTCTGATGGGAAAACCCCTTTAAAAGATTTAAAAAAGTGACGAAGTTTGTTTGATTTATTTAAATCTGTCATGGTGACAGATCCTATTAAAGGGCTTTCCCCCACTATAGACATCCATTGCACATACACATAGCAGCGTGCTTGGCTGTTTCCAGAACTCTCAACAGAGCCAGGCACAACGCCTCCATTTAGTCTCCAACTGGATGTGGTTACTGTTTGATACCCCAATATGCAGAAAAGAAGTGAAGAGACCCCCTTTCTCCTGCTAGGTGGGGTCACCTATTAGACAGATATGGAAAAAACCCTTTAAGTGCATATACTGCTTCTGCAGCAACTGAACTGTCCTTCAAAATCTAGTTCAGGTTGCCACGGTGTGGGATAATGCCAATCGGCTGAGAGGGACCACGTGGCTGCAACCACAGAACTTTAGTTAGGGCCCATCCTCACATTGCAGTTGAGGTGCGGTTAGAGGCGCAACGAAAGACGCATCTGTTTTTGTCGCGATTTGGTGAGTTTTTTTTTAGTTGCAGTAAAAACCAACGGCAAGAAGTTTTTTTTACCAAATCCCGGTAGAAGCGCATGCCTTGTTCGATGCGGTTCTAACTGCAATGTGTGAATGGACCCTTAGAAAGGCGCACAGGATTCTGATTGGACAATCCGCTAAAACGGGTGCAGCATTTGCATACAGCCCGCTGTACCATGAGCGGGAGTTCAGGGAGCTGCTCAGCAAGTGGATCCCTTGTCTCATCTTTATTAAGGCACCTAACAGATGTCCTCATGTGTCGGGAGAGGTTCGTCTCTGTGACTGGTTACCTTTAATGCTTTGAACTGAAAATATACAAGCAACGTCTTCTGCTGTGCAGCTCTAGCCAGAATATCACAAGAATTTGCCAGCAGCAGTATTGTTCCAGCAACATCAGTTTTCGGCCCGAGAGGACAACTGGCCATAGCCAAAGCATTTTGCTTTCCCAAAAGCTCAGTAGTAGTGATGTGTGACAAGTATTACCAGTTATCATTGCACTGGCAAGCTCAACAACATCTGCTGAAGGGTCTACGCTTTTAGCATGGACGCCAGCAAAAAACAAAAAAAAAAAAAAAAAAAAGGGGACCAATCCAAGCTGATCCCATTCCTGTCCGTGTACAGAATACTAGGAATACAGGTGATCACTTGGGCTTACAGCCCATTGGCAGTGCTCTGCTTATCCCACATACAATTACAAGGGGCATTGATGCAATACTTATAGCACCTCATCTTATGTAAAATCGCAGTGAATTGGTAAAAATCACAGCAAAAAAAGCCAAAAAAAATGCTAATTGACTGCAATGTGCGATCACAGCTTTACTCCAAAACAGTACGGGTTCATAAAGTTTGATATAGATAAAGCTGGTTTTTCAGGCGCTAAATGATCATATCCATTAGAGAGGTACTCAGACCAGAAAAAAAAGACAGGAGGGTGCCCCTGCTTCACACAAACAATACAGGCTGCTGCATGTCCGAGGAATAGACATAGGACTACCAGGCTGTGTGAGTGAGAACATGGGCATCATGGCAGTTCTTTTAGCGCCATAACACGATGTACATATCTTTATTACAAGGAAAGACATGAGAGCGTCACCCCTTCATGGGCACACAAGGAGATCCCCTGGCATTAGCCCACGCCGGAGCAGTGACGCTGCCACCACTAGCATGGGTACTGATGGCATGACAACATAGATGTAAACATAGAACTACAATATACTAGTAAAACAAGCCGCCAGTGTAAAGCCATGCTCAAGTGTCAGCAATATTGCCAGCTATGTCTTCCCATTAGAGGCCGGACACAAGGCTCAGCACATGGAGGATACTGATGTACGTAACAGAACACTAGTAAAGCAGCCGGCAGTATCCGGTTGTGGATGCGGAGTCTCTGGGACTCTATCCCGGAGATAGACACGTAGTCGGGTCAGTGCCATGCTGAATACCCTCATTTCATCGTCCCGTTTCCATTAAGCCCCTTATATCTTGATCCCCAAGTCTCACCCATGCTGCCCCCGGTCTGTCAGGGCCTCTCCTAGCTCCTCTGGGACAATATGTCTGACTAACGGAAGCCTCTGAATGACAATCTAAGGCGCCGAGCGAATTTGCGTACGTAAACGTCACAAAATCCCTTGTACGTGCGTATCACGTCGGCTAGAACGTGCGTATCACGTCGGCTAGAACGTGCGTTCCACTTGCTTAAAGCGACCGTTCCATTTAGAATATCTTCAATGTAGTTATGTGCTTTAAATCCTTGAGTAAGCAAGATAGCGATTAACCCTTCTCAATACACCCGATAGGCGTTTCACTCCGTGATCTTTTTGTGTCATATTCAACGGCAGTCAGCCAGTTTCACTAGGGGGCGCGATCACTTCTATTCTCTATAGTCCGGCATCTACTATCGTTCACTTCCTACATGTGACTGTGACCGTTCAAGTCACATTGCATTACATGGATGGCCATTCATTTCTAATGCTGAATGTGGGGCTGACAGCAACTTCCCCAGCGATAAAAGCTTTTTTTTTTTCTTCATTGTCTTCATGAGGCAACCACTTTAAAAATCCAACATTACAGTGTATGGCCTCGTTCACACGGCACTCCAAAAATCCAACATGTCAAATACGCTAGCGTTTTTGTAAAGCGCTTTTTAAACTACAGGCGTTTTATCTGTTTTTTTGCCACGTAATTAGGAATCCCATTGACTATGGGAATTAAGAAAGTTTTTGGAGCGTCAAGGAATAGACCTGACGTTTTTTGTTTTTTTTCTACGCGAGTATTTAGTTGTATGCACTAACGGCGCGCTTTCCCATTGATGTCAATGATGTGCTTATTCATGAGGGTTTTTTTCGTGTTTTTCGGCGCTTAAAATGCACACCGTGTGAACAGGGCCTATAGCTAGCCATAGACATTAGATTTTGTATAGCATATCGTGCTGACATTCATAGCTCATACCAGGGGCGGACATACCGCATGTGCAGCCGGTGCAGCTGCACAAGGGCCCCGCGTGGGAAGGGGGCCCGTTCAGTGGCGTAACTACCACAGTAGCAGCCGTAGCAGCTGCTACGGGGCCCGCGGCATGGGGGGGCCCGTGTCGCCCTGACAGGCACATTACATTTTATGTACCAGGCCTGGCGGCACGGGCCCCCTCATGCCTAGTAGCATCACAACACTAGGCATGAGGGGAGGGAGGGGGCGGGGGCCCGGTGATAGCCGCCACACTGCACTACCAATCGGGAGGGAGGGGGCGGGTGCCCGGGCCCGGTGATAGCCGCTACACTGCACTGCCAATCTGGCACAGATGAATAGGACAGGACGGCGATGCTGGTGGTAGGAGGAGCGCTCAGGCAGGGGAGAGGACAGGGGGCGGTGCGACGTAAGACTTCGGGCGGCTGGACAGTACAGTCAGGACTGCCGGAGAACTCATAGGATGAGCGGAGGACAGACACAGGACGAGTGGAGGACGTGCAGACTGCAGAGGACAGGTAGATGAAGTTAAAAAGTTCATGTCAGAAGGGAGAAGTTTTTATGTAGAAAAATCTGCCTCATAATTCCTTCCGGAATTTTGAGGCATATTTTGACCTGCCGGTAGAACACTTCCCGCGTTTTTCATTGCGTTTTTTTGTGGCGTTTTTCGGCCATCGGGCCGTGGGCAGGGAAACGCAGCAAAAAACGCATTTTCTGCCTGCCATTGTTGTCAATGGGAAGTCAGAGACAGAAACGCCCGAAGAAAGGGCATTGCGCTTCTTTTTCCCGCATGCGGTTTTTACTGCTCGCAGGAAAAATTTCATGGATTTCAATGGGAGGCACTTTCTGACGTTTTTCGCGAAAAAAACCTCAGTGTGAACTCCCCCTAACACAGGGGCGTAACTACTGCTATAGCAGCCGTAGCGGCTGCTACGGGGCCGCGGCATGAGGGGGCCCGCGTCACCTGCCGGCACGGGCCCCCACCTTGGCCGGAATCTCCGCTAGCTGCCGCTATGGCTTCTACAGCGCGATGCCACGGAACACTACGGCAGAGCAGGGAGTATCTCCCCGCTCTGCCATTAAACATAAGACATGTATCCCCTATCCACAGGATAGGGGATACGTGTGTGATCGCTGGCATTGATAGGGAGAACGGGGGACCGAAAGTCCCCTGAAGTTCTCCATCACAAACCTCGGACTTCCGGGGTCTGTGTCGGCAGCTCCGTAGAAATGAATGGAGCGCCGGTCACACTTGAGCTGCGCAGACACCGGAAGTCAGAGGTGAGTGATGGAGAACTTCGGGGGACTTTCGGTCCCCCGCTCTCCCTATCAATGCCAGCGATCACACATGTATCCCCTATCCTGTGGATAGGGGATACATGTCTTTTGTCTTTTCACACTGTAGGTCGCATTTTTTTGAGTGATTGGGGGTGTATGGCGTTCCCTACAGGGGGGGGGCTGTATAGCGTTCCCTACAGGGGGGGGCTGTAAGGCGTTCCCTACAGGGGGGGCTGTATAGCGTTCCCTACAGGGGGGTCTGTATGGCGTTCCCTAAAGGGGGGTCTGTATGGCGTTCCCTACAGGGGGGGGCTGTATGACTTTCCCTACAGACCCCCCCTGTAGGGAACGCCATACAGAACCCCTGTAGATAACGCCATACAGACCCCACTGTAGATAACGCCATAAAGTCCCCCCTGTAGATAACACCATACAGCCCCCTGTAGATAACGCCATACAGCCCCCCTGTAGATAACGCCATACAGCCCCCTCTGTAGATAGCGCCATACAGTCCCCCCTGTAGATAGCGCCATACAGTCCCCCCTGTAGATAGCGCCATACAGTCCCCCCTGTAGATAGCGCCATACAGTCCCCCCTGTAGATAGCGCCATACAGTCCCCCCTGTAGATAGCGCCATACAGTCCCCCCTGTAGATAGCGCCATACAGACCCCCCTGTAGATAGCGCCATACAGTCCCCCCTGTAGATAGCGCCATACAGTCCCCCCTGTAGATAACGCCATACAGCCCCCTCTGTTGATAGCGCCATACAGTCCCCCCTGTAGATAACGCCATACAGCCCCCTCTGTAGATATCTTGAGATTCAGTCCTGCTTGATAGGTAACAGTGCAGTAAGCTAAGCATGATAAGATCATCTAAATTATTGCATCTCAGTTGCATGAGTGCTTTGTGTTATATTCAATGATTCAATTTAACCTAAGTCTCTAAATGTGGGCAAAGAAAATAAAAAAACTATACTCACCTCCTCCCTCGCCTCCGTTCACCCGCCGCAGCCCCCATCCTCCTGTCTCGGTCTGTGTTACAAGTGTACAAGGCTGCACTGGTGACGCGCTGCCGATGGCACGTGACCGCTGCTGCCAATAACTCCTCATTGGTGTGCTGCTGAGGACAGTAGTTCCACAGCAAATCGCTGTTGAGGGCATTGATTGGCTGCAGCGGTCATGTGCCATCGACCGCGCGTCACCACAGCAGCTTTGTAAACACAGAAAGGGATAGGGGCTGCGGAGGGGGAACGGAGGCGCCGGAGGAGGTGAGTATAGGTTTTTCATTTTCTTTGCCCACATTTAGGGACTTAGTTTAGATAAGAATTTAACCCGGAAAAAAATGTGTTACTTGTGTTCTAAACTGGTAATAAAATGTACAATATAAATCTTCCTTCATAATTTTTATTAGTAAGGTTTATTTTTATATGCATATATATGTTTAGGTAACTTTGTCGGTATTGGGGGGGGGGCGGGGGGGCCCTGGCACATTATCTGCACAGGGGCCTTTTGCAGTCTGTGTCCGCCACTGGCTCATACATAAAATTTAGCATTACACTTACCACAGAGATTTTGCCCTGGCCCCCTACCATCACTTTGTTTACGCTCCTACATAATAATGTGTGCCCCATAGCAGCCAATCACTGTATGATCACGGACCACTACACAGAGGATCTACCTTCATGTAGGGCTATGCATCATTTTATTTACACAGAAAAGTTAAGTGCTATGTACACCACTGAAAACGTGTTTTATTTTTGTTTTGTTTTTTTATAATAAAAATGTCTTAATGTGATTGGTGCAACTTTGTAAAATGTTATTACGCTGCTATTTTGGGTCCATGTATCGCTGAGGATCCCTGCTGAATCAGTATTTAAATTGTGTTAGGGCGGATTCACACGAGCGTGTGCGTTTTGCGCATGCAAAAAATGCGGCATTTTGCGTGCGCAAAAGGCACTTAACAGCTCCGTGTGTCATCACATAGGATGTGCGGCTGCGTGATTTTCGTGCAGCCGCCATCATTATGACACTCTGTTTGGATGTTTGTAAACAGAAAAGAACGTGGTGCCTTTCTGTTTCCAAACATACTTTTGACTGCTGTTGCGCGAATCACGCGCGTCCCACGGAAGTGCTTCCGTGTGGTGCTCGTGATTATCACGCACCCATTGACTTCAATGGGTGCGTACTGCGCAAAAAACGCACAAATATAGGACATGTCGTGAGTTTTACGCAGCAGACTCACGCTGCGCAAAAATCACTGACAGTCTGTACTGCCCCATAGACTAGCATAGGTCCGTGCGACGCGCGTGACAAAACACGAGCGTTGCACGGACGTATTACACGTTCGTGTAAATCTGCCCTTAGGCTGGATTCACACGAGCACATTACGTCCGTAATGGACGGAACGTATTTCGGCCGCTAATCCCGGACCGAACACACTGCAGGGAGCCGGGCTCCTAGCATCATAGTTCTGTACGACGCTAGGAGTCCCTGCCTCGCTGCCGGACAACTGTCCCGAACTGTAATCATGTTTTCAGTACGGGACAGTAGTTCCACGGAGAGGCAGGGACTCCTAGCGTAGTACATAACTATGATGCTAGGAGCCCGGCTCCCTGCACTGTGTTCGGTCCGGGATTAGCGGCCGAAATACGTTCCGTCCATTACGGACGTAATGTGCTCGTGTGAATCCAGCCTTAGTGTGGGGCAGCACTGCAACAAAGTCCTAGCCCACCCCCCCCCCCCGTGAAGTTTTACCTTTTCCTCTTGTGTGGTGCTGCCTAAAGGGCATAAAATGGATGGATGCAGACAGTCTGGTAATCCCCTATGAGACAGCCTTGCTCTCCTCTCCATCTCCCACTCCCTTCGTGAATTACATACTCCCCTGTGGCTTTGGTTGTCTAGTCAGGTCCCTTAGGCTTTATTCACACGAACGTATGTTAAATCGGCCGTAAAAAAACTGCAGTTTTTTACGGCTGACTTGCATCTGTGTGGGACCCACCCGTTTTCACGGATCCTTCATAGACTTGAGTCCATTGCAGGATCTGTGAAAACGGACAAAAATAGGACACGTCCTATTTTTTCATGTGCGTTCACACGGTCCATGTGAATAGCCCCACAGAAATGCATTGATCTTTATGTAGCCGTGTGACCGCCGTAAAAAAAACATCTGTGACACGGCTGTGGCTGTTTTCACCGTTCATGTGAATAAGGTCTCACTTCTGCATGGCTATTACTGCTGTTATGGGTGCTACATGACAGAAACTACAGGCATTTCTAGTTAATTTCTCCCTCTGTTTAATTATATATATTTTTTGTAAATCAGAATACATTTTTATTAAAGATTTTGTCAGTTTACAACCGAAAATAAAAACAAAGCACACAAAAAAACAACCTGTTGTTAGGAAGCGTCTGTGTCTTTAACCCCTTAGTGACCAGCCCATTTTAGGCCCTAATGACCAAGCTATTTTATTTGTTTTTCCATAGTCGCATTCAAAGAGCTATAACCTTTTTATTTTTTCGTCTACATAGCTGTATGAGGACTTGTTTTTTGCGGGATTAGTTGTGCTTTTTAATAGCACCATTTTTGGGTACATATAATTTTTATATTAACTTTTATTAACCTTTTTGGGGGGGATTATAAAAAAAACTGAAATTCCGCCATTGTTCTATGTGTTTTTAAATTGACGCCGTTCACTATGCGACGTAAATAACATGTTACCTTTATTCTATGGGTCGGTACGATTACGGCGATACCACATATGTGGAGGTTTTTTATGTTTTACGACTTTTGCACAATAAAAACACTTTTGAACTAAAATTATTTGTTTTTGCATCGCCGCTTTCCAAGAGGCGTAATTTTTTTATTTTTCCATCAATGTAGTGATTTTTTGGGCTTGTTTTCTGCGGGACAAGACGTAGTTTTGAATGGTACTGTTTTGGGGTGCATGGGACTTATTTATTCATTTTTATTATGACTTTTTTGGGGGGCAATGGAAAAAAATTGCAATTTCGCCATGTTTTTTTGCGTTTTTTTTTTATGGTGTTCACTTTGCGGTTTAAATGACATATTAACTTTATTAATGGAGTCATTACGGTCGCGGCGATACCACATATGTGTACTTTTTTTTTTTTTTTTACACCTTTACTAAATAAAACCACTTTTTATGGAAAAAAAAAAATGTATTTATTTTTTTACTGTAACTTTTATTATTAATCTTTATTTCACTTTGATGACTTATTTTATTAGTCCCACTAGGGGACTTTACTGTGCGATATTCCGATCGCTGCTATAATGCTCTGGTATACTTCGTATACCAGAGCATTATTGGCTGTCAGTGTAAATCTGACAGGCAATCTGTTAGGACGTGCCTCCGGCGCGTCCTAACAGGCATATGTCCAGGGCAGACCTGGAGGCTTTTATCAAGCCCCCGGCTGCCATGACACCCCATCGGAGACCCGCGATTGCATTCGCGGGCCGCCGATGGGTGACAGAGGGAGCTCACTCCCTTTGTAAACAAAGTTAAATGCCGCGGTCGCTATTGACGGCGGCATTTAACGGGTTAAACGGCCGCGATCTAAGTAAACTTCGATCGCGGGCGTTGGAGCAGGAGCTCAGCTGTCATCAGACAGCAGAGCCCCGGCTCCTGCCTGCACGGGAGACCCGTGCAGGACTTAGACTATGGATGTAGAGAAGAATTGATCCAGCGCTGATGGTAAGTTAAAAGGGAAAACGAAGTCCCATGTTTATTGAAGAAAAAAGCATAAAACAGAAGGGAGACGCAGTCCCAAGGTGTGAGTAGTCAGGGCTTGAACCTGAGCCTACGCGTTTCGATCGCAGTCTGCGATCTTAGTCATGGCAAATGAGTAGAAGACCGTGTGTCTGAGATATCCTTATATGCTAATCAATCAGCAGGAAAGGCCAATATGCAAATGCTGGTAATTGGTAGATACCAAGAATTAAGGAGTGGCTAGTAGTATGAGTAAATACGAACCAAAGCTAGTTGAAAACCTAGCCCTCATATGTATATTAACATTGTCATATTGGTATAATATAATAGGAAGAATACTAAAAGTAACGGGTATAAGTGTAACAATATCGTTAATGATAGTAGATGGTAAACCCGTATATCTTAAATGAGTGCATACAAAAGAGACTGAGACACACGGCCTTATCAGTACTTATACATAAAAAGCAAACATGACATGTTGACAAATTGAAACATTGAAAAATGTGAGAAAATATAAAGAGATTAAAAACAGAAATGAAGAAGGATCAAAATGCTGTAGTATTATAGAATGTAAGTGGTCTATGGTAATTCAATTCATTTATGTCAATAGTTGTTCGAGACAACTGTCAGTCTAAAATAAATGCACATTATGTTAGGTAAATTGGTTAATATAGAATGGAAACGAATGGCTCAAAAATATAAACCCAAAATACATCATATAACCTGTCGGATCACAGAGAAAAAACCCCTGTGGCCGAGCGAACCGCAACGGATAAAGAGCTGATGAAAAAGAAAAAGGCTGATGAAAAAAATGCGCGTTAACAAAGCTCAGTGAGTGTGAATATGGACTTATATAGTATGCAAAACAAGCTGTGTTTGCTGATAGAAAGAGCATCAAGTAAGATCAGTTAAAGTCCGCTGATAGTTAATAATGGTAATAGACAACAACAACAACAGAGTTAGAGAATGAAAGGATGTGAGTATTCATAGAAAGGGACATTCAACGAGTTACGATGGTGTACCTTGATTACGTTTTATAACTCATCAATACAAGTCACATTGTCATAAAATAGTGTAATAATAAATATTGTTGATTACATACCTAAAAACCTAACAAATGAATTAAACACTAGTTGTATATATAACCATAGGAAAAGTCATATGCAGATGGTAATGTTGTGCATAGACTGATATTGGAAAATAAGTTCAAAATGTATAGAACCATGTACAAGTGGTATATATATGTATAGACTGGTGTTAGAAAATAAATTCGAAATGAATAAAACCAACTAGTGGCTGGTAATAATATCATAAATGTACAAAAACGTAGGCAAATATCAGAAACTGTAAATCTGGAATCCCAAGGAGTAGGCTATAAATTCCTTTACAAAATATACTGCGCGATCCTATGATACCATTGAATGTATAATGGGCTAATTCAAATTTTCTTGCTAATTTATAATGCTGAGAAATTAATTAACTAAGCATTGAATAGTCATAATAAGTGTGACAATAATTCAGTGAAGAGTATGTATGTGATCTTAATCGTCATGAAAAAACATACACTCAATACAGTAGCATAGGTACTTGATGATAATGACCCAAAGTGGCCCATTAATATGTAGCTATAATGGATTGATCTAGGTACATATAGCAAAATGTAAGTATGTATTTACCTTATGTATGGAAACTTAATGTAAAATGGCACTAAGAAAACAGAACTGCAATAAATGCCATACTGGAAAGATTTATTGAGGTGTGTGTACCTGCCGGCACAAGCAATAAGGGTAGGAGTCTATAGTCTAGTTCATATAAATTGCGATGTTTCAATAATGAAACATGAGATCCTTCCTAAGGTTGAGTCCTTTGGGGAAGCGAGTCTCCAAACTATAAATCCAAAAGGCCTCCCTGGTAAGTAAACGCTGTTTTAAATCACCCCCTCTTTTTGTACCCCTTACTTTTTCAATAGCATATGTGGAAAAAGAGCTGACATTTCTATTGTGGCAAGTCACAAAATGCCTGGCTGCATTAGAAATATTGACGATGGATGGATTGCGTATATAACTGAGGTGTTCTAATATGCGAATTTTAAATTTCCTGGTAGTGCAGCCGACGTATTTGAGATTGCATGTTGTGCATTCGATAATATACACTACATGGTCGCTGTTACAGTTCATATATGTTTTAATAGCAAAGGTGGTGGTTTCTGAAGAGTTGGAATATTGTTTATTAATTTTAGCAAAAGTGCAAACTTTGCAGGGATTAATCCCACACCTATAAAATCCTTTATAAGTTAGCCATGAAGGTTTAGGGTTATTAGTTGGCAGTAATGATGGAGACAATATGTTGCCCAAGGTTTGTGCCCTACGAGATACTATTCTGCATCCATTTTTTAAAAGGTTTTCTAGTGTTGGATCGTCGTACAGTAAGGGGATGTATTTCAACACCATGTTTTTGATGGTGTTGAACTGCTTACTGTATTGCAAAACTAGAGTTGGAATATTTTGACTCTGGGTTGAAATGGTTTGAGTATTATCCATTGATATAAGGGAATCTCTATTTTTGGTAGCGACTATGTTTTTAGCCCTTGATAGGGTCCAGTTCTTGTAGCCTCTTGCTTTTAACCTATTGCAGATGATAGACTCTTCTTTGATATAGCTCATATGGGAACTACAATTGCGTTTGGCGCGTGTGAGTTCACCGATGGGAATGGCAGAAACCGTGTGTGTGGGATGACAGCTTGATGCATGCAGTATTGTATTTCCTGATATAATTCAGTCTAACATCTACCGCAAATCTATATCAGGAAATACAATACTGCATGCATCAAGCTGTCATCCCACACACACGGTTTCTGCCATTCCCATCGGTGAACTCACACGCGCCAAACGCAATTGTAGTTCCCATATGAGCTATATCAAAGAAGAGTCTATCATCTGCAATAGGTTAAAAGCAAGAGGCTACAAGAACTGGACCCTATCAAGGGCTAAAAACATAGTCGCTACCAAAAATAGAGATTCCCTTATATCAATGGATAATACTCAAACCATTTCAACCCAGAGTCAAAATATTCCAACTCTAGTTTTGCAATACAGTAAGCAGTTCAACACCATCAAAAACATGGTGTTGAAATACATCCCCTTACTGTACGACGATCCAACACTAGAAAACCTTTTAAAAAATGGATGCAGAATAGTATCTCGTAGGGCACAAACCTTGGGCAACATATTGTCTCCATCATTACTGCCAACTAATAACCCTAAACCTTCATGGCTAACTTATAAAGGATTTTATAGGTGTGGGATTAATCCCTGCAAAGTTTGCACTTTTGCTAAAATTAATAAACAATATTCCAACTCTTCAGAAACCACCACCTTTGCTATTAAAACATATATGAACTGTAACAGCGACCATGTAGTGTATATTATCGAATGCACAACATGCAATCTCAAATACGTCGGCTGCACTACCAGGAAATTTAAAATTCGCATATTAGAACACCTCAGTTATATACGCAATCCATCCATCGTCAATATTTCTAATGCAGCCAGGCATTTTGTGACTTGCCACAATAGAAATGTCAGCTCTTTTTCCACATATGCTATTGAAAAAGTAAGGGGTACAAAAAGAGGGGGTGATTTAAAACAGCGTTTACTTACCAGGGAGGCCTTTTGGATTTATAGTTTGGAGACTCGCTTCCCCAAAGGACTCAACCTTAGGAAGGATCTCATGTTTCATTATTGAAACATCGCAATTTATATGAACTAGACTATAGACTCCTACCCTTATTGCTTGTGCCGGCAGGTACACACACCTCAATAAATCTTTCCAGTATGGCATTTATTGCAGTTCTGTTTTCTTAGTGCCATTTTACATTAAGTTTCCATACATAAGGTAAATACATACTTACATTTTGCTATATGTACCTAGATCAATCCATTATAGCTACATATTAATGGGCCACTTTGGGTCATTATCATCAAGTACCTATGCTACTGTATTGAGTGTATGTTTTTTCATGACGATTAAGATCACATACATACTCTTCACTGAATTATTGTCACACTTATTATGACTATTCAATGCTTAGTTAATTAATTTCTCAGCATTATAAATTAGCAAGAAAATTTGAATTAGCCCATTATACATTCAATGGTATCATAGGATCGCGCAGTATATTTTGTAAAGGAATTTATAGCCTACTCCTTGGGATTCCAGATTTACAGTTTCTGATATTTGCCTACGTTTTTGTACATTTATGATATTATTACCAGCCACTAGTTGGTTTTATTCATTTCGAATTTATTTTCTAACACCAGTCTATACATATATATACCACTTGTACATGGTTCTATACATTTTGAACTTATTTTCCAATATCAGTCTATGCACAACATTACCATCTGCATATGACTTTTCCTATGGTTATATATACAACTAGTGTTTAATTCATTTGTTAGGTTTTTAGGTATGTAATCAACAATATTTATTATTACACTATTTTATGACAATGTGACTTGTATTGATGAGTTATAAAACGTAATCAAGGTACACCATCGTAACTCGTTGAATGTCCCTTTCTATGAATACTCACATCCTTTCATTCTCTAACTCTGTTGTTGTTGTTGTCTATTACCATTATTAACTATCAGCGGACTTTAACTGATCTTACTTGATGCTCTTTCTATCAGCAAACACAGCTTGTTTTGCATACTATATAAGTCCATATTCACACTCACTGAGCTTTGTTAACGCGCATTTTTTTCATCAGCCTTTTTCTTTTTCATCAGCTCTTTATCCGTTGCGGTTCGCTCGGCCACAGGGGTTTTTTCTCTGTGATCCGACAGGTTATATGATGTATTTTGGGTTTATATTTTTGAGCCATTCGTTTCCATTCTATATTAACCAATTTACCTAACATAATGTGCATTTATTTTAGACTGACAGTTGTCTCGAACAACTATTGACATAAATGAATTGAATTACCATAGACCACTTACATTCTATAATACTACAGCATTTTGATCCTTCTTCATTTCTGTTTTTAATCTCTTTATATTTTCTCACATTTTTCAATGTTTCAATTTGTCAACATGTCATGTTTGCTTTTTATGTATAAGTACTGATAAGGCCGTGTGTCTCAGTCTCTTTTGTATGCACTCATTTAAGATATACGGGTTTACCATCTACTATCATTAACGATATTGTTACACTTATACCCGTTACTTTTAGTATTCTTCCTATTATATTATACCAATATGACAATGTTAATATACATATGAGGGCTAGGTTTTCAACTAGCTTTGGTTCGTATTTACTCATACTACTAGCCACTCCTTAATTCTTGGTATCTACCAATTACCAGCATTTGCATATTGGCCTTTCCTGCTGATTGATTAGCATATAAGGATATCTCAGACACACGGTCTTCTACTCATTTGCCATGACTAAGATCGCAGACTGCGATCGAAACGCGTAGGCTCAGGTTCAAGCCCTGACTACTCACACCTTGGGACTGCGTCTCCCTTCTGTTTTATGCTTTTTTCTTCAATAAACATGGGACTTCGTTTTCCCTTTTAACTTACCATCAGCGCTGGATCAATTCTTCTCTACATCCATTGCCTTACACCGCGGGCCGTCGCGGGGATCCGACTGACGCTGTCTGGAGACGCACACTGGTGAGCTGGAGGTTCTCTCCCTTTCTTCATTCAGGACTTAGACTAGGCTGACGTGAAAAGGCGTCAGCCTAGCCTAAAGCCCATTAGTGACCGACGTAAAAAGGCGTATTAGTGGTCACTAAGGGGTTAAGATCGCCATGACTACTGATCTAGATTCTGGGCAGTTCTGTTTACTTCTTGAGCCTATCCCACGTTTCTGTCTTCTTCCGGTCAG
This sequence comes from Rhinoderma darwinii, assembly GCF_050947455.1. Classification (NCBI taxonomy): domain Eukaryota; kingdom Metazoa; phylum Chordata; class Amphibia; order Anura; family Rhinodermatidae; genus Rhinoderma; species Rhinoderma darwinii. Next base: position 252,662,766 of record NC_134688.1, on the reverse strand, counting down.
GTGTAGGCCTCCTCTGCCTCTTCCCCCTTTTTTCTTTGTTTGTGAATTTTCTCCTTACTTAGGTGTTGTGATCAAGCTCTCACTTACCCTGTGCCCTAGACTTCTTGAAACCGACCTCAGCTTGCCTCTGGATTATCCCCTTGCTCTCTGATTTGGACTTTCTGTCTACCCTCTGGCTGTCTGGTTACCTGTTCAGGCATAGCCTGCATTGCACTCCTTATCCAACACTGAACTTTGTTAGAACAACCTGGGTTCTGTGCAGCAAAAACCATCTTGCCTTGCGCTGGGTCTGGCGAATACCTCGGAGTAGCCTTAGATTCTGTGGATCAGAGTTGGGACGGATTTGGGGTTGCGGTTTTATTTGCACGCTTAATCCCGATAGTCTCATGCAGCTTTTTGGGAATTGCGCAACCAGTGATTCCATAACACCTGTCCTCGGTCCAAAACACACCTTGCGGTGGGCTCTGGTGGAGACCATAGAGTAGCTTTAGACTCTGCTGACCAGAGTGGTGACGGACTTGAGGTAGCTGATTGACTTGTATGCTTGAACCTGACAGTCGTCAGCTGCCTTTGGGGAATTGCTCGTATAGCAATTCCATAAACTTTCACTCTGGAGAATTGTTCAAGTAGTGATTCCTTGACATAATTACAAGCCCTTAAAATTTTATTTTCCACTATGGAACCTATATGCGCCCTGGTGGAGCAGATGAACGGTCTGACTCAGCTGGTACAGAATCTGGCCGAAAGGATTCAACACCATGAAACTGCTCAGGTCCAAGCAGTGGTTCCAGCTGCAACTCCGGTTGAACTTAAGATGAACTTACCTGATAGTTTTTCCGGTGATCTTAAGGCCTCATGCACACGACCGTGTTTTTGCGGCCACAATTCCCCCGAAAATCCACGGGAGAATTGCGGCCCCATTCTTTTCTATGGGGCCGTGCACACGACCGTAGTTTTTGCGGTCCGTGCACGGCCCGGGAGCCCGGACCGCAGAAAGAATGGGCATGTCTTATTACGGCCCGGTTCTGCGGTCCGGGCTCATTGAAAACAATGGCTGCGGCCATGTGCATGTGGCCTGCGGCTGACAGTCCGCAGCCGGCCGACCCGAAAATCACGGCCGTGCACACGGCTACGGTCGTGTGCATGAGGCCTAAGTCTTTCATTAACTTTCGTGAGAGTTGTAAATTGTATTTTCGTCTAAGGCCTTTTTCCTCTGGAACTGAGCAGCAACGAGTTGGTCTCATCATTTCCCTATTGCAGGGAGATCCTCAAATCAGGGCCACCCAGAAGCTTGGCTAGTAGTCATGACAACCTAAAAGTGATGGATGTTTCCTAACAGTACCCCCCCCCCTTTCTCCGAGGGGCCACTGGACCCCTAAAACTCGGGCTAGGTTTTAAAGGAATCTTCAAATGAAAAACTTTAAAGAGGCTCTGTCACCAGATTCTCAAATCCCTATCTCCTATTGCATGTGATCGTCGCTGCACTGTAGATAACAGGAACGTTTTTCTTTTTTAAAAAACGTTCATTTTTGGCCAAGTTATGAGCTATTTTATATATATGCAAATGAGCTTTGAAATAGACAACTGGGCGTGTTTTTTTTCCGTATGTCCAACTGGGCGTGTATTGTGTTTTTAACTGGGCGTGATTACTTGTTTCACTAACTGGGCGTCGTGAATAAAAGTGTATGATGCTGAGCAATCAGTGACCAGTCAGCATCATGCACTCCTCTCCATTCATTTACACAGCACATAGTGTTCTTACTAGGACGATGTGCAGCCACATACACAAGTGTCCTGATAATGAATACACATGACCTCCAGCCTGGACGTCATGTGTATTCAGAATCCTGACACTTCTGAATCTTTTCTGTGAGATTTCCAGCAAGGGAAACAAAATCTCGTTTACCTCATAATCTCGCGAGATTACGCGTGGCTTGCTAGAATCTCACATAAAAGATTCAGAAGTGTCAGGATTCTGATTATACATGACGTCCAGGCTGGAGGTCATATGTATTCATTATCAGGACACTTGTGTATGTGGCTGCATATCGTTCTAGTAAGAACACTATGTGCTGTGTAAATGAATGGAGAGGAGTGCATGATGCTGATTGGTCACTGATTCGTCAGCGTCATACACTTCTATTCACAACGCCCAGTTAGTAAAACAAGTAAACACGCCCAGTTAAAAAAACAATACACGCCCAGTTGGAAATAAGAGAAAACACGCCCAATTGTCCATTAGAAAGGCTCATTTGCATATATATAAAATTGCTCATAACTTGGCCAAAAATGAACGTTTAAAAAAAAAAAAAAACCTTACTGTTCTCTACATTGCAGCGCCGATCACATGCAATAGGAGATAGGGATTTGAGAATCTGGTGACAGAGGCTCTTTAACTAAACGATCAGCATGAACTGAATAAGCAGGTACCCAAGTTAGTTCTTCTGGCCCATACCCCTTCCAGTGCACCAAGTACTAGAGTGTACCCCTGACTCTTCTGGAATCCACAATCCTTTGAACCTCAAATTCCATTTCTCCTTCTACCTGAACTGGAGTAGGGGGTTTCTTGAGTGGATTAGATGGTGGTAGAAATGAGAGATTTGTGAAAAACATCATGAATTTTAGAAGAGCCAGGCGAAAGGACACCGGGTTAATAAGTTCAAAAATGTTGTATTTCGACGAGAAACGCGGCAAAGAGAGTGCAGGCAGGTCAAAATCTGCCTCAAAATTCCTGAAGGAATTTTGAGGCAGATTTTTCCGCCTGCAAAAAAACTCAGTATGAACAGTGCCTTAGGGTATATTTATTCAAACTAGAGAAGAGGAAACACAGCATTGCATAGTGTAAAACAGTATAGAGCTGGATAGCGGTGGTGTCTATGCCCACAATGCTTACCCTTTATGATTATGCATCAACTGCACAATACCATAAAGAGTTTAGTGTAGAATAGATGGCATGCGCTGCTGCTGTACCTGTTGGGTGGATCCGTAATTTGTGTACGTCCGTATGATCATATCACAAGTAGCTAGACAGCCCAGGTATGATGAGCGCTACAGGGTGAGGCCAGTAGTCCTTGGATTTATTTGGATGATATTTTATTGATAAATACTATGCCTTGCGAACCGATGCTGCAATACGTACTATTTATCAATAAAGTAATCATTTAACCCCTTAATGACCAGCCTATTTTAGACCTTAATGACCAGGCCATTTTTTAAGTTTTTCCATCGTCGCATTCCAAGAGCTATAACCTTTTTATTTTTGCGTCGACAAAGCTGTATAAGGTCTTGTTTTTTGCGGGACGAGTTGTATTTTTTAATAGCGCCATTTTGGGGGACATATTATTTATTGATTAACTTTTATTAACTTTTATTTGGGGGGAAATAGAAAAAAGCCTGAAATTTCGCCACTCTTTTTCGCGTCTTAAATCTACGCCGTTTACCGTGTGGTATAAATAACACAATAACTTTATTCAGCCGGTTGTTATGATTGCAACGATACCAAATTTGTATAGTTTTTGTGTGTTTTACTACTTTTACACAGTAAAAACGCTTTTTTTTCAAAATGATTTGTTTTTTTAGTCTCCATGTTTGAAGAGCCGTAACGTTTTTATTTTTTTGCCGATGCAGTTGTGTGAGGGCTTTTTTTTGCGGGAAGACTTGTAGTTTTTATTGGTACCATTTTGGAGTAGATGCGACTTTTTGATCACTTTTTATCACATTTTTTTAAAGTCAGTATTCACAGAAAACAGCAATTTTTCCATAGTTTTTTATTACATTTTTTACGGCGTTCACCGTGCGGGTTAAATAATGTAATAGATTTATAGTCGGGGTCGTTACGGACGCGGCGATACCAAATATGTGTAACTTTATTTTGTTTTTTTAATAATAGTAAAGCATTTTGTAAGGGGAAAAGCTGGGTTTTTCATTTTTTTTTAAATTAACTTTATTAAACTTTTTTTTCACTTTTTTACTAGTCCCACTAGGGGACTATAATATGCGATTCTGCGATCGCATTTATAATACACTGCAATACTTCTGTATTGCAGTGTATTACTGCCTGTCCGTTTTACACAGACAGGCATCTGCTAGGTCATGCCTGCGGCATGATCTAGCAGGCATTCACCCCAGGCAGACCTGGGGGCCTTTATTAGACCCCCGACTGCCATTGGAGACACAGACACTCGGCGATCTTATCGCCGGGTGTCGGTGGGGGAGAGAGGGAGCTTCCTCCCTCTCTCCAAAACCACTCAGATGCGGTGCTCGCTATTGAGCAACGCATCTGAGGGTTTAAACGGGTGAGATCGATACTAATATCGATCTCACCCGGCAGAGCAGGGACGCTCCCAGCCCTCAGCTGCCTCTGGCAGCTGAGAGCAGGGAGATTTGACAGCTCCCTGCTCTGTTAACTTATTCCGATGCCGCGACGTAAAAAGTCTATGGCATCGGAATAAGGCCCGTTAGTGACCGACGTAGAAACACGATGGGCCGGTCACTAACGGGTTAAATAGATCCAAGGACTACTGGCTTCATTCTGCAGCGCTCATCATACCCGGGTTTTCTTGGTACTTGTGATATTAGGGTATACAGTATTTACAGTGCGGTGAAATCTAATTTTTTTACCATGGTTTTTGCAAAATCACGCTAAAAAGTGATATCACCGCATTGTGTGAATATAGCAGTACTGTTTTTTAGTGTTCTGTAACGTTTTTTCAGCAATTTTTATAAATTCCCAAACACGAAGAAACTGAAAACACTTTAACATACAGTACCTTACGAGTGCGGTCAGGAGTTACATGTGAAGAAGTATGGAGGTGGGGGGGAAGCACTCACTAGCCTGCAGGGCCAGCTGGCTCTGTACAAGGACCTGACTGGTGGGCGGGCTTTTTCTATGGTACGGAGCTTCTACAACATCTTTACGTGAGTCAACTCATTCAGATGTGGTGCAGGGGGCGCTGTGACCCCTATAGCTACTATAAAAAAGACAACATACTGCAATACAGTATGCAATAAGTATTGCAGTATACTGTGATAGTGATCCAACGATCGCTTGTTCAAGTCCCCTTGGAGGACTAATAAAAAAAAGTAAGAAAACAGGTATATAAAGGTTTTTTTTTTATACACAATAAAAGTAAGGAAAAAAAAAACCTTCCTATTTTTCCCCTAAAGTAATGTAAAAAAAAAAGTAGAGTAAACAATTGGTATCGCTGCATCTGTAAAAGTCTAAACTATTACAATATAACACAGTTTAACCCGTACGGTGAACGCCGTAAAAAAAACCCCAATAAAAGACGCTTGAATTGCTGATTTTTGGAATAAAAAGTGATCAAAAGTTGCATGTACCCCAAAATGTACCAATACAAACTACAGCTCCTCCCGTAAAAAAAAAGCCTTCACATTGCTCAAGCTACGGAAAAATAAAAAAGTTATGGGTCTCAGAATACGGTGACACAAACCTTTTTTTTAACAATTAGTTTTTTCTCTGCAACAGTAGGAAAACAAAGAAAATGAATATGAATATGAATTTGGTATCGCCGTAATCACATTGAACCACAGAATGAAGTTAACATGTCAATTTTATTGCACGAGGAACGCTGTAAAAACAAAACCAAAAAAACTATGGGAGGAATCACTTTTTTTCCTATTCCACTCGACAAAGATTTTTATTTTTTTTAAAGGTTCCCAGCAGATTATATGATTACAATAAATGATTATATTAGGTTATATGGTACAATAAAAGGTGCTGTGAAAAACGACAACTCAAAAACCACAAAAAAAAGTCCTCATACAGCTATATTGACAGAAAAAAAAATGAAATCGTTTTTGTAAAGGGAAGAGGAAGAAACAAAAATGAAAACTGAAAAATGGCTGCAAGGTGCAATCCATATTGGCTTACTTTACTGGGGTGGGGGGAGAGAAAATAAGTCACAGATTCAAGAGGTTTTTCAAAAAAATTAGTAGAGGGACTGCATTGCTTGGGATATCCTTCTTTAGGTCAAGATCACACACAGTTTTGATGCAGTTTTTGGTTCAGTTTAGCCAAATCCAGAAATGACTACAAAAAAAATGAAAAGGTATAAATAAAAGACTGATGCATCTCCTTTCTTTTGTGTCCACTTCTGTGTTTGGATCAAAAAAACCTGAGACAATATCTGCCACAAAAACTGCATCAAAACTGTGTGTGTGATCCTGGCCTTAAAGCGATCCTCCAGTCCCGGGATAAAATTATAAATTTTATTTTAACCCCTTCCCGCTCCTGGACGTACTATTAGGTCATGGTAACCATAGCGTTCGCACTCCATGACCTAATAGTACGTCTCGGGAGTAACGGCCATTTAGGCCGTCCTCCCGACACATACAGGAGCTGTGACAGCTGCTGTCTCGTACAGCAGCTGTCACAGCTCCTACAGCGGGCACCGATCGCTGTGTCCCCGCTGATTAACCCCTTAAAAGCCGCGTTCAATAGAGATCGCAGCTTTTTATGGGTTAAGCTGCCATCGCCGGCCTGCTACACGATAGCGGCCGGCGATGGTGACTATGGCAACCGGACACCAAACAATGCCGTCTGGCTATGCCATCGACGGAAGCCTAGTGGGTCCTGACGAAGTCAGGACCCACTATGCTTGCTGTCAGTGAGTAGCTGACAGCTCTAATACACTGCACTACGCAAGTAGTGCAGTGTATTAGAATAGCGATCAGGGCCTCCTGCCCTCAAGTCCCCTAGTGGGACAAAGTAATAAAGTTAAAAAAAAGTTAAAAAAAGATGTGTAAAAATAAGAAAATAAAAGATTTAAAAGTAATAAAAGTAAAAATCCCCCTTTTTCCCTTATCAGTCCTTTATTATTAATAAAAATATATAAACAAACAAATAAACTATACATAATTGGTATCGCTGCGTCCGTAATGGGCTGAACTACAAAATTATTTCGTTATTTATCCCGCGCGGTGAACGCCGTAAAACCGTACCAGAATCACAATTGTTTGGTCACTTCACCTCTCAAAAAATGGAATAAAAAGAGATCAAAACGTTGTATGTACCTAAAAATGGTACTGATGGAAACTACAGTTCGTTACGCAAAAAATAAGTCCTCGCACGGCTTTATTGATGGAAAAATAAAAAAGTTATGGTTCTTAGAATAAGGTAACACAAAAAGTAAATTATTTTTTACAAAATGTATTATATTGTGCAAACGCCATAAGACATAAAAAAAACTATAAACATCTGGTATCGCCGTAATCGTATTGCACCGCAGAATAAAGTGAATATGTCATTTATAGCGCACGGTGAACGCTGTAAAAAAAATTGAATTAAAAAAACAATAGTAGAATTGCTGTTTATTAGTCACCGCGCCACCTAAAAATAGAATAAAAACTGATCAAAAAGCCGCATGCACCCCAAGAAAACGACAATGGATTCCTCAAGGGGTCTAGTTTCCAAATTGGGGTCACTTTTGGGGGGTTTCCACTGTTTTGGCACCACAAGACCTCTTCAAACCGGACATGGTGCCTAATAAAAAGGAGGGCTCAAAATCCTCTAGGTGCTCCTTTGCTTCGGAGGCCGGTGCTTCAGTCCATTACCGCCCGAGGGCCACATGTGGGATATTTCTCAAAACTGAAGAATCTCGGCAATAAGTACTAAGTTGCGTTTCTCTGGTAAAACCTTTTGTGTTAGAAAAAAAAATGGTATAAAAAGGATTTTCTGACAAAAAATTTTTTTACATTTCACCTCTACTTTGCTCTAAATTCCCGTGAAACACCTAAAGGGTTCATAAACTTTCTTAATGCTGTTGTGAATACGTTGAGGGGTCTAGTTTCTAAAATGGGGTGTTTCATAGGGGTTTCTAATATATGGGCCCCTCAAAGCAACTTCAGAACTGAACTGTAACCTAAATAAATAAATAAATTAGGCAATACTTCACTTCTTACATTATACTGATAATGAGCCGTGTCCACCCCAAGATGACCCCAGTTTTGACCGTTTGTATAAACGGAGACCCCTATTAGACCATTTCAGTGCCCGATTTTCCCAATCATACAACCCGAGAAGTGTATTTCTATTGATGAGTCCTTGGTACATTTTAAAGGGAGGCTTCAATTCCTGCCGAGTAAGAGGGCAAGGTATGGTGTGAAGATGTATAAGCTGTGCGACAGTGCATCAGGGTATACCTACAAATTTAGGATATATGAAGGGAAGGACACCAGTATTCAGCCCTCAGAATGCCCCCCCCTTACTGAGAGTTAATGCAAAAATTGTGTGGGATTTGGTGCACCCACTACTGGACCAGGGTTACCACCTCTACCTGGATAATTTTTATACCAGCCTCCCACTCTTCAACTGCCTCGCTTCCAGTCCTGCGGCATGCGGCACTGCTAGAAGAAATCTGAGAGGTACCTGCAAACGCCGATGCTGCTGCAGAATCAACTGTAGCCTCTGGTGCCGATGTGTCCTCGCTCGTCTGACACGATGCAGGACCTGGGGAAGTGACATCACAGCGTGATCTGCCAGAAGCTGGGCATTCTGAAGAGAAGTGGATGAAAAAAGTAGTAAAAACGCCCCGATGTACGCACATAATACACGCCCACTTGGACTTTTACTTTTAAACACGCCCACTTGGACTTTTGCAAGCCTCATTTGCATAAATACAAAAATGGTCATAACTTGGCCAAAAATGCTCGTTTTTTAAAAATAAAAACGTTACTGTAATCTACATTGCAGCGCCTATCTGCTGCAATAGCAGATAGGGGTTGAAAAATCTGGTGACAGAGCCTCTTTAAGGCCCAAACTAGGCTGCGTCCTTAAGGGGTTAAATTCGATGGGGTATATGGAGTAATATTACCTGGTGCCCTCCAATTGTGCCCGTCTGCTGTGTATCCACCGTTTTAGGGTCCCCTTTGTGTTGTCTCAAAATGGCCACTCTGTTTACTAATTGCACAGAACTGCTCACATGAGCAGCCCTGGCCAATCTGAGAACAATGGGAGTGTCTCAGACTCGTAGTCTGAGAAGCGTTGCAGCCATTTTGGGACAGCGGACCCACGCAGAGTGGCACAGCTGGAGGGCAACAGGTAATATTACTTCATATACCCCATCATATATAAAATGTTGTCCCGGGACAGGAGTGTCGCTTTAATCCCTTCAGGACCAAGCTCATATTGGCCTTCAGGACCAGACCCATTTTTTCAAATCTGACATATTTAGTTTTATGTGGTAATAACTCCGGAATGCTTTTATCTATCAAAGCGATTCTGAGATTGTTTTCTCGTGACACATTGGACTTTATGATAGTGGAAAAATTTTGTCGATAAATTCAATATTTATCAGTGAAAAACATCAAAATTTTGTGAATAATGGCAAAAATTAGCATTTTTCTAAATGTAAATGTATCTGCTTGTAAGACAGGCAGTTATACCACACAAAATTGTTGCTAATTAACATCCCCCACATGTCTACTTTAGATTGGCATCGTTTTTTGAACGTCCTTTTATTTTTCTATGACATCACAAGGCTTAGAACTTTAGCAGCAATTTCTCACATTTTCAAGAAAATTTCAAAAGGCTATTTTTACAGGGGCCAGTTCAGTTGTGAAGCGGCTTTTAGGGCTATATTAGAAATCGCCAAAAAGTCACCCCATTTTAAAATCTTCACCCCTCAAAGTATTCAAAACAGCATTTAGAAAGTTTCTTAACCCTTGAAACATTTCACAGGAATGAAAGGAACAGTGTCACCAAAAATTTTTTTTTTATATCAGTTTTATGTTAGGGTTTTATTAAAAACGTTTATATTTATTTGTGTGTTTGTGTGTTACTTTTTTCTATTTTTACACTTTTTCTTCCCTATGGGGGCTGACATTTTTTTTTCCATTTCTGTGTGTGTCGATTAACGACACATACAGACATGGAATACGGCAGCTCCAGTCCCATAGGGAATGCGAACGGGGCCCGTTCCATCCACTATGGTGTACGCCGTGTGTGTGGGAACGGCGCATGCGCCGCTCCCACACAGTCCAATTTGAAATGCGCGCCGTTCGGCGCCATTTTCCTGTGGACCGGAAGTCGCGGCCGGACAGTAAGATTACTACTTCCGGTCGCGGCTTCCGGACTTATGCACATGGAGCAGCGGCAGCAGACGGAGTGGACGGACCGGAGGGAGCGGCGGCGAGTGGAGCAGGTAAGTGATTTCTGTGTATGTAAGTGTTATACTGTGTGTTTACTAGTGTATGTAAACCTTCTACACTGTGTGTTAGCTCAAAAAATGACGACACACAGTGTAGGAGGTTAGACCGTTCAAACCCCTCGTTTCTCCCGGCACTAGCCAGGATAAAGGAGGGGGGATTCTGAGAGCTCACTAGAGCGAGGGATTTGTTCCCAATTTTGCAGCATAAAGCAATGTGGTTGCTTTACCACATGCAATGCTGCAATTTTGGGAATTGCTCCATCTAGTGACCAGTGCTGGGAAATATTATAAATTGAATCCAATTTATATTTCCTGACAAGTGAAAAAAATAAAAAAAATTAGAACAATGTTTAATCACCCACACACTAATTGTTTAACTAAAAAAAAAACAACATGTTTTGCTGGCAACACATTCCCTTTAAAGCAACGTAGAGGTGAAATGTTCAAATTTCATTTTTTTTTTTGCAGAAATTCATTTTTAATCTATTTTAATCAGATTCTGCAGTTTTTAGAAATATCCCACATGTGGCCCTAGTGTGGTAATGGACTGAAGCACCGGCCTCAGAAGCAAGGGAGGATTTTGGGTTTTTGAAGGGCTCTTTCGGTGCCAAAACAGTGGAAATCCATCAAAAGTGACCCCATTTGGGAAACTACACCCCTTGAGGAAATTATCTAGGGGTATAGTGAGCATTTTGACCCCGCAGGTTTTTTGCAGAAATTATTGGAAGTAGGCCGTGAAAATGAAAATCTACATTCTTTCAAAGAAAATGTAGGTTTAGCTAATTTTTTCTAATTTCCACAAGGACTAAAGGAGAAAAAGCACCGCAACATTTGTAAAGCAATTTCTCCCGAGTAAAACAATACCCCAAATGTGGTAATAAATGGCTGTTTGGACACACGGCAGGGTTTAGAAGGGAAAGAGCGCCATTTGGCTTTTGGAGCTCAAATTTAGCAGGAATGGTTTGCGGAGGCCATGTCACATTTGCAAAGCCCCTAGGGGATCAAAACAGTGAAAACTCCAAAAAAGTGACTCCATTGAGAAAACTACACCCCTTGAGGAATCCATCTAGGGGTGTAGTGAGCATTTTGACCCCACAGGTGTTTCATAGATTTTATTAGAATTGGGCAGTGAAAATAAGACCAATCTTTAGCTCCAAATTTTTAATTTTCTCAACAAATAAAGGAAAAAAAGAACCCCAACATTTGTAAAGCAACTTCTCTGGAGTACGGCAATACCCCACATGTGGTCATAAACTGCTGTTTGGGCACACGGCAGGGCTCAGAAGGGAAGGAGCTGCATTATGTTTCTGGTCGCTATGTTGCATTTGCAAAGTCCCTGTGGGACCAAAACAGTGGATCCCCCCCAGAAGTGACCCCATTTTGGAAACAACACCCTCAAGGTATTCACCTAGGGGTGTAGTGAGCATGTTAACCCCACAGGTGTTTTGCAGAAATTAGTGTGCACTCGATGTTGCAGAGTGAAAATGGGAATTTTTTCTTAGATACGCCAATATGTGGTGCCCGGCTTGTGCCACCATAACAAGACAGCTCTCAATTATTATGCGTTGTTTCCCTGTTTTAGAATCACCCTACATGTGGCACTAATCTTTTGCTTGGACATTCGACAGGGCTCAGGAGTGAAAGAGTACCATGTAAAATTGAGGCCTAATTTGGCGATATATAAAGTATTGGTTCACAATTGCAGAGGCTTTGATGTGAAATAATAAAAGAAACCCCTGAGAAGTGACCCCATTTTGGAAACTGTACCCCTCAAGGCATTTATTAAGGGGTGTAGTGAGCATTTTCACCCCACGTGTCTACTCCATAAATGATTGCGCTGCGGAAGGTACAAATTAAATTTTTTCCCTAGATATGCCAATTCAGTGTCAAATATGTCGTGCCCAGCTTGTGCCACTGGGGGCACACACCCAAAAATTGTTAAAAGGGTTCTCCCGGATATGGCGATGCCATATATGTGGAAGTAAACTGCTGTTTGGGCACACTGTAGGGCTCAGATGGGTGGGAGCACCATTTGGCTTTTGGAGCGTGGAATTTGCTTGGTAATAGTTTTGTTTGGAGTATCACTGGTGTTTCCGTTTATAATGTGGGGCATATGTGAGCTCGGCCGAGTACATCAGGGGCATAGTTAGGTGGTATAATAATAAGGTAATAAAAATAATAAAATGATCAATAGATGTGTGTTACGCTGTGACACAATCCTTTCTGCACAGGCCGGTGTCGCACTGATAAATGGTGTCCTTTCTTATCCCCCTTTTGGTCCGCACTCCGCACCTTTGCAGTTTGGGGAATTTTGCTGGGAAAGTGTTGTCCTGGTATAATACGGGCACCCTCACTTCCAGCAGATATGTTTGGGCCCTCCCCTTCCTGGTTCCCTAATTTTAGTGCCTTGATACATCGCCTTTTGAAACAGAAGAAATGTTCCCCTCGGGCCGACACAACTGGATATTTTCAGACAAAACCTTCAGAACACACCAATGTGGTATTGACATCGGCCTCAGGCCAGTAACTTCCATAACAAAAATTTCAGTGAGTACAAAAACAAGTGCAATATCTCTCAGAGTGGTTTTGGAAGGCATGCAGCTATGCACCCTGAACCCGCAGCGATACATAAGACTCCATTGTAAAACAGAGATATAGTAAAGAAAGAAAAAATAAATAAATAAATACAAGGACAGAAGGAAAGAAAGGGAAGGATAGGCACAGGTCTGACATATTTGAGCCTAGGGAAGGAGACCCGGAGCCATGATGGCCTTATATTCCTCGGAGGATTGAAATCTGATCCATTCCCGCCATGTTTTGAGGAAGGATGAATGGGACCCTTTCATCGATGCTGTGAGGTCCTCCATTATCATAATCTCCTGGATCTTGCGACACCACATGCCAACCGACGGGGGACAGGTCTGTCTCCACAACGTGGGTACACATGCTCTCGCCGCGTTCACCAAGTGGCGAACGACTGAGCGCCTATACATGGACAAAGGCATCTCACACAGATGGAGCAGGAAAAGGTCCGGTGATCTTGGAAGGGAAAAATCCATAAATTTAGAGGAAATGCGCCACACCTCGGACCAGAAATCAGCCAAGAGTGGACAGTCCCAAAAAATATGTAAGATCGTACCCACATGGTCCCCACATCTCCAACACAGAGGTGAAACCGCTGGAATCATAGCGTGCAATCTGGAAGGCACCCTATACCAACGAGACAGAATCTTTTTTTTTTTTAAAACATCATTTTTATTAACATTTTTTCACTTTTTTTACAGACATTTCACAGAAAAATTGCGTCACAATTTGAATCTCGCATACTTGCGAATATAACTAAAACAAAATAAAATAACATAACACAACATAACATATATTCATGGCATATCACTTTGCATCTGTCCAGCGACTAAAAACGCTAACAACCTGACTCCCCCTATCCCCGAACACAACCCAGGCCATCAGATAATATCTCCGTCCCATCCATTCCCCTTCTATTATCTAGGCTCCATTTGTAAGCCTCCTAATGTGCCTGCCAGAAATTTCGTATGATACCACGCTGTGTGTCTAAAGGGCGCAACAATTTCCACCACCTCAGTCGCTGTGCATTGCGTTTCTATAAATATTTGCCATTTAGCAAATAACTTCTTGGTTCCCGTTTCCTTCCTTCTTTCTACCTCCACCCGTTCGAGAGCCAGTAATTGTTTCAAGCGAGTCACTATCATGTCGAGACCCGGTGTATCCGCTTCCAGCCATTTACACAGAAGGCACCTCAAGGCCACCAGCAGAATTGTGTGCACCAAGGGGAGCGGAGATCTCGTTCCTCGAGCCCCCTCTTCCTCTGGCGGTCGCGCCTGATGGAACAGCAGCGCTTGAGGCGTCATCGGAAGTTTCGCCTTCCAATGATCCACAATATATCTGCGTACCATCACCCAGTATCGTTCAGTCTGAACACAGCTCACTAATCCGTGCCACAAATTTGTCAGGGGTGTGTTGCATTTGGGACAGCTCGTAATGCGATCGGGGAAGGACTGCGAAGGTAAAATATTAAAGCCATATATGGCCGAATTTATTAGTTTAAAATAGGTTTCCGTCCAGCTCTCGTTCACTATCACCTTCCGTACCGTCTCCCAACCTTCCAATATGGTCTCTCCTATCGCCGGATCTTGCGTCCATCGTTCCCATATTTTGAACATAGCCCGTGGGCGCGGGCGGACAAAATAATCCCCTAGTGCACTATACAGCCTCGAGATAGTCACCCGAAGAACCGTTGGGCCTATGACCTCATCCAGAGTATGAGTGGTAGCTTCCTTATTCAAATCTCTGAGCCTAGAAGTACAGAACGACCGCACCTGGAAAACTTGTATGAAATCAGCATTAACATTAACATTGCCCTCTAATGAATTGAGTTTAGCTCTAATTTCCGACCCTGTTAACCATCTCCTTTCCTCTTTATGCATAAGATCCCCTGCGTTACTAATACCTACTTCCCCCCAAGAGGCAAATTTATTCCTACTCTCTACTCCCGGCAGGAATTCCGGGTGTCCCCATAGCGGCATGTGTTTAGAGAGCAGGTGAGGCAAGCCAAAACATTTACGAATCGCTTTCCAGGCCAGGACTGTATCTCTCAGGACAATGGAGGTTTTGAGACGGCACGGAAGGGAGGCCACTTTACAATGCAATAACGCTTTTAAATTCCAGGGTGAGGCATACTCCCCTTCCAGCTCTAAGTTGGAATAATGGCTCGTTTCATGGAGCCAATCCACTACATGACGAAAGAGGCATACCACATTATATCCCCTAATATTGGGAAACTTCCGTCCCCCCTCCTGCTTGCCCATCATGAGTTTAGTAAGTGCAATACGAGGCCTCTTTCCGGCCCATACAAATTTTGTGAATGCAGAGTTCAGTTTGGAGACATCCCCATGCTTCAGCAAGAGCGGGAGCGTTTGAAAGGGATATAACAGTCTGGGGAAACTAACCATCTTGATTAGGTGGCACCTCCCCAGCAGGGATAGGGGTAACTGGCACCATCTGGCGAGTTCCGCCTGAATTTTTTTAAACAGCGGTGGATAATTCAGACCATACAGGGTTTCAGGCCCCTTCACTATCTTAATGCCTAGATAAGTTATGCATTGTTTCACCGGGGACATTCCGCATCCCAAGGACTGCCAAAATGCCCCGGGTAACGGCTTGCCCAACTCCAGCAGTTCACTTTTAGCCATATTGATTTTGTATCCCGAGCATTGCCCAAAGTCCTGCAAAAAATGAAAGACCGGCATTAAGTGTTCTTGGGGATTTGACATAAACAGTATAACATCGTCAGCAAATAAGGCTAACTTAACTGCCCGAGACCCCACCTGGATACCTTTAAATACTGCGGACTCTTCCAGAAATTTAGCCATAGGTTCCAGTGCTAGATTAAATAAAAGTGGCGACAGTGGGCATCCCTGCCGGGTTCCTTTATGCAATTGGAAGGGAGCCGATAAAAACCCTGAGGAGTAGACGCGCGCTTGGGGATTATTATAGACCCCTTTCAAAAAGATCCGAAAGGCTCCCTGGACCGCCATCTTATCCAGCACCATCCCCAGCCATTCCCATTGTATGTTATCAAAAGCTTTCTCTGCGTCTAGCGCCAAGAGTGCCGGTCGGGCCCCTGGCTGAGGATCGTGCCTTACTGTTTCTAGGACCGTCAACACCTTACGCAGATTAGTCACTGCCGCCCTACCCTTTACAAACCCCACCTGAGCTTTCCCCACCAATGCTGGCAAAAATATGACCAAGCGGTTAGCTAAGATTTTTGTAAGTAGCTTCTGGTCTTGATCTATCAATGAGATCGGGCGATATGACCCCGGGTCAAGAGGATCTTTCCCCTTCTTAGGCAGCTCCTTTATATGCGCTATTTTGGCCTCCGCTGGGAAAGTACCGGTCTTTAGTAAAATATTATAATACTCCACTAAAGTGGGGCTGACTTCCTCTCTTAGTGACTTATAAAATTCTCCCGTGAACCCATCCGGCCCCGGGGCCTTTCCGTTATGTAGGGTCCTAATTGTGCTCGTGAGTTCCTCCACCGTGATTTCTGCGCTCAGCAGATCGTTCTGCTCCTGCGTGAGCCCCGGTAACTTAACCTTCTCCAAGAACTCCCTCCCTTTTTGAGGGTCAATGCGCGTGTCCGAATAAAGGGCTTGATAATACGTACGCAGAATAGTGTTAATTTTTTTCGTATCCGCTGTAGGGATTCCGTCGGTGTCTCTAAGGGATACAACGTGCGACGGTGAATACCTCCCCTTCGCCAGGCGTGCTAATAATTTGCCCGCTTTGTTGCCAAAGCGCATAAGGTCAGCATCAAATTGAGATCGATAGATGCTTTCTCTTTTATCTAGCCATTGATCAAATTGTCGCTTGGCCGCCCTCCATGCCTCCCCCAGAGACGCCGACGGCTGTTGTAAAAATGCCGTATAGGCACACCTTAATCGCTCGCTTGCCGTCTTGTACCCCTCAGTGGTCTTACGTTTTAGATTGGCCATAAATTGTATAATTTTCCCGCGAATTACCGCTTTTGCTGTACGCCAATACAACGACGGGTCCGTACGGTGTGTCGCATTATCCCCTTCAAATTCCGTCCACCATCCCCTTAGTTTTTGTAAAAAATCTTCGTCCGTCGCCAGAAATGAGGGAAACTTCCATATAAAATCCATTCACTGAGCTACTGTGTCAGCCAGGGTAATGGTATTCGGGGAGTGGTCAGAGATGACAAGATCTTCTATCGTCGCGTCGCGCAATCTGCGGGAGCAAGCTTCGTTCACCAGTAAGTAATCAATACGTGACCACGATTGATGCACGTGCGATACTTCCTAGCATCAGGATGTAAACTCCTCCAGTCATCCGCAAGGGCAGTGTGTCTTAAAAAGTCCGGCAAGATCCTATCCCTCTGTTTCTGCGAAGCAGCCCCTACACTTCTATCTTCCCTAGATGACCTTACAGTATTAAAGTCTCCCCCTAATATCAATAATTTAGTGCGATCCTGCTGGAGTTGGGCTTCCAATTGGTCAAAAAAACCTGTGCTGGCCGCATTTGGCCCATAGACATTATGGATACTAATAGTTTCCCCTGCATGTTCCACCACTAGATGGACCCAACGACCCTCATCATCACGTTCCTGGGACACCAATGTGAAAGCAAAATTTTTATGTATCAATATTATAACTCCCGCCTTGCCATCTCTTGCCGGCGAGCCAAAAACGTGGCCCACCCAGAATTTTTGTAGATATTTAAATTCTAACTCGGTAAGGTGAGTTTCCTGTAACAGGGCTACATCTGGATGCAATCTCTTCATATGTCGCAAGAGTTTGGTCCGTTTCTGTGGGGATCTGAGCCCCTTAACATTCCATGAGACTATTTTCATGTTATTGGACTATGTCTAAGATGAGCTAAGGTGTCAAAAAGCCGTGATCGGTTCGGGGAGTCGGATCCATCTTTCCCTAATCGCCATGTATAAACATAGAAAACATGGCCAGAACACGGCCTATCAAACAAAGCCAAACTCCAACTCAAAGCCAACAGACGTTGTTGAAAAGGAATATAAAAAACGCCTGTGCCAAGGGCGGTCACCCCCCTAGTACACACTGGCATAGGAAACTTCACTTTTTTCTGTTGTGCACTAACACGTCCCTCCCTCCCCCTCCCTCCCAGACCTGCGCAGCCGAGATTACAAATCACTTATCGTGATCAAGCTGCACCAGCCCTTCGCCGACCAACCATTTCTTGCAGCCGATACTCGGTCTTTTATCAAAGGGTCACGCCCTTCCGCTGCCGCTCAGATTACCACGCGCCATATCGACCTGAACACTGCTTCACTTCAACGTTGCCCCAAACGGCTACCCAAATAAACCCCTTCAGGGGAGAACCGGCCTTGTGGAACTCTCAGAGTATCCCACCAGTGAGCGTGCTTAGAACTTAGAACAGGCCCTAACTCTGATTCAGGGGCGTAACTAGGAAAGACTGGGCCCCATAGCAAACTTTTGACTGGGGCCCCCCCTCCCCTGGGTGTCACACAACCCCCCCCCCTTGTAGATAGTGCCTTTTTTACAAACCCCCCCTCTTGATAACGCCATACAGCCCCCCATAGATAACGCCATACAGCCCCCCTGTAGATAACGCCATACAGCCCCCCTGTACATAACGCCATACAGCCCCCCCGTAGATAACGCCTATCTACAGGGGGCTGTATGGCGTTATCTACAGGGGGGCTGTATGGCGTTATCTACAGGGGGCTGTATGGCGCTATCTACAGGGGGGCTGTATGGCGCTATCTACAGGGGGGCTGTATGGCGCTATCTACAGGGGGCTGTATAGCGCTATCTATAGGGGGGCTGTATGGCGCTATATACAGGGGGACTGTATGGCGCTATCTACAGGGGGACTGTATGGCGCTATCTACAGGGGGAACTGTATGGCGCTATCTACAGAGGGGGCTGTATGGCGTTATCTAGAGGGGGGACAGTATGGCGTTATCTACGGGGGGACTGTATGGCGTTACCTACAGGGAGTATGTATGGCGCTCCCTACAGGGGGGGTCTGTAGGGAACGCCATACAGCCCCCCCTGTAGGGAACGCCATACAGCCCCCCTGTAGGGAACGCCATACAGCGTCCCCCCTGTAGGGAACGCCATACAGCGTCCCCCCTGTAGGGAACGCCATACAGCGTCCCCCCTCCCAAAAAAATGCGACCTACAGTGTGTCCTAATAAAAGACATGTATCCCCTATCCACAGGATAGGGGAGACATGTGTGATCGCTGGCAGCGATAGGGAGAACGGGGGACCGAAAGTCCCCCTGAAGTTCTCCATGACTAACCTCTGATTTCCGGCGTCTGCGCAGCTCTGTAGAAATGAATGGAGCGCTGGTCACGCATGCGCACAAGCGGGACCGGCGCTCCATTCATTTCTACGGAGCTGCCGACACAGACCCCGGATGTCCGAGGTTTGTGATGGAGAACTTCAGGGGACTTTCAGTCCCCCGTTCTCCCTATCGCTGCCAGCGATGACACATGTATCCCCTGTCCTGTGTATATCCTGTGTATAGGGGATACATGTCTTTTGTTTAATGGCAGAGCGGGGAGATACCTCCCTGCTCTGCCGTACTGTTCAGTGGCGTCCCGCTGTAGCAGCCATAGCGGCTGCTAGCGGAGCCTCCGGCCATGGTGGGGGCCCGTGCCGGCGGGCGACACGGGCCCCCTCATGCCGCGGGCCCCGTAGCAGCCGCTACTGCTGCTACGGCGGTAGTTACGCCACTGCTCTGATTCCAACCCCGTGTAATGTGAATACAGCATTATATCCGTATGCATACATTTTGATCTGAGGACATTTAAAGAGGCTCTGTCACCAGATTTTGCAACCCCTATCTGCTATTGCAGCAGATCGGCGCTGCAATGTAGATTACAGTAACGTTTTTATTTTTAAAAAACGAGCATTTTTGGCCAAGTTATGACCATTTTCGTATTTATGCAAATGAGGCTTGCAAAAGTACAACTGGGCGTGTTGAAAAGTAAAAGTACAACTGGGCGTGTATTATGTGCGTACATCGGGGCGTGTTTACTACTATTACTAGCTGGGCGTTGTGTATAGAAGTGTCATCCACTTCTCTTCACAACGCCCAGCTTCTGGCAGTGCAGCACTGTGATGTCACTCACAGGTCCTGCATCGTGTCGGCACCAGAGGCTACAGATGAGTCTGCAGCAGCATCGGCGTTTGCAGGTAAGTCGATGTAGCTACTTACCTGCAAATGCGGATGCTGCTGCAGAATCAAGTGTAGCCTCTGGTGCCGACACGATGCAGGACCTGTGAGTGACGTCACAGTGCTGCACTGCCAGAAGCTGGGCGTTCTGAAGAGAAGAGGATGACACTTCTATACACAACGCCCAGCTAGTAATAGTAGTAAACACGCCCCGATGTACGCACATAATACACGCCCAGTTGTACTTTTACTTTTCAACACGCCCAGTTGTACTTTTGCAAGCCTCATTTGCATAAATACGAAAATGGTCATAACTTGGCCAAAAATGCTCGTTTTTTAAAAATAAAAACGTTACTGTAATCTACATTGCAGCGCCGATCTGCTGCAATAGCAGATAGGGGCTGCAAAATCTGGTGACAGAGCCTCTTTAACATTTAACAACAGACTAAAATGCTGTAGTAATAGACAAACATATGCAATCATCAAGCCTTATCTGCAATAACTGGCAACTTATCTGCTCAAGATCGGATCGGAACCTGCAAGTGGTCTACAGCGTCCTCAGAACCTTCTCTCTAAGACATAAAGGTCCTAAAAAAAAACTTCGCTCTTCAATCAGGAGACATGCACCTGGTGCGGTCCCGTGGCCTTCTCTGCGGTTTCGGAGAATCCCCTCTGTTCCTGGATCTTCCTCCGCGCTCTCTTCCGGGCGTGGGTAGTAAAGCTTCTGCCCAGGTTCTCTCCATATCCAAGCGACTCCTTCCGATTTCTCTTGGCTTGCGACGTGGGCTGTGTTCTTGCTTTGTGTAATTGGAACACAGGCTAAAATAATTATAATATAATAATTTAAATTAGGCCGCTTTCACACTGTGAGCCTTCCATCAGAAGAATACTGTATAGGTATACAGTGGGATACATCGCTTACCCGCAGCCTTCGCATCGGGATCCAGATTGCGTGCCCCCTCGGAATCCTCATGCTCTGCCCGGGGAAGCTCCTGCTACATGGACAGTTACGTCAGGAGCTCCCCCAGGGCCAGTCCCCAGGAAGAGCATCAGCATTCAGAGTAAAAGCAACTTCTCTATTTCTCTGCATGTTATTCTGTTTCACTCCTGGTGCTTTGGGAATCTGCTACTTACTCAATTTAGCCTCATTTAAAGAGGCTCTGTCACCAGATTTTGCAACCCCTATCTGCTATTGCAGCAGATAGGCGCTGCAATGTAGATTACAGTAACGTTTTTATTTTTAAAAAACGAGCATTTTTGGCCAAGTTATGACCATTTTTGTAGTTATGCAAATGAGGCTTGCAAAAGTCCAAGTGGGTGTGTTTAAAAGTAAAAGTCCAAGTGGGCGTGTATTAGGTGCGTACATCGGGGCGTTTTTAATACTTTTACTAGCTGGGCACTTTGAAGAGAAGTAACATCCTCTTCTCTTCAGAACGCCCAGCTTCTGACAGTGCAGATCTGTGACGTCACTCACAGGTCCTGCATCGTGACGGCACCAGAGGCTACAGTTGATTCTGCAGCAGCATCAGCGTTTGCAGGTAAGTCGATCTTACCTGCAAACGCTGATGCTGCTGCAGAATCAACTGTAGCCTCTGGTGCCGATGTGGCCGTCACGATGCAGGACCTGTGAGTGACGTCACAGATCTGCACTGTCAGAAGCTGGGCGTTCTGAAGAGAAGAGGATGTTACTTCTCTTCAAAGCGCCCAGCTAGTAAAAGTATTAAAAACGCCCCGATGTACGCACCTAATACACGCCCACTTGGACTTTTACTTTTAAACACACCCACTTGGACTTTTGCAAGCCTCATTTGCATAACTACAAAAATGGTCATAACTTGGCCAAAAATGCTCGTTTTTTTAAAATAAAAACGTTACTGTAATCTACATTGCAGCGCCTATCTGCTGCAATAGCAGATAGGGGTTGCAAAATCTGGTGACAGAGCCTCTTTAAGTGTAAAAGCTTCTGTTAGTCAAAACATCTGCAGCAATATAAGATAAGTGACAAGATCAGGTCAAATCTTAAAGGGAATGTGGCGCTAGAATTTTTTTTTTTTTTTTTTTTTTTAGTTCAACAGTTAGTGTATACATGATTAGACATTGTTCTAATTTTTTACATTTTTTCACAAGTCAGGAAATATTATAAATTAGATTCTAATTTATAACATTTCCCTGTGCTGGTCACTAGAGGGAGCAATTCCCAAAATTGCAGCATTGGCATGTGGTAAAGCAACCACATTGCTTTATGCTGCAAAATTTGAGAAGACACAATCCCCCCTCCTTTATCCTGGCTAGTGCCAGGAGAAAGGAGGGGATTGCATGTTCAAACCTCCTACACTGTGTCGCCATTTTTTGAGCGAATACAGTGTAGTAGGCTTACATACAGTGGTAATCACACACGAAAACACGAACATACACAAACATAACTTACCTGATCCTGCTGCAGCCGCTGCTCCCTCCGGTCCGTCCGCTCGCTTCTGAACACATGTCCGGAAGCCGCGACCGGAAGTAGTCAACTTACTGTCCGCCCGCGGCTTCCGGTCCACAAGAAAATGGCGCCGGATGTCGCTCGGCCGAAGACCTTCCATTTGGACTGTGTGGGAGCGGCGCATGCGCCGTTCCCACACAGACGGCGTACACTATAGTGAATGCGAACGGCTCCCGTTCGCATTCTCTATGGGGATGTATGTGCCGTATTCCATCTCTGTGTGTGTCTTTAATCGACACATACAGAGATGAAAAAAAAAAAATGACAGCCCCCATAGTGAAGAAAAAGTTAGAGAAAAAAAAAAGTAAAACACAAACACACAAATAAATATTTTTTTTTTAAATAAAACACTAAAAGCAAATTGATATAAAAAATAATAATTTGCGACACCTGTCCTTTAAAGAGTAATCTACACCCTAGAATGCTTTTATCCAATCCCCTTCCACTGTGAACTGTGCCCACATTTGATAAAAAAAACAGGCATAAATGCGCTGACATGAACAGTTAAAGGGGATGACCACTTTTAATTTGTTTTATTAATTGATTTATAGAATAGGAAATGACACATATTTACTTTATTTAAAAATTCGGATCACAAAACTTTCTTGTGTAGTTGCGTTTTTCTAAAAAAAAAATAAAAAAATGTTATAGCCCACACAGTAGTCCATAGGATAACTGAATGGACTAAAAAATGGCAGCAGTCATTTGACCCCCTAGCATTCAGGTAACACTGTCCAGATATATAGCATGTGACTAATAGGTTATAAAGTATTTCTACCTAGAGCAGCATCTCCTCATCATGTCTGTGAGGAGCAACTCTTACATTCTTCACTGTCTCCTCTGTTTTTTTTTTTTATATTTAATAACATGACAACATCCCCTAGAGACATGCAGCCATTTAAAAAATCTAGAAAACAGTGAATACAGGCACAGTGAAGCAGTTGTTCGTTATTTCACCATCCGACCTATGCACATAGCCCATGAATGTGTCCACTATGTGGCCCCAAAAAGTACGTACGTTTTGACATGACTAACGCCATGTCTAGTTATATCCCCTTAGCCCGTGGATGCATTACATAGGACTGATCTGTGGGCTATACCATTCTACTGTGACTGGGGTCACATGTACTATGATAAATGTGAGCAGAATTTCTAGTACATGTATATTAGAAAACTATGATTTCATATTCCCTTACGTCCTGCAGCAGCACAATAATGGGGTATTTCTGGCCCTGTGAACTAGTAGGGCAGATGGAATTTTTAATTTAATCAAACTAATTAACTAGAGTCTCCTCCCTAAATAAGGACGTC
Organism: Rhinoderma darwinii; assembly: GCF_050947455.1. Taxonomy (NCBI): domain Eukaryota; kingdom Metazoa; phylum Chordata; class Amphibia; order Anura; family Rhinodermatidae; genus Rhinoderma; species Rhinoderma darwinii. The sequence goes on along the minus strand of NC_134688.1, from coordinate 252,639,064 downwards.
CAGCCCCTCCGACCATGTGTTTTTTTTTCTGCCCTTTTGACTTGTACAAGATGGGTTTGCAGTGCTTGTTTGCATGGTGTTAGTGTTTTCATGTTGTTATGCTGAACTTCTGACATTCCTGATGTACACTTAAGCAGCGAAGTCCTCCTCCAAGATTATATCGCCAAGACTGTCCAGGCTATTGTACCTGCTGAGTCAGGCCAAATCCCCAAGTGTGCGCCTGAAGGGCTTACTCTGTTGAGCAAGGCCAATGGCGCAATTCATTACGGACCGCAGAAGTGCACAGCAACCTGTTGAACTCCAGCTGTTGTGGAACTACCACTCCCCGCATTTCCTGACATCCAAAGACTTTATTTTTAAACAAGTAGATAATAACTATCCTACAGCTAGGCGAAATATGGCAGGCTAGGCTGTAGGTGCCTGCTCTCATCAGATCGCAGAAATTGCTCAGCTTGAATCCTCACAAGTACCAGCATGGGAAAGTTGGCTGGAAATCCGTGCCTAGGTCCATTGATTTCTGTAAATCTCCAGTGCTCACCAAAAATGCATTCTAACAGATTCAAGGTGATATAAATGCTGGAATTACATGTGATGTGTCACGGACACAGGGTATGTGGACCCACTAGGCCGCTCCGCCGTAGCGGGGAGGCAGCTGACCAGGTCACAGTCTATGCGGAAGTCAATGGCAGACAGTAATGCTTGGGTACCTGAAATAGTCCAGGCGGTGGCTGTGGCTTCAGCACGGATGAAGGCAGATGCGGCAGGTGGCGCCAGACGTGGCGGGCAGTATCCGATGAAGCGGAAGACACTTGACGTGGCAGATGACACTTGGCGCGGCAGATGACACTTGGTGTGGCAGAAGACACTTGACGTGGCAGAAGACACTTGACGTGGCAGATGACACTCCAATGCTGGTAGGCACAGGGACTCGAACAATACGGAATACAGGAACGGTAACAGGGCACGGGTAACAGCTGGAACGGGAGACACTAAGGGACCATTGCGAGACAGGCTGGGAAAGACTAACAACGCTCAGGCAAGGATTAGAAGGCCAGGGGCCTTCTTTAAGACCAGGAAATCGTGGCAGTTGATAGTGATGACGATTTCCTAATTGCGCGCGCTGGCCCTTTAAGGCCGGGCGTGAGCGTGCGCACGCACCCTACGGGACCCAGCCGAACGGAGCGGAAGTGAGCGCTCACAGATCCATGGCTGCGGGCGTCGGGAGGTGAGTAAACCCGACGGCCCGCGGCCATGGACGCTACATGATGATATCAATTCGACCCCTGACTACCTGGGTGATACTATCCCAACAGGTAAGGTTGTCGGACAGGACTATGGCCCTGGCAGACTCTCTCTCTAACCCGCAGTTGATTCTTCCAAGTACACCAACTGTGAGTTAAAGTAGGAGTCAATAGACTCTTAAGGTCTGAGCTGACTAAAGGTTTTGAAAGCTTCTCTAAGAAGCAGGTAGAATCATTACCGCAGTCAGTTCAACGTGAAACTCCCTCTGACATCACAGAAATCAATACCGAGGCAGACCTAGGTTCCCTAGAAGGGAATTAAGAGGCTCCATAGCTCTTAGGGTATGTGCACACGATGAGAGGCTTTTACGTCTGAAAAGACAGACTGTTTTCAGGAGAAAACAGCTGCCTCGTTTCAGCCGTAAAAGCTCCTCCTCGTATTATGCGAGGCGTCTGTGACGCTCGTAAATCTTGAGCTGCTCTTCATTGAGTTCAATGAAGAACGGCTCAAATTACGTTGCAAAGAAGTGCCCTGCACTTCTTTGCCGAGGCAGTCAATTTACGCGTCGTCGTTTGACAGCTGTCAAACGACGACGCGTAAATTACAGGTTGTCTGCACAGTACGTCGGCAAACCCATTCAAATGAATAGGCAGATGTTTGCCGACGTATTGTAGCCCTATTTTCAGGCGTAAATCGATGCATAATACGCCTCGTTTACGCCTGAAAATAGGTCGTGTGAACCCAGCCTTAAAGTCAATCAGGACGACCGAGCAGTCTAGGGCTGTGCGTTAAGTCGCATTTACCCCTGGAGGCGGTGATACTGACACGATATAACCCTTCCTACGGTTGAAGATCAGGCAGTCCGGCTATTCAATACACTTCCTCTGGAAGCATTTCCCGTACTGCTGCTTTACATCAGGTCATCCTGGTTGTCTCCTTTCTACAATTCCCAGAAGGAAAGGTATAAACCTCCTATTCTTCAGAAAGAAGAAAAGTCAAATAGGAGACAATTACATTCATGGAAATGAGAGGTCATGGCCTCCTTAGTCTTGAATTAGGCATACCTTCATATATCGATTTTCTGAGAGGCAGAAAAAAATGGCATAGTACAGATGTGATAAGGCAGCGTCAAGCTCCCATCTTCAAACTACTGTCCAGTAATTCCAACGCTGTTGGTTAATAAATTGGGAAAGTCAGACATTGGTCCAGCCAGAACAAGGAAGTTCTTAGGCTGTCATAAATTCCCAGGAGATATTCTCCCTTCGACCTGCTTGGCAGGAAAGAACATTGGCAGCGGAGGTGCTTATATTTATGTCAGCAACAGCAGAAGCATTTCTTTGGGCCTTAGGACACTGGCGAACCCTCCAGAGAGAGATCCAGAACCAAAAGAGAATACAACCCGGAGTGGTTGTACAATAGGTGTACCTTGTCATTCCAAACTCATGAATCCATCAGACGTGAATCATCTTAGTGACGTGAGATGCCTGGTCGAGAGAATTGGATCTTGTTGACTACAGATGCATCTCAACTAGGTTAGGAATACTCCTAGAGTGGTAGACAGACTGGGCCTCAAAGAGTCCCCTCTAGAGCTTTATGTCCTTGGTCCTAAAGGAACTCAAAGAGGCAGGGTGGTACCCTATCAGAACCCCTTCTCAGGAAGGGGAGAATGATCTTGATATGGACAGAGTTGAATCTACCCATCCTCTGCTGTATATGGGCAGGGCTCCAACTGAGTCAAAGGCTAACAGTTCGGGAGCAATATCTCTGAATCTAGAGATCTTAAAGCAGATCACCAGGATGTGGGAAGCGATTGTAACTGTCACGGTCAGCAGCTGCAGACTGCTGCACTGTGCAATATGTAACACTATGTGACAATGAGGTTTAGAGTATACGTGCCAGTCAGATACTGATATAAAATTACAGAGGCCCCCCCGACATGTTTCACTGTAAAAGCAGCATACTCAGGGGATCATTAGCTGCTGCTGACCGTGACCATTACAATCGCTTACATGAGACACACGTACATGTCTATGTTATAGTAATATACACCTTTATCCAATAGTGTGCCAGCTGACTCTATGTTTTAAAATTCTATATGTTGTGAGTCCTCCATTTGGACTTTTAACTTCATAAATAAAGGTTATATCTTATTTTCAATTTAATTCTATCCTATTAGTAGGACGAAGGCAGGTGCCGAAACGCACGTCGGGTGTAGACGTCCTCTCTCTGTACCACAATGTCTATCGGTATGTTGAACAAATATTTGCCATCTTTAGCAGCTTGTATTCAATATTGCTTGTAATTTTCTCTGAATCCATTTAAAAACCGGCTTCTGCACATTGAAACCTTGCTTCATACTACTGTAACTTGTTGGCGCTGTTTATATAGGTTTTCTTCATACTTACCTCAATCGCCACCATCTTACTAAACATATGCATAACATGTGCTGCAGCCTGGTATGATCTCATTTACCCTTTTGCTGCTATAGTACCTTGCTTATTGATTTCAACACATTGACCAAATAACTATATTTGGTTCATGATTGATTTGACGTCTCTTTTTTATTGTGTGACTTATCCTCCATTCCATCTTTTAACTTGTCCATTGTCTTTATTTAATAAAAATTGTACATTTTTTGTAATCTCACGTGCCTCAAGTCGATCATTCTTTCTTGGTAGTTTCTCATGTCAATTTTTGATCGACCCACCAAGTGTATCTTGGTCAAATACTTAGGATATGATAGAGTGCCGCTCACATAACTAGCAACAGTGCTTGACAGTTTAAATGTTGATGTTTCGAGCACTATTGTTATCATATTCTGTCTGTTGGTATTTTTTTTGGTTTATATTAGTAGTTGGGAAATAGGGTTCATTTTGCTCTAGCACATTTGTTTCTTTGTATTTAATCATATACCTGCCAACTACTAGGGTCTCTAGACAATATTTTTCTGAGGGTGTTACTGGAGACTTCCACCAGTGCAGAACTTGGTGTCTCAGGGCACTCAACTCTGCCAGGACCTGAAGACATTCAACCTGACAGCCTGAAGTTTGACCAGCCCCTTTAGAAGCTAAAGGGCTCTCCAATAAATTAATGAAGACCTGCCCACAGTCCAGGTCTGGAACTACCAAGAAGACTTACACAAGGGGCGAATTGATTGTTTCAGCTTTATATTCCATTTAACGAGTGGATAGTTGCAACCCACGGCTTAACAACATTCCTTCCAGCAGGAAGAATTCGGGAAAGGACTCTATCGACCTGGAAGGTCCAAAATTTAGTCCAGGCCGCATTATGGGTAAAATCCTTGTCACAAGAGCCCTTGATAAAAAGGTTCCTGAAACGGTCTGATAAATGAGACCGGTTATCCTAAGACCTATTGCAAAATGAGACTTTGCATTAGTTCTGGGCATTGGGAAGAGGTCCCACATAATTACTTATCCTAAGAGGTTATTTCCTTCTGGTCATAATCAAGGGCAGACAAAGGTGGTGGAGAGCCCCGTGTAGGGGGTGGGGTGTGTGGGACCCAATACACTCTAATGGTTTACCATGACACACTAGGTTGTGTCATTCCAACAATGCACCAGTAGCTGAGCACGGTCTCGGTCCCCCAATTCTATTATACTGGGCTCCTGTGCAACGACACGGTTTGCACATGAGGGGTGTCCGCCCCTAACCATAACATCTGTCAGAACAGGGGAACTCCAATCCTTGTCATCAGTGGATCCATACATCAGATTCCTCCAGGATAGGGTCTTGCTGAAGCTACTACCCAACTTCACTCCAAAGTTCCTCATTTGTAACCTGAAATCAGGTTAACTCCCTTCCAGTGTTCTGGCACGTGTCTTCACCTCACGAGGAACATAATCTCTATTCCTAGATCTCTGCTGTTGTCTTGTGATCTAGTTGGTTTTAAAAAAGAGATTAGGAAGGTTGAGAATTTATTTTTTCTGTAATAAAGCAAAGACTTAAAGTCCACTAAACCTACCCTGGGTAGATGAAGTGTAGAGGTCAGTAGTCTGGCTTAGTGTTAGATCTCCGATTCACCTCATTTAGTCTAAAACTACTCTACTAGAGAAGTGGACACCTCTTGGGCTGAATAAAGTCTGATCTTGCTGGATCAAATTTACTGTGCAGTTTGGAGATCATACTTAATATTTATCAACCATTATGGGCTGAATTTTTGTTCTCTGAAGAGATAGCTCTTGAGAGGTCAATCTTGAGTTCCACCAGTCAAGAGGGCCCTCTCTATGGGGTTTCTTCTTGCTATTTCCCCATTATCGTGCTGCTGTAGGACGTAAGGGAAGAGTAGATTTCTAATGTTAATCTGTTTTCCCTTAGTCCTAGCAACAGCACAATCTTCCCATCCTAATTAAGCCTACTATTTTATAATAAACAGCTGATAGGAGGGGCTGGACATCCTTATGTAGGGAGGAGACTCTAGTTGATTAAATTAAAAATTCCATCTGTCCTACTAGTTCACAGGGGAAGAGACACCCCCATTATTGTGCTGCTGCTAGGACTAAAGGAAAACAAGAGCATCTGAACCACCCCTTTAATGTACAACTGTAAAAGGTTTCATATAAATTGCACCAATTTTTGTTAGCTTCCTCATTGTATTTGAGCAGCATAAATGAAAACATTAATTTACCATTCTTTACAACAAGTGAGAAACACCATCAGCAAGGAGGGTCAGGACCAGAAGCTCTACTAAAGCTCTTGTGGGGGTGGTGTGAACTTCAGCTTGTTCAGAGATGCTTGGCATTGAGTGGACGTTTGCATCCTCTGCCCTCACGTTTTCTGTGAAATAAGTGCAATGCACATTGTGGTAAACTTGGCTCAATTCTGTAGCTGTCAGCAGTATAGTGTTGTACGTGTGTTAAACTGTACCACGTAAGGCGTGGCTTGCTGAGTATGTAGAGAGTCGCACGTTTGTGAGCTCCTGCAAGAACTCCTTAAATTTATCCGATTACTCTGCCTGAGGTGATCTATACTCATTGGAACTTACCTGAATTCCTGTACCACCATTGATCCTCACTTGCTGCGGTGATTGCGGGTCGATGAGCCAAAATATGACCAGAAGCAAGTCGCGATTCTCTCAGAGACCCGCGGACCGGGACTCACAAGATGGCGATGGGGAGGAGAGGCGGGCTGAACAGCACGTGGAGCCGGTGGTCACAATTGCGGGCAGACTGGAGCGATTTGCCCGTACTGCCGACGAGCCCAGGGAAAGTAGCAATGGGGAACGGTATATTCCCGATCCTGTTATGTTCGATGGGCCAGCAGCGAGTGTTATTGCCTCCTGGGCTCCTGAGGAAACGGCTGACGAATCAAGGAGGGAGCCGGTCCCGTCGCAACAAGTAATGGAGGGAGCAGAGCCGACATTGAGAGATGTGCTTCTGGCTATTAACTACTGCAAGTCCTCACTGTCTACCTTGAATGTGAAGGTGGGTGCCATGAAGGAAGATATTGCCATTATTAGGCACGATATGCAAAAAGTTAATAAGCGCCTGGGTGAAGTGGAGGGACAGGTCACTGACCTGGAAGATAATATGTTTAACACCATGAAAGATTCCAAAAAGTCGACACAAGATATTGTGGCCTTATTTAACAAAACCGATGACCTAGAAAATAGGTTACGTCGTAATAATGTCAGGCTGATTGGAATACCGGAAAAATCAGAAGGTCTGAATTGCACAGAATATATGGAAAAATGGCTGCGCACTTCTTTTGGGGACGACGTCTTCACACCATTATTTGCTATTGAGCGGGCTCATCGTGTGCCGACGCGCCCATTACCACCTGGGCACCCACCGAGGCCTATACTGGCTAAGATTACACTACAAAGATCAGGATATTATTCTACGGAAAGCGAGCGAATGTCCGGATTTGGCTGTGAATGGCGGGAAAGTCTCCATATTCCCGGATTATTCAGCGGAAGTACAGCGTAAACGAGCACGATTTCAAGACGTCAAGAAGAGGCTGAGAAATCTGCAGGTGGCGTATTCTATGCTATATCCAGCGAAGTTGCGTGTCGCAGCTTTAGGCGGTACTCATTTTTTTGAAAACCCACATGTGGCCATGCAATGGCTTGATGGACACGAGAGGCAACTACGTGTTAAGACGCCCTGAAATAGGACTCATATTGTATCTCGCAGGTCATGTATCTTGATTAATGTTATGTAAAATAATGAGTATGTGACCTGATTTGCTGCTAATTATTGGTACCTCAGGCAGCACTGATGGGCTTTATGCCTATCAGGTTTGTTATGTTGAAATGCAGGTAAGTGCTTAGATAGAATGGTTGTACGATTTACTCCATTTTATTGTGGTTTTTTACATTGCACTAGTAGGAATTTCAACGCCCACTCTCTGCGAGAGAGAAGTTTTCTATGTTTATATGTGGTTTTTTTTGGGGGGGTTTTAGGGATAAAGCTGGCACTTAATCGGATTTTATATGAGCGTAAAACTGAAATACACCCTTGCTTACAGATGAGACATGTACGGTTAAACATTGGGTTCTACTTTGAATATGGCTGACTCTGTCAGAATTATTAGTTGGAATATCAGGGGTATGGCGGATGCCACAAAGCGCCAGGCCATTTTTCAATTTATTGGTGAACAACAGCCGTCGATTGTATGTCTGCAAGAGACACATATGATAACTGATAGATTACAACAGTTAGGGCGGGTTCACACATAGCGGAATTTCACTTAAATTCCGCTGCGGACACTCCGCAGCGTTAATCCGCAGCGGAGCCGTTTCTCCATTGACTTTCACTTTAATTTAGCAGTGTTCGTTTACACGATGCGTACAATTCCGCTGCGGAGCATAGGCTGCGGAGCGGAATTTGTTGTCCGCAGCATGCTCTGTCTGTTGCGGAGCAGTGGCGGACTGGTTGCGGACTCATGGCGGAATTTCTCCATTGACTTCAATGGAGAGTCAAAATTCCGCAATGAAGTCCGCAGATCTTATGTGTGCTGCGGAGCGTATTGTTTTTACTACCATGACATTTCTTCATTCTGGCTGGACCTATGTATTTCTAGGTCTACAGCCAGAGTGAGGAAGTCAATGGGGCTCCCGTAATGACGGGAGCGTTGCTAGGAGACGTCTGTAAATAGTCACTGTCCAGGGTGCTGAAAGAGTTACGCGATCGGCAGTAACTGTTTCTGCACCCGGGACAGTGACTACCGATCTCAATATACATGTATCTGTAAAAAAACATATAAGTTCATACTTACCGAGAACTCCCTGCGTCTGTCTCCAGTCCGGCCTCCCAGGATGACGTTTCAGTGTAAGTGACGGCTGCAGCCAATCACAGGCCAAGCACAGGCTGCAGCGGTCACATGGACTGGAGCGTCATCCAGGGAGGTCGGGCCGGATGCCGAAAGAAGGACGCGTCACCAAGACAACGGGCGGTAAGTATGAATTTCTTTGACTTTCACTAGGGAAAGTGCTGTCCCTTCTCTCTATCCTGCACTGAATAGGGAGAAGAGAAGCACTTTTCCTGCAGTCCGCAGCGGCCAGTCCGCATCAATTTTCTGCACATTTTGTGCAGATCCGCTGCAGAATGCGGACAGTTGCGGAGGAATTCCGCCATGTGTGGTCATGCCCTTACAGAGGAGGTGGGTGGGATTCAGTTGTCAATCCACGTACTCAGTATACTCTAGGGGAGTAAGTTTCTTAGTGCACAAACAGATTCCATTTAATTGTCTGGACATGGAGGTGGACGCAGAAGGTCGATATATCTGTGTGCTCTGCACCATTTATTCAAAGATGTTTATAATAATATCTATATACATACCTCCACCTTTTTCTAATAAAGTCTTATTGAAGGCCATGTCCTACACGGCGGATAAACCAGGGATCCCTCTGCTCCTACTTGGGGATTTTAATAATATTCTTGATTCCAACTGGGATAAATGTAGAGAGGGGGACAGAAGGGACGGAGAGGCCCGGACCCCGTTTGGTACACTGGTGCAAGAAATGGGGTTGTTGGATATATGGAGACTACAACACCCTTGTGAAAGGAATTTCTCCTGCTGTTCATCTACTTATTCTTCTTTATCCCGTATAGATTTGGCCTTGGGGAACGAGGGTATGATGCTCTTAGTTAGCCAGGTGGAGTATCTACCTAGGACGTTATCAGACCATTCCCCCCTCAGGGTCACGGTTGATATTAATAATCAGGGTCCCTATTGCCCGAGAATTTGGAAGCTGAACCCTTTTTGGCTGACTCTGGTGGATGGGCAGGGTTACATTGCCCAAAAGCTGGAGGATTATTTTCAGATTAACTGTGGATCTGCTTCTATTCCTTATGTATGGGATGCAATGAAGGCATATCTGAGAGGCATATTTATGCAGGCTATTAGTAGGCACAAAACGGCTACTAGGGCGGAGGATGCGAGATTGTATGAAGAAATGAGTAAGGCAGAAGCTGCATTTATTTCAACTCCAACTGCGGTACAACAGACAAATTTGCGAAGAGCACAAGAGGCATTAAATTTACATTTATTAGCAGTAGCGAATAGAAAACGGCAGTTTTATGAGCAGAATGCTTTTGAAGACGGAGAAAAGGCTGGTCATATGCTGGCAGTGGTGGCAAAGGCACAGCAGGGGGTAGCGCATGTCACAGCTTTAAGAACGGCGGAGGATCATTTGGTTACTGAGAACTTAGACGTCTTAAAGGTCTTGAGAGACTTTTACTCCAATCTATATACCTCCAAGGTGCATCCATCCACAACTGATATTGGCGCATTCCTAGATAAAGCACAGCTACCTAAATTGTCAAGAGATGACAAAGCACTTTTGGATTCTCCACTCACGTTGGAGGAACTGGAGGAAGCGGTAAAACAGATGGCTAATGATGAGGCACCGGGGGCAGATGGGCTGCCAGTTGAAATTTATAAAAAATACTCTGCGGTGCTATTGCCTAAATTGTTAGAAGTGTTTAATTATTCACTGGAACAGGGCTCTTTGCCGGCTTCCATGCAAGCAGCCATTATTGTAGTCTTGCCGAAACCCGGGAAAGATCCTCAATTAGTTGATTCTTACCGACCGATTTCGTTATTAACAACGGATATTAAGATTCTGGCGAAAGCCTTAGCCCTGCGGTTGAATGGTGTTATCTCTACCATTATACATCCGGATCAGACCGGTTTTATGCCTGCGAGGTCGACAGTCATGAATTTGAGACGTTTATTTTTTAATCTGCAGCTCACGGCGGACAACGTAGGTGAAAGAGCTATTCTATCACTGGACGCTGCTAAAGCGTTTGATAGCGTGGAATGGCAATATCTTTGGTGCACCTTGGAGGCTAAGGTTTTGGACAGTCTTTTATAGCATGGATTAAGGTCCTGTATTCTTGCCCATTGGCCCGCATACGGGCAAACGGGGGATTATCTCCACAGTTTGCTTTGGAAAGAGGGACCAGACAGGGATGCCCGTTATCGCCCCTCCTGTTTGCGGTGGCATTAGAGCCCTTGGCAGCGTGCATACGTCTGTCTGTCTGATATTAAAGGATTTTTATACGGTTCTGTGCAGGAAAACGTAGCGCTTTATGTAGACGATATGCTTCTCTATTTGGGAGATGCGGGTAATTCCCTGGCAGAAACAATATCCCTAGTTGAGAACTTTGGGGCACTATCTGGGTTTAAAATAAATTGGGCTAAATCCCACCTGCTTCCTGTAGATCCACTGTGCTCTACACCAGGGGTGCAGGGGGCGCCTATAAGATGTGTTGAACATTTTAAATATTTAGGGATAGTGGTATCTCCTTCTGAGTATATTGCGCTTAATTTGCAACCCCTTTTAGTCAAATTCAAAATGAAAATAACGGCCTGGTGTAAACTGTACTTGACAGTGGTGGGTAGAGTTAATCTTGTTAAGATGATCCTAATGCCACAATTACTGTACATTTTACATAATTCCCCTGTATGGATTCCTTTACGCAACTTACTATATTAATGCACTTTTTAGGGACCTAATATGGCGCAAGGGTCACCCCAGACTTAAATTAGAAATTCTACAACGAGCAAAGCAAGATGGCGGTCTGGCACTACCCAACCCTTGGTTATACTTCCTTGCCTCACAATGTCAGCACTTTAAGGGGTGGGGGGAAATTATACCGAAAGGATCCAATGGATCGATTCTACAGATACAGTTCGGATCATCTGTTCTATTGTCAGTTTTGGAAGCAGGCCACTCTAGGCTGGTGGGTAGAAATATGCCCACATATACACTTATGTGCAAGGTATGGGATAAGGTCCAATCCATTAGAGATATGGGGATATGCACGGCTTTTACACCTTTATGGGGGAATAAGGTACTTCCAGAGTTCTTTTCTCTTGAAGGATTTGAGGGCTGGCAATCCAGAGGCATCTCCCATGTCTCACAGTTGCTCCAGGAGGATGTATTTAAAACGTATTAACAGCTCCAAGAGGAGTTTGCACTACCTCGAAACTCCTACCAATATTTACAGATAAGACATGCTCAGAAGAAGGTTGTGGATTTGGTAATACACACAGATGGGGTGCTGTCGGTTTTACATACTGGGAGTGTTACATCGGGGGTTATTTCACACATTTATCAGTTGTTGCTTAGTAAATTTTTGGATAAATACCCCGATTGCTTCTAGAAAATGGGAAAGAGATATGGGCCCCATATCTGAAGAACAATGGAGAGATATCATGGAAGCAGTTCCAAAAGTCTCTCTTAGTGAGGCTGGGCACCTTTCCCAATTATATATTACCAACAGAGTATATAAGACACCTAAATTTCTTTTTCAAATTGGGGTGCGGAGTGATTCGACTTGCCCCAGATGTGCGGAAGATGGGGCTGATCATATACATATGTTGTGGTCCTGCCCACAGCTAATCACGTATTGGACAGAGGTACTGAAACGGATTCAAGATGCCTATGGGCCTCTGCTTCAAGGGACTCCTATGGAGTGCGTTTTGGGGTGTATGGCGAATATCTCATCCCCTATCCCGGAGTGTCTGGCTATTGCAAGGCTGTTATACATAGCGAGAAAGCTCATTGCACTACATTGGATACAGAGCGCCCCACCGACTAGGAGTAAATTCATTACGAAAGTGAATAAAATGATTGTACTAGAAAAGGCTGTTTATGTAAAGCGTAAAAAAAAATTTGATTCCATATGGGGGCCATGGTTATGTCTACTAGAATCTGTATCATAAAATCTGTGCAGGACCTCTCTATGGTGTTCTGTATACGGTTTGCATATATAGTTGTGGGGTAGGGAAACGGGGAGAATTAGAGAGGAATATATCTGACCTTCATCTGTTTAGTGTTATACTGGTTTGGGGGTGCTTGGTTTATCCGATAATTTATGATGTATCTCATATACCGTGTATTATGTGATTGATGTACCCGACAATTGCAACATGATCTACCTCATATACCTTGTAATTTTGTATTTTACGATTGTGCCTGGGGGGAGGGTTGGGGAAGGGGCTTGTTTGTAATGTTTGTGCTGTATACTTTTGAAACTTTAATAAAAAATATCCGATTTAAAAAAAAAAAACCTGTACCACGTAAGGCTTTGTTCACATCATGTTAGCCACCCTTTCACGCAGTGTATGCCAAAAACTTTCTTCTGTCATACACCGGGCCAGTATTTGTCAGCATACTTTTATTTATTTTTCTGCATAGAATAGTAGTAGACTATGATATTCTCTATAAATAGTAAATTTAAAAAAAATAATATTTTTAAAAAACACAGAATACCTTTTTTCCCCCACAACGTGAGCCTATTAGCAACATATCCAAGTGTACCATAGCAGAGATACAATGGCTCTCAGCCATGTTAAAACCTGGTCCCAGCAATGGTGTTGCTCAGGAAACATGAATGCAGTTGCAACATTATGTAAACAGCTTTTGTTGAGTTTCTTCTGAACTTTCCAGGGATTGCCTTATGGTAAACAAGTTGGGAACTACTGCCCTAGACTTAAAATTACAGTATAATAGAACTATTACCAAGATCGTAGGTGATATCGTCTGACAGTAACGGCATGTCCACACGTATCGGAAATGCTGCATTTTTTCCGCCTGGGAAAAACGCAGCAGAATACAGTAGAAGCAAAGTGGTTGCGATAAAACTAATCTCATCCACACGCTGCGTAAATACGGAGCAGAAAAAAACCCTCAGAAATGGACCTGCGGTGTGAAATTTTATTCCGCAGCATGTCAATTCTATTTGCTTATTCGCTGCGCGTTTTCCCGATTGAATTCAATTGGGAGGTGAAACCCACAACAAATAGCAGTTGTTGCGTTTTTTGCGGCGAGTTCGCAGCGATTCCGCCGCAAAAAAACGCTACTCTGAATAAACCCCCCCCTTATACTTACCTAGGAGTCTGTGTTTCTTTCAGCAAGCCAGCCTCCTGCTTCAACCTTTGTGACCGCTGCCAATCACAGGCTGCAGCGGTCTCCTGGGATGAAAAGTCATCCCAGGAGTCCGGCCTGCTAACAGGCCGTTAATGTAGCAGTTTTCCAGCGGACATTCCGGGCGAAAAACTGCACCAGTTTGGTGCGCTTTTTCACCTGGAATGCCCTGCGGCGCACAGGGCGGATATGCCGCGTGCTATTACGCAGCGTATCCGCCCCATGTGAACACAGTCTAAAAATAAATCAGACACAATAACACTACACACAGCTTCAGAGTAAAAAAATATGCTCTTGTTTTTAATTACATAAAGAAACAAAGCAATTGTAACAAAAATACAGAGCTTTGGCGTAGTGATAGTCAGTTCAGCTTCTGTTCCGAGTCCGAGACCCCAGTATATGAATATGCTTTCCCCAGTACAATACGGTCACGGAGCAGCTTGAAAAAGGCGTAATAATTACTGAATAGGATGAGGGCCAAGGAAATGGTATGATGCCACTTCTCTGAAGAAAGAAGCGAGTACAGTTGGTAAAAGATCAGAAATCCCTCTAGTGCTGTTAAAATGTTCAGGACTCGCAGTGGGTTACTGAAGAAAAACTTGTGGGAAACAAATAAAAGAAAAATTTGTGAAATACAATTAAAACAAATGAACTAAGAAGAAATTAAGCGTTTTTTAGTTCCACTTGAACGTTTACGCCTAGAAAAGACAATGGGAGGGATTTATTAAAAATAGCGCAAAAAGAAAAGTTGAGTAGTTGCCCATAGAAACCAATAAGATTTAAGCTTTCATGTTCCAAAAGGTCTCTGGAAAATGAGAAATAGAATGTAATTCCACTTTTCCTTTCCCTTACTTTTGATAAATCTCCCACATTAAGTATTAAAAGAGAAATCAAAATTATTATTTTTTGTAAGCAACTTGTAAGAAGAGGATATAGATTAAATAAATAAATATATATATATATATATATATATATATATATATATATATATATATATATATATATATAGTTTTAACGTGGATTTTCCCTTCAATTTGTTTTTGAGCAAATTTTCTGTGACATGGTTGGAGGATACCACTGATCCCAGCTTGTTTGGCTGAGTTCGCATTAAGTTTGCCCATCCTGTTGAGCAGTACTTTTTTTTTTATAAAACCAAGATACAGATGTGGGTCCCATAATTTTATTTGAGGCAAATCTATGCCTTTGGCATACATTTGAGACGTTTACATTCAGGATCCGGATTTTTTTTTTTCCAGTGTGTTTCAGAATGTACAGGTATATAACCCCTTTAAAATAGAACTCATAGGTCCACAGTTCCCACTAAATGCCAGGCACACAGTACCTCCATAATAATGTCCCTCACAATGCCCCCATAACAGTGCTGCATTAGTACTTACCTGTCCCTGCACAGTTTGCTGCACCCCTACACTTCTCTGAAATGGAAAATACATGTGAAATCTGTATCAGTAGAATGTGGCTGTCTTTTGACAGTCGTATCTTTCTGAACTAGTGGGCAACAGACAAGCATGTCTGTGTCCTGATTGCTGGAGGCTGCACAGAACAGCATCGCAGGCTCATGTGGCCCTCGGGCCGCAGATTGTGCACCCCTGCTCGACAGGATACCTGGAAATAGGAGTCAGACAATGTGTGTTGGGATTTCCTCTTGCACAGATATCATGCTGCTGCTCTTACATATTCACAATCAGGTTGAGAAAGCACAGCAAAAGCAGATCTAAGGGCTGGGCAAGGGAGTTTGCTGAGCCTGACTAGAAGGCATAATTTACACGAGCGTAATATACGTGCGTGCTTTTCACGCGTGTCGTACGCACCTATATTAGTCTATGGGCCAGTGCAGACAGTCCGTGGGTTTTGCGCAGCGTGAGTGCGCTGCGTAAAACTCACGACATGTTCTATATTTCAGCGTTTTTCGCCCATCACGCACCCATTGAAGCCAATGGGTGCGTGAAAACCACCCAGGTCGAACGGAAGCACTTCCGTGCGAACTGCGTGATTCGCACAACAGCTGTCAAACTCTGAATGTAAACAGAAAAGCACCACGTGCTTTTCTGTTTACAAACATCCAAACGGAGTGTCATAATGATGGCGGCTGCGTGAAAATCACGCAGCCGCGCATCATACACGGATGACACACGCAGCTGTTAAGTGCATTTAGCGCACGCAAAACGCAGTGGTTTTTTGTTCGTGTAAATCAGGCCGAAGGCAGAGGAAGAGAGGAAAGAAGAAGGACTTTACATCACTATTGAAGTGCTGTCGAAAGAAGTGACCATGACCAGGCTGACAATCTCGATTACTGCTAGTATGGCTGAAATGAAGAGCAGGCAAACCTTCACAATAATAATAATAATAATATAATATAGAGTAAGGCTACATAAGAAACCACTGAACAGCTATCACTGAGACATCACCCACATACTGCTCTAATGGATTGTAAAACAATGGAAACTTTTCTTATTTATCCTGAGGTACTCAATAGAATGTAAAAATGTCATGCAAGAGCCTTTTGTGTATCGATCGCCCTTTTCTTTGTATAAATAAAACCCACGTCTTTTTTCCAACAAAAGAATCCAAGACCAAAGTTTAATAGCCAAACTTACATGGAACCGAAAATGAGACATATCAGAGGGAATCGCAACATTATAGTGACCAACCGCTTTATAGACATTCTTGTTGTGTTTTACCAAGACTCCCTGGGGCCACATGCACTCCTCCATCCACCTGCAAAACAAACATTATCAATGGCATCATGGTCTTATATCCGCAAGGGTAATGTTCAATTATAAAAACAGTCTAACATGCTTAGAGGCACTCAACCTGAACAAACCTAAAGGGAATTCCTGTAGGTCTAAAGGATCCTACGAATAGAAGCTATAAATGTGTAATACCTAACCTTTCATGATCTGTGTCTTCCTCTTCTTCTACCCTGTCCAAAACCCTATTCCAAATTTGACTATACATGGCAAATGTAAACTCAACGAAGCTCTAGCCTTTTTAATGAACAATCCGGACGCCATTTGTGCGTTCTGGTCCCCCCATTTGCATCTTTTCAAAACAGCGGCCACAATCTCAGGCTACCTTATGCAGAGCTCCCTCTACTGTCCTCTGATGGACTAGCGCTAAATCCTCAGATATTATCGTCGCCGATCCATTGGAGGGAATTTGAGAGCGGGTGATGTGTCTGAGACTTCTTAAGCACACTCTGAATAGGGAAGTCTCAGACTGTGGCGGCCATTTTGCAAAAATGCAACAGGGAACCAGAATGCATGAACGCTGGCTGGTGAGGAGGGCTATATTGGCTTTACATTTGCCATGTGAAGTCAAATTTTCAATTTTGACTGCAGGGTCGCTTTAATAGTTAACAATTTCAATACAACTACTGAAATGAGAATTCTCATGATCGAGACAATGTTGACGTGTCCATCAGTTAGACAGCCATAGTGCCACCCATCAAAACAGTATCATTAAGAAAATGGAAGGTTTAGAATCCTTGAGCTATATATATATATATATATACATACATATATACATACATATATACATACATACACACACATACATACACACACATACACGCACACAAAATACACATACACACTAGTCCATCTCAATTAATTCGAATATCAAAAAGTTAATTTCAGTAATTAAATTAAAAAAGTGAAACTCATATTATATAGATTCATTACACACAGAGTGGTCCATTTCCAGCATTTTTTTTCTTTTAGGGCTAACAGTTAATGAAAACCTATAATTTAGTCTCTCAGAAAATTTGAATATTGGGTAAAAATATGGTGTCACACTCTAATTAGCTAAAACACCTGCAAAGGTTTCCTAAGCCTTTAAATGGTCCAACAGTCTGGTTCAGTAGGCTACACAATCATGGGGAAGACTGCTGACTTGTTTTCATTAACTGTTAGCCATAATCATCAGCATTAAAAGAACAAAATGCTGGAAATAGATCACTCTGTGTGTAATGAATCTATATAATACGAGTTTCACTTTTTGAATTGAATTACTGAAATAAACTTTTTGATGATATCCTAATTCATTGAGAATGCTTCTCTCCTTGACACTCCTATTTTCGTTCTCCTTCCTCACAACGGTTTTATTTAAAGAGCTTATAAAAATAACAAAATAATATTTGCAGGCTGAAACTCTGCTTCAATATGGCTCTATACTCACGAGTGTTGAAGCATGTTGGAGCAAAGTGCTGGGTCCACTTTTTGCCAGCAACCAAGGTGAGCAGCGGCCTTATGCAAAAGATCACAGTACCGTGCAGGCAGGAGATGCTGGGTGAGGATTACAGAAGTGCTGAGGGAAACTTGAAGAAAAAGTTCACATGACCAACGCTTGTCATAATACTGTGTGCTCTGTGCAAACAAAATGGGGGGAAAAAAATACAAAATTAATGTGAAATAGACACAAACCATAGAATAGTGGTATGCAGAGGTCGCACTACATATTTTCTAGCAGGGTAAGAGTACTCTTAGCATTTATAGAGTCTTTTTTGCCATGGAGGAGTAGTAAGTAATTTACAGTAATTCAAATTAATAAGTAGGGATACGTGGCGTTAAAAACTCGCTATTTATGCCGATAAACATTACTATAACTTCTAACAATACTTCTATGAATAAATAGAGAATTGAGGGAATGCTTAATCTATTTTACCACAGGTGCAATGGGAGAGGGCACTACTGCTAGACCCCCCTCTCAAACCGGAGCAGCGCCTCTACCATGCCCCATACACTACCAGTCATCTACCACTATTAGCTTGTAAAGAAAAAGCATCTAACACTCAACTGGTTGACTATGCATACGACCTATAGTTACTGTGTGATTGTATAGATAACATAGGAGACAGGTTATGGGGACGGTATAACGTCATGGTGGCGGTTAAGGGGCCTAAAACACTGTGACAAGTTCCTTCTTAAAATGCATGTTGCTTATGCTATGATAACAAGATATGTAAAGTGATTTTAGCTGAAAATAATATAAAGTCTTTCATGAAATAAAAATAACCTCTTTACATGATGTATTCACATGTTATTTCCTTTATGCAGATGCACGATAAAAAGGAAGAATCGTTGACTAAGTGAGGGTGACAGATCACATGGTCAGTGCCTTCTCCCTATTGCCATCCCTCCCCCACTCAAGCATGGCAATAGAATCTCTCTCTATATAAATACACACTTACACAGTGTAGTGGAAGTATATATGTAAGGAAGATCCTTTGCCATGCTTGAGTGGGGGATGGGTGACAATAGGGAAAGGGTGGCATTAGCAATGTAATCAGGTTGGTGCTGTACAATGTTACATGAGGGAAGTGAATCACATGGACTAAGTAAATTTACTGCTTACCAGTCAACTACTAGAAGGCGTTCACCATAACCTCTCAGAGGCTGCACTGTACATTATCCTGCAGCCTGCCCAAACAAAACGCTCGGCTGCTGTCTGCTTGTGAAAGTGCCTACCATTGGCTGCGAGCAAGGAGCTTTCCCATTCGATCTCCTGCCACGGCTGCACCCTGTTGAAGCGCTGCAGTGCTCCTCAGTACAGGGTTCAGTCTGATGCGTAGAAATACACATAAGACTGTGTTTATAGTCTAAAATTGCCTGTACGTTATTGCGACCTATGGTGGTGTGTCTCAGAGGAAGGGGGTGATTGTGTAAAGTGTTCTTCATGGCTCATACTCTATTATGGACTATCCATGCAAATATATTGTACCTTAACAAACCACACAGGCACAAATGCCACGTAGTATGCAGACAGCATTGAACTAAGCAGCACCTCCCGAACACGCCAATTGAAATCCAGCTTCAGGTAGTGCACTTCACTACGAATTAGGTCTGGAGACAAGCAGCACGCATGTGTTGGAAGAGGATCAGTGCTGGGCCGCCACATGTGCTGTAGAACTGTCAAGTAGTCACGACCCGCCTTATCAACAGACCCCAAATCTCCACCAACACGTGTGGTGGGTACATGGGCAAAAAGGCTTGACCGCCGGAAATCATATCCCAGATGCAGAAATGGGATGTACATTCCAAATCTAGAAAAGTGATAAAAAAAAAATTATGATACAAAAAGGAAGAACATGAAACTTAAACTATGCCATACAAGCAGTTCCTTTATATCGTGGTCACTGGTGATATTGCCCTAGAAATTAACTATTGCATTAGCCAGACAGCATATTCTTTCCTGTGTAGTCTGTGCCATGTCACTAAATGATTGTTTTTTTTATTATATTTTGCTACATGAAAAATTGTATTTACAGCATTTCTGTACTTACGACTGATTACTTACGGATAGCATAAGAAAAGAAGATTAAGAAAGGAGTGCGTTCTGAACAACAAGATTAGGGAGCGACATAAACTCCACCCTGTTCCAGTTAGTACGGCAAACCGTGTGGCCACTAGGAGTAATGAGTGCGGGAGAGAAGACTTTCCTCCCTGTGAGGCCTAAACAGCGAGAAATAAGCAGTTACCCGAGTGCACAAATATTTTTTTTCCTGGCTAAAATTCTAGCGTGTTGCAGACATACCTCCCGCACAATCGCTGCAATTAATCTTCGAGCTAGCACAATTGTTGCGAGGGTCAGCACATTAAAATCTATCATGTGGAAGTTCTACAGTAAAAGAAAAAAAGAAAAAAGGAGTAGAGGAAAATCACTTTAGAACACAGATCCCACATATGTATAATACAACCTTATTATGCATTGCAAATATTTCGTTTATGGTAGACTAACGTCTTAACGGGGTTGCCCAGCCACTAAATATAGATCATTTAAAATAAAAACAACAATGTGCCATTTACATGATGTTAAGAAAAAATAAATCCAGTGAAGAGTTATGACATTTACTTATAGTATAGCGCCATTTAGTGTTTACAGCGTGTAGCAATGTGCACGTCCACCTAAGGAGTTGAGTGCTGCTGGACACATATGCTCAGTAACTCCCCCTACAGCCAGTTCTCTGCATAGTGATTCTTTGTTCCCTGCAGAGCAGCCAATAGAAATAGCTTTCTTCCTTGCTTGTCAGTAGCATGGCAGTATAAGGGCTTGTCCACATAGAACAGAAATGCTGCAGAAAATTTCTGCAGCAGTTCCGTTGAAAATAGACTTTCCGCGGTGGCAAAAAAACGCACCATTTCCTGAATTTTTGACTGCAGAAGATGGTGCATATTTCTCTAAGTTTTTCTCAATGTTGGGAGATGGCGACATCTCAACTGAAAAACGCAGCAATTCAGTCCACTTTCCGAAGCAGGACTGGACATGCTGCAGTACAAAAAATACACACAGCAGGACAATTTCTGCTCTGCATACTTACGCAGCATCTGGATGAGATTTGTTAAATCTCAGGCCCAATGCACTAGACCGTAAAAACGCCCGTAATTACGAGCCCCTAGACTTCTATTGGCCACAGGCACCTTCCCGTTTGCTTACAGGAAGGTGCCCGTGCCGTTGAAAAATATGTCCTATTTTTTTATTTTAGTGGCCATGCTAATATATACTTTATAATGAGAGCACGGCCTGTAAAAACGACCGGCTGCCCAAGGCCGGCCGTGCCCGTAATTAAAGGCACGGCCGTGTGCATGAGGCCTTACCCACTTTGCGGCTACTGTATTCTGCTGCGTTTTTTCCGTCCGCAATTCCGGATGGAAAAGAAAACAGCAATTCCACTACGTGTGGATGAGCCCTAAGGCTAGATTTCCACAGAGCAGATTTTGCCTGCATTTTGTAAGCCAAAACCAGAATTGGATCCCTATAAGGACTTCCTTTATATAGTTCATCTGTTTAGGTTCCATTCCTGGTTTTGGCTTTAAAAAAAATAAAATAAAAAAAATAAAAAAAAATACATGCAAAATCTGTACTGTGGGAACCCAATTTAACAGAGAAGACTTCTGCAGCGGAAGTAAAAATTGACTAGATTGTCAGCTGCCAGAGAGAAAGCAAAGACTGATTCTGCTCAGAGCCCCTCCCCCAGCAGCACAGATTGGCAGCAGCACCAGGGAAGCAAAAAACACAAGTAAGCTATTTTTATATGCTAGAAACACTGCAAAACAAAAAAAAAAAAAAAAAAAAAGCCATTACCAGCATTTCAGGACTTTTGGCAAGAAAACATATGTGATTACTTTTAAAGAAGTCATCTTTAATTCTAATTGACCTACCTGTTAGGCCTCATGCACACGACCGTATTTTTTCCCACCCGTAAATACTGGCGTAAATACGGGTCCGGTGTCACACGTATTCCACCCGTTTTGCACCAGTATTTACGAACCCGTGCTCGTAAACATGGGTCCGGTGTCACACGTATTCCACCCGTATTTACGAGCACGTTTTTGGCGGCAAAATAGCACTGCACTAATCGCCAGCCCCTTCTCTCTATCAGTGCAGGATAGAGAGAAGGGACAGCCTTTTCTGTAATAAAAGTTAAAGAAATTCATACTTACCGGCCGTTGTCTTGGTGACGCGTCCCTCTCTTCACATCCAGCCCGACATCCCTGGATGACGCGGCAGTCCATGTGACCGCTGCAGCCTGTGATTGACCTGTGATTGGCTGCAGCGGTCACATGGCCTGAAACGTCATCCAGGACGTCGGGCCGGATGTCGAGAGAGACGCGTCACCAAGGCAACGGGCGGGAGACCGGACTGGAGGAAGCAGGAAGTTGTCGGTAAGTATGAACGTCTTTTATTTTTATTTTTTACAGGTTTATACTGATCGGTAGTCACTGTCCAGGGGGGTGAAAGAGTTACTGCCGATCAGTTAACTCTTTCAGCTCCCTGGACAGTGACTATTTACTGACGTCGCTTAGCAACGCTGCCGTAATGACGGGTGCACACATGTAGCCACCCGTCATTACGAGAGCTCCATAGACTTCTATGGACTGTCCGTGCCGTTATTACGGCCAGAAATAGGACATGTTCTATCTTTTTTAACGGAACGGGCACCTTCCCGTGAGAAAACGGGAAGGCACCCGTCGCCAATAGAAGTCTATGAGCCCGTTATTACGGGTCGTGATTACGACCCGTAATAACGGGAGTTTTTACGGTCGTGTGCATGAGGCCTTAGGCTGGGTTCACACAACCTATTTTCAGACATAAACGAGGCGTATTATGCCTCGTTTTACGTCTGAAAATAGGGCTACAATACGTCGGCAAACATCTGCCCATTCATTTGAATGGGTTTGCCGACGTACTGTGCAGACAACCTGTCATTTACGCGTCGTCGTTTGACAGCTGTCAAACGACGACGTGTAAATTGACTGCCTCGGCAAAGAAGTGCAGGACACTTCTTTGCAACGTAATTTGAGCCGTTCTTCATTGAACTCAATGAAGCGCAGCTCAAGATATACGAGCGTCATAGACGCCTGGCATAATGCGATGAGGAGCTTTTACGTCTGAAACAACGCAGCTGTTTTCTCCTGAAAACAGTCTGTCATTTCAGCCGTAAATGCCTGCTATCGTGTGAACATACCCTTAGATGAATCTAATTACTTTGAGACCACAAACATTCATTTGCATATCTTATTCTGGATGTCAAAAGCTTTTAAATGGGTACTCAGCATGCACATATTCTTCACTTACCAAAATCATGCACATGCTCCCTTATAATGGACATTGCGCAGCGCCTTCACTATCAAGTACTTTTATTCTAATGTTTAGTAACAAACAGTAAACATTTCTCCTTGTAAGGGTATGTTCACACGCAGTTGAAAACGTCTCAAAATACGGAGCGGTTTTCAAGAGAAAACAGCTCCTGATTTTCAGACGTTTTTTGTGCCACTCGCGATTTTCGCTGCGTTTTTGGGGCTTTATTCAATAGTCTATGGAAAACGGCTCCAAAAACGTCCCAAGAAGTGTTCTGCACTTCTTTTTCACGGCCGTTTTTTTACGCGTAAAAAAACGCAGCGAAAAACGCTTTTTCGGGTGTTTACGGCCCGACAAACGGCCGAAAATAGGTAGTGTGAGCATACCCTTACTTCAGTGCTGGCTACTCACCAGAGAAGTATGTGAAGGTGGGTGGGATGGTGGGTACCACCAAACAGTCTTGTAGATATTGATATAGTGCACAAACAAGGCAATCAAGTGACACAGAAATAGCTGGAGCTCAAAAAGTAGATGGCGCTCGGCAGGTAGTTCAGGGATCTTGCAATGTCGCAGGGGTACTACAGTCTGTGCAGCAAGAGGGGGACTTGACAATCCTGTGTTGGAACTACTCCTAAGGGGAAAAGAAAAAAAATAACCTGAATTGGCAATTTCTTAACCAAGTATTTGGAATCAGAACCTGAACTGGAATACACAGTTAAAAAGTTTATTTGGCAGAAGTGTAAAGGCCTTATTTGAAAGCCATAGTTTGTCATACGCAGTCATTTCAAAGGGATCACCATATAAAAATAAAAACGTAAGATGCCAGTTCATTGCCTATAGAAAAACCAGGTCCTGTTCACAGAGTTTTTTGCAGGCAGAAA
The DNA here is from genome assembly GCF_050947455.1 of Rhinoderma darwinii. Taxonomy (NCBI): domain Eukaryota; kingdom Metazoa; phylum Chordata; class Amphibia; order Anura; family Rhinodermatidae; genus Rhinoderma; species Rhinoderma darwinii. The sequence continues at coordinate 252,614,947 of NC_134688.1, read as the reverse complement.
AAAAATATGCCAGGAGTTTTAAGAAAGATTTTGAACTGCCAGTTTTTGTTTTTTTCCCCGCGGCCATTGAATCTAATGCAAGGACTGTGGGCGTGCCATGGGTTTTTTCTGCCTCCTAATGATTCCAAGAAAGAATATGCAGCTTTTTTTCTTCCTGTAAGCGGCCAAAAGCCATCCGGGGAAAAAACACCTCTGCCTCCCATTGAAATCACTGGTGGGCGATTTTGGCCGTGTGAACTGACCCCAAGGCCCTGTTCACACTGAGTTTTTTGCAGAGGTTTTTGCCGCGGAAACCGCGGCAAAGAACGGCCGAAATGGACTCCCATTGATTTCAATGAGAGGTGGAAGCGTTTTTTTTTACGGCGAGCAAAAAAAAAACGCTCAGGGGAAAAAGAAGCGACATGCCCTATCTTGAGGCGTTTTCCGCCTCAAAAACCCCATTGAAATCAATGGGAGACGGAAATAAACACGATTTTTGCAGCGTTTTTCGGCAAAAAACGCTTGCGGTTATTCCATCTTTCTGTTGAAGAGACAGCTAAAAAAAAAGCCTAAAACATGGAGAAAAAAAAACGCGTGTGGTGCAAAACCACTTAAAGAGGCTCTGTCACCAGATTTTGCAACCCCTATCTGCTATTGCAGCAGATCGGCGCTGCAATGTAGATAAGAGTAAAGTTTTTTTTTAAACGAGCATTTTTGGCCAAGTTATGAAAATTTTTATATTTATGTAAATGAGGCTTGCAAAAGTACAACTGGGCGTGTTTAAAGTAAAAGACCAACTGGGCGTGTATTGTGTTAGTTACATCTGGGCGTTTTTACTTCTTTTACTAGCTGGGCGTTGTGAATAGAAGTGTATGATGCTGACGAATCAGCATCATCCACTTCTCTTCGTTACCACCCAGCTTATGGCAGTGCACAGACACACAGCGTGTTCTCGAGAGATCACGCTGTGACGTCACTCACTTCCTGCCCCAGGTCCTGCATCGTGTCGGACACATCGGCACCAGAGGCTACATTTGATTCTGCAGCAGCATCGGCGTTTGCAGGTAAGCGGCTACATCGACTTACCTGCAAACGCTGATGCTGCTGCAGAATCAACTGTAGCCTCTGGTGCCGATGTGTCCTCGCTCGTCTGACACGATGCAGGACCTGGGGCAGGAAGTGAGTGACATCACAGCGTGATCTCTCGAGAACACGCTGTGTCCGTGCACTGCCAGAAGCTGGGCGTTCTGAAGAGAAGTGGATGATACTTCTATACCCAACGCCCAGCTAGTAAAAGAAGTAAAAACGCCCAGATGTACGCACATAATACACGCCCAGATGTAACGAACACAATACACGCCCAGTTGGACTTTTGCAAGCCTCATTTACATAAATATAAAAATGGTCATAACTAGGCCAAAAATGCTTGTTTTAAAAAAAAACTAAAAACGTTACTCTTATCTACATTGCAGCGCCGATCTGCTGCAATAGGACATAGGGGTTGCAAAATCTGGTGACAGAGCCTCTTTAAAAAAAACAAAAAACCGGAGCTGATTTTTCCAGGCAGAATTTTCTGCCTGCAAAAAACTCTGTGTGAACATACCCTAAGGCCCTGTTCACACAGAGTTTTTTTTAATGTTTTTTGGCGCGGAAACTGCTCCGCAAAACTCGTCAAATAATGGCCGAAATGCCTCCCATTGATTTCAATGGGAGTTGGACGAGTTTTTTCACCGCGAGCAAAAAAACTGTCGCGGTAAAAAGAAGCGACATGACCCATCTTGAGGCAGTTTCCGCCCATTTCAATCAGTCAGAAAGGGTAAAAAAACAGCTCGACGAGTGTTTTGACGAGTTTTTGTCAAACCACTGTGCAAAAAACGTCTGGAGCCATTTTTGCAGGAAGAATAATAATAATAATAAATATTTTGACAAAAACCTTGTAAGGCTATGTTCACACGGAGTATTTTGCCGAGTTTTTTGACGCGGAAACCGCGTCGCAAAACTCGGCAAAAACGGCCCGAAAATGCCTCCCATTGATTTCAATGGGAGGCGTCGGCATCTTTTTCCCGCGAGCAGTAAAACTGCCTCGCAGGAAAAAGAAGCGACATGTCCTATCTTCGGGCGCTTCCGCCTCTGACCTCCCATTGACTTCAATGGGAGGCAGAGAAAGCGTATTTAGCAGTGTTTTATGCCCGCGGCGCTCAATGGCCGCGGGCGAAAAACTCCGCGAAAATCGGCGTGCAGGGAGAGGAAAATCTGCCTCAAACTTCCAAACGGAATTTTGAGGCAGATATTCCTCCTGCAAAATACTCCATGTGAACATAGCCTAACCATACTTCCAGATAATATCTTTATATTTTAAAGGATGCAGATTCCTACTTTCTTTAGACTCAATCCTGCATCTCATCTTTATTCTACATACGTTCACATCTCGTTTTTACTGTACGTCTGATGTGCCCGTTTTGACATGAGAAAACAGTGTAAAAAGGTTTACCACAGCGTGCACATTCATTTCTATGGTGAGGACGGATGTGCTAATGGTGTAGTTTGTGCTTACCTTTTGTGTGCTTACGTTCTATACTTTTTCTTTTCCCCCATGTCCTGAAAAGCGTAGTCTACTACGTTTTTCAGTATAGGAAAAAAGCAAAAATTGGATCCAGCGTTGAGTCCTTTCGGTCTGTTTAAAATAGGAAACTTCTTCCAAGTTTTATTGACAAGAGGATAAAAACAAGTGCGGTGAAATAAAATTATTTCCAGAGTACAAAATAGAGGGATAATGAGCAGTGTGAGCGGTGCCTACGCGTTTCTGACGCTGACTGCGTCCTTAGTCATGGCTTCTGGTGTATCTCGCTAGCAGTCTGTCAATTTATATCCGGTCTATTTTTAGTAACAGTTGATTGCGGTTCATCTAGGGAACTCCTTGGAGTTCCCTGGAACGCAAATCACTTCCTGTATTACGGGAGGAAATTTGCATAGAACAGGTAAACGAGTGAACTTAGTCTCTCGTATCTGATCTTCAGGTAAATAATTTTTATTCTTCATTTTCTATTATTGTATAATTTTATGAGGATATTATTAATTATATACCTTGGTTGTCATTGTATTTTTATAGTATTTATAAAGAACTTTATTATAGACATTATGAAAATTGCGTCCCTAGTGGTAGTCTTGTACCGGAAATGTTGACTGGTTAAAAACAAGTGTGAGTGTGTGTAACGTGAGTATAAAAAATTGCTCTTTTTGTGGGAGATATTATCGAAGACGGATTTTATTCTATTTTTTATGACAAATATATGTAATGTAATTATTATGTGTTTATATTTATATGGAATACAAGTTTGATCCTTATTATACACTAAAACTTGGTTTCCACAATGTTTAATTGTCTGAGAACTTTATTGTGACTTCTAGTATATGTCCGGTATTAATTACATTAAACCGAAATTATTTTTAAAAATATGTGTAGGATTTTGGTGAGATACAACGTATAATAAGAGGGTTTTTAATAAATTGATATTTTTAAATTTTCAAGATGTCCGGATTGTTGGCCCCGGAGGGACTGTAGACAAGGCAACGTGAGTATCAAATTCATTGAAACAATCTGCCACGGTTGTAATATATATAATAAAAGGTTCATATTATCTATATTAATTACTGGTGTTTTGTATATGGTCTGTGGTCTCTAGAAATATATTTGCAGGTTTTATTATATTTTGATATTGGTCATTTTCAGTACTTCTCAAAAACGTATACGTTTTTGATATTTGTATTGAAGTCAACAATGACGTATGGATGACGTATGCAATATTAAACACTACGTTTGCATACGTAAAACATATACCGTTTTGTAATCTTATATGGCAAATCTTGACTTTACAAACGTATACGTTTTTCTAAGAAAGAACGGACACAAATGTATAAACGTACACTACAAAAAAACTTAAGCGTATGTTACAAATGCACACGTTTTGGTAACTTTAAAAACGTAAACGTCGTCGTATACCACAAACATGTGCACAAGATGTGAACTGAGCCTTACAGTAAAAGATCACTTTTCTTACCCCATATGGAAACATCTACTTATTGGGGCAGTAGATAGATGCAGATCAGCAGCACAAGACAATTTTTCAAGCGGGTGCACGCCTCCTAGGTCACAGTCCAAGAGTGACCCCTCAATCAGGACAAAAAGAAATTGAGACAGCACTACCAAATAGTCAAAACGAAGATCCTTTTATTCCACGTGTGTGCACACACGTGGAATAAAAGGATCTTCGTTTTGAATATTTGGTAGTGCTGTCTCAATTTCTTTTTGTACTTATTGGGGCAGGGGCGTAAGTAGGAAATACTGGGCCCCATAGCAAACTTTTGACTAGGGGCCCCCCCAGGTGCCACACGCGGCCCCCCTTATAGTGCCCCACGTAGATTGTGTCATACGGCCCCTCTGTGGACCGTGCTATACAGCCCCCCCCTGTATACAGTGTCACACCCCACTTGTAGATAGCACCCCCACCTCCCCCTTGAAGATAGTGGCATACAGCCCCCCCCTGTAGATAGCGCCATAAACGCCCCCCTGTATATAGTGCCATACAGCCCCCCCCCCCTTAGTAGATAGTGCCACACACAGACCCCTGTAGATTGCGCCACACAGACCCCTGTAGATGGCCCGGGTCCAGACCTCTATGATGACTCCCTGCCACGACCCATTTCTGTAGTTCTCTGCTCAGATGTCTTCAGCTTCTCACTTTTAAAACATTTCTGCACCTATAAACGAAGATAAAATTCTCAACAACTCTAAATATAACAGTGCCATAAGCTGCACCTCTAACTGTAATAGCGCCATACACTGTGTCCCTGATTATAATAACACCGTACACTGTGTCCCACACACACCCCCTGTAGATAGTGCCCTACATAGAAGCCCCTGTAGATAGTGCCCCACAAACAGCCCCCTGTAGTTCGTGCCCATATATGGACTCCAGAGCTGCAAGGCAATAGTGCTAACCACCGAGTCACCGTGCTGCCCTACATATTAGGGATGTCACGATACCAGAATTTGAACTTCGATACCGATACTTAGTTTAGTATTGCGATTTAGATACTTTACCAACAGTAATAAAAAAAAAAAAATTGTTCTGTTTTCTGATGTGAGGCGCGACGTGTGATGAATTTTGAATGCGCCTCACCGTAATAGTAATTAATCCCATCCTGTTTGTCAGTCATAATGGGTTAATGTGTGAGGTACATGATGGGGTTAATTACTATTAATGTGAGGAACATGGAGGTTAAATTCATCGCACCTCGCGCCTCACATTAATAAGTGAATGAAAGCCGTGTTTATTTCATTTTTTTTAGAGCGTACACATCATAAATGATGCAAAAAAATAGTTGTGCAGGTTATTACGGCCGCGCCATTACTGAATGTGTATATTTTATGTATTGAGACTTATTTGAATGTTTATTGTAAAAAATGTGTATGTGTATTTTTTTTAAATGTAACAATACTTTGTTTTTACTTTATTTTTAAACTTTAATGTACTGACATATCAGATATGTGCCAGTACATTAGCCTGTGGACGGATAGCACACAGGCTGTTGTTAGGACATACCTCAGTATGCCCTAACAACAAGAAAAATGGTAAGACAGCCCTGGGGTCCGTCAATAGATCCTGGGCTGTCTGCCCATATATGGTATGGCCCTCGATCGCGTCACAGGAATTCCCCGTGACGCGATCCACGGGCATCCCCCCTTCTCATTTTCTGCTGAATGCTGCAGTCAGCTGTGATCGCAGCATTCAGAGGAATAACGGTGGAGAGGTGAGGTTTCTCTGATCTCCGCCGTTATAGAGCGGGGCTGCAGCTGTGTAATACAGCCATTGCCCCGCTCCTGACAGGAAGTGCGTGAACGCGGTCAGCATGAGGAGATGCGGCCGGCGCTGCACTAATGAGCTGCGGTTCAGGCACTGAGGACAGAACATGGGGGTGATTTGCAGCGCGCCCGCCATGTTCTGTCTTCAGTGCCGCCGGTCATTAGTGCAGCGCCGGCCGCATCATCGTGACCCCGCGCACTTATCAGGACTCCGGAGCGGAGCAATGGCTGTATCACACAGCTGCAGCCCCGCTCTCATACATTCATGTATTACTATACTGAGCTGTGCGGCTGCGCAGCAAAGTATCGAAATACAGGAAATAGCGGTATCGAACCGTTTAGGGATGCACAGTATCGAAGTTTCGATGCATCGTGCATCCCTACTACATATAGCTTCCCATATAGACCGTGTCCCACATATAGCCCACCCCTGTAGACAGTGCCCTACATATAACCCTCCTGTAGACAGTGCCCTACATATAGACCCCCTGTAGACACTGCCCTACATAAAGCCCACCTGTAGACACTGCCCTACATATAGACCCCCTGTAGACAGTGCCCTACATATAGACCCCCTGTAGACACTGCCCTACATAAAGCCCCCCTGTAGACACCGCCCTACATATAGACCCCCTGTAGACAGTGCCCTACATATAGACCCCCTGTAGACCGTGCCCAACATATAGACCCCCTGTAGACACTGCCCTACATAAAGACCCCCTGTAGACAGTGCCCTACATAAAGACCCCCTCTAGACAGTGCCCTTCATAAAACCCCCCTGTATTTTTATTTATTTTATTTTTCTTTCGCTTTGGCCTTATTTATTGTTTTTCTTTAATGTATGGAGGCCTTCCCTCCACTGTGTTCTGTATCTGTGTGTATTGAAACTCAATAAAAATTTTGAATATGAAAAAAAAAAAACTGTAGACAGTGCCCTACATATAGCCCCCTGTAGACAGTGCCCTACATATAGCCCCCCTGTAGACAGTGCCCTACATATAGCCCCCCTGTAGACAGTGCCCTACATATAGCCCCCCTGTAGACAGTGCCCTACATATAGCCCCCCTGTAGACAGTGCCCTACATATAGCCCCCCCCTGTAGACAGTGCCCTACAAATAGCTCCCCCTGTAGACAGTGCCCTACAAATAGCTCCCCCTGTGGATAGTGCTTCACATATAGCCCCCAGAATAGTGTCCCTGATATAGCTCCCCCTGTATATAGTGCTCCACATCCCCACATATAGACCCCCCCTGTAGAGAATGCCACTCACAGATTTATAAAAAAAACAAAAAACAAAACACAACAAAAAAACTTTACATACTCACATGATCCCGTTCCCGCGCCGTCCGTGGCCAATGCAGACCTGCTCTCTTCCGACCAGGTCTGCTGGGGCTGAACGACGCAAGATCATCTCGCCGCTAGCGTAGTTGAAAGTCACCGATTGGCGGGGCAAGTCATTCTGCCCCGTCATTGTAAGGAGCTGAATGGTCGGGTGTCATTCAGCACTAATGCATGTATTTGTACCTGCGTGCTATAGACGCAGGTACAATTACTGCAAGGGGGGTGGCTGTCGCTAGCACCGGGGCCCCCTCCTGTGCCCCCGGCCCATAAACATTAGAGGCCAGGCGACACGGGCCCTGTAGTGGCGTTGCTACCGCTGTAGCAGTCATAATGGCTGCTAGCAGCGCCACCGGGCATGGGGGGGGCCGTGTCGGCGGGCGACACAGGCCCCCTCATGCCGCGGGCCCCTTACAAATGCTGAATATGACATTGTATCACTTCACATGAAACATTATCTGAATAATTTGTCTTAGAACCTTTTTGGCTTTTGGTACCGCAGAGACTACTACTACTACAACAACAACAACAACAACAACAACAACAACAACAACAACAACAACAACAACAGTGTCTATGGCCAGCTAGAACTAATATACAATCAGGTTTTTCGACTACACTAGTGAATTTTCTTGGTATCAAAAGGGATTTATAATCATTTCTTTATAGAAAAAGTTCTCCTCTGCATGTTCCTCTTACTCATTTACTATTCAGAAAAGTCATATGAATTTACATAAATTATTGGTAGAAACTTTAGACATGGTGGGAGTATGCAAATTAGCTCTCCATCAGAAGGAAGAAAACAGTCTCTCTACTGCCACCTATAGGTGACTAGCCTGCAAGTCAATGTCTGACCCTTTATAGAGCTTTGAAACACGACTCAATTTTATAGACAAACCAGAGACACCCATCTGTAGACAGCACCGTTCCCTGACTTTAAGACTCCAACCCTACCAGCTGGATCTCTGCAAGGAGAATCACTACCTACCAAGATGTTGGGAGTAGTTCAGAAGTATCATCAAATTGCTAAAGTTGTGTGGTATTCATTTTACCGAAGGGCTGCTTACCGTAATGAATTTACTCATGGACTATCAAGTAAGTTCATGGTAGGGCAGGACAAATCCAATAGCCAATGCGCCTAGAAACATGCTATAGCACATATCTTTTGGAGTTGTTTTTAAATTAGGTCTACAAAAGTTCTTATTGTTGGGCTACTTAAAAAATATTGGCCTCACCGCTCCCATAACCCCTTCCGGCTCTGCGCCGTAATATTACGTTGTGCTTACGGTTACATAAAAAGAGCAGCTGTACTATTACGATGTGATGGCGCAGGCTCAAGAGCTCAGCCTGCGCCATTACTCCAATCCCGGCCGTTTAACCCCTTATGTACCTGGTCAAGGCTGACCGCGCCGTAATGGTTAGACAGAGGGAGGGGGCTCCCTCGGTCAATCTGTGCCCCGCAATTGTGGGGCGCCGATGGGTAGCTATGACAGCTGGGTGTCTAACAATGGACACCAGGTCTGCCATATGCAGAAGCCTATTGGATTGCCTGTCTGTTTTACACGGAGACATTTAATACATTGCAATAACGAAGTATTGCCATGTATTATGTGAGCGATCAGAGTGTCAGATGTTCCAAGTTTGTTTTGAAAAAAAACCAAAAAAAAAACCACTATACATATTTGGTATCTCCACATTCCTAACCACCAGTTCAATAAAATTAACAATATTTATCCCAGACCGTAAATGGCGTTAAAAATAAAATACAATGCTAAATTTGCTGTTTTTTGATCGTCCCATCTTCCAAAAAAACTGAATAAAGCGTAATCAATAGTATGAACCACAAAATGGTGCCATTAAAAATGCATCCCTTAAAGAAACAAGTGCTTATATGGCTACTTTGACAGAAAAAAAAAAAAAAAAAGTTATGGCTTTTGGAATGCAGAGATGAAAAAACAAAAATGTTGCTGTGTCCTTTGGTACAAAATAGGCAGTCTTTTGGGGGTTACTCCACAAATGACATGTATCATCTATAGAAATATGTATATATTTTTTTATCTCAGAGCTCCACACTGCACTATCGACTTGAATTCTAGTTGGTTATATACCAAACTACTCCTAGTTTGGTTTTAAAATTAAACAAATAAAATACATCAAGTCTCGCCACAGGGCTAACTCACGGCTCCTGCGTAATACAGTACAGATTATCATCTTTAGGAGTCCTCGCTGCGGTTAAACCCTTCAGAAAGCCGGTAGGTGAAACCGGTCGGGCACCGTCTGTGACGGGATTTTAAATCAGATATGCGGTCATGCAAGGTTTTATTTTGTGAGTAGAATAAAACTGGCAGATTGTTTACCTTTAAAATGGTAACATGCATTGTTGCTGCATTCCTCATATGCAGTGCGGTTCATACCAGCTGATCGGATATTCTGGGAGTGGAGCGACTTCTGTGAAATTCTGGCCAGTACGAGGATCTGTAGTTGGTGAAGGACAAGCGCCTTGATTTGAGACGCCGAGGTGGAGTCCAACAGCATCAAGGACACAAATTTCAAAATTGGGACTGTATTATGCTACGAGATAGGTGGCGAGACCTCCTATGTATTTTATTCAACTCACCTCTCAGATAGTCGGAAAGTCGTCTCATCTCGGTGCAGAACTAATATACAGGATAGGTGATAAATGTCTGATCACTAGGGGCCCCCCACCCCTGGAACAACGCCCCCCTCCTAACTGCACGATTGCAGTAAGGATGAGTTTGAATAGAGTAGTGGTCCTGCATGTCCCCCTGCAGCTTCATTCAATGTCTATGGGGCTGACCTAAACCAGCCAAACGCTATACTCAGCTGTTTCTGTCAGCCTATAGACACTGAATAAAGTGGCAGAGCAGGTGTGACCACCACTCCATTCAAACTCCTTACTGCGGTCGTGCAGCGGGGAGGAATGGGGGTTCACCATTTCTGGTGATCAGTGGGGTCCCAGGAAATCAGACATTTATCACCTATTCTGTGGATAGGTGATAAATGTCCTTCGTGGGATAACCCCTTTAACTCTGCAGTAATTCATCTTTTCCTTCGCTAATGTAAAAGTACAGGCATAATCCATTTACTTTAAATCATGGTTGAGTAAGACCTCATGCACATTACCGTGTCCAATATGGATCCATAAGGCGCACTGTATTTTGACAATTTGCTGGCCATGCTGCGTGCCATATATCAGAACTAATTTTCGCACCATTAAAGTGCTTCTAGGTTGTGAATACAATAGAGCATAAAATGACATATTATATGTGGGATCTGCACAGAAATACCATGTTATACATAGCGGCAAAGCATAACACAAACAGCCGTATTCGGGATCCATACCACACAGAACTGGTACGCATCGCCAATACATTCTTGTGTGATAGCCCTTAAAGGGCTGTCCAGGATTAGAAAAAAAGCATTGCTGCTTACTTCCAAAAACAGCGCCACTGCTGTCCAAATGTGTGTGGTATTGCAGCTCAGCCCCATTTACTTCAATGGAGCAAAGCTGTAATAACAGACAACCCATTGACAGGCGTGGGGCCATTTCTGGAAGAAGCTAGGTTTTTCTAGTCGCAAACAACACCTTTGAATATAAATCTATCGAGTACTGCCTGAACGAAAAATGCAGGTGCTGGAGCGTAACACTTCATTACTGGGTTGTCACAGGCCTGCCACCAGTAGTAAGTATACAGATAACTGGATTTGATCTAATGGACAAACATTTTGATAAATCATGAAGAGTTGGCATTATTCCTTTAAAAAAAGATTGATCCAACTTTTTTTGACCACTACCTGGCTCTGGATCTCACTCCGCTCACAGTAGGAGCTCCACCATGGACGGCACCTCCTGCAGATCCAGGGTCACAAAGGGGAGTTCGGCAGTATGATGTCCGATTCGGGCCCCGGCGGCCCCCAGCCATGTCTGGGCTTATCTCAGTCACAAACAAGACATATATGGTTGATGGACCTGCTGTTGCACAAAATACATCAAATATAAAAAAAAAACATCATTACATAAAGGGATATTGCATGTGCACATATCAATGGAAACTCTTATAAAAATTGGTGTTTCCCACTTCAATTACTCAATAAATACAACTCCTAAACAAGCAATTATATGGACCTTCAGGTCATGCCCTGAGTGCGTTAGGACTGTTGCTTAGCAACAGAACTTAAGACACGCAGGTGACACGTGCAGATCTCAGCGCTCTTGTGAAGAGCTGAACGTGTCACCTTCATTCGGCAGAATTGCTGGAACCACATAGCAATACACACGGATAGCAAGTCCACCTCGGTAAAAGTGTATCCCGTACTTATATTTCGTGTTTAAATTAACTTGCATCTAGTAAGCAGGGGAGATGTGGCAGGGGCCAGAACGTGACCTTGTCTTCGTTTTTTTAAACTAATCAATAGCGTTGTCGACTTCGCTATTGATTCCGTCGAAAAAACGGAAACCTGACGGAATGGTGATGCAAACACAAGCTAAGGTTTCCGTTTGCCTTTCCGTTGAGGGGTACTCCCCACAGAAACCTCAGACGGAACCCCTCAACGGAAAGCCAACGCTGATGTGAACAGGCCCTTATGTCCGTGTCCGCATTTTTAGTGCATGCTGTGCAACATCTGGGATTTTTTACGGACTCTATGACAGACACCAATTCAGATGTGAACAAAGCCTTAGCCACTTCAAGCACAGTCGATCTTTCACTTTTTCAATACAGATCACAAAATGAAAGACAAGATCTGATTGGCCCCTAAAGGCAACACCTCTGCTTCCCATCTGCACTAGCTTTTATACCCAGGCTCCATATACAGAAATACAGGCTTATAAAGCTCTGTTCACATCTGCTTCATGGTCTTCATTCATAACAGAAACCAGGACGCAGTACCTGATCTGTCGAATGACAGTCTCTATTGACATATAATGGGGTCTGTCAGGTTGTGCTGCGCTATTTCTTCCATAAAGTATGACAGAATCTACAACTATATATAAACAGGACCTACATGACTGATTCACAGGGCAGTGGCCTCAGCAGCCCTACATTTGCATCAGAAATTATTGATTCTGATAGTGAGAATATATATTATGGAAGTGGCATTTAAGCAACTACCCAAAAGTGACAAATGGTGAAGCAACGCTTAAAAGTGACCACAAGCATTCAAGATGTATCATTACTGTGCAGTCAGATATAAAACCAACCGTAACATGGCAGAAGCCAGCCGCACAGTCACTACAGCATGCAGAAGCTGAGGGGATAGTAGCAATGCACAAGTGTCCAGCAGTAAGGAGCGGTGCCACAAGATGTATCACACTGCGTTCTACCTCCCAGAAATAGCTCCACATAAAACCACCAGGCTCTTACCACCTCTGTACACCAAAATACCCAATATTAGGAACTCAGGACCAGACCAATTCGCGCACCCTAGGCCTCGTTTACTTTGCCTCCCAAAAGGTTCAGCAGCCAATACCCCCCCCCCCCCCCCAAACACTCACCACTTCTGTCCGGCGGGAACGCGCCTTGTGTCATAAAGTGCGAGGACGCGCAACGAGACCCAGTTCGTAAGGGAAACGCGCCTGAGTGCGTGATGACATCACACGCCTAAACGCAAAGGCCAGATTCTTCACTGAGCATGCGTGGCTTGCAGTGCTGGCTGAGCTGCGTGCGCTGCTGGAACGTCAAAGAGCTGTATGGATAATGGCGTTTCATTCTAGGTCGTTAAAACAACACCACATTTTAGGGTTCTTATCTGTATTTACACAGTTAACAGACGGGCGTAATGTACCCGTGTTTTAGTCCTCATTGTGATGCGGTCACTATTCACTACCCGACCACGTGTCTGTTGACCCGAACTAACAGCATCATGGGGAGGCCTAAGGCTATGTTCACACGGAGTATTTTGGGGGAGGAATATCTGCCTCAAAATTCCGTTTGGAACTTTGAGGCAGATATTCCTCTCCCTTTACGCCGATTTTCGCGGCGACTATCGCGCCGTTTTTCGCCCGCGGCCATTGAGCGCCGCGGGCATAAAACAGCGAGAAATACGCTTTCTCCTGCCTCCCATTGAAGTCAATGGGAGGTCAGAGGCGGAAGCGCCCGAAGATAGGGCATGTCGCTTCTTTTTCCCGCGAGGCAGTTTTACTGCTCGCGGGAAAAAGACGCCGACGCCTCCCATTGAAATCAATGGGAGGCGTTCTCGGGCCGTTTTTGCGACGCGGTTTCCGCGTCAAAAAACTCGGCAAAATACCCCGTGTGAACATAGCCTTAGGCTGGCTTCATATTGTGTGCTTTGTTGCGGTTTTATCTTGCGTTTTTGTTTTGGTGGATAAACTAGTTCATAAAAAAAAAAAGCCACAGTGTGAACCCAGCTTAAGTACCCCTGCATACTCCCCTGCCATTAGGGGACTTGAAGGTCCAACTATCCGATCGCTGTTATAATCCACTTCAATACTTATGTATTCCAGTGTATTATAACTGTCAGTTTCACACAGGTCCTGCCTCTGGCATTGCAGCCATTGCTGATGGTGTTCTAGCCCCTTAGATGACGCGGTCTCAATTGACCGCGACATCTAAGGGGTTAATCAGAGGGGACCACCGCAATCAGTCCCTGGGGAATGAGCTGTGATTACTGCTCGAGACAGCTGTTATCACAGCTCTTACATGTGTCAGGGTGGGGGGAATGGCGCTGGGTTAAAGCCCCAACCTACTATTATGAGGGTGACTGCGAACGGTGCGCTCAGCTCGACGTAATAGTACTGTGCATGGCGTAAAGGTGTTAAGGACGGGAAAGACTACCTCGCTTAATTGGTCTCCAGGGAAATGAGTATGGGTTGCACATTTAAGGCCTCATGCACACGACCGTAGCCCGACCGTAGCCGTGTGCACGCCCGTGATTTTCGTGTCGGCCGGCTGCGGACTGTCAGCGGACTGTCAGCCGCAAGCCGCCCGCACATGCACATGGCCGGGCCATTGTTTTCAATGAGCCCGGACCGCAACTCCGGACCATAATAGGACATGTCCGTACTTTCTGCGGTCCGGGTTCCCGGGCCGTGCACGGACCGCAAAAACTACGGTCGTGTGCACGGCCCCATAGAAAAGAATGGGTCCGCAATTCTCCCGTGGATTTGCGGGGGAATTGCGGACGCAAAAACACGGTCGTGTGCATGAGGCCTTAGTTGGAGATAAGGTAAATAAAAGTCATTAGTGAGAAGAAACCTCTTTGAGCTGTTGAAAAGATTGGAACCCCCCCCACACAGACACATACGTCCCCCATAATCAGCCCCCTCCCCCGGCTATCTATCCAGAGGTGCTTAGGAAAGTCAGGAGCTTGGGGAGAAATAGATTATTCCACAAGGGAATCAGCCCTTGAATAAGAGCATGGATCGTGCTCGAAACGCGTAGGCTTTTATCTATTTGCCATTCTAACCACCTTGTTACACTTCCTGTGTTCGCCATTTATTGTTCACATCTAATAAAAGTGGAAATCGAGTTTCCCCACATTGATTTTACTTTGCTGGATCCTCTCCTCCTTTCTTTTGCATTGCTTGCCGTGTGCCGTCGCGGAGATCCGGGCGAGATCTGAATACAAGAACGTGGAGCTGGTGAGCTGGAGGTTTCCTCCTACCCTCTCTTTCCCTTCTACGATTTCTCTGTGGAAACGTCTTACCCTGCTGAGTAACATTGAGCTCTGACTGGAGACCATATTACTAGAAATTGTCTAAGGATAGGGTGATCTTTAATATTGATACTGGGTCCATGCCATTTGCAAGACAAGAGGTGAGAAGGGCAATTATATAATTCAGAGTAGGGGTAAATGAGCAGTTCTAAAGTCCTGCTGTTTTCCAGATGGGCAGCCCAGTAATTTAGTTTGAAGTCTGGTAGTGCATCTCCACCTGTCTCTCATGTCCTATATAAGTGCTGTGTTGTATGGCAGGGTCTTTTATTAGCCCAGATAAAGGACGCAATGATCCTTCGCAACTTCTGGAAGAAATTGATAAGTAGGAGATTGTACATATAAAATTTCGGGTGCAAAAATTGTCTTTACCAAACTAATCCTAGTTCGCAAAGTGATAGCTTGGACCATGCCTGCTTAATAAGAGGGAGAACGTTTAAGGAGTAGTAGACGAGTATACTTCTCAAGAACTACATATCAAGATAAATCATTTCGGTTTATACTTTTAGGGGTTGGAAGGATACCGATTGACTAGTTGAAGTAAAATCTATTGGAAGAAAGTGTAGTTTAGCACAAGTTATACAGAGGCCAGAATATGACCAAAATTCTGTAATTAACTGGAGTACTGTCGACAAAGAAGCGCCTGCATTCCGTCAAATACAATAGTGTATCATCTGCATATACACTAACCGTTTTGTCACTGAACACAGCGTCAAACCCACCACCCTAGGGGTGCGTCTGAGGAGCTCCACCAGGGGTTCAATAGCCAGGGCATATAACGGGGGAGACAGTGGGCTTCCTTGCCTCCGTTGCTGAGGGAAAATCTGATGGAAATCCATTCACCATGACCGAGGCAATAGGATCGTAATCTAATATAAGTATCCATTTAATAAAACTCAATGGGAAAGCAAATTTTTTGTTAGTGCCCATAAGTTTTCCCATTTCACCGTATCGAAGGCCTTAGTCGCGTCCAAGGAAACCAAGACCCTCGATCCATAGTTATCTTGAGGAGCCAGTAGGTTCAGAAAGAGTCGTCTCAAGTTTGGGGCAGTAGATTTTCCTGTGGGCCAGGATCATGGCCAAAGTTTTTATATCTACTTGGAAAAGCTAGATTGGACGGTATGACGAGCAGTGAACTGGATCTTTGACTGGTTTAGGGATAACTACTATTTTGGCCTCGGTCAGGAAAGACGGAAGATGGCCAACGTCGTAAGTCCACTGTAACAATTTCAAAGGGCAGGGGACCAAATCTGCCCGGTTTTATTGAACTTGACCAGGAGTCCATCAGTCCCTGGAGATTTGTGGTTTTGCGGGGAGGGCATGGCTAAACATACCTCATGCTCCTTAATAGGTTCACCCAAGGAGTCTCGCTGGTCTTACAAAAGGGAAGGGAGGGGAAGAAACTCCTGGTATATTAAAGTGTCACGAGGAGCTTGCTGTGAGAAGGACATAACCTATCTACATTGAGGGAAACAAAAATGCCACACAGGTATATGACCAGTAAGAAACGGTTGTGAATGTACGATAGTTCAAAAATTATTACTGAGGCATTTGAGAAAGATATACCAAGCGTAACTTGGTGTATTAACCCAGAGGGGACATGAAGAAAACCTACAACTGGAAAGGGTCAATAATTACACAATAATCATGACATAATTAAAAAAATATTTTATTAAAGACATGTATACAAAAAATGATAAAAAATTAGTTATACAATGCAATTGAGGGCGTTAGCCTGTGCCAGGAGTATATAAAAGAATCCAGAGGATATGTGCACAAGGACAGACAATTTGTCTGTGTAGATTCAACAAGTGAGCATGTGGTAATGAAACCTAAGAAAGAACAATTTGTATGCTCATACAAGGGCTAATAGAACGTATTTGGAACAGATCACACTGGTCAATGTCAGACAGATTATCGATATATGTCTCAAACAGGTAGAGAAACCATGTCTCAAAACATGCATGCACATGAACAAATGTAACAATTAGGAAGAAGCCATGAAAGCTACCCCCAATAATATAAAGATAAGAATAATCAGATCGTGAGCATGCTGTTTGGCACAGTAGAAGAACCGAGTGGAAAATAAATCATGGTTTAACATGACCAAAGACCAGAAAAGCCAGCACAAATAAACACATACCCATGTGGGAGCTCCTGCACAGGAAATGACGCCGGACCCGACGCGCTTTTCAGCTAATGCCTTCATCCGGGGGTGTCGGGAGAATGACCAGATATCGCATCCGGCAAGGCAGCGATGTCTGGTCTTCCAATGCTCCGGTGAAGTTACTGTGGGAGCAAGTGACGGCACAGCGTGATCTTGCGAGATCACATTGTGCTGTGAGTACAGCTGGACATGAATGAAGAGAAGTGTATGACGCTGATTGGTCACACACTTTTCTTTACAACTCTCACCTGGTCAAAAGTAAAAAAAACGCCCAGTTGGGCATTAAGAACAAATTTGCATAAATCTTAAAATCTCCATAAATTTGTCAAAAATAAAAGTTTAAAAAAAAAACAAAAAAACCCAGTACTTATCTACATCAAAGCGCCTATTACATTAGGTAGGAGATAGGACAGTTATAAACTGATGACAGCCTCTTTACAGCCGTGGACATGCGAACAAGTGACATTAAAATCTGCTAACCGGGGGCGTGGCTTGACGATGGCGGTGTGAGGACGCGTGTCCTCAGAGCTCCGGACCCGCATCACTCCCTACACACTACCACGGGCAATACTTACCTGCTCCAGCGCCGGGATGACCAAGGGGAGACACCGCAAGTCTCAGTCGGTCACCCCAGGTCCCTCCTCAATGGATCGTTACCTGCGATCCGGCCGCGATGGGTCTTCACCGCGGCCCTCCTCCATCCCAGCAGTAGGCCGCAGCAGATCCCCGACGTCGCGTGGGGAATCTCCGCCCACCGGCACCGTAGTCCCGGCTGGATCTTCCAGAGGACTGCAGGACCGCTCCTCTGATGCTCTGTCCCCGGAGGTAGGTCCTGATGCAGGGATCGTGGCAGGGTCTGTGCCTCCGGGGAGAGCTGCCGCTCCCCTCCCCCAGCAGCATACCCCTGAGACCGGACGGGAACATGGCCGCAGGGGAACAAATGGCGTGGAAGATAAGGCGCCACTCTCCTCCGCTGTCCCCTTGCATTACTACACTGAGGACATGTCACCATTGAGCCAGGGCACACCAGCTATACTAAGGGGCCCGCTCACCTCCTCCGATGACCGGGGGGATCCCCACCTAACGACTTCTACTGGCCCCCCTCCTTCTATGGAACGGACCCTGGCAGAGTTATGGGAGATGGTGAGGGCACTGCCCACGAAATCAGATTTGGATGCTCGCCTAGCCCGACTGGAAGAGAAACATGACCGGGTCATAGGGGTGGTGATCCAGGACTTACGATCTTTAACCGCACGGGTAGACGCATTGGAGCGCCAGAACTCTGTTCACACAACGGACATTTCGGTCCTCTCTCAGTCTATGGACACCCAATCGACTCAAATGAGGAACTTCTCCCTGCACCTGGACGACGTGGAAAACAGGGGGAGACGGAACAACTTAAAGCAGAATCTGTACCGCCTGAGGAGCTATACGAGGTCGTCACCCATATATTCAACAAGCTCATGGACACACCACGCGATTTGGCCATTGAAATGGATAGGGTACATCGCTTGGCAGGCCCACGGAACAGGGAAAGTAATCGTCCCCGAGATGTCATCTGCAGGGTGCACTTTTATAAACAAAAAGAGGACATTGCACGGCGAGCTTGGGGCCATTCCTTTCCAGGGTGCGGAGGTGACTATTCTGCCGGATGTCTCTAGGCTGACCCTACATATGCGCAGGGTGATACACCCTTTGCTGGAGGCTACCAAAGAAGTGGGCGCTTCCTACAGATGGGGCCATCCCTTCCACGTCATTCTCCGCCGACAGGGGCAATCCTTTGCTGTTCGCTCACCGGACGATTTGGAAGCATCCTTCCGTTTCCTAGAAATCTCCCCAGTGCGCCTCCCAGACTGGACGGAGCCGCCGCTCTTCCCCAGGGAGGGACTGTTCCCGGACTCTGTGCGCCCTTCTCTACTTCCTCCTAGAGACGTTCCTCGTGAGCAACGGGCATCTGGTCGGCGCTCGCCCCGAAGAAATTGATCGGCCAGCGGCCAGAAGGCTAATGTATCACTGTACCCATGAGGATATCATTGGGGGGCTGTTTGTTATGAGTGTCTAACCCCCCTTCCTTTTCTCCTCAGGTTTCCTCTCAGGTTTTTGCGGGAGGGAGTGTTGCCAGGCCAAAGGGGAATTTTAGGTTGGCCAGGGGGACTAGTCTATGAGGTCTGGGGGAATGTCTCAGGGAACCTTTTCCCCCATCATACTGCGCTGTGGTGGGAGGTCAGGAAACTACATACACCCGTTACAGTAATCCAGCCGAGTCCGGGGTTCCGGCCTGCTCTTATTTGGGCTTAAACAACCTTAGTCCCAATTAGTGGCGAGTCTCAGGGAGATCACCTCTTCACGCCGCTGTCCTTCTACGTTCCCCACTAGGTTTCCGCGCTGTTGTGTCGTGTTCAGGGGGTGTTTTCTCCCGGGCCCGTCATAACACGCGAAGTATTGTTTAGGGGTTTTGTACTCCGCTGTTAGTGGGACGCTAGTGTCCCTTTTCTTGGCCCTTCCCCCTCTCTACGGGGGTAACCGTCTCTTTCCCCACCTTTCTCCCCCTTTTCTCTTTTCCTACTGTGACTCCACATGTCTAACATTACGGTTGTTTCCCTGAATGCACAGGGCTTGAACGTTCCAGAGAAGAGATCCTCCATCCTCCGTCTTCTATGGAAAAAGAAAGCGCATGTGGCGTTCCTCCAGGAAACTCACTTCCGGGCGGACAGCGTTCCACGGTTGACGGACTCTCATTACAGTATCACAGTACCTCACTGGACTCCAAGACCAAGGGGGTCTCTATCTTTATCTCTCGTTCTCTTCCGTGGGAGCACGTGGAGACTCGCACAGATGGAGCGGGACGGTATATCTTCATGAAGGGTAGGTTGGCTAACACACTGTTCACATTGGCCACATGCTATCTCCCCAACACCGGTCAGGTCGCCTTTTTTGAAGGGGTCTTGACGGAGTTGGATGGTTTTTTGGAAGGCACTCTCATACTAGGGGGGGACCTGAACCTTACATTAGACCTGACTATAGACTCCTCACGCGGACACTCGTCGTTACCCAGGTCGGCACACTGCCGGGTGCGTCGGTTGTTACATGAATACCAATTGATAAACGCGTGGCGGCTTATGCACCCGACGACAAGAGACTACACCTTCTTTTCGGCCCCCCACAACACATACACCAGACTAGACTACTTCTTCCTGCACCACCCCCATCTCTCCAACCTCTCCTCAATAGATAACATAACCTTCTCGGACCACGCCCTCATTAGACTCTCTCTCTGTCTCCCTGCAGCCCACCCTCGCTCCTGGCAGTGGCGGTTAAATGATTCGCTCCTGCTTATTTTTCTACGAATGTATCCCCAGAAGTCAGTCCGCTCAGTGTTTGGGAGGCACATAAGTGCGTGATCCGGGTTTCCTTCATCCGGATCGGATCTAAACTTAAAAGGGAGCGGACGGGTCACTTGAGTTAACTGTTATCTCGTATACACCTCCTCGAGCAGTCCCACAAGGCTTCCTTGGACCGGCTGATGGGGGTGGAGTTGGGGCAGTTGCGTATTCAGGTCCGTTCTCTTTGTCTTGCTAAGGCTAGGGCCTCCCTAGTAAAGTGTAGATGACATTTCTACGAATTCAGTAACAAACCAGGTAGGACTTTGGCACGGGCATTGCGGAAAACTAGGTCACGCACCTATGTCCCCCAGGTACAGGTCCCTGGAGCTGGGGGTTTACACCACCCCCAGGAAATCTCGGAAGCCTTCCGGGCGTACTACCACTCACTCTACAATCTCCCGCGGACCTCTCCCACCGCAGATGGGGGAACTAGATGGGAGCAGATGGAGGCATATCTCCGCTCCTCGGGGATGAAAAGTATCCCGCAGGAAGCTCTAGCGGCTCTGGAAGAGCTGATTTCGCCAGAGGAGTGGTCCTGGGCCCTGAAGGATTCTCCAGTGGGGAAGGCGCCGGGCCCGGATGGGCTCCCTATTCAGTACTACAAGGTCTGTTCAGATCTTCTCGCGCTTCATTTCCTGCAGGCCTATAACTCTCTCACAGACGGGTGCTCTCTACCTCAGGATGCCCTGCGGGCATACATTACGGTTATACCCAAAGAAGGAAAGGACCCCACCAGTTGCCAAAACTACCGCCCCATTTCACTGCTTAATCTAGACCTCAAGCTGTTTGCGAAAATCTTGGCCCATAGGCTCACACCCCTCCTCCACAGTTTGATCAACCACGACCAGGTGGGCTTCATGCCCCTTAGGGAAGCCAGGGATAACACCACTAGGGCAATTAATCTGATTTATCACGCGGCTGCCTCGTCTCTGCCCACGCTACTGCTGTCCTCGGACGCGGAGAAGGCCTTTGACGGGGTAGACTGGGACTTCATGTCGACCACTTTGCGGCACATCGGGCTGGGTTCCCACATGATGCAATGGATTTCGAGCCTCTACTCATCTCCTTCAGCCAGGGATAAGGTTAACGGTACCTTATCTTCCCCGCTCTCTATCTCCAACGGTAGCGGCAGGGATGCCCCCTGTCGCCCTTGATTTTTATTTTGTGCCTGGAGCCCTTCCTTTGTCGGGTTCGCTCAAACCCAGACATAGCGGGTGTATCAGTGGGTGGAAGATCCCATAAAGTGGCTGCGTATGCGGACGACCTTCTGTTCTTCCTCACTGCACCCAGGATCTCCTTGCCCAACCTCATGGCGGAGATGAGTAGATACTCGAAATTGTCAAATTTAAAAATTAACTATCAGAAGTCCAAGGCTCTAAACATATCACTGCCGCAGTCCCTAGTGGATGACCTGTCGGGGTCCTTCTCCTTTAAGTGGGCCAGAGACTCGCTTCAATACTTGGGGGTCCAGCTCTCCAGGGATCTCTGTCACCTTTATGCAGTTAACTATCCTCCTCTCCTTCAGCGTGTAAAAGGTGATTTGGATTCCTGGACGAAGGGTACCTTCACGTGGTTCGGCAGATGTGCAATCTTCAAAATGAACATTCTCCCACGGATACTGTACTTCTTCCAAGCCCTACCGATCCACATTCCCTGCACTTTCTTCTGAGCTCTGTTGTCCTTACTCCACCGCTTCATTTGGGTGGGGAAACCGGCCTGTATAGCTCGCTCCACGCTTTTTCACTGAGAGTGAAGGGGGCGTGGGGCTCCCTGACTTCGTATCTTACCATCAGGCCTCGCACTTGGCGCGCATTCTGGATTGGTTCCACCACACGGAGGTCAAACAATGGGTGTCGATGGAACAGTCTTCTATGGCTTTCGCCTTGCAGGCCCTACCTTGGCTGGGCAGGGATACCCCTCTACCAGCAAGGACTCACCCGACGATAGGGCCTTCACTGGCAGTTGTGTCGAAGGTCTTCCCTCGGACAGAGATCTCCCTTTCCCCGTCCCCCATGTTTCCAGTCCTGGGCAACCCGGAGTTCCCTCCAGGGTGGGAGGGGGGTCCATTTCGGAGCTGGTTGCAGGCAGGCAGGGCCCCCGCCTCTCATTACCTGCACGGGGAGTCTTGGATGACAGGCCCGCAATTGTTGTCTTTGACAGACCCTCCCCCCTCACTCCCTGGCAGGTAATTCAGCTGAGACACTTCCTGGTGTCCTTGCCTAACCCTGCGGAACATGCTCGTGTTAAAACCCTGTTTGAACTCCTCTGCGTGGGCACTGGTTCTATGCGTCACACACTATCCAGACTATACTCCCTACTGATCTCCCCATCTACCCTCTCCACACCCACATATTTGCTACGGTGGGAAAGGGACTTGGGAATCACGCTCTCGGCGGAACAAATAGATAGGATATACACAACGACACATAAATCGTCCATGGCCAGCAGGTATCAGGAATCAGGTTTTAAAATGTTAACGCGCTGGTATAGGGTGTCTTCCAGATTACATGCTATGATTCCGGCGGTCTCACCGCTGTGTTGGAGATGTGGTGACCAGGTGGGAACGATACTACATGTCTTTTGGGAGTGCCCGCGGCTGACTGCATTTTGGTCAGAAGTGTGGCGTATCACCTCCAAATTCACGGACTTCCCGCACCCGTGCACACCGGCCTTCTTCTTGCTCCATCTGTGCGAGGTCCCATTGTTCTCATATCGTCGCTCTGTGGTCCGCCATCTGGTGAATGCTGCCAGGGCCTGCATACCATCGCTGTGGAGACAATCGGCTGCGCCATCGCTCAGCATGTGGTTCGATAAGATACAGGAGATCATGAGGATGGAGGATGTCACGGCTTCTATGAGAGGTACTCACGCCAAGTTCATCAAGACTTGGTATCATTGGGTCAGGTTTCAATCATCTGTTTAAATTGTTTCATTTATCATTGGGCCTGTTAATATTCCAGGTAACAAAATTAAGATTGTACCTAGCCATTATCCCCTGGAAAGAAAATGTCACGGGGCCCGTCGATAGAGAGCATGGTGTGAACCCACTTTGTCACCAAGGGATTTGACATAGGATTAAATCGGGAAGCAAAGTCTAATACAGGGGTCTAAAACTCGGCCGGGTAAGTGGGCCACATATAGAAAAAATTAGAAGTTGACGGGCCGCATTTCAACAATCCAGTTTTCCAGTTTAAGTGTCGCTAAATGCAGTCCAGAGGCTCAGTTGGCAGCGTTTGGCAGACACACAAATGTCAAGATTGGACAGCCCCTTTTAAGATAGTGCCACGGAGCCCTCTGTAGATACTGCCACAGAGCCCTCTGTAGATACTGCCACAGTGCCCTCTGTAGATACTGCCACAGTGCCCTCTGTAGATACTGCCACAGTGCCCTCTGTAGATACTGCCACACTGCCCTCTGTAGATACTGCCACACTGCCCTCTGTAGATAATGCCACACATCCCTAGATAATGCCAGTGTCCTCTGTAGATACTGCCACACACCCACCCATAGATAATGCCACAGTGTCCTCTGTAGATACTGCCACAGTGCCCTTTGTAGATAATGCCACAGTGCCCTTTGTAGATAATGCCACAGTGCCCTTTGTAGATAATGCCACAGTGCCCTTTGTAGATAATGCCACAGTGCCCTCGGTAGATAATGCCAGTGCGCCCTGTAGATAATGCCACACAACCCTAGATAATGCCAGTGTCCTCTGTAGATACTGCCACACACCCACCCATAGATAATGCCAGTGCCCTCTGTAGATGCCACACTGCCCTCTGTAGATGCTGCCACACTGCCCTCTGTAGATGCTGCCACACTGCCCTCTGTAGATGCTGCCACAGTGCCATATATGGACAGTGATGTCAGGGGCTTGCCCAGAGCTGGAGTCCTGGAGCAGAGCCACTTCTAGCACTCTGCCTGGGACTCCAGCTATGCGCCTGACATCACTGTCCAGCTCTGGGGAAGCCCTAGACATTGCTGTCCATATGTGGACAGCGATGTCAGGGAATTCCACAGAGCCCCGGAGCAGATCCTATACTAGCGCTCTGCTCGTGACTCGGCTATGGGGAAGACCCTGACAACACTGTCCATATATGGACAGCGATGTCAGGGAATTCCACAGAGTTCTGGAGCAGAGCCGATACTAGCGCTCTGGGGAAGACCCTGACAATACTGTCCATATATAGACAGCGATGTCAGGGAATTCCAGAGTCCCGGAGCACAGCCTGTACTAGCACTCTGCCCGGGACTGCGCTCTGGGGAAGACCCTGACAACACTGTCCATATATGGACAGCGATGTCAGGGAATTCCACAGATTTCCGGAGCAGAGCCGATACTAGTGTTCTGCCCGGGACTCCGCTCTGGGGTAGACCCTGACAACACTGTCCATACATTCTATGAATGCTCGTTTGCCTGATAATTGGCCAGTGTAAAAGGGCCTTAAGCCAATAACTGGCAGTACACACTGCCAGTGATTGGCTTAGTTTTACATTTTTGACGCTCTGGCTGGGGATTCCGAGATCTAAAAGATCCTAACGTCACTATCCATATATGGACAGTGACATTAAGGGCTTTCCCAAGACAGGAGTCCCCGTCCAGAGCGCTTGTGATTCTCTGGCTGGGAACTCCTTTGATGTCAGGGGCGTTCAACTCTGTCCATATATGACAGAAAAAATGTAGAGTGATGTGAACCAGGCCTTAGGCCAGGGCTACTCCTAGACTTTTTGTAGTGCTACTGACTGATTTTAACTCCTAAACTACAGCTGCAGTCCTAAATGAATACATTGAGTTGCATGCAATCTTGTGGACTGCAGCTGTCACTCAAGAGTTAAAACCAATCAGTAGCACTAGAAAAAGCCTAGGTGTAGCCCTGTCTTTCCCAGAGCACACATAACATGGTAATTGTCAATGAGCTGCCTTAATTAATGTATGAAATAATAACCATCTTTATTTATATAGCGCCAACATATTCTGCAGCACTTTACAATTCAGAGGGAAAATATACAGACAATATCAGACATTACATATTTACAAAACTAATTTACAATTCAAACAAGAGAAGTGAGGACCCTGCTCGCAAGAGCTTACTGTCACGGGCACAGGGTATGTGGACCCACTAGGCCGCTCCGCCGTAACGGGGAGGCAGATGACCAGGTCACAGTCTAAGCAGAAGTAAATGACAGACAGTATGCTTGGGTACCTGAAATAGTCCGAGCGGTGGCTGTGGCTTCAGCACGGATGGAGGCAGGTGCGGCAAGTGGCGCCAGACGTGGCGGGCAGTATCCGATGACACTTGACGTGGCAGGTGGCACTTGACATGGCAGATGGCACTTGACGTGGCAGGTGGCACTTGATGTGGCAGGTGGCACTTGACGTGGCAGATGGCACTTGACGTGGCAGAAGACACTTGACGTGGCATATGGCACTTAACGTGGCAGATGGCACTTGACGTGGCAGATGGCACTTGAACGCGGGTAGGCACAGGAACAACACGGAATACAGGAACAGTAACAGGGCACGGGTAACAGCTGGAACGGGAGACACTACGGAACCATTTGCGAGACAGACTGGGAAAGACTAACAACGCTCAGGCAAGGATTAGAAGGCCAGGGGCCTTCTTATAGACCAGGAAATCGTGGCAGTTGATGGTGATGACGATTTCCTAATTGCGCGCGCTGGCCCTTTAAGGCCGGGCGCGAGCGTGCGCGCGCACCCTATGGGATCCAGCCGAACGGAGCGGAAGTGAGCGCTGGCATCTCCTAGGAGGGAGACGGAGGCCAGCGCTCACAGATCCATGGCTGCGGGCGTCGGGAGGTGAGTAAACCCGACGGCCCGCGGCCATGGGCGCTACACTTACAATCTGAAGAAATAAGGGAGACACAAAATGTAAAAAAGTGCTTGCTAAGTACAATAGTCCAGCCATATTTTATACATATAGGGCATCACACATAAAGCTGTATGAGCCGGTCACCAGCCAGTATCTGTGTATGACAGACATTGAAATTAATTAGGGTGCAAGGAGTGTGGGGGATACTGCTGAATGAGGGGGTAAAGTTCTAATGACTAATGTAAAAGGGGGGCCAGGGAAAGGAGTTAGATTAGGGAATGTTATAGGCCTGTCTAAAAAGATGTGTTTTCAGGGCATGTTTAAAACGGAGGATGTTGGGAATTATTCTGGTTGTCCGGGGTAGTGCATTCTAGTGCAGCACGAGGAAAATCCTTCGAGACGGTAGTGGGAGGTTCGAATTAGGGTGGATCTAAGGCCTCATGCACACTTCAGTTTTTTCCTTCAGGGTGCTATTCGTTTTTGTCACTGATAGCACCCTGAACCCATTCATTTCAATGGGGCCATGCACACTACAGGTTTTTTGACGGTCTGTTGCTCCGTTCTGATCCAAAGTAGAGCATGTCCTACTTTGGTCCGGGATTCCGTGACCGTGAGGCCCATGCAAGTCAATGGGGCCGTCAAAAAATCTAAAGGCACACGGAAGGCATCCGTGTGCCATCTGTGTGTGACGGAGCCGTTGCCTAGCAACCGCCCGGCGGGCAGAAAAACATTAGAAAAATATTACACTAATCGGCAGCCACTTGTCTCTATCAATAACTGATAGAGAAAAGAGGCAGGTAATTAAAAATAAAATAAAAAGCATTTCATACATACCCGGTCGTTGTCTTGGTGAAGAGTCCCTCTTCTTCCTCCAGTCCGACCTTCATTTGTGACGCGGCAGCCTGTGATTGGCTGCAGAGGACGCTGCTGCCTGTAATTGGCTACAGAGGCGGTCACGTGGGATGAAGCGTCATCCCTGGAGGCCGGCCTTCTGACATCATCCTGACGTGCGTGACCGCCACTACAGCCTGTGATTGGCTGCAGCGGCGACATGGATTGAACGTCATCGCTGGAGGCCGGACAGGAGGAATGTAAGTATGAACTTATTTTTATTAATTTTTTTATTACATTAAAATATTATTTTCCGCGCGCCGAACATGGTACTGTCCAGGGTGCTGAAAGAGTTACCGCCGATCAGTGCAGCCCATAAACTCTTTCAGCACCCTGGACAGTACCATGCTCGGCGCACGGAAACGGAAACACGGAGTGCACACGGGTGTGCATACGGAAATCACACGGCCGCTAAAACGGGTTCACGGACCCGTCAAAAGCGGCAGTGAAAACGGTGATGTAAGTGTGCACGAGGCCTTAATCTCGTTGGCAGACCGTAGCGTGCGAGTAGGGTGGTAGATAGAGATGAGGGTGGAGATATAAGGAGGTGTAGCTCTGTGGAGAGCTTTGAGGTTGAGAGTAATAAGTTTGAATTTAATTCTGAAGGGGATGGGCAACCAGTGCAGTGACTGGCACAGGGTAGAGGCGTTGGTGTAGCGGTTGGTCAGAAAGATGAGCCTGGCTGCTGCATTAAGGATAGATTGGAGAGGGAAGAGTTTAGAGAGTGGAAGACCGTTTAGTAATGAGTTACAGTAGTAAAGACGAGAGTGAATCAGAGTGAAAATCAGAGTTTGGGCTGTTTTTAGTTAGAAAACGGTAGATTTTGGAGATGTTTTAGAGGTGAATGTGACAGGAGCGTGTAAGTGATTGAGGAGTAAGGAGTAAAGGAAAGATCTGAGTGAAAAATAACCCCAATATAGTGAGCGTGCTGCCTGGGAAATATGGTAGTGCCACACACTGAGATGGAGACATAAGGTTTACGGAGGTTAGTAGATGGTGGGAACACAAGGAGCTCAGTTTTAGAAAGATTCAGTTTCAGATAGAGAGAGGACATGATGTTAGAGACCACTGATAGACAATCACTGGTGTTTTGTATTAGAGCAGGGGTGATGTAATGGGCAGAGGCATATAATTGGGTGTCATCAGCGTAGAGATTGTACTGGAAGCCAAATCTGCTGATGGTTTGCCCAATAGGGGCTGTGCAGAGACAAAAGAGAAGCGGACCTAGAACTGATCCCTGAGGAACCCCGATAGCAAGGGGAAGAGAAGTAGAACCAGCAAATGGCGCGCTGAACGAGCAGTCAGAGCGATAAGAAACTGCCATTTCTTGGTTTTCTTCCTAAGGCCGGATTCACACGAGCGTGTTCGGTCCGTGATATACGGACCGTATGCCGGCAGTATTTCCCGGACCGAGCACACTGCAGGGAGCCGTGCTCCTATCAACATAGTTATATATGACGCTAGGAGTCCCTGCCTCGCTGCGGAAAACATGATTACAGTACAGGACAGTTTCCCGGAGCGAGGCAGGGACTCCTAGCGTCATAGATAACTATGACGATAGGAGCCCGACTCCCTCCAGTGTGTTCGGTCCGCGAAATACTTCCGGCACACGGTCTGTATATCACGGACCGAACACGCTCGTGTGAATCTGGCGTTAAGGCCAATAGAGTGGAACATATTCAGTAGGAGCATTTGCCGTTAGTTTTAGCCGCCAAGAGATCGTTTGAGACTTTAGTAAGTGCAGAATCTGTGGAGTGTAGAGTGCGGAAACCAGATTGTAAGGGGTCAAGAATTGAGTTAGCAGAGGTATAGCGGATAAGGCGAGAGTAGACCAAGCGTTCCAGGAGTTGAGATGAAGGGTAGATTAGAGACAAGTCAGTAGTTAGCAGCGCTGGATGCATCAGGAGTTGGTTTTTTTTCAGTAATGGGTTTATAATGGCATGTTTAAAAGAGGAGGGAAAGATTCCAGAAGAAAGAGAGAGGTTAAATATTTTGACTAGTGACTGCCGAGGGGAGGGACTGGACGAGGTGTGAGGGGATAGGGTCACTAGGGCAGGTAGTAGGACGAGAAGAAAGGAGCCTAGAGACTACTTTTGTTATTGGGTCAAGTGCTGAAAGCAGGGTTGCCAACCGTCCGTAAATTTACGGACAGTCCGCAAAATTTTGGGTTTTTTTCTGCTGTCTGTAGCGTCGGCAGAAAAACGCACCGTCCGGGATTGTTCTGCAGTCTCCCGAAACTTTGCACTGCGCATGCGCCAAAATGTACATACGCAGTGCAAAGGAATAATAGGCTGATGCCGGGTATATTTTCAGATTCTGCAGAATCTGAAAATATGCAGGCTGGCCGCTGCCAAGTGAGGTCGGTGCCGGGAGTGGACCAATCCAGTCACCTGAGATGATCTCAGGTGACTGGACTGGTCCAGTCCTGTGCCGTCACCGACCCCAGTCAAAAGTGATCCTTTGCCGCATTACCACCTCCTGCCGATGGTGAGTCATGTCAGGAAGAGCCTGTATACGCTGCTGTCGGGCAGGGGTTCCAGCAAAGCGCAGTACCATTATGTCACGGTGAGCCCGCACCATCACCACCGGGTGCCAGCTGTATGTTACAGCTGACACCCTGATGTAATGGCTAGGACCGGAGGGGGAGAGAGAGAGGGGGGGGGAGAGAGAGAGGGAAGAAGAGAGAGGGAAGGAGGGAGAGAGAGGGAAGGAGGGAGAGAGAGAGAGAGAGAGGGAAGGAGAGAGAGGGAAGGAGGGAGAGGGAAGGAGAGAGAGAGAGGGAAGGAGAGAGAGATGCTTTTGAGGGTGTTGTGTGATTGTTTCCGTGGGCATATGTGTGTGGGGGGATGCGTGCAGGATGCTCTTGGGGACCTCTAGTATTTATTGTGGTGAGAAGACAGAAGTCGCTGTAGGTGAGTATAAGTATTTATATTTCTTATTGCTAACTTAATTTTTTTTGTTTTGCAGGTTCCGTTGGACCTATTGAACTTTTTAAATAAAATGGTTAGCGAGGGTCTTGTGGGGGAGTTTTTATTTCAATAAAAATATTTTCTTATGTCTCTGTTTTTCATTAATACTTTATCAGCGCTTAGTAATGGCAGTTGCCTGTTTGACGACGTCCATTACTAAGGCGGGGCTTAGTGTTAGCCAGTAAAAAGATAGCACTAACCCCCCATTATTACCCCGGTACCCACCGCCACCAGGGGTATCGGGAAGAGCAGGGTATGATCCAGTACCTGACCATCTGTTGTAATGGCCGTGCACAGGGTCGGCCGCAGGCTGGTATTATTAGGCTGAGAAAGAGCCAGAAACCGTGACTTTTCCCACCCTGGTTATGCTAGGTGGCTGCTGCTGTGTTGTATCCGGCTGGTTAAATTTTTTCTTTTATTGAAAAACTAAATGGGGTCCCCCCATTTTTTATAACCAGCCAGATATAACATAGCAGCACCCTAGAATTACCAGGGTGGGAAAAGTCATGTTTTTTGGCTCTTCCCAGCCTGCGGCCGCCCACGGTGCTCGACCTTCACAACGGATGGTCGGGTACTGGATCGTACCCGTCTCTTCCCGATACTACTGGTGGCGGTGGGTACTGGGGTAATAATGGGGGTTAGTATTAGCCTTTTTACTGGCTAACATTAAGCCCCGCCTTAGAAATGGACGTCGTCAGACAACTGTTAAAAGTATTTAAAAAAAACAGACATAAGAAAATATTTTTATTGAAATAAAAAATTTCCACACAATACTCACTAACCATTTTATTTAAACAAAGATTGCGAGGGCATCTCCTGTGTACAGCCCTCTTCAAGTCACCAAGATTTTCAATGGGATTCAGCTCTGGCTGGGCCATTCCAAAACTTTGATCATCTTCTGGTGAAGCCATTCTTTTGTTGATTTGGAGGTATGCTTTGGGTCGTTGTCGTGCTGAAAGGTGAAATTCCTCTTCAGCTTTTTAGTAGAGGCCTGTAGGTTTTGTGCCAATATTGACTGATATTTGGAACTGTTCATAATTCCCTCCAACTTGACTAAAGCCCCAGTTCCAGCTGCAGAGAAACAGCCCCAAAGCATAATGCTGCCTGTGGGTATGGTGTTCTTTTGGTGCTGTGCAGTGTTGGCTTTTTTCACCAAACATAACTTCTGGAATTATGGCCAAAAAGTTCAACCTTGGTCTCATCAGACCATAACACATTTTCACACATGCTTTTGGCAGACTTGATGTAGGTCTTAGGAAAATATCCAAGCCCGGTTATGTTTTGCATTGTTAGAAAAGGCTTCCGTCTTGGCACCCTACTCCCCCCACCCAGACATAGAAGTATACAGGAGATTGTTGTCACATGCACTACACAACCAGTATCTGCCAAAGTCCTGCAGCTCATTTAATGTTGCTGTAGGCCTCTTGGTAGCCTCCCAGACCAATTTTCATCTGGTCTTTTGGGTGAGTGACAGCAATTAGATATGTGTATACTGTTTTCCACACACCTGCAGACTTACAGATGTTTGTTATAAACCTGTAATCACAATCTAGAGAATTGTGATGGTATTTTTGTGTTTTATTGTGTCTTATATTTTTATATGCATATATTGTTACACAATATTGACACCATATATGTTGTATGATCAGTTGATTGTGCTTTTATAAACTTTAAAACTTGTACTAGATGCAAATTTTGATGGGGCCTCCTCCCACTGTGAGTTATATAAATTAACTGAATTGTGAGTTGTATTTTGCTTGACAAAGGCTGCATGGAGCAGCTGAAACGTTTCAATCTTTTTTTCACTGATGGGTGAATAAATTATTCCACTTTGATACGACTTTTGGAGTGCTGCCTCTTTTGTCTACATTGGGGATTTACAAGTCAGATCCCTGTAGGCTTGCACCCCAATACCCTGAAGGTTTCTGTTCTCTTTGGATAGTTCTTGGTAATGCCACTGTTGTGCTAAATGTAATCCACCTCTTGATGACCATCTTCACTGTGTTCCATGGTATATCTAATGCCTTGGAAATTCTTTGGCCCCCTTCTCCTGACTGATGCCTTTCCACAAAAGATCCCTTTGATGTGTTGTAAGCTCTTTACGGACCATGGCTTTTACCGTCAAATGCAAACGTAAATGTCTTGAAAACCCTAATAGAACAGCTAAACTTTATATGGGGTTACTCAGAATCACTTTAAATAATGGCAGCTCTGTACCAACTATTTACCATTAGTTTAAATAGGACTGGCTAATTCTGAACACAACCATGTCTCCAAAAGTGTTCACACTTATGCAAAAAAAAAAATTCCCAACTGAATTGTACAGATTATGGGTCCCATTAAAGTTCTGAAATGATTCATCTTGTAATGATTTTTTTTTTACATGACAAAAACCTGGCATTTTAACAGGGGCGTGTAAATTTTTTTTTAACATCCACTGTAGGTGTGTATCCTAGAGGTAGAACAGCCCATCACCACCCTGAAAATGCTTCACAGGAGGGCTTGATGGGATGACAAAGGTCCCCCTCACTGCTTATGTCAACAGTGTTTAGACACACCCCACGTGCACCTGTATAAGACAGGTTATAATACTATCCACGACTTATCACATGTATATTGTGCCCGCGTATTTTCTCTCTAGTCCCTAATTACCCAGAGGATGGTTAGTCGGGCGCAACTAAGGTCTCACAGGTTTTCGACCTCACAGCGGAAACTATCGCCAATATCGCCTCTGTCGCCTGAGATAATCCAGGAAATCAACAAAAGGGTTCTACAGATCGCCACAAGATTGTCCACTAACACAGATCAGTCGAAGATTTATAAAATCAACTCGCTTACCGTGCTTAGTGGAGGTGATCAAGTGCCTATCAGAGTGGGCAATTTCGGGTCCTCTGTTTCACCCTGTGTTTGTCGATTGTCCAAATTACGATATATCCTCGAGTGAGGTCCCTGTTCAGGCGCCAAATATGTCAGGTCCGTATTTCACACCGAATAACCACCTCTGTAAATTGAAAGCTGAAGGCATGCCTGGAAAGCAGTAAACAGCCAGAGATGTTGGTACACAGCTTTCCCCAGATCAGACAGGAAGCAAACTGAACTTTATTCAGAACAAAGAAACACAGAAAAAGACACCTGCCACCCTCCCTAGAGATGTGGGAGTGCCCAAGCCCCCACCAGCTTCTCAGCTACAAGTCCTTCTGTACACTACTCTTGCATTCCAGGGGCAGTGTCTTCCATAGGTGTGTCCGACCTGAACAAAGAACTTGATAATATATATATATATATATATAATATATCATCATCTATATATCAGTATATTACACAAAGAACTGAAATGTATATACATGTGTGTGAGGATAATATTTTTGCAAACAATATACATGGTAATGATCCCTGACACTTACAATCACTATTCAGGCCTGATTTAGAGGTTTTGCTGTGCGGTCTAAAATTTAGTGAGTTTATAATTTAATGGTTCGAAACTGGTGTCTATTTGTGTTTCTACAGAGGCTTGGAAGACTGCAGAGGCAAGGGACCAAAGAGGACTGCAGCCAGCATAGCGGTCTGGGATAGATGAAAAAAAAGAGAACTAGTCAGAGAAACCATCATGAGAGTCAGTGAGCAGTCTCCTCTCCTGATTTATCATAGGCTGAGTTCTCTCACTGGTTTTGTGGAGTTTCTTTGCAATATCCCAACATTCTGCCACAGGAACTGGTTTCTGACCACTGTATAGTGATATTACTGGTTATATTGTTGCTTGTATAATGGTAGTGTAGACCTTTTGCAAACTGAAAAAGCAAGTCCCACCCCATGATAAAACTGTATATCGTGGAGCAGGGGTGTGTGAAGTTTGGAGCAGGCTCACACACTGTGCCCACTCCATACGCTGACATGCTGCTCTAATAGCCAGTAACAGCGATTGTGCTGTTCTGGCTTTAACTAGTTAAATGCTATGGCAAATAACGACCGCAGCATTTAAACTAGAGGGGGGCCCTCAGACAGCCCATTGCTTCCCCCTCCCGCGATACTGACTTGTCAAGACAGCCCAGGAACCTAATGAAGGCTCCCAGGTCTGCCTCTGCTAAGCCATGCATCCGGCAGGGCTTAGAAGCCTGTAAAAAAAAAAAAAAAAAAAAAGGACAGTATGCAGCAATGCATTAGTATTGACGTGTATTGTACCAGCAATCTGACGATTGCTGGTTCAAGTCCTCAAGGGGGATTAAACAAAACAAAAAAATTAAGGAAAAATGTCTGGGTCTCTAAAGTGTTTTTTCCAGTCCTAAGAATTGGATGGCCTATCCTCAGGATAGGCCATCAAACCTGTTCAGTGGGGGTCCTACTCTCGGCAGCCCCCGCCAATCAGCTGTTTTGAAGGGGCCCCAGCGCTGGTTTCTCCTTCATCACTGCTTGTACTATAGACAGCCTTCTCTTATTCACTTCAAAGGAAGAAGGCTGTAATACTGTGAACAGTCGCTACAAATGTCACCAATTCACAGTGCAAGTAGGTAAGGAATGAAGGGGAAGCAGCGTTTGTACAAGCGCTGCGGCCTTCGATTGCTGAAATTGCGGTCTTCTGGTATGCTAAAAAGGTTATTTTCATTTAGACACCGCAATTTGCTGATTTTACAATGACTCAATGGTCTGGCAATAAAACCTCCCATCTAGACTTTATATTGCTATGCCTCTAAACATGCGACTACGTTAACTAGTACATTGCAGGAGAAAATGAAAAATAAAATTACGTGTCAATAGAATTTAACAGTTGCACGAGTGATTGCCAATTTACACGTATTAACCAAGCGTATAAAATAATCATAAGGGTAAGATCACATGCAGCGTAAACACTGGAATTTCCATACATAAGTTTCGGAAATACCGCAGTCTTCGCAAGAGAATTAATATGCTGGAGATTGAGTCCATACCGCAAGTCAATTTCCACATTCAAATCTCATCCAGCCACTCTGCTGCTCCTGTAATACGCTGCAGAATTGCTGCACAGAAAATCCGGTTGGAAATTCTGCAGTGTTTAGACTATGTGAATGGACTATCAGATAAGTGACAGGGATCCCTATAAAGTGTCTTTTGAAAATTGCTATTCTAATCCAGACAACCCCTTTATGTGAGACAACATACCGATCAGAGAAACTTCCACTCCAAGTGATTGGCAAAATAGAGGTTACATTTTTTAAGCATAGCAAATGAGAAGTACACACACAGCTCCAATATATTCTTTTATTTCAGCATACAAGTGTTAATATTCTGCTTAAGAAATGAGAAGCCCATTGCTGTAACCGATGTGTTTCAACAGTTTCTTGCTGTATTATTGGTGTAACCTGCAATGGTACTCACAGTATGGCATGTTACTATAGTGGTTTTTACCACATGTTCAATAAAAGGAATTGAAAAATGGACAGCTAATTGGGAACATAGGATGAGCTGCTATTCAGCTCTGAAGTATTGGTGTATTATTGTCCAGAAGAGTCCCATAAGCTTTGAGATGCATGAACTGAACAACTTTACAAAAACCATGCAAGTTGCTGGCTCCCTCCAAGCTCCAAAGACCAAATCAGGTAAACAGACTTGATGATGTTCACCTTGTTGCACCTATGAAAGGAAAAACAGGCTTTAGAATTGCAGAGCGGCTTTTCTTTATCATTTATATATGGGGCAAAAAAAACAAAACGAAAAATGCTGATATGTCGCAGATGCGTGACCGTTGCATGTGATCCACCACCGACCCCATTCTCTTGTAAGTTTAATTTAAAGTCCATGAAAAGCCATTTCCATGGTATGGTTGTAGTTTGAATAAAAGTAGTATAGATGTTCCCTCTAAGAATCTTACCCCAACCATTGTAGCAGGGAATGTAAAACTAGAAAACCAGATAATGCTCTTCCAGCCTGTTAGAAGCACTTATTAAATCTGGTTTGATCACACTTTTTGCTATTCAAACAAGTAATCTTAGCAATAGTTTTGCTTCAATCAAGAATATGACTAGACCTCTACCAGCTAAATGAGATGCCAAAAGTAATGGACACTTTACACCTCCAGCTAAGGGCCTGTTCACGTGGTCTTTCCATTGAGGCCTTCCGTCCGAGCTTCCTGCCAGGGGAACTCAACGGAAAGGCAAACGGAAATTAAAGCTTCCGTTTGCATCGCCATTGATCTCAATGGTGACGGATACTATGCTAATGGCTTCCGTTTGAGACCATTGTGAAAGGGTTCCATTGACGGAATCAAATGGCGCAGACGACTGCGACACAACCCCTCAATGGAAAGACAACGTGGATGTTAACAGGCCCTTAGTGCTTTCGTTAGGGATGTCGAGAGTGACTACCACTGATCTAACATTGATGACCTATACTATGGGCACGCCATCAATATTAAAATCATAGATAAGCCCTTGAACAAGGAAACACTGTTTTGGTACTCTGTGCACAGCAAGTTTATGGCCTACGTTTAACATACGCCGGGAAAAGCTTTCGATGTTGACATTAAACGCAGGCTGTAAAGGATACTGTAAGTGGCATTCCTCAGAGTTTAATAGTATACATTAAATGTATACATCATGAACTCATGACCCTGTTCATGAGGTATACATTAACCCCCTTAATGACTGCCTAGCTTGAGCCTCAAACCACATTTTCAAATGTGACACGTGTTTACTTTGTGGTAATAACTTCGAATTGCTTGGATTAATAAAAGCATTGCAGAGATTGCTTTCTTGGGACACATTGTACTTTATAGTCGTGGTAACAATTGTTCGATACATTGTGTCTATTTGTGAAAAACACCAAAATGCTATTACCTAACAGCAACTGAGATTGCAAGCGCTGGATATCCACGGACGTAATCCGTGTCTGAAGGTCGAATGTAGACCGAAACGTTAAGCCTATTTCTGGAATACTATCTTTCGCTATATGTGAAATAAAATATCACTTATTGCATAATACCTTGGAGTGCGGAGTTCCCATTTTTTATACGTTGGCGTGGAAGCCTACTCACGCACCCTTGAAACAGAGTGCTGCGCGATCAAGAAAGTACCATACTAAGCTGGTAACTATATAAACTAAAGAAACCAAAAAAAGTGTAAAATAAAATAGGAGAAAAAAAAACAAAAAACACCAAAACAAGTGTGGCCCCTGAAGAATGCAAAGTAGTCAGTGATCGATCACTGGCCAAAAATGTGAGTGACAAGTGGGACACAAGCAGGAGGAGAAAAATTATTTTAGCGCAGCACTTAACTTTGTTTTTTCATACACGCTCCTAACACCCACTCTGAACGACTAAGGCCTCATTCACACGACAGGGTCCGAGTGTCGGCCGGGAAAATCGGCCGTTATTCCCGGCCGGTTTGCATCCGTTCCGATTCCGTTCTGCCGTTTTTACCGGCCGATTTGTGTCCGGTTTTTTCCCTGACCGTTTTTTAATCTGATTCATTTTTTGCACTTTACTTTTTATTATTATGGTCTGTCCCTCAAAAAGGTCAAAAAAGACCTTTTTGGAACTTTTAATATTTTTTTTTCTTTTTACACCAGGCTTTTCCCCTGTAACTAGGGCTGCACAGCAGCCCCAGTTACAGGGAAAATCAGCCCTCTCACAGGGACAATTGTCACCAATAGGGCTGTGCTGGGTCTAGTTAGACCCAGCAACAGTCTGGTCACATGATCGCCGGGTGCAGTTAGTGGCAGTCACATGATCACCGGGAGGAATAGACAGCGCCGCTGCTGCGGTCTCTATTCCTATACACAGCGTTCATTGAGCGCGTGTAAAAAGACATCGGAGAAGACAGAAGCAGCTTCTATCCTCTCCTCAGGGTCCCCGGCAGTCACTGACAGCCGGAGACCCGACATTCAGATGCCCGATCGCGCGGGCAGCAAGTTAAAACCCGAGCCGTAAAAAGTCTATGGCTCGAGTTTTAAGGACCCTGACCGCTGGCCGTAAAAACACAGCCAGCGGTCGGGAACCAGTTAAAACAAGCAGGGGAAGGGAGCCAGCGCAGCGCTCCCTTCCACCTGCTGTACACCCCGGCCCTGCCAC
Source organism: Rhinoderma darwinii (assembly GCF_050947455.1). Classification (NCBI taxonomy): domain Eukaryota; kingdom Metazoa; phylum Chordata; class Amphibia; order Anura; family Rhinodermatidae; genus Rhinoderma; species Rhinoderma darwinii. The sequence continues at coordinate 252,576,795 of NC_134688.1, read as the reverse complement.
ACAGTATCTCCAGCGTAGCCATTTGTCCGAATGGCATCAACTCCTCCTCCTCCTCACATGCACTCTGGGCTGTGAGGAGGAGAGAGTGCATGAGCGACGGTAGACCAGGGCCATCACTCGGGACACATTCCGGTGATGGCTGTATATTACCCGGCCCCATAGACTTCTATGGGAGCCGGGCGGCCGGGTACCCGGCCGAAAATAGGGCATGTCCCATTTTTTGACGGCCGGTTTTCCCAGCCTGTCAAAAAAATCGGTCGTGTGAATAGCCCCATTAGGGGTCTATTATTCCCAATGCAGCCGGGTGATTTATGAACTGCTGGCACCCGGCCGGGAAACCCTGTCGTGTGAATCCCGCCTAAGGCTGGGTTCACACGACCTATTTTCAGACGTAAACGAGGCGAGTGCTTTAGAGGAGTCTGTCAGAATCACGATATACTGCAATACTTTAGTATTGCAGTATATCATGCAAGCGATCCAACAATTGCTGCTTCAAGTCTCCTAGGGGGGACTAATAAATAAACTAAAATCTTTGTTTTTGGAACAAAAAACAGTTAAAGTAATAAAAGTTTAAAAAAAAAAAAAAACCTTTCCACATTTTCCCCCTAAATAAATGTTAAAAAAAAATGAGTTAACATAACTGGTATCGGCGCATCTGCAAAAGTCCAAACTACCACAATATAGCGTTGTTTAACCCGCTCGGTGTATGTATATAAAACACGCAAATTGCTGTTTTTTTGTCACATTAGCACTCCAAGAGAATGAAATAGAAAATGATCAAGTCGCATATACCCCAAAATGGTATCTGAAAACTACAGCTCGCCCCGCAAAACTTAAGCCCACACATCGCTAAATTCATGGAAAAATAAAAGTTATGGCTCTCAGAATACAGCGACAAAACCATTTGCTAAATTTAAAAAAAAAAAAATTTTTTTTTTTTAAAAGTGTTAAAATAAATTTGGTATCGCCGTAATTGTATCAACCTGTAGAATAAGGTGAATACGTAGGTTAACGGCCTGATTGACGCCGTAAAAACAAAACCCCTTAAAATATGACATAATCGCTGTTTTTTGCCCATTTTACCCCACAAATTATATTTTTTCAGCTTCCCAGTACATTATGCGGTACAATAAATAATGCCATGAAAAACTACAACTTGTCGCGCAAAAAACAAACCCTCATATGGCTATATAGACTGTAAAATAAAAATTATAGCTTTGGGGGGAAAAAAACAAGTGAAAATTTGAAGGGCTTCATCCTAAGTGGTTAACAAAAAAAAAAAAAAAAGTTATATACCAGCCCGATAGGCCAAAAGTGTCCAAATGGAGCAGTGTAGACCAGTTAAGTGTAAATGTAGGGCCAAATCATAATGTGCAAGGAGCCCAACTATTGCAAAAGGTAAGATTTTTAGCATCTTGGGATTCCAAAATTGCCAACCCATAAGCCAGTTCTCCAGAAGAATTGGCTCATCGATAGTAGAACGTCCGGTCATGACTTTAAATTGTATGTGCTATAACAGTTAAACCTCCTAACGACTGCTGAGGATTAAGTTAGGATTGGTTGAGACTACACAATAAACGCTAGAATGAAGTGCTCCATTTCCCCATGGCATTACTAGATTTTCAATGGTCCGCCTGTCATTTATCATACATTGGGTATTGTTGCCAGTTCTGACCATCAACTACATTAGATTTCTGCAGACTGCAACTGAAAGGAGTTGGTCACAGAAACAATAAGCAGTTTGCGCAGGTACAAAGTTATGAATTATGTACGCTTATACAGAGGTCAGATATCCTTCATATACTTCACCTTTTCTACGGAATCACTGCAGGTTCTAACGTAAAGTTTAAAGAAAGGCCACCCCAGGTGTATGTGGCGCACGTTCCTCAGTTGTCCTATAAAAGAAAAATTTAAAGTTTATGGTAATCCTAAGTTGTTGTTTTTTTGGTAGGCAAGCATGTGCAGGACCTACAAAAGAAAACAAACCTAAAATTAAAAAAATGGTCTATGCGGCACAAAAATAGAAGTAGGTTGTTTTAAAGTGTGGAAAGTGGAGGAGCCGGTGTGGCTGGTTTTCCTCTGACTAATGCAGTATAATTGTATGTTTATGTAATTTTGTTTGCTTGTGTATTGAAATTCTAAAAAATATATATATTTTTAGCTTTAACACTGACACTAGTAGCGAGTATTCAGTGTATGTACTAGGGTCGTCACAATAAAATAATTTGGACTTAGATACCGATACGTGTAGTGTTGAGATACTCTATACCAAAATGATTCTTTTCGAACACAAAAAAAAAAAGGTTCTTCCATCTTCTGATGCGGCACATGGTGTGATGAATTTTGAGCCTCCATGTGCCACACATTAATAGTAATTAACCCCATCCTGTTTCTCAGTCATACTGGACAACATTGGGTTAATGTGCGAGGTACACGATAGGGTTAATTACTATTAATGTGAGGCACACGGAGGCTCAAAATTCATAATACCTCGTGCCTCACATTAATAAGAGAATATAAAATTTACTTTCAAACAGTAATCATATACGACGCTATAAATTTATTACGGTCACGACGATACCAAATGTGTAGATTTTATGTATTCACTTATTTAAATGTGTAAAAAAGTGTATTTTTTTTAATTTAACATTTTTATTTTTAAAAATAAATGTACTGGCATATATCTATATACCAGTACATTAGCCTGTGTACTGATTGGCCAGATTTCCTGTTAGTACACAGGCAGTTGTTGTAAGTATGCCCTGACAGCACTGGGGTCCTTCAACGGACCTGGGCTGTTTGACCCTATAGGGTGGTGTGACCCTATATGGTGTGTCACAGGGACTCCGTGACACGATCCCAACGGCTTCCCCCTTTTCATTTCTCATGAATGCTGCGGTCAGCTTTGATCTGCTGAAATTAGATTTCTGATCTCCGCCGTTATAGCGGGGCTGGGGCCGTGTAATACAGCCAATGCCCCGCTCCTGACAAGTGCGCGCGCCCGGTCAGCCTTAGGTGATGCGGCAGGCGCTGCACTAATGAGCAGCGCCGCAGGCACTGAAGACAGAACATGGGTGTTTTGCAGTGCGCCCGCCATGTTCTGTCTTCAGTGTCGGCACGCATTAGTGCAGCGCTTGTCTCATCACATGCTGAACGAACGCACGCTTGTCAGGACTCAGGGGCGGGGCAATGGTTGTATTACACAGCCGAAGCCCCGCTCTGACAACATTCACGTGTTAGTAAGTTGTGCGGACGCACGGCTTACTATCGAAATACATGAAACGGTATCGAACCGTTCGAGGGTGTACGGTATCGAAGTTACGATGCATCGTGCAACCCTAGTATGCACATAAGCATATGTGAATTGAGGTGCAGGGCCTGAGGGGTTGGTGCATGACCGTCATTTAATAAACAAAAGAGAACCCTTGCCACCCCATCAAGCCCTACACTAGGTGTAATTATACGTTTTGGTAGCAGTGTCATTAACCCCTTCAGGACTTGGCCTGTTTTGGCCTTGTGGATGTAGCAGATTTTTCAAATAGGACATGTCACTTTATGTGGTAATAACTTTGGAATGCTTTTACCTATCCAAAAGAAAATCGGAGATAGTTCTCAAGACACATTGGACTTGGTTTGTGAAAAAAATTTTAATTCAATATTGATTTGTGAACACCAAAAGAGAAAATTAGCAAAGCTTAGCATTTTTCTAAATTTAAATGTATCTGCTTGTAAGAGATCGTAATCCCACACAATAGTTACTAGTTAACATTTCCCACGTGTCTACTATGTTTGCATAGTTTTTTTGAACACTTTTCTATGATGTTACAAGGCTTAGAACTTTAGCAGCAATTTCTCATATTTTCAAGAAAGTCTCAAAATGCTATTTTTCAGGGACCAGTTCAGTTCTGAAGTGGGCTTTGAGGGTGTGTGCATGTATATATATATATATATATTAGAAATACCCCATAAATTGCCCCATTTTGAAGGCTGCACCCCTTGAAGTACTGGAAACCGCATTCAGAAAGTGGGTGGTGCAGACAGACAATTACAATTTTCCACTGATAAGCCATTTTAGTGCACAATATGTTGGGCCCAGTTTGTGGCACTGAAGACAAACCTCAAAATGTCAAGCTGGTTCTCCTGGGTATGGTAATGCCATATATGTGGACCGTAAGCCGTTTGGGCACACTGTAGGGCTCAGAAGGGAGGGAGCACAGATTTTGCTTGGTAGTAGTTCTGTTTGGGGTTTTACTGGCATTTCAGTTTATAACGTGGGGGTATATGTAAGCTGTGCGAAGTACATCAGGGTATATGTAAGCTGTGGAGTACACCAGTGCATAATAAGCGGGTATAATAATGGGGTAAATAAATAATTCACACATGTGTCCGGTGTCGCACTGATAAATTGTGCCCGATCTCATCCGCTTTTGGAAAACACTGCAGATTTTGCGTCGCCGTATTCCAAGAGCCAGAACGGTTTATTTTTATCCACCGGAGCAGTGTGAGGTCTTAATGGTTGCAGGACAATCTGTAGTTTACATTGGTACCATATTGGGGTATATGCAATTTTTTGATCACTATTTTTTTTTGGGCAAGCAACCAAAAACCATCAATGTTTTTATAGCGTTCACCCTGGGTTATAAATGACAATTTTACTTTATTCTGCGGTTCGACATTTTATTAAATATTTGTGTGTCACCATATTCCAAGTGCTGTAACTTTATTTCAGTAAAAAAAACAAAACAGTCCAAGGGCTTGTTTTTTTTGCAGGGCGGGTTCTAGTTTATTGGTACTGTTTTGGGATACATGCAATTTCTTGATCACTTATTATGCAATATTTTGGGAGGGATGGTGACAAAAAAATAAAGATTCTGGCATTGTTTTTCCCTTTTTTGCAGTGTTCACCGTGCGGGAAAAATAGTGGTTTGGGTCGTTACCAAAGTGGCGATACCAAATGTGTACTTTTATAGTGTTCATTTCTTGCCGGTCAAAATTATAGGAAAGACTTGAACCTCTGATCGCTGCATGATTACATTACACTGACTATGTAGTGTAATGTATTCCAACAGTCATTGATCGAAAGCCTGGTCTTCATAGGCTTCCATACATGGCAGCCCGGAGGCCATTGTCTGGCCTCCGGTTGCCAAGACAACCAACCATCAGCAGCCCACGCGATTGCATGTAGAGGCTGCCGATCTGCTCTAGACCCCTTAAATGCGGCGATCGCAATCGACCGCAGCATCTAAGGGGTTGATTGACTAAATCAGCGGCGATGGGCCGCTAATCGACAAGAGCAGGGCAGACACCCTGCACAGTAAAACGCCACTGCGATGCAGCACCGCGGTTAATTGTTGAAGGGCCAAACGTAACTGCACGTCAAGGTGAGTGAACTCACTGCTCACATTGACGTTCAGTTACGTCAAGGTGCGGGAAGAGGTTTAAGTTTGTCTGGAGATATGGGAGGAGTTACCCAATTAAGACCTCCCCTCCAGGGGAACACCAGTGGGACCACCAATAGCCAGCTTGATAAAAGCAATATGATTGAAAAAAACAAAAACTGTCTCCATGTTAAACTTTCAAGCATGGCTACATTACTGAAAGTACTTACCAGTAAAGTCAAGCATTTTACATATTTCCAACCACCACCTGGAAAATAAGATCGATAAGTCAGATAGTTTTTAAAGCTGGGTAGAAATTTAAATAAAAATAAATAATCACATTAAAAAAAACAATGGTTGTAGGAGCAGGAAGGGTTTTTTTTTTTTTAACTTTAAAATAACTGAGCAGATTATTATTAAAAAAAGTAGCAGATTTAAAGGCTATTGGCATTAAAGGCAACTTGGAAACCTTTTTACGTCAACTTACATTAATTGTAAAAGTTGTTACAGTTCTATTTTACATGGCTTTGAAGCTTTTTGACAAGTTCTGTAGAGAACGTTCAATCTGCTATCAGTTTATATGGATGTGTACACGACATATTTACAGCCTGTACACTTTAACCAGCAAACCTAGATATTCAGAAACTGATCCAATGATCTCTCTAGGCTAGAATGCACAGGACGTTTGTTTTGATACATTAACGTGCGGAGAGCAGTATTAGGGAATTCTGTTACCTGATTTGCGATGCATGATTTACACATCCTGAGTCTCTTGCAGGATTTCTCTTTTCTTTAATAAGGTTAAGGAACCTTGGCATTTGTACGATGTCCACAGGCCATGGGAACTGTCCAGTCTTTTTTTCCGTTAGTCTACAAACAAGCTTATTTTGTCTATTTTGAGTGTATGTACAAGGCTTACACCACGCAGCCAAACATCAACCCTGCCATAGGAATTAACACTCCTAGGAGGGACAGAAAGGACCTCAAATGATGTGGGAAAACAATTTATAAAATTTTCAATAATTGCATTAAAACTAAGTCTTTTTTTGTATATTGTATTAGAAGCTCTGGAATTGAATGTGACCTCCTTAAAGCAGATCTGTCACTTATAATATGCTGCCCTAGTTAAAAGTGGAGGTCCTCTATACGCCTGGTTCCAAACTAAACACTTGTTCTATTACACCAGAAGGAATGTGTACACTCCCATTTATGAATCTGCTGTATTCATAAGAGTGCTTTCCCAACGCTTGAATGATGGCCGCCACTACATATATGTGTACATTGAGGCAGCCATCAAGTGTGGGTGAATGCAGCGCTCTTCATAATTACAGCAGACAAGCGCGCATTTGCTGCATTCATTTTATAGCAATAGAAAAACGGTTATATTTGGCACAACAGACACCGTGGACCTCTATAATATAATATGTTGCCATTAACTGGGGCAGCATAAGTGACATATCCACTTTAAGTTAGAGCACTTTTACATTTTATCTGTCCACCAGCAATATTGAGTGGTCAAATCTTTTAATAGAATGTTGGTTCTAACATTAGCTAATACAATAAATGAATCTATGGGATTTTAATGTTTCATATGCTGTATGGTAGCTTGTGTATGAAAAGCCACGGGGTCTTTCTATAAGAGGGAAGCCTGTGCTGTTAACACAAATTTACAAAAGTTTCCATCTTTTTAGGTTAATAGATTTTTACCACCCGGATCCAGTCTCTTTTTTAAATCACTAAAACTAAGAAAAAGGTTAGTTTATTATAATGCAATGCATATGTTCATACAGATAAAATTAAGTAGGCTCTTCAAGTGCATAGCAAATCTGAAAAGGAGGAGATTATGGACCACGTGTTCCAGAATGCACAAAAAAGTTGGCAAAACGTTACTACAGCTAAAAACATTTGATTATATATTCAAGGGTATAATCAAATAGCACCACATGCACCAACAGTGATCAGTTATGTCGTTTTGTCTACAAGCAGCCCACTTGGCTTGTAAAATGAAAATGGTTTGGTGTAAACTACATTGTGTAGATCGCCTGCAGCAAGTCATCCGGTAGTAGTTTATAGAAAGGGCACCGTCTTAAAGGGGTTATCAAGGGGAGGGTATCCCTGCTTGAAAGAACGATTAAAGTGAAGGGCAGGGGAGGGCATCCAAATAAGAAACAGGTACTCACCCTTTAAAGAACCCTCTGCTCCAGCACCAACACCCCCGTTTGCCGTTGCTTGGGTCCCAGGAGCTCCATCAGCGGTCACGTCACTGCAGCTAATTGCTGGTCTCAGCGGTGATGCTGCCATGAACAGCACATGACCGCTGTCGAAGCTTCCAGGACTACAGGCGAAGGGTGGTCACATTTCTGGGGTGAGTTTCAAAGAAGGAGTACCTGTTTATTATTTTATAGACTCCTGCAAATTTTTAATACTTCCAAATAACCCCTTTAAGCTCTGTTCACACCACTACTCAGGGTCCCGATGGCCTCTCCAGTTTTGCAAAGCAGTCTGCACTATTTTTGCAGCTGAAACTGCTGATCTGTTTATTACTGAGCCAGGACATCTATTCAAGAACATGCTTGTGAGAATAGTGACCAACCTAGAACTGGGAAAAAGGTTTCATTCTTTTCTTAAAAATCAGGATTAGTCACCACATTCCAAAAAGGTATTTGAAGGCTACTTAATCCTCAATACACTGAGATTTCACATATTAGTATTGGAATATTTTATTTTACATCCAAATGTAAATGCCGACATCAAATACCCTGTGACTACCATTGTAAACCCTAGATGGCCAGGAATACAACCCTATATACAGGTACAAAGCAAAAGAACCGCTACTAAGGGAACTGGACTGTCTATACTATAAATTCCCATCTTTTAGTCCTTTGTACAGAATGAATTATGCTTTATTATTTTTTTTTAATTAACGAGACCCGGTAATCTCTCAGACATCAGTCCTCGAGAAGCGACACCACATCTCACCTAACCATTTTGTTGCGCACTACAGAGTTGGAGCTCATAAGGTGTCCCTACATTGGCAGGAGCCAGAATACATTATTTATTAATATTTTGACATCCTATTTGAGTACAAGTGAAGACAACATTAACAAGAGATTTGTCCATAAGGTTTAATAACATAAAGTGGATTATAATTACAAAGTCAACTGCTTGGATTTTTAAAACAGCAAACGATATTACAGCTAATTACGGTTTAGCTCAAATAAAAAAATGGAATATTGAAATGCAGCTTAGTTCAGGACAGAGTCTACAGCTAACACTAAACTTTGTTAGAAACCTTCATTTTCAAACAGTCACTTCGCATACTATTTAACATGAAAAGCATTTACGGTTTAAGTTTTTTTTTGTTTTGTGTTTTGTTAACAACGAAAATAAAACGGGTCTAAATATCCTCAAATAGATATTTTTTCACAAATTTTAAAAGCGATCCTATGAGGGGGGAGTTCAGGTTAGATTAAGGGAGTATGGATGGGAAAGGAAAGGAGTCACAGAGCACAGATAATTTACTTGTGTTGTGGGATAAGGAACAGGAAGTCCTTGGACACAAGATATCAGTAACAATTGGATGAGTAGCAGTCTTAGAAGCGTCTGTATGGATGGTCTCTGTAGGTACTGCCTTTAGCAGGGTGAGAAGATGGTACTTTCAGGGAGGGTCGAGAACCATTCCAATTGTCTTGTCCTACAGTAAGAAACACATGGTAGAAGGTTGTAGTTTAGTCTGGAGAATAGCTTACCACTTACGGTTAATCTTTGTTTTCCATAAAAAATTCAATCATTTCAAACTATGGTTTACTTAAACATTAAATTTTTTGCTAATTATTCCCAACATCCACTTTTGTTGAAATGGATCTTTGAAACAAGGGAACAGACTTACCATAACTTTCATAGGATTCCGGGGCCTCCCCATGCCCATAGTCATAATACTCTGTATCTCTAAATAGAAAAATACATTTGATACATTAGTTTCCAAGAAGCAGTACCCCTGACAGCACAAACTCACCTGGATTACCGACTAAATTTTAGACACGTCTCTTCCTTATACCACCATTTGGCTGGCTTAGTTTTAAGCCATGTCCCATTCACACTGGACTATTCCCCTTTTCTGCATCATTACATCACTTTTCGGATACGACGCAAAGTGTGTCTAACAGTTAACAAATGTGGCACAGCATCAACTTAAGCCAGAATTCTAGCGTATTTTAAGAAGACACTTGGGTAGCTTTAGGGTATGTTCACACTGAGTTTGGACGCGGAAACCGCGCCGCAAAACCGTCCGAAAACGCTTCCCATTGATTTCAATGGGAGGTGGAGGAGTCTCACGCAAGCGGTAAAAACAGTCAAGGGAGGAAGAAGGGACATTCCCTATCTTCGGGTGTTTATGCCTCGGACATCAATGGGAGGCAGAGAAAGTATTTCGTGGAGTTTTATGGCCGCAGGTGAAAACCGCAGTGAAAAATAGTCGTGCAGGGAGAGGAAAATCTGCCTCAAACTTCCACACGGAATATTGAGACAGAATTTCCACCTGCAAAACACTCAGTGAACCCAGCCTTAATGTTTAACTAAAATACTGACACTTCAAGCAGAGAAACCGTGTAGATTTGTTAGAGGGGCTTTCTGAGGAAACAAATATTATGGGTGTGTTTATTTCAGGTGGCCACATTATCCAATAGTGCCATCGTTGTAAACAATTAGCCATTACAAGGCAAACTAGACAGGTTACTGGCTGGTGTGTTGCTAATTTATTTCCTAAAAAGCTTTAGAGCATGGGGCTGTGCACAAAATGTGAAACCCCTGCTAACTGTACAGGCTTTTATGAAAAAGAAAAAAAAAACAACCATGTTCTTAGAAAATCTGATTCCTGAAAAAAAAATACAAGAACTTAAACAGGCACTGAATGTGCATTTTTACATTTAACCCATTGAAGTCTATGGGCTAGAAGCTACCTATACAGATCCGTTAGCACGACACGAGCACAAGATGAAAATGTGCATAAAACCCTTTAAATGGCAACCTTTTTTTAAAAATATATATATATATGGTTCTATAATACACTAGTAGGCACAGATCATTTTAGATTGTCTATTACTTTTCTTAGCAAAGGGCAGAGCCATCAGTTGCTACACCATGAAGTACATAGATTAATAAAATGCTAAACTTGAATTGAACTAAAGATTAACCTCTTTCATGATCAAGAATGTCTAAATTTCCTTCATAAATTTATAATCGGTACTGATCAGGTGTCATTGTCTAATAAACTTACCCCTGGCTCTGATTGTAGTAACTCTCGTAAGCTTCGTAACTTTGCTCTGCATATGCATCATCATAGCCCTGCAAAATGAAAAAAGTTAATTAAAATAAAACTGAACAAAAACTGACAAACCCCTTCAACAAAGAAATTTACAACTCTATAAACAAGGCATTGGACCATTCCACCAGTATACCAAAGTCTGTTTCCCATAAGTTCCGCACTATACAATTAACAGTAAACCAATCACTTTGTGAAAGGTTAGTCATATACTCACATATTCATCATAGGCTTCAGGTGCAGGTGGTGGCAAAGAGATCCTTTGTATTGAACCAGCCCGAGCCCTACCAGATGGTGCTCCTCTGGATGTAGGTGCAGGTGCTACACTTCGGCTAACGCTGGCACCACGTGAAAGGGATCCTCTTCCTGGGGCTCCCCTTGGAACAAGGGGACGTATAGGGCCAGCTCTGCCTCTAATAAAAAAAAAGAAATTCCCCAATTTTAGAGTCTAGCTGGTTGCAAAAAAAAAGTACCAAGTAGTCCCTGCCACTTGCTTTTGAGACTACACGGAAACAGGCAATTCGTTAAAAGTCTAATGGACATGCCCAAGAGTGATATGCTTCTGGTTCCACGTATTCAGCGTTATAAATGTTTCCTTCCGAGTATCTGACTAGAGACCTCTGGAGAGCACAAACCCTCTAAACTTACGGCTTCTTATACAAATTGTTCTAGCAGCTTAGCACTAACCACTGCCCAAGCTTCCTGTATTATGGCTTAACGCCGTAAAAACTAGAATAGATTCATATTGTAAATGAGGATAACCAGTGTATTGAAGGAAACTACTGCTTACTTTGAAAAGGTCCAGTGCTCCTGACCATCTTACGCACACCCACAATTTGTACTCCCACATCCCTCATATTAGAGATAGTTCTACCACAGTCTCAATAGAATAGATTCCCCAGGGGGAATTCGCCCTCTGATAGTAACCCCCCCCCCCCCCACACACTTTCTATAGGCCCAATAAGCCTGGTTCCTCTACTTAAAGGGTTGTCCACATACGTACAACGGATGACCTATCGACAGGATATATATCCACAGTATGTGTGATTGGGTCGGACCCGGACCTCACACCGATCAGCAGCTCCGGGTGACTACGGGCACAGAATAGTGGCCAAGCTAAAGTACTGCTCCTATTCAAGCGAATAGGCGCACAGCTGCAGCTCTGCAGTAGTCTGAGCAATCTGCTGCCGGCACCAACTACTGAATAACTAACATTCTGCACCTGGAGCAGCTGGTCGGTGCAGGGTGGGGGTGTCAAACCCACAACGATCATGTACCGATGACCTTTGTCCATGTGTGGACAACCCCTATAGTTAGTTTTAACGTACCTTGATTATAAGCCCTCAATGTACTTAAGTTGAACATCTTTTTCCTATTTTTAGCCAACATGTTATCTGCACTTTGTACCCTTAGTATATAGTAAAAACTGTTGCAGCAGTAGCCGCTCGTTTTAACCCCTTTCCAATGCTGCCATTTGTCGGATTCTCTTTAATACCTTCCAAAAGCCATAACATTTTTCAGTCAACCTAGCCATGTAAGGGCATGTTATTTTGCAGGACGAGTTGTAGATTTTCACAGTAACATTTATTATACCATATAAAGTAGTTAGAAATTTTTCCAGTTTTCCTTGTTGTGTGGACTGGGAAAAAAGGCACGTTAACATTCTGCTAGTTAAAAATTAAACACACGTGTTTTACTACTTTTTCAAAGGAAAACAAAGGTTTAAAAAAAAATAAAAAAATTCTTCATGCTGCTGCCTATGAGGGTGTGCTACACGGATGAGAAATAACTCTGTGTACGGGAGCCATCAGCTAGACACTGCACCCTCTGGAGCCGAGCAAATCTCATGCGTCCTGGCAGGAAGGAACTTCAGTTGCCAAGGAAATATCGGATATGCCCTTGCTACTAAAAGCTATAACTCATGCTAGGTCACAGTTCAACCTGCTCTTGGCTTTGAAGAAGGACCTGGATCGCTGGTTTGTTGTTTTTTTTTAAATTCAGTACATTCATTGTAATTTGTTTTTACAGTACAAAAACGAGCCCCAACCCCTTAAGGACACAGCCTGTTTTGGCCTTAGAGAATCTTTCACCTGCCCATACATGTGCAGCATTGTAATGGGCAGGGCTGCACAAACCCTGGGGCACTTAATTTTTCTCCTCCGTTCTTCAGATATCGATGCAGTTATAATTGATATTTAAATAACCCCTTGAACAGTCAATGGGCGTGCGCTCTGCAGCTCTTGCACGGTCCTTAGCAGTGACATGCCCCCTTGCCAGTTCGGCAGACAAGGACAAGACTGATCTCGCGTGAGATCAGTCTTGTCCTTGTCTGCCGAGAGCTGAAGAGTGAGCGCGTGCACACTCCTCTCCAGCTCTTGCTGTGACAGTCTGTAGCTGATTGGACAGTGTCACAGCAATGTTACACGCCCCCTTGCCATTAAACTCCTCAGCTCAGCGAGTTTTTTTAAAATATCGGGCGCCAAATATAATGGCACCGTTATCTAAATAACGGAGGAGGGTAGAAGAAAAAAAAATGTCACTATGTGGTAACTTTGGAAGGCTTTTATATATCCAAGAGATTGAGATTGTGTCACGAGAACAACGTACTATGTTAGTGGTAAAATGGTCGATATTTTCAGTGTTTGTGAAAAATACCAAAATTCTGAGAAAATGTGCATTTTTCTAAATTTAAAAGTATTTGCTTGTACGACATAGTAATGCCACACAAAATAGATACTAGTTAACAGTTCCCATATGTCTGCTTTGTTGGCAACGTTTAAGCCCTTTTATTTATTTTAAGACGTATCAAGGCTTCTAACTTTAGCAGCAATTTCTCACATTTTCAAAATGCTATTTTTACAGGGGCCAAGTCAGCTCTGAAGTGGCTTTGAGTGCCTTATTAGAAAGTCCCCATAAAATCACCCCATTTTAAAAAATACACCCCTCAAAGTAGTCAAAACAGCATTTAGAAAATTTAACTCTTTAGGTGTTTCACAGGAATTAACGCAAAAGTAGGTGAAATTTACAATAAATTTTTTGCCAAAATTCATTTGTAATAAAAAATGTTAACAATGTTTTACCAGAGAAACGCAACTCAATATTTATTGCCCCGATTCTGCAGTTTAGAAATATCACACACGTTGCCCTAGTCAGCTAATAGACAAACACCGGCCTCAGAAGCAAAGGAGCACCTAGGGGATTTGAGCCTCTTTTTTTTTTAGAGTATATTTTAGGCACCATGTCAGGTTTAAAGGGGTGCCAAAATAGTGGAAACCCCCCCGAAAAGTGACCCCATTCTGGGAACTACACCCTCAAGGTATATAGTTAGCAGTATAGTTAGCATTTTGAGCAATTTTATACTAAACTTATTGGAATTAGAAGTTTACAAATTTTTTCAGAAATAGGTTTGTTTTTACAGACTAAGGAATAAATGAGAAAAAGCACCCCAATATTTGTAAAACTTCTCCCGATTACGGCAACGCCCCATATGTTGTCATAAACTGCTGTGTTATCAGGGCTCAAAGGAAGGAGCGCCATTTGGACTGGAGGGCAGATTTTGCTGGAATAGTTCAGTGCCACGACATGTTGGCAACGCACTGGAGGGACCAAAACCGTGGAAACCCCATTTTAGAAACTCCACCCCTCAAGGAATATTTCTAGGGTATATATGACATGAAATTGAAAACCTACATGTTTTTCTAATAAAATTTAGTTTTAGCTAATTTTCACAATAGAAAAAGCATTTGTAAAGCAAACTCTGGAGCACAGCAATACCCCAATATGTGATAAACTGCTGTTTGGACACCCGTCACGGCTTAGAAATGACAGAGCGCCGTTTGACTGAGCTCAAGTTTTGCTGGAATGGTTTGCGGTGTCATGGCACATTTGCAAAGCCCCTGAGTGAGGGGGCAAAACCCACAAAAGTGACCCAATTTGGGAAAATACAACCCTCAAGCATTTTGACCAGTGTTTTTTTGCAGAATTTATTGGAGTTAGGCCGTGAAAATTTAAATCTACATTCTTTACACTAAAATGTGGAATCTCTCTAATTTTCACAAGGAATAAAAAAAAAGGAGAAAAAGCGCTGCAACAATTGTAAAGCAATTTCTCCCAAGTACGGCAATACCCCATATGTGGTCATAAACTGCTGTTTTGACACACGGCAGGGCTCAGAATGGAGGGAGTGCTACTTGGTATGCAGATTTTGGTTGATTGTTTTTTGGGTACCATGTCGCATTAGCAGAGCCCCTGAGGTACCGGTACAGTAGAAACCCCTGAGAAGTGACTATTTTGGAAACTATACCCCTCAGTGCATTCATCTAGGGGTGTAGTGAGCATTTTGATCCCACAGGTGTTCCATAGATTGAATTAGGCTTCAAAAACCACTATCCCCAAAAATAGCTTATTTTCACAAGAGGTAGTTAGAGAAATTGGTTAACAAATTTTTTTATTTTTTTTTCTCCTGAGTACGGCAACACCGCTTGTGTGACCCTAAATTTCTTTTTGGGCACATGGCAGAGCTAAAAATGGAAGCAGCGCCATTTGGTTTTTAGAGCGCAGATTTTGCTGGAATGGTGTCATGTCGTATTTGCAGAGATCCCTTAGGTATCAGAGTAGAGTACAAGATGGGGTCGCTTCTCAGGGTTTTAAACTACACTCCTCAAGGCATTTATCATTTGCCTGACATACGACAGGGCTCAGGAGTGAAAGAGCAAGTGTGCATGTGAGGCCTATTTGTGATTTTCGTAGCAGTGGCCCACAATTGCAGGGCTCTGGGGTCAAATAGTAAAACAAACCCAAGTAGTAACCCCCCCCCCCACACATTTTGGAAACTGCACCACTCAAAGCATTTTTAAGGGGTGTAATGAGCATTTTCACCCCACAGGTTATTTGGGGTTTTTTCAGGAAAAAACCCAGTGGATTGTGCAAAGTGAAAACTACAATTTTCCACAGGTATATGTCATTTTAGTGCACAATGTTGTGCCCAGTTCGTGCCACTGAAGACCTATACCTCAAACGGTTAAGCGGGTTCTCTCGGGTATGCAGATGCCATACACGTGGACGTAAACGGCTGTTTGGATCAGAAGGGAGGGAGTGGCATTTGGAGCACAGATTTTGCTTAGTGGCAGTTTTTTTTGAGTTTTGCTGGTATTTCAGTTGATGTGGGGAGTATACATAAGCGGTGCGGAGTACATCAGGGCATAATGAGGGTATAATGCGGTAAATAAAATCCAGATGTGTGGCCAGTGTAGCACTAATAAAAAGATCTTACCCGCTTTTGAAAAGCTCTGCACGTTTTGCATTGCCATATTCTGAGACACAGAACTTTATTTTTTCGCCACCAGAGCTGTGCGATTGCTTATTTGTTGCGGGACAACCTGTAGTTTATTAGTACATGTGATTTTTTTTAAACCACTTTTTATTCCATTTATGGCAAGCAAGGTGACCAAGAACCAGCAATTTTTTTTTTACAGCGTTCACCGTGCGCTATAAATTACAATTTTACTTTATTATGCAGGTCGATAAGATTACGGTGACACCAAATGTATATTTTTTTACGCTTTGCAGCAGTCTGCACAATAAAATGACTGGTTTCAAATAATTTATTTTTTGTGTTGCCATAAGTTTTATTTTTCTGTCAAAAAAGCTGTGGGAGGGCTTGTTTTTTTAGCGGGACAGGCTGTATTTTGTAATTGTATAATTTTGGGGTACATGCAACTTTTGGATCCTCTTTTATTCTGTTTTGGGAGGGTTAGTGACTAAACAGATTCTGGAATGGCTTTTTGCAGTATTCACCGTGCTGGTAAAATAGCATGATCTTTCTATAGTTCGGGTCATTATACCACATGTGTACTTTAATGTTTTTCATTTTTCCTAAAATAAAGGACTTAAAAAAAATAAAAAAAATCTGCCTTTATTCCGATAACGTGAAACGTCATTATTAACTTTTGTCCCACTAGGGGACTTTAAGGCATGAAGCCGGACCGCTATTCTAATACATTGTATTACAGCTGTCAGCTATTCACTGACAGCAAGCCTATTATGTTTTGCCTCCCAGCGGGGCCTAATAGGCTTCCGTACTAGGCCATTGTGAGTATGTTCATACACTTAAAAACCGGCTGAGAATACGGAGCTGTTTGAGGGAAAACCGCTCCGGATTTTCAGCCATTTAAGCAACTCACATATTGAACGGCCGTTTTTGGAGCCGTTTTTCTATTGAGTCAATGAAAAAGCTCCAAAAAGTGTTTAAGTAGTGACATGCACTTTTTAAAAACTGCAGCGTAAAAAACACCCCGTGGGAACGGAACACCGTTTCCCATTGAAATCAATGGGCAGATGTTTGAAGGCGTTCAGCCCCCGCATTGGCAGTTTATCGGGGCATTTACAGCCTGAAAAAGGCTAGTGCGAAAATAGCCCGTGGGTGCCGATGGTTGCAATTAGCAAACATAGGGTGCAATCTAACCACCTAGATGCAGCAATCGCTTTTGCTCACTGCATCTAAGGGGTTAATCGGTCGGATCCTAGCTCCGGTCCCGGCTGTTACAGCGGGGTGTCAGCTGTAATATACAGCCAACACCTGGTGGTGATGGCGCTGGCTCAGCTTCTGAGCCAGCACCATCACATACACATTCTCAAGAAGCTGTGATTGCCATCTTACTGTGACGGTCAACTGTCAGAGGACCAAACACTTGACAGCACAGTTCTGTCACCTTGTCCTTTGACAGGGTGACAGTTGTTAGCCAGGACGCACTGGTATGTCTCGGTGCCTTAAAGCACTGCCATACAGGATGTACTGGTGTGGCAAGGAGTTAAAGGGGTTTTCCAACACCTTAATTTTTTTCTCTCATCTCTGCACCGCTTATTTTCTATATTAAAGCCCCCTGAATATAGTTCCATTTTTTCTTTTAGCATTACATGGAGAGGTTTGTATACCTCTAAGGGTATGTGCACACACACTAATTACGTCCGTAATTGACGGACGTATTTCGGCCGCAAGTCCCGGACCGAACACAGTGCAGGGAGCCGGGCTCCTAGCATCATACTTCTGTACGATGCTAGGAGTCCCTGCCTCGCTGCAGGACAACTGTCCCATACTGTAATCATGTTTTCAGTACGGGACAGTTGTCCGGCAGTGAGGCAGGGACTCCTAGCATCGTACATAAGTATGATGCTAGGAGCCCGGCTCCCTGCACTGTGTTCGGTCCGGTACTTGCGGCCGAAATACGTCCGTCATTTACGGACGTAATTAGTGTGTGCACATACCCTTACTTCTGTCACTCCTCCAGTCAGTTATTCTGTTGTATGCTGGTAGACAAGTGGTGCATGCCGGCAATGAGCCAGCAGCAGTGCTCTCCCGCGCCATTTTACTCAGTAGATCAGTGAGAGCTGAAGAGAAAGTTCCATCATAACAGTGCTGTACCAAGCAACATTCTCCCTTGCATACGTATTAGCTTATAAACAGAAGTTACGGGCTGGCCATGCAGGCGCAATGAATTTGCTTAGGCTGTGCAGGCGCGATTCTAATAAAACTTTTATTGGAATGCACAGGCGCTAGTTTAGCAAGTAGTTCGGAACAGCCCACTACAGGAACGTCAGACTGTTGGTGGAGGACAAGACAGGAAGAGGAGCTCGTCCAGAAGTAAAGAATAAAGACCCGTCAGCAGGAGGAAAAAAAAATTCAGATGGTGACGGAGTCAGGTGGCACTACTCAGTATTAGAAGCCATCCACGGCTTTGACTAGTTAGGTATATTAGAGATAGTCTAGTACAGATTTAAAAATGTTTTGCCAAATTGTTTTACAAGGGTGGAAAATCCCTTTAAACATGGATCGCAGGTCTAAGTGAGCTGAATATTCTTCCAGCTCTTTTATCCCACGGGATGAGAAGCTGTGATCCTTCTCTGGTCTCTGTATGGCTTTAGATAGCCTCAGGGGGAGGGGTAACATGACCGCTTCTCTAGAAGATACTAGATATACACTACAGATATCCATCAGTCAGAAAATAATTTTTTTTGCCACAGACTAGCACCATAAATGATTGAATCAGTATTAGTTAATGCATTCAAATTAGCTTGGGTAATTTTATCAGATTATGTTTGGTGTGTGTTCACACAATGCGATTAATATATGTACACAGCCAATGGGTTAGTATATGGGTAAGGAATATAAGACCTATATAATCCTCAGTTTAAATTGAATGCAAAAATAGGTTGGCGCATTCCTGTGGTCCTGCTTGTGTAGACGTGTGATACGTATCAACTCCTCACAAAATAGTTTTTTGCAAAGTACATTTTGTTTGCAAAAGGGGTCTGCTTGAATACACAATTTAGTCAATTGAATTCAGGCAATTTTTGCTTATAATTACGGTTTGAGCAATGTTGCATGAAGGCAATTGTGTGTATAAACGTTCATGTTCTATTTTTACACGGAATGCTGGCGCTCAATTTTTGATTTTGGTAGCACCATATTGAACTTAAAATAGTTAAGACTGTAGTATCAGTCCTTTTGGCGAATGCATAAATCTGCCTAAGAATTAAAAACATTGATTCTCATCATTAACTTGTGAGCTACTAGTCAGTTTGGACTTTTTCAGGCTCTTTACAAAAGTACTCTGTGCAGGTGAGGCAATTATTCAGGGTTACTCATGTGTCAGTATTCACATTCCATCTCCTAATTTTTCCCTAATACCAAGTACACCTTATCAACCAGTATGTTTGAAGCCTGCGCGTTTCACTAGCAGTATCAAGCTATATCCTCAGGAGTATCATTAAATCTGCGTGGGTTGCACTTTGCCCATTTTAGTTTAGCAGAGTGACTGTGGTGGCAGAACAGCCATGAAGTTTATACCGGCCAGTGCCTGTATTAAAGCTCAACAGCCCTGCCAAAATAGGTGGAGCTGCCTAATTGAATCACCAATCCACTATTCAGACAGAAGTAATAGATTACCTATCCTCAACAGCCCAAAAAGCAATAGGCTGCTGCAGGAATAATCTTGTGCTTTTAACTCATTACCCGCATCAAGTCCATCCATCCTGCACTGAACCAGTGGTGGTACACTGTCTCACAGATGGGGCATTTATTGCTGTATCATTTTTATGAGCAAACCTAATAAGCGGAGAACAGCGTTCTAATAACAGCCTGTATAGATATAAATTGTAGATGAATAAGTACTATAAGGCTGGATTCACACGGTCATTACGTCCGTAATTGACGGACGTATTTCAGCCGCAAGTACCGGACCGAACACAGTGCAGGGAGCCGGGCTCCTAGCATCATACTTATGTCCGATGCTAGGAGTCCCTGCCTCACAACTGTCCCGTACTGTAATTATTACTACAGTACGGGACAGTTGTCCGGCAGCGAGGCAGGGATTCCTAGCATCGTACATAAGTATGATGCTAGGAGCCCGGCTCCCTGCACTGTGTTCGGTTCAGGACTTGCAGCTGAAATACGTCCGTCAATTACGGACGTAATGACCTCGTGTGAATCCAGCCTTAAAAACACAGCAGATGTAATTGCCGAAGCCATCGTAAATGGTCTTATTTTAGGACACAAATTCAAACAGCATTAAGTCTCCCGTGTAATTTCACTTTTTAAAGGGCCAGTAATATCAGTTAGATCATTTTAATTATTCATGCTGCCATATCCCATAATTTTGCTTAGGATATACGGTCTCATTTTCTGAAATGGTTATATTTAATAAACAGGCATCACCCCACATTACATTGGCCCATTAGGATTGCGACAAGGCTTTTGATCAAGCATGCATAAGATATCGGGTCATTTAGGCCCAATGTTTTAGCCGTATTTAACCTAAAAATACATTGCAGCCACCTATTGTCACCTTCTTACATTTGGTTTAACCAGTTCTATTCCTTGGAAACTGATCTTTGAGTCTTCTTTATGACAACCATACATAGCACAGTTGGAAAAAAAACAAAAAAAACAAAACGACATTATGTCCATCAAATTCAACCAAGTTAGGTATGGGCTTTACCTCCTTCCTATGTCACAATGGCGGTCTCTTAAGCACCTGTGGAACCTCCTGAACGGCCTTGCTCAAATACTGGAGCCTGCAGACGCATGTCATGAAGTATGCGATACCTTTACTACAGTAGTTGATGAAAGACCTACTCTGGTATAACTGGCCAGTAGACTTACTGATGAATTGCTTCCCTGTCAAAATAGAGTTACATTACAGGCCCTACAGAACCCACAACCGTTTGTACCAGTGACTTTGTAAAAGCCACTTCCCCCGGTTTCCTCCTGCATTTGGTGACTGTGCACATTTACCCCCCTCCTGTATGTAATATGGGTTTATCACCCGAGTACTCTGCTACATCCGGGTGAGCCTTGAGTATCCCCCAGTACGTTTAGATTATAGCTTGTACGAGAGGGAGCGGATTCATTGGTGGCAATGATCCTCAATTGTGGGTTTAACTCAGCAGTCTTCCTAGGGTTTAGGAGTTGGTCACAATTAACTGACAGTAAGTGTTGGACATTTTCTGGGTAACCCCCAATACGAGACCTCTGTTTAAGATCACATGCAGCAGTTTTAAAGTCCGTACTTTTAGAGCAATTGCAGTGAGCCCTCAAATACTGTCCCTACGGGATGCACCAACGAAGGGACTGAGGGTGCCAGCTCTCCCATCTAATCAGGTTGTCAGTGTGGGCTCTCTGTAGCTGTTCATTCTAATATTGCCACCCCCCAGATAAGTTGATAGAAATCCAAGTAGTGTTACTTTGAATTTATCTGAGGTAAACAATGCCAGGGTGCTGTCGTTAAGTACCCCCACAATGGCCTCAAGCTTCTGCTTAGTGTCAGTCCATATAATGAAAAAAATCTGAAAGTCTGAGCCAGACTGAGTCCATGAATCCATCTCCTGGCAGAACATTACCCTTTCCTCCCACCAGCTGAGTGAGAGTTGCATAGGTGGGTGCACCGGGGCTGCCCATCGCAACTCCCCAGAGCTGGTGGAAGAATCTGATGTCAAATGTGAAATAGTTATGCTCCAAGATGTACCTGAGCAATTCCCCTACAAAGTTATGTTCCTGGAAATGCACACTTCTAGTTGATAGGAAGTGTTCCACAACCCAACTCATGCAGAATTGGGCTTTAGAGGGCCTCTACATCCAGGCTAGCCAGCCAACACTCACCTTCACATTAGACGCCCACTAGTTTAAGGGCATCCCTCATACGATGTGAGGGCTTTGACATAGGGGCGTAACAGTCTAGATACGGACCAGCATTCTGGGTCAGACTGTTTATTTCAAATAGAGACGCTCTTTGTGGTTGCGTCCCTTTGTAGATTTTTGACAGACTAAAAGGTCGCTAGCTGAGGATTTTCCTGCGACGTGTTTAAACTCATTATTGTCAATTAGTCTCAATTGTTTGGCCCTATCAAGTATCCGTAAAAGATCTAACCTGAAAGGACCTATAGGGTCTGTCTGTAGAACTGCAAAGCAAATCACCATCATTTAAAATGATAGCAAATTTGAATATACTGAGAGCAGTCCAGCACTCCGTGTTATCACCTTTATGGCTTGCCGATTCCCCTTTTCCCCTCAAGTAAAGATTCCAGAATTCTCAAATCTGGTATATCCACCTCGCTAATGCCCAATTCAAGACACGGACGTCTCATGAGTCTAGAAACTTTTCTGCCATTTTAGGCCAAGTACAAAAAAAATGCAGATCCTTGACCCAATTAAATAGGTCGAACCTGCATCTAGGTACAAGTGACAGGCCCTTTCCCAGTACCTGAATTTTCCACATCTGTTAGTACCCTTTGAGACATTGACAATCTGAAAAACACTAGTAGACTGTTATGGGGGACTTAAACTACCTATTGAGGGAACAAAAATATGCTTAGACATTGGAGGTCCCTTAGCCAAAAAACCACCCCTCCGGCTTCTGCCATTACCACCCCCTCTACATGCACCCCTAGAACTACCTTTTCTCAGGCACTCTGATTCAGAGGGGTCATGTGCAGAGGAGGAGAGATAAGTGTCTTGATATGTGCGAGGTCTAGTATTAAAATCAAAAATGTTTAAATTTCGGAGTATCTCTAATATATTCAAAGAGGCTCTGTCACCAGATTTTGCAACCCCTATCTGCTATTGCAGCAGATAGGCGCTGCAATGTAGATTACAGTAACGTTTTTCTTTTTAAAAAACGAGCATTTTTGGCCAAGTTATGACCATTTTTGTAGTTATGCAAATGAGGCTTGCAAAAGTCCAAGTGGGTGTGTTTAAAAGTAAAAGTCCAAGTGGGTGTGTATTATGTGCGTACATCGGGGCGTTTTTAATACTTTCACTAGCTGGGCATTCTGATGAGAAGTAACATCCTCTTCTCTTCAGAACGCCCAGCTTCTGACGGTGCAGATCTGTGACGTCACTCACAGGTCCTGCATCGTGACGGCCAGAAGCTGGGCGTTCTGAAGAGAAGAGGATGTTACTTCTCATCAGAATGCCCAGCTAGTGAAAGTATTAAAAACGCCCCCACTTGGACTTTTACTTTTAAACACACCCACTTGGACTTTTGCAAGCCTCATTTGCATAACTACAAAAATGGTCATAACTTGGCCAAAAATGCTCGTTTTTTAAAAATAAAAACGTTCCTGTAATCTACATTGCAGCGCCTATCTGCTGCAATAGCAGATAGGGGTTGCAAAATCTGGTGACAGAGCCTCTTTAAGGACAAAGTTATTTCAGCTATGGGTTGCTCAGAGGTTTGCTGCAGAACCACTTCCTTCCTTCCATACTCAGGATTATGGAATTTCCTTGCAACTTCAAGACTCTCCTTAAAGGAACAGTGTCATCACAATTTTTTTTTTAATATGTTAAAGATGTTAGTGCTTTATTAAAAACGTTTGGATTAATTTGTGTGTTTCTTTTTCTTATTTTTACACTTTCTTCCCTATGGGGGCTGCCATTTTTTTTTGTCCATTTCTGTATGTGTCGATTAACAACACATACAGACATGGAATACGGCAGCTCCAGTCCCATAGGGACTGCGAACGGGTCCCGTCCCATCCACTTCTGTGTACGCCGTCTGTGTGGGAAGTGCGCATGCGCCGCTCCCACACAGTCCAATTTGAAATGCGCGCCGTCCGGCGCCATTTTCCTGTGGACCGGAAGTCGCGGCCGGACAGTAAGATTACTACTTCCGGTCGCGGCTTCCGGACTTGTGCACTTGGACCAGCGGCAGCAGATGGGCCGGAGGGAGCCGCGGCGGCAGGAGCAGGTAAGAGATTTCTATGTATGTTCGTGTTTTACTGTGTTTACTACTGTACGTAAACCTACTACACTGTGTTAGCTCAAAAAATGGCGACAGTGTAGGAGGTTAGACCGTTCAATCCCCTCGTTTATCCCGGCACTAGCCAGATAAAGGAGGGGGGGATTCTCCGAGCTCACTAGAGCGAGTGCTTTTTTCCAAATTTTGCAGCAAAAAGCAATGTGGTTGCTTTACCACAAGCAACCACATGCAATGCTGCAATTTTGGGAATAGCTCCATCTAGTGACCAGTGCTGGGAAATATTATAAATTAGAATCTAATTTATAATATTTCCTGACTCGTGAAAAAAATTTGAACAATGTTTAATCACCTACACACTAAATGTTTAACTAAAAAAAAAAAATACATGTTTTGCTGGCAACACATTCCCTTTAAGGGTCACTGCTAGAATATTTTCCTCTAATAGTATGTTCGTAAGTTTGTGAGAATATTCAATGGACCCCATTTCCCACTGACAAGTTCAGCAATTCCTCACCCTCAGTGATTGTTCCTAGGGGGTCTCAGAAGTCCTCTAGTACAATTTCATTCTTATGGTCGGTCTCCAGGGATTGAACCTCCTACCATGATCTTAAATGGTCTGAATATTTTTGGTAGGTGGCAAAAGGAAGCGGTAATCGCAAGATTTATAGTTTATTGCATTAGTTCATTCAGAGAACACTTCTCTTGCATTAACCCATTTTTCTGCATTCGGGTCAGAAGCAAGAAAGCCTGTCGTTCCTTTATTTTTCCACCAAAAACTTGGATACCCATCATGAACTATATATTTTCTGTTACGTCTATTTCGCCAACGCATAAATCTAATAATTAAAAGTTACTATTGATTCTGATCATTGTGTGAGCTACTAATCAGTTTTGACTTTTCCAGGCTCTTGACAAAAGTACTAGGGGGAAGTCAAGGTTACTGTTCTGTCCCACCTACTAATTGTTCCCCAATAGCATGCAGCGGTCCTGCCAACACCGCCAAACCAAACTAAAATGGGCAAAATACAGCCCATGCAGTTTTAATGTTACCCCTGAGGATGTGGCTGGATAGAACTGCTACTAAAACACGTATGGTTCAAACACTGATTGATGAGGTGTACATGGTATTAGGGAAAAATTAGGAGATGGAATGTGAATAGTGACAGAAGAGTAACCCTGAATAGTGGTCTTAATGGCCTTCGTTTGGTAGCAGCATAGTACCGATTTTCACATGTGCACGGGCAAATATTACACGGCCTTTGTTTCAGCATTTGAGAGCACAACCTCTTGTTATATAAGACGTGTTATATATGCACTTTCCACACCTTAGTCTAATTTTACAACCTCATGAGTTTTAGCGGAAAATGTTATAACGCATTTCTGAATAAAATGAATTCCTGTGTCAAAAATTATGTGACTGGACATGGCGGCCAAAATCACCAAGAATAGTGCAATCGTCAGGTTTCCGGCTTTCAGGAAATACTGAGTGCTCCCTCAAATGCTATATAAATTATGTAATCCCTTTATTTTATTTATAGATTACTTGTACTTTGGAAAAAAGAAAATTTTTTTGGTAGCAAACACTGCAGCAAGAGGTTAGCTTGAAGTCAGTTGGGAATTAAAATGCACTACATGAAGTGCATTTGTGTTTGTTTTTTTATTTTGTGGCATTTGACAAAGTAAAAAAAAGTGTGACTACAAAAGTTGCCACACCATTCATGTTTTTTTTTTTACAAGCCCAATATAAAATACAGTTGTCTGCTGTATAATAAAGCAGTCACTTAACAGAACGCCGCTTGATTAACCTCTTAGATGCTGCGGTCAATAGCAACCATGGCATCTAAGGTGTTAGAAAAAGGGGGCGCAATCCCCTCAGGCCCCCGATGGCAGGCATGTCAGCCTAATGAAGACCTGCCAGGTCTGCCATCTTTGCGTCAGTGGTCCAGACCTGTGGCTTTGACGGGCAATTTCCACATTCATTTGTAGGAGTCCGCAGGATGCCGATACAATTAAATACTATGGTGGAGCATTGAGCTGTCAAAGCTCCCTGCTCTATCATTCACTCGGCTACAGGTCACTGCAGCCTATAAGACGCTGGCACAGAATCCCTGCGCAGGCTGTTGCGATGAGGTCATTGCATCGACCTACGCAAGGCTCCTGTCAGCATCTCATGGGCTTTGTCTATGAAGCTCCGTTAATGGGAATGTGGCTAGACAAGTACAGTTTTTTTTATACTGTTTGGGGATGAATTCAGCCGGTTTGTGTTCAGTTCAGCCCTTCACATGACGGCAGACCCAGGTAAATGGACCTTCAATAATAGTGGAGTACCCCTGCTCTAGACCTTTAGATTTGATTAATTACTGCAATGGGTTGAACGTGAAAAGGCTGCAGTATGTGCTCATGCTATGGATAAAGGTTTGTGAGAGACAGAGACAGAACTCTCGCTCTCTTCAGCTTTGAAGATCAGTCTTCTGCCGTACTGGCAAGGGGGTGTGTGTGTCTGCTACTGACAGTAAGCGCTCCCCAGCTCTTTTAACACTGACACACCCCCTTGCCAGTCAGGGCATAAGACTGATCTTCAAAGCTGGAAAGCGTGCGCGCACACTCTCCTCGCTTCTGCTGTAACACTGTCCATATCTGATTGGACAGTGTCAAAGCCATAGTAACACGCCCCATTGACTGTTCAGGCGGTTATTTAAATATCGGGCACCAAATATAACAGCACCGATAGCTAAATAACGGAGGGAGGTAGAGAAAAAAATGTGAAGTGCCCCAGAGTTAGTGCAGCTCTCCCCATTACTTGCTGCACATCTATGGGGAGGTGAAAGGTTCTCTTTAATCTCAACCTACTACAGATCATGCATCAATGCAAATGCTAATTTCACAACACATTACCTTGCTGATGGAGCTGATGCAGATGGCGGTCCTCCTCTACCACGAACTGGTCCTCCTCTTCCTCCACGGGCAGTCTCTGGTGGGGCTCCATTCAAATATGACAACTCCAAAAATTGTTCCTGACAAATATCATCCATCATTTCCTGTGAGTAAATGTGAACATACACATGGGGCTTTGACAATTTAAATAAGGCACTTTTAAGAAAAAGGACAAGTCCGCAAGCATGTCTAGATCCGTTCTCTCAATTCACTGCTCCAAAGTGGGAATATTGCAGTGGAGATAGTGGAATTGCCAGCTCTGCTCTGAAACAAGGATTTGTTTTGGACGATCACAACTTTCCCAAGAAGTGTTAAGGAAAGGATTTTGTTCGAGCAACTGTCCTATATACTTAAAGCGTACCATCATAAAGAGTTCAGAAACCTCCTCAATAACAGTAAGTATCCTACCAGAAAAAAAACAAAAACATAATCTCAAGTAATACAGTAAATACTAGACACGGAGTGGATTGCAGCATCTTTCCATCAGGGTATCTGAAAGGCAAATCAGCAGAAGAGGAGTGCTGGCTCAGAGCACACAAAACAGCTTAGACTGGGTTCACACTGAATTTGTTAATTTCTTTTTTGTTATTCTCAATGGAAGTTAAAAAAAAAAAAAAAGTGAACCCAGCCTTACTTATCAGAAAGAACCTGCTTATCCCATTACTTAGAGACAGAATTTCAGACTGATTGGTTTGTTTTAGGATTTCAGATCACCCTGATAGACAATCAATACAGTGAACAGACTCATACAACATCTAAGAAATGATCTAAGTAGCAAATATCTGGAACACATTTATTTAAAAAAAAAATAGATTACCATCAAAGGGTTGTTTTGGAAATCTTGACACACTTATCAGATTGCTGCACACTACCATGTCTTGTTACAATATCAGCACTCACTCATAGCATGTTAGGCTACACAAGTAAAAAGCAGCACAAATGTCACGAGTACAACAGTATACATACCGGTACCAAGAACTTCTTAACTTCCTCCATTGCATGTGCCATTCGGGTATATGCCTCACATGGTGGGCCAAAAACTTCAATGAAAACATGAAGGTCCATATTTAAGTGACTATACTTTGGGTCTCCTCCCTTTCGCAGTTCCTCCTCCTAATAAAAAGGATTAAAAATATATATTTTTTATAATAACCAGCTGAAAAAGCTATTTTACCACCAATAATGACCAGCTATTTATCAGTCAGCAGCTATTAGCACACATGGCAACATACCTTGGACTTATCTCTCATTGAGCCTTTCCCTAGTACAGAAATTTTTGCTCCAGTCTCTTCCTGCAGCCTCTTGATGGTATTGCCTTGAGGACCCAAGATCTTGCCAACAAAGTTAAACTAGGAATAAACAAATCAATTAAACCACAGTAAGGAATCTAAACCATACATATAAAAAACACATCACAGCTGCTTAGAGGGCTTAAAGAAGCTGGGCTGGAACGATGAAGTGTAGGACACTGATTGGTCAGCGTCATACACTTCTCCTTACAACACCAGTTAGTAAAAAGTTAGACGCCCAGTTCTCTATTAAGAAACTAATTAGCATAAATATAAAATTGCTCATAACTTGCTCAAAATTAATTGTTTTCCAAAATAAAAACCACTGTTATCTACATTACAGCACCGATCAGATTATGTAGAATATAGGGCACTTATGATCTGGTGACAGAGCCTCTTTAACCTTTTAGATTCCACAGTCACTATGCCGTTAGAAAGAAGTAAAATATGGACAAATGTCAGGAATATCAATGTCCGAGTCCACAGCTGGGGTGTCGAAGGGACACTGACCAGCAACACCATCTCTGGAGAAGTCCTTGACATCACGGTCCATACATGGGAAGTGATGTCGGAAGCATATCGACGTACACATTTAACGAACACCTGTGACGTATGCACACGGTGGCATATGTCACCCATATAGTCCAATAGAGAAAACAAAGCTACTCCATGTGGCATGTGTTTTTTGCAGCTAATTATATAGACTCACCTATTCTATCACTACACCCCTAGTGCCATAGATAGGACAGAAATAATCTCTTCAGTAGCACTATATGCATCGGGGACATAAAGGAGGGATATGGAAGTGTCTTACTGGCAGAGGGAATTGGCTAGAATATAATCCTGTAGTTCACAGGGTGTCAGCCATACAGGAGAGACTGACCTGTCTACACACCAGAGCTTGGTTTATTTTGGTGATCAGATGCCCATAACAAAAGGGTTCAAGATGTAGAGCAGGGGTCAGCAACCTCTGGCACCAGTGGCACACTTCCCTTAGTGTCCAGAGCTGTTGTGCTTAAGGGCATTGCACACTGGGAGAGAAAGTGGCCCTTCATAAGGCGCTCAGCGGCGCAGATTACCAGGAGAGAGTAGTACTTCATTTTGTTTGTCGCTGCTGAACCCTTGGCAAGCACACAATGCAGCAATGCTCTCTTCTGGTGTTCAGCATCTCCAAATGCATAATGAAGCGCTGCTCTCTCCTAGTTATCAGCACCACAAGGACGGCGTCCAGTAACCGCTCTGTAGAAGAAAAAGTTAGTAAAGGTTGACAGCTCTGTCCTGTGCGCAGCACCCCCAAGCCGGTATTCAGTAGCCAGTCTCCCCCAGCTAGTGTTCAGTAGCGACGATCTAGTGTGTGAAATACATAAGTTTGTCTTATATGACTTCTATTTGCATGGCACACTGAGATAATCATTGATTTTTTTCAGCACGACATACAAAAAAAAAAAAAAAGTTGTCTACCCAGGATGTAGAGGATGCAACTGAGCAGGGAAGAAACAGACTACATTGGTAGCGAATTTGCATGATATGTGCACAAAAGTCTTTGCTGGAGTGCTTCTTTAACCCCTTAAAGGAACAGTGTTACCACAAAAATTTATTTAATATGTTAAAGATGTTAGTGCTTTATTAAAAACATTTGGATTAATTTGTGTTACTTTTTCTTATTTTTACACTTTTTCTTCCCTATGGGGGCTGCCATTTTTTTTTCCATTTCTGTATGTGTCGATTAACGACACATACAGACATGGAATACGGCAGCTCCAGTCCCATAGGGACTGCGAACGGGGCCCGTTCCATCCACTAACATGTACGCCGCTGTGTGGGAACGGCGCATGCGCCGCTCCCACAGTTCAATTTGAAATGCGCGCCGTCCGGCGCCATTTTCCTGTGGACCGGAAGTCGCGGCCGGACAGTAAGATTACTACTTCCGGTCGCGGCTTCCGGACTTGTGCACATGGAGCAGCGGCAGCAGACGGAGCGGATGGACCAGAGGGAGCAGCGGCGACTGGAGCAGGTAAGGGATTTCTATGTATGTTTGTGTTTACTACTGTATGTAAACCTTCTACACTGTGTGTTAGCACAAAAAATGGCGACAGTGTACGAGGTTAGACGGTTCAAACCCCTCGTTTCTCCCGGCACTGGCCAGGATAAAGGAGGGGGGGGGGGATTCTGAGAGCTCACTAGAGCGAGGGCTTTTTACCCAATTTTGCAGCATAAAGCAATGTGGTTGCTTTACCACATGCAATGCTGCAATTTTGGGAATGGCTCCATCTAGTGACCAGCAATGGGAAATATTATAAATTAGAATCCAATTTATAATATTTCCTGACTCGTGGAAAAAAAATAAAAAATTAGAACAATGTTTAATCACCTATACCCTAAATGTTTAACTAAAAAAAAAAAAAAACCATGTTTTGCTGACACATTCCCTTTAATGACCAGCCCATTTTGCACATTAATGACCAAGGATTATTTTTTTTTTCACCGCCCCATTCTAAGCGTCGTAACTTTTTTTTATTCCATCAACCTTGCCATATATGGGCTTGTTTTTTGCAGGACTAGTTGTATTTTTCAATTGCTCCATATTTGGGTGCATATAATATATTGATTAACTTTATTTTAAATTCTTTCCTAGAATAAACAGCTATTCCAGCTTTGTTTTTCACCTTAGAAATTTACGCCGTTCACTACGCGGCATAAACAACATGTTCCCTTTATTCTATGGGTCACCACAATTACAGGGATACCGAATATGTAAAGGTTTTATGTTTTTCTAAGGCCTTATGCACACGAACATATTTTTTTTCCTGTCCGTAAATACTGGTCCTTGGTCACACATTCGACCCATATCGCACCAGTATTTACGGACTCGTGCCTGTAATTACTGGTCCGATGTCACCAGTATTCCACCCGTATTAACGGGCATGTTTTCGCTGCAAAATTGCACTGCACTAATCAGCAGCCCCTTCTCTCCCAGAGAGAAGGGGCAGCCCTTTCCGCAGTAAAATAAATTCATACTTACACGGCCGTTGTCTTGGTGACGCGTCCCTCTTTCGACATCCAGCCCGACCTCCCTGGATGATGCTGCAGTCCATGTGACCGCTGCAGCCTGTGATTGGCTGTAGCGGTCACATGGGCTGAAAGGTCATGCAGGGAGGCCGGACTGGAGGAAGAAGCAGGGAGTTCTGTGTAAGTATGAACGTCTTTTACACGTTGGTCGTAGTCACTGTCCCCGGTGCTGAAAGACTTACTGCCGATCGTTTAACTCTTTCAGCACCCTGGACAGTGACTATCCCCCGACGTCACCTAGCAACACTCCCGTAATTACGGGTGCAAACACGTAGTCATCCGTAATTGTGGGAGCCCCATAGACTTCTATTGGCCTGCTCGTGCCGTTATTACAGCCTGAAATAGGACATGTTCTATATTTTTCAACGACACTGGCACCTTCCTGTAAGCATACGGGAAGGTACCCGTGGCCAATAGCAGTCTATGGGGCCGTGATTGCGTTTGTGTGCATGGGGCCTAAGTTTGCAAAATAAAAACCCTTTATATAAACAAAACAAAAAAACTTAATCGCATCACCACAACTTTTATTTTTTAGTCGATGTAGACATATGTGGGCTTGTTTTTATTTATTATTATTTGCAGGACAAGGTGTGGTTTTCATTGGTAGTATTTTGGGGTACATGGGGCTTATTGATTAACTTTTTATTTTATTTTTATGGTGGGAATAGGAAAAAAGGAATTTTGCCGTTTCTTGGACGCCGTTAATCCGCGGTTTAATTAATGTGTTAACTTTATTGTTTGACACTAAAAGTGGTTTTTAGTGTTTATTTTTACTGTAATTTTTTTTCCCATAAACGGTAACGGTTTTACTTGTGTCCCACTAGGGGACTTCACCATGTGATCTGCTGATCGCTTATATAATGCTTTGGTATACTTCGTATACCAAAGCATTATTGCCTGTCAGTGTAAAACTAAGGCATGGCGTAATAGGCAGTTGCTGAAGGCTTTTGTTAGGCCCCTGGCTGCCATGGAAAACAGACCGTGTCCTGCGATTTCTATGCAGGTGCCCTGATGGGGTGACAGAGCTCCCTCCCTCTGTCAAACAGTCGATGCCGCTGTCGCTATTGACAGTGGCATCTAATGGGTTAAACTGCCAGAATCGGAGCATACTTAGATTCCGGCAGTCGAGGCAGGAGTCAGGCTGTGTATAACAGCCATGCTATGCGCATCGCGTGGGTACACTGGCAGTACCCACCAGATCAGAGCGACAGATACGTGGAAACACCTGCTTGCGACAGATATATCCGTTGCCCGTTGTTAAGGGGTAAAAGGGAATCTGTCAAAATGAAATGTTTTAACAAAGTATTAAGAATTTTGCTTGTCCTCATTTGCTTTGTCATTATCCATTTTAAGAAATCATTCTAAGATTTTGCAGTTTTCATTCTGGGGACACAATAGACGGCTTAGAAGTGATCTCTACAGAACAGGAACTTTCAGTCATCTCATGAACACAGGCAGGACTACAGTGAAAACTAACTCCCATATATAGAGAACACAGGATCCACCATTGACAATAGGCAATTGACACAGCTCCCTTCCTATACTTTCCTGCACAGGTCATAGCATGCCTAGACACTGCCATAAATATAAGTGTGTTCCCTACGGTTCGCAGGTTACTATGGACCATATGGCTGTTGTAAAGAAACTCTGAAATACTGTTTTTAGCAGGTCAGGCAAGATGGCTGCCCCATTATATTCAGTGAAAAAAAAAAATTGAATACAATATATAATCTACAAATCAAGAAATAAAACGCTGATCAGAAACTCACTGGTTTTAACTATGGAAAAATTATATATATATATATATATATATATATATATATATATATATATATATATAGTAGAGCGAACAGCACCAGGACTTCATTATTGATATATATAAATATAATCTCCCCATCAATATTGAAGTCCTGGTGCTGTTATTCGCTCTACATTTCTGCTGTTGATTACCAAGGAGTTGATTCATCCTTTCACTGGTAACGTGCACACGGCCTACCACAAGATCCAAGTAACCACATCACTCACTTTGGGGTACAGTTTGACCGGAATCAAAATGCGCTCCTTCAGTTTCATGTTCTTGTGAGAAAACAAGTCCAAGTATGCATCATCTTCCTCCTTTTTCGGTTCACCTCCTTTCTTCAGTCTTTCAATTTCTGCAATAAAGTAAAAGGAAACCATTAAACGGTCGGCTACTGGATATGCGCTGAACAAGACGTTTTAGCCATTGGTCACAGTGAAAAAAACCCGTACTTTTCCTTTAACCCTTTACTGACATCCGCCATATATATACGGCACACGTCAGGTGTGGGAATATGGAGTGGGCTCAGCATCAGCTATGTGTCATAGCCGACATTTCTGGGTAATGAGCGGAATCCCGCTAGTTTAACCCGTTAAATGCCACGGTCAATAGCGACCGCGTCATTTAAAATCACTGAAAACAGGGGGGGTGGCGTAGAAGATTAGTGTGATAAAAGTTAAAAACATTTCCCTCAAGCACAATGTAAAAAAATAATAAAAAACTAACAATTGGTATCGACACGTCCGTAAAAGTATGAACTAAGACAATCATTTAGTCCGCACGGTGTACGCAATAAAGAGTTAAAACGTCAGAATCGCTGTTTTCGGTCACTTAACCCACAAAAAAAATTAAATTAAAAGTGATCAAAGAGTCTCATGTACCCCTAAATGGTAACAATATAAACTACAGCCCACCCTGCAAAAATAAGCCCTCATACCAGTAAATCGACAGAATAAAAAAAAGCTATGGCTCAGAATATGGCGACAAAACTATAATTTTATTTTTAACAATCAGTTTTTTTTTTGTTTTTTTTAACTACTTTTACAAGTTTAATGAGAACCTTTCACCTCCCCATACATGTGCAGCATGTAATGGGGAGGGCTGAACAAACTCTGGGGCACTTTACATTTTTTTTTAATCTACCTCCCTCCGTTATTTAGAAATCAGTGCCGTTATATTTGGAGCCCAATATTTAAATAACCCCCTGAACTGTCAACGGGGCGTGTACTGGCAAGGGGG
Organism: Rhinoderma darwinii; assembly: GCF_050947455.1. NCBI lineage: Eukaryota > Metazoa > Chordata > Amphibia > Anura > Rhinodermatidae > Rhinoderma > Rhinoderma darwinii. Next base: position 252,542,515 of record NC_134688.1, on the reverse strand, counting down.
AGTGTCACTGCTACGGACAGTGTTAGCGCTCCCGAGCTCTTACTGTCCATAGCCAGTTCGGCAGGCAAAGTACAAGACTGATCTCTCACAAGAGCTGGAGATGAGTGCGCATGCCTACTTGCCAGTTTGGGTGAAAAGACTGATCTTCAAAGCTGAAGAGGGAGTGTGCACTCTGCTCGCTCTTGTTGTGGCACTGTCCATACCTGATTGGACAGTGTCATAGCCATAGTAACACGCCCCCTTGAATGTTCAGGGGGTTATTTAACCCCTTAACGACCAAGGACGAAAATGTACGTCATGGTCGGCTGCTAGTTCCCGCACCATGACGTACATTTTTGTCCGCATTTCAAACTGTCACTCTGTGTAAACACAGAGTGACAGACCCGCGCTGACAGTTGTCCCCGACAGCTGAGACATCAGTCTTGCCGGACAGCGGACCATCGCCGCTGATTTCGGCAGTTAACCCCTTAAGTGCGGCGACTGATTGCCGTCGCCGCATTTAAGTGGTTTGAAGCACATCAGCAGCCCCCACGAAGTGATCGTGGGGGCTACCGATGCTTGTCACGGCAATCGGAGGTCAGATAATGACCTCCGGGTTGCCATGCACGGAAGCCTCGGAGGAACAGCCTCCGGCCGTTCCTCCTCTGCTTCCTTTCAGTGTGACAGTCACGTCACAATGACAGTTAGAGTACATTACACTACGTGTGTAGTGTAATGTACTCCAGCAGCGATCAAAGCTGCAAGACTAGGTGTCCCCTAGTGGGACAAGTTAAAAAAGTAAAAAAAAGTAATAAAAATGTTTTAAAAAAAGTGTAAAAATAAAAGTTATAAGTTCTATAAACACAAAATGCTTTTTTTCCTATAATAAGACTTTTATTATAGAAAAAAAATGAACACGTTAAAAAAGTACACATATTTTGTATCACCGCGTTCGTAACGACCCCAACTATAAAACTATAATGTTATTTTTCCCGCACGATGAACACCCCAAAAAAATAAATAAAAAACTACGACAGAATCGCAATTTTTTGGGTCACCACCGCTCCCTAAATAAATAAAAAGTGATCAAAAAGTCGCATGTACCCAAAAATAGTACCAATAAAAACTTCTATCCGTCCCGCAAAAAACAAGCCCTTACACAGCTTTGACTAAAAAATTAAAAAATTATGGCTCTCAGAATATGGTGACACAGAATTTTTTTTTTTTTTTATAAATAAGTCATTTTATTGCGCAAACGCTAAAAAAAAGGACCAAACCTATATACATATGGTATCGCCGTAATCATACCAACCCGCAGAAAAAATAAAAAATGTCATTTATTGCGTACGGTGAGCGCCGCAAAAAAACAACCTAAAAAAACGGTGTCAGAATTCCTGTTTTTTGCTCAGGATTGCAAAAAAATTTAATAAAAAGTGATCAAAAAAAAAAAAAAATCGCATGTACCCCAAAATGGTACCAATGAAAACTACAGATTGTCCCGCAACAAATAAGCCCTCACACAGCTCTATTGATGGAAAAATAAAAAAAGTTATGGCTCTTGGAAAGCGGGGAGTGAAAATCTAAAATATGAAAGCAAAAAATGGATCAGTCCTGAAAGGGTTAATTCATTTCTAATGAAAAAACGTATGACCCCATGTGGGGTATTTCCGTACTCGGGAGAAATTGCTTTATAAAAAAATGGTTGTTTTTTTCCTCCTTTATCCCTTGTGAAAATGAGAAAATGCAACATTTTAGTGGAAAAAATGTTGATATTAATTTTCGCGCCCTAATTCTAATAAACTCTGCAAAAGACCCGTGGGGTCTAAATGCTCACTATACCCCTAGAAAAATTCCTTGAAGGTTTTTCCAAAATGGGGTCACTTTTGGTGGGTTTCCACTGTTTTGGTCCCTCCAGTGCATTGCAAATGCGACATGGCACCGAAAACCATTCCAGCAAAATCATAAATCCAAATGGAGCTCCTTCCCTTCTGAGCCCTGCTGTGGGTCCAAACAGCAGTTTATTACCACATATGGGGTATTGTCGTAATCGGGAGACATTGCTTTACAAATGTTGGGGTGCATTTTCTTCGTTATTCCTTGTAAATAATAAAAATTTCTATGTTGTTTCAGAAAAAAAGTACATTTTAATTCTTACAGACTAATTTCAATATATTTAGCAAAAAACCTGTGTGGTCAAAATGCTAACTATACCCCTAGATAAATACCTTAAGGGGTCTAGTTTTCGAAATGGAGTCGTTTATGGGGAGTTTCTATCATTCTGGCAGCTCAAAGCCTCTCCAAATGTACATTGGGGCCTAAAACATTTTCAAGCAAAATATGAGTCCTGAAAGCCTCCGGGTGTTCCCTTCCTTTGGGGCCCTGCCGTGTGTCCAAACAACGCATTAGGGCCACAATGTGGGTATTTTTGAAAACAGGAGAAAGAGGGTGATAGATTTTGGGGTGTGTTTCTTCATTTTCATGGTCGCTTTACAAATAAATCGGTCTTCAAACAAATACTTTTATGAAAAAAGTGAAATTATTATTTTTTTCACCTGATATGCATTAAATTTAGCAAAGAACTGTGGGGTCAAAATAATTACTATACCCCTAAATAAATACCTTATGGGGTCTAGTTTTCTAAATGGGGTCGTTTATGGGGAGTTTCTATCGTTCTGGCAGCTCAAAGCCTCTCCAAATGTACAGTGGGGCCTAAAACATTTTCAAGCAAAATATGAGTCCTGAAAGCCTCCGGGTGCTCCCTTCATTTTGGGTCCTGCCGTGTGTCCAGGCAGCGCATTAGGGTCACAATGGGGGCATTTTTGAAAACAGGAGAGAGAGGGTGATAGATTTTGTGGTGTGTTTCTTCATTCTCATGGTCGCTTTACAAAGAAATTGGTCTTCAAACTGATACTTTTTTTCAAAAAAGTGAAATTATTTTTTTTTTCACCTGCTATGTATTACATTTAGCAAAAAACTGTGGGGTCAAAATACTTACTATACCCTTAGGTAAATACCTTAAGGGGTCTAGTTTTCTAAATGGGGTCATTTGTGGGGGTTTCCATCACTCTGAGACCTATGAGCCTCTGAAAACCTGGCTTGGTGCCGGAAAACAAAATGTACTTCAAAATTTATAAAATTATTATTCAATTTGTAAGTCCTCTAAATTGCTGAAAATTTATTTTATTTTTTCAAAAGTGCTGCCAAAATGGAGTAAAGAGATAGAAATATATATTTAATTAAAAAAATTGTACAGTATGTATGTACATATGTGACATATTGCAGTTAAAAATAGGGGAAAATGGTAATTTTTACAAAATTTCTTCCATTTTTCTATTTTTTAATTAATTTCCGCAAATCGTATCAGTCTACTTTTACCACTAAAATAAAGTACAACATGTGACGAAAAAACAATGTCAGAATTACTTGGATATTCAAAACTTTCACAGAGTTATTCTCTGATAAAGTCAGACATACCAGATTTGACAAATCTGGCTTGGTCATTAAGGTACAAACATGCCCGGTCATTAAGGGGTTAAATATCGGGTGCCAAATATAACGGCACCGATACCTAAATAACAGAGGGAGGTAGAAGAAGAAAAAAAAAAAGGAAAAAAAAAAAAAAAAAAAAAAAAAAAAGAGTGCCCCACGGTTTGTGCAGCCCTCCCCATTATATACTGCACATGTATGGGGAGGTGAAAGGTCCTTTTTAAATTTGGTATGAACATGGTTTTTACCACATGGATGAAGGCTGTAAGGCCCTGTTCACACGCAGTTTTGAAACTTTGTGGCAAAAACAGCCGTCTTTTGTTTTTAATGGGAGGTGGAGAAGCTTTTTTTCCCACAAGCACAAAAACGCTCGCGGGATAAAGCAGCGACATGGCCCATCTTTAGGCGTTTTCCGCCTCAAAAAATTAATTAAAGCAGTTTTGCCAGCTACTGAGAAGTTCTATTGCCATTAACAGACCAAAGAATTATAGTTTCATGATTTACCCCTACACCGAATTCCACTATTGCTCTGTATTTCATGCACAGCAATAAAGGGTCGGAAGTGCTGTCGTTTGTGTGTGTTGATACGGTTTGCCTACACGGAGCAAACCGCTACCCCTCCCTTGTGTGAACATCACTGATGCGTGACCATAGGGGGTTTGGGCTACAGCATCTTTACATGCATTGTGATACAAAACTGAACTATTGCAGATCCGTTATTTTGCAAAGGGGTTTAAGCACCAAAGATGTGGCAAACAGAATGACGGACGAGTAATTTTCAGAGGATAGGTAGGTCGGGCGCTCAGTTTTTGGGCCGCCAGACTGAAGTTGAACTGGTTTGCTGATTGAGAGAGCAGGCAACAAATATAATGAAAATTTCTTAAATAAAGTTAAACATAAAATGTGATGCAGATAGCCTGGTCATATGAATTTTTTTTTTTCCTCGAGGGGACATCAGGCGGGCATTTAATTCCAAAATCCCTTTTAATGGGTGACAAATAAGCAAAGTGCAAATCAAGCAAGACATTTTCACACCTGAAGCTAGGAGCTTGAACTTCATACAGAGTATCGCTATTAGCCATAAGATATTCCTGTGTATTATTCAGCTGCTGGTGAAGGGGTTAATCTGTTAGGTGGTGGAGACAGTTGCTTGTAAAGCGTTCATTTTAGATCTACTACACAGAGCCAGCAGCAACGACTGTAGAGAAAGCGGTGATAGGATGTAACTATGCTGCAGCCTCTTCTAGCCTCCTCCTACTCTAGCCGTGGCAGAAAACCCAGGAATCCATCTTACATTGCTGCTAATATACATCCAGCATGAAGATAGAAGCCGAGATCTCCCCTGTATACATGCCGCACACTCCATCTCCCCCACCACTTCACAGAAGCAGGACATTTGAGCAGTCAAAATCTCCCGACCCTTATGCCTCATGCACACAACTGTTGTGCCACTCATGCAGTTTGACAGCATCCGAGTCGCACCTCAGCGGGTGAATCGGCTCCGTGAAAAACAGTCCAAGTCTCCAATCCGAGGAAAGATAGAACAAGTCTTATCTTTCCTCGGATCACTGACGGAACACACTGTCGTGTGCATGAGGCGTAAAACCCAGTTCAAAGTTTCTTGCAGCGGAAGCCATGGCAAAAAATTTCCGAAATCACCCCCCATTGGGGCGGATGAGGTTTTTATTCCCCACGAGCGTAAATAGGTTACATGCCTTTCAGGCATTTCAGTCTCTGACATCCCATTGACATCAATGGGTGGCAGACAAAGCGTTTCACCCGCAGCGCTCAATGGCCACGGCCAAAAAACGCCATGAAAAACGCAGCAAACTACATGCAGGCAGGTCAAAATCCTAAAAAAAACTTATGCAAAGAGGGCCTAGGGGGGGTCAATGCATACCATGCGTATTACGTGTGGTTATGCCGCACGTATTTGTGTGGCAAAACCACAGCGTAATAGAGTACTAGCATAAGCAATGATTCCAGGGAATCCCAGGTCCATGCTGTGGTATTTTACTACACATAAATTGACCCGCATGTGTATTTTTGGAATCAGCATTTCAATCCCGCTTGCCAATTCTATCTCCCTAGTTCTACAGATATACGCAGCAAAACCCACAGCATAAATACGCAGAAAAAAAAAACCACTTTTCCTGCGAATTCGTTCTGGTTATGCTGCGGATTTTCCCAGCAAAATATGCAGCGTGTGCATGTAGCCTACGGGTATGTTCCCACATACAGGATAAGCTGCAGATTTTTATCAGAAATTCTGCAGCGGAATCTAGAAAAACGCTGATAAATCGGTCACAGAAATCCGCAAATAGTGTGCTTTTTCTGTTCACATTGCTCGGAAACGCTGCGGTTTTACCTGTGGATTTAGTGTTAAACATTGGTTATAGCAAAGTATGTGTACCTGTGGATTTCCAGCAGTTTTTACTGCGTTTCCACTGCGTAAACGCTATAAAACCACAACAAGTCTGTTGCAGAATTTCTGCTCCTCATTGAAGTCAATGGGCCAAACACGCAGAATCTCCGCACAGAACACAGCCTAAATGGACGTGCTGTGGTATTGAATGCAGAACCCAATACGCACCACTTTTTTCTGCAGTGTGGGCATGACATTTTCTAAGTTTCATTCACTTTGCTGCTACTGTAAATTCTGCAGAATTTCCGCACAGAATTTTGTTGTGGAAAATCTGCAGCATTTACGCTAAGTGAGAACCCAGCCTTCGGCTCAATGCACACGACTGTAAATTTAGTCTAATTACGGACCCATTCATTTCTATGGCCGACCAACAACTTCCCGTATATTTACAGGAAGGGGTCAGTGCCGTAGAAAGGCTCAGCAAAAGTTAGGAAAAGTTTGCTTTTTACAAACCATGCTCCCATACTTTTTATGGGAGCATGGAATGCAAATGCGAGTGGCTGTCCGTGGCAGTCAGCGACCGTGTGCTTGGGGCCTTACAGGACGAAGCCATGTTTTGTTTCACTTCCCACCTTACAAGCGGTACCTTATTTCTCGGTCAGTAGTATGGTGTGTAGGCTTTGTTTTTGTGGGATGCGTTGCAGTTTCTATTGGTACTATGTAAAGTACCATAGAATGTAAAACAAAACAGTAAAGCCCCAGAATTGTTTCTTGGTCACCTTAGCGCTAAAAAATTAAATAAGTGATACTATTTTTTTTTTATGTACCAAAAAATGGTGCCAATAAAAACAGCTAGTCACGCAAAAAATAAGCACTCACACCACGCAACCGATGCAATATAAAAAAAAGTTATGGCTCTCAGAATATGGTGAAACAGAACAATTTTTTATTTAAACAATTTCCTTGGTAAAAGTAGCAAAATATGAAATAGTTTCCCATTTTCTGTAGTCTAAAACCTGGGTGCGTCTTCTAGTCTGAAAAATACGCCACTTATTAAAAAAAGATTAATGCCTCCCCAGCATGCCTTAATAGGATGTCAGAATCTCATGATTTTGACAGCACAGTGAGGCTTACTGTTAACAGCTTGGAGCACTGACTGCAGGAGGAGACTTTGTGCAGCCCTGCCATCACCAGAACCTTTCTGCTGTGAAGTGGATAGCAGATTAAAAAAAAATAAAAAATTTAAATAACCTTGCATGAAGTAGAGCACCCATTTACTAGAGAAACTGCAGATTTACCCCTTAAAGAAGGGGTGGGGAACGTCCAGCCCGCGGGCCGTATAAGGCCCACAAAATCATTTGGTTCGGGCCGACATCACTTAACGCAGATGCTGCTGTCTTCTGCTACTTGGCTCTGTCCACCCTACCCTCGCGCATTTAGGAGCAGAAAGGCAGATGGAGCCAAGCGGTGGCAGTCTGAGTGAGGTCGGTGTTTGCTGGCCCAAAACTGGACCAGTCCTGTCACCTGACCTGACTCAGTGACGAGGTCAGATGACCGGACTGGCCCACTCGCATGCCGGCACAGTCCAGTCACCAACAGTGACGTGAGGTCAGGTGACTGGAACAATCCTGTCACAGCACACCCCGACAGCACTGACCGCTGCTGCCCCTGTGTCATTCCCTCCTTGGCTCCATCCTCCCGCCTCACTTGAAGTGCGGTTAGGTGACTAAAGGTTTTTCTTCGTCTAGGGCATTTATGATCTATCTAAGGATATGTCAGATAGGTGCAGGTCCCAGATTCATCTCTATAACGGGGCCCGCTACCCCATTCCACCTCTGTTGTGGCTGAATCACGTAATATCCAACCACGAGGAAGAAAATGTAGCTCGCTGAGCTACGCTGTTTCCGTAAGTCCCATAGAACTAAACGGTGGATACGGAAACAACGCAACTCGCTACCGCATCTTCATGGTCAGAAATCAGCCTGAACAGAGGTAGAACAGGTTTTAGAGGGCCACCATCCTAGAGATAGGTGTGTTTTGACCAGTGGAGCACGGAGACCCCTACTAATTGCCAAAACGAAACGGCAGAAGCGTTCGTGTGAGCTGCTTTGTTTCGGTTCGCCTTTTTCTGGAAATCAATATATTGGAGTACAGACTCAATAGAAAGTCTGAGCCCTTACTCTGTTCCGGTAAAAGCCGAAAAGAAACGAAGTGGCTGAGGGCTCACACGAGCACATCGTTTTAGCAATTGCTAAGACCCCCACTAATCAAAGCTTCTGACATGTCAGAAGTTTGAACGTTTAGTTACCCTTTAAGGCCCTTAAACACTGGCAAATGTTTGTATGAACGCTCGTACCCGTTCATTGCCCAGTGTAAACATGGCAGCAATCTGCCTACAAAAAGACCGCAAACTCATTTGTCAGCTTCTTGCATCTTATATGCAGCCCAAATAAATAAAATTACCATTTATTAGCATATTTACCATATCTCCCCATGTAAACAGGGATGAACGATTGAATTAAAAAGTACCTATCCTTGCTACAAGGGCCATTAAGGATGAGCGAGGAAACTTATTCACCTTTGTTGCATCTAGTTCAAGCTTTCCATGCATTCTATGGCTCACTTTAATACAGATGAAATACTTACATGCAGTCACTCCTTTCCCAAGTTTTTTTTCTCAAATGTTTTTTTTTCAGTAATGTGTAATAAGACCAGCCATAAAACAGAGATGGCACACAGGCCAAATCAGAATCAAAACAGTACAAAAGACCAGTTTTATCAACAACGTATAGAAGACTACAATACAGAACAGTGGCGATACAAATATAGTTCTGAGCGTGACCTTAGTTCTTGCTATTCATTTCAAGAAGGGGGGGGGGGAAGAGGCCCTAAGAGTAACCAAAACCATATAGTGGATAAAGCGAGTTGGGTAGATAGTCGCTTAAAGAGGCTCTGTCACCAGATTCTCAAATCCCTATCTCCTATTGCATGTGATCGGCGCTGCAATGTACATAACAGTAACGTGTTTTTTTTTTTTTTAAAGAAAACGTTCATTTTTGGCCAAGTTATGAGCTATTTTATATATATGCAAATGAGGTTTGAAATGGACAACTGGGCATGTATTGTGTTTTTAACTGGGCATGTTTAAGTGTATGACGCTGACCAATCGGTGACTAGTCAGCATCATACACATCTCCATTGATTTAGACAGCAGCGATGTGCAGCCACATAAACAGAGATTAACATTAATCAAGTGCCCTGATGATGAATACACATGACCATCCAGCCTGGACGTCATGTGTATTCAGAATCCTGACACTTCAGAAACTTTTCTGTGAGATTTCCAGCAAGGGAAACGAAATCTCGCGAGATTACAGAGGTAAACGAGTTTCGTTTCACTTGCTGGAAATCTCACAGAAAAGATTCAGAAGTATCCGGATTCTGAATACACATGACGTCCAGGCTGGATGGTCATGTGTATTCATTATCAGGACACTAGATTAACGTTAATCTCTGTTTATGTGGCTGCACATCGCTGCTGTGTAAATCAATGGAGATGTGTATGACGCTGACTGGTCAGCATCATACACGTAAACACACCCAGTTAAAAACACAATACACGCCCATTTGGACATAACGAAAAAAAACAAACGCCCAGTTGTCCATTTCAAACCTCATTTGCATATATATATATATATATATATATATATATATATAAAATACCTCATAACTTGGCCATAAATGAACGTTTTTTTAAATAAAAAACACGTTACTGTTATCTACATTGCAGCGCCGATCACATGCAATAGGAGATAGGGGTTTGAGAATCTGGTGACAGGCTCTTTAACTCAAGGCCCAAAGACAAAAAAAACGTTTAATGACATATCTTGCTATACTTTGAGCCCCTATCACCCTAGACTATTTTAGTGTGGCCATTGCTCCTTTCTATCTGGAAAAAGTCCTGGGACCTGATGGGTCCAAGTTGAGCAGATCAAAGCCCATCTCCTAGGCATGTACAATGCTGGTCTTGAGTTGGGAGGCCTGCCCTCCATCATAGTCATACCTAAAGCAAGAAAAAAAAAACTCAGGATATTGGGTCATAGAGACATATCCCTGCTTAAAGAGGCTCTGTCACCAGATTTTGCAACCCCTATCTGCTATTGCAGCAGATAGGCGCTGCAATGTAGATTACAGTAACGTTTTTATTTTTAAAAAACGAGCATTTTTGGCCAAGTTATGACCATTTTTTGTAGTTATGCAAATGAGGCTTGCAAAAGTCCAAGTGGGTGTGTTTAAAAGTACAAGTCCAAGTGGGTGTGTATTATGTGCGTACATCGGGGCGTTTTTAATACTTGTACTAGCTGGGCGCTGTGAAGAGAAGTAACATCCTCTTCTCTTCAGAACGCCCAGCTTGTGACAGTGCAGACCTGTGACGTCACTCACAGGTCCTGCATCGTGACGGCCACATCGGCACCAGAGGCTACAGCTGATTCTGCAGCAGCATCAGCGTTTGCAGGTAAGATCGACTTACCTGCAAACGCTGATGCTGCTGCAGAATCAGCTGTAGCCTCTGGTGCCGATGTGGCCGTCACGATGCAGGACCTGTGAGTGACGTCACAGGTCTGCACTGTCACAAGCTGGGCGTTCTGAAGAGAAGAGGATGTTACTTCTCATCAGAGCGCCCAGCTAGTGAAAGTATTAAAAACGCCCCGATGTACGCACATAATACACACCCACTTGGACTTTTGCAAGCCTCATTTGCATAACTACAAAAATGGTCATAACTTGGCCAAAAATGCTCATTTTTTTAAAATAAAAACGTTACTGTAATCTACATTGCAGCGCCTATCTGCTGCAATAGCAGATAGGGGTTGCAAAATCTGGTGACAGAGCCTCTTTAACAGTGATTGTAAGATTCCTGCTAAAATACTTGCCCTTCGAATCAATCAGGTAATCCTTTGTTATACATAACAAATCTGGCTTTATGCTAGGGACGATCATTCTACGTAGAGGCCACATGTGAACATATTGGGTTTTGCATCATTAGATACAGCCAAGGCCTTTGACTCCCTGGGGGGACCAGGTTTTTTTTATGGGCTTGTATTAGCGCTTACAGCTTCGGGCTAAATCTTGCACTATGGGCGAGCCTTTTATATGTTTACCCTGCGGCAGATATCATAATTGTCAATTCTCCACCAAAAGAAAGATGATACCCCTCAGGCCTTTCCTGTACAGGCACTCCGTTTCAAGGGTCTGTCTCAGCATGGGGTCAAACCTGAATTAGTGCTTTATGCTGACCTCATACTGTTTCTGCAGGCTTCAGGGGGCTTCCCCAAGCACTGCAATCTTACCAATGACTGGCTCATTTGGGACAAGTCGGGGCTATACTGCTTGGATGACAACTATGGCCATCATTTGGCAGGACTTCCCCACCCTGTGGCTTCTAGGTTTAAAGAGGCTCTGTCACCACATAAGTGCCCTATCAGCTACATAAGGAGATCGGCGATGTAATATAGGTGACAGTGCTTTTTATTTATAAAAACTATCTATTTTCACCAAGTTATGAGCGATTTTAGCTTTATGCTAATGACTTTCTTAATGCCCAACTGGGTGTGTTTTTACTTTTGACTAAGTGGGCGTTGGAGAGAAGTGTATGACGCTGACCAATCAGCGTCATACACTTCTCCCCATTCATGTAATCAGCACATAGTGATCCTGCATTGTTCACTATGTGCCGTCACTTACACCCACATAAACGTTAATGAAGTGTCTTGACAGTGAATAGACCACCTCCAACCAGGACGCGATGTCTATTCGCAATCCCGACACTTCGGTAACGTTTGTGTGGGATTTACAGCACATCGAGATCACGTTGTGCTGTCATTTACAGCGTGATCTCACGAGATTACGCTTGCTGTGCTGTAAGTCACACAGAAATGTTACCAAAGTGACGGGATTGTGAATAGACATCCCGTCCTGGCTGGAGGTGATGTCTATTCACTGTCGACACTTAAGTAACGTTTATGTGGGTGTAAGTCACAGCACACGTTTTTCTAAATAAAGAACACTGCTGTAATCTACATTACAGTGCCTATCACATTATGTAGGAGATAGGGCACTTATAATCTGGTGACAGAGCCTCTTTAAATACCTGGGAATAGAAGTTACCCATACTGATACAGAGTTCTCAATGTAATATCACACTAGTCAAGATGGTAAAAGGATAAAACCAGAGCTTGGAGCACCCTCCCCATGTCAGTGGTTGGTCAGGTTAACCACTCCATTTTTTTTTTTATTGCCCCCTTCATTTGTACATTGGTGTTTCAGTGGGGTGCTTTGTGCAAAAATACTTACCAATCCCCAGATCTGGTTTTTCAAGGGTCCAGCACCGATCGTGTGATCTTCCCTCTGACTTGTCTGGAGTAACTGTGCTTTTGAATAAACAAGAACTCAGGCTCTCAATGCATTAATATGGGAGCCAGAACGAGGCTCCATATTAATGCATTGAGCGCATGAGTTCCTGGTTTGTTTTTTTTAAAACAGTGATTCCAGACCAAGTCAGACTGAAGATCACGTGAGCAGCGCTGGACACGAAAGACAATATGCGGGGACCGGTAAGTATTTTTGCGCACAGCACCCCACTGAAACACCAATGTTCAAATGGAGGGTGCAATAAAAAAAGAAAGTGGAGTGCTTCTTTAAAAAGTTATGGTTTTGCCTAAGCTTTTGCATACTTTAAGGTATATCTGCACTCCTATTCCTAGATTGGTCTCTACAAACAGACTGTTTCCTACTGTCCTGTCTGGCACAGTTCCAAAACTAAATTGCAGTTACACTTTAACGCCCCAAGGTGTTGACTGGGCCTTGCCCCGCCCCCCACCATTTATTTTTCTACCTCGCCACGCAGGCTCGCTTTCTTAACCTTGACTCCTGCCCTCCTTAGGGGCAGACCAAAACGCTGCTGCAGGATTCAACGGGTGTCCCTTATAATTACAATTTTACAACTCCACTACATAAACTGGATTGCCAGACATGGTCTCTTGTACAAAACTAAAAAAAACACAACACTGGGGAAATCCTTTGCTCTGAGGTTGTGCAGGGTGGGATATTGGGTGCAATAAAAGGTATTATATATGTTCCGTAATTGGTGACTGGAGACTCCTGGATGACATTTGGACAGATGCAAGGTTCATTTGATATACCAAGAAAAGCTTTCTATTGATCTTTCCAGCTTCATAACTTGCAGGCGTTATTATTTCTAGAGTATCGCAGGACAGTTTACTGATTGCCCTCTGCTTTATCTCAGTGTAAATAACTGGTTTCTGGGTCAATTTCATGAAGGCAGTGATTTCTGGCACTGTATTTGGTAGTCGTCCCCTCCATAGCAGATTATTGGAAAGATGTATTGGGTGCCTGAAGGCGTGCTGGTGCATTGTAAAGCCATTGCCCCTAGGTGGACGGCCCCACTGCCCCTAGGAGGACGGCCCCACTGCCCCTAGGAGGACGGCCCCACTGCCCCTAGGAGGACGGCCCCACTGCCCCTAGGAGGACGGCCCCACTGCCCCTAGGAGGACGGCCCCAGCCACCCTGACTAACAGTTTCTGCATCAAGTTGCTTAATGCCATTTGTGAGAAGTATGTGTCAGCACGTAGATGCCCCAACAAGTTTTAAAAGGTTTGGGCCTTTAGTGTGTTTCACACAATACTCTGCCATTGGATACGTATGACTTGATCTGCTAAGAATTCCCAGGTCAGCTGCTTTTTGTGTCCTTATACATTTTCCATTGATTGCTGCTGGACAAACACTATGCGTATCTGACATGTATTGTATATTGCCCAGTGTGGGTGATGCATGGGATGCCCCGACCTGAAAGTAGGGACCGGAGTCCTGCATGGAATCTATAGACATTTGAATAACTAATGTAAGACATGGTTTCTTAAATCTTTTTAACATTTAGTAAAATTACTTATTTCTCAAGGAGCTAATGGGCCTTCAAAATAAAAAGTACCCAATTACAGGTGATCGGTACTTTTGAATTTGCATGTATGTCCCCAAACTCCCAATCATTGCACCATGTAACTGGAGAAAACAAGCACTTATGGACTAAAGAGTAAAATGTCAGTCAGGCAGAAAATCTGCACTTGTAAAACGTTACTTTAGTGTCTTGACAGATAGACATCGCTTCCAGCCAGGACGGGATGTCTATTCACAATCCCGACACTTCTATAACATTTGTGTGTGACTTACAGCACAGCAAGCGTAATTTCGCTGTAGAAGACAGCACAAGGTGATCTCGATGTGAAGTGTCGGGATTGTGAATAGACATCGCGTCCTGGCTGGAGGTGATGTCTATTTACTGTCACAATTCAGTAACAACGCAGGATCACTATGTGCAGAGTAAATGAATGAGGTGAGTGTATGACGCTGATTGGTCAGAGTCATACACTTCTCTTCACAACGCCCACTTGGTTAAAAGTAAAAACACGCCCAGTTGTCCATCAAGAAAGAAATTAGTATAAATCTAAAATTGTGCATAACTTACTCAAAATTGATAGTTTTTCAAAATAAAAACCACTGTTATCTACATTACAGCGCAGATCATATTATGTAGGAGATAGGGCACGTATAATCTGGTCGTGTAGAGCTTTTATGACTAAATGTGTGTTTGTTTTTCTTCAATTAACAAGATGGATTCACATTTTGATCCATCAATAAGATCTCCCAGAAAGGATAACGTTTCCTCCCATTTGACCACTGCAGTCAGTCAGGCTGCAGCATCACATAAGACTAGACGTTCCTGGCTAATTAGTGCTGACCGGCCTCCTGGGATAAGGGACATGATACGGGAGGGCCAAAATTATTCAGTGATTACTTTTGTACGAAAATCCCTTAGGAATCTAAGGCCCTGTTCACAGAGTTAATCTTCAGGCATGTTCCATCTCAAAAAAAAAAAATGTAAAAATTGAAATCAATGGGAGACAGAAAAAACGCAGCGAATGGCTGCAGCGTTTTACGTCAAAAACAGTTCACGGTTATTCCTTTGCCTGTTGGTTAGAAAAAAAAAAAAAAAGCGTACAAAAACAGCTGTGGTGCAAAACCACCAAAAAACGGAGCGGATTTCTACATGCAGAATTTTCTGCCTGCAAAAAAACTGTGTGAACAGGGCCTGAGTCTGATTTGCTGCAGCGTTAACCCTGCAACAACCTGACCTGTCTAAATTTACCCTAAGGTTTCATTTTGTTCAGTTTTATCACCACGCCTTCTAAGCCAAGGACAGTATAAGATTTTTCCTACACCATCATAAATGTTGCAACACGATGGCCATCTGCAAATATACTTGAGCAAACATGCTGTTAAGGGTTACTCAAATCAGCTCTCAATCAAAACACTATTCTCTAAGGATGTATATTACAGTATATCTTATACAGCAAGTTCTAGTAAGAATCATAGGATATACAGGAAAATTCAGGTCAGCCATGAAACCAGGCCACACAACATGCTCCCAAACCTCAGACAAAGAACGGCTGCTAAGAGGGAGGGGAGGGGGGGATCATGGAGGCTCTAGCCGCTTTTCACACACAGAACAAAGTAGTGCTGTGTGCAGAGCGTCAACCTGCACATAAAAGATATGGGCTGTAGGAGCTAAACCAATAAAACCACTACCAAAGACACAGAAGTAACAGTGACCACCATTAAGGTATATAGAGACAAGGCTAAAAATATGCTTCTTAGCCAATCACGGTTTAGATAAACATACAATTAGAGACATTTCTACGACAGCACAACTTTACGGCAGATTAGTTGTGGCACACAGAATGAGTGGAAAGAGGAAAAAAAAGTGTAACAAAAATGATATATGACCAGAAAATAAGCCAGAATGTCAATTTTCCCTAGAAGATGGTTTCCAAACTACCGTAGACAACATAAGTGGCAGTCAGTGATCATAGCTGCACCTAGACATTGACAGCGTTTATTTGCTGCGTTTTACGACCAAAAACTCATCATTTAAGTTGCCCATTGACATGAATTGAAAAACGCATTGCAGTGCATACAACTCGTTTTTTTTTTACATGCGCATTTTTAAAAACGCAGTGTGAAATACCAGCATCAGGTCAATTCTTGGCGAGTAAAACGCGCCAAATCCCCATAGTCAATGGGAGTCCTAATTAGGCGCCCAAAAAGGGTGTTGGGTTTAAGTGTACATGTTAGAAGGGAGCTGTGCAGATTAACTGTTTTACAGAAAATAAAAAGGAACCCTACCCAAGGGTCTGCAGCTGCTACCTACAGGCTTGAATTTTAGGTTCCCATTGATCCAGACCATTAGAACATATGTGCATATGGGCCACAAAGGGTCAGTCCATAAACAGAAGATCTCCATATGTCCCATTAAAGACAGCCACATAATCACTGCAGGAACTCTTGCACACAACTTTTTGGCCACAGGAAACAGAAATTGAATTGTTAGGACGATCTTGTGACTCGCATACACCTTTAAAGCGCTACTTACATTGCTAGGCTATGCCATCCAATCTAAGGGTCATGGTGGTCCCATCAGTAGGACCACCACCATTTTAAGTGATGGAACATCCTAGCAATGGGATTTCTTCAGACTAATCTCACACAGACATGGGTGTTCTAAGACTACTTCGTGGCATGCCCATATATTGACAACGCTACTTGACTTTTTCAACTGTTAGCCACGTTTCGGATCACAGACGATGACGGGGCTATTAAAAAAATATGAAAAGTGAAGCTTATTCTCCTTTGAAGCAGGAACATAGACCTTAATACTGCTCAAAACAAATTGGTCACTCATACAGATACAAGTCCTCTCCTGTCTACTTGACCAAGAATCCACAGCATCTTCACTACAGCTTTTGCTGCACACTTAGAATAATAGTGTTATAGCACATAATAAATAAATCCGCACAATTTAAGAGTTGGCCCAGCTTGGATAGACCCCCCCCCCCCTGAGGAGGGACACAAGTGGAGATGATCATTGGTGGGTGGGTAGCTGCTGTGACTCCATGTACAATGAAAGACAGGGTTATCCTTTACCCTACAGCAACCCCTCATGGCGCTTTCTTGTAGAGATGAGGAGTCACGTGATCCTGGACACTGGCTTACATAAAGCAGTCTTACAGCCCTGTGCTCAGAAGTTTGGGGAGGGGCATCAACGCCATCCAGTACTTCACAGCACCTAAATTAATCCAGTAAGATTCTCTACAGTCAAATAAGGATTTTCCCCATAAATTAGATTGCTCTATTGAAGTTGAAGGTAATCTGGTCAATGTAATACTATAGGCCCTAAAAAGTAGTCCGGCAGGCTAAATTGTATAAAAAAAAAAAAAAAGTGTAGTCTAGTGATCTTTACTAAAGACGGAAAAGTCAATTCATAAAGTTAAACAGCCGCCTCATAGACAACAGTGTATACGAGACTGTCTGTAACTGTATGTTCATGTATTATAACAATGTCGATTAATAGAAGCAGCGAGAGCTTCCCGCAGTGATCGAAGAGGCCGGGATACAGAGCTGGGCTGCGTAGCACCAACCGTGCCGACGCTTCACGGGCCATTAACTGAAAGCACGATATCGCTAAAATCCTTCTATTCACGAAACAAGAGAGTGCCCTCTAACGTCGAGGCCCGAGCTAACAATCCACTACACGGCGTAGTATACCCTAGACACAAAAGCCACGTACTACCCAGGAACGGCCGACTAGGCTTTTTTCCCGCCCTCCCTCCATCCCCAGCATCGTACACGCACGAGCGCATAAATACCTCACCAACCCCCCCCCGCATCCCCCAGGTTTACTAACCGCTCGAAAGCAGGCTCATAGCGTGTGTAAATGACGGGTCCAGGCTGTCCTTCTCCGCCATCAGCTCAGGCAGGTATTTGGTTTCGGACTCCATTGTTATCTAGCGAATTCCTACCACGCAACTTCAACAAAACCTAATTCTGAGTCTGGCGGAGCGATTCCTTCTCAATAGATAAAGGCAAAGAGGGTGACCCGCCCTGTGGAAGTGACGTCAAGGAACGCCTAGGATGGGGTGGGGAAGCTCATTACCACTGACAAAGAGCGATATTGCTCATGTCTCTAGTACAGGCGCCATTTTAGGTGGGTCTTTCGTGCTTGCTATTGTGTATTTTGTGAGCATTTGGTTTTCATTTTATACTGGCGTGCCTAGAGACATTTTTAAATAAAAAAGTTACACATATATGCTCCCTAGCAGCGAAAGAATATAGCTACTTCCGGCCCAGAAATGGTCGCCGTAAGAGACAGTATACCACGTGGTAATGCATTGTTTGCAGTAAAGACATGAAATCTGCAACTGTGTAGATGGCCTGTCCAAACAAGTCAATACCCCATGTATTACATTTTATCAGTACAATAAAACAAAAGTATATACATTCTATATGTAGTCAGTCATGTATCCTTAGAAAAAACATGTGCTGCTCTTCAAGGTCATTGCTGCGCATTTATAACATTTTGGCTAGGGCGACTTTGGTCGAATAACAAAAAAGATTTGTGACTTGCGGCCGCATGGCTGTTTTAGGTTGCAATTTGGTTGCAAATCGGATATGATTTCGGCTTTGTGACATTCAAAAGACGCTCAAAGAACAATCACTAACGTGTTGCAAATGAGTTGTAGCAGATTTGGATTTTTTGTGCGACTGTCGTGCTGCAGTCTCATCGCCTCACGCGTAGTAAAGCAAACACTCACAAGCATTACTTGCAAATTCGGAATGAGACCTGTGTGTCGCTGTGAGGCCCCATTCATGCTGCATTTACTGGAGATCTCGTCATGTAAATACTTCTGACATATACGTCACCCATAAGCTCCCATTCTAAAAAAAAATGATACCATGCTGTATACATATTTTTACTGGATGCCTCTGAATGGAATAGCGGCTACAATATCAACTACACTGTAACAGTTAGCCGATATTTTCCGTCTTGATGGATGCCAAATGGACACTCTGGATATCCGTTGGGTGAATGGGGCCCTATGGATACCCTCATTCCCACCTGTATGTTACTTTCGTGTACTGTCAGTGTGCAGTAGGTACACAATACGCAACCAATGTTATTCTATTGAGGGGGTTAACAGCACTGTATTTCGATTCAGACATACACTATATGGACAAAGTATTGGGACACCTACACGTTACACCTACAGAAGCATTTAAAGACATCCCATTCTAAATCCATAGGCATTAATATGGAGTTAGTCCCACCTTCACAGCTAAAACAGCTTCCACTCTCCCCGGAAAGCTTTCTACAAGATTTTGGAGTGTTTCTGTGGGAATTTTTGCCCATTCATCCAGAAGAACATTTGTGAGGTCAGACACTGATGTTGGATGAGAAGGCCTGGCCCACAATCTCTTCTAGTTCTTTCCAAAGGTGTTCGATGGGGTTACGGTCAGAGTTCTGTGTGGACCAGTCAAGTTCTTCCAAAACAATCTCACCCAACCATGCCGTTATGGACTTTCTCTGTGCACTGGAGCACAGTTATGCCGGAACAGAAAAGGGCCTTCCCCAAACTGTTCCCATAAAGTTGAAAGCATATAATTGTCCAAAATGTCTTGGCATGCTGAAGCATTAAGATTTCCTTTCACTGGACTAAGAGGCATAGTCCAAACCGTGAAAAACAATCCCATATCATTATCCCTCCTCCACCGAACTTTACAGTTAGTACAATGCATAAGGGGTGAACCTGCTACTCCCATTCCCCACTTCCTACCAAGTAAGACAAAATTTTCGTGGCATCCGCCACGCTTTATTAAACAGTGCAAGTTAAGACAATACATTGGGGAGTCTGACACAAACCACGACACTTCACCCAAATGGTCTGCAAATGGACTACAATAAAATATGAAGGCCCTTCCTCCTGCCAGGCCATGCCTGCACCTGGCTGGCAATCCTAAGGGCAGTGGTGTAACTACCGCGGTAGCAGCCGTAGCGGCTGCTACGTGGCTCGGGGCTTGAGGGGGCCCGCGCCGCCAGCCGACACGCCCCCCCATTTCCCCGGTGGCACCACTAGCAGCCGTTATGGCTGCTACAGCGGTAGCGCCGCTACTATGGGGCCCGCACAGCCGAGCCTCCAAGTATGGGCTGGGCGACACAGGCCCTCTCATGCCTGTAGGTGTCGCTAGCACCGGAGGGGGCCCCGGTGCTAGCGCCAGCCAAATACATGCATTAGCACTGAATGGCCGACCATCCAGTGCCTTACAATGACGCTGATTGGCTAGCGGCGCGATGACATCATCGCGCCGCTTCCATGCTTGGAAGGTGCTGATTGACGGAGCAAGTCATTCTGCCCCGCCAATCAGCGTCATTGGACGACGCTCGCTCAGCTCCAGCAGACATGCAGACATGCTCAGAAGAGAGCATGTCTGCATCGCCAGTGAACAGCGTGGGAACGGGATCATGTGAGTATGTCAAGTTTATATATGTTTTTCTCATAAAAATGTGAGTGGCATTATCTATAGTGGGGGTCTATCTACAGGGGGGGGGTCGTCTTTATGTTTGCCATTATATACAGG
Organism: Rhinoderma darwinii; assembly: GCF_050947455.1. Taxonomy (NCBI): domain Eukaryota; kingdom Metazoa; phylum Chordata; class Amphibia; order Anura; family Rhinodermatidae; genus Rhinoderma; species Rhinoderma darwinii. The sequence continues at coordinate 252,522,138 of NC_134688.1, read as the reverse complement.
GGGGGTCTATATGTGGGCCACTATATACAGGGGGGTCTATATGTGGGGCACTAGCTACATGGGAGGTCTGTATGTGGGGCACAATCTACAGGGAGGGTCTATATGTGGGGATGTGGGCCACTATAGACAGGGGGCTCTATATGTGGGCCACTATATACAGGGGGCTCTATATGTGGGCCACTATCTACAGGGGGGGTCTATATGTGGGGATGTGGGGCACTATCTACAGGGGGGTCTATATGTGGGGCACTATATGTGAGACACTATACATGGGTGGGCTATATGTAGAGCACTATCTATAGGGGAGCTATTTTTTTAGGGTACTTTCTATAGGAGTGGGCTATATATGGGACACTATATACAGGGGTGGGTTACCTGTGGGGCACTAGCAACAGGATGGCTATATGTAGTGCACAGTCTACAGGGGTGGGCTATATGTGGGACACTATATACAGGGGGAGCTATATGTGAGACACTATCTACAGAGGTGGACTATACGTGGAGCACTATCTATAGGGGAAGCTATATGTAGGGCAGCACGGTGGCTCAGTGGTTAGCAATATTGCCTTGCAGCTCTGGAGTCCATATGTGGGCACTATCTACAGGGGCTTCTATGTAGGATACTATCTACAGGGGCTTCTGTAATGACAGGGCTCTCCCACTCCTAAGCCTGCCATCCTGAGCGGTGGAAGATGGAGTCAGTCTCACAGACATAGGAGCAGGTGCAGACTGATTGCCCACGGGCGTCGACACAGAAGCTGTGTCTGGCAAATCCTTTACTGTACCCCCCCTTTTATGAGGGGCCACCGGACCCTTTCTAGGTGGACCTGGTTTATTGGGGAAACAAAGGTGGAACCTCCTGAGCAATACCCCAGCGTGAACATCCCGGGCGGGTACCCAAGTTCTCTCCTCAGGCCCGTATCCCCTCCAATGGACCAGGTAGTGGAGGGAGCCTTGGACCATCCTGCTGTCCACAATCTTGGCCACCTCGAATTCTACCCCCTCAGGGGTGAGAACAGGGACTGGAGGTTTCCTCGAGGGAGCCAAGGACGGGGAGCAGCGTTTAAGGAGGGAGGCATGAAAGACGTCGTGCACTCGAAAAGACGGGGGCAACTTCAGTCGGAAGGAGACAGGGTTAAGGACTTCAATGACCTTGTACGGCCCTATAATCCGGGGAGCAAACTTCTTGGACGGGACTTTAACGCGCAAATTTCTAGAAAATAGCCACACCAGATCCCCGACCACAAACAAGGGGTTAGCAGAACGTGTTCTATCTGCCTTAGTCTTTTGTATGCTCTGGGACGCCTCTAGGTTCTTCTGAACCTGGGCCCAGACTGTGCACAGTTCCTGATGAACGACATCTACCTCGGGATTGTTGGAACTACCAGGTGAAACGGAGGAGAACCGTGGATTAAACCCAAAATAACAGAAAAAGGGGGAGACCCCTGACGAGTTACTGACCCGGTTATTAAGGGAAAATTCGGCGAGGGGAATGAATGAGACCCAATCATGTTGACAGTCAGAGATAAAACACCTTAAATATTGTTCTAGAGACTGATTAGTCCTCTCCGTTTGGCCATTAGTTTCAGGATGGAAAGCCGAGGAGAAGGACAGATCAATCTTCAACTTTTTACAGAAGGCTCTCCAAAACAATGAAACAAATTGTACCCCTCTGTCAGAAACAATATTGACAGGAACCCCATGGAGACGCAGGATGTGTTTGACAAACAAGGTAGCTAACGTCTTAGCATTGGGTAGTTTCTTGAGGGGCACAAAGTGGCACATCTTACTGAAGCGGTCTACTAAAACCCACACCACCGACTTGCCTTGAGATGGAGGCAAATCGGTGATAAAATCCATGGAGATATGGGTACAAGGTCTCTGGGGAATGGGCAAAGAACATAGTAAGCCCGCTGGTCGTGACCTGGTAGTTTTGGACCTAGCACAAACCTCACAAGCGGCGACGTAGGCCTTAACGTCTTTAAGCAACCCAGGCCACCAGTAGTTTCTGGCAATGAGGTGCTTGGTACCCAGGATGCCTGGATGGCCAGATAGTGCAGAGTCATGATTTTCCCTAAGTACCCTTAGCCGGAGTTGCAGGGGAACAAACAGCTTGTTCTCAGGAAGGTTCCCGGGAGCTGAACCTTGATCAGCCGCAATTTCTGAGACTAAATCAGAATCAATAGAGGAAATGATTATACCTGGAGGCAAAATACAAGCAGGATCTTCCTTCGAAGGAGGGCTGGACATGAAGCTACCCGACAGTGCGTCAGCCTTAATATTTTTAGACCCAGCCCTATAGGTGACCAAAAAGTTGAATCTGGTAAAAAATAACGCCCATCGAGCTTGTCTCGGGTTTAGCCTCTGGGCAGATTCTAAGAAAACCAGATTCTTGTGGTCGGTAAGGACCGTTACCTGGTGCCTAGCCCCCTCCAGGAAGTGGCGCCACTCTTCAAATGCCCATTTAATGGCTAAGAGTTCGTGGTTGCCAATATCATAGTTACTCTCAGTGGGCGAAAACTTCCTGGAGAAGTAGGCACAGGGACGGAGATGGGTGAGGGACCTGGTACCCTGGGACAAGACAGCACCCACTCCCACCTCGGAGGCGTCAACCTCCACGATGAATGGCTCCATTTGGTTGGGCTGAACCAGCACTGGGGCCGAGATAAAGCACTTCTTAAGGACCTCAAAAGCCTGGACAGCCTCAAGAGGCCAGTGGAGGAGATCAGCACCTTTGCGAGTGAGATCCGTAAGAGGCTTATCGATGACCGAGAAGTTAGCAATAAATCTCCTGTAATAATTAGCGAATCCCAGGAAGCACTGTAACGCCTTCAGGGAGGCAGGTTGGACCCATTCCGCCACAGCCTGGACCTTGGCGGGGTCCATGCGGAATTCATGAGGAGTGAGGATTTGACCCAAAAATGGTATCTCTTGCACCCCAAACACACATTTTTCGGTCTTAGCAAACAGTTTGTTTTCCCGAAGGACCTGGAGCACCTTCCTGACATGCTCAATGTGGGAGGACCAGTCCTTGGAGAACACAAGTATGTCATCAAGGTACACTACAAGAAATACCCCCAGGTAGTCTCTTAAAATCTCATTTATGAAATTCTGGAAGACCGCAGGAGCATTACACAACCCAAAGGGCATGACGAGGTATTCGAAATGACCTTCGGGCGTGTTAAACGCAGTCTTCCACTCATCCCCCTCTTTGATGCGGATAAGGTTATAAGCCCCTCGTAGATCAAACTTAGAGAACCATTGGGCCCCCTGAACCTGATTGAAGAGATCAGGAATCAAAGGACGGGGGTGCTGGTTCCTTACAGTGACCTTATTCAAGTTCCGGTAGTCGATGCACGGTCTAAGACCACCATCCTTCTTCCCTACGAAGAAGAAGCCAGCACGTACCGGAGAAGTAGAGGGGCGAATGTAACCCTTGGCCAGACATTCCTGCATATACTCTCTCATGGCTTCATGTTCGGGACAAGAGAGATTGAATATCCTACCCTTAGGGAGCTTAGCTCCTGGTACCAAATCGATAGCGCAATCGTATTCTCTATGAGGAGGTAACACTTCGGAGGCCTCTTTAGAGAAAACATCAGCGAAGTCCTGAACAAACTCAGGTAGAGTGTTCACCTCCTCAGGGAGAGAAATAGAATTAACAGAAAACCATGACGTCATGCATTCATTACCCCATTTGGTAAGATCCCCAGTATTCCAGTTAAACATGGGATTATGTATCTGCAACCAGGGAAGGCCTAAAACCAAATCGGACGATAATCCCTGCATCACCAGTACAGAGCACTGCTCCAAATGCATGGAGCCAACAAGGAGTTCAAAAACAGGGGTATGCTGTGTAAAATAACCATTAGCAAGAAGAGTGGAGTCGATACCCACTACCGGGACAGGTTTAGGCAAATCAATCAATGGCATAGCTAGAGACATAGCAAATTCCACAGACATAATATTAGCAGAAGACCCTGAATCCACGAAGGCACTACCGGTAGCAGACCTACCACCAAAAGAGACCTGAAAGGGAAGCAAGATTTTATTAGGTTTCATCTTAACGGGAAATACCTGTGCGCCCAAGTGACCTCCCAGATGATCACTTAGGCGCGGAAGTTCTTCCGGCTGCTTATTCTTACGCCTAGGACAGTTGTTCACTTGATGCTTGTCACCCCCACAGTAGAAGCAGAGACCATTCTTCCTGCGGAACTCTCTACGTTGTTGGGGGGACACGGAGGCCCCGAGTTGCATAGGTACCTCCGAGTCTTCCGTGGAAGAACGACGCAACGAAACCTCGGGAGGCATCATGGGGGAGTCAGAGGAGAAGGCACAAAAACTTTCAAGTCGTCGTTTCCTGAGACGTCGGTCAAGTTGTACCGCTAAAGCCATAACCTGATCTAGGGAGTCAGCAGAGGGATAGCTAACTAGCAGGTCTTTCAGGGCGTTCGACCGACCCAACCTAAGTGGCACCTCAAGGCAGGGTCATTCCACCGAGAAGCTACACACCACTTCCTAAAGTCAGAACAATACTCCTCTACAGGTCTCTTACCCTGACGTAAGGTCACCAGCTGACTCTCGGCAAAGGCAGTCTTGTCAGTCTCATTATAAATGAGCCCGAGAGCAGAAAAGAAAAGATCAATGGAGGAAAGTTCAGGGGCGTCAGGAGCCAAGGAGAAGGCCCATTCTTGGGGTCCGTCCTGCAGCCGGGACATAATTATATCCACCCGCTGGCTCTCAGAACTTGAGGAGTGGGGCTTTAAGCAAAAATAGAGCCTACAACTCTCCCGAAAGGAGAAAAAAGTCTTCCGGTCCCCTGAGAACCGGTCAGGCAACTTGAGGTGGGGTTCGAGAGGTGAGGTGGGGGGCACTACCAGGGAAGCATCACGCAGGTTGTCCCTCTGAGCCAGGGCCTGGACCTGTAGGGAGAGGCCCTGCATCTGCTGAACCAGGGTCTCAAGGGGGTCCATAGATGTGTCAGGGACCAGGGTAGACTAGGTATATGGGCCTGTGATTATGTAATGACAGGGTAGGGAGACAGACAGGTGAGCCCTAATCTACCCGCCACTCAGTCCCTGCCTACTTGCAACGACCCGTCCTAAGCGACGGGGTACAACTGGGCGACGGTCCCTACGCTTAGTAAGTGCAACACAGACAAACAGACAAGGGTACACAGAAGCTAGGGAAAATGGGGCAGCTGCCCACGGAGACACCGTGAGCAACAAGAGTAGTGAACGAGCCGAGTCAAACCAGGAGAGAACGAGGTACCAAATGCTGAGCAGGAGAGTGGTCAGAAAGCCAAGGTCAATAACAAGCAGATGACGAGTAGTACAAGCAGCAGTAGCAAGCCAGGAAACAAGCATAGAAGAATCACAGGCAAAGGAGGAACAGGAAAGGCAGGTATAAATAGACAGTGGGCGGTAGCTAGCTCCGTCTGGCCAGGCTGTGATAGGCTCTCCCACTCCTAAGCCTGCCATCCTGAGTGGTGGAAGATGGAGTCAGTCTCACAGACATAGGAGCAGGTGCAGACTGATTGCCCACGGGCGTTGACACAGAAGCTTTGTCTGGCAAATCCTTTACACCGTGTGTACAAGCCACAGCCCCAGGTGCCCATTTTGTTCCCGTATCTATGTCTGCTCTCCTCATCTTCATTTCATGGACTGAGCAGTTTCCCCTATATCCCCTATCTTCCTCCCGATTATGGCAATACCCCATATGTGGTAATAAACTGCTGTTTAGTCACACGCCAGAGCTCAGAAGGGAAGGAGCGCCATTTGGATTTTGGAGCGCAGCTTTTACTGGATTGGTTTTCGGTGCTATGTCGCGTTTGCAATGCCCTGGAAGGACCAAAACAGTGGAAACCGAAAAAGTGACCCCATTTTGGAAACTACACCCCTCAAAGAATTTTTCTAGGGGTATAGTTAGCATTTTGACCCCACAGGTTTTTTTGCTGAATTTATTGGAATTAGTCTGTGAAGATGAAAATCCCCAAAAGTGACCCCATTTTGGAAACTACACCCCTCAAGGAATTTTTCTAGGGTATAGTTAGCATTTTGACCCCACAGGTTTTTTGCTGAATTTATTTGAATTAGTCTGTGAAGATGAAACTGTACTTTTTTTCTGAAAAAACATAGAATTTTCAAATTTGTACAAGGAATAAAGGAGAAAAAGAACCCCAACATTCGTAAAGCAATTTCTCCTGATTACGTCAATACCCCATATGTGGTAATAAACTGCTGTTTAGACCCACGGCAGGGCTCAGAAGGGAAGGAGTGCCATTTGGAACGCAGATTTTGCTGCAATGGTTTTCAGTGCCATGTGGCGTTTGCAACGCCCTGGAGGGAGCAAAACAGTAGAAACCCCCCAAAAGTGACCCAATTTTGGAAACTACACCCTCAAGGAATTTTTCAAGGGGTGTGATCACTTTTTTTTAACCCAATAGTGTTTTTGCAGAATCTTGTGGAAATCTGGCATGAAAAATAACATTTTCTTTTTTATTTCACCAATGCATCATTTCTATGACATATTTTTCCAACATAGCACATGAAACTGATGAAACGCACCCCAACATTTATTACCTAGTTTCTCCTGTGTTCAGAAATACCCCTTTAAAGCCGTAATCTGCTGCATGCCCACACAGTGTGGCCCCAAATCAAAGGAGCACCCTTTGGCCTTCAAGAACATAATTTTAGCTTGAATGACTTGATAGGTCCCACTCCATGCCTGTAAAGGATTTGAGCTGGCAAAACGATATGACACCCCTAGAAGTGACGCCATTTTGAAAACTGCACCCCTAAGGTATTTATCCACTGGTTTAATGAGTGTTTGTACCGCTAGTTTTTCATAGTCGTAATCATGGGATTTAGGTGGACATTTTTTTACCAAATCTATTATTTTTGTGGTATGGTTGCCTTCCACAGCATATTAACCCGTAGAAGTACATTTGCCAGTGTATGTAACTATGTCATGCTAACAAAGCAGATGACCAACAAATGTGTCAGTCCATAGATGTTAACAACAGTTAAAGCAGAGAGAATTAAAATTAGAACTGTATTGGACTGAAGGGCAATATATTTGAGAACTGGAGGAAAAGTTTAGAACTTGAGCATGTTCACAGGATGAAAGAACAGGGCTTTATAATGTCACTTCTTTTTTTCGAAAGGACTGGTCATACAACGTCTCTTTAGCCCCATCAATCTCTATATCAGAGACGAACGTGCCAAGGGACACACCATTACAGGTCCCTGCCCGGCAAAGTAGGAACCGTAATGTGCGCAAAACAACCAATCACCTACAGAATATATAAAAGGGCACTGTCCAACACCATCTTTATGGACAGTAAAGGATCACTGATCTCCTAAGATATTGTCAGTTTTCCTGGAAGTATTTTCGGGTTTAACAGGTTGTGCCACAACCTGAACAAAACAGCAAAAAAGCCCATAATTTATTGATCAGGAACAGCTCGTAAATTGAGTAACCTCCAAATATAAAGAACTATGCCCATATCACCAAACAGTTTATAAGAATTAATAGAACAGCTTTATATGGCAGGACATAGTTATAATAATAGGCAAACTCAGTAAAATTATTTAAAAAAATATTTATTGAAGGAAAATTACATTTATATGATATGATGCCGTCAAATAAAAAATTAAATTTTTATCTGAAGTATGCTATTTCAGTGATTCCAACTGACCTTATTTTTAAAACTATACCATTCAAGGTATTCATCTAGGGGTACAGTTCAAATTTTGTTAGGGGGTTTTCAAAAATATTTTAATTAGGTGTGACTAATTATAACGTGAAACCACTTTAGGTATTCATCCAGGGGTGCAGTAAGAATTTTTAGTTTTGTTTGGGCTTCTTTTAAATTTTAGTAAGTCGGCAGAAATATATGAAAATAAAATCACTCAGCTTAAAAAATCAATTTAGAATGGCCAATTTGTAAAATGAACGGGTGTATAAATAAAATAATCTAAAACTCTGTGGAGGTATGGTAAAGTTTAAAGCATTCATTGATGCATAGGCCTGGCTTTGTGGGGCATGTCTCGCACTGGTGAATAGTGTATTTTCTGATGCCTTTTTTGGAACACACCCGGCATCTTTTCAGGGGTCTTGTTTTCTTCTCAGTGGGGGTATTACTGAGAGAAAGTGCTGGCCTGGGATTATACGGCAACTGTAATCTCCCGAAGAAGTGTCCACCCCCTTCTGGGTGGTCAAATAAAAGGGCCTTGATAATTGTCTCCTGAAATTGGAGAAACGTATTTCTATTGCCTGTGTATCTGGACACCACAAATATATTATACATTGCCATTTGGGTGAGGTGGACTGCCAGCTTTTTGAACCAGGTCTTACTTTTCCGCATGACACTATACGGCTTTATGACCTGATCAGATAAATCCACCCCACCCATAAAGCGGTTGAAATCCAGTACGCAGGCAGGCTTGGCAGTTGTGTTGCTGGAGCCATGAAGTGGAACATGGATGCTGTTATCCTTATGGATGCTAGATAAAATGTGGACATCTTACTTGTCCCTATATTTCACGAGCAGCATATTCTCGCTGCACATTGCTTTACTTTCTCCTTTTGGCAATGTCTGGCCCAGGAGGGTTTTGGGAAGGCCCTTTGATTTTTTGATTTTTATCGTGCCATAGGCACTTTTGGAGAGGGATGCTGTTATAAAAATTGTCTATATAGACATGCTATCCCTGGTCAAGTAGCGGGTGTATAAGATCCCAAACAATTTTTCCTCTGACACTAAGGGAAGGGGGGCACTCTGGGGGGGTCAATTTTGCAATCCCTTCCCCCATAAATCCTGAAACAATGCGTGTACACAGTGGAACTTTCACAGATCTTATATAGTTTTACTACTAGAAAAAACCTGATACACGGGTTTGCTAGCAAAATGAATGCAGTGGTCTGTTAATATATATATAAATGCTCCCCATACCTGCCCCCACACAGTATAATGCTCCCTATAGCTTCCCCCACACAGTATAATGCCCCCCATAGCTGCCCCGCACAGTATAATGCCCCCCATAGCTGCCCCACATAGTATAATGTCCCCCATAGCTTCCCCCACACAGTATAATGCTCACCATAGCTGCCCCCACACAGTATAATACTCCCCATAGCTGCCCACACACAGTATAATGCCCCCCCATAGCTGCCCCCTCACAGTATAATGCCCCCATAGCTTCCTCCACACAGTATAATGCTCCTCATAGATGCTCCCACACAGTATAATGCTCCCCATAGCTGCCCCCACACAATATAATGCTCCCCATAGCTGCCCACACACAGTATAATGCCCCCCATAGCTGCCCCTCACAGTATAATGCCCCCCATAGATTCCTCCACACAGTATAATGCTCCTCATAGATGCCCCCACACAGTATAATGCTCCCCATAGCTGCCCCCACACAGTATAATGCCCCCCATAGATGCCCCCACAGTATAATGCCCCCCATAGCTGCCCCCACACAGTATAATGCCCCCCATAGCTGCCCCACACAGTATAATGCCCCCCATGGCTTCCCCTACACAGCATAATGCCCCCCAGAGCTGCCCCCACACAGCATAATGCTCCCCATAGCTGCCCCCACAGGATAATGCCCCCTCCCTCCCATACACAGTATAATGCCCCCCTCCCTCCCATACAGAGTATATTGCCCCCCCTCCCATACACAGTATAATGCCCCCCCTCTCTCCCATACACAGTATAATGCCCCCCCTCCAGCCCATACACAGTATAATGCCCCCCCTCCCGCCCATACACAGTATAATGCCCCCCCTCCCGCCCATACACAGTATAATGCCCCCCCTCCCTCCCATACACAGTATAATGCACCCCCTCCCTCCCATACACAGTATAATGCCCCCTCCCTCCCATACACAGTATAATGCCCCCCCTCCCATACACAGTATAATGCCCCCCTCCCTCCCATACACAGTATAATGCCCCCCCTCCCTCCCATACACAGTATAATGCCCTCCTCCCTCCTATACACAGTATAATGCCCCCTCCCTCCCATACACAGTATAATGCTCCCCTCCCTCCCATACACAGTATAATGCCTCCCCTCCATCCCATACACAGTATAATGCCCCCTTCCTCCCATACACAGTATAATGCCCGCCCTCCCAACCATACACAGTATAATGCCCCCCTCCCTCCCATAAACAGAATAATGCCCCCCCTCCCTCCCATAAACAGTATAATGCCCCCCCTCCCTCCCATAAACAGTATAATGCCCCCCTCCCTCCCATACACAGTATAATGCCCCCCTCCCTCCCATACACAGTATAATGCCCCCCTCCCTCCCATAAACAGTATAATGCCCCCTCCCTCCCATACACAGTATAATGCCCCCCTCCCTCCCATAAACAGTATAATGCCCCCTCCCTCCCATACACAGTATAATGCCCCCTCCCTCCGATACACAGTATAATGCTCCCCTACCTCCCATACACAGTATAATGCCCCCCTCCCTCCCATACACAGTATAATGCCCCCCTCCCTCCCATACACAGTATAATGCCCCCTCCCTCCTATACACAGTATAATGCCCCCCTCCCTCCCATACACAGTATAATGCCCCCCCTCCCTCCCATACACAGTATAATGCCCCCCCTCCCTCCCATACACAGTATAATGCCCCCCCTCCCTCCCATACACAGTATAATGCCCCCCCTCCCTCCCATACACAGTATAATGCCCCCTCTCCCTCCCATACAGAGTTTAATGCCCCCTCCCTCCCATACACAGTATAATGCCCCCTCCCTCCCATACACAGTATAATGCCCCCCTCCCTCCCATACACAGTATAATTCCCCCCTCCCATACACAGTATAATGACCCACCTCCCTCCCATACACAGTATAATGCCTCCCCTCCCTCCCATACACAGTATAATGCCCCCTCCCTCCTATACACAGTATAATGCCCCCCTCCCTCCCATACACAGTATAATGCCCCCCCTCCCTCCCATACACAGTATAATGCCCCCCTCCCTCCCATACACAGTATAATGCCCCCCCTCCCTCCCATACACAGTATAATGCCCCCCCTCCCTCCCATACACAGTATAATGCCCCCTCTCCCTCCCATACAGAGTTTAATGCCCCCTCCCTCCCATACACAGTATAATGCCCCCTCCCTCCCATACACAGTATAATGCCCCCCTCCCTCCCATACACAGTATAATTCCCCCCTCCCATACACAGTATAATGACCCACCTCCCTCCCATACACAGTATAATGCCTCCCCTCCCTCCCATACACAGTATAATGCCCCCCTCCCTCCCATACATAGTATAATGCCCCCCCTCCCTCCCATACACAGTATAATGCCCCCTCCCATACACAGTGTAATGCCCCCATAGATGCCCCCACAGTATAATGCCCCCCATAGATGCCCCCACAGTATAATGCCCCCCATAGCTGCCCCCACACAGTATAATGCCCCCACGGCTGCCCCACACATTATAATGCCCCCCATGGCTTCCCCCACACAGTATAATGCCCCCCATAGATGCCCCCACAGTATAATGCCCCGCATAGATGCCTCCACACAGTATAATGCCCCCCACGGCTGCCCCACACAGTATAATGCCCCCCATGGCTTCCCCCACACAGTATAATGCCCCCATGGCTTCCCCCACACAGCATAATGCCCCCCATAGCTGCCCCCACACAGCATAATGCTCCCCATAGCTGCCCCCACAGTATAATGCCCCCTCCCTCCCATACACAGTATAATGCCCCCCTCCCTCCCATACGCAGTATAATGCCCCTCTCCCTCCCATACGCAGTATAATACCCCCCTCCCTCCCATACGCAGTATAATGCCCCCCTCCCTCCCATACGCAGTATAATGCCCCCCTCCCTCCCATACGCAGTATAATGCCCCCCTCCCTCCCATACACAGTATAATGCCCCCCCTCCCTCCCATACACAGTATAATGCCCCCCTCCCTCCCATACACAGTATAATGCCCCCCTCCCTCCCATACACAGTATAATGCCCCCTTCCCTCCCATACACAGTATAATGCCCCCCTCCCTCCCATACACAGTATAATGCCCCCTCCCTCCCATACACAGTATAATGCCCCCCTCCCTCCCATACACAGTATAATGCCCCCCTCCCTCCCATACACAGTATAATGCCCCCCTCCCTCCCATACACAGTATAATGCCCCCTCCCTCCCATACACAGTATAATGCCCCCCCCTCCCTCCCATACACAGTATAATGCCCCCCTCCTTCCCATAACCAGTATAATGCCCCCTCCCTCCCATACACAGTATAATGCTCCCCACCCTCCCATACACAGTATAATGCTCCCCTCCCTCCCATACACAGTATAATGCCCCCCTCCCTCCCATACACAGTATAATGCCCCCTCCCTCCCATACACAGTATAATGCCCCCCTCCCTCCAATACACAGTATAATGCCCCCTCCCTCCCATACACAGTATAATGCCCCCTCCCTCCCATACACAGTATAATGCCCCCATATGTACTAATCAAATAGAAAAATAACATACATACTTACCTATCCCCGTTTCCACGATGGGTGGAGGATCCTTTGCCTCCTCTGCACTGTGCTCAGTGTACTGTGAGCGGCTCAGCGAAGGCAGGTGCGATGTAGTGACATCATCGCGCCTGTCTGCACCGAGTCACTCACATCGCACAGACCGGAGGAGGAGAAGGATCCTCCACCCGGCGTGGGAACTAGGATAGGTAAGTATGTATGTTATTATTTTTCTACTAGGTCCGTACATATGGGAGCATTATACTGTGTATGGGAGGGAGATGGGTGCATTATACTGTGTATGGGAGGGAGAGGGCATTATACTGTGTATGAGAGGGAGGGGGCATTATACTGTGTATGGGAGGGAGGGACATTATAGTTACGTCACTAATCATTCACATCTTCCTCAGTCTTCTGGCTGTGGGCGGAGCTCTATGTGAGCTTCAGACACGACGTCCTTCTCGGTTATATAATAGATTCCATACGGGGCCCTTTGATTTTGGAGGTATTGACAGAAGTGGAGCCTTCCTTTAAAACTGATGAGAGACTCATTTGGGCAAATTTTCTATTAAAATGCTTGATGACAGGCCTTATTTTATATAAACGGTCAAAATTTGGATCATCTGGGAGTGAGCAGCAGGTATTATCTGTGTAGTGCAGGAATTTAAAGAGGCTCTGTCACCAGATTTTGCAACCCCTATCTGCTATTGCAGCAGATCGGCGCTGCAATGTAGATAAGGGCAGATTCAGATGAACGTTGCGTTTTTGCGCGCGCAAACCACGCAGCGTTTTGCGCGCGCAAAAACCATTTGACAGCTGCGTGTGTCATCCGTGTATGATGCGCGGCTGCGTGATTTTCGCGCAGCCGCCATCATAGAGATGAGGCTAGTCGACGCCCGTCACTGTCCAAGGTGCTGAAAGAGCTAACTGATCGGCAGTAACTCTTTCAGCACCCTCGACAGTGAATGCCGAACACAATATACAGCAACCTGTTAAAAAAAAAGAAAAAGTTCGTACTTACCGAGAACTTCCCTCCCGGCCGTTGCCTTGGTGACGCTTCCTTGGTGACGCACCTGTCTTGACATCGGGCCCCACCTCCCTGGATGACGCGGCAGTCCATGTGACCGCTGCAGCCTGTGCTTGGCCTGTGATTGACTGGAGCTGTCACTTGGACTGAATTGTCATCCCGGGAGGTCAGACTGGAGGAAGAAGCCGGGAGTTATCGGTAAGTGAGAACTTCGTTTTTTTTTTACAGGTTCATGTATATCGGGATCGGAAGTCACTGTCCATGGTGCTGAAACAGTTTAACTCTTTCAGCACCCTGGACAGTGACTATCTCCTGACGTTGCGTACCGGAATTTTTTTTGCCGGGTTCGGCCAAAACGAGTTCGGCCGAACCCGGTGAAGTTCGGTTCGGTTGTCCGGGTTCGCTCATCTAAAAAGACACTCCGTTTGGATGTTTGGAAACAGAAAAGCACGTGGTGCTTTTCTGTTTACATTCATCCTTTTGACAGCTGGTGCGCTGTTTCAGTCGGTTCGCACGGAAGTGCTTCCGTGCGACCTGCGTGGTTTTCACGCACCCATTGACTTCAATGGGTGCGTGATGCCCGAAATACGCAGAGATATTGAACATGTCGCGTTTTTTGCGCAGCTGACAAACGCTGCGCAAAAAGCACGGACTGTCTGTACTGCCCCATAGACTTGTATTGGTCTGTGCGTGGCGCGTGAAAACCACGCGGCCCGCACGGACCGAATACACGTTCGTGTGAATCCCCCCTAAGAGTAACGTTTTTATTTTTAAAAAGCGAGCATTTTTCGCCAAGTTATGACCATTTTTGTATTTATGCAAATGAGGCTTGCTAAAGTCCAACTGGGCGTGTTTAAAGTAAAAGTACAACTGGGCGTGTATTATGTGTGTTACATCTGGGCGTGTTTACATCTTTTACTAGCTGGGCGTTCTGACGAGAAGTATCATCCACTTCTCTTCAGAACGCCCAGCTTCTGGCAGTGCAGACACACAGCGTGTTCTCGAGAGATCACGCTGTTACGTCACTCACTTCCTGCCCCAGGTCCTGCATCGTGTCGGACGAGCGAGGACACATCGGCACCAGAGGCTACAGTTGATTCTGCAGCAGCATCGGCGTTTGAAGGTAAGTCGATGTAGCTACTTACCTGCAAACGCTGATGCTGCTGCAGAATCAACTGTAGCCTCTGGTGCCGATGTGGCCGACACAATGCAGGACCTGGGGCAGGAAGTGAGTGACGTCTCAGCGTGATCTCTCGAGAACACGCTGTGTGTCTGCACTGCCAGAAGCTGGGCATTCTGAAGAGAAGTGGATGATACTTCTCGTCAGAACGCCCAGCTAGTAAAAGAAGTAAACACACCCCGATGTAACACACATAATACACGCCCAGTTGGACTTTTACTGTAAACACGCCCAGTTGTACTTTTGCAAGCCTCATTTGCATAAATACAAAAATGGTCATAACTTGGCCAAAAATGCTCGTTTTTTAAAAATAAAAACGTTACTGTAATCTACATTGCAGCGCCTATCTGCTGCAATAGCAGATAGGGGGTTGCAAAATCTGGTGACAGAGCCTCTTTAAGGATGACCTCAAATCTTTTTCTGGTTATAATGGTGCCATAAAGGGGGATATTATATAGGATATCTTATGACCAGTAGTCCCTAATGCTGGGCTTCTTTATGAGGCCCATATTCAGTAACAGGCCCCAAAATTTGCAAAACTCCTCTGAGTTTGTGGAGGTCCAAATTTGGCCTTTGGAATAGTAGGACGTGGGATTGTGGCTGAGAAATTGTTCCGCATATAAATTAGTCTGTTCGACCATTAAATTGAGATATTCAGCAGATAAAAAATGCGTCAAAAACACGCCGTGTGAACATATCAACTGAAAAGTCATTCACCACAGAGTCTTCCCTCTTTTACTTTAATCATTCTTAGCCTTTTGTTCTGTACTAGAGTTTCTGCCAGCTACCATTGTACAATCTCTTAAAAAATGGAACTGGACTCGGCTTAGCAATTTGAAGACACCTTTTCCAGGCTTGTAGCCAAAATTAGGGAGGGGGTGAGTTTCCCGCCCACAAGTCAGTTTGCTTTGCTTGATTCAACTTGATGTAATTCTTGGAAGTGCTCCCTTTGGTGGCAAACATAGGAAAACATGTCAAATTATTATTACATTTTTAATACTTCCCACCTTGTGGAAGACAAAAAAATACACAAAAAAAAATATAATAAAAATAAGTAACTTTAAAAATTAATTTGCAACACATTCCCTTTAAGTTATTACAAAGGTATTATGGGTTATTTTGGTATTCCTTTAGTTGTTGATATAACAGTGCCCCCTTGAGGTTGTGTAGAATTTCTAGGTATAAGTATATATATATATATTGTCTATAGAGTTTGGCTTTGTTCACATCTGCGTTAGGGTTCCGTTCTGGCGTTCCGTCGGAGCTTCCCGTCAGAGCGATTTTAATGGTGACGGATCCGGTGCAAATGGTTTCCGTTGTGCAAGGGTTCTTTTTGACAGAATAAATTAATTCCGTCAAAACGACGGAACCCTTGCACAACTGAGACAAACGAAAACCATTTGAACTGGATCCGTCCCCATTGAAATCAATTGTGATGTAAACGGAAACCTATGGTCTCAGTCAGGGTTCCGTTCTGACAGGAAGCTCAGACGGAACACCAGAACGGAACCCTGACACAGATGTGAACGAAGCAAAAGTTATAGAGTTTTGTTTTATTAATTAGAGCATTGTTATTTAGTAAGAACACTATATGAATAGAATTACAATCTCTGTTCGGTCCGCTAGTTTTTGTTTCCAGGATCATTCCAGTAGGCAGGTATTTTCTCGCAGGTTGTATATGGTGACAAGTGGTCTGAGGACTGCATGTAAAGTCCGTACTTATATATTTCCTTAGCCCATTCACTTTATCACTTAACTAAAAATAAAGACCAAGACACTTCTTTATGGTAAATTCTTGGGAATGGCCACAGCTTTATTCAACATAAACAATTAACTTGTAAACGCTTGGCCTGAAGGCATATTTATCAACTCGTGTATCTTTTCTTATCTCCTGATACGCCCCACCTGCGGTCCAGCAGCGGGCATGTAGGGTGTCCTATCCCGCCTTCTAGACCATAACTCCATCACGGAGGGGAAGCGAGATGCCTCCTAGTTTCATCGACCACCCCCACCCAACAAAGCCAAACCCCTTTCAGCACCTTTCAAAAGACCTAACAGGAAAATGTCTAAGCCAATATAGTTAAAGTTTATGCCATCCGGACCCAGCAGATCATCGTTATCCCCCTCCAGCTCACGATGCCGGATCCCGATTCCTGACAAAAAACTTACAAAACGTGAAAATCGAACATTCAAAAGGCGACGTACCCTTTCAATGCCCGCGACGTCCCTCGCTTTCCTTCAAAACTTGCGAGTAACCACCTCAGACCACACTAGAACGCACCGCGTGAATAGGCCCCTCATGTGATCCAAATCAGTTTTTATCAAGGACAACAACTCGGCCAACTTAATATGGCCCAAGTCATTGCCCCCGCATGGATAATGAGAACTACCGGACCCCTCATTTCCCTGCTAATGGACACTAATTCGGGCAACAGTTGTACCCACCGTAGTCCCCTAATGCCTCTCCAATGCACATCGCATTGCGCAAGACCAAAATTGGAGCCAAGGCTGCGCTGATCAGCGCGCCTGGAGGCCCAATGGATATAGGAATGTCCAACAATCCATATCTGTGGCCTTAAACAACCTAATTAAAACATAAATTAAGAAAATGAAAAACTAAAACCATTAACACAGTAAATCAGGCCACACATACGATTTATAACAATCTGAGTTCCACTTACCTACACGCCTGATCTGCCCCTCACCCAAACCCAGCACGGTGGCCTCCGCACCTATGCGAAAATAGTGAGTCCCAAACTCCGCAGCCGGCAAGCCCAGCTTACCCAGGCAAAGACTTAAAAACCGCCGTAAACTGAGAGAGGGAGGCCATTGTCGTGGCTCAAATATTGCAGACCGGAAGGCCGCCGGGACCTGAAGTCCCAGACGGCCGATACAGGGCACGTCTCCCCCCCTACCTAGCTGACTGACAACCATTCGCCTTTATTCGCCACATATCGCGTGAGACATGTTCTTTTTTCCAACCCTTCAATGCCTGGTGAACCCTAAAACTTCAACATAAAGGCTACCCCAACCAAAAATTTGTTCGCCACTGACACGCTGCTACCCACCTTCCTCAATTGGACCAGTAAATGCAGCGTGATGTTAAGATGCCTAGTCGCATCACTCGGGAATACGCCGCCAACAAATTCCAACCACTTAAACCAAGCCCGACAATGACTTTTCCAAGTAGACGAAACCACCGAACCTTCAAGCAGGCTCACAAGTTGTTCTCGACCAGGGCCCACAAGTGAGGGGGGGGGAACCCCCCCTCCCCTGCTGCCTCCGGAAGCAACTCCTGAAAAACAGACATCTGCGAACGAGATAAAGCATCAGCTAATTTGTTGTCAATACCAGGTACATGCTTAGCACGGAACCATACATTGAGACACAAACATTTCAGAACTAAACGACGGCGCAGTGCTAACACAGGCAAAGAGTTGTAAGACAAACTATTCACTGCCTGGACAACTGCCGTATTATCAGTCCAAAAACAAATGCGTTTGTTAGCTATATATGTACCCCATAACTCCAGAGCAACTACAATAGGGAAAACTTCCAACATAGTGATGTTCTTAGTCAACCCGAGGGACTGCCATTGAACTGTCCAGGGTGCGTTGCACCAGCGCCTACCAAAAACCACTCCAAAACCCCAGCTACCCGACATATCGGTAAACAAACGAAAATCTACATTGGAAACCTCACTGTCCTGACAAACTGCACGACCATTAAACAAATGTAAGAAAGAGTGCTATACGATGCGATCACCCCACATACTCTTGGACACCCTAATAAAATGATCAGGTTTAAGGACGCCCTTTGTAGCTAAAGAGAACCGACGAGAGAACACCCTGCCCTTTGGCATAGTACAACAAGCAAAGACGAAGAGACCCAAGAGAGACTGTAGGTGCCTAAGGGTAATCTTTTTTGACTTAGCTACCTGATCTACCTGCAACACCAAACTCATAAGTTTGTCAGCCGGAAGTCTAAATACCATTTCGCGTGTATCTATCTCGATACCTAGGAAAGACAAAATCGTAACTGTGCCCTCCGTCTTTTCCTCCGACACGGGAACACCAAAACGCAACATGATCTTCCTGAATGCGCTTAATAACATAGCGCAAACCCCGGGATCACTTGGGCCTACAAAAAGGAAATCGTCCAAATAGTGTATGATGGAAGACACACCTGTCTCAAAACGCACTACCCATTCTAAAAACGAAGCAAACATCTCAAAATAACAATGTGAAATAGAACAACCCATCGGGAGACACATATCTAGAAAAAACAGCCCATCCAGGAAACAACCTAATAAATGCAAACAGTCCGGGTGGACCGGAAGCAGACCAAAGGCAGATTCTATGTTGGATTTCACCAATAGTGCTCCGGGACCTGCGCTACGAACTAGGTGTACCGCTACATCAAACTACGTGTATGACACCGCCACCTCCTCTTTCGATATCCCATCATCCTAAACTTAGCACTACCTTTTTTGGGGACCAAGCCAAGAGGGGAAACTCTCAAGTTTGGGTAAGGGGGCTCCTCGAAGGGGCCAGCCACCCTACCCAATGCAACCTATTAATTAATGTCAAACCTAACCAATTAATGTCAAATCACATTTCTGATAATAAAAGTGAAAAACTGACAGGCAAGTTAAAGTGTATGTTCACAAATGCCAGAAGTCTAGCAAGCAAAATGGGGGAGCTGGAGGCCTTGATACTGGAAGAAAATATAGATATAGTTGGTGTTGCTGAAACATGGCTGGACTCTTCACATGACTGGGCTGTAAATCTACAGGGTTTTACACTTTTTCGGAAAGACAGGACAAATAGGAAAGGTGGTGGTGTATGTCTGTATGTGAGAAATGATATGAAGGCGAGTGTGAAAGAGACAATAGTGGGTGAATACTGTGAGGAGGTTGAAACCTTGTGGGTGGAACTAGAAAGGGAGGTAAACACTGAAAAAATTACTTTTGGTGTAATCTATAGGCCCCCCAATATAACTGAGGAGATGGAAGTTCAGCTATATAAACAGATGGAGCTGGCTGCACAGGCGGGTACTGTAGTGATAATGGGAGATTTTAATTTCCGGGATATTAATTGGTGTCATGGTTCAGCTTCAACTGCAAAGGGGAGACATTTCCTCAACCTGTTGCAGGAAAATTTTATGGGCCAGTTTGTGGAAGACCCGACTAGAGGTGAAGCTCTGTTGGATCTGGTCATTTCTAATAATGCAGATCTTGTTGGGAATGTCAATGTTTGTGAAAACCTCGGTAACAGTGATCATAATATAGTTACATTTTACCTATACTGTAAGAAATGTTAAATACTTTTGTGTCAAAAAAGACAAAAGTATAATAGGTATGATACCTTTATTGGCTAACCATAAAAGTTCTATATGCAAGCTTTCAGAGCACAGAGGCCCCTTCTTCAGGCAGTTTACAAATGAATGACTTAGAAAAAAGCACAACATTTAGATGTTACACAAAGACAATTAGTACATGAAGTGATATATCATTAAGATAAGCCGGGGCAATAAAACTGAGGTTATAGGGGTGATGACTTAGGAGTTAAGGCATCTGGAGTCAGTCTGATGGGGGACGTGACGTGTGTCCATGTAGTGGCTCATAAATCCTGGTGTTAGATTGAGGCCTTGCGTCAATGACTGGAATTTTATCATCATCTTGAATTCCCAAATTTTTCTTTCTCTGTTGTTTTTAAAATGACCCTTCAGAATGAGTACCTTTAAATCTGCCAAACTGTGGTCTGGTCCAGAGAAGTGTTTTCCCACGGGTGTATCCACCTCCTGTTTTATTGTATGTCTGTGAAGATTCATCCTGGTTTGTAGTTTTTGTATTGTTTCTCCAATGTAGATTCCTTTATTGATGCACCTTGTACACAGGATCATGTACACTACATTGGAGGATGTGCAGGAGAACGTGCCAGTGATTTTATAGTCCTGCTGCGTGTTTGGTATCTGGATGGTGTTTGATGACCAGATGTTGGTACAGGTCTTGCATTTTCTACTGTTGCAAGGAAAAGTGCCAGTCTCTGATGGTGGTGAGAGGGCACTTCTGACCAGGAGATTCCTTAGGTTTGGTGGCTGTTTGTAGGCAAGGAGTGGTAAATCTGGGAATATTTCCTTCAGTTTATTGTCTTTGTTAAATATAGGTTGGAGATCAGCAGCAATTTTCCTCAAGATGTTCATTTGGGGGTTGTATATGACCACTAGGGGAACCCTGCTGTTGTCTTCCTTCTTTTTGTACTCCAGAAGATTGCTCCTTGGAATTCTTGTTGCTCTGTAGATCTGATCATCTATAATCCTTGGATGGTATCCCTGTTGTAAGAATGTATTCCTCAGTGATAGCAGGTGTTGTTTTGTGTCTTCACAGTCTGAACAGATCCGTATGTATCGCAGAGCCTGGCTGTAGATGATGGATTTCTTTATACTGTAAAAAACAAACGCAGGCTGGGAGGGCAAAAACATTTAATTTTAAGAAAGCCAATTTCCCCAGGATGAGGGCTGCAATTCAGGATATGGACTGGGAAGAACTAATGTCAAATAATGGAACAAATGATAAATGGGAGATTTTCAAATCTACTTTGAGTTATTATAGTGCAAAATTTATTCCTATAGGTAACAAGTATAAACGACTCAAATTAAACCCCACATGGCTTACACCTTCTGTGAAAGGGGCAATACACGACAAAAAAAGGGCATTTAAAAAATACAAATCTGAGGGAACAGCTGTAGCCTTTGTAAAATATAAAGATCTTAATAAAATCTGTAAAAATGTAATAAAATTAGCAAAAATACAAAATGAAAGGCAGGTGGCCAAGGATAGTAAAACAAATCCCAAAAATTCTTCAAGTATATAAATGCTAAAAAGCCAAGGTCTGAACATGTAGGACCCCTAGATAATGGTAATGGGGAGTTGATCACAGGGGATCAAGAGAAGGCAGAGTTACTAAATGGGTTCTTTAGCTCTGTATATACAACAGAAGAAAGAGCAGCTGATGTAGCCGGTGCCAGTGCTGTTAATATATCAGTTGATATACTGAATTGGATGAATGTAGATATGGTCGAAGCTAAATTAAATAAAATAAATGTGCACAAGGCCCCGGGACCAGATGGGTTACACCCTAGAATTCTTAAAGAGCTTAGTTCAGTTATTTCTGTCCCCCTTTTCATAATATTCAGAGAATCTCTAGTGACTAGTATAGTGCCAAGGGACTGGCGCAGCGCAAATGTGGTGCCTATTTTCAAAAAGGGCTCTAGGTCTTCCCCGGGTAATTATAGACCAGTAAGCTTAACATCCATCGTGGGGAAAATGTTTGAGGGGCTATTGAGGGACTATATACAGGATTATGTGACAATAAATAGCATTATAAGTGACAGCCAGCACGGTTTTACTAAGGACAGAAGTTGTCAAACTAACCTAATCTGTTTTTATGAAGAGGTGAGCAGAAGCCTAGACAGCGGGGCCGCTGTGGATTTAGTATTTTTGGACTTTGCAAAGGCATTTGACACTGTCCCCCATAGACGCCTAATGGGTAAATTAAGGACTATAGGTTTAGAAAATATAGTTTGTAATTGGATTGAGAATTGGCTCAAGGACCGTATCCAGAGAGTTGTGGTCAATGGTTCCTACTCTGAATGGTCCCTGGTAATAAGTGGTGTACCCCAGGGTTCAGTGCTGGGACCACTATTATTCAACTTATTTATTAATGATATAGAAGATGGGATTAATAGCACTATTTCTATTTTTGCAGATGACACCAAGCTATGTAATATAGTTCAGTCTATGGAAGATGTTCATGAATTGCAGGCAGATTTAAACAAACTAAGTGTTTGGGCATCCACTTGGCAGATGAAGTTTAATGTAGATAAATGTAAAGTTATGCATCTGGGTACCAACAACCTGCATACATCATATGTCCTAGGGGGAGCTACACTGGCGGATTCACTTGTTGAGAAGGATCTGGGTGTAGAATATGCAGTTAAGTTCTGGGCTCCAGTTCATAGAAAGGATGCCCTGGAGTTGGAAAAAATACAAAGAAGAGCAACGAAGCTAATTAGGGGCATGGAGAATTTAAAGGAACAGTGTCATCACAAATTATTTTTTTATATGTTAAAGATGTTAGTGCTTTATTAAAAACGTTTATATTCATTTGTGTGTTTGTGTTTTACTTTTTCTTATTTTTACACTTTTTCTTCCCTATGGGGGCTACCATTTTTTGTTCCATTTCTGTGTGTGTCGATTAACGACACATACAGACATGGAATACGGCAGCCACAGTCCCATAGGGACTGCGAACGGCTCCCGTCCCATTGACTGCAGTGTACGGCGTCTGTGTGGGAACTGCGCATGCGCCGCTCCCACACAGTCCTATTCTAAATTGGCGCCGTCCGGCGCCATTTTCCTGTGGACCGGAAGTCGCGGCCGGACAGTAATATTACTACTTCCGGTCGCGGCTTCCGGATTTGTGCACTTGCACCAGCGGCAGCAAACGGAGCGGACGGGCCGGAGGGAGCCGCGGCGGCAGGAGCAGGTAAGAGATTTCAATGTATGTTCGTGTTTGTGTGTGTTTACTACTGTATGTAAACCTACTACACTGTGGGTTAGCTCAAAAAATGGCGACACACAGTGTAGGAGGTTACATCGTTCAAACCCCTCGTTTATCCCGGCACTAGCCAGGATAAAGGAGGGGGGGATGCTGAGAGCTCACTAGAGCGAGGGCTTTTAACCCAACGTTGCAATGCTGCAATTTTGGGAACAGCTCCATCTAGTGACCAAAAATGGGTAGTATTATAAATTAGAAATAATTTATAATATTTCCTGGACTCGTGCAAAAAAATAAAAAAAATTTGAACAATGTTTAATCACCCACACACTAAATGTTTAATTTTTAAAAAAAAAACATGTTTTTCTGGCAACACATTCCCTTTAAGTTATGAGGAAAGATTGAAAGAATTAAACCTATTTAGCCTTGAAAAAAGACGACTAAGGGGGGACATGATTAACTTATATAAATATATTAATGGCACATACAAAAAATATGGTGAAATCCTGCTCCTTGTAAAACCCCCTCAAAAAACAAGGGGGCACTCCCTCCGTCTGGAGAAAAAAAGGTTCAAGCTGCAGAGGCGACAAGGCTTCTTTACCGTGAGAACTGTCAATCTATGGAATAGCCTACCGCAGGAGCTGGTCACAGCAGGGACAGTAGATGGCTTTAAAAAAGGGTTAGATAATTTCCTAGAACAAAAAAATATTAGCTCCTATGTGTAGAAATTTTTCCTTCCCTTTTCCCGTCCCTTGGTTGAACTTGATGGACATGTGTCTTTTTTCAGCCGTACTAACTATGTAACTATGTAACTACGTAACTATGTAACCTCTTTAGATAATTTTTGCCTAACCACTTCCATGTTATCCTTAGCAGATTTTAAGTTACCCGACAACAGCATAACTGACGAATCTTTAAAAAGAATAACGAAGCCCACGCTAAAACCGCTGATATCACATTCCGGTCCAGGAGGTTCCCCTGACGTCACTGTGTATGGACAGTGACATCAGGGGCTCCAACAGTAGAGGAATCCCCAGCCAAAGCATCGGCAACGCTCTGGCTGGGGATTCCACTCCTAGAGGGAGCCCCAATGGAGCTATCTACTTGGGGTGTGTGTGGCATTATCTGCAGAGGGCACTGTGGCAGCATCTGCGGAGGGTACTGTGGCAGCATCTGCGGAGAGCACTGTGGCAGCATCTACGGAGGTCACTGTGGCAGCATCTATGGAGGGCACTGTGACAGCATCTAAAGGGGGCACTGTAGCAGCATCTACAGAGGGCATTGTGGCAGCATCTACAGAGGGCACTGTGGCAGTATGTACAGAGGGCACTGTGGCATTATCTAGGGGTGTGTTGCATTATCTACAAAGGGCACTGTGGCATAATCTACAGAGGGCACTGTGGCATTATCTACAGAGGGCACTGTAGCATTATCTACAGAGGGCACTGTGGAATTATCTGCAGAGGGCACTGTGGCAGCATCTACAGAGGACTCTGTGGCAGCATCTACAGAGGGAACTGTGGCAGCATCTACAGATGGCACTGTGGCAGCATCTACAGAGGGCACTGTGGCAGCATCTACAGAGGGCACTGTGGCAGCATCCACAGAAGGCACTGTGGCAGCATCCACAGAGGGCACTGTGGCACTTTCTAAAAAGGGGCTGCCCAATCTTGACATGTGTGTCTGCCAATCACTGCTAACTGAGCCGCCGGACTGCATTTAGCGACACTTAAACTGGAATATTGTTGAAATAAGCACGTGGAGAAATATCTCAAATGTTAAACACAGTGGTGTTATTATAGTAATGTAGTATTATTATTATAGTAATATAGTGTTATAGTAGATCAAATAATTAATTGATTAACAATAATTTTGGATTGTATCAAATTTGAAAGTAATGCGGCCCGTCAACTTCCCATTATATCTATATATGGCCCACTTACCCAGCCGAGTTTGAGACCCGTGGTCTAGTTAGACTCAGCAGCACTCTTCCACTGCATTCCAGCAATCATGTGACCAGTCACATGATTACCAAGGCCAATAGAAGCAGCGGAATTTAAAATACTGTTCACATACCTTTCTCATACCAGTTGAATGGTATAGCCTGTAGATGTATCTTATGTAGAAAATCCAAAAGCTAATAGGACTAAACATGGCATCAATCACATTACGCTTATGTATACATGATAGCTCAAAGGGTTAAATGACATTGGATTTGCTCCAGGCCACATCACTGGCACCATGTTTAGTCCTATTTAGTCAGCCCATGGATGTGTCCTATTTATGTATCGGCATGTGTTCTATAAGTTTATTGCTAACTGAAGCTCGGGGTGACTTGAAGAACTTTTTCATTTTTCACCAGGGGTTTCCTATTCAATTAGCTCATGTATGCACTACACAGGACACATCGAGGGGCAATACCATTCAACTGTGCAGGGACGAAAGTCTACTGCACTGGTAAAAAAAAAGGTTTGTGAGCAGATTAAACTAATGTAAATGAGGAAACTGTATGGTTTCCTATTTTAAAAATAAATGTATTAAACCCTGACTGACCAAGCCTGAAAGGGCTTAACCACTTGGTGACCAGAAGCTTTACCCCCTTTCTGACCAAGCCCATTATCAAGTTTTAGCCATTTGCCAATTTAAAATCAAATTGTTCTTCTATGACTCTTCCAACCTTCATCTATTTGGTCGTTTTTTTTCTTAGAACATATTGGGCTTTCATATTGTGTAAAAGAATATATATATATATTTTACTTTTTTTTAAATATGGAAGGAAAAATGGAAAAAAATTTGAATATGTGAATTGAAGTGATGTTTTTTGACATCTGGTGAATGCCACTGGGTAAACACACCTGTATATATATTTGGCAATGCCTGCCGACTTCAGCAATACCAAATATGTGTGCATTTCTTACACGCTGGGTGCAAGGCGGAGCTTACAATGAATGGTCACGGCTGTGGGGTATGTGGACCCACTGGGCCGCTCCACCATAGCGGTGTAGCAGGTGGCCAAACAAAAATCAATGATAGTCTTTAGGACAAGAGTACCTGGATAGAAGACTTGGGAGACACATGACTTGATAGACACATGACTTGGCAGACACTTGACTTGGCAGACACTTGACTTGGTAGAAGTAGCGTAGTCGCCTGGACCCTCAGGCCGGCATGGGCACAGATGGTGAACTCAACTCCGACAATAGACTTCGCGCTGGAACTAAACACAATTACTGGATATGGGAAAACGGGATACAGCTAAGGATCCATTTGTAAAACAAACATGCGAAGACACAACAACGCTCAGGCAAAGAGGAAGTGGGCAGAGTACTTTTTTAAAGTCTAGGGTGAGTAGGGATAGGACAGGGACAATTTTACTGGTGCACGCACAGGCCCTTTAAGACCGGGAACGAGCGCGCACGCACCCTAGGGGAAGGAGCAGGAGGATGCAGACGCGTGTGCCAGTGTCTCTAGGGAGGGAGACGCCGGCAAGTTCCCAGTGTCCTGCGATCGCAGCTGCCGGTAAGTAGAGAAAGCCAGTCTGTGACCGCGGGCATTACAGTACACATCCATTACACCCTCTCTTCTTAGGTCCACAGCGCAGGAGCAACTTCTTGATGAGATCTGGGGCATCCACTTTCTCTTCAGGCTCCCAAGACCTCTCCTCAGGACCAAACCCTTTCCAGTCCACCAAGTAGAAGGTCTTTCCTCCTACCTTCTTGTAGTCCAGGATCTCTTTTACTTCAAAGGAGTCTGAAGAACAGCAGGAAGCAACTGCCAAACCAGGGGATTTGCTGTATCATTCAGGACCACAGGCTTTAGGAGAGACACATGGAATGAATTGGGAATTTTGAGGGTAGGAGGTAGCCAAAGCTTATAGGACACAGGATTAATCTGTTGTAAAATCTTGAAAGAACCGAGGAACCTGGGAGCTACTTTGTGGGAAGGGGTCTTTTGAAAAATGTTTTTTGAAGACAGCCAAACCTTGACTCCGGGGGAAAAATGAGGGGAACTTTTCTTTTTCTGTCGGCATATCTTTTCATGCGATCAACTACCTGAAGAATTGCAGACTTGGTTTGCTGCCAGATGTGAAGAAAACTCACAAAGGAATTGGCTGCATGTACTTGAGACATAGCTGGCACCCGAAGAGAAACTCGTGGAAGCTGACTGCATACAATGAAGAACGAAGAAAAGCAGTAAACTCACTTGTATGGTTATTGGATGAGAATTCAGCCCAAGGCAGAAGCTGTATCCAATTGTCATGTTGAACAAAAACAAAATGGCGAAGATAATTTTCTAGTATTTGGTTGATCCTTTCCAAATACTAGAAAGACTGTGGATAAGCAGAAGAAAAGTCGAGCTTCATATCTAGAAGCCTACATAGGGCTCTCCAAAACTTAGACATGAACTGTACACCTCGTTTAGACACAATATGGAGGGGTAGTCAGTGCAGATGAAAAACGTGCTGAGTGAATAGAACTGCCAGATGAGGAGCTGAGGGAAGGCCAGTTAAATGAATGAAATGTGCTATCTTGTATAAATGGTCCACGACAACCCAGACAGTGTCACGTAGGGTTCGTGGACCCACTGGGCCGTACCGCCTTGGCGGTATGGCAGCTGGCGAAAAGGGTGCAGGTCAGAGTCTATAGTTTATATAGAGTACCTGTGGCAGCGCGGACAGTAGCAAGGCAGGCTTGGCAGGAGCTAGGCAGCAGGTAGACGTCAGGCGTGCAGAAGCAGGACAGGCGTGGTATACAGCACGGCTACAGCTAAGCACGGCACTAGATCAGGATACAGGTTACAGGATACAGGGACAGGGAACACTGGGAGCAGGAAACCCTAGGGTACCATTTGCAAGACAGACTTGGAATACAACAACAAAGCTCAGGCGTGGGAGGATGGGGCTGGGACCTTCTTATAGCCCAGGGTGCTCTGGAGCAATTAGCTCAATTACCAACATGCGTGTGCTCTGGCTTCTTAAGTCTGGACTGAGCTCGTGAGCGCACCCTGGTGGTCACTGTGGAGAAGGACGGCCATATGTGCAGACATCTCTTGAGAGAAGGGCGTCGACTGGATGGAAGGAGTTCGTGGTCAGCGACCACGGACGTTACAGTATCCCCCCTCTTACGCCCCTTCCTCTTGGGACCAGAACGAGAGAGAAACCTCTTAATGAGGGTAGGAGCTCCTGCTAATCCCTTCTTCGCTTCCTTAACTTCTTTCTCCATGTTGTTAATTTTGCATTCAGCTTCTAGTTGTTTCTCCCGGATATTCTTAAGGTCATTCCTCATCAGTACCATCTCGGACTGAACTGCCCCCATCTGTGCTGTCAGGTCCTCCAAACAGGAGTTAGATCTTGTAACAGCTAGCTTTAATTGAGATGTAGATTTTGGAAAAACAAAATGGTGGATATGGAGGACAGATCCCGACGCTCTAACATCAGGATGGTGGGCTGCCCGGAGGGGCAGGATGAAAGAGATCTGGCGGAAGGGATACAAAAGTGGCTTGGGGGTCTTCTTGGAGAGCGGATTCTCTCCAAAGTGTTTCATATAGAGAGAGCTCATAGAGTCCCAGCCAAAAGACGTGTCCCGGGCGCCCACCCACGCACCATTGTGATGAAGCTTCTTTGTTCAAGAGACCGGGACATTATTCTGAGGAGTACAAGAGAGCTGGGCACACTGATGTTTAATGGGGCAGAGGTGGCACTATATCCGGACTATTCATATGAAACCCAAAAGAAAAGGAGTAGCTATAAGGCAATCAAGAAACGGCTGATTTCGGCCGGTCTGGCATATTCATTATTGTTTCCTGCAAAACTCCGGGTTATATACCAAGAAAAAACGTTCTTGTTTGATTCAGCAGAGAAAGTTGGGGTCTGGCTGGACTCCAAGGGTTTGGGTTGAGTTGGGTACTATCTGTGCATCGGGGTAGCCGGGGCGGGGTGATTGGGGATAGTGAGGTGTGATCTAGGAAGGGAGCTGCGATCTGAATTATCGCAGGTCTTTAGAGGAATGGGTGGTCAGTGGGGAGGTCGTGGAGGGGGCGGAAAGAGTGGAGGTTGTTTTTTTTGTTTTTTTTTATTCCAATTTATTATTTTTTTTTCTCCCTTTTTTTTCACCTTCTCTTTTCTTACTATAAATAGCAGTGACTAAAATAATGGTTTGGAATATAAGAGGTTTGGCAGACAGAATTAAGAGGGTGGTGGTCTTTGATATTATTAATAAACATCTCCCAGCAATTATTTGTTTATTGGAAACTCATTTAACTGCGGAACGTAAGTCATGGGTTAGTAGGGGTTGGGTGGGTCAGGAGTTTCACTCTTATTTTTCCACTTTTTCTCGTGGGGTCACCGTCTTGATTCATAATAAAATTAATTTTCAGGTCTCCTCAAAGTGGATAGATAGGGATGGAAGGTTTGTTTTTTTGTATGGAGAGCTGGAGCGGCGTACTTGCCTTCTGGCTTTTATTTATATCCCCCCTTTCTCATTAGATGTTTTAAGTAATCTGGTAAAGTTTAGGAATGATCATGAGTACTGTCCGATGTTGGTTATTGGTGATTTGAATAACGTTATGGATAGTCGTATGGATCGGTTTAGCCTTCAGGGGGTTCAGACCGGCAGGAGTCAGGGGAAATCTCGGCTTGCAATATTCTGTGAGGAGGTAGGATTATCAGACGTTTGGAGGATGAAATATCATGACAAGAAGGTTTTCTCATGTTTTAGTCGTTCTTTGAACGTTATGTCTAGGATGTCGCCGGGGCACTCTCTCTAATAAATCACACGTTGTACAAAAGGAATTTAACTCTGAGGTCTATACCTCCACACTGCTTGAGGATTATGCGTCCATAGACAAATTTTTGGGTGGTCTGAATTTTGAAAGATTGACGGAGGTGCAGAGGGTACAATTGGATGCCCCCCTGACGGTTGAGGAAGTGAGGGAGGCACTTGGGTCGATTTCTAGGGGACTCCTCGCCCGGTCAGGATGGATTACCTTTTGAGCTGTACAGACGTTATGGAGAGTTGCTTCTCCCCTGTCTTTTGGAAGTCTTTAAGGAGTCATATGCGATAGGGGGTGTATCTAGATCTATGTCGGAAGCCACGATCGTATTGATTCCTAAGAAGGACAAGGATTTGACGGATACAGGGTCGTACAGGCCCATATCTTTATTAAATACAGATGTGAAGCTGTTAGCTAAGGTGTTGGCAAGGAGGCTACAGCAGGTGATCCCAGGAATCATTCACCCAGATCAGAACGGTTTTATTCCGGGTCAAAGTACTAGTAATTGTCTGCGTAGACTGTACACTAATATACAAATGGGAGAGGGGGAGCTCCGCTCCATCCTGTCTTTAGACGCTATCAAGGCGTTTGACAGGGTGGAGTGGCGGTTCCTATGGAGAGTAATGACAAGGTTAGGCATACATTTATAAATTGGGTTAAAATAATGTATTCTGCCCCATTGGCCAGGGTAAATGTAAATGGTGAACTATCTGAACCAATTATGTTGTCTCGGGGAACACGGCAGGGTTGCCCCCTCTCTCCGCTTCTATTTGCTATTTTTATAGAACCATTAGCCATGTTGATTAGGGGCGATAAAGAGATTAAGGGATGCGGCTGTGGTGGGGAAGGGGATAAAATGGTTCTGTATGCTGATGATATTTTATTGTGCTTGAAGGAAACCCCAACTTCCGTTCATAGAATGATGCAGGTATTGGAGACCTATGGTAGATTTTCGGGTCTTAGAATCAATTGGTCCAAATCTTCTCTTCTGCCATTGGATCAGGAACAGGACTCCCCTTTTGGAGATCTTTCTATCCTAAGATTGGGCCAGCCATTTGAATATCTGTGTATAACTGTCTCAGGAGTTGCTGAGAGATTTAGTGCCTTGAATATGCTACCAGTGATCAAGAAGGTCAGATCAAAAATAGCGGTATGGCAGAAACTTCCCTTATCCAGGGCTGATAGGATTGGTCTGGTTAAAATGGTGGTGCTCCCACAGGTCTTATATGTACTGACCGCAACACCAGTGTGGATAGACAACAATACATTTAAGATGTTGGAATCTTTACTAAATGAATTGATTTGGGGAAGAAAACGTGTTAGGATGAAACAGGTTTATTTGTGCAAGAATACGTCTGAAGGGGGACTATCCTTTCCTTACTTCCGGGGGTACCTTGTGGCCGCCAGATTGAGGCTTCTGATTCAATGAATGGGAGAACGACCCGGCCCTCAGGAGGTTGCTTGAGGTTCTCAGAGTAACAAGTAAGATGGAGATAAAAGGCATATTTTTATTTATGTGTTTTTTTGTTTTGTTTTTTTTTTTCTTTTTTTTCCCTTCATTTCCCTCAACCCTCCCTCCGACCTCCTTTCCCCCCAAGGGTATCTATAGCATTGCATATTTTTTCTTATTACATGTTTGTATGTACTATGTACTTCTTTCCCTTTTGTACTGCTGTAGAACAAAATAAAGATATTTAAAAAAAAAAAAAAAAGGGTAGGAGCGTTGAGATTCTCCTCTTGTCCCCCAGGACCTCTCTTCTGGACCATACCCCTTCCAATCTACTAAATAAAAGGTTCTTCCTCTTACTTTTTTAATGTCCAAGATCTCCTTAACCTCGAAGGTGTCTGAAGGGCCGCTGGAGGCAACCGCAGGGCTTGGAGTCTTGGTAAAGCGGTTCAGAACCACTGGCTTCAGGAGAGAAACATGGAAGGAGTTGGGGATCTTGAGGGTAGGAGGCAGCCGAAGCTTGTAGGCGACAGGGTTGATCTGCTGCAGGATCTCGAAGGGACCGAGGTACCTGGGAGCAAATTTGTACGATGGCACTCTCAGTCGAATATTCCTGGAGGACAGCAAGACCTTCGTGCCAGGAAGAAACTGATGGGGTTCTCTTCTCCTTGTGTCCACCTTCCGCTTCATGCATTCAACCGCCAGCAGGATGGAGGATTGAGTCTGCTTCCAGATCTGCAGAAAGTTCCCAAAAGCCGTGTGAGCAGCTGGCACCTCGGACGTAACAGGGACTGGGAGAGGAATTTGTGGGTGCTGGCCATAGACAATAAGGAACGGTGTCTTCTGTGTGGACTCGCTGGTATGATTTTTGTAAGAGAACTCAGCCCACGGAAGTAACTGCACCCAGTCATCATGCTGCTTGGAGATGAAGTGGCGTAGGTAGTTCTCCAAGATCTGATTGATCCTCTCGACCTGACTATTGGACAGAGGAAGGTAGGCCGAGGAAAAGTCCAACTTTATACCTAGGAGTCCGCAGAGGGCTCTCCAGAACTTCGAGGTGAACTGAACCTCCCGATCAGACACAATATGCTGTGGCAAGCCGTGCAAGCGGAAGATGTGTTGTATGAACAGCTTGGCCTGCAGAGGAGCAGAAAGAAAACCGGTCAGAGGAACGAAGTGGGCCATCTTTGAAAATCGATCCACCACCACCCAGACAGTACTGCATCCGGCAGAGAGAGGCAGGTCCGTAATAAAGTCCATAGCTATATGCTGCCAGGGGACATTGGCCGGAGCAGACCAGCAGGAGTGAGCGACCTTTTTGGCTGCATATACTGAACAGGAAGAAACAAAGTCCATAATGTCCTTGGGCAGCGTGGGCCACCAGAAATTACGAGCAATCAGATCCTGAGTCTTACGGGTCCCTGTGTGACCTGCCAGTCTAGAGGAGTGTCCCCAGCGGAGGATTCTTCCACGGTCAGCCAGGCGCACAAAAGTGCTCCCTGGACAAATGTCCCCAACTTGCAGGGGATTGACAGAGACAATGCAAGACGGATCAATGATGTTCTGTGGAATCTCCATGGTGTCTTCTGTCTCGAAAGACCTGGACAAGGCATCGGCCCTCACATTCTTGTCGGCCGGGCGATAATGGAGCTCAAACTGGAACCTGGTAAAGAACAGTGACCACCTGGCCTGACGAGGGTTCAGCCGTCGGCTGTCTGAAGATATGTAAGGTTCTTGTGGTCCGTAAGAATCAGGATGGGATGAGCTGCGCCCTCTAGTAGATGTCTCCACTCCTCCAGAGTCAATTTGATGCCCAGTAACTCCCGATCCCCAATCGAGTAGTTGAGTTCTGCGGAAGACAAGAGCTTAGAAAAATATCCACATACCATTGACTTGCCCTTGGAGCCTCTCTGGAACAGGAGTGCACCAGCACTGACAGAGGATGCGTCCACCTCCAACGAGAACTGTAGAGAGACATCTGGATGATGGAGGATAGAGGCTGATGTGAAGGCACTCTTCAAGCTATTGAATGCGGACTCTGCCTCAGGAGTCCACACCTTGGCGTTCATGCCCTTCTTAGTGAGATTAGAGATAGAAGTCAGTGAGGAGAAGTTTGGAATAAACTGTCTGGAAAAATTGGCGAATCCCAGAAAACGCTGTATGGCCCTCAAGCCTTGAGGGCGTGGCCATTCCAGGACAGACTTTACCTTTTCAGGATCCATCTCGAGACCTTAATTCGAGACGATATAGCCTAGGAAGGGTAGAGCATCTTTTTCAAACACGCACTTTTCCAACTTAGCGTACAGACGATTCTCCCTTAACCGCAGCAAAACTTGACGGACATGTCTCTGATGCGTCAAAGGATCTACAGAAAAAATCAAGATATCATCAAGGTAGACTACTACACAAACATAGAGGAGGACACAGAAAATGTCATTAACAAACTCCTGGAAGACCGCGGGAGCATTACACAGGCCGAAGGGCATTACTAGATATTCATAGTGTCCATCACGGGTGTTAAGTGCAGTCTTCCATTCATCACCCTGGCGAATTCGGACTAGGTTGTAAGCCCCACGCAGGTCTAGTTTGGAAACAATCTTGGCACCACCTATACGATGGTACAGTTCTGAGATTAGTGGCAACGGATATTTATTTTTCACCGTGATCTGGTTGAGACCTCAGTAGTCAATACAAGGATGAAGAGAACCATCCTTCTTTTTGACGAAGAAGAACCCGGCTCCTGCCGGGGAGGAAGACTTGTGTATGAAGCCCCTCTTTAAGTTCTCTTTCACATAGGCGGACATGGACAGAGTCTCTGGCAAGGAGAGAGGATATACCCTACCACGGGGAAGGGATACACCAGTAGTCAGCTCGATAGGGCAGTCATACGCCCGGTGTGGAGGTAATGTCTCCGCCTCCCTCTTGTTGAAGACGTCCGAAAATGCAGCATAATGACGTTGCAATCCTGCCAATGACCGAGGCAGCGAAGGCTGTGCCGAACGAATCTGCACCAGGCATCAGCTTTGACACTTAGGGCCCCACTGGAGAACCTCTCCAGAATTCCAGTCCAGGACTGGGGCATGTAGTCGGAAGCCAAGGCAGGCCCAGCAACACAGGGTTAACGGCTTTAGATAGAACGACAGGTGTTCGGAGTGAAGAGCTCCCACTTGGAGCCTCAGCGGCTTGGTCACAGCTATAACTGGGTCTGGCAGAGGTAGTCCATTCACTGATGCAACCGTCAACGGCCTCTCCAGGGGGGTGGTGGGTAATTGAAGAAGATCCACCGGGTCTCTACGGATGAAATTAGCAGTGGATCCACAGTCCAGATACGCAGAGACCTGTTGCGTTCTCTCGCCAGACACTATGGTCACTGGTATGGATAGTTTAGACAGAAGTCCTTTCTTGCACAAGATGGCCACCAAGGCCGCAATATAGACAGAGTCCCAAAGTGTGTCTGCGTTGTCTCTCCTGGGTGGATAGCTTAAACTGGTCCATCATCACAGGCTCCTTAGGAGGATCGACATCTGAGGACAGGAGGGGTTGCTGCAAAGTAGGGACCAGACTAGGAAGGCCTCCCTCCCGACGAACCTCTTGGAAGCGTTCTCGGATCCGCATATCAATCCGGGCGGACAGAAGGACGAGGTCATCCAGGGTAGATGGCAGGCTTCGAGCGGCAAGTTCGTCATTGATTTTAGGAGACAGTCCATGCCAGAATACAGCCACCAGGGCCTCATTGTTCCATAACAGTTCTCCCGCCAGGGTGCGGAAGTGGATGGCGTACTCGCTCACGGAGGTGTCTCCTTGGCGTAGGTTAATCAAGGAAGCTGCTGCAGATGAGACCCGTCTAGGCTCCTCAAACACCATGCGAAAAGTCCGGAGGAAGCCCTGGAAGTCACGGGTCCCTGGTCCTTGTCTCTCCCAGATGGGGTTCGCCCATGCAAGAGCCTTGCCAGTGAGGAGAGAGATGATGAAAGCGACCCTTGCGCCGTTAGACGAAAATGTCCTAGTATACAGGCCGAAGTGGATCTGGCACCGGTTCAAAAATCCACGACAGGTGCCTGCGTCTCCATCATAGCGGTCCGGAAGTGGCACAGAAAAACGCGGGTCGACACTGCCAGGAGGTTTAGTCTGAGGATCAACACTGACAGGAGGTGTAGTAGGAGGAACGGAAGCTCGTGCCTCCTGCCGACATGTGAGAATGTTCAAAGCCTGCAGGAGATGGTCCTGTCGAGACCGGAGGTCTAGCATATCCGCCCGCATCTCTTGTGACGTCGTCATGGTCTTGGATCGACCAGTGGGGTCCATGGCCTGAGCTTACTGTCACGTAGGGTTCGTGGACCCACTGGGCCGTACCGCCTTGGCGGTATGGCAGCTGGCCAACAGGGCGCAGGTCAGAGTCTACAGTTTATATAGGGTACCTTTGGCAGATCGGACAGTAGCAAGCCAGGCTTGGCAGGAACTAGACAGCAGGTAGACGTCAGGCGTGGCGAATCAGGACAGGTGTGATATACAGCACAGCACGGCTACAGCTAAGCACGGCACTGGATCAGGATACAGGTTACAGGACACAGGAACAGGGAACACTGGGAGCAGGAAACACTAGGGGACCATTTGCAAGACAGACTTGGAATACAACAACAAAGCTCAGGTGTGGGACGATGGGGCTGGGACCTTCTTATAGCCCAGGGTGCTCTGGAGCAATTAGCTCAATCACCAACATGCGTGCGCTCTGGCTTCTTAAGTCTGGACTGAAAAACAGATGCCAGAGGCAGATTAGCCTTATTTCCCAACTACCATTAGAATTGTTGCATTTTTCGAATAATCTTTATTATGCTGAATTCAGCAAACAGACAAACAGACAAAACCAACATAAATGGTTAAAATTCTCAATGCATGGATCGGGTCAGCAACCATTGATGGTTGTTTCAATGTGCACGTGTATTTGCCGTCTATGCTTGCAGACCGGCAAAGTCTAGAGACCGTTGATAGCAGCAGCGAGCTCCTAAACAGTTAGATTGTTGAAACCCAAACTTCCAGCATGTATTTAAAATTGAAAAGAGAGCCCCCCCGACATGGTTTCGCTACGTATGTAGCGTCCTCAGGGGTTCATGGGGCTACTGACGGCGCGCCGGAAAGTTCTCTCTGTTATGGGAATCCTCCATGACGTGTTAAGGGGTGTGTGCGCGAATTGGACCAATCGCAGTGGGGGTGGGCAGGACTAGCCCTCCCCCATTTGAGCGGCAGGTGGAGATGCCAATGAGGTAGTGGAAAGCCAGAACATCTGAGCAAGAAAGTTCACGCATGCGCTTCAGAGCTTATTCGGCACTTACAACTCAAACCGCTCGCAGAGATCATCGAATAGGTAAGTGGTGCATTTCTATTTAGATCAGTTGTACAAGAGAAAAGGGCTGGTGCTAGGCATGTATATTGAATACATGCTAGTGAATAAAGACATCGTACGCCAACTCCTAGGAAGAAATTAATAAATATATAATAGATAGGGATCAGTGGTATAACGGCAGATAAGACTGCCGAAATAATAACAAGAGACACAGATATATAAACCTGACTAAAAGTGTATGTATACATTTGCATGCTAGTTCGGCACCAAGGTGGTTACAAGCCCATTCCTATGGACCATCATGGATAGAGATGATGTATTAAAGCAAGCTTGTTTAATTAGAAGTACAGGAGATACTAATATTAGATATGCATATTGAGTTAATTTTAAAGAAAAATAGAAAACAGATACCACGGACTCACTTGAGTCAACAATAGGCAAATAGTATAGGAGATAATATAATAGTTTAATAGTTTTACCTTAGGTGTAAAAGTAGGGGGATGTTCTACGAAAAACCCCAATGGTCCTTAGTACAAACCAATGGAGGATGAAGGTACCATAAGAAAAACAGAGACGATATGGGGCCAACAGAACTAAATGATTGGACGGTGTCTGTAGTTCTATGTTATATTACTATAAGAAGTAAAATTAGAAAGCGTAAGGATAAAGGCTAGGTTATGAGCCAGTAAATCGATAATCGTGACACTGAACTTAATGCGTTAGTCTCAGAGAAAAGCCGCGAAGGTAAACCCCTCATTCAGACCAGAGGGGCTAAGAGAATGCAAGCGATGGATCCATCGTGCTTCCTCTTGCAGTAAAATTTGGTCTAGATTTCCAGCCCTGGGTCCCAATTTAATCTGGGTAACCCCCCAGAACTGGAGTAGCTTAGTGTTACCACCATGTAGCTGATGCATATGTCTGGACAGAGTTGTGTCCTCTTTGTGGTTGATCGTGCCGAGATGCTTGGAAATTCTCCTCCTTAAAGGGAATGTGTTGCGAGTTTTTTTTTTTTTTTAATTGAACAGTTAGTGTAAAAATGATTAAACATTGTTCTAATTTTTTACTTTTTTTCACTAGTCAGGAAATATTATAAATTAGATTCTAATTTGTAACACTTCCCAGTGCTGGTCACTAGATGGAGCAATTCCCAAAATTGCAGCATTGCATGTGGTAAAGCAACCACATTGCTTTATGCTGCAAAATTTGGGAAAACTCACTCGCTCTAGTGAGCTCTCAGAATCCCCCCCTCCTTTATCCTGGCTAGTGCCGGGAGAAACGAGGGGATTGAACGGTCAAACCTCCTACACTGTGTGTCGCCATTTTTTGAGCTAACACACAGTGTAGTAGGTTAACATACACTAGTAAACACACAGTAAAACATGAACATACATAGAAATAACTTACCTGCTCCAGTCGCCGCCGCTCCCTCCGGTCCGTCCGCTCCGTCTGCTACCGCCGCTCCAAGTGCACAAGTCCGGAAGCCGCGACCGGAAGTAGTAATCTTACTGTCCGGCCGCGACTTCCGGTCTACAGGAAAATGGCGCAGGACGGCGCACAGTTCAACTTGGACTGTGTGGGAGCGGCGCATGCGCCGTTCCCACACAGACGGCGTACAGCATAGTGAATGGAACGGGCCCCGTTCACATTCACTATGGGACTGTACCTGCCGTATTCCATGTCTGTATGTGTCATTAATCGACACATACAGAAATGGAAAAAAAAATGGCAGCCCCCATAGGGAAGAAAAAGTTCAAAGATAAAAAAAAGTAAAACACAAACACACAAATAAATATAAAAGTTTTTAATAAAACACTAAAATCAAAATGATGTAAAAATTTTTTTTTTCGTGACACTGTTCCTTTCATTCCTGTGTAGTCTTGCCCACGTACAGTTTTGGGCAGGGACATTTTGCTATATATATCACCCCACTGCTATGGCAGTTAATAAACTGCTTGATAACATAGGTTTTACCATCAGGTGGATTAGATTAGTGAAGGTTTTTGTCATGGGCATAAGGGGACAGAAGGAGCAGCGACCACAGGGGTGAGAGCCCCTGACTGGAGATTTTAACCAAGTTTGTTGGGAACTATTTTTTGTAGAATAGTGGCTGTGTACCAAAAATTCACGTAGATTCTTACCTCTGCGGTAAGTGATACTTGGAACCGCTGAAATCAAATTTTTAAGGTCTGGGTCGGTGGTAAGTATTGACCAATGTTTTTTGAGGATGTCTATAACCTGAGAGGAACAGACGTCGTATGTGCCAATACAATGAATGGCACTGCATGACTCGGCTTTGACGAGATTTGTGCCATTGTCCTGAATTAAATTCTGCCTATCAGTTGCCATAGCCCTGGCATAGGCCCTGTGTAGCCATTTTCTAGGGTAACCACGTGCCACGAATTTCTTATATAGTCCATCACATTCAATCTGGAAAGATTGTTCATCAGAGCACTTTCTCTTGGCTCTGAGATATTGCCCTATTGGTATACCCTTTTTAAGGGCTGGTGGGTGATGACTTTGCCAATGTAAAAAGCTATTCGTGGCAGTGGCTTTGCGAAAAATATCGGTATGTACATTGCCGCCAGGGTCCAGAGAGATCTTCAAGTCAAGGAAATTGATCTCACTCTTGTGTGTTTCATGGGTGAACCTCATTCCAATGTCATTATTATTAAGTACCAAAATGAAATCATTAAATAAATTAAGATCACCATCCCAAAAAATGAGAATATCGTCGATAAATCGCCCCCAAAACAAAATGTGTGATGTGAAAAAAAGTAAATCATCCGTAAAAACAATGGTGTCTTCCCACCACCCCAAAAATAAATTTGCATAAGTGGGTGCACATACAGTGCCCATAGCTGTGCCTTTTATTTGTTTATAGTATTTTCTGTCAAAAATAAAGAAGTTATGTGTGAGCAGAAATTGTAATAGTGATAGAACAAAGTCATTGTGCAGATGAAATTGAGTACCTTTGGTGCTCAAAAAGTGTTTGACTGCATGTTGGTGTATAACGATTCCACATCAATGGTGGCAAGTATAGTAGTTTGAGTGACATTGATCTCCTGGATCCTGGCGACAGTGTCTTTGGTATCCCTTAGAAAGGAGGGTAGAGAAGAGACGAAAGGTGAAAGAAATTCGTCTACATATAGACTGATTCCCTGTGGGAGATTGTCATTTCCTGATACGATTGGTCTATCAGGGGGGGGACGAACAGCTTTATGGATTTTTGGCAGGGCATAAAACGTTGCCAGAGTAGGGTTGGAGTTATAAAGTCGTTTAAACTCATCCATGGTTATTAAATTCTTGGTTTTGGCCTCTGTAAGGAGGAGGTGCAGTTCGACCAGGAACCGGTCGGTAGGATTACCTGCCAATATGACATAGGTAGTAGTGTCATCTAATAGTTTGTGGACCATTTGTGTGTAGTCTGATCGGTTCATAACAACTACATTTCCTCCCTTATCAGAGGGTTTTAGAACTATCTCGTTATTTTTACATAAGTCATCCAGTGCCAATTTCTCACTAGTACTGAGGTTGCCGAAAACCTTTGACTTATTATTTCTTAATTTACGAAGATCAGTACATACCATCTTGACAAAGATGTCAATATGGCTGTACTGAGAGAATGGAGGAGTGAGTTTGTTTTCTTGCTCAGATGTTCTGGCTTTCCACTACCTCATTGGCAGCTCCACCTGCCGCTCAAACGGGGGAGAGCTAGTCCTGCCCACCCCCACTGCGATTGGTCCAATTCGCGCACACACCCCTTGACACGTCATGGAGGATTCCCATAACAGAGAGAACTTTCCGGCGCGCCGCCAGTGGCCCCATGAACCCCTGAGGACGCTACATACGTAGCGAAACATGTCGGGGGGGGGGGGGGCTCTCTTTTCAATTTTAAATACATGCTGGAAGTTTGGGTTTCAACAATCTAACTGTTTAGGAGCCCGCTGCTGCTATCAACGGTCTCTAGACTTTGCCGGTCTGCAAGCATAGACGGCAAATACACGTGCACATTGAAACAACCATCAATGGTTGCTGACCCGATCCATGCATTGAGAATTGTAACCATTTATGTTGGTTTTGTCTGTTTGCTGAATTCAGCATAATAAAGATTATTAGAAAAATTAAACAATTCTAATGGTAGTTGGGAAATAGGGCTAATCTGCCTCTGGCATCTGTTTTTCAATTGTTGTATCTAGCCTGCCAGCTACCAAGGGTCCAATCCATATTTGTTTTTAAGTCTGGACTGAGCTCGTGGGCGCACCCTGGTGGTCACTGTGGAGCAGAATGGCCGTATGTGCAGACATCTCTTGAGAGAAGGGCATCGACTGGATGTAAGGAGTTCGTGGTCAGCGACCAGGGACGTTACAGACAGTAGTACATCCAGCAAAAGGGGGAAGACCAGTGATAAAGCTCATGGAGATATGTTGCCAGGGAGCATCAGGCACCGGTAGAGGTTGGAGCAGCCCAGCAGATTTGGAAAGAGAAGTTTTATTTAGGACACAGTTAGCACAGGAGGAAACATAGTCCAAGACATCTTTAGGTAGCGAGGGTCACCAATGACGAACAATAAGGTTCTGAGTCTTACGGACGCCAGAGTGCTCAGCCAGTTTGGAATTATGCCCCTTAGCAGAGAATCCTTTTCCTGTTAGCAGGGCGGACAAAAATATTTCCAGGGGAAATGTCCCTGATCTGTAGGGGGTTTACAGAAACAATTCTAGGAGGATCAATAATGTGTTGAGGACTTTCATCAGAGTCGCCAGTCTTGAATGACGGGGACAGGGCATCGGCCTTAATGTTTTTGTCCGTGGAAATAAAAAAGGAATCGAAATCTGGCAAAGAACTGTGAACATCTGGCTTGTCGAGGATTCAGTCGCTGTGCAGTCTGCAAATATGTGAGCTTTTTTTGATCTGTGAAGATGATTGGATGAGCAGCCCCTTCCAGCAGGTGTCTCCACTCTTCCAAGGCCAACTTGACAGCGAGTAATTCTCGGTCCCCAATGGAGTAGTTGCACTCAGCAGGAGAGAAGAGTTTGGAGAAAAAAAACACATGATACTGCCTTACCTTTGGAATTCTTTTGAAAAATTAGTGCTCCAGCACCAATGGAAGAGGCATCAACCTCCAAGAAGAACATTCGTCACCCTTGCAGATACGGATCAGGTTATAGGCCCTGCATAGATCCAGCATAGTGAAAACCTTGGCTCCATGAATCCTGTCGAAGAGCTCAGAGATAAGCGGCAAGGGGTACTTGTTTTTGACCGTGATTTGTTTTAACCCATGGTAATCGGTTGCATGGTCGAAGTAATCCATCTTTTTTCTCCACGAAGAAGAATCCAGCTCCGACCGGTGAAGTAGACTTCCTGATGAAACACCTCTCTAGGTTCTCCTTGACATACTCTGACATGGCCTGGGTTTCCGGCAAGGAAAGAGGATAAACCCGTCCGCGAGGGGGGGGGGTGAGGCTTCAGGGAACAACTCGATAGGACAGTCATAGGGACGATCAGGAAGAAGGACCTCTGCCTCCTTTTTTGCTAAAAACATCTGCGTAACTAGGATACTGTGGAGGCAGTCCAGAGAGTGACTGAGGCAGTGGAAAAATAACAGGATGAACCTGAGGCAGGCAGCGGTGAAGACATCAGGGTCCCCATTGGAGGACCTCTCCGGAATTCCAATCAAGGACTGGAGCATGCAGAAAAAGCCATGGCAATCCCAGCAGTCGAACGTCTACGCTGGCGCTCCTGGTCAGACAGTCTGAGTCTATCTACTTGCATTGGCGCCCCTGGGGCTACAACAGTAGAGGGCAGTAGGGGTCTTTAAAATTTGGGTGCCAGTAGACAAAACCTCTTCTCCCGGCGAACTTCTAGAGTGCGCTCTTCGATCCTCATATCGATCTGGGTTGCCAGGAGTAATAAAGCATCCAAGGAAGATGGAAGCTCTCGAGCTGCCAGCTCGTCTTTTATATAAGAGGCAAGTCCCTGCCAGAAAGTTGCCACTAAGGCCTCATTATTCCAAGCCAGCTCCGCTGCCAATGCGCGGAAGTGGATGGCATACTCCCCTACAATCGAATCTCCTTGGATGAGAGTCAGCAGTGAGGCAGCTGCAGAAGATGTTCGGTCGGGTTCCTCAAACACAGCATGGAAAGTCTCTAGAAACAGTGGCAAATTAGAGTTTTCCAGACCCTCTCATTCCAAGATGGGATTTTCCCATGCCAGGGCCTTGCCAGAGAGGAGGGAGATAATAAAAGCGACCTTGGCCTCATCAGAGGAGAGGAGATGAGCAAGTAATTTGAAGTGGATCTTGCACTGATTCATGAAGCCTCTATAGGTCTTTGCATCCCTGTCGTAATGAAGAGGTAGAGGTAATGAAATTCCAGACCCAGAACAGGCAGCTTAGTTAACAGGAGGTGAAATAGAGTAGCCACGGGTGGAGAATCCAAACAGGTAACTATGGATTAACTGCAAGTAGAAGCTGATCCTGTTGTGCTCGAAGATCACGCATGTCTGCTTGTATTAACTGGACTGCAGTTTGGGTTGACCAGCGGGATTCATGGCCTGAGCGTACTGTCATGGCTGTGGGGTATGTGGACCCATTGAGCTGCTCCGTCCTAGCGGAGTAGCAGCTGGCCAAACAAAAGTCAATGATAGTCTTTGGGAC
This sequence comes from Rhinoderma darwinii, assembly GCF_050947455.1. NCBI lineage: Eukaryota > Metazoa > Chordata > Amphibia > Anura > Rhinodermatidae > Rhinoderma > Rhinoderma darwinii. The sequence continues at coordinate 252,478,618 of NC_134688.1, read as the reverse complement.
AAGAGTACCTGGATAGAAGACTTGGCAGACACTTGACTTGGCAGAAGTAGCGTAGTCGCCTGGACCCTCAGGCCGGCACGGGCACCGGGCACAGATGTGAACTCAACTCCAACACTAGACTTCGCACCTGAACTAAACACAATTACTGTATACGGCATACAGGAAAACAGGATACAGCTAAGGAACCATTTGCAGAACAAACATGGGAAGAGACAACAATGCTCAGGCAAGGCGGAAGTGGTCAGAGTCCTTTTTAAAGTCCAGGGTGAGTTGGGATAGGATAGGGTCAATTTCAGTGGTGCGCACGTTGGCCCTTTAGCACCGTGAACGAGCGCATCCTAGGGGAAAGAGCAGAAAGATGCAGACGTGTGTGCCAGTGTCTCTGGGGAGTTCTCAGTGTCCTGCGGTAGGTAAGTAGAGAATGCTGGCGTTCAGCGGCCACTTGCTTTTGGAAAGCAATTTTCTGGCTTTTGGAAAGCAATTTTCCAAAGCTGGATTTCTGACATCATATGACCATTATAGATGTTGTAAAGAGCCAAAACACAATTAAAAGGTTTGTCCTGTCCACAAAAATTGATGGCCTATACTCAGGATAGGCCATAAATATGTGATCGGTCGGGGTCCGACTGCTGGCAACCCCGCTGATCAGCTTTTATGAAGGGGCTGCAGCGCTTGTACGAGCTCCGCTTCCCCTTCATTTCCATTACTGCTCAAACTGTGAATCACCCACACACTTGTAGTGACGGTTCACAGTATTACAGCCTTTTCCCATTGAAGTGAACAGACTGTAATATTGTGAATGGGACATAGCGATCTTTGGTCGGACGACCTGTCGCAGTCAAAGTCACCGCCTAGCAGATAAATAGACAGACAAATATATTTAATGAAAAAATATCTTTACTGAAAAAAAAAGTGTGTGTGTGTGTTTTTTACATTACATTATTCTTCTCCCTCTCCGGCAGCCTCTGGTAGAAGATACAACTTATGGAAATGGAGCGGCAAAAAAGCTGACTCTGTATAGAATAAGAGGGTAGAGGTCCGCCGAAGCTAAAGCTATGATTGTTTACACTTACAGTTAGAATTCTGTTTTGGCTTGTTTTTATGCTATGTGTCAATTCAATATGTGCAGGGGATTGTATAGACATAGATGTCTAGTTTTGTGTGGCGTGGAGAGATTCCAGTACTGCCCTGGAAAGATAGCGGATGAAATGTAATGTTGACATGTAGCTAAAATTTCAAATGTTACATTCTGTATGCTTCTGTGAGATTTCAGGGATACAAATGTCTGTTTTTTTTGTATTATATCTGTGTGTATAATAAAAAAAATATAAAAAAAAAAAGCTGACTCTGCAGGATGTTCTGGAACGTCCCTGCAGAGTTAATTACAACCTGCCAGGACGTTTGTAGTCTATGGGCAGCAGGGGCGTAGCTAAAGATTCATGGGCCCTGTTGCAAGAATTCAGCTTGGGCCCCCCTACCCCTCCCCAACACCACCAGACCACCGTGCACTCCTATGCCCAGCCGCCTTGCCCGACAGACCCCATGAATGCCTCCACAGTATAATGCTCCCCATAGCTGCCCCCACAGTATAAAGCCCCCATAGCTTCCCCACACAGTATAATGCCCCCATAGCTGCCCCCACACAATATCATGACCCCATAGCTGCCCCTACAGTATAATGCCCCCAATAGCTGTCCCCACAGTATATTGCCATCCATAGCTGCCCCATACAGTATAATGCACCCCATACAATATAATGCCCCCATACAGTATAATGCCCCCCATAGCTGCCCCATACACTATAATGCACCCCATACAATATAATGCCCCCATACAGTATAATGCCCCCCATAGCTGCCCCATACACTATAATGCCCCATACAGTATAATGCTCCCCATAGCTGCCCCATACAGTATAATGCCCCCATACAGTATAATGCCCCCAATACAGTACAAAGCCCCCCATAGCTGCCCCATACGGTATTATACCCCCATAGCTGTCCCATACAGTATAATGCCCCCATACAGTATAATGCTCTCCATAGCTGCCACATACAGTATAATGCTCCATAGAGTATAAAGCCCCCCATAGCTGTCCAATACAGTATAATGCACCCCCATAGCGTCTCCATACAGTATAATGCCCCCATACAGTATAAAGCTCTCCATAGCTGCCACATACAGTATAGTGCCCTCATACAGTATAGTGCCCCCCATACAGTATAATTCCCCCCATAGCTGCCCCATACAGTATAATGCCCCCATATAATATAAAGACTCTCATAGCTGTCCCATACAGTATGATGCCCACCTTAGCTGCCCCATACAGTATGTCTTCCATAGCTGCCAAACACAGTATAATGCCCCCCATACAGTATAAAGCTCTCCATAGCTGCCACATACAGTATAATGCCCCCATAGATGCCCCATACAGTATAATGCCCTCCATAGCTGCCACATACAGTATAATGCCCCCCACAGGTGCCCCATACAGTATAATGCCACCACACAGTAAAGCCCCCCAAAGCTGTCCCATACAGTATAATGCCCTCCATAGCTGCCACATACAGTATAATGTCCCCATACAGTATAATGCCCCCCATAGCTGCCCCATACAGTATGATGCCCACCTTAGCTGCCCCATACAGTATGTCTTCCATAGCTGCCAAACACAGTATAATGCCCCCCATACAGTATAAAGCTCTCCATAGCTGCCACATACAGTATAATGCCCCCATAGATGCCCCATACAGTATAATGCCCTCCATAGCTGCCACATACAGTATAATGCCCCCCACAGGTGCCCCATACAGTATAATGCCACCACACAGTAAAGCCCCCCCAAAGCTGTCCCATACAGTATAATGCCCTCCATAGCTGACACATACAGTATAATGTCCCCATACAGTATAATGCCCCCCATAGCTGCCCCATACAGTATAATGCCACCCTTAGCTGTCCTATACAGTATAATGCCCCCATAGCTGCCACATACAGTATAATACCCCCCATAGCTGCCCCATACAGTATAATACCCCCTATAGCTGCCACATACAGTATAATGCCACCCTTAGCTGTCCTATACAGTATAATGCCCCCCATAGCTGCCACATACAGTATAATGCCCTCCAGTTGCCACATACAGTATAATGCCCTCCCCATACAGTATAATTCCCCCCTTAGCTGTCCTATGCAGTATAATGCCCCTATATAGTGTAATGCTCCCTCAGCAGCTACCATATGAGCCCCCCTCCCATATCCAGTATAATACCCCCCATATGTACGTACCAAATAGAAAAACAATAACATAATTACGTACCTATCCCCGTTCCCACGACGGGGTGAGGAGATCCTTCTCCTCCTCTGCACTGTGAGTGACTCGGCGCAAACAGGTGCAATGACGTCACTACATCGCGCCTGCCTGCACCGAGCCGCTCGTGGCGCAGTGAATGCTGGAGCGAGGCTCCAGCATTGCACTGAACTGTATTTGCATCCAAAGGATGCAAATACAGTTAGAAGCGCGACCAGCGCACTCAGTTCTGTGTGGCAACGGGGCCCCTGCGGGCCTCCCCAGGCTTAGGGGCCTGGTCGCAACTGCGACCATTGCGACCCCTATAGCTATGCCACTGATGGCCGGTCCGCAACTGGCTAAGGGGTTGTCCATTCTTTATTTATGGACTTGTAGAATAGGAGATCATACAGTTTTCTAATATACATGTATTAGAAATTCTGTTCACATGCCTTTATTATACCAGTGCAGTTGCAATTGTATAGTCACCAGATTAGTTTATGGTAAAGCATGATAGGATAGCTGAATGGACTAAAGATGCCGTCAGTCATGTGATCCACCACCCACTCATCATGTGACTACTGCCATTCAGGTAACATTGTCCAGGTATATAACAGGTGAATAGTATTTTACGAAATATAAAGAATTCCCACATACAGCAGAATCTTATGTCTGTCAGTGTCTGTGTAGGAGCAGATCTTACATTCTTCTCTCTAGAGGCAGTGATGCAGTTCTATTCACTTCTCTATGTTGGCCCAACACATGTATGCCCTATAACCCTATTGCTTACTTCATTGATGCAGACATTTTTTTCCCAGCGCAGCTTGGGGGTACAAATAAATTACTTTTTTGCAGCGTGAATATAATAAAAGTGATTTTCTATTTGTTTATTTTATTTACTGTTTGTGTTTCACACTAAATAACCTATTCAATTAATTATTCACGTTATTACCATCATGTTGATACCTGTAGGTTTTTTGTTTTTATGTAATGTATGGGCAATAAAATATATTTTATACTAATCCCTTTTTGTTTTTATGTGGACATTTCTTTCTTTTTCTTTGTTAGGGTATGTTCACTCGCTTAACAAAAAACGTTTGTAAAAAACGGAGCTGTTTTGTAGAGAAAACAGCCTCTGATTTTCAGCCGTTTTGTAAGCATCAAGCGTTTTTTGATATGTTTGTATGGCCGTTTTTGGAGCTGTTTCTCTATTGAAAACGTAAAAAACGCCCCGTGAAGTCAATGAGCAGATGTTTGGAGGCATTTAGCCCCCCGTATTTTCAGCCATTTTTTGGGGCCTTTACGAAAATAAGCGATGTGAACATACCCTTACGTTCATTTTTTTTTTTTCAAACCACATGAAGGGATAATTTATTTACAACTTTATTTTATACTGTGAAGGATGATTTATTTGCTTATATTCTCTGTATGAAATTACATTGTGAATTATCAAGCAGGATGCCGAATTACTAAGATATGTATTATGTGAAAGTGATGATAATGTTTAAATGATTTAGTTTCGTGCAGCAGCCATCTTGTCTGGAGTTCCCATCTTGGTTCTTTTGTAGTGAATAGAAAAGTCATTGTTCCTTTAATACAAGTAATGGTGATTTCGTATGTTTTATCTTTGACCTTGGTTCCCATGTGAAGATGGACAGGGAGGGAGATGGGAGGGTGGCAAGTATGCGTGAAGGAAGGTCTCCCCCATCTCCACGAGGACATTCTGTCCAAAAGAGATTAGACACCTGCAAAACCTGATGTGTGAAGAATTATAATGATGTATCTGGGATGTATTTTATTGTATGCGTTTTACTGAATAACAAATATTGTTACATTGTCTCTGATTGGTTTACCTCAAGCCGACACCCCGTCTGAATTTCAGTTTAACAGTTTGAGTTTGGTAATAAATCCTTCAGAGGAGCATTTTGAACATATCAAAGTGTCTGTGTGTTTTCTTCTCCTCTCTCGATATATATCGGTGAAATATCCTAATTAGTATACTGACTAATGGAGTCTGGCCTTGAGAGTCTGTTTGTACTCGTATAAATTTCAGTCTAATATATTTTGAGCGATGGATTTCCACGACAGTAATGGTGCCGAAACCCGGGAAGATTGCACGTCTGATAAGCTGTCACTGGAGAGGTCTGGCTTTGCATCTGTGAATTACAAAAATCCGCGGTAGGTAAGGAGCTTATTCTTACACCATTCACACATGTATTGCGTAAGCCTTGGAATCTAGCTGTCAGACGTCACTTCTTTATGGACGAGGCTCTTTAGTCAGAACGGGTTGAAAGATGGATCCAAAAAGGTATGTTGAAGCTTTTTTTGTGATGAAGGATTGCAGGTGTGTACGTGATCTTAAACTGTTGATATGAAAGACATGAGAGAATTTTTGCCAGCAATTACATAGTTAACCAGGAAAATTGTGAGAAGTGTAAAACCTCCGCCTTTGGAATGCAGTGACGTAGCGCATGGCGGAGAGAAGTCGTAACTCACATGTGAAGTATTTGAAATGCAAAGATTGTAGTCTGGACTGTGAGGAAAAAACAAAACTTCTGCTTGCTGCTTTGTTGTAGTGTCATTTGTTATTTAGTTGTGTAAAATTGTTGAGGATTAATAGTTGATCTGTTACCCGTTTGTCTGGTATTATAGTTGGGAGGTACTGACTGTTTGTAGGTGAGAGGACAGTTGGATAGTTGTGAGTAATATCCTGTAGTACCACAGGGGCTTCAATGGTTAAGTCCTGATAATGTAGAATCCAGTGCAAGGAGAAGCAATTGTGTCTATATTGAATTTGCACTCAATACCATTACCCAGTGCAACAGGGAAAACTTTGAATACTGTATTAGAAAATTATTTATATTTTCCTGGCTCATTGCCAGCCAGTGATATTGTGTGTAAGGGTCCATAAACCAGTTGTATGCATTGCCAGACTGGCATAAGGTGGGAATCAGTACAGACTGATTTCTAGCACATGATAATCCGGCATATACCTTTGATGTAAAATAACATCCAAGTAATTAAGTCTGTAGTAGTATAACATCAGACCGCTGGATTGAATACCGTTGTAATATAACATCCTGTATTCATTGAATGACCCTGACACTTATCCCAGGTGCCACCTGTGTCGTAGTAGTAATTACAGTGAAGAACATTGGTATTGGATCAGACCCATAGCCCGTAAAGAAATTATCACCAACATAGATAACAGCCCCCTAAACTAAAACCCACAGAGTGAACGACTGAGCGGGGAGGATAATATATATGTTACTAAATATAATTTGCATGTGAAACCATTGCAAAGTGCTAGAGGAAAGAGTTTGGGATATATGCTACATCACAGGCTGTATGAACCGAAAGACACCCCCCCGGCAGCAAGTGTTCTGCATAAGTGAAGTGTTACCAACTCCTTCTTGAATCAATGGAGGTTCATGAATGTCGATTGTGTTGAAGAATTTGCTCTTGTAATTGTTGATTGGCAGCATTTTGTCTGTTCTTGATGTTCAATCCAGTGAGGGATCAGAGGATCCTACTGCTAGAATGTCTGGAGGAACGACTTTTGATATCGTATTGGTAAGACAGTCTAGGAGATAGACTGGTCTGAGATATCTGTCGGCAAACGTGGCATGGCCTGTTTGCCTGGAGGTGGGGGATTTACCGGAAATCACCCTACTGCTCTCCGACCATGGGGTCAGGAGGAAGTTGGACAAAGATGCTTTGGGGCACTGGTCCCGGCCAACATTAGAATGAGCAAAAGGAGCTGGGGCTTTAATTGTAAAGTATGTGAAGGCAAAATAACACACTGTAAAAAAATTGTTGAAGAGGCTGGCAGCCGTAAGATGGATGTTTGCATGTGATAAAGACAATGGTTTGTGGAAAGTTGAGAAAGGGAGTGGAGTGGCCAGGACAAGGCATAAGTTAAAAGGACAAAGCAGTTGATTACAGGTGGTTACAAGTAAGATGATGTGGGAAAGAACAATTTAAATACAGGTGTAAATTTTCATTGGAAGAGTGAAGAAAACGGAGCAGCCGGGTACATTGCAGTGACTAACGTGGGTCAGAACGGGGGAGAGTGTAATGTGAACAGGTGTGATGTGACATCTGTGTGATGTGTGCAATGTAACATGTGTGATGTGATGAGACATCTGTGTGATGTGTGTAATGTAACATGTCTGAAGTTTGAAACTAATGGCCACAATAAAAGCAGAACTATATTGTATGTTTCCTATTTTTAACAGCAGTAATGTCTAAAAATTTTAGTGTTTTGTGTATGGGGTTAAAATCAGTTCCACTTTTTTCATTTTTTATGTAATGTGTCTAATCTTCGCGCACGCGCAGTCGTCTGTAACTACACCAAGCGAGAAAAATATTACAGCCGGCTGGATATGTTTGTAAAAAGATAAAAGCTATACTGCAGATTAATGTGTTCTAATGTGATAAGATTTAATGTTGGAATGTTTTGATGTTGATTCAAATGAATTAAAATACAGATATTGTGAGACACGGGGTCTTGAAAATGTATGTGCCCCCTCTGTTCCCTATTTTTATGTACAGCTTATTGGTTTGCAGTAATTAATATTACCAGATATATTATTTTCTGTGTTATTGAATAACTAATTACATTTGTCTTGTTTTTTTTTGTTTTCACACATGAGGCACGTGCTATGGTGCTGCCTAAATGTTATTTTAGAAAATGTGAGATGTTTTACAGGTAAATGGTTGCAGGTCATTTTAAAGATAAAATGTATTTTTGTCAGGAGAAAGTCTTTTTTGTTCCAGGCTGTTGTGTATTACAGGGGGTTAAATTAGTGCCACCCCGATAGAGTGCCTAATTTTATTATGTTGATATGTAGTTTTGAACCCTGCTACATTACTTTCGCAGAGTCCAAATAGGAGGGAATGTTGAAGGGACTGATCAGGTAGTTTTGTTTTGTGTTTTATTTTGTTTTGAATTAATGAATTTGGTTCTAGGAGATCTACAAAATGTGTATGAGCTTCAAGGAGTAACCCAGATTAAATGTGTATGACAGTAACCTACATTTTGAGGTTTTTCTGTGTAGATGGTTCCAGATCCTTCCAGAACTGTGAATATGGCACTGGGTAAGCTGTGCTGTAGTCTCCACCCAATATGAGGTATTGTGTAAGAGACCATCCCCCTCCAGCAAATTTACACAGGAGGCAGAGGTGACGTCACTCACAGATGAGTCTTTACAGATTTAGATGTGGAGAAGGCAAAACAAAAAAAATTGTTTCAATATTGTTTATTTTATGCCAGATTTCAGTAACATATTTTGTTTGTTTTTGTATTAATCAGGTATTTACAGGACATGGTGGGTGGGATTTACAAGTGTTCTGGATCATCAGATGAATGTGGAACAATAAAACTCCACCCTTTTGAAATGTTCTATCTATATGTGACATGGGTTTCCAATGTAAATTTGTAATGTAGACATATTTCATCATATACAGTATGTGTAGAACAGGATACGAGGCACAAGGTAAATCACCCAGAAACCACTCTCACCTTCTTGTTCATCTCAAGGAGCGGAGCTGGAGGTGCTCGCTGAGGCTTGTAACCTGGCAGAAGGTAAGACAGCCGACATTTACACTGACTCTAGGTACGCTTTTGGCATCGCCCACAATTATGGGCCCATCGGTAGTAGGAATTTTATTGTATCATCGGGTAAGCCAATTGAGAGAGCGAGAGAAGACAGAACTGACAACAAGGGTATATGCAGCCAGGTATCAGTAAATTGGCTTGTCCCTGGATACAATAATGCCACCACTAGGTTTCTAGCAGCCGGCATGATGTGCGCACGGCATGACATAGGTAAAACAACAAAGGTACCTGTGAAAAGTGCAGCCCGGCCAGATTAACAGTCCCAGCGACTGCAGAACATACAACTACCCGAGGTAGAAGTGTATGACAATGTGCTCGTGTGTGTAGACCTGTTCTCAGGGGGGCCTGAAGCCCGGCCTGTATTTTCCCCACTGCAGACGTTGTATGTAAGTGACAGGGGAACAATGTTATCCCAAGTATTGACCTGATGTTTGTACAATAAGATGTCAGCAGTTCTCCAGATGTTATTCCAAAGTTAGTTTGTTTAATAATTGTATTCAAGAAGTGTTGTGGGAATATTAAATACTGAAGTTAAGTTCTGGACCAGCCTTAGCATTGGACTATTAGAGTCATGCGACAGATAAAAGGTACAGAAGTGGAATATTCCCATTTGAAAACATTTTTAGTTATTTGTTTTTTGTCGTTGTTATTGTGAAAGGAAAATTCTGTACAGTGTGTGTGTGTGTGTGTGTGTGTGTGTATATATATATATATATATATATATATATATATATATATAAAAAGAAGAAAAATGAGTTTGCATGTACCATTTCTAGTTATTGCTCAATGTGAACGTTTGATGTAAAAATTTTATTTGTTAATGTTTTTCTTCAAATTAATTATTTGATTAAGATCAATTAATGTTTATACAATGAAAAAGCTTGTTCTCCACAGGAAGAGTCCAACTGGGAGCGAAAGGCGTGAGAACCAGATTCTAACAGAATGTGGACGGATAAGGGAACGTGAACCGGTAACACCCAAGGCACTCTTGATGGCACTTGCATTGATGGTGTATGACCTCACATATGCCCCAAGACTGCAATGATCGATTTAGTAAGATCTAATTGGTATGTCCCAGGCTTTACAGCTGTTGCTGCTAAATTCTGTTAGAGCTGTTTGATTTGCCTACAGAACAGTCCTGGCAGACCGGTGCCAACCTTATCATACCCGCCTCCCACGAAGAGAACAGACCTTGAGAGGCCTTCCCATGCAATACAAATTAGAGTAAGAAAAATTGGTTTGCGACATTTGTCAGATAAACATGTGGAATCTGTGTATATTTTGGTGAGCTGGAGATGTTCCAGGCAATCAGCTCAGATCAAGGTACAAATCCTGCTGGAAAGCGTGACACCAAGTGCAAATTAAATGTACCCAATAATTACACATCTTCTAGGTGCCCTGTCCATTGGAACAGAGAAGTTTTTCTTATATAAAAGGTGTTTGTTTGATTTAGTTTAAGGGCCTGATATTGTTATTGTATGTACTTAGAACAACTTTTATAGTACGTAGATGTTATCACCAGATTAGTATTTATTTTAACAATTGACAAGGGTTGGGGGTCCCCAGCAAGTGCCAGTAAACATGAACTAAAAGATTTTTAATACGATGAACTCCATTACTGAGGTGCGGCAGGCGCAGCAGGAGCCAGTACAATGCGTTTGTCATGAACTGACGGCAGTGTCACAATTCCAAGCAGCCGCCCAGACAAGTAACTTACCGGAGGAAGAAGACAGATGAGTGGAGGGTTTGTGGTGTCACAATAACACTCCACTAATCCGCCTACGTGGGATCTCACCCCAGGCTCACAGCATGAGGTGTTGTGTACAGCCCGGTGACGTAAACAAAAGAGACGGGGTCTGAAAGATGAGAAGGACCAAACCAAGTCCTGATGACATCAGCAAAGTTCAAAGTAAGGACCAAAGACCTGAGTGAATCCATCAGCAGTATCAAGTGTTTTAATCAGAAGACAGGAGAAGAAGAGGACGATGATGTACATGACTTGTCAATACACTGGTGGGACCCCATACCCTAACCGGACATTGGTGATGGTATCATATTAGTTGTGGCCCTATTGATATATTGTTTGAGTTTCATAATCATAATATATAATTTCTGTAATTTAATATGAGAAAAAGGGGGGTTTGTGAAGGATTATTTATTTGCTTATATTCTCTGTATGAAATTACATTGTGAATTATCAAGCAGGATGCCGAATTACTAAGATATGTATTATGTGAAAGTGATGATAATGTTTAAATGATTTAGTTTCGTGCAGCAGCCATCTTGTCTGGAGTTCCCATCTTGGTTCTTTTGTAGTGAATAGAAAAGTCATTGTTCCTTTAATACAAGTAATGTTGATTTCGTATGTTTTATCTTTGACCTTGGTTCCCATGTGAAGATGGACAGGGAGGGAGATGGGAGGGTGGCAAGTATGCGTGAAGGAAGGTCTCCCCCATCTCCACGAAGACATTCTGTCCAAAAGAGATTAGACACCTGCAAAACCTGATGTGTGAAGAATTATAATGATGTATCTGGGATGTATTTTATTGTATGCTTTTTACTGAATAATAAATATTGTTACATTGTCTCTGATTGGTTTACCTCAAGCCGACACCCCTTCTGAATTTCAGTTTAACAGTTTGAGTTTGGTAATAAATCCTTCAGAGGAGCATTTTGAACATATCAGAGTGTCTGTGTGTTTTCTTCTCCTCTCTCGATATATATCGGTGAAATATCCTAATTAGTATACTGACTAATGGAGTCTGGCCTTGAGGGTCTGTTTGTACTCGTATAAATTTCAGTCTAATATATTTTGAGCGATGGATTTCCACGACAATACTAAGGGTATGTTCACATGGCTTATTTTCAGGCTGATTTTGGAGTAGAAAAGCCTAGTTTTACGCTCCAAAATACACTTGAAATAAGCCTGCAAACAGTTTCCTATTGATTTCAATGGGAAATACACTGTGCTATTCACATGAGCCTTTGTTTAACGCTGCTGAATTAAAAAAACGGCTCGTAAAAAGAAGTAGCACCTCACTTCTTGAGGCGTTTTTTGGAGCTTATTTTCCATTGACACTATGAAAAACGCCTCAAAAAATTCTCAAATGAAGCTTCAAATTAAAAGAAGCTTAATTTTCCGCTTCAAAAACGCCTTGAAATCAGAGGCTGTTTTCCCTTGAAAACAGTGCCGTAATTTTCAGCCGTTTTTAAGTGTGCGTGTGAGCATACCCTTACATGCAAACAGGAGTATGCTAATACATTATACTGTGTCACTATGACACAGGCTGCTGTTAGGGTAACACAGTGTGCCCTAACAGCAGGCTTATTGAACAGTCCTTTCTAGGTCTCCAGGGCTGAGTACAGAGAGGTTCCCCAGTCTCTGATCGACTCGCCAGGAAACCCGGTGATGCCATCGAAAGGGGGAGTGTTCCCTTTGATCATGCCCTCGCCGCCTGCTGTCAAGACAGCTAGTGGTCTCTAAGGAGTTAAATAAAAACTAGAATACCCACACAACATTCCGTTAAAGGCTATGGGCACATTCGACATGGAAGAAAATATATTTTTACATATGTTAATACTTACCTGGAGTTAAAAAGTTGCACTAAGTTTCAGGCTGAATCTTTATTCCTGCATTTATTTGAAGACCCCCTGATATGCAGTTTACAACCTGCTCCTAGTTTCAGACTATTCTCATGTTGTCTGTCCCTCCCAGTGATACATGCTGTATCCAGGATGCTGCTGCCTCCACTAGCTCTTATGTATCAGCACTGTAGCGTCCATGGCCACGGGTCGTCGGGTTTGCTCACCTCCCGACACCCGCAGCCATGGATCCCTCATTGGCTGTAGAAGAGGAAAGCAGTACAGAAATGAAGCTGTGCTTGTCACGGTCACAGGGTGTGTGGACACACTAGGCCGGTCTGTAGTAGCGGAGAGGCAGCTGACCAGGTCACAGTCTATACGAAAGTCAGTAATAGATAGTAACGCTTAGGTACCTGAACTAGTCCAGGAGATGGGGCCAGCGCTACGGCGGAGCGGCCTAGTGGGTCCACACCCTGTGACCGTGACAAGCACAGCTTCATTTCTGTACTGCTTTCCTCTTCTACAGCCAATGGGGGATCTCCTCCTTGTGCTGACAGACACTGATGCTGAGATATGTGTAATTTTCCCCTGCAGAGTGTGCATGGTTCTCTACTTTCTCCTTGCACTGATAGCCTGTACTTTTTACCCCCTTCTCCCTGTAGACTGCCTTGTATATTGCTCTTTCATATCTTCACTCTGATACTAACAGCCTCTGTGATGTATACTACCTGAGGACTTGAAGGCTTTCTCCTCTCTTCACACTGATCTGTTGTGTACAACTTTCTCCCCCACCCTGCTGCTGACCACAGGAACAGCAGCACAACCAGCTATGTACAGGAGCTGCACAGACTATACAGCAGCAAAATGCTAGGAAATGTTAAACAGAAAAAATACATTCAGTGCAAAGTTGTCCAAAGCCTTTAAGAGAACCTAGCTTTCTCCCCATTTCTCAGACATAGGTATCATATAAGGGGCAAGCCACATTATATTTTTGGTTACAATAAACGGATTAGGCTGTGATTGACTTTACGTTTTCACTTTTATTACACAAAATATATTCTTTTGTATCTCTGTGTTTTAAGTATACAGTGTTCTGTATATAAATCACTACATTGCATCTAAGAACATCATTTAAAATTAGCATTAAAGTGTAATTCCACTTGCGATGTCCCTCCCAACCGTACATTGGGCATGGAGAAAGGCTCCTGCGCACTGGACGGTACAGTTTCCGTGTAAACTGTAGGACGCCATGAGAGTATCGTGCACAGGTCCTATTAATTAGTTCCCAGTATAGTCTTTTTCATAGAAAATTTGGCTTATTCACATTGGAGTTTCTCTCATTATCCAGGCACTTGATGCATCTAAAATTAAAAAGGAGATGTACAGATCAGTTTAAACACATTCTTTTTCGTGGTTATATTATCTTAGCCATACCTTCTGTACAGAGCTGTGAAACGGATGTCTTCTTTACATGCTTTCCATCTAGGTATCAATCTGCTGTTCTTATTGTCTCCTAATCCCATAGAGCTCAATATTTTTCCATAAACTGGCAATTTGCCTCAGTCATTGACAGAACTTCCCACACAGATTGAAATACCCAGTGTAGTAAGAAGCAACCCAAAAAAAGCTCCTATAGAAAACATCAAAATAGAACATGAAAAGTAACTTAACAATGAAAATAAATAATGTAATAAATGCATAATAATGCTAATGAATATAGGTGAAATTAATACTTTGCATTTTTTGATATACTAAATTTAAACAGACTTATATGCAGGAAATAAAAAAAAGTCACATCTGACAGAATTTGCAGCTGAGGCTCCTAACGGAGCCTCCAACGCAAATGTGAATATAGGCTAAGGTGAGCAAACCATGTTTATTGATACTGAACTAGTACTGCAACAGAAATGACTCTAGTGACTTACCCTTTCCTCCTAGGTCCTCGCCGAGGATCTTTCCAGTTATTATTGTGAAGACCAGTGCAAGGGAATTACAGATAGGTACGGCTAGTGACAGATCTGCAAAGCAGTAAGTAAATAGAGGTGAGCTTGTAATAATATCCTACTCAAGATGGTGCACAACATGTTCTACAATATACCTGTTGAGGCCAATGTAAGGTAGAAAACCACTGACCCACTCTGGTTCAGTAAAAATGGGATAACGTACTGAAATAAAAGAATGTATATATCATTATACAATATATAACATATCAATTCTTATATAAAGTTGCAAGGTTTTTTGTTTTTTTTAAAGTTATTTTTGGAATTTGAAAACTCCAGAACACTGCTCCTAAAATGACTAGTTATAAAGTAGAAGTAAAATGACAAATACAACACTTGTATCATGTGTAGGAATAAAAAGGTTTAAAGAGGCTCTGTCACCAGTTTCATACTTCCCTATCTCCAACCTAATCTAATAGGCGCTGTGTTGTAGATAACTACTGTGTTGTTGTTTTTTTAAAAAAAATCAAACATTTATTAGTGACAAAGTTATGATCAAAGACCGAGACCAATCAGCATCATACACTTCTCTTCATTCATGTCCAGCTTTAGTCACAGCACAACGTGATCTCGTGTCACTTACTCCCGCAGTTTCTTCACCGGAGCGTCGGGAGAATGACCAGACATCGCCTCCAGGCTGAAACTGGTGATGGAGCCTCTTTAAAGACGAGTAGTAACTTTGAGACTCTGTGGCGCTGTTCCTCATTGAAAAATGCAAAGGCTCTTTTATCTTCATGTATAAAAAAGTTTTTTATCACATAAAAAGTAAACACAGTGCACAAGACTACGCGTTTTGAACCCGAACCCGACTCTTCGTCATGTTATAATAAGAGTATGTGCACACACAAACTCAAAAACGTCTGAAAGTACGGAGCGTTTTTGAAGCTGAAAATGAAGCTTCTTTTCATTTGGAGCTTCTTTTGAGGCTTCTTTTCAGGCTTCGAGGCATTTTTTTGTGGCGTTTTTCATCGTGTTCAATGCAAAATGAGCTCCAATAAACGCCTCAAGAAGTGACATGCTACTTCTTTTTACGGAGCGTCATTTTACGCTCCGTTTTTTAAAACGAAGGCGTAAAAAGATGCCCCGTATGAACTAAATGCTGTTTTTCCCATTGATTTCAACGGGAAGATGTTTGTAGGTGTTCAGCTTCCGTTTTTTTCAGGCGTTTTTCGAGGCTTAAACGCTCCGATATACGCCTGAAAACACCGTGTGAACATACCCTTACAGTCAGGTCAGCCTGAACTCACTGTTATCATCATAGTGTTTCTATCTGATAAAGAGCCCGGTTCGGGTTTGAAACGCGTAATCTTTTGCACTGCGTTTTATTTTTATGTGATAAAAGAGTCTTTGCATCTTTTCCTGAGGAACAGCGCCACAGAGAGTCTCAAAGTAACTACTCGTTTTTAGACCTTTTTATTCCGATCGAATTACCGGCTTTCTTCGAGAGACCCGGGAACGACTCTAGGCTGACAGTTCTGTAGATGGAATACATTGTCTATAACACACATTGAGTGGTTGTGTCTCACTGCACAACTAAAAAAGTGAGCATAACTGCAACTCCCCCCCACCCTGAACAACCTAAGGTCCCCACATGAAGCGCTTCCCTCTCTCTTTTTCTCCCTAACGAAATACTGTAAAATATTATTTTGCATAGTGTTGCACTATAAGGCTCACACAGTGCAGATATGATGCAGAATTGGATCCAGGAGAGGTGACACTTTAACCCCTTCCCGACATTTGATGTATCCATACGTCATAGCCGGGTAGGGGAAGTATAGAATGGGCTCACGGAGTGAACCCACTCCATACGATGCGGGTGTTGGCTGTATGTTATAGCCGACACTTCACAGTAACGAGCCGGATCGCGCTCAAGCGCGTTCCCGCTTTTTTAACCGGTTAAATGCCGCGGTGAATAGCGACCGCAGCATTTAAATCAGTAGAAAGAGGGGGCGATAATTGGTATCGCCACATCTGTAAAAGTCTGAACTATTACAATATATCATTATTTAACCCGCACGGTGAACGCCGTAAAAAAATAAATAAATTGTATATGCCATAATCACTATTTTTTGGTCACTTCATCTCCCACAAAAAATAGAATAAAAAGTGATCAAAACATTGCATGTTCCCAAAATTGTATCATTAAAAACTACAGTTTATCCCGCAAAATATAAGCCCTCATACCACTTAATCTACGTAAAAATAAAAAAGTTGTGGCTCTCGGAATTTGGCGAAACAAAATAAATTTAATTTTTTACACTTAGTTGTTTACATGTATAAGTAGTAAAATATAGAAAAAACTATATATATTTGGTATCGCCGTAATCGTATTGACACGCAGAATAAAGTTAACATGTCGTTTTAATTGCACAGCGAATTCCGTAAAAACGAAGCGCACACAAACCATTTTTTCCCATTTCCTAGTACATTATATGCCAAAATAAATAGCGCTAAGAAAAACTACAACTCGCCCCGCAAAAATCAAGCCCTCATAGGACTAGATCGACGGAAAAATAAAAAAAGTTATGGCTTTTGGAAGGTGGGAAGGAAAAAACGAAAATGAAAATCTGAAAGTTGCTTACGACGGGAAGGGGTTAAGGCCTTCCTTTATATATTTCTTCTACTTAGATTCCGTTCCTGGCTTTAGCTTAAAAAATACATGCTTCATTTGCATCACTGTGTGAACAAGGCCTAATGTTTTTTCTTTATAACTCGAGGTACACTTAACAGTTTAGCTAACAGTTCACAAGTAGTGGGCACAGAGCAGCTGAAACCCGTGGCAACATATGGTTTTACTGCAAATCCGTGTGGTTTTACGGGTAAAACTGTTGGTTACATGCAAAAACATGCGGCTATAAACAATCAATTTGAAAATGTGACGATTTGTGGTAAATCCGGCATGTTTATGTCAATGGGGAGAGGGGAGTAAGCTGCGGCTACCCCTACCCCTCTGGCAGCGGCATATCTTCTGTGGGAACAACGGATGAGACATGTTGGAATCAAACATACCTTTTCCTTCTTTCCCCCCAACATCTGCAGTGTGGAAGAGTCAGGTGCCCCCCCTATACACAATAGATCGGTGGGTTCAGCCGAGTTTGGTCTAATGTATATGGGCATTCCTAACTTTTCCATATATCAGACTACTGTAGGGTCTGGTGTAGACTACACTTCCCAGAATCCAAGTCACCACAGCAAACTGTGTATATATTGAGGAAGCAAGAAATACTGGGAGATGTCAGCTCTGAAGTATCCAGAATCGTGATTGCAGCTCTGGAATGTAATGCAGGCCAGGATTGGTACAAGATAAATAATGTAATGTATATCGCAAGTTACACAACTTTTTACGTTACAATAACTGTGAAATGCTGTTCAGAGGTGGGCACACGGTGTCAGTATAACGTGTACTTTGACATGGATAATTTTACTGTTTTTTTGCACATGAAAGCAGCTAGTTAATAAAACCATTAAAAGCTATATACACCTTTGAAATAGTTATTTTTTTAAATAAAAAAAAGTCTTTCAGCGGGATTTGTGCAACTTTCAAAATGCTTTTTATTAAAAATAATTTTTACGTTTTGAGATACAGCTGCCTTGTATTCTGTATACAGAGCAGCTATATCTAGCGCTAAAGCCTATACCCGTCAGGTCCACAGGACTGATGGGTTCAGTGTCAGCGGCTCACACAGAATCCACCAGTTATCAATCACATCTAAGTTATGAACTTAGATGTGGTGATCGATAGCAGATCGATCCGATCACTGAACCGTCTGACGGATTAAGATCTTAGTGCACGATATACAGAATACAAAGCAGCTGTATCTCAAAATGTAAAAATTATTTTTAATAAAAAGTATTCAGAAAGTTGCAACAATCACACTGATAAAAAAAAAAAACATAGCCTTTAAGGAGACACCACTATTATTAGTCTGTATAGGACTGGTTACAGTTTCCCTGGTGTCTCTCACCCTGTAGTTAGATATCAGGAACTTTGCCTCATACAGCAATCTCCGTACTCTCCCTTCCACTATCACACGTTCAACCCCCTCTGCTCCTCTTCTCAAGAAGGGGTTGGTAACCCCCCAGAGTACGGCCACAAACAGAAGAGACAACGCATCGCCTGCAGAAAGAGCCATTGGGAACTAGAGGCCACAGGTAGTCATAGCCGGCAAAGACTCTATGTACAGGGCTATAAGTAAAAAGATCAGACTTCCGGCTTCTCTACCCTGTGGTGACAGCATTTCCGGTGCTAGTACCATAGAGAGCCGGAAGTAAATACTCTATCATCCCCACTTCCGGGTCTCTTTAACACGCGCCCGAGTACAACCGGCAGCAGCGTTCATAATGGTGAGTGAGCGGAAACATTATGAGCTCTTATATCTGCGGTCAAGGCAAGTTCGGACAATTCCCTGTCCCTTACGTATTAGGTCTCCACAGCAATATTTCTTCCCAGTCTGTTTCACAATAAACTGGAGATCAGCTGAATACGAGTCCACTACATACTCGCATGTACTTCAGAGGGCATGTCGATTAAGGATATGTCTGCAGAAATTGGTGATGGCGGGAGATCTAATCTTCAAAACGGTATTCCGATCTTTATGACCCAAGATGTGGAGCCGTCTCACCATTGAATTGTATGGAGACTGCTGCAAAGGGTGGTCACCAGACTCCTGGTCTCCCTCTTCTGTATGAGACCCGCAGCCGTTTAATGCAGATAAATGCCTATAACGCCTATTCATTGCATTAGGTAAATTCGCACCCTTTTATAATATAGTATCAATTGTTCACGGTTTTCAAGCTGCTTGTCTATTAGATAGTTGGAAACCTGTACTGGTCATGTGATGCTCACACAGGTGCATGGTTTGTTACAGTATAGTTATCAGATCTCTGTCCTGTTATGAGCAGAGCATCTGTGATCATTACATGATCAGGACAGATTTTCCTCCTCTGTAATGGAAGATTCATATTCAAAGACTACAAGCAGAGGTCTTGAAATCTGTGACATTGATACACAAAGTATGTATTAGAAAACTGCTCAACCTGGTTCACTTGAAAGGATCTTTAGGGTCAAAATCTGGACCAAAATATGTCAATTTTGCATTATGTGAACATAACATGGCCTAATGTAGTCAGAACCCTCCTCTAGTATATGTGAGTTGTGGTATGTTCCACGATAGTGCAGCAAGTCGTGGAGAGATGCACATTGTGTGGTGGAACAGACTACTACACGCAGATATTGGAAGGGGTCCTGACTACACTAAGATAAAATGGAGTCAGGTCAGTTATCTCCTGCCTTTTATATGAAATACAGTATATCATCTTAAGCTTTATTTTAAATTGTTGTTTATAATCAATGACTAATGAATTACTGTAAATCAAACCTGTCTCCCAATTTAAAATGATTTTTGTTTTAAGAGACCCATCCTGCTTCAGGGCCATGAGCGATCTATCACACAAATAAAGTACAACCGAGATGGGGACCTGCTTTTCACAGTTGCTAAAGATCCAGTAAGTAATTTACTGACATTGAAAGTCTAATACTTTTTCCACTGTTAAATGAAATATTGGGGTGATCCCCACCATCCTCTGTTAAATTACACAGGCAGGATATGCTGTAATCTTCGTTTAATGTTTCTTATATCTTTGTTCCTAGGTGGTTAACGTTTGGTACTCTGTGAACGGAGAACGTCTGGGAACCTACAATGGTCACACAGGAGCAGTGTGGTGTGTGGATGTTGACTGTATCCTTTTGATTCCGACTTTTCTTAAATGTCACAGATTAAAGGGGTTTTCCCACGAGAGACATTTATGACACATCCACAGGATATGTCATAAATGTCAGGTAGATGCGGGTCCCACCGCTGGGATCCGCACCTATCTCCAGTACCGGGCCCCCTAAACCCCATTCAGCCGCTCTGTGTTATGGCTGAATGAGGTGAATTCCGAACATGAAAAAGATTACATGGTCGTGAGTTAGGTAAACAGAATAGCTCGCTGAACTACACTGTTTCCGTAACGTCCATAGTAATGAATGGGAGTTACGGAAGCAGCGTAGCATGCGAGCTACGCAGTTTCCGTAATTACCATTCAGTTATATTTGACTTACGGAAACAGCATAGCTCAGCGAGCTATGCTGTTTACGTAACTCACGACCATGTAATCTTTTTCATGTTCGGAATTCACCTCATTCAGCCACAACACAGAGCGGCTGAATGGGGTTTAGGGGGCCCGGTACTGGAGATAGGTGCGGATCCCAGCGGTGGGAGCCGCATCTATCTGACATTTATGACATCATATGGATATGTCATAAATGTCTCTCATGGGAAAACCCCTTTAAGTGATTAAAAATATCACTGAGAAAATAGAAATTGCCAATTAGTTATTTGGATCAACCTTGGAATCTGATGTATCTATTTGAGGCTTTATTTCTAGACCAAAGGTATCTAAAATGTAACTTTTAATAATTCTGTGTAACTATGTAACTATGTTAAAAGGTAACACACACTTACCTTTTAACTGAATTATAAGGCTCTGTTCACACTTGCGTCATGGCTTCGATTTTTACAGGAGCCATGGTGGATCCGTTATGATCTATCATGATCAATTATTGCGGAATCAGTTTCTTCCTCTACTGACAAATTGGATCAGTCATGGTTTTTGTCGGGTATCTGTTATTTTTTTCTTTGCTGGATGCGATACTGAAGCATGCTACGCTATTTTGACCGTCAAAAAGTAACGAGCCAAATTGAACAGAAATATTTGTGAACAGAGCCTTAAAAGTTTAATAAATGTTCAGCTTTTAATCTGTCTTTTGCTATGTAGTTGACATGAACTTCAATGTTATTTGGCTCCTAAAATGTTAGACCCAGGAGCCAAAGGCGCCCAAGTGATTTAAAAAAATAAATAAATTCTGCCTGAAGCCATGCTGCATAGACATGGGTTTAAAACATAATATTCTGGTTGCCTGCAGCTCCCCTAGTAGCGTCTGCAGACAACCAGAACGTAAAGCACATCATTTTATGTAAACTATTTGCTTAGTCAATCAGTCCGCGGTCTTGTGTGAGCGCTGCCGCCGGTCAGTCCGCGGTCTTGTGTGAGCGCTGCCGCCGGTCAGTCCGCGGTCTTGTGTGAGCGCTGCCGCCGGTCAAGCGCCTATTTGATATATTTTTTATAAAAAAATGTTTAGCCTGTATCGCTGCTATAGATTGTTTAAAATGAACAGCTGAGCTTCAAAATGAGCTGGAGGTGGTTTGACCAATGCAGTTTTGTTTAGAGTTTAACTTTATTAGTGATCTAGCACTGATCTTTACATGTTAACATCATTAACTCAAGTGTGCAGGGGACACACGTCATGTTCTTTCTGGATCAGCAGATAACTCCTGCAGATTATGGGACTGTGAAACAGGTAAATTAAAAAAAATCTCAATTGTAATCTTACATATTGTGTTCTTTTCTAAGTCTGTTCCATTTAAACCACATGGTTTTCTAAGCTGTGCAATTCTCTTCCGCTGATTCACTTATCACCAGAACATTTACTGTGTTGCCGGCTCTCTTTGATGTTGCTTGATTTAACCCCTACCCGCTCCTTGACATACTATTAGGTCCTGGTAAGTGCATCATTCGCGCTCCATGACCTAATAGTACGTCATGGGTCGGCCATTTCGGTCGTCGTCCCGACACACACAGGAGCTGTGACAATTGCTGTCTCGTACAGCAGTTGCCGCAGCTCCTTCAGCGGGGACCAATCACGGTGTCCCCACTGTTTAACCCCTTAGAAGCTGCATTCAATAGCGATCGTGGCTTAGGGGTTATAGAGGCTCTGCCACCACATTATAAGTGGCCTATATTGTACATGATGTGATCGGCGCTGTAATGTAGATTACAGCAGTGTTTTTTATTTAGAAAAACTCATTTTTGACGGAGTTATGACCTAAATTAGCTTTATGCTAATGAGTTTCTTAATGAACAACTTGGTGTGTTTTTTACTTTTTGGCCAAGTGGGCGTTCATTTACACTGCACATAGTGATATAGCTATATCGCTATGTGCAGCCACATAAAAACACTATAACGTTACTGCAGTGTCCTGACAATGAATATACATTACCTCTAGCTGGGACATGTGTATTCAGAATCCTGTCACTCCTGTAGCGTCTCTGTGATATTTACAGCAAGGCAAGCGTAATTTCGCGAGATTACGATGTAACCTGTCATTTCAAACGAGATTAGGCTTGCTGTGCTGTAGTGTCGGATTGTGTTGGCAAACTCAGGACCCACTATGCTTGATGTCAGCGAGCAGCTGACAGCTCTAATACACTGTGTATTAGAATTGCGATCAGGGCCTCCTGCCCTCAAGTCCCCTAGTGGGACAAAATAAAAAGGTTAAAAAAAAAAGTTTAAAAGTAATAAGGGATAAAGGGGGATTTTTACCTTTATCAGTCCTTTATTATTAAAAAATAATAATAAACAAATAAACTATACATAATTGGTATCGTAACGGCCTGAACAAAAAAAGTATTTAGTTATTTTTCCCGCGCGGTGATCGCCAAAAGGGTATGTTCACACGCTAGCTGTCATTTACGTGTGAAAAGACAGACTGTTTTCAAGAGAAAACAGCTGCCTCGTTTCACAGGTAAATGCTCCTCACATTTTTCGAGGCGTCTGAGACGCTCGTAAATCATGAGCTGTGCTTCATTGAGTTCAATGAAGAACAGCTCAAATTACGTGGCAAAGAATTGCCTTGCACTTCTTTGCCGAGGCAGTCCATTTATGCGTCGTCGTTTGACAGCTGTCAAACGACGACGCGTAAATTACAGGTCGTCTGCACAGTACGTCGACGTATTGTAGCCCTATTTTCAGGCGTAAAACGAGGCATAATACGCCTCGTTTACGCCTGAAAATAGGTCGTGTGAACCCAGCCTTAAAGAAAATAATAATAAACCATACTGGAATCCCAATTTTTTTGGTCACTTCACCTCCCAAAAAATGGAATAAAAAGAGATTAAAAAGTCGCATGTACCTAAAAACGCAAAAAACAAGTCTTCACACGGCTTTCTTGATGGAAAAATATAAAAGTTATGGCTCTTCGAATACGGCAATGCAAAAAGTAAATGAGTTTTTATAAAAATATTTTATTGTGCAAACGCCATAAGACATAAAAAAACTATAAACATCTGGTATCGCCATAATCGTATCGCCCCGCATATTAAAGTGAATGTCATTTATAGCGCACGGTGAATGCTGTAATTTTTTTAAAATAAAAAACGATAGTAGAATTGCTGTTTTTTAGTCACCACGCCACTTAAAAATAGAATAAAAACTGATCAAACCGTCGCATGCACCCCATGAAAACTGCAATGAATTCCTCAAGGGGTCTAGTTTCCAAAATGGGGTCACTTTTAAGGGTTTTCCCCTGTTCTGGTACCTCAAGCTCTGCAAATGCCACATGGTGCCTAGAAAGCAATCCAGCAAAATCTACGTGCCAAATAGAACGCCTGCCTTTCTGAGACCTCCCGTGTGTCCAACCAGCATTTTATGACCACGTATGGGGTATTGCCGTAATCGGGAGAAATTGCTTTACAAATATTGGGGTGCTTTTTCTCCTATATTCCTAATAAAAAAAAAACTATTTGTACCTTTTATCGGAAAAATTTGATTTTCAATTGCACAGCCAAATTCCACAAAATGCAGCAAAAAACCTAAAGTGTAAATGCCCACTATTCCCCTCGATAAGTTCCTTTAAGGGTATAGTTTGCCAAATAGGGTCACTTTTGGGGGGTTTCCACAGTTTTGGCACCACAAGACCTCTTCAAACCGGGCATGGTTGATAATAACAAGGCCCCAAAATCCACTAGGTGCTCCTTTGCTTCAGAGGCCGGTGTTTCAGTCCATTAGAACCACTACGGCCACATGTGGGATATTTCTAAAGACGGCAGAATCTGGGCAATAAGTATTGAGTTGCGTTTCTCTGGTAAATCCTTCTGTTTTACAGAAAAAAATGAATAAAAAGGATTTTTTGACAAGAAAAATAAATTTGTAAATTTCGCCTCTACTTGTCTTTAACGTCCTGTGAAACGCGTAAAGGGTTAATAAACTTTCTAGTGCTGTTTTGAATACTTTGAAGGGTTTCGTTTCTAAAATGGGGTGTTTATGGGGTTTCTAATCTATCGGCCCCTCAAGGCAACTTCTGAACTGGTACCTAAAAAAAAAAGAGGCTTTTCAAATTTTATTCAAAATATCAGAAATTGCTGTTTATGTTCTAAGCCTTGTAACATCCTAGAAAAATAATAGAAGGTTCAAAAAATGCCATTGTATAGTAGCCATATGGGAAATGTGAACTAGTAACTATTTTGGTGGTATAACCCTCTGTCTTACAAGCAGATATGTTTAAATTCCGAAAAATTCTATTTTTTCCAAGTTTTCTAGAAATTTTGCTATTTTTCACAAACACTGGATATATCGACCAAATTTTACCACTAACAAAAAGCCCAATATCTCACGAGAAAACAATCTTAGAATCGCTTGGATAGGTAAAAGCATTCTGAAGTTATTACCACATAAAGGGAAATATGTCAGATTTGAAAAATGGGCTCCGAGCCTTAAAGAGGCTCTGTCACCACATTATAAGTGCCCTATATCCTACATAAGGAGATGGGCGCTGTAATGTAGGTGACAGTAATGCTTTTTATTTAAATAAACGATCTTTTTTCACAACGTTAGGAGCGATTTTGGTTTATGCTAATGAGCTTTCTTAATGCCCAAGTGGGCGTACTTTTACTTTCGACCAAGTGGGTGTTGTACAGAGGAGTGTATGACGCTGACCAATCAGCGTCATGCACTCCTCTCCATTCATTTACACTGCACTAGCGATATAGATATATCACTATGTGCAGCCTCATACACAAACCCTAACATTACCAGTGTCCTGATAATGAATACACATGAAATCCAGCCTGGACGTCATGTGTACTCAGAATCCTGACACTTCTGAATCTTTTTTTGTGAGATTCCGGCAAGTGAAACCAAATCTCGTTTAGCTCCGTGATCTCGCGAGATTTCGTATCCGTTGCTGGAATCTCACAAAAAAGAGTCAGAAGTGTCAGGATTCTGAGTACACATGACGTCCAGGCTGGATTTCATGTGTATTCATTATCAGGACACTGTAGTAATGTTATGGTTTGTGTATGAGGCTGCACATAGTGATATAACTATATCGCTAGTGCAGTGTAAATGAATGGAGAGGAGTGCATGATGCCGATTGGTCAGCGTCATGCACTCCTCTGTACAACGCCCACTTGGTCGAAAGTAAAAGTACGCCCACTTGGGCATTAAGAAAGCTCATTGGCATAAACTTAAATCGCTCCTAACTTTGTGAAAAAAGATCGTTTTTTTAAAATAAAAAGCATTACTGTCACCTACATTTTAGCGCCGATCTCCTTATGTAGGAGATAGGGCACTTATAATGTGGTGACAGAGTCTCTAATGCGCAGCGGGTGGTGCGGAGTGAAAATTAAAATTTTCCACTGATATGCCATTTTAGTGCACTATGTTCTGCCCGGTTTGTGCCACTGAAGACAAATACCTCATAAAATATTATTCTGGGTATGGCGATGCTAGATCTGTGTACGTAAACTGCTGTTTGGGTACGCTGTAGGACTCAGAAGGGAGGGAGCGCCATTAGGCTTTTGGAGCGCAGATTTTGCTTGGTAATAGTTGTGTGGGATTTTACTTGTATTTCAGTTTATAATGTGGGGGCGTATGTTAGCTGTGCGGAGAACATCAGGGTATAATAATGGGGTAAATAAATAATAGTTCATAGATATGTGGCCGGTATCGCACTGATAAATGGCGCCCGATCTTATCCGATTTTGGAACACTCTGCACATTTTGCATCCCAATATTCTCGAGAGACAGAATTTGTTTATTTTTTTCTCCACCGGAGCTGTGTGAGGGCTTATTTGTTGCGGGAAAATCTGTAGTTTTCATTGGTACAGTTTTGGGGTACATTCGTTTTTTTAATCACTTTTTATTCCATTTTTTTGGCAAGCAAGGTGACCAAAAACCAGCAATTCTGCCGATGTTTTTTTTTTTCGGTTTTTTTTTACGTAGTTTACGCTGCGCTATAAATTAAAATTGTACTTTATACTGTAGGTTGATACGATTACGGCGATATCTTATGTATATAGGTTTTTTATGTTTTGCAGCGTTTGCGCTATAAAATCACTTTTTTTTATAAAATAATTTTTTTGTCCCCATATTCTGAGAGCCATAACTTTTTTTTTATTGGTACTATTTTGGGGTACATATGACTTTTTTTTTTATCACTTTTTATTGTATATTTTGGGAGGGGTGGTGACCAAAAAATTGTAATTCTGACATTTGTTTTTTTTGTGGTTTTCACTGTGTGGGAACAATAACATTATAGTTTTATAGCTTGGGTCGTTACGAACGCAGTGCGGTGATGCCAAATGTGTGTACTTTTTTAACGTGTTCATTTTTTTCCTATAATAAAAGACTTATTATAGGAAAAAAAGTATTTTTTGTTTATGTAACTTACAACTTTTATTTTTAAACTTTTATAAAACATTTTTTTTTTTTTACTTGTCCCACTAGGGGACATTAAGGCTGGGTTCACACGACCTATTTTCAGACGTAAACGAGGCGTATTATGCCTCGTTTTACGTCTGAAAATAGGGCTACAATACGTCGGCAAACATCTGCCCATTCATTTGAATGGGTTTGCCGACGTACTGTGCAGATGACCTGTCATTTACGCGTCGTCGTTTGACAGCTGTAAAACGACGACGCGTAAAAATACAGCCTCGGCAAAAGCAGTGCAGGACACTTCTTTCAGACGTAATTTGAGCCGTTCTTCATTGAACTCAATGAAGAGCAGCTCAAAATTTACGGCTGTCAGAGAAGCCTCGCAAAATGCGAAGAGGAGGAATTACGGCTGAAACGAGGCAGATGTTTTCTCCTGAACACAGTCTGTCATTTCAGCCGTAAAAGTCTCTCACCGTGTGCACATACCCTTAGACTTGCAGCTCTGATCGCTGCTAGAACACATTAGACTACCTACGTAGTGTAATGTGTTGTAACTATCATTGTGACGTGACAGTCACTCTGACAGGAAGCCTATGAGGACAAGACTCCGGCTGGTCCTCATAGGCTTCTGTACATGGCAACCCGGAAGTCATTGTCTGGTGTCCGGTTGCCATGGGTACCATCGCCAGCCCCCATGGTTTCACGTGTGGGCTGCCGATTTGCGCTAAACACATTAAATGCGGTGATCGCAATCGAACGCTGCATCTGAGGGGTTAACTGCCGAAATTCGTGGCGATGGGCCGCTGCGATTAACTGTCAAAGTACAGACGTAACAGCACATCAAGGTGCGCAAAGTTACTGCTCCCCTTGATGTGCAGTTACGTCAAGGTGCGGGAAGTGGTTAATGGCTTAAAATAATGGTTTGAATATCTGGGACTTTGATTTTTTTAAAACCTACTCGCTTACGTTTCACCTAAAACCACATTTTACTGCAGTCCTCCTTATTTCAAGCTTATTTTTGTACATTTCTGGTTTTGTGGTTGTCCTTATTGTCTGCTTTTCGTTTTTGTTGACCTTTAGGAAAACAGCTGGCCTTGCTGGAAACAAATTCAGCTGTCAGAACTTGTGGATTTGACTTTGGAGGAAATATCATCATGTTTTCAACAGATAAGCAGATGGGTTACCAGTGCTTTGTCAACTTCTTCGACCTAAGGGACCCATCTCAGATTGGTGAGGATGAAAATGTTATTCAGAAAAAAGGTTCCCAAAACAGTGTTTTCAAGTAAGGCTAATGCACAAGAAATCTATGGGTCCGTACTGAACAACTGTATACCTCTGATTTCATACGGAGGTTTTTTTTTTTTTCCTGAGAGAGAATGTTTTTCATTGCGATGACATATTACGTATGTATTATTCCCTAGAAGAATGCACCATATGGCATCGGGAGTGCCTATAGCTCCGTAATACTGAACTGTAGTATATGTGCTGCCATACAGGATCCAATACTTTGTTCTAACAAAGATTTTTCAACCGTTAACCTACTTCGATTTATAGTACATCTTATAAATTTTTTTAAAAAGTCATTTCGGCACCTCTACCCAACCACAATAACCGTGTATGTTTACATACAGATTTTGTCACTAATTTACTGACAGTTTCTAATTCAACACTGTTTCAGTTGTACACAAAAATGCAATTGTGGCAAATCTGAATTCCCCCAACCCCACCGCAGCGTGTAAATACCCATGGTTTCTGCAGTGCAGTAATAATGCGGTCTTTTACTGTAGCATTTCAGATGAATAAACCCATACATATTATAGAGAGCTCCATTCACCATTCTGCCATCGATAGCTTCTTGTCAGACACACCTGAACAGCTTAAAGGAAAAATAAAATATCAGTCGTTAGAGCGCTAGACACGTTATGGTAATTATGTTTGTTTTACTGAGGCTGATATATCTCACACAGGTTTTGTGACTGTTTTTGATGCAGTTATTTTAGCTAAACACTGGATTGGATAGAAAAATAAAAAGTATAAAGTAAAGACTCGTATATGTCCTCTTTTAGATCGACTCCTGGCTTTTGCTCAAAAAACTTCATCCAAAATATCCAGCCTAAGGCCCTGTTCACACACAGTTTTTTTTGCAGGCTGAAAAAAATCTGCCGTAGAATATCTTCAGGAATTTTGAGCCAGTTTTCAGTGTTTTTCACTCTCGGCCATTAAATTGGGCGAAGAACGCTCTGAAATGAGCGCCACAGGTTTTTCAGCCTCCCATTTATTTCAATTTGAGGTCAGATGTGGAAACCTAGGCAAGAAAGGACATGCCGCTTTTTTTTTTTCTTTTTCCTGCAAGTAGCCAAAAGCAGTTGTGGGAAAAACCCCTCTGCCTCCCATTGAAATCAACAGTTTCCGCATCAAGATCAGTGAAAAGGACCTTACAGAGTGACCATTATTTGTTTTGTTATGGTTGCCATTTTTCAATAGTAACGCCATGTGACCATCGGCATCTGAAGGGTTTTTACTCCCCCTTTCGCTTCGGGGCTGGTCACCGGCTTCCGTGCGACTAAATAGTGTGCCCGTGTACTCCTGTAACAGCTGGGAGTCTTGTGAACGCTCCCAGCCCTGCTGGAGGAAGATTGCTATTGAGACCTGCCAGGTCTCAATAGCAATGCAGTAATTTTGCCATAGACTTCAATATTGTGATATTGCAGTCTATGGCATAAGTGATCTAATGATCGAAGGTTCAAGTCACCCAGAAAATGCCCGAAGTATAAAAATATTGATCCAATACGGTGAACGTCGTAGCTCGAAAAAAGGTCAAAATGGCCAATTCACTGTTTGGTTTTTTTGCCACTTCAACCCCCACAACAAAATGTAATAAAAAGTGATAGATGTGCCAGACATTCCCCTGAAAGGTATTGATAAAACCATCTTTCCTCCTTCCACGTACAAGAAGACTCCTTACACAGCTCTGTACCCAGAAATTTAAAAAAGTTACGTGGGTCACACTATGGATGCAAAACATCTTTCGTTTCTTTCAAACTGAATTTTTTTTTTTTAAAGCTATTAAAACATAACACAAACTATATAAATTTGGTACCACTGTGATCGCACTGACCCGCAGACTAAAGATAACGTGTCATTTTCACCGTACATTAAACGCTGTAAAAAAGAAACCCATAATAATATGGTGAAACTGCTGTTTTTTTCCAATTCCAGCCATTCTAATTTTTTTTTTCTTCAGATTCCTAGTACATCACACATAATATTAAATAGTACCATTACAAAAGTACAACTTGTCCCGTAAAAATTAAGCCCTCATATGGCTGTCCACTAAAAAGGTTATGACTTTTTGAAGGCAGAGAGGAAAAAACAAAAGCATATAAACTAAAATGAGTCTCGTCTTGAAAGGCTGGGTTCACACAACCTATTTTCAGGCGTAAATGAAGCGTATTATGCCTAGATTTACGCCTGAAAATACGGCTCCAATACGTCGGCAAACATCTGCCCATTCATTTGAATGGGTTTGTCGACGTACTGTGCCAATGAAAACATCTCCAAAAACGGACGTGAAAAACGCGAGTTGCTCAAAAAAATGTCTGAAAATCAGGGGCTGTTTTCCCTTGAAA
The DNA here is from genome assembly GCF_050947455.1 of Rhinoderma darwinii. Taxonomy (NCBI): domain Eukaryota; kingdom Metazoa; phylum Chordata; class Amphibia; order Anura; family Rhinodermatidae; genus Rhinoderma; species Rhinoderma darwinii. Next base: position 252,447,960 of record NC_134688.1, on the reverse strand, counting down.
ACAGCTCCGTATTTTCAGACGTTTTTGGTCACTACGTGTGCACATACCCAAAGGGTTAAAATGACAATTGGTCACCAGTTTCTCAGAAGCTAATTTAAAAGTGTGACCCCTATTATGCCTACACTTCCTGCTTTATTTTTCCCAAAAATGACCACCACAGCCAAACCATATTCCCAAATTTTGGCTACAGCTCTAACTTCTGATTTTACATGTCCATTTTTACTTTTTGAGTAAAAAAAAGTCTCTAATTCACTGCTCTATTCCTAAATCCGATTATTGTTTAGTGGCTGTTGGACTATATCTAGTATGCAAATCATCAGACATTTAGCCAGCAGAGAATGCTGGAAGATTTTAGCTCTCTGCAGAATTGGGAATGCAGCTCTGGGCTATAGAATAGACTGTAACTCGGGACCAGTACAAGATTGCATACACTTTAAATATTCATAATCCATATGAATTGTATATGACCATGAACATCTTGATCTCACTGATGGTTTATTTTCTGCAAACTTTGCAGAGGAAAACCAGCCTTACATGAAGATTAACTGTAGTGAGTCAAAGATTACAAGTGCTGTATGGGGGCCTCTAGGAGAAAACATCATCGCTGGACATGAAAATGGAGAGCTCAACCAGTATAGTGCAAAGGTGAGCAACCGGTCATTTTCACCAGCTACTTACACTTTGGCCTCTTTTTGTTATTGTATGGAATTTAGTGGATTTTTTTTCCCATCTGGAATCTTTGATGTAAAAAACCATTAAACTTGTAGGGATGTGTGTGGATTCTTTAAACCTTTTTGTTTTCTTTAGTCTGGAGAGATTGACAACACTATCAAGGAGCATTCCAAGCAGATAAATGATATTCAGGCCTCCAGAGATATGACCATGTTTATCACAGCATCCAAAGACTGCACGGCTAAGGTAAAGAACTTCTACAGCTGATAGTGACTAATGAAGGGAATGTATTGCATATATATATATTTTTGTACTTAAAACCAGATAGTGAAACAATCTTTTTTTTTAAAAAAAATTATAATCTGTAAATCACAAAGAAAATTGAAAATAAACAAAAAAAAACATTCGAAAGAATTTTTAAAGACTATTTTGAAATGTCTTTTTTTTTTTTTTCTTAATAAAATTGTGCATCATTGTGATTGGTGCAGCTTCCTAAATACATTTTATTGTCGTTTTTACTTTTTGAGATACAGCTGCTTTGTATCATGTATACAGAGCAGCTGTATCGTGCGCTGAGACTTGAATCAGTGAAAGACTTTGTTCAGTGTTAGCAGCTCCTACATGCCTCTGTCACGCTGGATCCACCTTTAATCGATGGCATCTAGGTTATGAAATTAGATGTGACAGATACAGGTTTCAGTGCTAGATGCAGCTGCTCTGTATACAGGATACAAAGCAACTGTATCTCAAAGTACAAATAATTTTTAATAAAATGTATTTAAGCAGTTGCACCAATTACACTGATAATTTTATTTTTTTTAATAATAAAAATGTCTATTTCAAAGATGTACATCGCATTTAACACACAAAATGTATTCAAACAATAAGTCCATTTTTGAAGTCCCTTTAAGAAGTTTCTTCCTTTTAAGAAATGTTTTATAGATGTTCGATTCTCAAATTAGTTTTTAATGGTGTGAAAATATAAAAGAAAACTAATTTATAGTGGTGAAAAGTATGGTCAGGCACGACTCTGCCTTCACACCAAGAGTGGAGTTTTTATAGCCATGTTGCAACTCTTGAGAACCTTCTCATGAAACAAAACCGCCTGAAAGTATAACATTGCTTATGTTCACACCATCTTCAGCCATAAAAAGCATGTTGTCAAAAAGTATATTCCAAAGAGATCAGTGCAAAAAAGGTGTACGTTTAAGTTGAATTATAGAAATTCACTGCCTGTCTAAACGTTTAAAATTTTATTGACAAAATTCTAAAAAACAGGGCACGAGATGCCGAGGATCTGGGTACAGGCGTTGGCAACACAGATCGTGAATGCTTAATGGAGTGTCAGATATCTTAGGTCACAGTACACTAGGTTGAGTGTGTCTGAGACAAACTGGTCACAATTCACATATCGCTGCGACAATCCACAAAAGTGCTAACAAATAATAGTTGGTCTGTTTGCCACAGATAAGCAAGATTCCCAACGCGTTTCTGCTCCCCTATAGCATAGGGGAGCGTCCTCAGGGGTATAAATTGCCTGGATATAACTAAATGCCGGTCAGCACATATTATGACGTTTGTTTGGTTTTCCGGCGTGCATTAGACACTGATGACTGGTCTAGCGCGCGCCCAGGGAAAACACTTTTGTGGAGTGTCGCAGCGATGTGTGAATTGTGACCAGTTTGTCTCGGGCTTAGAATTACCCTCATTCCAGCAGCAAGGCTGCGTTCAGGAGATCTGCTCAAAAAATGGGAAAAGGAGTCGATAGACTCATCTCTTAGGTTTATGGGCCTTTTATTAGAGGAGGAAAAAAGTCTCCTGGCGCGTAGCTCTAAGGAACTTAGGGAAAGGATTGATCAAGTCACTGGGAGTGCAGAATTTGAGAAAAAAGAAACTACCCTACAACAAGCTATTGAAAAATTTACGGCGCATATTAAGGAACGAAAACCTTTTCGGTATGTTCGTGATACCACCGATTTAAGAAAGGGTAGGGTATTTGACTGGTCCCAAGCCCAATGGGTATCAAGAGGTCGACACCGAGTTATCATCCTCCAAGCCGGATATATCATACTCCGAAACCCAGAGGTATCCGCTGTGGACAGCCCGTAACAGGCCTCAGGGTAAAATTTCTTCACGTCCTGCACAAAGAGGTAGAAATAGAGGAAGAGCACCCAACAGAGAGGGTTTTTTAGGCACAAGCCATCCCATCTCTTATTATCTTCTCAGGGATCAAAGGGTGGTTTAACCTATGGTACCCCTAGCCACAATGATGAAATGCAGATTATCAATCTGTCTGCCAGAAATCTCACCAGTGATGAGATTAAAGTGTTTAGGAAGGCTATAGCTGCCAATAGGTTTCATCTTTTTTCCTGGGTCAAAGACCTCAATTTATTCATTATAAAATTAAAATGGAAAAAGTTTTTCAGGACACATGATAAGTGACAATGTGCGGAATTGGGGATCCAGGAGGAAGATCTTCCTTATGTTAGGGTTCTTCAGGATTTATGGGATGAGGGCCAGAGAGATTTGGATGAGGGCCCCTTCACTGATTTGAGGGCACCCTCAACCAAGAATCCACCCTTTAATGACAACACACTGATGGATGTGTTTTTGAAAGTTGTCACCGATCAACTTAGGAAATTGGAAGTTGACAAACATTTGGATCATAATTTGTCATGGGAAGAAATGCTGGCCCTTCAGACTTTGGAGAACGACTCTGATATTATAATCAAACCCTCAGACAAGGGGGGAAATGTGGTTATTATGGATCGTACCAAATATATTACCATGTGCATGAACATTCTTAAGGATAAACTTTGCTATCGTGAGGGATGAAAATCGCACGCATAATTACTTAACTGAGCTTAAATGTATCTTGGTCGAGGCTAAGCGTGATAGGATTATTGATGCCAATGAATTGGTATTTATTTTGGGAAACTGTCCACAGGTGGCCACTTTTTACAGTCTCCCTAAAATCCACAAGGGACTTTGAAAGGTCGACCAATTGACTCTGGCATTGGCAGTGTTTCCCAGAATTCCAGCATCTATGTGGATAGGATCCTTAGACCTTTTGTCACGGCACTTCCATCGTATGTGAGAGATACGATGGAGGTGCTGAGGAAGTTTGAGGGTATTCGATGTGATCCCAACGTTCTCTTGGCTAGCCTTGATGTGGAGGCTCTCTATAGCTCCATTCCCCACTCGGTGTGGAGCTGTGGAGTACTTTCTCCAGGATAGAGGGACTCTTCATGCACACAACCAATTTGTACTAACATTGCTCCGTTTTGTATTGGAACATAAAGTTTTTGTTTTTGATCACAAAATCTTTCGCCAACTCGGGGGGTGGCAATGGGCAGCCCCTGTGCCCCTACCTATGCCAACCTTTTCTTGGGCTGGTGGGAGAAGGGGAATTTATGTTCTGTGAGAAAATGGAGAAATATACTTCCATTTTGACGTGGCTCAGATTCATTGATGATGTGTTCATTTTGTGGTCAGGTACATCTGGTGAGTTCAAGGAATTTGTATCCATCTTGAATATCAATGATATGGGCCTCTATTTTACTTCTGAAATCAAATAAAGGGCCATAACATTCCTTGACATTAAAATAGAGAAAACCGATTTGGGCTACATTCAGACAAAAATGTTTAGAAAAAATACTGCAACAAACCGTTTACTAAGTTGGGAGAGTTGGCACCCCAAACCCCTCAAAATGGGCATACCTAAGGGACAATACATGAGAGCAAGATGAAATTGCACTATTGTGTCAGACTTCAAGACGTCAGCAAGAGGTTTAATAGAGAGGTTTGAACGTAGGGGATACCCCAGTGGTGTTCTAAAAACAGCATACCAGCGTGCCCTGGTGGCGGATAGAGAATCTTTCCTAAATCCTAAAATACATCCAGAGAAGGAGGAAACCATCAGAGTGATACGAACTCTTGATGCTGCACACCATGAAGTTAGGAAGATACTCACCTCCTACTGGGACATCCTCAAAGCAGACCCAGATGTAGGCAGCCTTGTTGGTGACAGGCCTCAGATTACTTTTAAAAGAGGCAGAAATATTAAAGACAGACTAGTACACAGTCATTTTGAGGCTAGGAGTACTACAACTTGGTTGTCATCCAACCTGAAGGGAACGTATCGATGTGGCAGATGTAAAGCATGTAGCTCCATTTGGAACAGTAAAACTTTTAAGAGCAAGACAACCGGAGAAGTTTTCCATATGAGATCTTTCATTAACTGCATTACTAAAAGGGTAGTGTATCTTATTACTTGTCTGTGAGACACAATATGTTGGAAAAAACGAAGAGAGAGTTCAGATGTAGAATTAGGGATCATGTATGTGATATTATTGGGAAGCATGACACATCTTTCTCCAGGCATGTATGGGAGTGCCACTCTGGGGACCCAATGGTTCTTAAATTTCAGGGGATGGAACATGTTCAACCACCGTTGAGAGGGGGTGATTGGGACAGGCGGATCTTGCAGAAGGAGGCAAACTATCATACCACTGGGCTTTAATGAAAAAATATCCTACCTTCCCTTTCTTTAAATATTTGAATTTTTTCCAATTTAAGCCATCACATTTTTGCTCAATTCTCTCCTCGAACTGTTCCATATATACTTCGACATGCATTTATGCCACACCTTCTCCCTTTTTTGCTTTACCTCCATTAAGTTTATCAGAACCTGTAATTATTTGTTTTATATCAGCATGTTACGGTTCTCCTCCAGTAATCACGGGGTTATCTATTTTCCATTCCGTTCTTCTATCCATTTGGGACATATTTCCCTATTTTCATAAAGATATATTCCTCTCGTTGTTAGTATGGCACTCACTCATGTGAATTTTTACTTCCTTACTTACTATATTCGTTGTAGTGTTGTTCAGCGGTGTATGTATGGCCGCCTGAAGCTCTCCTAGAGATCATTGATGCTTTATGCATCTATTCTATTTGTCACGATGATACTAAGGGGCAGTCCTATTCGGTGGGCATTATTTATGACGTCTTACTCACCGATTGATCTAGATCCCGTTGACGCGACCAGAGGAGGTGGGGCTTTAGCCGTATAAGACTCTAGGGTTTCCCCGGCGCGCTCTAGACAATCGGTGTCTAGTGCATGCCGGAAAACCAAACAAACCGCATAATATGTCTTGACCGGCATTTAGTTATATCCACTCAATTTATACCCCTGAGAACGCTCCCCTATGCTATAGGGGAGCAGAAACACGTTGGGAATCTTGCTTATCTGTGGCAAACAGGCCAACTATTATTTGTTATCACTTTTGTGGAGTGTCGCAGCGATATGTGAATTGTGACCAGTTTGTCTCAGACACACACACAACCTAGTGTACTGTGACCTAAGATATCTCCATTAAGCATTCACGATCTGTGTTGCCAACGCCTATACCCAGATCCTCGGCATCTCGTGCCCTATTTTCTAGAATTTTGTCAAAATAATTTTAAACGTTTAGACAGGCAGTGAATTTCTATGTTGTCAAAAGGGATGCAAACCTATGCGGCTGTATTCATTTACAGTTGTATACTTCTGCAATTGGCTTCCGTTATATAAAAAAAAAAAAATTAAGATATCCATTAACATGTATGATTTTAGTTTTGTGTTGTAAAAATAAACAAACCTTTTTCTTTACGGCACTATTCATATAAAAGAGCTTAAAGTTGAAAATTGTTTGAGGACCGCTTTGTTTTTTGTTCTCACGCATACATGGTTATGTTAGTGTAAGGAGTTAATCAATGTTTCCTTTGCAGCTCTTTGACTGCACAACCCTAGAACATCAGAAGACCTTTCGTACAGAGAGACCAGTAAACTCTGCAGCACTGTCTCCACTCTATGATCATGTAAGTAAATACCTTTATGCTTAACCCCTTATGGACGCAGCCTTGTTTTGGCCTTAAGGCTCAGAGCCCATTTTTCAAATCTGACATATTTCACTTTATGTGGTAATAACGTCGGAATGCTTAAACCTATCCAAGCGATTCTGAGATTTTCTCGTGACACATTGGGCTTTATGTTAGTGGTAAAATTTGGTCGATATATTCAGTGTTTATTTGTGAAAAATTGCAAAATTTAGAGAAAATAGAATTTTTCTGAATTTAAATGCATCTGCTTGTAAAACAGATGGTTATACCACCCAATATAGTTACTAGTTCACAATTCCCATATGTCTACTTTAGATTTGCATTGTTTTTTGAACACTCTTATTTTTCTTGAGCGTTACAAGGCTTAGAACATAACAGCAATTTCTCATATTTTTAAGAAAATTTCAAAAGCCTTTTTTTTAAGGTACCTCTTCAGTTCTGAAGTGGCTTTGAGGGGCCTATGAATTAGAAACCCCCATAAAACACCATTTTAAAAACTAGACCCCTCAAAGTATTCAAAACAGCATTTAGAAAGTTTTTTTAACCCTTCAGGCATTTCACAGGAATGAAAGCAAAGTGGAGCTGAAATTTGCAAATTTCATTTTTCTTGCTGAATTTCAATTTTATTAATTTTTTTTCTGTAACACAGAAGGTTTTACCAGAGAAACACTACTAAATATGTATTGTCCAGATTCTGCAGTTTTTAGAAATGTCCCACATGTGGCTCTAGTATGCTCCTGGACCAAAACACAGGCCTCAGAAGCAAAGAAGCACCTAGTGCATTTTGGGGCCTCTTTTTTTATTAGAATATATTATAGGCAGCATGCCGGGTTTGGAGAGGTGTTGAGGTGCCAAAACAGTAGGAATTCCCCAGAATTGACCCCATTTTGGAAACTACATCCCTCAAGGAATTCATTTATGGTTGTTGTTACCATTTTGACCCCAAAGTTTTTTCACCGCACGTATTTGAATTGGGCTGTGAAATTAAAAAAATGACATTTTTTCCAATATGATGTCATTTTCATCACAATTTCTTATTTTCACAGGGAACAAAATACCCAGTTTTGTTGCCCAATTTCTCCTGAGTGCAGCAATACCCCATTTGTGGTGAAAAACTGCCGTTTGGGTCCATGGGAGGCCTCAGAAGGGAAGGAGCGCTATGTGTTCTTTGGAGTCCAGAATTTGCTGGATTGGTTTTCGGGTGCCATGTCGCATTTGACATGGAATAAAATACCCCATTTTGTTGCCCAATTTGTCCTGAGTGCAGCAATACCCCATTTGTGGTGATAAACTGCCGTTTGGGCCCATGGGAGGGCTTAGAAGGAAAGGACCACCATTTGGCCTACTGGGGATTTTCAGGTGCGAAGTCATGTATGCAGAAGCCCCTGAGGTACCAGTACAGTTGAAACCCCCAAGAAGTAACCCTTTTTTTAAAAACTACACCCCTTAAGGCATTTATCTAGAGGTGTAGTGAGCATTTTCACCGGAGACATACACCCCATAAACTGTAATGTGGGTTCTCCTGGGTATGGCAATACCCACAATGTGGCTGTTATCAGCTGCCTGGGCAAACAGCAGGGCTCAGAAGGGAAAGACGAGGGGGGATAAGCTGTGCGGAGTGCATCAGGGTAAGTAAAACTGGGGTAGATTGAAAATCAAGGGATGTATGATAAATTTTAAAACACTTTCATACAGAGCCTTCGTTTTTCGGGACACGTGTCACATTGATATATTGTGTCCTTCCTTATCCCCCTCTTATAGCAGACTTTGCACCTCTATTGACTTTATCCCTTCTTGCCAATTTGGGGAACTTCTCCTGGAAAGTGTTGCCCTGGTACGATGTGTGTGGCCCCCCTTCCTGGTCCCTAAAGATTAGTTTCTTGATAACCACCTCTTGAAATTCCAGGAAAGTTCCCCTCTGGCCTGCACATTAACGTAGCACGTACACATTATACAATGCCATCGGTATGATGTGCACGGGCCACCTTCTTATACCACACCGCATGGCGCTGTAGGGCTTCAGGACTTGATCTGACATGTCCACCCCTCCCATGTACCTATTGTAGTCCAGGATGCAGTCTAGTTTGGGGGTCTCTGTACTGGTGCCTCGTACAGGTACATGGGTACTGGTGTGGCATCTCTCTTGTCCTTGTACTTGACACACAATATGTTGCTGCTAGAATGTGCCCTGCTCTTACCCCTTCTAAGTGTTTGCCCAAGCAGAGTCTTAGGGAGGCCTCTCAGATTTCTTCTAGCAGTGCCGCATGCCGCAGGACTTCTGGAAGCGAGGCACCTCGAGTGGGATGCTGGTATAAAAATTATCCAGGTAGAGGTGGTAACCCTGGTCCAGCAGTGGGTGCACCAAATCCCACACAATTTTTGCATTAACTCCCAGTAAAGGGGGCATTCTGGGGGCTGAATACTGGTGTCCTTCCCTTCATATATCCTAAATTTGTAGGTATACCGTGATGCACTCTCGCACAGCTTATACATCTTCACGCCATACCTTGCCCTCTTACCCGGCAGGTACTGGCGGAATTGAAGCCTCCCTTTAAAATGTACCAAGGACTCCGCAATAGAAATACACTTCTCGGGGGTGTATGCTTGGACAAACCGGGCACTGATACGGTCTAATAAGGGTCTCCGTTTATACAAACGGTCAAAACTGGGGTCTTCTCGGTGTGGGCACGGCTCATTATCAGTATAATGTAAGAAGCAAAGAATTGCCTCTTTTTATTTATTTTTTTAGGTTCCAGTTGAGTTCTGAAGTTGCTTTGAGGAGCCCATATATTAGACACCCCTCTCAAATACCCCATTTTAGAAACTAGACCCCTCAATGTATTCACAACAGCATTTAGAAAGTTTATTAACCATTTAGGTGTTTCACATGAATTTAGAGCAAAATAGAGGTGACATTTAATTCATTTAATTTATTAGGTACCATGTCCGGTTTGAAGAGGTCTTGTGGTGCTAAAACAGTGGAACCCGCCAAAAGTGACCCTATTTTGGAAACTAGACCCCTTGAGGAATTCATTGTAGTATTCATGGGGTGCATGCAACTTTTTGATCAGTTTTTATTCTATTTTTAAGAGGCGCGGTGACTAAAACACAGCAATTCTACTTGTTTTTCATTTATTTATTTATTTATTCTGCGGGGCGATACGATAATGGCGATACCAGATGTTTATAGTTTTTTTTATGTCCTGTGACGTTTGCACAATAAAATACGTTTTGTAAAAAATCATTCACTTTTTGTGTTACCTTATTCTAAGAGCCGGAACTTTTTTATTTTTCCCATCAATAAAGCCGTGCGAGGACTTATTTTTTGCGTAATGAACTGTAGTTTCCATCAGTACCATTTTTAGGTCTCTTTTTATTCCATTTTTTGAGAGATGAAGTGACCAAACAATTGTGATTCTGGTACGGTTTATTATTTTCTTTTACGGCGTTCACTGCGCGGGATAAATAACGACATAATTTTGTAGTTCAGGTCGTTACGGACGCGGCGATACCAATTATGTATAGTTTATTTGTTTATTTATATTAATAATAAAGGACTGATAAGGGAAAAAGGGGGATTTTTACTTTTATCCCTTTTAAAACTTTTATTTTCTTATTTTTACACTTTTTTTTTTTTTACTTCTTTACACTTTTTTACTTTGTCTCTCTAGGGGACTTGAGGGCACGAGGCCCTGATCGCTATTCTAATACACTGCACTACACTGACAGCAAGCATAGTGGGTCCTGACTTCGTCAGGACCCACTAGGCTTCCGTCGATGGCGTAGCCAGAGTCCATTGTTAGGATTCTGGTTGCCATAGTAGCCATCGCGGCCCGCTATCGTGGATCGGGACGTCGATTGTGGCTTAACCCTTAAGAAACCGCGGTCGCTAATGAACGCGGCTTCTAAAGGGTTAATCGGCGGGGGACCTCCGCGATCGGTCCCTGCACATTGAGCTGTGATAGTCTGCTGTGTGAAACAGCAGCTGTCACAGCTCATGAACGCGCCCCGCACGAACGGCGCCGTGTTTACTCCATGACCTACTATTAGGTCACTGAGCGCGAACGCTCTAGTTAGCATGACCTAATAGTAGGTCATGGAGCGTTAAGGGGTTAAAACGTTTGCCCCTTAGCAGTTCTGATTTCTCATTGAGGGTGAGGGAGCTATTGTGTTTTGCCCTTATAGATGCCCCAATTAAAAGGGCTCTGTCCTGGTGACCTGTTTCATTTTAAACCTTTACTAAAACTGCAAGCAAGCGAAGTTTGACTTTTTACATTAACTGTTGTGCAGGTTGTTTTGGGAGGAGGACAGGAAGCCATGGATGTCACAACAACATCCACCAGGATTGGCAAATTTGAGGCTAGGTAAGCAAGATTGCGCTAACAAATGTATTCAGGGATACTAAGTTAATGGAGCCATTAGGTACTAACTGTCTGCTATTTCCAGATTTTTTCATGTTGGCGTTGAGGAGGAATTTGGGAGAGTGAAGGGTCATTTTGGACCCATTAACAGTTTAGCATTCCACCCAGATCGCAAAAGGTAAGTGAAAGTTCATGTGGTCTTCTAGCGAATATGTATCAATTCGTAACATGATTGTGATATGTTTTTTTTCATCTCTCTACAGTTACAGCAGTGGTGGAGAAGATGGATATGTCAGAATACATTACTTTGATCAGCAATATTTTGATTTTGAGTTTGAATCTTGAGCTGATGTCACCTTGCTGGCTGTTCAGAATACAATTAAAGAAAATTCTATCCTGAAAAATGTAATTTAAAAACCTTGCAAAGTACATACATTGTATGTGGATGTATTAAAGGGATTCTATACTTCTGTAAAATGGGGTTACATAGTGCAAATACATTCAGTGCACACAATATGTAACATAACCTTTGCTAAAATTTTGCCATTGATAGCTGCCCTGCGGAACGACCGTTTAGGAGGTTAGAAGTAATCTTTATAGCAGTGTCAGTGTGGTTACATACACAATACCTCTCCCAGATGAACTGTGGTGCACCAGAGTGGTAACGTTTTAGAAGGTATACATTTCATAGTGTGAGCATTATATGTGTAACACTGTTTTACATTAGTGTGGAAACCCTACAGAAAATTAATAAAATTAAAAAAGTGTTCCAATATCTGCGCTTCCACTCAATGATTGCTTGGAGACTATTTTTACCAAGATTTGACAGAATATAAAACAGCTGGCGATAAAGGTAGCCTCTGTTTCACAAAGTCAAAATTAAAAATGTTAATGACTTTTTTTTTAACATTTGCAATAAAAAAAAAACGTTTAAACTGCTTTAGTTTATAGCTAAAAGGCTTTTTATTAAACGTTTTTTTTTAAAATTGTATGTATATTGTGATAAGCACATTTATAATGTACATTTATTAAAGAAAAGCTGTACCATTTCAGCGCTGCAGCATCTATGTATACGCTTTACATAGAAGCTGCATAACGCCTCTGTAAGCCGAATCCCTCAGTGTGCTGGACTGACGGCTCGGCTGACAGATCAGTATTAGGATTAGATTGTGTGTCAGAAGCACAAAGGAGCCGCTGTCAGCCGAGCAGTTAGTACAGCTCTGATGGATTCGACTTGCAGCGGCTTGCCGAAGCTTCTATGTAAAGTGAATACATAGAAGCTGAAAGGGTACAGCATTTTTAATAAATGCATATTACAAATGTTCAGTTCACAATAAACCTACATTACAATTAAAGTGACTGAAGGTTTACATAGCCTATAAGACTTAAAACACGAAATTCCATCACATTTGTTTTACTTTGTGTTGAAGTAATAAACGTTAACTATGCCTAATCAATTGTAACGATAAGATTTTTTCGATTTATATTTTGCCATAATATCTGTTAGAGCAGGGGTCTCAAACTCGGCCGGGTAAGTGGGCCGCATATAGAAAAAATGGGAAGTTGACGGGCCGCATTACTTTCAAATTTGATACAATACAAAATTATTGTTAATCAATTAGTTATTTGAACTACTATAACACTATATTACTAGAATAATAATACTACATTACTATAATAATAGCGCTAGGTTTAAAATTTGATATATTTCTCCACGTGCTTGTTTCAACAATCCAGCTTTCCCGTTTAAGTGTCGCTAAATGCAGTCCAGCGGCTCAGTTAGCACACGTCAAGATTGGGCAGCCCTTTTTTAGATAGTGCCGCAGTGCCCTCTGTGGATGCTGCCGCAGTGCCCTCTGTGGATGCTGCCGCAGTGCCCTCTGTGGATGCTGCCGCAGTGCCCTCTGTGGATGCTGCCGCAGTGCCCTCTGTGGATGCTGCCGCAGTGCCCTCTGTGGATGCTGCCACACACCCCTAGATAAGGCCACAGTGCCCTCTGTAGATAAGGCCACAGTGCCCTCTGTAGATAAGGCCACAGTGCCCTCTGTAGATAAGGCCACAGTGCCCTCTGTAGATAAGGCCACAGTGCCCTCTGTAGATAAGGCCACAGTGCCCTCTGTAGATAAGGCCACAGTGCCCTCTGTAGATAAGGCCACAGTGCCCTCTGTAGATAAGGCCACAGTGCCCTCTGTAGATAAGGCCACAGTGCCCTCTGTAGATAAGGCCACAGTGCCCTCTGTAGATAAGGCCACAGTGCCCTCTGTAGATAAGGCCACAGTGCCCTCTGTAGATAAGGCCACAGTGCCCTCTGTAGATAAGGCCACAGACCCACTTGTAGATAATGCCCCAGTGCCCTCTGTAGAGGCTGCCCCAGTGCCCTCTGTAGAGGCTGCCCCAGTGCCCTCTGTAGAGGCTGCCCCAGTGCCGTCAGGGGCTTGCCCAGAGCTGGAGTCCCGGAGCAGAGCCGCTTCTGGCACTCTGCCTGGGATTCCAGCTCTGCTCCTGACATCACTGTCCATATATGGACAGAGATGTCAAGGGCAACCCCAGAGCTGGGGTCCCGGGCAGAGCGCTAGTAGGCTCTTCCTGGGACTCCAGCTGTGCTCCTGACATCACTGGGAATCCTGCTCTGGGGAAGCCCCTGACATCATTGTCGATGTATGGACAGCGATGTCAGAGGCTTTCCCGGAGCAGAGCCGATAATAGAGCTCTGCCCGGGACTCCGCTCTGGGGAAGACCCAGACACACTGTCCATATATGGGCAGCGATGTCAGGGAATTCCACAGAGTCCCGGAGCAGAGCCGACACCAGCGCTCTGCTCCGCTCTGGGCAAGACCCTGACACACTGTGGAATTCCCTGACATCGCTGCCCATATATGGACAGAGTCCCGGAGCAGAGCCTGTACTAGCGCTCTGCCCGGGACTCCGGCTCTGGGGAAGCCCCAGACATCGCTGTTCATATGTGGACAGCGATGTCAGGGAATTCCAGAGTCTCGGAGCAGAGCCGATACTAGCGGCTCTGTGTCCCGCGGGCCACAGATGACAACCCCAGGGGCCGCATGCTTGAGACCCCTGTGTTAGAGGGTATGCTCAAACAAGGGAAGAAATGTCAATTAGAATTCATATTACTGGAGAGTAGACCACACGTGTTGCCCCCTCTATTGACAGCCGAGGCAAAACTGACATTCATGGAATTGGTGAGGTTCTAGTTGGTGGGACCCACACTGAAACTTATAAGCTAAAGGCTTAGCTGAGGCAGAAAACACTGGAATATTCAGGCATTACTGAAGTGGGCTTTATTCCGATGCAATAGCCTTTTTACGGCGTTGCATTGGAATAAATAAATAGAGCAGGGAGCCGTTAAATCACTCAGCCCCCGGAGTTAGCTGAGAGAAGGGAGCAGCCCTACTCTAACCGGCGAGATCGATATCTGTATCGATCTCGCTCGTTTAACCCCTCAGATTCAGCCGCTCAAGAGCGAGCACCGTCTTGGAGTGGTTTTGACAAGAGGGAGGGACCTCCCTCTTTCACCCCACCTACACCCTGAGTAAGATAGCAGGGTGTCTGTGGTTTCTACGGCAGCCGGGGGCCTAATAAAGGCATTGCTTAGCAGATGCCTGTCTGTTTTACAGACAGGCAAGTAATACACTGCAATAAAAAGTATTGCAGTGTATTATAAAAGCGGTCGAAGGATCACATAGTGAAGTCCCCTAGTGGGACTGGTAAAAAAAATAAAGTTTAAAGAGAACCTTTCACCTGCCCATACATGTGCAGCATGTAATAGGCAGGGCTTCACAAACCCTGTCTCACTTTAATTTTTTTTTCTTATCTTCCTCCGTTATTTATATATCGGTGCCGTTTTATATTTGGCGCCAGATATGTAGATAAGCCCCTGAACTGTCAATGTGGCGTTTCTATGTAACTAAATGGCAAGGGGGCGTGTTGTCTCCGCTCTGACACTGTCCAATCAGCTACGGACAGTGTCAGAGCGGCTTGTGCTGTGTTCACTCCCGCGAGAACACACACAGACTGGTGGTTCTATTAAAAAATACAACTTGTCCTGCAAAAAACAAGACCTTGTACAGCTATGTCGGCACAAAAATAAAAAAGATATAGCTCTTTGAATGAGACGATGGACAAATGTAAAAAATAGCTTGGTCATTAAGGCCTAAAATAGGCTTGTCACTAAGGGGTTAAAGCAAGCTTGGATGGAGTCTCTACCCTATTACATCAGGGTTTTTTGTTTTGGTTTCTTTTCTATTAGCCAGCACTTTCACTATTAACATACATTTATAGTGCTGCCACACCAAATTCATACATTCTCCTATAAAAATTAGACCTGTAACCATTTCAAGAAATATTTATTTCTCCCGTCCTTAAATAATACTCTATTGACACAAGTATTTGCAAGTTCCTTCTCAGGTGTTGTCAGTCAAATATGTATAGCTGGGAAGCCTTCAGTAGCCAAAAACACAGTTTAGAAGGTTGGTAGTTGTAAAGCTGCATTCACATCTGCGTCGGAGGCTCCGTTAGGGGCCTCCATTGGAGATCCGACAGGGTTTACTTGAGACCGTTGGTTCCATTATTTCGTTCTGTTCCTCTGACAGAGCAAAACGGAACACACCAACGCAGGTGTGAACCCAGCCTAAGCTTGTTCTAGTGCCACCAAGTGCACCACTATTTATATACAATATGTCTGCTCTTTATGCATAGCAAAGATACATCGTGATCCCAGTAGTACTTAGAAGGCTTCTTTCTGAGGATAACCTCTCATGACATGGAAAATAAAAGTAAAGTCTGAATAATCTATGGTGTATATCTTTGGTCTTGTCCATATGAATATTCCTTTGGAAAGTTATGCAAAATAGATCTCCAGAAAAAACAACAACTCTACTGCTTATAGATGCCTATCCTGTAAGTCCGTGTCAGAGTTTCGCATAGTTGTAATTTTCAGGAACATCTTCAGTGGGTAAATGACTGGCATTTGTTGACCGCATTTTGACAGGTCTAACAGCAATTTAATAGGGATCTTCACCTACTAGCTCCCATATTTGCTGCCATTGCATCTCTTTATGTTCTGTGGGCACTAAGTATCTGAGGAAAAAACCTGTAAGATCAAGTAGAATGTGAGTTAATATTTTCTTTATGGCTATGTCCAAATGCATACTACATAATTTGTGCTCACCTTCCCATAGTTGTATACTTTGTGGGGCCACTGAGGGCCAAATGGCTAATTCATTTCTTTCGTAAACTGGGTTTACAAGGTGTTTTCTCTGCCTAAAGTTGTTCAGAATACCCCAAAGAGAATGAGTCTTTTCTTGTACCTTGTAAAAATACCTGAGGAAAAACATTAATTTTAATACCAGAAAACAAAAAATCAAACTTGCAGGTAAACCTTCGTATTGTTTCCAGAAGCAGCTTCTCTATGCTGTTAGATGTTTCGGCTTGGTTCCTTTCACTTGACTAGGGCTAAACGTCAATTCATAGACTCCGATCATGGTTCAGTTGCGCTGTGTCTCGAAACAAATTGAAGGTGCCGTAACCTTACATAAGACTGCAGGTGCAAAGTTAAGTCAAATCCTTTTATTTATATTAATCTTTAACTCGTCAAACACAATGAGGCAGATTTACTAATACACCTACATTTAGGCAGCTTAGAATTAGATTAGATGTTTTTATCCCTGCTGATATCTTCTAAGCCGGATCCAGACAGAATAAATTGCAGTGAATTTCAGTACCAGCCATGCAGGTGAGATTTCAACAAATCTCTACGTGCTACTGAACGGTTTACACATGGAAATTACAGCATCTTCAAATCCACGGCATGCTTATTCTATTCACAGAGAAAGTCGCCCTTTTCAATGTAGAAGGGGCTATGTGTGGATTTTTCCCCAAAAAAGTCTGCAATGTGTGTGGGTACCCTTACACTGAGCAAAGAGGGGTGAGAGCAGATGATCTTAGCCCTGTGCCACAGCAGCTAGGTGCATTGTGCTCTGGGATATGTCAGAAGCAGCACTACAGCCATCTATGTAAGGGTATGGTCAGACGGCTTATTTTCGGGCTGATGTTGGAGCATCGTTTTATGCTCCAAAATACACTCGAAAGAAGCCTGCAGTTTCCCAGTCATTTCAATGGCAAATACACTGCTGTTCACATGAGGTGTATTTTTACACGGCTCAACTCAAAACACCTCGTAAAAAGAAGTTGCATGTCACTTCTTGAGCTGTTTTTGGAGCTGTTTTTCCATTGTCACTATGAAAAATAAAAAAAAAAGCCTCAAAATAAGCTTCAAATGAAAAAAAGGTTTATATTTTTCAGCTTCAAAAACTCATTGAAATCAGAGGCTGTTTTGCATTGAAAACCGCCTCGTAATGTTCTACCACTTTTTTTGCATGTGAACATACCTTCAGGCTGTAATCACAAATGCAGTCTTTTCTCTATACTGTTTTTTTTATTTAATTTTTTTAATCCACTCCAGTATTTGTCTCAAAAAAACTGCCAGAGAAACTGCATGTGTATGTGTGAATCCAGTGTAAAGGAATTGCACAGACTACAGCATCAGTGTTAGGCCTCATTTACACGAGCGTGTGAGTTTTGCGCATGCAAAAAAACGCAGCGTTTTGCGTGCGCAATAGGTACTTGACAGCTCCGTGTGTCATCAGTGTATGATGCGCGGCTGCGTGATTTTCGCGCAGCCGCCATCATAGAGATGAGGCTAGTCGATGTCAGTCACTGTCCAGGGTGCTGAAAGAGTTAACTGATCGTCAATAACTGTTTCAGCACCCTCGACAGTGAATTCCGATCACAATATACAGCAACCTGTGAATAAAAAAAAGACGTTCATACTTACCAAGAACTTCCTGCTTCCTCCAGTCCGGTCTCCCGGCCGTTGCCTTGGTGACGCGTCCCTCTCTTGACATCCGGCCCCACCTCCCTGGATGACGCGGCAGTCCATGTGACTGCTGCAGCCTGTGCTTGACCTGTGATTGGCTGCAGCTGTCACTTGGACTGAATTGTCATCCCGGGAGGTCAGACTGGAGGAAGAAGCCGGGAGTTATCGGTAAGTCAGAACTCCTTTTTTTTTTTTTACACGTTCATGTATATTGTGATCGGAAGTCACTGTCCAGGGTGCTGAACCAGTTTAACTCTTTCAGCACCCTGGACAGTGACTGTCTCCTGACGTCGCGTACCGGAAAATTTTTTGCCGGGTTCGGTCACAACGAGTTCGGCCGAACCCGGTGAAGTTCGGTTCGCTCATCTCTAAGACACTCCGTTTGGATGTTTGTCAACAGAAAAGCACGTGGTGCTTTTCTGTTTACATTCAGAATTTGACAGCTCTTGCGCGAATCACGCAGTTCGCACGGAAATGCTTCCGTGCGACCTTCGTGGTTTTCACGCACCCATTGACTTCAATGGGTGCGTGATGCGCGAAAAATGCAGAAATTTAGAACATGTCGTGAGTTTTTTTCAGCGCACTCACGCTGAGCAAAACTCACGGACTGTCTGCATGCCCCCATAGACTTGTATAGGTCCGTGCGACCCGCTTGAAAAGCACGCGCGTCGCACAGACGTATATCACGTTCGTGTAAATGAGGCCTTAGGGCAGTTTTTTTTTTTCGAAAGTTGTTTAATTTTGCATTTAGGATGCAAATGAACCAAAAAAAATAAAAAAATCAATGCAAAGGTGTCCATAGCCTTTAAACCAAGATAAAGAACACCTATAGACTACGTACATTCAGTAGTCCGAAAATATGGAAGCCCCACTAACAGCTGGTGTATTTTGTCACCCTAAAATATCCACCCAACACATATACTAGTTTGTCAATTGTCAATAAACTAGTATATGTATTAGGTCTTAGCGTGACAAAAGTTAAGTTCTAATACACCAGCTGTTAGTGGGGTTTCCGTATTTTTGGACTTCTGGATGTGTTCTGGATGTGTTATTTAAAATTGTATAACCCCCTTGCAAAAGGTGTTTATTAAGATAAGGATTTGCCATAAAAAAAAAAAAAAGTCACATAAACCTTTCCTTTACACTTTATTCAATTAGGATGTAGAATTTAGGTAAAATAAATGCATGAGTACTGTAACTGCGCCAATTAATACACGCACAGAAGAGTAATGTAGCTTAATTTTCTAGGGCACATTCACATGTACTGTCTGTCGCGGCATGCCAACGGCAGTAATTTACCACGGCAGACAGATGTTGCGTTGTAGGGAATGGGATTTTTCTTACGTAACTTAAATGGGAAAAACTGACATTAAAACTGTACAATCCACAATGACGAAACTATTCCAGGAGCATCATAGAACTACCTATTTGAGTTTGCTTTCTTACATGGGGTTTTTGCCTAATTTCTTTATGGGGAGGTAGAGGTGCGCCTTCCTGCTCTAAATTTTACATTTACTAAATATATAGCTGTGTTAAGTAAAGGTGTAGCATCATTTTAAGGATAAAAAAAATATATAGCCTTTATTGTTTTCTCAGGTTTCAGTGGTTATACTGGAAAATATATTTTGCTGTTTTTCTAAGTTATTTTACGGCGCCTCCAACGCAGATATGAACGTACCCTTAAAGAGGCTCTGTCACCAGATTCTCAAATCCCTATTGCATGTGGCGCTGCAATGTAGATAACAGTAACGTGTTTTTTTTTAAAAAAACGTTCATTTTTGGCCAAGTTATGAGCTATTTTATATATATGCAAATAAGCTTTGAAATGGACAACTGGGCGTGTTTTTTTTCGTATGTCCAACTGGGCGTGTATTGTGTTTTTAACTGGCCGTGTTTACGTGTATGACGCTGACCAATCAGTGACCAGTCAGCGTCATACACTCCTCTCCATTCATTTACACAGCACATAGTGTTCTTACTAGAACGATGTGCAGCCACATACACAAGTGTCCTGATAATGAATACATATGACCTCCAGCCTGGATGTCATGTGTATTCAGAATCCTGACACTTCTGAATCTTTTCTGTGAGATTACAGCAAGCCACGCGTAATCTCGCGAGATTACGAGGTTAACGAGATTTTGTTTCCCTTGCTGGAAATCTCACAGAAAAGATTCAGAAGTGTCAGGATTCTGAATACACGTGACGTCCAGGCTGGATTTCATCTGTATTCATTATCAGGACACTTGATTAACGTTGATCTCTGTTTATGTGGCTGCACATCGCTGCTGTGTAAATTAATGTAGAGGAGTGTATGATGCTGACTCGTGACTGATTGGTCAGCGTCATACACGTAAACACGCCCAGTTAAAAACAATACACGCCCAGTTGGACATATGAAAAAAAACACGCCCAGTTGTCCATTTCAAAGCTCATTTGTATATATATATATATATATATATATATATATATAAAATAGCTCATAACTTGGCCAAAAATGAACGTGTAAAAAAAAAAAAAGTTACTGTAATCTACATTGCAGCGCCGATCACATGCAATAGGAGATAGGGATTTGAGAATCTGGTGACAGAGCCTCTTTAAAGCATCATGTTTTATATGATTTATTTTAATGTACTCTGTGTTTGACTTGCCTTTCCTTTTCATTGTTGCATAAGAAGGTTCCATACTCTGAGCTGTAGACGTGGGTTGCAAGCGTACATAAAAGTTTCTCGTTAAACTCCATTGCCATAGGAAATTGTTGTGTAATTTGCCAGCAACAATCCAAGAAAAGGAGAAAGTTAGGTGATTCTTGCTGAAAACGGCCTTGTGCCCACCCAGATCGGGCACAACGTAGCTGAAAAGGATGGCCAGCCTGTGAAAGCAGGAAAACAAAATAGCAATAACCAAATTGCATATCCCATATTCCATGAGCACTGCATGTCTGGAATGTGTATAAACAAGCCTGTGTGTGCTACCTGTAGCCATTCACGTTCAATTAGGTCCTGGAAGCCAACCATTGTACGGCAGTCGGAGGACAAAATAAGTTGTGCCAGGGATGTCACCAGCAATGTATTGTTAGCCCCTTCTGCCCCATGTACAAGTACACAAGTACCTTTCCTGCACATAAAGAGGGATTTCTGAGTATATACATATTATAAATGTCACTTAAATATGAAGTAGTCACATTTTTGCCACCATGTACATTTCACAAATACTCGAATAAAGCTGGACATATTTTATCAAGACTGGCATACACAATTTTTAACTGCACCTCTCAATACATTCAGCAGCCAGGCCTGCGGTACTTAGCGCTTCCTTGACATGCGACAGCCATTGTGAAGCTTGTAACTTGCTGAGCCAATGATTCCTTCCCAGATAGGTCTCATAGCAGGTGCCAACCAAGCGTGTCAGGCTGCTCTGTAGAGCCTGTCCCCTAAAGACATAAGGATTGGTTAGGTCTAGAAGTGGGCTCCCTAAGAAAAAGACTGCATAATTGCTTCTGGTATAATCACCTCTCTAATGGGCGATGCAGCAAACTCCATTTGGGATATCTGATCTTCTTTTCAGTGCCACCCCCTGAGCTTCTTGCTTGCTTAGCGTCCTGTTTGGTACGAATATCGATAATAAATCCTTGCGGTTGGCCCATTAGTGCAGCATCGAGCAACATCTCATCATCTTTACAACAGTTGTGGGTGGGACCAACCAGAGGCTGAGCAGATCGCAACAAAACCTAAGACAAATAGAGGAAATACGTAATAAGAAAAATTGTACGTAGCGTATGCTATGCATTGTCAAAATAAACATTTAGGAAAAACGAAAAGCTATTTTTTTTTTAGAAATCGATAGCATTCATTTAACTGGGTCAAAGCAGAATGTCCCAATACAATTCAACCTATGAAAAATTATACATCAATGACAAAATTTAATTGACTTTCTCTTGCGAAAATTGTTAAATAACATAATTAGAAACAAGATTGCATTCAGTTACCTGGCTACTCATGAATATATTTACTGTCCACCAATCGCCAACCTTTATTGCTAACTACCATCAACTCCATTTATATGATTACATTTTACTCTCCTCGCTAGATGCAAAAACATTGGTGAGCTTGTAGTCAGCATCCAACCGCCCCCACTTTGTAGAAAATCACCCTGAATGTGTCAACATAATAGATCAAGATTTAATCATAGTGGCATAACGCTTAGGCTGGGTTCACACGCCCTATTTACGGACGTAATTCGGGCGTTTTAGCCCGAATTACGTCCGAAAATACGGCTCCAAAGCGTCGGCACACATCTGCCCATTCATTTGAATGGGTTTTACGATGTACTGTGCCGACGATCATTTTTTTTACGCGCCGCTGTCGAAAGACGGCGCGTAAAAAAGACGGCCGCGTCAAAGAAGTGCCTGTCACTTCTTGAGACGTAATTGGAGCCGTTTTCCCTTGACTCCATGGAAAAACCGCTCCAATTACGTCCGTAATGGACGCAGCGAAAAGTGCCTGCACTTGCCATTACGTCTGAAATTCCGGAGCTTTTTTTCTCCTGAAAACAGCTCCGTAATTTCAGCCGTAACGGAGGCTGCCGTGTGAACATACCCTAAAGGTCCTTTTACATGGGCAGATATTCAGTCTGAAACGAGTGCCGATCGACAGTACAGACAAAACAGAGCGCTGATTGCAAGTATGAGGACGAACGATGGGGCGTGTAATGGCAAGGGGGCGTGTTACTATGGCTGTGACATTGTCCAATCAGCTACGGACAGTGTTACAGCAAGAGCGGGAGAGAGGAGATTGTGTGCGCGCGCGCGCACGCTCTCACTCTTCAGCTGTCGGCAGACAAGGACAAGACCGATCTCTCGTGAGAGATCAGTCTTGTACTTGTCTGTCGAACTGGCAAGGGGCGAGTAATGGCAAGGGAGCGTGTCACTGCTGTGGACAGTGCAAGAGCTGGAGAGAGGAGAGCGCGCACGCTCTCAATCTTCAGCTCTCGGCAGACAAGGACAAGACTGTGATCACTTGGCGAGAGATCAGTCTTGTACTTGTCTGCCAAACTGGCAAGGGGGCGTGTCTCTGCTACGGACAGTGCAAGAGCTGAAAAGGAGAACACGCATGCGCCCTCTCCTCTCTCCAGCTCTTTGACTGTCCATAGCAGTGACACGCCCCCTTGCCAGTTCGGCAGACAAGTACAAGACTGATCTCTTGCAAGAGATCAGTCTTGTCCTTGTCTGCTGACAGCTGAAAAGTGAGAGCGTGTGCGCGCACACGCTCTCCTCTTTCCAGCTCTTGCTGTAACACTGTCCGTAGCTAATTGGACAGTATCACAGCCATAGTAACACGCCCCCTTGCCTTTACACGCCCCATTGCCGTTATATTTGGCGCCCGATATTTAAATAACCCTATTTAAATATCGGGCGCCAAATATAACGGCACCGATATCTAAATAACGTAGGAGGGTAGAATTTTCTTTTAAAGTGCCCCAGGGTTTGTGCAGACCTGCCCATTACATGCTGCACTCAGCTGCACATGTATGGGCAGGTGAAAGGTTCTCTTTAATATGATCGTTCATCCCCATACATTTTGCATCTTGTTGGCAACACATCCCCTGTTTATACAGGCAGATGTACGGCCGACTAGCGAACCATTTTTCTGGCCAGTTTAAAAATTCGATCAGCTAATGAGCGAGCATTTGCGCGTTCATCGGCTGATCTCTGTCCCGTTTACACAGGGCAATGATCGGGAATGGGATCGGGAAGCGTTCGTACCGTACAAACGATCAATGGCCCATGTAAAAGGGCCTTAGGGTTGAAGGATAGTGTCTCTAAGCTAACTTGGAGAAAGAGCAAGCTCACTATTAATTTACCAAGCACTATATCCAGCTTGCTATGCAACAACATTATACTGCCATAGATGGTTGAGATGCGATTTAGATCTGTATTTACAGCTCAAACCCCCCTAGGCACTTAGCCTGGGTACTCTCCCATTTAAAGTCTTATTTGCACTTGCCAATTATTGCCATCTTTCGCTTGTTTCTGAGCAATAGTAATGATAATTAGTCAGTGTTAATAAAGGAGAAAATCAATAATAAAACTATCGGTTTTTACTGATAATCAATTTTGATGCTGTAGAAATTTTTTATTGCTGCCTAGCGCATAGCCAGTCCCTGGTATTCAGTGATGTGGATTGTGTTCCGCAAGAGTCACATGTTCTGTTGGGACAAACAGGGCACACCATGTTGTACCAGAATCTGTAATCTGTATACATAGATAAGCACTACCCCCAAATAACAAATACAATGACTAAATATAACCACATACAATGACTAAATAATATGGACATACAGTGACTGGATAACACCTCCATACGTGACTAAATAACACCACTAGACTGTAACTTGATAACACTACTATACCATCACTGGATAACACCACCATGTAGTGACTGGATAATACCATCATACAGTAACTGGATAACACCACCATATTGTAACTGGATAACACCACCATACTGTGAGTAAATAACACCACCAGACCGAGACTGGATAACACCACCATACCATCACTGGATAACACCATTATGCAGTGACTGGATAATGCCACCATATTGTGACTGGATAACACCACCATACCATGACTAAATAACACCACCGTACCATGACTGGATAACACCATAATACTGTGACTAGATAACACCACCATGTAGTGACTGGATAATACCATCATACAGTAACTGGATAACACCACCATATTGTAACTGGATAACACCACCATACGTGACTAAATAACACCACTAGACTGTAACTTGATAACACTACAATATCATCACTGGATCACACCACCATGTAGTGACTGGATAATACCACCATACAGTGACTGGATAATACCACCATACAGTGACTGGATAACGCTACCATACTGTGAGTAAACAACACCACCAGACCGAGACTGGATAACACCACCATACCATCACTGGATAAAACCATTATGCAGTGACTGGATAATGTCACCATATTGTGACTGGATAACACCACCATACCATGACTAAATAACACCACCGTACCGTGACTGGATAACCCCATCATACTGTGACTAGATAACACCACCATGCAGTGACTGGATAATACCACCATACAGTGACTGGATAACGCTACCATACTGTGAGTAAATAACACCACCAGACCGAGACTGGATAACACCATTATGCAGTGACTGGATAATGCCACCATATTGTGACTGGATAACACCACCATACCATGACTAAATAACACCACCGTACCGTGACTGGATAACACCATAATACTGTGACTAGATAACACCACCATGCAGTGACTGGATAATACCACCATACAGTAACTGGATAATACCACCATACAGTAACTGGATAACACCATCATACTGTGACTACATAACACTATCATACTGTGACTGAATAACACCACCACACTGTGACTGCATAACACTTCATACTGTGACTGAATAACCACCATACAGTGACTAGAAAACAAAATAGGATGGCTGAAAAACACTGCCATATTGCGACTGGATAACACCACCATACCGTGGATAAATAATAATAAATAAATAATTCCACCATACAAAGACTGAATAACACCACCATAGTATAACTGGATAACACCACCATACAATGACTAGATAACGCCACCATACCTTGACTGGATAACACCACTATACCGTGACTGAATAACACCATTATACGATGACTGGATAAAACCACCATACAACAACTGGATAACACCACCATACCACGACTGGATAATACCTCAATACTATTACTGAATAATACCATTCAGGGGCATTGGTAGGGTCTTGAAGGATTGAAGATAGTAAAGCTATAAATACATTTTCGACAACACGTCAGACTTAGATACACCAGCTCAACAGAACACTATCCCTGAATAAATTACTTTATAATGAAAATCAGCATTGTGGGGTCTGGAAACTGTATCCATAGAAGCATCAGCCCTGCCCTCCAAAAAATTGCCTCATTGTAAACACTAATGTATATATAATTGTATAACTGTATAAATGTAAAACTCTGAATAATTCAATCACCAAATACCTCCACTCCATGACATAAAAGCCAATGATATTATCCATACAGTGACCAAATAGTGGTGAGATACCAGTTCTACACTGGCGCTCTGCAAAGTATAATCATGCTGTAAATACAGTGCAATGAATACTTAACTATTAAATCCAGTGATTCACAGGTGACGTCTTTTCTGATTGGAGTCGTTCACTTTCCCATTTCTCCCCATCCAGCCCACCTTGAAGACTTCTCCCAGCCACGACTTGTCTATGCAGAGATAGTGTCCCCAATAATAAGTCCTGTAGCCTGGGCTACTCTGTTCATCTTTGGAATGTGGTAATATTAATTTTACCATTTTTACTCTGGGCACTATTCTGGTATGTTCACACGCTTAGCAAAAAACATCTGAAAAAACAGCTGTTTTCAAGGGAAAACAGCTCCTGATTTTCATCAGTTTTTTAAGCAAACTCGCATTTTTCGCTGCGTTTTTTTTGCCCGTTTTTGGAGCCGTTGGAGTCCATGAAAAATGGCTCCAAAAACGGCTCAAGAAGTAATATGCACTTCTTTTTCGTGGGTGTTTTTTTACGCGGCCATTTTTCAAAACGGGCGCGTAAACAAACGCCCCATCGGAACAGAATGACATTTTTCCCATTGAAATCAATGGGCAGATGTTTGGAGGCGTGATTTTTTTGGTTGTTTTTCTGCTGTTTACGGCTCGAAAAACGTCCGAAAATACGCCATGTGAACATACCCTTACTGTGTTTAGGGCAGTGCACTAAAGAAACACGTTTACTGTGTTGGGGCTTACCTGTATGGAGGGCACTAAGAGGGAACTTTTACTAAATTGGAGGTACTATTACTGTGTAAGGGGCACAAAGGTGGCACATTTACTAAGTAGGGGGCATTAAGGGGTCACTTTTGCTAAGTGGGATGCACTATTACTGTGTGGGCAGTAATGGAGCCCCTGGAACACACAATGAATATTTGATATCTATTACTCATCTGTCACATTATAGCAGAGTGCATGCTCAGTCTTGGGGTGATAAGATGGAACATAAAATATGATATAGTTTTATTTGCTAATAACCTGTTTGCACCCAGAACCTCAATTTTTTTTTTGCATAAACGAGCAACCTAGAAATTATGTAATACCTTACCTCAGTCCATATTTGCATAACCATGCCCTTTAATTTCATAACCACACCCACAAACATGTTCTTCAGACATTATAGCCCTGGCACTTTTCTTTTAAGGGCGACATCCCTGATATGAATACTATTTATAGGAGTTCCTGAATCACAACATAGATTACATAGAACAACGTGAGAAGGTTCAGTTAAATAGAATACTTGTCAGGCCCAAAGATCCCCTTTAAGCTCACCAGACATATATTTAACAACGGAATATTATGATGTAATATAGGAGGCTTGAAAAATAATTATAAATAATTGGAATCCAATAATATATTTTCTGCTTAATCTCATTCAACAAACATAATATTACAATACATACAAAAAGAAACAGCATGGTGGACATTATAAGAGTCACAAAAAGATTGTAAAACCTGACAATGCAGAAAATTGAAACAATGCCTTCCATAACATACCATTTTGTTCTTTGCGTGGTAGTAACTCAATACAGGGAATCTGCGGCCTTGCCTGAAAGCTGCCGCTCGCTTCAGAGAGTTATCAGAAAAGGATACTGGAACAATAGTCTTCTCTGAATAACTGGGGCAAACCTTAAAGTTTTCATTCACATCACTCAGTCTCCAAGCATCTGTCTAGGAAGACATGTATTAAACGACGTTACAAATCTCGCAGTTAGAATTTCTAGAAGACTTTAATGAAGAATAACATCACCTTGGCTTTAAGCTTGTGATAAAAATTTTCCATGGCATCTCTCGCCCATCCTTTTCCTAACTTGCAACCTGCTGGTCTGAAGAAATATGGGTAGCTGAGAGAAATGTTATCCAGCGAGGAGAGGGCCTGCAGACATATAATCATAACATGCTCATTAAAATTAAGGCACTACGCATATTGTGTCTCCTGCTGCCATACTCCATTTTCCTGTGATGACATCTTGGTGCCATTGAATTTACCGTTATGGACATAGACCATTGCCTTTTGGCTGGTCTTCTGTCAACTGTGGGAAACACATGAGCTTCTACTACAGCTTTAATCCCACTGGAAATTGTTCTTATCCAGATTCTTGCATAACCAGGGATAATAACTAAGGTCTTAAGCACTTAAATTACGAGTCCGTCCCAGTTCTATGTGGTATGGAATGGTAATACGATGGTAATGTTATCCTATTGAGCTTTCGGTATCTCCTAGTGATGCCATATATTTGTATGGACGTGTCTTTGTATGCACTCTATGTGCTGGTGTATGAAAAAGATGGTGCCATACTCCATGGGATGTTGTATGTGTGCCGATTTTGGCAAAATGATTGTAAGGCATCACTTTTGGGTCAAGTTGCAGCTCGCATTGCTGGTATATTAAACAAAAAGTGAGAGTCCTTTTGACTTGCTACTGGTCTGCATAGAACTGCAAAATTCAGTGTAGACTCAGACCTCTGTTTCTATTTTCTGTATTGGTATAGGCTGATGGGTTGTACCACATCAAATCCGATTACACAGACTTGGAGTTACTCTGTTACTGACCTGGACAGAACGGGCAACATTAAATGTTTCTTCCATATCAGGTATATCCAGCTGAATAACCCGCAAATCCTTACACTTTAGAGTGACAGTTCCTGAGCTTGATCTTGCTTCTCCATCTTTAGTGCTTTCTTTGCTCTTCAACATGCCGATGTTTTGAACACTACAGAAGAAGTAGTTGTGTTAAATTTCATATACTGTCATCACCATGTTATGAGACATGAGCATAGACCTTTTTTAGATCGACAGATGAGTACTTAGGCTAAATTGTGTATTATTTAAGATAGAAACTGCTGGAGATAGCCTTTTATGACTGGATAGCATTTTGTTAGTCCGATCATATGTGACAGAGGTGTAACTTGAGGCTTCTGAGCCCCAATGCAAAATCTGTAACAGGTCACCCTATCTACCATGTGCCATTTATAATACTGGTGTCTTATGTGGCAGAATGACCTTTTTGCCTGCTCTGACACCAGGGCGAGGGCGCTATCTGCTGCGCAGCATGTGAAATTGGACAAAGAGGAATGGGAAGAGCAGGGAGCAGTGGAAATAAGAGTCATGTGATGTGTGACTTTGGTTCTTCAAAGGGGAAAGTAGAGAGGGGGAGAGGGGAGATAACCATGTGTTCAGAATGGGAAAAATCACACAAGCAGAAGATAAATACCAGGCGCATGTTCATGTGACTGCAAGTGAAATTGGCTTACAGAGACAAAGGCCGACCTTAGATTAGTTAGATGGCACCTTGTGTAGAATTTTCACCCCCTCCCTTCCCACATGATCGTGTCTTAGGGTGCTGATAGGCACA
Source organism: Rhinoderma darwinii (assembly GCF_050947455.1). NCBI lineage: Eukaryota > Metazoa > Chordata > Amphibia > Anura > Rhinodermatidae > Rhinoderma > Rhinoderma darwinii. The sequence goes on along the minus strand of NC_134688.1, from coordinate 252,418,640 downwards.
CAGATGGAGTTCCCTTCCTCTGTCAAGTTCTTTAGATGGCATTATGTAAAGGGTTAAACAGCTGGGATCAGCAGTTTCTCTGATCCCTGCTGTTAGAGCAGGAGCCCTGCTTTCAATTACAGCTCCCTTGCCCATTCCATCATCCTGACATAAATAACGTCACGGGGGCTTTATGTAAGGCGATCCATGGTGTACATTTACGTCAGGTTACATTAAGGGATTAAGATATGTACTGTACAGTTCAAAATATGCATACAAGTGATATAGTGATATTGCATAATTTCTAAGATGCACAATGTAATGGCGGACCGCTGGCATTACTTACCCGCCAATAGCCACAACCGCAAACCTGTGAGCTTGTGCCGGTGTCTCCCTCGTCTAAGACGCCGGCACACAATACTGCCCTCGGCTGCTGCTGTGATTAGGGCGAGCACGCTTGCTCCCAGCCTTAAAAGGCTAGCGCGTGCACCAGGAAAATCTCCCCCATCCTATCCCAGCATACCAGGAACTATGATAAGCACTCTGCCCTCTTCCTCCTTGCGTGAGCATTGTTGTGTCTGCCCATGTTCGTTTAGCAAATGTTCCCTTAAAAGGGATGTATGCATGGCCCCAAAGAAATTAATGGGTCAGTGTGCTATATGTTAAAAAAACGGATATCACACTGAAGAATTTAACTGTAGTGTGCTTGAGGCATTAAGGAGTTAATGTATCTTTTGCATTTAAGTCAACTATCTGTATTCACTTAGCGATTGTGTGTGGACCTATTTATTTGCCCAATTTTTTTTATCAATTGTAAAACACAAAAAATACCTCCACACCGTGACCACACATTACCACCACATAGTTACTGAAGAATACGACCATAACGTTACTGAATAATACCTCCATATAATGACCACATATTACCACCACATAGTGACTGAATAATACGTCCACACCATGACCACATATTACCATCACATAGTGACTGAATAATACCACAATACTGTTATTAAAGAAGCAATATACCACCATAGATTGACCATATAGTGGTAGATACTAGTTTTACACAGGCGCTCTGCTGACCATATAAGTGAATACTGTATATTCATTCCAGTGACTCACATGTGACATCTTCTCCGATTCGAGTTGTTTACTTTACCTTCTCTTCTTCATCTGACCCAGACTGCCATGACGACGTCTCCAAGCCACGACTCATCTCTGCAAAATTTTCTGCCTAGACATCTTTGGCTCCTCGCTTTTCCAGCACCCTCCCCAAATATTCTTTACCCTTTACACAAACTTCCTATCATGCCGCCCTTTAACAGTACCATTCTGCTGCTTCCACCTTTACTGTGCCTGCTGCTGCCCCAGGTGCCCTCATTGCTGTACCTGCTGTGTAGTAAAGTGCCCCCAAATAATAAACTTCAGAAATAATGCTGTCATAACTATGGTTAACCCCCAAAAAATAGTGCCTAATGCGGTAATAGTTAACAGTAATTTGCCAGTATTTGTGCCCCGCACAGTAATAGTGCCTCCTTAGTGGCATCAATGAATTCTGTTGCGGAAAATCCGCAGTATTTATGCAACGTGTGGACTGACCCATAGTGTGGCTTTCCTGCTCACATTGCTATGGAAACGCTGCATTTTTTCCGCAGCCGTTATACCTGCGGATTTAGTGTTAAACACTGGTTATAGTTAAGTATATGTGCACCTGTGGATTTCCAGCGGTTTTTACTGCGTTTCCACTGCGTAAACGCTGTAAAAAAAAAATGCAACATAAATCTGTTGCGGAATTTCTGCTCCCTCATTGAAGTCTATGGGCCAAACGCGCAGCATCTCCGCACAGAACACGCAGCATAAATGGACATGCTGTGGGATTGAAAAATTTTCGCAGCATTTACGCTATGTGGGAACGCAGCCTTAGGCCGGGTTCCCATGGGACGGATACGCAGACCTTGAACCTGCAGTACCTTCCACAGGACGGATACGCCGACCTTGAACCCGCAGTACATTCCGTCCGAAAACCACACCAAATTGTGGTGCGTTTTTTCAGACAGAATTTCCGTTGCAGCAAGCAGCAGTAAAAACCGCTCATACTTATGTAGGTCGTTGTTATGGTGACGCATTACTCCATTGCAGTCTAGTCCAGCATCCCTGGATGACGCTGCAGCCTATGTGACCGCTGCAGCCTGTAATTGACTGCAGCGGCTGTCACATGGGATGTAACGTCATCCCAGGAGGCCGGCCTTTGATGTCATCCAGGCCGGCCTCCTGGGACGATGTATCATCCCATGTGTCCACCGCTGCAGACTGTGATTGGCTGCAGCGGTCACATGGGATGCAGCGTCATCCTAGGAGGTCGGACTGCAGGAAGGAGGAGGGCGTTCTGGGTAAGTATGATTTTTATTTTCCGTAGTTGCAATTTTTGCGGCGTAATGGCTGCGAATACGCCGCAAAAGTCGCAACACTTGGCTTTCTGTTGCAGGTTTTGCATCCCCTTTGAATTAAATGGGGAAAACCCGCAACGGAAAATCAACCAAAATGCAGCATAAATTGACATGCTGCGGGATTAAATTCCGTACCGCAGGTCAATTTATAAATGTTTACGCTGTGATTTTTTTCTGCAGCGTCGGCATTCGATTTTCTGAATCTCATCCACTTTGCTGCTACTGTACGTTATGTGGGAACCCGGCCTTAATGTGTCGGGTAGAACCTGAGGCAAAATCTGCATGTTCACATGGGCTATTTTCGGGCTGTAAACGGCCGAAAAATCGGAAAGCAGAACGCCTCCAAACATCTGCCCATTGATTTGAATGGGAAAAAGTGAGTTCTGTTCCGACGGGCCGTTTTTTTTACTTGCCCGTTTTGAAAAACGGTCGCGTTAAAAAAACGGCCGTGAAAAATAAGTGCATGTCACTTCTTGAGCCGTTTTTGGAGCCATTCTTCATAGACTCTATAGAGAAACAGCTAAAAAATAGCCATTAAAAACGCTTCCTTTGAAAACAGCTCCGTATTTTCAGACGTTTTTAATTTTGTGTGTGCACATACCCTAACACATGCAGAATTTTGCTGTGTTTTTAAAACCATGTACGCGGAATTTATCCATTGTGTCTGAACATGAGCTTACTGTCACACTGCTGATGGTTTATTACAATGTATCAGCGGAAAGAGCTATTAGTCTGGAGTCCAAACAGAAATTTGTGCTGCTGCATTTATGATACATTTTAAGGGGTGATGAAGGGGTTAATGAAATTATCTGTGGTGATCTAGGGCAGTTAACGAGTTAACGGGCAGATCCCTGAGTAGGGTACTGAAGGGGTTGATGTGAACAACCCTGGTAGTCTAAGTTGATCTTTTTATTTTTAGATCTAAAATTCTGTGCTGGTTAATTTCATAATACTGTATATCTTTATAGGGGAAGGAGATTCTATTAAGATAGAGCTTCAGATCCCCTTGCTTCTCTTCACACAGTCATAATGTTAGAGAGTTAAATAGAATAAAAAATTACCCCCTCATGCATTATGGACAGTGACGTCAGGGGTTCCCTCTAGGAGCGAAATCCCCGGCCAGTGCGTCGACAACACTTTGGCAGGGCATTCCGCTCCAGGACTTCAAGGGTTCCCTCTAGGAGCGGAATCCCCAGTCAGAGCTTCGGCCACACTGTGGCCGAGGACTCCGCTCCAGGAGGAGCCACTGACGTCACTGTCCATATATAGCTGATGGCTCCTTGCTTCAGCATTGGATTCAACTATATCTGCATCCTGAGGACGCAGATACAGTTGACACCGGGACATGCCACTGGCCGCCCGGGACAGCAGGACACCAGATGGAATTTCAGGACTGTCCTGCTGAATCCAGGACGTTTTGGAGGTATGCGTTACCTGCCTGACTGCGTTGTGCCAACTGTAAAGTTTGGTGGAGAAGGAATAATTCCATGGGGTTGGCTTTGGCCCCTTAGTTCCAGTGAAGGGAAATCTTAATGCTTCAGCACGCAAGACTATTTAGACAATCGTATGCTTCCAGTTTATGGGAACATTTTGGGGAAGGCACTTTTCTGTTCCAGAATGACTGCCCCAGAGTACAAAGTAAGGTCCATAAAGGCATGATTGGGTGAGTTTGGTGTTGAAGAACTTGACTGGCCCATACAGAGCCCTGACCTCAACTCCATCGAACACCTTTGGGATGAACTAGAATGGAGATTGCGAGCCAGGCCTTCTCATCCAACATCGGTGTCTGACCTCACAAATGCTCTTCTGGATGAATGGGCAAAAATTACCACAGATACACTCCAAAATCTTGTAGAAAGCCTTCCCAGAAGAGAGAGTAAAAGCTGTTTCAATAGCAAAGAGGGGGGGGGGGGGGGGAGAGGTAACTCCATATTAATGCCTATGGATTTGGAATGAGATGTCATAAAACCATAAAACCCCCTGTAGGTGTTATGTGTAGGTGTCCCAAAACGTTTATATTTTTATTTGCTATATATATATATATATATATATATATATATATATATATATATATATACACATATATATATGTATATATATGTAGCAGACAAAAAAATGGCGACAGCACACTGCGAACACTAATGTAACCTAAACTGCTAAGTATAAATAAATATGAATTACATGCTAAATCTACTTACAAAAGGGAGGTTCTTAGTGCACATTTTGATCAAAAAGTGTTTGCCCACCTGCCACGACATATATTGTTGATTTAGATTTAGTAATTTAGTAACAAATATATCAGTACTGAAGATGTACTTAAGGCTATGTGTGCCTCTAACATACAGGGTAGACACTAATACCGATCACATCTAAGGGTTATCCTATATGATATCAAAAGATAAATTTAAGTTTAATTCTCATTTTTTAAATTACATTTCTAGTTCTGACATAAGGTATTTTGAATTTTGCTATGGAACATGGGGGAATTGTAATAAATAGCTCACTAGCATTAAAGTGGTCCTCTGCCTTGGAAAGCAGATCACAAATTGGCCCGTTCAAGTGCCCGTTCAAATCAATGGGTTGTCTGTGTAATGCAGGACAGGGCAGGTCCTCCAGAACAAGAGACGCTGTTTGTAACCGCTCTACACTCTGACCAGGAGATGAGGATCCTGAAGAATGGACCTTCTTCTATTAACTCAGAATTCCCAAAAAGGGTATATGAAAATAGGGTTTCTAAACTAGAAAACCCCTTTAACATTTTAAGAATGAACTGATAGAACTGAACATACATAATTATCTATATCAGTGTTTTTAAATTCTTATAATTATCATTCATATTCTTAATACAGGTACTAACCATGTATTAACCCTGTAGTAGCACATGTTGTGTAACGGCTGCCGCGCCATTCCCCGCCTTCCCCACGGCCTCTGCTCCGGTTCCTGCGTCCTCCATTACCACATGCTCATCCCGAGCTCCACTTACCCGATCCGGACGCTCTGCTGGTCCTGGACGGCGTCAGGTAAGTGCATCCCTTACCTCCCTCAGCGGCCGTCATCCTTGATGTGCGGCTGCAGTCACTAGAGGGCACGCGCGCTGTCACGTTCTTAAAGGGTCAGCGCGCGCCTTAATTCCAAAGGCTTCCTATTTAAGGTTTCTCCTTCCTTTCATCCATGCTTGTTCAACCAAGTTCCCCGTGAGTTTCCCTGTGCCCTGGTTCTCTGTTTCCTTCCCTTCTGCCTTGTCTGGATTTCCCGTTGCTGACCTCTGCCTGAACTTGACTATCCTTGTCTGCCGCCTGCCTTGACCTATTGCTTCCATACCCGTTACGATGCCTGCCGCCTGCCTTGACCTAATGCTTCCATACCCGTTATGACGTCTGCTGCCTGTCCTGACTTCTGCTTTTCCATCCTACCGCCTCTACCCGCTGTGCCAAGCATTGCCTGGGTTCCAAGCACCATCTCCCAGATGATACAGAGGATCCACGAACAAACCGGTGAGAACCGTTATAGGTTGAACAAGCCATGGATCCCCATGACACAGCCCTGCCTGACACGGCTGATTTGGCTCAGGAGCTTTCTAGACAACGAGTCCACCAAGATCAGCTGTTTCAGCTACTGCAGAATGTGTCCACTCGGTTGAATGAACTAGCGCCTCCGGCGCCTCTGATAGCACCACTGCCGCAAGCTCCTCTCTACAGTCCAGGACTACATTTACCTACGCCTGCCCGCTATGAGGGAGACCCCAAAACCTGCAGGGGATTTGTTAACCAATGCACCATCCACTTTGAAGTCATGGCGCATCATTTTTCCTCAGACCGGGCTAAGGTGGCCTGCATTCTGTCCCTACTGTCTGGCTTGGGCATCGCTCTTGTAGGAGAGAAATGACCCCATCATGTACAACATTCAGAACTTTCTCTCCACTTTTAAAAGGGTGTTTGAAGAACTGGGTCGAGCCTCTTCTGCAGCTTCCTCTCTAATCAAGCTCCGGCAAGGAACCTCCACAGTAGGCCAATACGCCATTCAATTTCGCACCCTGTCTACTGAACTCCAGTGGAATAATGAGGCTTTGGTATCTACCTTCTGGGAGGGTCTGGCGGGCCGAATCAAACCTTCCACCGTCCTTGGATGACTTGATTACTCTTGCTAATCGTATAGATATACGTTTCCGTGAGAGACAACAAGAATCTGCTCGAGGCAATCGGACATCACGGTTGGCACCAACCTTCCAAAGATCTCTTCTGGCCTCATCTTCCCTTCGGTTGGACGAACCCATGCAGGTAGAGAGAACAAGACTCATGCCTGAGGAGCACCAGAATAGACGCAAGTTGAATTTATGTTTGTATTGTGGTGGTAAAACGCATTTCCTCAAGGACTGTCCAGTGAGGCCGGAAAACTCCAACGCCTAGGGCAAGTAGGAGAGGCTACCCTAGGTGGAATACCTTCCTCTCAGAAGATGACCATACCCACAAAGCTGTCCTTTGCAGGAACCACTTTCTGCGTTCAAGCTTTCCTAGATTCCGGATCCACTGGGAATTTTCTGTGCCAGTCCTTGGTAAATCGCTACCAAATCCCAGTGCAAAGACTAACCAAACCATTGTCATTGCTTTTGTAGATGGGAGGCTTCTACAGGAAACTATCTTTCTCATCACCGAGCCAATTCTCTTGTTAACAGGGGCACGGCACCAGGAACGTATCTCCTTCTATGTCTTAAAGAACTCTCTGAACCCTTTGCTACTAGGTCTACCGTGGTTGCAGAAGCACTCTCCTGTTATTGACTGGACTGGAGGTCAAATTACCCGCTGGAGTGACTTCTGTCACCAGCATTGTCTACAATCTATTTGCCCACCCATGCCTCAGCCTACAGAACCTAACTCAGCAGGACTTCCTACTCCATAGAAAAGCTTCTCAGATGTTTTCTGTAAGCTGAATCGCTGCCACCTCACAGGCCATACGACTGTGCCATAGACCTGGTCCCCAACGCCACGCCTCCCAGAGGTAGAGTCTACCCTTTGTCCTTGCCCGAGATGGAGGCCATGTCTCGGTATAGTCAAGAAAATCTGGAGAGAGGATTCATCCATAAGTCCTCCTCTCCTGCTGGCGCAGGGTTTTTCTTTGTGGGGAAAAAAGACGGCTCCCTGCGTCCTTGTATTGACTACAGAGGATTGAATAATATCACGCTAAAGAACAAGTACCCGTTACCATTGATCTCAGAACTCTTTGACCGCCTACAGGGGGCGAAAATTTTCACCAAACTAGACCTTTGTGGAGCTTATAACCTAATCTGCATCTGCGAGGGAGACAAATCGAAAACCGCATTCAACACTCGTGATGGGCATTTTGAATACCTCGTCATGCCCTTTGGACTTTGTAATGCTCCTGCGGTTTTACAGGCTTTTGTTAATGACATTTTTCGAGATTTGTTGTACAGCTGTGTGGTGGTATACCTAGATGACATTTTAATATTTTCTCCCAATATTCAAACTCATTATGTGCATGTGCGCCAAGTATAACTGCGTCTACGAGAGAACTCTTTGTTTGCCAAACTAGAGAAATGCCTGTTCAAGAAAACCAGCCTGCCTTTCTTGGGGTATGTCATTTCCGACCAGGGACTTCAAATGGATCCAGCTAAGCTATCTTCTATTCTCAACTGGCCTCGTCCACAAGGACTCAAAGCTGTCCAATGCCTGCTGGGATTTGCAAATTATTACCGCCAGTTTATTCCTCATTTCTCCTCTATGACAGCTCATATTTCTGCTCTGACCAAAAAGGGGGTTAATGCCAAAGACTGGACCACGGAGGCTGAAGCTGAATTCCAAGCTCTTAAAATTGCCTACTCTTCTGCTTCAGTCCTACATAGACCGGATTCCACCAAACCCTTAGTTCTGGAGGTCGATGCTTCATCTGTGGGAGTCGGAGCCATTCTTTCACAAAAGACTTGTAGAGGGAGACTGGTGGTCTGTGTTTTTTTTCTCCAAATCATTCACGTCAGCTGAAAAAAATTATGGAATTGGAGATAAAGAACTTTTAGCTATTAAATTGGCCCTGGAGGAGTGGAGACATTTGCTTGAGGGTGCACGACATCCCATCATCATTTACACAGATCATAAGAACCTCCTATACTTACAGATTTCTCAACGCCTAAACTCTCGTCAAGCTCGGTGGGCATTATTCTTCTCCAGATTCAATTTTCAGCTTCACTACAGACCTGCTGGAAAGAGTACCAAGGCTGACGCTTTATCTCACTGTTTTGACCCCACAGACCAAGAGCCCAGCCCACATTTTATTATAGATCCTAAACGTATTGGGATCGCTGCTCCAGCTAAAGTGGTACACATTCCCAGAGGAAAGACCTACGTACCCCCTAAACAAAGGGATTGTGTTCTTCATTGGGGTCATGCCTCCAGGGTTTCTGGGCACCCTGGCATAAAAAAGACTCTTAATTTGATTATCCGTCAGTACTGGTGGCCTTCCATGTCCCAAGACACTAAAGACTTTGTTTCAGCCTGCTCCACCTGCTCTCAGAATAAAGTCTCCCATTTAAGACCTGCTGGCCTTTTGCATCTTCTGCCCATGCCTGACTCTCCCTGGTCGCACATTGCCATGGACGTCATCACCGATCTGCCTAGTTCTGCTGTGTGTGCCGTGATCTGGGTTGTAGTGGGTCGCTTTTCCAAGATGGCGCACTTCGTACCTCTCTCAGGCCTTCTGTCATCTTCCCGACTGGCAACGCTGTTTATCAAGCACATATTTCGCCTTCATGGTCTTCTTAAGCATATTGTTTCTGACAGAGTAGTTCAGTTCACATCCAAGTTCTGGAGAGCCTTGTGCAAACTACTGGAGGTCAAACTAGACTTCTCTTCCACGTACCATCCTCAATCCAATGGTCAAGTAGAGCGGATAAACCAGATACTTGAAAGTTTCCTCAGGAATTTCGTGTCTCCGTGACAAGACGACTGGGCAAGTCTACTTCAATGGGCCGAATTTGCCTACCACAACCATACGGGGGAATATACCCGCTCTTCTCCTTTCTTCTTGGTGTATGGCCAGCACCCAGGAATTCCCCTACCAGTCTCTGTGCCTTCTGATGTTCCAGCTGCTAAAACGGTCCACCGCAACTTTGTACGGATTTGGCAGAAGGCCAAGGACTCCATCCACAAAGCCGTAGCCAGGTTTAAGAGAAACGCGGATAAAAGACGCAGGATACCGCCGCAGCTCCTTCCTGGGGATAAAGTCTGGCTGTCCACCCGGTACATACGTCTGAAGACCCCTTGTTACAAGCTAGCTCCTCGGTTTCTGGGTCCCTATGAGATAACAAAACAGATCAATCCAGTAACTTTCAGACTTCGCCTTCCTCAGTCTCTGAAAATCTCTAATTCCTTCCATATTTCTCTGCTGAAACCCACTATACTCAACCGATTTTCCAAGAAAATTCCTGTCCATCCTGCGCCAGCGGCTGATGCTGAATTTGAAATTCAAGAGATCCTGGATGTCAAACGAACATGGGGGAGATTATGTTACCTAGTGGACTGGAAAGATTATGGTCCTGAGGAGAGATCATGGGAGCCCGTGGAGAATATCAACGCCCCAGCTCTCATCAAGGACTTTGAGCGAAGGTTTCCAAGCTAGCCTAAAAAGAGGGGGCGTAAAGGGGGGTACTGTAACAGCTGCTGCGCTGTTCCCCGCCTTCCCCACGGCCTCTGCCCCGGTTCCTGTGTCCTCCATTATCACATGCTCAGCCCGAGCTTCACTTACCTGATCCGGATGCTCTGCTGGTCCTGGACGACATCAGGTAAGTGAATCCCTTACCTCCCTCCGCGGCCGTCATCCTCGATGTGCGGCTGCAGTCACTAGAGGGCGCACGCGTTGACTTGTTCTGTCTTAAAGGGCCAGCGCCTTAATTCCAAAGACTTCCTATTTAAGGTTCCTCCTTCCTTTCATCCATGTTTGTTCAACCAAGTTCCCCGTGAGTTTCCCTGTGCCCTGGTTCTCTGTTTCCTTCCCTTCTGGCTTGTCTGGATTTCCCGTTGCTGACCTCTGCCTGAACTTGACTATCCTTGCCTGCCGCCTGCCTTGACCTATTGCTTCCATACCCGTTACGCCGCCTGCCTTGACCTATTGCTTCCATACCCGTTACAACGTCTGCTGCCTGTCCTGACTTCTGCTATTCCATCCGACCGCCTCTACCCGCTTTGCCTGGGTTGCAAGCATCATCTCCCAGACGACACAGAGGATCCACGAACAAACCGGTGAGAACCGTTATATGCTGTTATGGCCTGTTATTCTGCTTAGTTATCATGATGTATAACTGTATGGTTATGTATTATTTGTTTTGTTGTTGGTGAGCATCTAAATTGGTTGTCTTTGCATTTAAATATCTAAATGTATTAATATTTAATTATTTTATAGTATTTAGAGTAAAATGTTGGATTACTTCTATTTAGTGCCAGATTCCATGCAGCCGAGTACATGTGAGCTGCATATATGTGTGTGTATATATATATGTGTATATATATATATATATATATATATATATATATATATATACATAGAGAGAGAGAGAGAGAGAGAAAAGAAGACAGCACGGCACTCACCATTTGCAAAAGGTTTCTCTTTATTCCAAGATTGAGGCAGGCAACACGGGAGTCAAAAGACAACAGAGCCGACTGTTTCACATCCTTCAGACGCTTTATCAAGGCCTTGATAAAGCGTCTGAAGGACGTGAAACAGTCGGCTCTGTTGTCTCTTGAATCCCGTGTTGCCTGCCTCAATCTTGGAATAAAGAGAAACCTTTTGCAAATGGTGAGTGCCATGCTGTCTTCTTTTCTATATGTTGTCATTTGCTGAAACTAACTTCAACACGCACTGAGCACCGCGAGACAAAGGCTGTCGAACCACAGGTCCCAGCGAGCTGAAGCACAGAGTCTGTGACATTGCAAGCTAAGGCAGTGCCAACCATTTTTCATTTCTACATGTTGCACAATATATATATATATATATAAAATATATATATATATATATATATATATATATATAGTATAATATATATTTACGTTTATTTAACATTTTCTCCAAATTCCCATATGTAAGAACATAATAAAGGGAACAAACAATAAACTACTGGTATCTTGCCATGTTTTAAATCTGACATTTTGCTTACATCAATATAATACAGTTATTATATACAGTTATAAACACCAAATGCCTAGTTTTTCTACCCAACAGCAGTGGTACATTTACCTCTTCTCCACTGAATCCACAGCACAATGCAGAAGCCATAGTTCACACTTTTCTTGTTTTGTGCCCTCCGCAGGATAGGCAGAGAGTATCAAGTGATGGCTGCTCACACACAGGGTCCCCGTCACAGGAGGCATTAGGGGGCAGCATACACGTACATTCTCCACTTGTGAGCTCTGTATAAGATGTGAGAGCTCCATGTCCTTTATCAGAAAGAGGTGCCTATAACGCTACACAGGGCTTGTATACTTTTCGCCAATCATCTAGCAGATTTCCACTGGAGAGAATTACAAGAAATTGCTTTATGTGAATAGTGAAACAAGATTGATACCAGTACTAAAGTGACACAATATCCCTTGCCAGCCCTTAATGACATATTTCACTCTAACTATGCAATTGCCTGTAACCACTGCAAAGCTGAAGTGGGTGGAAAGTTACTCGTTGCAAGAAGGAAGTTGAGGTTTTCTTGACACAAATGTTAAAAAGTTTACAAGTTAACCCTCTCATATTCCTTTATAAACGTTGTATTATAACCATGTATACACACGGCATTTCACAGTTTAATACTGCCCATATTAACTGGTGCAAAATATTTGCTAGTGTAAAAAAAAAAAAAGAAAAAAAATATGTCCTTTTTTAATCCTAGCCATCTCCTTTAATAATCGTAGGGAATATAAAACTAGAGCATTTTGATATCTATTGACCAGGTGCAGCGTCGGACTGGGGTTCCTTGGGCCCACAAGAGGATATGATTTTGAGGGCTCACCCTCCATCTATATAGAACATATCTACTTTTTATTTCATCATTGTCCTTGTTGTTATCATTGTACACACAGTATATATCATCAATAAGGTCTAATAGGTAATTTGTGAAACAACTCATGAAAAATATGCCCCAGTGGTAAGTGATTGCTCCAAAGTCACCTCCAAATGGGGTTATCTTCTGCCGGACCTTTAAGGCTCATTATTGTTTAGAGCCTGGGCCCACTGGAGGATCCTCTGATTCTCTGGTGGGCCAGTCCGAACCTGACCAGGTGCATACATAATTTCACAACCCCATTTCATTTCTAAGCTATGCAACTCATGATATTAATGGGACAGGGGGGCTGCCTTCACTCATCTATTATGGTAGAGGCTGCCATTGCTCACTGTCTCCATTGGGACTTACTCTATAAATTCCTTTTTTCTGAGGAAATGCACGAAAACACAGGGAGAACATAAAACTCCATACAGATCTGGTTGTAAGTGATTGCCTCGAGATTATTCAGCCACTTTGATGCTATCTATTTTCATAAACACTATTTAAAAATTCTATTTACAAATGTTACAAATTAACTTCCCACTAAAATAAGTCTTATTGTATTTTGTATAGCAACACACAGCTTGGAATGTCAGTTCCTCACATTGAAAAGAACAAAAACTGAGACTTGGTCTGCTTGCAACTGGCTCTTATTCTAAGGCTGTGTTCACACAGGGCGGATACGCTGCGTAAAAGCACACAGCGTAGCCGCCCTGTGCGCCGCACGGTATTCCACCCGAAAAAACGCACCAAATTGTGGTGCAGTTTTTCATCCAGAGTGTCCGCCGCGGAAAACTGCACCTAGGTAAAAAAAAAGTTTGATACTTATGTAGCCATGGTGACGCGTCCCTCTGTCGTCCTGCAGTCTGGCCTCCTGGGATGACGTTTCATCACATGTGACTGCTTCAGCCTGTGATTGGCTGCAGCGATCACATGGGATGAAACGTCATCCCAGGAAGCCGGCCTGGTGGAAGAAACACAGAATTCTGGGTAAGTATAAGTTTATTTTTTTCTGTGTTGCAAGCGTGTTTCTCAAACTTCCCTTGAAGTTTCTGCTTCGCACCTTCCTTGCACCTTTCTCCCAAACCCAACTAAATTTTGTTCAGTTTGTAATACCCAAAGTAAAGTGGCAGGCACTTTTGGTGGAAATGTGACTGCTATTTATAGGGACAATGGACTGCTAAGTGGAAACTGGATAGAACTTTTGGGGGCACTGAAAAAAGATATTTAAAAAATTTGCACACATACTGTATAACTACCCTATGCCCAAGTGCCCGTTCCACAGCTTACTTACGCAGTACAGGTTGATCTGTTGTTTCTTCCTGTACTGCTAGGTATACAGCACTACTTGACTCTGTAAGAGTCAGATTGATAGCCCCTTGCAGTCACATGATTGCTGATGTTCCAACACGAATAGGGGGGAGGCAAGGGGCTGGGTTAGTAAGTGAACAGAGTACTAATGCTAGCCCCTTGCGGTCTCATAGTCAGCTAATATACAGTACATTGCATACTAGCGCATGCGCAGGTTGGCGGACAAATACATTCTCAAGGGGAAAGAAGAGGATGCCAGGATTTGTAGTTTATAACCCCTTAAGGACACTGACAATTTTAGCCTTGAGGACAGAACAATTTTTGGGTATTTCCCTGTTTGCATCCCGGTGCTCATAATTGTTTTATTTTTTGTATGACGTAGCTGTGAGATTTTCTTTTTTTTTTTTTTTTTTTTTTTGCAGGACGGGTCGTACTTTATGGAGGTGCCATTTTTTGGAATATTTACATTATCGTTTAATTTCTATAAATTTTTATTTTGGCATAAATGCAGAAAAAAAGCAGTTCTGCTGCAGTTTTAATATTTTTTTTTACACCATACACCAATCATCATAAATAATGTTATAAATTTGTTGTACAAGTTGTTACGGTCGCTGTGATACCAAATATGTGTATATTACTTCATGTTTTGGGACTTATATTTTGTAAAGTTTATTAATTGTAAAAAATTTGCATTTCTGTGTATTTTTTTCAGACTTTTTTTATTTAACATTACTATTCCATAGGGGAATTTTTATGTTTCATTTAAATTTTTTAAATTTAATGTACTGGCATATATCTATAAACCAGTACATTAGCCTGTGTACCTTAGTTGCCAACATTTGAATTTTTTTTCCAGGGAAACTTAGGGTGTGGCTTCTTTGTTGGGTGTTTCTCATGGGGGCATGGCTCATCTAGTGGGTATGGCTAATGGGCGTGGATTTCTTCCCAGAATTTCTGCATACAAATAATCAAACAAAAATTTCTGCACTAGTTTGGCTGACAACTACTATGGTGGCTGGTATCTCTCTCTGGTTATCTGCTTGTTTACAGGCAGGTGATCTCTCACTTTATCACTAAGGCTAGGTGATATGTGCTGACTAGTATTGGTAGCGTAAAAAACTGTCAAGTGACAAACTCAGTGCCCCTTGTAGATGGTGCTCTACACTGCCACCAATAACTAGTGCAACACACTGCTCCCTGCAGATATTGCCAAAGTGCCCCCTGTAGATAGTGCCACATGGCCCCTTTTTAGATAGTGCCACAGTGCCCTCTGTAGATAATGCCACAGTGCCATCTGTAGATAGTGCCACACATCCCCTTTTTAGATAATGCCACAGTGCCCTCTGTAGATATTGCCACACACCCCATGTAGATATGCCACAGTGCCCTCTGTAGATAGTTCTCCAGTACCCTCTGTAGATGGTGCCATGCACACCCTCTTGTAGGTGATGCCACACATACCCCCGTGTAGATAGTGTCACGCGCCCTCGTGTAGATAGTGCCACACACACACCCTTGTAGATAGCCCTACACTCTCCCCCTCCACGTAGATAGTGCCACTGGGGTGCCCTCTAGGAGTGGAATACCCAGTCAGAGTGTTGGTGACACTCTGGCCAGGGGGGATTCCTCTCCTGGAGGAGCCCCTAACATCACTGTCCATATATAAACAGTGACGTCAGGGGCTACCTCTGGGAGCGGAATTCCCGACCAGAGTGTCACCAACGCTCTGGCCAGGGATACCACTCCTGTGGGAGCCCCTGACGTAACTATCCTTATATAGATAGTGACATCAGCGGCGGCCTCTAGGAGCAGAATACCAAGCTAGAGCGTTGTCAACGCTTTTTTTCCCGGGGATTCTGCTCCAGTAGGAGCCCCTGACGTCCCTGTCCATATATGGACCGGGATGTCAGGGGCTCCTTCAGGAGGGGAATCCCCGGACCAAGTGTCTCCTTTGACGCCACTTTACTATAAACTTATATTAACCATGACAGGGATCTATTGACTGTTAAAAAGACTTTGGACACAACAAGTTACTCTTCTGATTGTAAGGAATTTGCCCTGGGTTTATCGGAAATTATTCTCACTTGCAACAATTTTTTGTTTGGTGACAATTTTTTTTGTCCAGTTAAGGGGTACAGCCATGGGGCCTAATGTGGAACCCACTTACATATTTACATGACGTACCTTGAGGAATCTGTTGTCTATGTGTCCCACCATTTCTCCAAGATTTTGGGATGGTGGCAATACATAGACGACATATTCCTCATTTGGACCTACACTCATTACTCTTTGAATTGTTTACATATTTAACCCCTTAGTGACCAGCCTATTTTGGGCCCTAATGACCAAGGCATTTTTTTTTCATTTTTCTATAGTCGCATTCAAAGAGCTATAACTTTTTTATTTTTCTGTCGACACAGCTAAAAAAATGGTTTTATTTATTTTTTTACTGTAATTTTTATTAATAATTTTTATTTCACATTACTTACTTATTTTTTTAGTCCCACTAGGGGACTTTACTATGCGATCTGTAGATCACTGCTATAATGCTTTGGTATACTTAGTATACCAAAGCATTATTGCCTGTCACGTGCCTCTGGCACGTCCTAATAGGTACAGTATGCCCTAACAACAGGAAATATGTTCAGACAGCCCTGGGGTACTTCAATGGACCCTGGGCTGTCTGGCAATACAAGTTATGGGCTTAGATCGTGTCAGTTATTTTCTGTGACTCGATCAAAGTGCAGTCCCCTCACCTTGAACAGCGTGATCAGCTTTCATCGCGGCATTCAAAGGGTTAACGGCGGAGAGAAGATGTTTCTCTTCTCTCCGCTGTCAGAGCGGGGCCGTGGCTGTGTATTACAGCCGTTGCCCCGCTCTCGATTGCGCGCACAGACGGCTGTCACACAGGACGAGAATGCTCGTCCTAATGCGCCAAGTACTCACCGCTCAGGACGAGCATTCTCGTCCTGTGTCGGCAACCAGTTAAAGCCGACCGTCTACTGACAGACCTCTTTGTAAAACCTACAGACCATGATAATCTCTTAATGTATGAGAGTCAGCACCCACGCAACATGATTATATCCTTTCTCTTTAGCCAAATGCTTAGGATTAGAAGGATTGTTGACGAGTAATTTATGACTGACTGTTTGATTGACATAGGTCATAAATTCCGGTCAAGGGGTTAGCCAGATAAATTGATTAAATCCCGTATCGCTAAAGCTAAAGATACTGATAGATCTAGTAAGACAACTGTTTGTTCTACAAAAGAGAAATTAATTCAATGGGTTGCAACATATCATGGATACATATCATTGGCCCATGTTAGGCAACTTTTATGATATTCCTTCCTTCCGAGTACCCCCCCCCCTTTTTCTTATAGGAGGTCCCCTAATTTGAAGGACAGATTAGTGAAGACTGACATTGGCCCTAAGGGCAGCAGTAGGTCGACTGGATATGACGACCAATAGCAAGGGTTGTTATCCCTGTCTTGGCTGTGCTAATTGTGGCCTTATGTGTAAAGGTGACAACTTCATACACCTGAGTACGGGTAAGATATATAAAAATCGATACTATTAGACCTGCAGGTTAGATTTTGTGCTCTACGTTCTTATGTGCCATTGTAAACTCCTTTATGTGGGTGAGACAACCACTGAGTGTAGGATTAGGCTGAATACGCATACATCTACAATTAATACTAAGAAAACTGAATTACCAATACACAGACATTTTTGTGAAGCTCAACATTGGGTTAATCAACTCTGATTTTGGATTATTGACCACATATCACTGCTTAGGAGAGGTGGCGACAGGGAGGAATTGCTTAGAAGAGGAGAGGTAGAATGGATCAGTAAACCTAAGGCTGGGTTCACACGACCTATTTTCAGACGTAAACGAGGCGTATTATGCATCGTTTTACGCCTGAAAATAGGGCTGCAATACGTCGGCAAACATCTGCCCATTCATTTGCAGACTGCATACTGTGCAGACAACCTGTAATTTACGCGTCGTCGTTTCACAGCTGTCAAACGACGACGCGTAAATGGACTGCCTCGGCAAAGAAGTGCAGGGCACTTCTTTGCCACGTAATTTGAGCTGTTCTTCATTGAACTCAATGAAGCACAGCTCAAGATTTACGAGCGTCTCAGACGGCTCGCAAAATGCGAGGAGGAGCATTTACGTGTGAAACGAGGCAGCTGTTTTCTCTTGAAAACAGTCTGCCTTTTCACACGTAAATGACAGCTAGCGTGTGAACATACCCTAATACTTTATAACCCAAAGCGCTCAATTTCGATTATAATTTAAAAGTGTTTATTTAAGTTGTCGTTTCTTGGTGGATATTGGAACTAGTTACCACTATGGCTACCATTTTTTATCCTATCGTTTATTGTTCTTCAAAGTAGTGAGGTAAATTGAGAACATATTTTGGGGGTTTATATGCACATATTGCACTTTACACTTTTTGATAGTTTTGCATTGCATATTCTTAAATGATTACTTCTTTTTTGTAGGTTTGTATGCATTAATATTGGACGTTGTTGAGATGTTGAATTGAATGTTCACCCAACTTGAAGGATACAGCATCAGTCTTGGTTTTTGACCATGTGAATAAATGAGGGTTACAGTTACTTGCTAGCGTTTTTTTTTTTTACAATTGTTTATTGTTATACTACTATGTTAGTGTGGACCAGTGCATGTGAGCACGGCTATACTTTTGCTAGTCATAAGGTTTTTCCATAATGGATGGCCCCATTAGGATTATTAGAGCCCTGCATGATGGCACCGCTAGTTTCACAGTGTGGTATAGACACACTGTGTCCTTTTGGGTGCATATCTGACATATTATCTGACCAAACCTAGTGGTGTTGGCAGGCATTGTCGGGATACAGAAATCCTGGGGTCCATTATTAAAATCTCCACTGATAGATGGGATAGAGCATATAGTATATGTTGACTTGCATGGTCGCTTTTTCTATATTTGCTCTTCTAGACATGTGCAGTCTGTAGCTCCGTCTTATGTAATCTTTAAGTCCATGGGCGCGCATGCGCCTAAACTTGTGTCTCATTTCCTTGGACGTTAGTTGTTTCTATGGACGCTACACTGCTGTAGTTTGACAGGTGGTCATGTGACTTCTTCAGTTACATGACTGGGTTTGAGACATGCGCAGTTAGTCCCCTTAGATGCTGGAGTCGACGTGTTAGAATGGTGCATTAGATTAACACATGGTCTCTCGCATATATGAATTATCTTAAACACCTGATGGTTTAAGTTGATATTTAGAATTGAGATATTCTGATTGATAATGCACGATCTTTATCATTTGCATTGCATTGCTACTTATCTAATGCTAGTTTGTTATCACTGTAACATTGATACTATAATTATTAATGTGACGTATCTATATAAGTAGTCAATTGTTCACTTTTAATGTTTACTATATGTACATTTTGAGTCTTAACTCCACCCATTGTGGGTGATATAAATGTATTGGAACACCTGTGTATTACTGCTTGACAAAGGCTGCATTGAGCAGCTGAAACGTTGCACCATTTTGCACATATGGGTGAATAAATTCATTTTTTGACATATCTACTCTGGAGTGCTGCCTCTTCTCCTTGTTTTTTCTTATATGGACAGGGACATCAGGCGCTCCCTCTAGTATTCTAGTTCTTTTTTCGGCAACCAGTTAAGCACATGCTGAAATACTAAGTCCTGCCTCAAACAAGGTAGAAAACAAGCAACATGGCCATCATATTGAAAATTAGTATGTAATGAAAAAAAAATCTACTTTTTCACAGTAGTTATACATGGGAAGATGAAAAAAGGGATGTGTTTTTATGCTGTCAGATAACCCTTAAATCATTTTTTATTTAAACATATTAGAGGTGAAAGGGGTTGCCCTTTATCAATCTTTCCAGCACAGAGAAGAAAGATGCATGTTAGTAAATGTTTTTCTTAATACATCTTCCATGACCGCACCAAAGAAGGTTGGCTTCACACCCTAATAGGGACAGGAAACACAAAGAGGTTAAAAGCTCCTCCCCTCCACCATCCGTCAGTGTTTTTCCTGTCCCTATGGTGTATGAAAGAGGTTAATTCTGAGGGACTCCGTGGTCAGTGGCAGGGTCCTACTAAGTTACTAACTGGGCAGTTGAGGTTGATCACATGGCCTTCTTCCTCTGTTACTGATCCTTTCTCCCCTAGACTCAGGATTTTCCACTTCCCCTGCGCATTCGGGTAACGCTAAAGTGTTTTGAGCTGGCTTTGTTCCTCATTTGTGAGCTCCCCAGTTGTAGTCTGTAGATCTTGCCTGGATTCATCCCGGCGGTGTGTCAGTCTTGCTTCCTGTCGTGCTGTGTGTCGGCTCAGCATGCATTCAGCGGCAAACTACGCGATCGGAATAGCGTGGCTTCAGACATGGGCATGGTCTTGGGTGGCTCTACGCTCCTTAGTGGTGGATGAAGTAGCAAGGTCCCTACGGCTACATTTAACCATTACAGCACCAGGCACCGTTTAGCGATTTTTAGCAAACGTTAGTTAAACGGCTGTAACGTTTTTATATGTTGGGCTAGCGGCGTGATTTTTTCAATGTTTTTTTTTATCATCAATGCAGATTTCTTTTCTTAGCATTTTTATACACATCATTTTTACCTTTTTTTAGCGTTTTTAGGCTTATAGTTGTAAAAAAACAGTAAAAAATATATGCTTTTTTACTTTTTTATTTGTGATCATCATTGTCTACCATAAATTTAGATAAATTAAATGCACCAGAATACAGCTCAGTACATATATACAGCACCAGAACAAAGCTCAGTACATTTATACAGCACCAGAACAAAGCTCATTGCAAAACTACAAAACCAGAACAAAGCTCAATACATAAATACAACACCAGAACTAAGCTCAGTATATATATACAGCCCCAGAACAAAGCTCAGTACATAAATACAGCACCAGAATAAAGCTCAGTACATATATACAGCACCTGAACAAAGCTCATACAAATATACAGCATCAGAACCAAGCTTAGTACATATATACAGCCCCAGAACCAAGATGAGTACATTTATACAGCACCAGAACAAAGCTCATTACATAAATACAAAACCAGAACCAAGCTCAGTACATAAATACAACACCAGAACCAAGCTCAGTACATATATGCAGCCCCAGAACCAAGGTCAGTAAAAATATACAGACTCAGAACCAAGGTCAGTACATATATACAGTCCCAGAAAAAAGCTCAGTACATATATGCAGCCCCAGAACCAAGGTCAGTAAAAATATACAGACTCAGAACCAAGGTCAGTACATATATACAGTCCCAGAAAAAATCTCAGTACATAAATACAGCACCAGAACAAAGCTCAGTACATATATACAGCACCAGAACAAAGCTCATACAAATATACAGCACCAGAGCAAAGCTCAGTACATATATACAGCCCCAGTACCAAGCTCAGTGCTTTTATACAGAACCAGAACAAAGCTCATACATAAATACAAAACCAGAACCAAGCTCAGTACATAAATACAACACCAGAACCAAGCTCAGTACATATAGACAGCCCCAGAACCAAGCTCAGTAAAAATATACAGACCCAGAACCAAGTTCAGTACATAAATACAGCACCAGAACAAAGCCCAGTATAACGTCTATGGCCGCAGACCATCGTCCTGACACACCCTGATGACAACGGCCATGGACAAGTGAATTCCGGGCGGCATCTCCCTCCTGGGAGACGCCTGCACTCCCACGCTCTGAGACTGGCTCCTGCAGGGTGTGTGAGCCAGCGCGTGCTCGGCCTTAAGGGGCCAGTATGCGCACATGCAGAATAGCTGCAAAATAGCCCAGAATGCCTCTGGACTATGAAAGGAACTCTGCCCTCCCAATCATTGCCTGAGCATTGTTGTGTTTCCCTAGTTTGTCTTTGCAATTGGTCTCCTAAGTGTTTTCCAGTTCCCAGTGTTTCCCGTTCCTGCTGCCTGTAGCCTATATCCCGTGCCTCTGTGCCTTGAAGAGTTGGAGTTATGTTGTGCTCTCCGCTGCATCTACTGTGTTGCACCCCGCCGGGCGTCTGTCTACTGCCGGAGCCTCATCTTAGCCTGAAACCACCGCTACTGTCTACATCGCCTCAGGTATCCTTTCAGAACTATAGACATTGCATATACCTGTTTGGCCAGCTGCTATCCCGCTACGCGTTACGGCCCAATGGGTCCACACCCTGACATACATAAATACAGCACCAGAACAAAGCTCAGTACATATATACAGCACCAGAACAGAGCTCATGCATATATACCGCACCAGAACAAAGCTCAGTACATATATACAGCTCCAGAACCATGCTCATACATATATACAGCACCAGAACCAAGCTCAGTACATATATACAGCACCAGAACAAAGCTCAGTACATAAATACAGCAGCAGCAAAAATACAGCTCCGCATAGAGATTATTTGCAAATTCAATTTAACCCCTGCCATATAAGTTTGTTGGACATAAAACGACAGCTCCCAGTATAGCCTGAACAATGATTAGGTCTATGCTGGGAGTTGTTGTTTTACAAAAATGAAAGTTACACCCATCATCTCGCTGAAGATCATACAGTGACTACAGTACTGATCAGTCACAGGGAGAATAAACATTTACATTGAGTGACTCACAGTTGACACCTCAGATTATTTTTAGTTCTTTTTATCTTTTCTTTTCCATCTGGTCCAGACCTCTGGGATGACTTCTCCCGGCTACAGCCCATTTCTGAAGAGTTTGCCACTCAGATGTCTTCGGCTATTCACTTTCCTCACATTTCCGCATCTATAAACGAAGGTCAAATTCTCATAGCGCCACACTCTATGTCCCTGAATATAATAGTGCTACACACTGTGCCCCTGAATATAATAGTACCATACACTGTCCCCATGAATTAAATTGTATCAAACACTGTAAAGTAAAACACCACACATACTAACAATGCCCCCTGTAGATAGTGCCAGTCACAATGCCACCAGTAGGTAGCGCCAGTCACAATGTTACCTGTAGATAGCGCCAGTCACAATGCCCTCTGTAGATAATGCCAGTCACACTGCCCTCTGTTGATAATGTCAGTCACAATGCCCCCTTTAGATAATACCAGTCACACTTCCTTTTGTAGATAATGCCAGTCTCACTGCCCTTTGTAGATAATGCCAGTAACACTTCCCTCTGTAGATAGCGCTAGTCACACTGCCCTCTGTAGATAGCACCAGTCACAATGCCTTCTGTAGATAATGCCAGTCACAATGCCCCCTGTAGATGCCAGCCACAATCCCCCCTGTAGATAGTGCCAGTCACAATGCCCTCTGTAGAAAAAGCCATTCACAATGCCCCCTGTAGATAATGCTAGTCACAATGCACCATGTAGATAGTGCCAGTCACAATGCCCCCTGTAGATATTGCCCAGTGTAGATAGTGCCCCCTGTAGGTAATGCCAGTCACAATGCCCCCTGTAGATAGTGCCAGTCACAATGCCCCCTGATGATATTGCCCATTGTAAATAGTGCCCGCTGTAGATATTGCCCCCAACGCTGTCCCCACGCCGTCCTCCAGTGACAATACACTGGTCAGTAACCAGGCAGCGTCATCCGGAGGTAACGGCGCAATCGGCATAATGACGTCATCACGCCGATCGAGTCATTGTTAAAGTGCCGAATGACGAGGTGGGAGCTGATAGTTCCCGTCTCGCCAGCGCAATAGTAATCAATTGTTTTTGCGTGCTAAGGATGCAAAAACAATTGGGTGAGAGGTCCCGCCTCACCCCAGTTCTCTGAATCGGCTGTAATTTTAACAACCGGTTTGGGAGAACCAGGGTGGTGAACTGGACGCCCTTCCGTCCTCGGGCCCTGGACACTTGCCCAGATTGCCCTAATGGTAATCCGTCCCTGTTAAGGTCTGTCCCTTAAAGGTCAGAAAATACCTTTGGGGGACTTTATTTATTCATTATATTTTTTTTTACATTATACTTTTTCAATGTAACAGGCGCAGTTCAGCATCCCCGGTTACAGGGAAAACAAGCTTAAACCTGCGCCGGATATATACAGTGGGCGGTCCTCAACCGGTTAAAAGTTGCCCTGACTGGAGGATACTTCACCTAAGACAGGACATGAATATTTCTCCTTGTTCCCACCATGCCTGAGGTAGAAGATGCTCCCTTCTACTCTGATCCTACTGAAATTAAATGTTCGCGGATCTTAAATTAAGTAAGAAACGTGTATTTCCTATCCATGAAAACATACAAGACTTAATTGAAGATGAATGGGACTTTACTAAAAAAAAAAGCGTTGAACTATTCCAGGGGAGCTAAAAGGAAGATTCCCTTTTAAAGGTGATGAGATAAAAACCTGGATGGAAATGACAAAAATCAACATCCAAGTGGCTAAAGTAGCAAAGAAAACTACACTTCCCTTTGAGGACTTATCTAAACTAAAGGACCCCGTGGATAGAAAAGCATAAATTAAATAAAGTACTGGGATACCTCAGCAGCATTATTAAAAACTAATGTAGCTTCCATGTGTGTAGTTAGATCCATGTTCTCAGTTAGAGAATCATCTAAGAGAAGGTATCACTAGAGAGGGAATCCTATCATCCCTCCCACTTCTCCACAGAGCTACTAAATTTTTCGCAGATGCTTCTGCAGAGTCTGTTTGAGTAGCCGCCAGAGCTTCTGGTTTGTCCAATAAAGCTAGGCGCACCTTATGGCTAAAGATGTGGAGTGGAGACACTTTCTCAAAATCTAAACTGTGCATTATTTCCTTTCAAGACAAGTATGTATATGTACTTGAGAAGAACAATGCTGTACCTGAACCAAAAAATATTAAAAAATATTTGTCCAACCCGTAATCAACCTCAACAATACAAAGGAAAAGCTAAAACAGGAAGATGGACCCAGGGCGAGCCTTAGGGGTGTGCGAGCTGTGCGAGCACACAGGGTGCTGCCCCCCCCAAGCATGTAGGGTGTGCCACAGGGCTCTGCCTCTACTCTGTGCTCTGTTTTTGGTTACACACATGGACTAAGAGCCGAGGAACAAGAGAAGAGGAGGAAGCTCTGCCCACAGCCTGTCCTGCACGAAGCTTGTGATCCTGTCAGCATGGAGAGATGGTAAGTGTCTGTGTGTCTCTGTGTGTATATCCTATATATCCTGCTGCCCCTATATATCCTGATGCCCCTATATATCCTGCTGCCCGTATATACCCTGCAGCCCCTATATACCCCGCTGCCCCTATATATCGTGCTGCACCCTGTATATCCTACTGCCCCTTATATACTCTGCTGCCCCCTATATGCACTGCTGCCCCTATATAACCTGCTGCCCCTTATATAACCTGCTGCCTCCTATATACCCTGCTGCCCCTTATATACCCTGCTGTCCCAATATACCCTGCTGCCCCTAATATACCATGCTGCCCCCTATATACCCTGCTGCCCCTTATATACCCTGCTGCCCCTTATATACCCTGCTGCCCCTTATATACTCTGCTGCTCCTTATATACTCTGTTGCCCCTTATATACTCTGCTGCTTCTTATATACACTGCTGCCCCTTATATACCCTGCTGCCCCTTATATACTCTGCTGCCCTTATATATATGCCTCTGTGTGTGTGTTTATATGTGTCTCTGGGTATATTTATAATCTACAACATTATCTGTACTCAGAGAGTTATCACTGTTTTATCAGCGGTGTTACATAGGACTGCAGGTAACATTTACTGCATTATCTGTATTCAGAGAGTTATCACTGTGTGTTATATGTGGTGTTACATATGACTGCAGGTAACATCTATGACATTATCTTTACTCAGAGAGTTATCACTGTGTTATCAGCGGTGTTACATAGGACTGCAGGTAACATTTATTGCATTATCTGTATTCAGAAAGTTATCACTGTGTGTTATATGTGGTGTTACATAGGACTGCAGGTAACATGTATGACATTATCTGTACTCAGAGAGTTATCACTGTGTTATCAGTGGTGTTACATAGGACTGCAGGTAACACTACTACATTATCTGTACTCAGAGAGTTATCACTCTGTGTTATCTGTGGTGTTACATAGGACTGCAGATAACATAGACTACATTATCTGTACTCAGAAAGTTATCACTGTGTTATCTGTGGTGTTACATAGGACTGCAGGCAACATCTACTGCATTATCTGTACTCAGTTATTACTGTGTGTTATCTGTGGTGTTACATAGGACTGCAGGTAACATCTACTATATTATCTGTACTCAGTTATTACTGTGTGTTATCTGTGGTGTTACATAGGACTGCAGGTAACATGTACTACATTATCTGTACTCAGAGTTATCACTCTGTGTTATCTGTGGTGTTAGCAAAACCTAAAGTTTGGAGTCTGACACACCAAAATAGTATTAAAACAAATAAACTTTATTGAATTCATCTACAATAAAATATTATTAAAAACAGAGATGATTTCCACAGTGCAGAAAGACAACCAGGTTAATTATACATAATACATCCAAATACATGAGTAATAGGCGACATAATTTGAACACAGAAATAGATTAACAGTGTATTACAATTTGTATACAGTACATATATATATATATATATATATATATATATATATTTCTGATATATTATCAGGCAAGAGAACATGTTCAGCAAGGAATTTAATTATTATTATAATTCGAATGAGAGAATAAATTAAATATGGAAAAATGAGTGTAACTCAATACCCCTGAATAAAGCCAAATGTACAAGGCAATAGTACTATACGCGAGCAAAACACGTAGCTAAGTTAGACCAAGTAGAAACATATCAGAGGTGCAAGATCAGGGCAAAAAGCTATGTTGACAGGCACCAATAAAACACTTAGTGTGAGAATGGGTTTACAGTCCTGAAAAAGCCTTTTTGCTAAGAAAAAATACACATGCTGAGGAGGAACTCATACCCATCGTGACAATTGCCGTCCCTGGTGTCAACCCCGACACGTGTTTCGTCTCAGTTATTACTGTGTGTTATCTGTGGTGTTACATAGGACTGCAGGTAACATCTACTACATTATCTGTACTCAGTTATTACTGTGTGTTATCTGTGGTGTTACATAGGACTGCAGGTAACATGTACTACATTATCTGTACTCAGAGTTATCACTCTGTGTTATCTGTGGTGTTACATAGGACTGCAGATAACATAGACTACATTATCTGTACTCAGAAAATTATCACTGTGTTATCTGTGGTGTTACATAGGACTGCAGGTAACGTCTACTACATTATCTGTACTCAGAAAGTTATCACTGTGTTATCTGTGGTATTACATAGGACTGCAGGCAACATCTACTGCATTATCTGTACTCAGTTATTACTGTGTGTTATCTGTGGTGTTACATAGGACTGCAGGTGACATCTACTACATTATCTGTACTCAGTTATAAGTGTGTGTTATCTGTGGTGTTACATAGGGCTGCACGTGAAATCTACGACATTATCTGTACTGGGTATATATGGGTCTGTTTGTGAATGTGTCTGTGCTTGTATATATGTGCCTTTTATGTATTTGTATATGTCCCTGTCTGTGTATTTATCTGCCTGTGTGTGTGTGTGTGTGTGTGTGTGTGTGTGTGTATATGTGTCTGTACGTCTATATATTTACCTGTATGTATATATTCCAGATGTGTGTATGTATATTTGCCTGTATGTCTAAATATATGTATTTATATATGTACAGTATATATGTTCCAGTATGTGCGTGTCTATATATATATGGTTAATTTTTGGTTTGTGTAGGGGGCGGCAATAGAGAGTCCCGCACAGGGCGCCATCCGCCCTGGATGGAGCTACCCCAAAGGAGGCAGAGGGAGGAACATCTTACTTAACCCTAATAGATCCAATGAGGGCAAACAATGATGCTGAATCTGTGGGAGGAAGAATTTTAAGATTTCACGATCAGTGGGAAGATATAACATCCAACTAATGGATTTTAAAGACGATAAAAGAAGGCTACACAGTAGAATTTTCTACCTATCCTCCTACAAAATTGCTGATAACCAGGTTGCATTCTACAGTTCTTCAATAAGCACTGAAAATAGGCCCTCAGAAAATCCTACTGATAAAAGTCATATCCTCAGTTTCAAATGCTGAACAGGGATTTGGTTATTATTCTCACCTTTTCCTTGTAGAGAAACCAAATAGGCCTTTCAGAATTATAATAAATGTAAAACCCTTAAACAAATATGTAATTTATCATCAGTTCAAAATGGAGTCAATAAAGTCCAGCATTCTATTGAGAGGGAAAGACTAGACTGCTGATTTCTACAATCGACCTTCAGGATGCGTATTATCATATACCCATTCATCCTCTTTATCACAAGTTTCTGACATTTGCAATCATTTAAAATCAAAAGATCTGTAATTTCAAGTTAAATCCCCACCATACAGAATATCTTTTGCTCCCTGAAGATTGACCAATTGTATGGCAGAGGTAATTGCATTTCTCAGTAGAAAGAACATCAACATCTTCTTATGTATCTGGACAATCTCCTGGTAATAGCTTCATCAGCAACTCTTCTCTTTATTCTTCTAGAGAAGACTCGCCAGACACTGGAAAACCTGGATTGGATAATAAACCACGAAAAGTCCGATTTTCTTCCCTCAACCAGCAAGATTTTTCTGACGACCCTATTAGATTTCCACATTCAGATGTATTTTGTCCCACAAGACAAAAAGCTTTGGATCACAAGAAAAATATCTTTCTTCCAAGAGCAGACACAAGTGTCCCTGACAGAGGCCCTCTGATGGTATGTATTCAAGCGGTTGCTTGGTGTCAAAGCCATGCAAGTCTTCTACAAGCTCTAATTTTAACAAGAATTCCTTGTTCTTAGAGAAGAAGAAATGTCTAAAAAGGGGGTTCTTTGGCACCAGTTTCCAGTAGTAACCTTAATCACTGATGGCAGCAAAAGAGTATGAGGAGCCCTTGTTCTACACCAATCCTTCCAGGACACCTAGCCTTAGTTGATGCTGCAACTCTCATCAAACTTTTGAGAAGAACTGCATGCAGTATTAGGCTGGGTTCACACAGAGTTTTTTGCAGGTGGAAAATCTGCCTCAAAATTCCGTTTGGAAGTTTGAGGCAGATTTTCCTCTGCCCGCACGTCGATTTTCGCTGTGTTTTTTGCCCGCGGCCATTGAGCGCCGCAGGCATAAAACGCCGTGAAATACACTTTCTCTGCCTCTCATTGTCAATGGGAGGTCAGAGGCGTAATCACGCGAAGATAGGGCATGTCCCATCTCTCTCCCGCAAGCCGATTTTACCACTCGCGGGAGAAAACCGCCCCCGCCTCCCATTGAAATCAATGGGAGGCATTTTCGGCCATTTTTTGGCGAGTTTTGCGGAGCGGTTTCCGCACCAAAAAACTTGTCAAAAAACTCTGTGTGAACCCAGCCTTAGAAGTCCTAAAAGTATCAGTGCATCTGATAAGAGCTATGTATGTCAGTGTATATTGGACAATATAACAACAGTGGCTCATCTTTGCCATCAAGGGGGCATCAAACAAAAGAATCTACAAATTCTATCAACAAAAATATCATTTTGGGCAGAGACCCGACTACTATTGCTCTCAGCAATTCATCAAAGCATCCTTGAATGTTAAAACAGATTACCTGAGTCGCAAAGATTTAAATCCAGGGGAATGGAGTCTGAAAGACAGAGTTTTCCAAATAATAGCAGAAAATTGGGGACATCACAAAGCAGACCTGTTTGCATCCCAGAATAATTCCAAGGTTCCTCCAATGTCTTCCCTGAGTCAAAATAATTCTATTAGTCCCCTTATGGCCAAAAGGTGCCTGGTTTGTGCTGCTAAACAGTCTAAAGTTGGAAAACCCTCTAATTCAGTCACTCAGGACTTGTTGCACCAGGGTCCAATTTATCACTCGGAACCCACAAAAACTACAGCTGGCTGCTTGGCTTCTGAAAGCCTAATTTTAATCGGTAGTGGTCTGTCGGATGTGGTTATTTTCACACTCCAAAACATTAGGAAGAAAAATACTGATGCAATCTATACCAAGGTTTGGAGAAATTTTGTTTCATGGTATGGCAATTATTCACTAGATTCCCTTCGCCCAGAGGTGTCCAAAATTCTGGATTTCTTACAAACATGGCTTATGAAACGGTTAAAGCCAAGTACATTCAAGGTCCAAATCTCAGTCTTAAATAAAAACATTTACCAAGCTCTTGCCAACCATCGCTGGGTGAAATGTTTTTTGAAAGCAGCTAGCAGACTTACTCCAAAAACATTTAATCTTTTTCTTTCCTGGGATCTCAATATTGTTTTTAAGGGTCTATCTATGTCTCTCTTTGAACCATCAACTGGTTGAGATCTCAGAAGGCTATCATGGAATGCGGCCTTCCTTGT
Source organism: Rhinoderma darwinii (assembly GCF_050947455.1). NCBI lineage: Eukaryota > Metazoa > Chordata > Amphibia > Anura > Rhinodermatidae > Rhinoderma > Rhinoderma darwinii. The sequence goes on along the minus strand of NC_134688.1, from coordinate 252,388,447 downwards.
CGCTATCACCACAGCCAGAAAGGTAGGTGAAATTCAAGCTTTGTACATTAGAGAAACTTATTTGAAAATACTGGATGATAGGATTATCCTGCTCCTAGACCCTTCATTTCATACAAAGGTGGTCTCAGAGTTTCATATGTCACGAGACATCATCCTGTTGTCTTTATGTCAAAATCCTTCTAATCAAAGAAGAAGAATTTCATACTTTAGATGTTCACAGAATAATTCTCGAAACCTCTGAGAAAAGACCACAATGTATTTGTCAAATTTTAGAGTACCAATAAAGAAAGGGAAGTGTGAAAAACAACAATTTCTAACTGGATCAAAAAAGGACTCTATAAAGCTTTTGCAGCCCAAGAGTTAAAAGAAAAGATTAGAGCCCATTACACTCAGGCTGTATCAGTTACCTGGGCTGAGAAGTCTAATGCCCCCATCAAGTAGATCTGCAAAGCTGCTACCTGGTCCTTGGTCTATATCTTTTCAAGACACTACAGATTCGATTTAATGTCAGTAAAAGTATCTTTAGGAGGAAATTTTTCAAGCAATTGTCCCTCCCTAGGTAGAATCATTATTTTGCATTCTCCTGTGGTGCTGTCATGGGGATGTATTAAGAAAATAGAATTAGTTCTAACAGGTAATTCTGTTTCGAGTAATCCTCCATGACAGCATGTATCTTATATATCCTTTCGTGTAAATAAATCTGACTGAGCATTTGCCTGTTTAGTTATTTGAAATACACTGATGGATGGAGATGGGGAGGGGATAGTAACCTCTTTGTGTTTTCTGTCCCTATTAGGGCATTGAGCCAGCCTCCTGTGGTACTGTCATGGAGGATTACTAGAAACCAAATTACCACTAAAAACAAATTTTATTTTTTCTCGTGAATCCCTCATAGTTATGCCAATTATGTCTATGTATGCTCACCTTAATGAGTTTTATACTTATAGTGATTGATGACATATCACAGAGATAAGAGATAAGTATGTGATCTGTGTGGGTCCAGCTCCCGAGAACTTCGAAGCAATCATAAGACCATAGGGGCTGCTGCGCTCGATGGATCACTTTTATAATCAATTTTTTAATTGCATTTTTTGGTCTGCATTATAAGTGGAAATGCTAGGCAGCTAAACCATTGCTGCAGGTGAGGAATCTGCTTTGTCTCTCCTTAAAACAGGTTTGGGGTGGTCAGTTGAGGTCAGGTAAGCTTTGCGAGCATCAGTTGAAGCAGGCAAAGGAAAATAGATGGTAATTTAGCAAAAATAGCCGGGTAGATGAGAGAACCTGTAGAGAAACATGACTGAGTCGGAGCACTTAGATCAATTTACATAATTGATAAACAGATACATCGCAGTCAAGTCATTTTTTTATTCACATACCTATAATTTATGAAATTATAGCTACATAAAGTAACACAAAAAAACCGAATCCCATTTTCATGCATGTTCTATACACTTTATAAGCCACCCTGGACAAATGGAATTTGCAATAGCTGCTTCAGAAATCTGGATAATATAAAAGGCATATGGACGTAAAACAAATACTTGATTCTCTTTCTTATTCGTAAGCCAAATACTTATGCTAGGTATGAGTGGATCTTGAAGTTCTTTGCATAATATGATATGATAAGTGTTTAAAGTACTATAACATTCTGCTATGTATTAATATTAATTCTATAAAATATTACTGATAATAAACAACAAAACCAAAACAAAAACTAATAATTTTTTAGTCATTGCAAAATTAAAACTAATAGCTTTCTTTCTCAGATTGCAATTTCTATAAGAGAAAGAATGACCACACAAATAGGGGCTTTATATGATTGCAGTTTTTTTTTAACTAATCGAAATCTTGAGCTTTGTGGTAGATTTCTTTATGGCAGGAACAACTTGCTAAAATGTATTTCTGGAGAATGCTGGGTTAATACATTTGCTTTAAAGATGCTTAAAATTCTATCAGAAATATATCATAGCAGACCTGCGCAATTAAATTGTGGGTCAGAATACCAATTATTATGCCTCTTGGAATGATATGTTAGAGGTAAGGGCAATTAAGAGCATGAAAGAGGCAATAGCAGAGGCTTGGAGTATGGCAAGGAAAGATAGAGCAAAATAATGGATCTCTAATAGCCCTCCATGCCCCGTGGGTTGTACTAGACAACTTAATTACTATAAACAATTGATTTAATTTGGTCTATAAAAAAAAAAAAGCTAAGAAAAATCTCTCATTTGTACTAATTATTAATTTTTAAAATGAAAACACACACAATATATATATATATGTCACGGCTGTGGGGATGTGGACCCACTAGGCCGCTCCGCCGTAGCAGAGCAGCAGCTGACCAAGCAAAAGTCAATAATAGTCTCTAGGTCAAGAGTACCTGGATAGATGATTTGGCAAATACTCGGCGTGGTGGTAGAAAGTAGGCGTAGCAGACACGTGGCATAGCAGACACGTGGCACAGATGACCCTTGACACAGAAGACATTTCGCACAGATGACACTTAGCACAGATGACACTTGGCACAGATGATACTTGGCACAGATGACACTTGGCACAGATGACTCTCTCGACTCCGACACTAGATAACACACTGGATCAAACAAAATTGTTGGATACGGGATACAGGAAACAGGAACACTGGATACAGGATACAACTAAGGGACCATTTGCAAAGACTAATATGGGCAGACACAACAACGCTCAGGCAAGGAGAGGAAGGGCAAAGCACTTTTTAAAGTCCAGGATGTATTAGGGATTGATTAGGGAACTTTGCACAGGTGCACGCGCTGGCTCTCTAAGGCCATGAACGAGCGCGTGCACCCTACAGAATTCAGTGGGGAAGCTGGAGCTGCGTGTGCCGACGTCTCTGGGGAGGGTGAAGCCGGAATGAAGAGTGTGTCCTGCGGTCGCAGCTGCCGGTAAGTAGGGTGTGCCGGAGGTCAGCAGGCACAGCAGTACCCCCCTTATGCCCCCTCTTCTTAGGTCCAGAGTGTAAAAGGAACTTCTTAATCAGAGCTGGAGCATCAATGTTCTCTTCAGGCTCCCAAGACCTCTCCTCAGGACCAAACCCTTTGCAGTCCACCAGAAAGAAAGTCTTTCCTCCTGCTCTCTTAAAGTCCAGGATATCCTTTACCTCAAAGGTGTAAGAATAACCGCTAGGAGCAACTGCAGAACCAGGGGATTTGCTGTAACGGTTCGGGACCACAGACTTAAAGGGAATGTGTCGCTTTAAAAATTTCTTTTTTTCAGTTAAACAATTAGTATTTGAGTGATTACACATTGTTTTAATTGTTTCAATTTTTTCACAAGTCAGGAAATATTATAAATTAGATTCTAATTTATAACATTTCCATGTGCTGGGCACTAGAGGGAGCAGTTCCCAAAATTGCAGCATCGTCACTGTGGTAAAGCAACCTCATTGATTTATTATGCAAATTTGGGGTGGACACACTCTCCTCTAGTGTCCTCACACAATCCCCCCTCCCTTCTTTTGGCTAGTGACAGGAGAAGGAAGGGTTTGAATCTTCCTCCTACACTGTGTGCCGCCATTTTCTGAGCGACTGCACAGTGTAGGAGGATTAGATACGGGGCTCAGCAGACAGTATCACACAAACATAATACACACATCACATACACGAACATAGATTACCTGCCTCCGCTGGTCTACGCTCCTATTCCTTGCGCCTGAACATATGGCCGGAAGCCGCGGCCAGAAGTCGTCATCTTACTGTTCGGCAGCGGCTTCCGGTCCACATGAAAATGGCGCCGGATTTCGCTCTGCGAACGAGCTTTGTTTTGGTCTGTGTGGGAGCGGCGCATTCTCTATGGGGTTGTGTGTGCCTTATTCCATCTCTGTATGTGTCGTTAATCGATGAAAGAAAAATGTCAGCCCCCATAGAGAAGTACATTTTGAACACAGTAAAAATTAGAACGTGACAAAAACACTAATAAATAAACTTTTTGTTTATATTTTATTAACCCCTTCCCGACATGACATACAGTTAAGTCATAGCCGGGTAGGGGAAGTATGGAGCGGGCTCACGGAGTGAACCCGCTCCATACGATGTGGGTGTCGGCTGTATGTTACAGCCGACACTTCAGAGTAACGAGGGGCATCGCGCTCGAGCGCGATCCCGCTCGTTTAACTCGTTAAATGCTGCGGTCAATAGCAACCGCAGCATTTAAATAGGGCTTAATAGATGCCTGTCAGAATCACGATATACTGCAATACATTAGTATTGCAGTATATAGTGTAAGCGATCTAACGATCGCTGGTTGAAGTCCCCTAGTGGGACTAATAAAAAAAGTAAAAATTAGTTAAATAAAGGTTTTTTTTTGTGTAAAAAATAAAAAAAAAGTAAAAAAAAAACCCTTTTCCCATTTTCCCCCTAGAGCATAGTAAAAAAATAAATAAATAAACATAATTTGTATCGCCGTGTCCGTAAAAGTCTGAACTATTACAATATATCATTATTTAACCCGCACGGTGAACGGTGAACAAAAACAAAATGTAAACGCCAGAATGTCTATTTTTAAAAACTACAGCTTATCCCGCAAAAAATAAGCCCTCATACCACTTAATCAACAGAAAAATAAAAAAGTTATGGCTCTCGGAATTTGGCGACACAAAATAAATTTTCTTTTTTACACTTAAGAGTTTTACTTGTAAAAGTAGTAAAATATAGAAAAAACGATATATATTTGTAGTCATACATAATCGTATTGACCCACAGAATAATGTTAACATGTTGTTTTAATTGCACAGTGAATTCCGTAAAAACGGCGCGCAAAAAACCATGGAGGAATCGCTGTTTTTTTCATTTTCTACCCCACAATTAATTATTTCCCCGTTTCCTAGTACATTATGTGGCAAAATAAATGGTGCTACAAAAAACTACAACTCGTCCCGCAAAAATCAAGCCCAGGGAGCGAATTTGTGGCAAGGGATATTCAGATGAATGTTCCTTGAAGAGAGCCAGACCTTGACTCTAGGGAGAAACTAAGAAGGAACCATTCTCCTCTTATCGGCATATGCTTTCATGCGATCAACTGCTTGAAGGATGGTGGACTTGGTTTGTTGCCAGACGTGAATAAAACTCCAGAATGAAGAATTGGCAGCAGGCACTTTCGACATAGTTGGCACCGGAAGAGAAACTCATGGATGCTGACTGTATACAATATCATACACATAGGTCTCAGCAGGACGGTTATTAGTGGGCTAGGTGTCTTTAAATCCAGATTACCACCTCCCAAGTATTAAATAGAAACTTTGCACTTATATATACACTACCGTTCAAAAGTTTGGGGTCACCCAGACAATTTTGTGTTTTCCATGAAAACTCACACTTATATTTATCAAATGAGTTGCAAAATGACTAGAAAATATAGTCAAGACATTGACAAGGTTAGAAATAATGATTTTTATTTGAAATAATAATTTTCTCCTTCAAACTTTGCTTTCGTCAAAGAATGCTCCATTTGCAGCAATTACAGCATTGCAGACCTTTGGCATTCTAGCTGTTAATTTGCTGAGGTAATCGGGAGAAATTTCACCCCATGCTTCCAGAAGCCCCTCCCACAAGTTGGATTGGCTTGATGGGCACTTCTTGCGTACCATACGGTCAACCTGCTCCCACAACAGCTCTATGGGTTTGAGATCTGGTGACTGCGCTGGCCACTCCATTACAGATAGAATACCAGCTGCCTGCTTCTTCCCTAAATAGTTCTTGCATAATTTGGAGGTGTGCTTTGGGTCATTGTCCTGTTGTAGGATGAAGTTGGCTCCAATCAAGCGCCGTCCACAGGGTATGGCATGGCGTTGCAAAATGGAGTGATAGCCTTCCTTATTCAAAATCCCTTTTACCTTGTACAAATCTGTGCCCTGAAGGCCACTCTGCCCTGAAGGCCAGCATCCCAGAGTCGCCTCTTCACTGTAGACGTTGACACTAGCGTTTTGCGGGTACTATTTAATGAAGCTGCCAGTTGAGGACCTTTGAGGTGTCTATTTCTCAAACTAGAGACTCTAATGTACTTGTCTTGTTGCTCAGTTGTGCAGTGGGGCCTCCCACTTCTCTTTCTACTCTGGTTAGAGCCTGTTTGTGCTGTCCTCTGAAGGGAGTAGTACACACCGTTATAGGAAATCTTCAGTTTCTTCGCAATTTCTCGCATGGAATAGCCTTCATTTCTAAGAACAAGAATAGACTGTCGAGTTTCACATGAAAGCTCTATTTTTCTAGCCATTTTGAGAGTTTAATCGAACCCACAAATGTAATGCTCCAGATTTTCAACTAGCTCAAAGGAAGGTCAGTTTTATAGCTCCTCTAAACAGCAAAACTGTTTACAGCGGTGCTAACATAATTGCACAAGGGTTTTCAAGTGTTCTCTAATCATCCATTAGCCTTCTAACACAGTTAGCAAACACAATGTACCATTAGAACACTGGAGTGATGGTTGCTGGAAATGGGCCTCTATACACCTATGTAGATATTGCATTAAAAAACAGACGTTTGCAGCTAGATTAGTCATTTAGCACATTAACAATGTATAGAGTGTATTTCTGATTAATTTAATGTTATCTTCATTGAAAAAAACTGTGCTCTTCTTTCAAAAATAAGGAAATTTCTAAGTCACCCTAAACTTTTGAACGGTAGTGTATACACAAAGAAAGGAGTCGTATACTATTACCAGTATTTCAAAAAGTAGGGAAAATAAATCACAATTTTATTAAATAACACTTATTAAAATTTTGCAAATAGAATATTGCATATAGAATTTGAATCAATAACTGTATATGGGCTACATACAGAGCAATAACACATAAAGATAGCAACAGAGTCTCATATACAAAGGGCTAGTGCACCATATCAGGGTTAACTATAATTATAAAGTTTTACACAGAGCATATGTATAAGATACACGCTGTGCATGCAGAATAAGTCTATAGAGGAGATGAAGCGGTACTATAAGTATTACGTGCGTGCTACTCAGTAAATCACATTGAATAACATGTTTGTGAGAATCTATATGCACTGTCATATAGAGGGAGTGACCCCTCACACTTTAAAGAGGAAAGTGTCTCCTAAGGATAAGTGTATAGACAATTGTAGATAAAATAGCTTACCCATACTAGTCGTGTTTCCTGTATCCTGTATGCCAAGAATGCGCCCTGACGCGCGTTTCCCGTGGTTAGCTTTATCAAGGGGTATTAAAGCAGTGTTGATAGAACAGTTTAAATACAGTGCGAGATTAGTCAAGTGATGTGTAAAGAACCAATGAGATGCCTTATCGGCGGCGCATGCGTGCCAAGCGAAATATCACTTGAGCAAAGCCCCAAGACGTCAAGACCATACTGCGCACGCGCGGCTCCAGAAACTGCACAGGTATAATTGACAGCCAGAGCAAAAAACTCTGGGAGAGATCACCTGACGCTCAATGCACAACCCGAGGTATTTCATGTTATATTCAAAGTATAGTGTGTACTATATATAGATTTAGAGGTCACACGATACCAAAGAAAAGTGATGTAAAAGAATATAATATGTATTATTCTAAATTACAACAAATCCTCATCCATAGAAATATAAGTCACTAAGACAATAAAAGAATAAGGGGGTGTTAGGGTGAAATATAATCACTTTCATTAAATAAAAAAATTATTATAATAACAATTCTTATAATGTGATAGAAATATACAGTGAAGGAAATAAGTATTTGATCCCTTGCTGATTTTGTAAGTTTGCCCACTGTCAAAGACATGAACAGTCTAGAATTTTTAGGCTAGGTTAATATTACCAGTGAGAGATAGATTATATATATAAAAAAAAAAAAAGAAAATCACATAGTCAAAATTATATATATTTATTTGCATTGTGCACAGAGAAATAAGTATTTGATCCCCTACCAACCATTAAGAGTTCAGCCTCCTCCAGACCAGTTACACGCTCCAAATCAACTTGGTGCCTGCATTAAAGACAGCTGTCTTAAATGGTCACCTGTATAAAAGACTCCTGTCCACAGACTCAATTAATCAGTCTGACTCTAACCTCTACAACATGGGCAAGACCAAAGAGCTTTCTAAGGATGTCAGGGACAAGATCATAGACCTGCACAAGGCTGGAATGGGCTACAAAACCATAAGTAAGACGCTGGGTGAGAAGGAGACAACTGTTGGTGCAATAGTAAGAAAATGGAAGACATACAAAATGACTGTCAATCGACATCGATCTGCGGCTCCATGCAAAATCTCACCTCGTGGGGTATCCTTGATCCTGAAGAAGGTGAGAGCTCAGCCGAAAACTACACGGGGGAACTTGTTAAGGATCTCAAGGCAGCTAGGACCACAGTCACCAAGAAAACCATTGGTAACACATTACGCCGTAATGGATTAAAATCCTGCAGTGCCCGCAAGGTCCCCCTGCTCAAGAAGGCACATGTACAGGCCCGTCTGAAGTTTGCAAATGAACATCTGGATGATTCTGAGAGTGATTGGGAGAAGGTGCTGTGGTCAGATGAGACTAAAATTTAACTCTTTGGCATTAACTCAACTCGCCGTGTTTGGAGGAAGAGAAATGCTGCCTATGACCCAAAGAACACCGTCCCCACTGTCAAGCATGGAGGTGGAAACATTATGTTTTGGGGGTGTTTCTCTGCTAAGGGCACAGGACTACTTCACTGCATCAATGGGAGAATGGATGGAGCCATGTACCGTCAAATCCTGAGTGACAACCTCCTTCCCTCCACCAGGACATTAAAAATGGCTCGTGGCTGGGTCTTCCAGCACGACAATGACCCGAAACATACAGCCAAGGCAACAAAGGAGTGGCTCAAAAAGAAGCACATTATGGTCATGGAGTGGCTTAGCCAGTCTCCAGACCTTAATCCCATCGAAAACTTATGGAGGGAGCTGAAGATCCGAGTTGCCAAGCGACAGCCTCGAAATCTTAATGATTTACAGATGATCTGCAAAGAGGAGTGGGCCAAAATTCCATCTAACATGTGTGCAAACCTCATCATCAACTACAAAAAACGTCTGACTGCTGTGCTTGCCAACAAGGGCTTTGCCACCAAGTATTAAGTCTTGTTTGCCAAAGGGATCAAATACTTATTTCTCTGTGCACAATGCAAATAAATATATATAATTTTGACAATGTGATTTTCAGTTTTTGTTTTTTTATATACTCTATCTCTCACTGGTAAAATTAACCTAGCCTAAAAAGTCTAGACTGTTCATGTCTTTGACAGTGGGCAAACTTACAAAATCAGCAAGGGATCAAATACTTATTTCCTTCACTGTAATATGTAAATAAACTCAAATTATTATTACATAGTGTAAATCACCAACATAATAGTGCAAAATATATATATATGAAATTAATTACGAGTTTAAAAAATAAACAATATCAAAAGTGTATAAATTAGGGCTTTACCCAAAAATAGCAATGTCACATAAAATGCATAAAGTCAGTGAATGGTAATGAGCTTAGCACAGTACCTGATTACAAAGAAACTAATAAGTAAATTGTGCAAAATGTATACAATATAGAACGGAGAGGAAGCAGTTGACTCACTTGTATGGTTGTTGTGTGAGAATTCCCAAGGCAGAAGCTGTACCCAGTTGTCATGTTGGACAGAGACATAATGACGGAGATAATTTTCTAGTATTTGGTTGATCCTTTCCACTTGACCATTAAGACTGTGGGTGATAGGCAAAAGAAAAGTCCAGCTTCACATCTAAAATATAACACAGGGCTCTCCAGTATTTAGATGTGAACTGTACACCGCGATCAGAAACAATATGAAGAGTTAGTCCATGTAGATGAAAGATGTGTTGGATCAACAGGTCTGCCAGACGAGGAGCTGCAGGAAGGCCTGTTAAAGGAACAAAATGTGCCATCTTGGAGAAACGGTCCACTACTACCCAGATTGTAGTACATCCAGCAGAAGGGGGAAGGTCAGTGATAAAGTCCATGTGTTGCCAGGGAGCGACAGGCACCGGTAGAGGTTGGAGCAGACCAGCAGGTTTAGAATGAGAAAACTTGTTTAGGGCACAATTAGCACAGAAGGAAACAAAGTCCATGACTTGCCTAAGTAGAGTCGTGTGTTATTGAACCTTCACTTATCCCTTCTTTTTCCCCACCCCTACCTTTGAGAAAAAGACACGTGACAACCGAGGTTGGATGTGAAATGGCCACAGCAGCCGTTTATTAATTTTCACAGTTTTTAAAATGCAATTTTGATCCGAAACATTCGGATAACTAATTAGGAATCCAACCAGAGAATTCCTCCTAATAATTCACATGACCCAACATGGGTCAGAATCATAAATAACAATTAACGTTAACATTAATCCGAGCAGCGGAAGTCCTTGAAGCCATTTTTTAGATATGCTTTTTACCTCGAGTTAGACATCTGCAACACCACCAACACATTACCTCCAGCCGTAAACCAGCTCGGAGGCACCGCTCACCTCTGCAGAATGGCTCCAACCACCAGAAGACCACTTCAAAGGGATAACACCCTATGAAGTCTTCAAACCATGTACCTTTTTTGGGGGACGCATACCCCCGATGCGACCCCCCCACCATTTCGTACTGACCGACCTCAAGGACTCCCCCCGCCACAGCGAAACAGGCCTTGACCACCTTAAGCCTGTGAGTTCCGCCACACCACCACCGCCCTTTCAATTCCTTCTGCTATTGCCAGGCTCCACAGATCAATCCCAACCTCGGTCAGATGAACCCCATCACTCCTCCAGTAGTTCCCCACTCCTGACTCCAAATCCCTGTGCCGCACACAAATGCCCCCATTCTTGGCCACAAAATGGGACACCGCCCGATTTACTTTGATGCGAGCCTTATTGACCCTCTCCACTGACCTAGCCAGCCGCCAATGCTTCCTTGGAACAATGTCAGACCACGCTATTACTAAGCCGGGATAAGAAACCCACAAACACAACATATCGTGTTTGATATCCCGCACCAACTCACGAAAGGGGCGAACCCCCAAATCATTTCCCCCCACGTGCAACACCAAGACTTCTGGAACCCTATCCAGCCGAGAGTATGTCTGAAATTCCGCTAACACCCTGCTCCACAACATACCTCTAAATCCCAGCCAATGCAGAACCGCATCCTGCCGCGAAATGCGCAGCTGGCGACCGTCAGGGCGGACGTCCGCCCTCAAAGCCCCCCAATGCACGTAAGAGTGGCCCAACAACCACACAAGACACGGAAGCTGATCTGAAACGGAAAAGAAAGTTAAATACAAGCACACAAACTTTTTCACCCAATAACAACGTGACTCATAACAAATGGGGGCGCACATAGGACCTAAACCTGTTGGACTCCCAATGGCCAATGCGCCGCACCCCCTCATCATCCAGCCCCCAGCGCCCCGCCTCGGTTGCTGCGCCAATACTGAAGGAATGAGATGAGTAAGGGACCGCCGCGACGCCGACCGCCGCCAAGCATTTTTTAAATACTGCGCCAAATTGATATCTGGACAAGAATGACCCATCCTTGTGACATAGCAACGGCAACTTGGGCGACCCCACCTGTGGTTTAAAAGCACGCATGCAAGCGACCGGGCACATCGCCGATCCCGGGAGGGCAAACAAAACTATCCGCTTTCCTTTACCCAGTTGGTCAGTTTTTGACCGCCGCAACCATACCTCGAGTCTATCCCCATATGGACTCACCTCCTCCAGTCTCAACCCACCTGCCCGCTTGGTACTAGGTGAAACCAACTCGCCAATTCGAAGTGCCCCAAAAAACGCTAAGGAAAATGCTAACTGAAATAACACAACCTCGGACGAAGAACGACAGACAGACACTAGCGATACGCCCAAAGAGATGAGGAGAGAAAACGATACGGGCCTTCTACAATCCGCTTCGACCCTACCTCGACGCAGACCCTTTAAAGCCTGTTCCACTAGAAATTCCTTAGACACATCCCGAAAGCCTCGCAACTTAAAACCAAAAGCCAACGCAGAAATGAAACGATTGACCTTTGCCAACGAAAACCCTGCCTCCCAGGCGTCCCCCAACCAGTACAAAAGTGCCACCAACCTGTCTTGATCCGTGCTGACGTTACCCAACTCTCTTACCCACTCATCCGACTGCTTCCAACAAGCAGAATAAGCACTCCATGTCGTACGTGCCAATGACCTTTCCACCAATCGCTCTACGGGACCGAAACCAGATCCCAGAGATGTTCCGGACAAGCCAAACCGAGATGCTCCGCTCCCGGTGCCAATTGACGAAATCGATCCCACTGCGAGCGAGAAAGAGCATCAGCGATACAATTCCGTACCCCCGGCACATGTACCGCCACCACCCACGCGTTCAAAGACAAACACACCAAAACTAAATGTCGCAACAACTGAACTACCGGAGGAGAGGACGCAGTGATGTTATTAATGGCCAGCACCACCCCCATGTTGTCGCAGTAAAAACGGACCTTCTTATCCCTGAGCCTGTCCCCCCAAATGGTTGCCGCCACCACGATAGGGAACAGCTCGAGCAGGGCCAGATTCCGCGTGAGTCCACTGGACACCCAGCTAGCCGGCCAGTTAACCGCACACCAAGGACCTCCCCCGTACGCTCCAAACCCACCTGCTCCAGCCGCATCCGTAAAAATGTTTAAGTCGCTCGTATCCTGCGCTGGAGCCATCCATAGCGAGCGACCATTATACTGACCCAGAAAATCGTCCCAAACCTGCAGATCAGCCCGGTGCTCTTCCTTGAGCCGCACAAAGTGATGTGGCGCACGAACCCCCGCCGTCGCAGCCGCCAAACGTCTACTAAAAACCCTCCCCATCGGCATAATCCGGCAAGCGAAATTTAACCTCCCCAGCAGCGACTGGAGATCGCGCAACGTAATTTTTCTCAACCTACAAGCCCGACGTACCTCCTGACTCAATGACCTTAGCTTATCCGCAGGAAGACGACACTCCATTGCCACCGAATCAATTTCAATTCCTAAAAAACAATGGTAGATACCGGGCCCTCTGTCTTTTCTGGCGCCAAGGGGATCCCAAAATCCCTCGCAACCGTCTGCAATGAATGAAGCAAATTACGGCAAATAGGCGAACCCCCCGGGCCGACGCACAAAAAATCATCCACGTAATGTATCAAAGAGTCGACCCCGGCTACTTCCTTCGTTACCCATTCCACGAAGCTACTAAATGCCTCGAAATACGCGCAAGAAAGGGAACACCCCATCGGAAGACACCTATCCACATAAAAAGCCCCATTCCAAAAACAACCCAACAACCGTTGGCTCTCTGGATGAACGGGCAACAACCGGAAAGCCGCCTCTATGTCGGTTTTTGCTAATAGCGCGCCGGGCCCCGCCGCGCGAACTAGCCCCACCGCCTTGTTGAATGATGTATACACAACGGAGCACAACTCGTGATCAATCCCATCATTCACCGACGAGCCCTTGGGAAACGATAAATGCTGAATTAAACAAAAATTTTTAGGCTCTCGCTTTGGCACAATACCCAATGGGGACACCACTAAATCCTTTATTGGCGGCTCAAAAAATGGCCCCGCCATGCGACCCAACGAAACTTCTTTAAACAGTTTTTCCGACACGACCTCGGCATGCAAGTAAGCCGACTTAAGATTGCGCCGCGTCACCGGAACCTCATAAGGAGGCGGAGGAATAATGAAACCAACACAAAAACCTTCAAAAATTAACTTGGCCGCAACCCTATCCGGATACTCATTTAGATACGGGACCATCCTTTCCACCCTCACCGGCGACAACCCCTTGACCAGCCGAGGAGGATTGGTTCCCTGACCGCTTCTTCCGCATACATTTTGCAGCCCCGTGGGATGAACCATTACATTCTGAACACACGTGCTTGAACTTACACGTGGCCCCGAACTTACACTGGCCATCGTTAAATTGCCAGCAGAATCCCAGTTTTGCCCCTGAACCTTGCCCGGCCCGGCTGGACTGACCTCTCTGGCCAACGCTCCCGGGAAAGGACTGCTTCACCGGAGCCGTCACCCTCAACCAAAGCGCAATATCCTTCTGGTCCCACCGAATCGCCGGCCGAACCGCCTTTCGCTGACGGAATTGCTCATCGTACCTTAACCACGCCTGCCCCCCGTATGCCCTATGAGCTTCCCCGATAGCATCAAAATAGCAAAATAACGCCGAGCAATTTTCAGGCGCCTTCTCCCCGATCACGCTGGCTAAAATGGCAAACGCTTGCGACCAATTGACGAACGTCTGCGGGATAAGCCTATACCGCCGACGTTCCTCTTCCTCCTTCTTACTCTCGTCCCGCTTGCCTTTATCCAAATTGAATTTAGCAAGCGGCAGAAGAGAAAAAATCTCCACATACTCGTCCTTCCAGATTCGCTCGCGGACCTCCTGTTTTAAATGCGCCCCCAACGGACCTTCGAAGCAAACATACACCTCGCCACGAGCACGATCATGAAGACGCACCCTATCGCCGTCTTTTTGCGCCTCGGTCTGCACTGATACCGCGACCGCCTTTTTAGACGCCGCCAGCCTTTCCACAATCCCGGGACGCGACTGTAACGATCCAACCTCACGGGGATCTTCCCAAACTACCGCCGGGGACACCGCCGTAACTACCGGCGCCGCCGCCCTATCTAGGCACCCACTAAATCCGCTAAGCCAACGCCGTCCCGCCCGACCGCGCCGCTACCGGCAGCCGATGACACGCTTGCTGCCCCCCCACCGACACCTGACATAAAAATCGCTGGATACGGCAAAGAAGGAGTTACGCACTCACCAGGCTGCACAGGCGCTGAGTTCCCGTCAGCCGGACAATCCTGACCTCGCCGAAAATCGTCCAATTCGCCTTCTTCCAAATCCTCTCTCGCAGACGACTGGCCATCCCACCGACATCTCCTACACGGGGACAACGACGCGCTGACAGATGGGCCGGCCACCTGCCGCCCGACCGCGGGGACCCAGACTTCCGACCGGACCTGTTGCCTCGTCGCCGCTGCAGATCTAGGCGTCCTCCTCGACGGTCTCGAGGAAGCCTGCCCCCTGGCCGGAACATCACCATGCGTGGCGGCCGTAGACTGTTCTCCGGTTCTTGCATCCGATGGAGGAGGGTTGACAGGGAGCCCGGCCTGCGACCCCCTGTTTACCGCCGGACCTCGTCGCGGCTGGGGATTCCTGCCAGGACGCAGGGCCTGGGAAGAGGCGGCCCTCCAAGCTGCCTGGCTTGCAGCGTCCTTTGAAGGGCTCCCCTTGCGACGCTGTGTCCGTGGGACCACCTCCGGGCTGAGGCGTTCTGGGGGGCGGACCGCCGGGAGCGACGGGGAGACCTGGCCCGAGCCACCGTCGCCCCTGACAACGCTCTCTGCCTCATGCGAGCAGGAGCGCAGGATGCTAACTCCCCCCCGCCGCCACATTACTAGCACTAGGGAGGGGGCCGGGGGAGGGGAGCCTGTCCCCCTGAGTAACTGACCTCTAGCGCCGGGCCTGGCGTGGAGGCGATTCAGCCCCCGGGATCCTGGACAGTGCAGCCACGGTCTCTTCTAGCCAGCCGGGACCGTGGAATGCAGCTGCCGCACACAGCTGCTCGAGCATGCCGACCTCCGACATGGCAGGTAAGCACAGAGCAGGGCAACAGTGGGAGCTTATAAAAAATATGTGTTTCTCCTCCCGCTGCTTCCGGCTCAATGCCGAAAACAGCGGGAAGACTAGTAACGTCCCCTAACTCCTCCCTACCTCTCTACTCCCTCCCCCTGCATCTCCCTCCTGTTTAACCCTTTCCCTACTAGGTCCTGTCATGGAGGCTTCCCTCTGAAGCCCTGCAGGCTGCGTCCAGCCTCTTCTGGACATCTGTAGGTAGCGAAGGCCAACAATAATGATGAGCAGTAAATTCCTGAGTCTTGCGGGCACCAGAATGCCCAGCCAGTTTGGAATTATGCCCCCAGTGGAGAATTATTTTCCTGTCAGCAGGACGGCCAAAAATCTTTCCAGGAGGAATGTCCTTGATCTGCAGAGGGTTTACAGCAATAATCCTAGAAGGATCAATAATGTGTTGAGGTTTTTCTTTAGAGTTGTCAGTTTCGAATGACTGAGACAGGGCATCGGCCTTAATGTTTTTATCCGCAGGGCGGAAGTGAAGGAGAAATCGAAATCTGGTGAAGCACAGCGACCATCTAGCTTGACGAGGATTCAGTCGCTGTGCAGACTGCAGATACACTTAGGTCCAGAATTATTTGGACAGTGACACAAGTTTTGGCATTTTAGCTGTTTACCAGAACATATTGAATATACAGTTATATAATCAATATGGGCTTAAAGTGCAGACTCTCAGCTTTAATTTGAGGGTATTCACATCCTAATTTGAGGAAGGGTTTAGGAATTACAGCTCTTTAATATGTAGCTGCCTCTTTTTCAAGGGACCAAAAGTAATTGGACAATTATCTCAAAAGATATTTAATGGGCTGCATGGGCTATTCCCTCGCTAATCCATCATCAATTAAGCAGGTAAAAGGTCTGGAGTTGATTCCAGGTGTGGCATTTGCATTTGGAAGCTGTTGCTGTGAACCCACAACATGAAGTCAAAGGTGCTCTCAATGCAAGTGAAACAGACCATCGTTAGGCTGAAAGAAGTGAAGAAATCCATCAGAAAGATAGCACTAATGTTAGGAGTGGGCAAATCAACAGTGTGGTACATTATTGAAAAAAAGATCGCACTGGTGATCTCGTGAACTCCAAAAGGCCTGGATGTCCACGGAAAACAACAGGGCTGTGTGATCAAAGAATCCTTACCATGGTGAAGAAAAACCCTTTCACAACATCTACCCAAGTGAAGAACACTCTCCTGGAAGTAGGTGTATCAGTATCTAAGTCTACCATAAAGGGAAGACTTCATGAGAGCAAATACAGAGGGTTCACCTCAAGGTGCAAACCACTAATCAGCCTCAAAAATAGAAAGGCCAGATTAGACTTTGCCAAAGAACATGTAAAGAAGCCGGCCCAGTTCTGGGACAGCCTTCTTTGGACAGATGAAACTAAGATCAACCTGTACCAGAATGATGGGAGGAAGAAAGTATGGAAAAGGCTTTGGAATGGCGCATGATCCAAAGCACAACACATCCTCTGTAAAACATGGTGGAGGCAGTGTGATGGCATGGGCATGCATGGCTGCCAAAGGCACTGGGTCACTAGTGTTTATTGATGATGTGACTGAAGACAGAAGCAGCCGGATGAATTCTGAAGTGTTCAGGGATATACTTTCTGCTCAGATTCAACCAAATGCTGCAAGGTTGTTTGGACGTCGCTTCACAATACTGATGGTCAATGACCCAAAACATACTGCGAAAGCAACCCGGGAGTTTAAGGCAAAGAAGTGGAATATTTTTGCAATGGCCAAGTCAATCACCAGTTCTCAACCTGATCGAGCATGCATTTGACTTGCTTAAAGGACCAGTGTCACGAAAAAATTTTTTTTTAGATCAATTTGACTTTAGTGTGTTATTAAACATTTTTTTATTTATTTGTGTGTTTGTGTTTTACTTTTTTTTATTTTTTCACTTTTTCTTCCCTATGGGGGTTGCCATTTTTTTTTCCATTTCTGTATGTGTTGATTAACGACACATACAGACATTGAATACGGCACATACAGTCCCATAGTGAATGCGAACGGGGCCCGTTCCATCCACTATGCTGTACGCCGTCTGTGTGGGAACGGCGCATGCGCCGCTCCCACACAGTCCAAGTTGAACTGTGCGACGTCCGGCGCCATTTTCCTGTGGACCGGAAGTCGGGGCCGGACAGTAAGATTACTACTTCCGGTCGCGGCTTCCGGACTTGTGCACTTCGAGCGGCGGTAGCAGATGGAGCGGACGGACCGGAGGGAGCGGCGGCGGCAGGAGCAGGTAAGTTATTTCTATGTATGTTCGTGTTTTAGTGTGTGTTTACTACTGTATGTTAACCTACTACACTGTGTGTTAGCTCAAAAAATGGCGACACACAGTGTAGGAGGTTTGACCGTTCAATCCCCTCGTTTCTCCCGGCACTAGCCAGGATAAAGGAGGGGGGATTCTGAGAGCTCACTAGAGCGTGTGAGTTTTCTCAAATTTTGCAGCATAAAGCAATGTGGTTGCTTTACCACATGCAATGCTGCAATTTTGGGAATTGCTCCATCTAGTGACCAGCGCTGGGAAATATTATAAATTAGAATCTAATTTATAATATTTCCTGACTCGTGAAAAAAATTTTAAAAATTAGAACAATGTTTAACCGGTTAAGGACTAGGCTGTTTTACAGCTAAATGACCAGAGCAAATTTCACAATTTTGCTATGCGCTTCTTTAGATGACTATAACTCAGCAGGTGAATAAAGTTAATCTTTGAATTTTACACTCTTTTTAAAGGACAGATAGGGCTTTGTTTTAGTGGCATTTGTCAGTATATATCATTTTTATTTTTTTCTCTAAAGTGGGCAAAATTGGAAAAAAATGCAAGAATTTAGCAATTGCGCCAGTTTATGCTAGCATTTTTCACACACGGTATGGACCACGGACAAAATTAATCTCCTTTCACATTCTTCCACTTCTCCCGTGCATGGGGATACCAAATATGTGTGCCTTATTCACTGTGCGGGCATGTGCCAGGGCTTGGCATAAAAGGAGGCTTTTCGGCCTTTTCGGTCCAGGAATTTTGCATTTGATTTTATAGCAGCATACTGTTTTCTGGGGGGTGTAATGCTGCTGAAACATTAGAATCACCCCATAAATGACTTCATTCGCACAAGTAGACCCCACAAGGTTTCCTTCAAGGGGTTTATCATATTTTTAGCAAGTCCAGTTTTCTTCTGAAAGTTTCTTGAATAAGATGGAACAAAAAAAAATCAGCTATTTTTTAGCAAATGCGTCAGTTTAGGCTAGTATTTTTCACACACGGTATAGACCACGGACAAAATTCATCTCCTTTCACATTCTTCCACTTCTCCCGTGCATGGGGATACCAAATATGTGTGCCTTATTCACTGTGCGGGCATGTGCCAGGGCTTGGCATAAAAGGAGGCTTTTCGGCCTTTTCGGTCCAGGAATTTTGCATTTGATTTTATAGCAGCATACTGTTTTCTGGGGGGTGTAATGCTGCTGAAACATTAGAATCACCCCATAAATGACTTCATTCGCACAAGTAGACCCCACAAGGTTTCCTTCAAGGGGTTTATCATATTTTTAGCAAGTCCAGTTTTCTTCTGAAAGTTTTTTGAATAAGATGGAACAAAAAAAAATCAGCTATTTTTTAGCAAATGCGTCAGTTTAGGCTAGTATTTTTCACACACGGTATAGACCACGGACAAAATTCATCTCCTTTCACATTCTTCCACTTCTCCCGTGCATGGGGATACCAAATATGTGTGCCTTATTCACTGTGCGGGCATGTGCCAGGGCTTGGCATAAAAGGAGGCTTTTCGGCCTTTTCGGTCCAGGAATTTTGCATTTGATTTTATAGCAGCATACTGTTTTCTGGGGGGGCGTAATGCTGCTGAAACATTAGAATTACCCCATAAATTACTTCATTCACACAAGTAGACCCCACAAGGTTTCCTTCAAGGGGTTTATCATATTTTTAGCAAGTCCAGTTTTCTTCTGAAAGTTTCTTGAATAAGATGGAACAAAAAAAAATCAGCTATTTTTTAGCAAATGCGTCAGTTTAGGCTAGTATTTTTCACATACGGCATAGACTACGGACAAAATTCATCTCCTTTCACATTCTTTCACTTCTCCCGTGCATGGGGATACCAAATATGTGTGCCTTATTCACTGTGCGGGCATGTGCCAGGGCTTGGCATAAAAGGAGGCTTTTCGGCCTTTTCGGTCCAGGAATTTTGCATTTGATTTTATAGCAGCATACTGTTTTCTGGTGGGCGTAATGCTGCTGAAACATTAGAATCACCCCATAAATGACTTCATTCACACAAGTAGACCCCACAAGGTTTCCTTCAAGGGGTTTATCATATTTTTAGACAGTCCAGTTTTCTTCTGAAAGTTTCTTGAATAAGATGGAACAAAATAAAATTACCTTTTTTTTAACAAATGCGTCAGTTTATGCTAGCTTTTTCACACACAAAATGGACCACGGACAAAATTCATCGCATTTCACATTCTTCCACTTCTCCTGTGCATGGGGATACCAAATATGTGTGCTTTATTCACGGGCATGTGCCAGGGCTTGGCATAAAAGGAGGCTTTTTGGCCTTTTCGGTCCAGGAATTCTGCACTTGATTTTATAGCCGCATACTGTTTTCTGGGGGGCCTAATGCTGCTGAAAGATTAGAATCACCCCATAAATTACTTCATTCACGCAAGTAGACCCCACAAGGTTTTCTTCAAGGGGTTTATCATATTTTTAGACAGTCCTGTTTTCTTCTGAAAGTTTCTTGAATAAGATGGATCAAAATAAAATTAGCAATTTTTTAGCAAATGCGTCAGTTTATACCAGCATTTTTCACACACGGCATAGACCACGGCCAAAATTCATCTCCTTTCACATTCTTCCACTTCTCCTGAGCATGGGGATACCAAATATGTGTGTCTTATTTATCACATAGAGAAGTAGGAGGGCGGACGATAGAAGAAGCTTATTTCACAAATCGCTTTTTTTCAAAGCTGGTTTTACAAAACTCAACAGAGTTTCTATAACACTTCCAAAAAATCTGCTCTTGAAGCAGAAATCCCAAAATATTCATCTAGGGGTATAATGGGAATTTATTTTTTTGGGTTTTCTAAAATAAAAAATTGCAGGTTTATGCAAATGGAGCCCTCCAGCAGATGAACTTTAGAGAATATGCAAACATGACATCCACCCCCCACCCACCCATTCCCTCCCTCACCCTTGGAGTAAAATCAGGGGAAAAATAAAAACGTAATGTAGGGCAAATATATTTTCAACGAATTAACTAAAATCTAATAATTCAGAACAGTGTGGTATTTTTTAAAACATGGCTCAATGCACAGGCCTGGTTGTGAGGGACATGAGGGACAGAAATATCGGGAATCTTTGCGGTGCCCGTCTTTTCTGCAGACGCGGCACTTTTTCTGAGGGTTGCTTCTGGTTGGTGTTGGGGGAATCCGACTGATGAAGTGTCTTTCAGTCAGTCGCGTTGAATCCTCAGACTGGGGGCATTCTCGGGTGTCCTGAACATCAAAAATGAGGCCTTCAATAATTTTTTCCTGGAAATCCAGGTATGTGTCTCTGCCTCTGTTTTTTTTGTAGAGCACAAATGAGTTGTGGATGGCAACCTGTAACAAATAAATGGCCACTTTTTTGTACCAGGTTTTAGTTTTGCGTTTTACTAAATAGGGCTGTAAAACCTGGTCGCTTAAATCCACCCCCCCCCATGTACTTGTTATATTCGGACACGCTCACTGGTTTGTGCTTGTCCGATGTTGCCCCCCTTTCCCTCACTGCCACTGTTCCTGCGGTATGAATCGTGATTAGCACATACACATCTTTGCGATCCCTGAACTTGACCGCCAGCAATTCTTCAGATGCATAAGCACAGGAGTCCCCCTTTACCATGCGCTTCCCCACTAATTGCTGTGGAAAACCAATTCTGTTTTTGCGCATGGTACCACATGCCCCAGTCCTTGCAGCATGCAAATGCCTAAACAGGGGCACACTCGAATAAAAATTATCACAGTACAGGTGGTACCCCTTGTGAAGCAGAGGCTGCATTATCTCCCACACGATCTTACTGCTGGTGGAAAGATCAGGGGGGCATCCAGGAACATTTATTGTGCGGTCCCGCCCTTCATAAATTCTGAAGGCGGTGGTATATCCTGACCCGCTTTCACACAATTTGTAGAGCTTAACGCCATATCTTGCCCTTTTTGAAGGTAGATATTGGCGAAAGCTAAGTCTGCCATGAAAGTTGAGGAGGGATTCGTCCACACTTACATTCTGCTCAGGGGTGTAGAGTTGCAGAAATAAATTATTCAGGGAATTTATTAGCGGTCTTATTTTGAACAACCGATCCCGGTTTGCATCGGTACTTGGGGGGGCCTGTGCGTTGTCATTGAAGTGGAGGAACCTCATTATTGTCTCATAACGAGACCTGGGCATTACTGCAGAATATACTGGAGTGGCTTGGGCGGGTCTTGTTGACGAGTAAGACCTAATGGAGGGCTTTTTGACAATACCCATATTTAGGGTGAGCCCCAAATTTTTTTTTAATTCCAGCAAATTGGTGGGAGTCCAATCTCTGGCATGGGTGGATGAAGGTTTCTGCCTTATATATTGAGTGGCATATAAATTTGTTTCGTGGACAATCTGATTTAGGATGTCGTCCGTTATAAATAAATGGAAGTAATCCATTTGGACAAAATTTGTATTGTCCACGGTTATGCCAGGAGTGGCAGTAAATCCGTGGATTCTAGGCCCAAAAGATGGGGCAGGTGCCCATACAAGAGCCTGAACTGAAGGGACCAGGCTGTCCCGTGCTACAGCGCTACTTGGCCCTGCGCTTTCAAGTTCTGCAGTTTCAACTGCATCAGGGACAACGTCCCCTGAAGATGAACCTGAAGTGACGCTGTCATCGTCACTACCTAAAACAGGTTCCATCTCGGACGCCATCTCTGATGCGGTCTCCGACTCAGACCACAGCATGGCGTATGCCTCCTCGGCGCTAAACAACTTCCTCGCCATAACGTAACTAACACTAACACTAACTAAACAAATTGTTGTTTTTTTTGTTTTTTTCTTATATAAAACACACAAACTAACTGCTATATATATCTACACTACCGCTAACAAAAAAATAAACCGCTATTGCTATATATATTATATATATGTGGATATATATATAATTATATACTCCCTACCTGCCTATTCTAATAGAATAAAAGAAAGAAAGGTAGATAGAAAAAAAGATAGATGGATAGATAGATTGTATAGATAGATAGAAATCTATCTATACAGAGAATGTTTTAGAGTGTAACTGTATTTTTTGTGTAACTGTAACTGTAATCTTCTGGCAGCAATTCTCCCGAGTCTCTTCTTCTCCTCAAACTGAAACAATGTTTGAGGAGAAGAAAAGAGGCAGGAGATTTACTGCCAGAAAAGTCAAAATAAAACAAATGTGGTCGCTGTGATAGGTTTTCACAGCGACCACATGTTCAGGGACCATCAGATTGGTCCCTGATACTCTGCCCAGTGCCCAGAGCTGTTGGTAACAGCGTGGGCACAGGGCTGTGTGCACGCGATCGCGTGCACACTGTTTTCTATGCAGAAATGCATGTGATCGCTGTGATTGGTTGTCACAGCGATCACATGTTCAGGGGCCAAAAGATTGGCCCCTGACATTCTGCCCAGTGCCCATGGCTGTTAGCAACAGCAAGGGCACAGAGCTGTGTGCACGCGATCGCGCGTGCACAGTCTCTGAAGTGCCGCCGTAAATAGTCTATACGGCGGACTTCAGAGACCCTGACCGCTGGCCGTATAAATACGGCCAGCGGTCGGGAACCTGTTAATCACCTATACACTAATTGTTTAACTAAAAAATTTTCTAGCGACACTTTCCCTTTAAGACAAAACTTAAAGGAACAGTGTCATCACAAATATTTTTTTTATATGTTAAAGATGTTAGTGCCTTCATATAAACGTTTATTTTCATTTGTGTGTTTGTGTTTTACTGTTTCTTATTTTCACACTTTTTCTTCCCTATGGGGGCTGCCATTTTTTGTTCCATTTCTGTGTGTGTCGATTAACGACACACACAGACATGGAATACGGCAGCCACAGTCCCATAGGGACTGCGAACGGCTCCCGTCCCATTGACTGCCGTGTACGGCGTCTGTGTGGGAACTGCGCATGCGCCGCTCCCACACAGTCCTATTCGAAATTGGCGCCGTCCGGCGCCATTTTCCCGTGGACCGGAAGTCGCGGCTGGACAGTAATATTACTACTTCCGGTCGCGGCTTCCGGACAAGTGCACATGGAACAGCGGCAGCAAAGGGAGCGGACGGGCCGCGGCGGCAGGAGCAGGTAAGCGATTTCAATGTATGTTAGTGTTTGTGTGTGTTTACTACTGCATGTAAACCTACTACACTGTGGGTTACCTCAAAAAATGGCGACACACAGTGTAGGAGGTTAAACCTTTCAAACCCCTCGTTTATCCCGGCACTAGCCAGGATAAAGGAGGGGGGATTGCTGAGAGCTCACTAGAGCGATAGCTTTTAACCCAATGTTGCAATGCTGCAATTTTGGGAACTAGCTCCAAACAGCTCCATCTAGTGACCAAAAATGGGTAGTATTATAAATTTGAAAAAATTTATAATATTTCCTGACTCGCGAAAAAAATAAAAAAAATTTGAACAATGTTTAATCACCCACACACTAAATGTTTAAATTTAAAAAAAAAAACATGTTTTTGGGGCGACACCATGCCTTTAAGGCAGAAAGTCCCGTAAACAAGCAACAACTGAAGACAGCTGCAGTAAATACCTGGCAAAGCATCACAAAGGAGGAAACCCAGTGTTTGGTGATGTCCATGGGTTTCAGACTTCAGGCAGTCATTGCCTGCAAAGGATTTTCTACAAAGTATTAAAAAAAACATTTTATTTATGGTAATGTTAATTTGTCCAATTACTTTTGAGCCCCAGAAATGAGGAGGCTGTGTAGAAAAATGATTGCAATTCCTTAACGTTTCACAGGATATTTTTGCTCAACCCCTTGAATTAAACCTGAAAGTCTACACTTCAATTGCATCTCAGTTGTTTCATTTCAAATCCAATGTGGTGGCATGCACAGCCCAAATCATGAAGATTGTATCACTGTCCAAATAATTCTGGACCTAACTGTATGTAAGATTCTTGTGATCGGTGTAGAGGATGACAGGATGAGCAGACCCTCTAGCGGGTGTCCCCATTCATCCAAGGCCAACTTGTCAGAGAGCAATTCTTGGTCCCCAATGGAGTAGTTGTGCTCAGCAGGAGAGAAAATTTTGGAAAAGAATCTGCAAGATACTGCCTTACCCTTGGAATTCTTTTGAAACAGGAGTGCTCCAGCACCGATTGGAAGAGGCATCAACCTCCACGGAAAACTGTTGAGTAACATCAGGATGGCGAAGAACAGAGGCAGAAGTTAAGGTGCTCTTGAGGTTGGAGAATGCTGACTCTGCCTCAGCGGTCCAGTCCTTAGCGTTCACTCCCTTTCTGGTAAGAGCTGAGATGGGAACAGTAAGGGACAAGAAATTTGGGATGAACTGACGATAAAAATTAGCAAATTCAAGAAATCTCTGTATAGCTCGGAGACCCTGACGACGTAGTCACTTCAAGATGGACTTCACTGTTTTCCGGATCCATTTGAAGGCCACGATCAGAGACAATGTAGCCCAGGAAGGGCAAGGACCTCTTTTCAGATTTGCACTTCTCCAGTTTCGCGTATAATTTATTCCCCCTTAGCCGCAACAAGACAAGGTGTCCATGCTTCCGATGCGTCGTCAGATCGGGTGAGTACATCAAGATGTTGTCCAGATATGCCACCACACAGACATACAGAAGATCACGGAAGACGACGTCACAAACTCTTGGAACACTGCTGGAGCGTTACACAGTCCAAAGGGCATGACAAGATAATCGTAGTGACCGTCTCGGGTGTTAAATGCGGTTTTCCATTCATCACCCTAGCGTGTACGAATCAGGTTATAGGCCCCGCGAAGATCCAGCTTAGTGAACACCTTAGCTCCATGAATCCTGTCGAAGAGCTCGGAGATAAGTGGCAACGAGTACTTGTTTTTTACCGTGACTCAGTTCAACCCACAGTAACCAATGCACGGTCGGAGTGACCCATTCTTTTTTATCCATGAAGAAAAATCCAGCTCCGGCTGGAGAAGTAGACCTCCTGATGAAGCCCCTCACTAGGTTCTCCTTGACATGCTCTAACATGGCCTGGGTTTCAGGCAAGGAAAGTGGGTAGACCCGTCTACGAGGGAGTGAGGCTTCAGGAAGCAACTCTAACGGACAGTCAAATGGACGATGAGGAGGTTTCTCCAGAGTAACTGTGGTCAAGTGGAGACGATCAACTAAGTCCTGCTGGATAAAATTTGCAGCCACTCCAGAATCCAAGTAAGCAGGCACACAGTGCGATCCTTCACTAGTGACGATTGATACAGGAATAGACAGTCTGGGAGAGAATTTAGAATTTATCTCTCCAATCAACCCTAGATGCTGGAGATTTCCCGGTTTCTGAGGGCATTGGCGCACAAAATGTCCCTTGTGACCACAATTTAGACACAATCCAGAAGAACGTCTGCGTTGCCGCTCTTGGTCGGACAGTCTGAGTCTGTCTATTTGCATTGACTCCTCCAGAGGTACAACAGGAGAAGACAGAAGAGGTTTTTGAAACTTAGGTGCCAATTGATAAGATCTCTTCTCCCGGCGAACTTCACAAGTGCACTCTTGGATCCTCATATCGATCTGAGTTGCTAGCAGTATCAAAGTATCCAAAGTAGACAGAAGCTCACGAGGCGATAGTTTATCTCTTATATGTGGAGATAGTCCCTGCCAGAAAGTTGCCACTAGAGCCTCATTATTCCAAACCAGCTCCAGTGTAAGGGAGATGGCATACTCCCCTAGAGTTGATTCCCCTTGATTGGGTCTCAGAGGTGAGACAGCTACAGATGATGTTCAACCTGGTTCCTCGAACACTGTATGGAAGGTCTCTAAAAACAGTGGTAAATCAGAGAATTCCGGACCCTCTAGTTCCAAGATGGGGTTTGCACATGCCAGGGCTTGCAAGAGAGGAGAGGAATAAAAGCGACATTGGCCTCATCAGAAGGGAAGAGACGGGCACGTAACTTGAAGTGAATCATACACTGGTTAATGAAACCTGTACAGGTTTTAGGATCCCCGTCATATCGAGGAGGTAGAGGTAACGAGACTGCAGATCCAGGACAAGCAGGAGGGATATCAGGTGTTGGAGCAGCGGTAGCAGCCAGAGGAGGGACAGAAGAACGATCCTAATTACAGAGTTTACCACCTGTAGTAGTTGATCCTGGCGTGCCCGGAGGTCACGCATGTCCGCTTGAATCATTTGGACCACACTTTTAGGTTCACCGGTGGGATGCATTGCCTGAGGGTATTATCATGGCTGTGGGGTAAGTGGACCCACTAGGCCGCTCCGCCATAGTGGAATAGGAGCTGGCCAAACAAAAGTCAATAATAGTCTCTAGGACAAGAGTACCTGGATAGATGATTTGGCAAATACTTGACAGTAGGCGTAGCAGACACGTGGCACTCTCGAATCCGACACTAGATAACGCACTGGATCAAACACAATTATTGGATACGGGATACAGGAAGTGGGAACACTGAATACAGGATACAACTAAGGGACCAGACTAACATGGTCAGACACAACAACGCTCAAGCAAGGAGAGGAAGGGTAGAGCCCTTTTTAAAGTCCAGGATGTATTAGGGATTGATTAGGGAACTTTGCACAGGTGCGCATGCACCCTACAGAATTTAGTGGGAAAGCTGCAACCGCGTGTGCCGGCGTCTCTGGGGTGGGGGGAGACAGTAGCATGAAAAGTGTGCCCTGCTGGTACGTAACGAGCACAACAATATATATATATATATATATATATATATATATATATACTGTATATATATATATATACACATATTTATTATATATTTATTATGTACTTATTCATGTTCCGTGAAACTGGGATTCTTAGAGAGAGGGTCATTTTTCTTAGTGGAGAGAATCCCTCACCATTCACATGAATAAGAGATACGGCACAGCCAAGTGACAGATGACCCCAGGTTTACAGCGGTCAGATCATCATGAGTTATGGAATGTGTAATTGATTATTTGTAGGTAACTGTACACCATGCAGAGTAAAATCACATTGTGTCTGGTGTGCAGATACAACTGGGATCACTAAAAGATTTTGAAAACTCCAGGAAAAATGAAAATACTGTGTTATTCTCAGAGTCACCCTAAGGGGTGTGCATCCTGTGCCATTGCACAGGTTGCATGAGCCTGAAGGTTATTGATTACCATGAACCTTAGTTGTATAACAATTTTATTTAGACATTATCTATGACTGTTATTACATAAACGTACATATGGAACTGTTATTTGGTCACTGTACACCGTGTTCCAAATTATTATGCACATTGGATTTAAGTGTCATAAACATTTAATTATTAGTTTTTCAATTAAACTCATGGATGGTATTGTGTCTTAGGGCTCTTAGGATCATTGTAATCAATCTCAGACACCTGTGATAATTAGTTTGCCAGGTGTGCCCAATCAAAGGAAAACGACTTAAGAAGGACGTTCCACATTATTAAGCAGGCCACAGGTTTCAAGCAATATGGGAAAGAAAAAGGATCTCTCTGCTGCCGAAAAGCGTGAAATAGTGCAATACCTTCGACAAGATATGAAAACATTGGATATTTCAAGAAAACTTAGGCGTGATCATCGTACTGTGAAAAGATTTGTGGCTGATTCAGAGCACAGATGGGTTCGTTCAGATAAAGGCATAATGAGGAAGGTTTCTGCCAGACAAATTAATAGGATTAGGAGAGCAGCTGCTAAAATGCCATTGCAAAGCAGCAAACAGGTATTTGAAGCCGCTGGTGCCTCTGGAGTCCCGCGAACCTCAAGGTGTAGGATCCTCCAGAGGTTTGCAAGTGTGCATAAAGCTATTATTCGGCCACCCCTAAACAATGCTCACAAGCAGAAACGGTTGCAGTGGGCTCAGAAATACATGAAGACTAATTTTCAAACCGTGTTGTTTACTGATGAGTGCCGTGCAACCCTGGATAGAGCAGCTGCTAAAATGCCATTGCAAAGCAGCAAACAGGTATTTGAAGCCGCTGGTGCCTCTGGAGTCCCGCAAACCTCAGGGTGTAGGATCCTCCAGAGGTTTGCAAGTGTGCATAAAGCTATTATTTGGCGACCTCTAAACATGCTCACAAACAGAAACGGTTGCAGTGGGCTCAGAAATACATGAAGACTAATTTTCAAACCGTGTTGTTTACTGATGAGTGCCGTGCAACCCTGGATGGTCCAGGTGGATGGAGTAGTGGATGGTTGGTGAATGGCCACCATGTCCCAACAAGGCTGCATCGTCAGCAAGGAGGTGGCTGAGCCATGTTTTGGGCTGGAATCATGGGGAGAGAGCTGGTAGGCCCCTTTATGGTTCCTGACGGTGTGAAAATGACCTCTGCAAAGTACGTAGAGTTTATGACTGACCACTTTCTTCCGTGGTACAAATTGAAGAACCGTGCCTTCCGTAGCAAAATTATCTTCATGCATGACAATGCACCATCTCATGCTGCAAAGAATACCTCTGTGTTATTGGCTGCTATGGGCATAAAAGGAGAGAAACTCATGGTGTGGCCCCCATGTTCCCCTGACCTTAACCCTATTGAGAACCTTTGGAGCATCCTCAAGCAAAATATCTATGAGGGTGGAAGGCATTTCACATCAAAACAGAAGCTCTGGGAAGCTATTCTGACATCCTGCAAAGATATTCAAGCAGAAACTGTCCAAATACTCACAAATTCAATGGATGCAAGAATTGTGAAGGTGATATCAAAGAAGGGGTCCTATGTTAACATAAAACTTGTCCTGCTAAGTTTTTTATGATTGAAAGAGCTTTTGATTTCTGTAAATATGACCTCCTGATGCTGCAAATGCAACAAATTACCATTTTAGTTCTCTTTACAACCTTTAAAATGTGTTGATCTCTGTTGTGCATAATAATTTGAAACAGTGCATTTTGAGTTTTTTACTTCTAAAAAAAAAATCTGTTATCATTAGGAGATTTGTTCAATAAAATTTGCATTATACTCCAATGGTTGATGGCTTGAAGATTATACTGACTGTAATTTGCATTGACTATTTAGGAAAATCAGCGAAAAATAATATTTGCATAACAATTTGGAACACGGTAGATATATCCACATATATATATATAATATATATAGCAATAGCGGTTTATTTTTTTGTTAGCGGTAGTGTAGATATATATATATATATATATATATATATATATATATATATACCAGTTAATTTGTGTGTTTATAAAAAAAAAAGAAAAGTTTGTTTAGTTAGTGTTAGTGACGTTATGGCGAGGAAGTTTTTTAGTGCTGAGGAGGCATACGCCATGCTGTGGTCTGAGTTTGAGACCGCATCAGAGATGGCGTCAGAGTTGGAACCTGTTTTAGGTAGTGATGATAGCGTCACTTCAGGTTCATCTTCAGGGGACGTTGTCCCTGACACAGTTGAAACTGCAGAACATGGAAGTGCAGGGCCTAGTAGCGCTGTAGCACGGGACAGCCTGGTCCCTCCAGTTCAGGCTCTTGTATGGGCACCTGCTCCATCTCTTGGGCCTAGAATCCACGGATTTACTGCCACTCCTGGCATAACTGTGGACAATACAAATTTTGTCCAAATGGAGTACTTCCATTTATCTATTACTGACCACATCCTAAATATGATGGTCCACGAAACAAATTTATATGCTGCTCAGTATATAAGGCAGAAACCTTCATCCACTCATGCCAGAGATTGGACACCCACCAATTTGCAGGAATTAAAAAAAAATTTGGAGCTCACCCTAAATATGGGTATTGTCAAAAAGCCCTCCATTAGGTCTTACTCGTCAACAAGACCCGCCCAAGCCACCCCAGTGTATTCTGCAGTAATGTCCAGGTCTCATTATGAGACAATAATTAGATTCCTCCACTTCAATGACAACGCACAGGCCCCTCCAATTACCGATGCAATCCGTGATTGGTTGTTCAAAATAAGACCATTAATAAATTCCCTCAATAATTTATTTCTGCAACTTTACACCCCTGAGCAGAATGTAAGCGTGGACGAATCACTCCTCAACTTCCATGGAAGACTTAGCTTTCGCCAATATCTACCTTCCAAAAGGGCAAGATATGGCATTAAGCTCTACAAATTGTGTGAAAGCAGGTCAGGATATACCACCGCCTTCAGGATTTATGAAGGGCGGGACCACTCAATAAATGTTCCTGGATGCCCCCCTGATCTTTCCACCAGCAGAAAGATTGTGTGGGAGATAATGCAGCCTTTGCTTCACAGGGGGTACCACCTGTACTGTGATAATTTTTATTCCAGTGTGCCCCTGTTTAGACATTTGCATGCTGCAAGGACTGGGGCATGTGGTACCATGCGCAAAAACCGAATTGGTTTTCCGCAGCAATTAGTGGGGAAGCGCATTGTAAAGGGGGACTCCTGTGCTTATGCATCTGAGGAATTGCTGGCGGTCAAGTTCAGGGATCGCAAAGATGTGTATGTATTAAGCACGATTCATACCGCAGGAACAGTGGCAGTGAGGGAAAGAGGGGCAACATCGGACAAGCACATACCAGTGAGCGTGTCCAAATATAACAAGTACATGCGGGGGTGGATTTAAGCGACCAGGTTTTACAGCCCTATTTAGTAAAACGCAAAACAAAAACCTGGTACAAAAAAGTGGCCATTTATCTGTTACAGGTGGCAATCTACAATTCATTTGTGCTCTATAAAAAAAAACAGAGGCAGAGACACATATTTGGATTTCCAGGAGAAAATTATCGAAGGCCTCATATTTGATGTTCAAAGACACCAGAGAATGCCCCCAGTCTGAGGATGTCACGCGACTGACTGAAAGACATTTCATCACTCGCATTCCCCCAACACCAACTAGAAGCAACCCCCAGAAAAGGTGCCGCGTCTGCAGAAAAGACGGGCAACGCAAAGATTCCCGATATTTCTGTCCCTCACAACCAGGCCTGTGCATTGACCCATATTTAAAAAATAACACTCTTTTCTGAATTATTAGATTTAGTTAATTAGTTGAAAATATATTTGCCCTACATTACATTTTTATCTTTCCCCTGATTTTTCTCCAGGGGTGAGGGAGGGAATGGAATGGGGGGGGGGGGGGGGGTGGATGTCATGTTTGCATATTTTCTAAAGTCCATCTGCTGGAGAGCTCCATTTGCATAAACCTGCAATTTCTTATTTTAGAAAACCCCAAAAAATTAATTCCCTTTATAACCCTAGATGAATATTTTGGAAGTGTTAGGGTATGTTCACACGGCAGCGTCCGTAACGGCTGAAATTACGGGGCTGTTTTCAGGAGAAAACAGCCCCGTCATTTCAGCCGTAACGGCATGTGCAGGCACTTGAACGCCGCGTCCATTACGGACGTAACTGGAGCTGGTTTTCCATGGAGTCCATGGAAAACGGCTCCATTTACGTCTGAAGAAGTGACATGACACTTCTTTGGCGCGGGCGTCTATTTACGCGCCGTCTTTTGACAGCGACGCGTAAATATACGCCTCGTGTGAACAGACAAACGTCAGCCCATTGCTTTCAATGGGCAGATGTTTGCCAACGCTAACGAGGCGCATTTTCGAATGTAATTCGAGTCGTAAAACGCCCGAATTACGTCCGTAAATAGGCCGTGTGAACATACCCTTATAGAAACTCTGTTGAGTTTTGTAAAACCAGCTTTGAAAAAACGCAATTTGTGAAATAAGCTTCTTCTATCGTCCGCCCTCCTACATCTCTATGTGATAAAGAAGGCACACATATTTGGTATCCCCATGCACAGGAGAGGTGGCAGAATATGTAAGGAGATTAATTTTGTTCGTGGTCTATACTGTGTGTGGAAAATGCTATCATAAACTGACGCATTTGCTAAAAAATTGGTAATTTTATTTTGTTCGATCTTATTCAAGAAACTTTCAGAAGAAAACTGGACTTTCTAAAAATATGATAAACCCCTTGAAGAAAACCTTGTGGGGTCTACTTGTGTGAATGAAGTTATTTATGGGGTGATTCTTCTGTTTCAGCAGCATTAGGCCCCCAGAAAACAGTATGCTACTATAAAATCGAATGCAGAATTCCTGGACCGAAAAGGCCAAAAAGCCTCCTTTTATGCCAAACTGTGGCACATGCCAGTGAATAAAGCACACATATTTGGTATCCCCATGCATGGGAGAAGTGGAAGAATGTGAAAGGAGATGAATTTTGTCCGTGGTCTATACCGTGTGTGAAAAATGCTAGCATAAACTGACGCATTTGCTAAAAAAATGCTAATTTTATTTTGTTCCATCTTATTCAAGAAACTTTCAGAAGAATACTGGACTTGCTAAAAATATGATAAACCCCTTGAAGGAAACCTTGTGGGGTCTGCTTGTGTGAATCAAGTTATTTATGGGGTGTTTCTAATGTTTCAGCACCATTAGGCCCCCCAGAAAACAGTATGCTGCTATAAAATCAAATGCAGAATTCCTGGACCGAAAAGGCCAAAAAGCCTCCTTTTATGCCAAGCCCTGGCACATGCCCGCACAGTGCATAAAGCACACATATTTGGTATTCCCATGCATGGGAGAAGTGGAAGAATGTGAAAGGAGATGAATTGTGTCCGTGGTCCATACTATGTGTGAAAAATGCTATCATAAACTGACACAATTGGTAAATTCTTTTTGCATTTTTTTCCAATTTTGCCCACTTTAGAGAAAAAATAAAAATGATGCATACTGACAAATGCCACTAAAACAAAGCCCCATCTGTCCTTTAAAAAGAGTGTAAAATTGAAAGATGAACTTTATTCACCTGCAGAGTTATAGTCATCTAAAAAAGCGCATAGCAAAATTTTGAAATTTGCTCTGGTTATTTTAGCTGTAAAATAGCCTAGTCCTTAACCGGTTAAAGAGGCTCTGTCACCAGATTATATACAGTGAAGGAAATAAGTATTTGATCCCTTGCTGATTTTGTAAGTTTGCCCACTGTCAAAGACATGAACAGTCTAGAATTTTTAGGCTAGGTTAATTTTACCAGTGAGAGATAGATTATATATTTAAAAAAAACTGAAAATCACATTGTCGAAAATTATATATATTTATTTGCATTGTGCACAGAGAAATAAGTATTTGATCCCTTTGGCAAACAAGACTTAATACTTGGTGGCAAAACCCTTGTTGGCAAGCACAGCAGTCAGACGTTTTTTGTAGTTGATGATGAGGTTTGCACACATGTTAGATGGAATTTTGGCCCACTCCTCTTTGCAGATCATCTGTAAATCATTAAGATTTCGAGGCTGTCGCTTGGCAACTCAGATCTTCAGCTCCCTCCATAAGTTTTCGATGGGATTAAGGTCTGGAGACTGGCTAGGCCACTCCATGACCTTAATGTGCTTCTTTTTGAGCCACTCCTTTGTTGCCTTGGCTGTATGTTTTGGGTCATTGTCGTGCTGGAAGACCCAGCCACGAGCCATTTTTAATGTCCTGGTGGAGGGAAGGAGGTTGTCTGTCAGGATTTGACGGTACATGGCTCCATCCATTCTCCCATTGATGCGGTGAAGTGGTCCTGTGTCCTTAGCAGAGAAACACCCCGAAAACATAATGTTTCCACCTCCATGCTTGACAGTGGGGACGGTGTTCTTTGGGTCATAGGCAGCATTTCTCTTCCTCCAAACACGGCGAGTTGAGTTAATGCCAAAGAGCTCAATTTTAGTCTCATCTGACCACAGCACCTTCTCTCAATCACTCTCAGAATCATCCAGATGTTCATTTGCAAACTTCAGACGGGCCTGTACATGTGCTTTCTTGAGCAGGGGGACCTTGCGAGCACTGCAGGATTTTAATCCATTACGGCGTAATGTGTTACCAATGGTTTTCTTGGTGACTGTGGTCCCAGCTGCCTTGAGATCATTAACAAGTTCCCCCCGTGTAGTTTTCAGCTGAGCTCTCACCTTCCTCAGGATCAAGGATACCCCACGAGGTGAGATTTTGCATGGAGCCCCAGATCGATGTCGATTGACAGTCATTTTGTATGTCTTCCATTTTCTTACTATTGCACCAACAGTTGTCTCCTTCTCACCCAGCGTCTTACTTATGGTTTTGTAGCCCATTCCAGCCTTGTGCAGGTCTATGATCTTGTCCCTGACATCCTTAGAAAGCTCTTTGGTCTTGCCCATGTTGTAGAGGTTAGAGTCAGACTGATTAATTGAGTCTGTGGACAGGAGTCTTTTATACAGGTGACCATTTAAGACAGCTGTCTTTAATGCAGGCACCAAGTTGATTTGGAGCGTGTAACTGGTCTGGAGGAGGCTGAACTCTTAATGGTTGGTAGGTGATAAAATACTTAGTTGTCTGTGCACAATGCAAATAAATATATATAATTTTGACTATGTGATTTTCAGTTTTTTTTTTTTTTTTATATAATCTATCTCTCACTGGTAAAATTAACCTAGCCTAAAAATTCTAGACTGTTCATGACTTTGACAGTGGGCAAACTTACAAAATCAGCAAGGGATCAAATACTTATTTCCTTCACTGTATCTTCTTTCACTGCACAATCACACTGGGCTGGAACAATGAGAAGTGTATGACGCTGATTGCTCAGCGTCATACACTTCTCTTCACAACGCCCAGTTGGTAAAAAGTTAAAACACTCCCAGTTGTCTATTAAGAAACTAATTGCCATAAATCTAAAATTGCTCATAACTTGCTCAAAAATGTATCTACATTACAGCGCCGATCAAAATTACGTAGGAGATAGGGCACTTATAATCTGGGATACTATTCTTGTAACGCCTAAAGAGTTAAGAAACTTTCTTAATACTGTTTTGAATACTTTGAGGGGTGCAGTTTTTTTTAAATGGGGTGATTTATGAGGGTTTCCAATATATAAGGCCCTCAAAACCATTTCACAACTGAACTGGTCTCGGCAAAAATAGCCTTTTGAAATTTTCTTGAATATATGATAAATTGCTGCAAAAGTTCTAAGCCTTGTAACGCACTAAAAAAATAAAATAATGTTAAAAAAAAAACAATGCCAACATAAACTAGACATATGTGAAATAGTAACTATTTTGTGTTGTATTACTATCTGTTTTACAGGCAGATACATTTAAATTTAGAAAAACACCAATTTTTCTCAAAATGTTGGTGTTTTTCATAAATAAATATAGAATTTATCGACCAATTTTTTCACTAACATAAAGTACAATGTGTCACGAGAAAACAATCATAGAATCGTTTGGATAGGTAAAAGCATTTGAAAGTTATTACCACATAAAGTGACACGTCAGATTTGAAAAAATCGGCTGTGTCTTTAAGGCTAAAACAGGCGGTGTCCTGAAGGGGTTAATAAGCAGACACATGTCATTAGACTTCACTTCTGTTGAGCAGAACTCAACAAGATTGTTCTTAAGGGCACAGTTACTCACATTTTATCTTTGCTTAATGGTAACAATGAGTATTGTCTCTTGTGATGTTTTTGATCTTCTTGTGGCAGGATGTTATAATGGTGGTTTTGATGAGCTTAATATTTCAACTAGAAGACATGATCGAAATACACAGTTTTAACCTGTCTACACTGCTTACTCCCAGGGCTGGTACTTCTACTTGTAGCTCCATTACAACTTCCACTCTTCTTGTCTTTTACGTTTATGGGACCAGTTATAATGATGCTGTAGTAGTAAATTGTTAAATAATAATATTTGATGAACATAAAAAATAATTTTCCACAAAACTAACAGATTTGGCGGCCATGTGACGGATGTTGAGTAATCTGTACAGCATCTTCTTTGATGAATGCAAATAAGTCACAGACCACAACTTGGTCTTCTGTAGGCAGTTCTACTGGAGCTTAGTTTAGATTATATTTAGTGATATATATGTAATGTTCTGTTCTGCATTCGTTCCAGCCTCTTCCCTTCCTTTTCCTGTTTTATTGACTCCTTCCCCGTATGTACTAGAGCACAGGGGGATCCCTAAATAGATCATAGATGATGAACGTGTTAATGACTTTTCCTCTGTATTCTGCTCATCAGGAGATTCTGTTATTGTTCTCCCGAACATTCGATAAACTTAGTTACTGGGTGCAGTTTCCTGTCTAAATGGGAGGATCCTACAGGCATAATAATAAATCATAAAAACTCATAAAACACACAGTGTACAAACCTGGAGCTAAGACTTGGAAAGTCTCAGCCTCAAGCACTTCACAGAGGCAAATAGATCTTCTTTACACTGATTTGTTGATCTTCACAAGCTTTTATGGGTTTTCGCTAAGATTTAGAAACTTATTCAACAAACATTTCTGCTGAAGGGTATTTTCTAATTTTAGGTCGGCCGCAGCATTTTACAAGTTTGTTTTGTGAGTGTTGTACTTTGTACAGCCATGTCTTTCAGCCCAGTTATATTCAATGAGCTGTGTGAAGATGAAGAGGGTGATACAGCTCCCGATTTAGAATCTGTTAAAGCCCTGGCAGTCAGATTGAAGCTGCAGACCCGTCGACCATCATATCAGGAATGGACACAGAAAGTACAAGCGCGACCATGGGCAAAAAATCGAGGCACTACCCAAGATAATCTCTCCTCCAACCAAGAGAAAAGCACCCCGAAAAACAGCATATGTGGGTTCAGCTCAATAGATGAAGCTTTACAATGGCTTAGAAAAGAACTGGTAAGTTTCTTTGTTTTAGAACTGACTGTATCTGTGAATACCTGCCATGCATCCTATATATAATTTTTTTGACATGCAGTTAATATAATTAAAAGTACCAAGTGTATTTTATTGTGATCTGCACATCTGAAAATAGCTGGAATCTGTGAGAAAAATCCTCCATGTGCCAAGGACAGTATGGGCCCGTAATAGTCTATAGACACTATATTATTGTTGCGTACAACATGGATCTGTAATACGGCTGCGTACATGAGGCCTTACACATATTCTATGAGTGGTATTTATGAACACTTTATTGTTAAGACTTAAGACCTATGTTAGCAGTTCTCCTTTTGATAAGCCAGTGACCAATTAAATTACTTGTTTAACTCCAGAAGTGCCTGGGAGTCTCTCTAATGATGGATTTCACAGCTCAATTACTAAATTGGATGCTTGTTGTTTAGGAGCAATAATGGCATAAACATCACAATTCTACTACCATACTAACAAACAGGTTAGATGGGCAAGAGGCTCTGTCATGCGGAGGAAAATGTAGAAAGTAAAAATATCTAAAAACAATATGGTATGATGTATGTATGCTACACTGCTGATACTGAAAAGCCATGTCATGCACATTTTCCTGCATATACAGTAGTTATATGAACTTGGCCTTATCCTACATCAGCAAGACACAAGTATATATTTTTTTAAAGTTTTTTTTTCCAATACGGACATTCTGGTGGTTAATAAAGGTTTTTTGGAGGGTACATATGTCATTTGTGGGTGTATGTATGAATCATGCATTACTACATTGTACCTAGTGCAACATTAACTAATCACCTACTATTCTAATAATAAATATGGCCCTAAAAAAACTTGTCCTGATCCAGAGAGCAGAATCCATTGTAAAATATTTTCTATATTTAACCTCTTGCTTATGTATTTACCACTTTGTACTCTGTATGGAGTAACAATCTAATAATGCCAAATGGGCCCCTAGAGCCGTATAGGTATATAAGGGTATGTGCCCAATTGAGTTTGTTTTGTTCACCAACTGAACTGATTGGATGGTACAAAGATTACCACTTTTAGTATCAGTTTTTCATCTGTCTCCTAACCAGTGCTGTGAGGCGGGCC
This sequence comes from Rhinoderma darwinii, assembly GCF_050947455.1. Classification (NCBI taxonomy): domain Eukaryota; kingdom Metazoa; phylum Chordata; class Amphibia; order Anura; family Rhinodermatidae; genus Rhinoderma; species Rhinoderma darwinii. The sequence continues at coordinate 252,349,856 of NC_134688.1, read as the reverse complement.
TCGCCGATGAGGCGCCCCTAATTGTTGGTGAGGGACAGCTGGGGAGGCAGTTTTGAGAGAAAACTGGCTGCACTAATCTTTGTTCTTGCAACATAGTTGTCACTTATTTGCGCCTTTGTTAATGTTATAAAGAGTTTGAGAGATAAATTGAGCAAGAATTTAAATTTTAGCATGAACTTTGACCACTGGTGATGAGGCCCAGGCATTGCTATGTTTTGGCTGGTGAGGAACAGTAGAAAAGGACTGAAAAGCCCTTTGTCTAACCATTAGCTGTCAGCACCAGTTTTTTTCTGTTGTGCTGTTCATTTAATGTACTTACACAATTTTTTACCACTCCACTGTCCAGGAAGTACCATATCTAAAAGTTGTCAGCTTTTCACTCTTTCTCTTATGCCTCCATACAAGTCAATAAGATCTATTAACAATCAGTGGGCACATAATCTAAGTGAATATATAAGCATTTTGTTTTGATCAAGTCTCTTTTAGTTTTCTCTTACTAAAATGGAATGTTTGGAAATGTTAATATAGTTTATAGAATACCTTTAAATTGCTATATACTGTATTTTTCAGACTATAAGACGCACCTGACTATAAGGGTATGTTCACACGCTTAGCAAAAAACATCTGAAAATACGGAGCTGTTTTCAAGGGAATAAAGCCCCTGATTTTCAGCCGTTTTTTTTTTAGCAACTTACGTTTTTCGCTGCGTTTTTTACGGCCGTTTTTGGAGCTGTTTTTCTATAGTTAATGAAAAACGGCACCAAAAACGTCTCAAGAAGTGACATGCACTTCTTTTTCGCGGGCGTTTTTTTAAATGCGGGCGTTTTTTTAAATGCGGGCGTTTTTCAAAACGGGCACGTAAAAAAAGTCCCCGTCAGATGAGAGCGCTGTTTTTCCCACTGAAATCAATGGGCAGATGTTTGGAGGCTTTCTGCTTCCAATTTTTCGTCCGTTTATGGCCCGAAAAACGGCCAATGATAAGCTGTGTGAACATACCCTAAGACGCACCCAGGTTTTAGACAACAGAATATAGGAATTTTTAGTTCTTTTACAAAGAAAAAACTATTGGTTAAAAAAAAAATTGGTTCGGTTTCACCACATTCTGAGAGCCATAACTTATATTTTTCCATCATTTGAGCGGTGTGAGGGCTTATTTTTTGCTGGACGAGCTGTAGTTTTTATTAGCACAATTTTTTTGGTACATACGATTTTTTTATCACTTTCCTTTTAGCGCTAGGGTGACCAAAAAACAACGATTCTGGGGTTTTAAATTATTATTTTTTTACACCGTTCACTGTGTGAGTCAAATAATGCTATATTGTAATAGTTTCTGACTTTTACAGACTCAGCGATACCAATTTTTAATAACTTTTTTATTTTTACATTGTGCATGGGGAAAAATGGGAAAAGGTTTGTTTTTTTTTTACTTTTAAAATTTTTTTACACTCCTGAAAATGTATCTAACTTTTTTTTTTACACATTTTCATTAGATCGCTGGTACAATACACTGCAATACATGGATGAGTTACGGTGCTGAGCTACGCTGTTTCCGTAACTCCCGTAGTGGTGAATGGCAGTTACAGAAGCAGCGTAGCATGCTACGCTGTTTCCGTGACTACTATTTATTTCTATGGGAGCTACGGAAACAGCGTAGCTCAGCGAGTTAACCTGTTTCCGTAACTCGACCATGTATGCTGTTTTCGTAGCTACCGAGTTCCGAAAACAGCGTAGCTCATGGTGCTACGCTATTTCCATAACTCCCATTCACTTCTATGGGAGTTACGGAAACAGTGTAGCTCAGCGAGCACTCGGCTGTTTTCATAACTTCCGACCACCTAACTAGGAAGTGGCCGGGAGACAGCGGAGTTGGGTAAGATAGAAGGGGGTTCAAGGGGCCCCGTTCTAGAGATAGGTGCGGATCCCAGAGGTGGGACCCACATCTATCTGACATTTATGACATATCCAATGGATATGTCATAAATGTCCTTCATGTGAAGGCCCCTATAAATGCAGCGGTCGCTATTGACCACGGCATTTAACTAGTTAAATGGCCAGGAACAGCGCCATTACTGTTCCTGGCCGTTAGAGCAGTGTGTCAGCTGTAAAACACAGCTGACACCTGCAGTGTATGGAGCAGGCTCAGTGTGTTAGCCCGCTCTGCTCCAAACATCATCCCCTCCCTGCTCCATGATGTGCCGGCAGATCACGGGTCGGGAAGGGGTTAAGTAAGAAGAGGTCAGGGGGCCCAGCACTGCCACGTCCCTTGACTGCCGACTATAAGACGCCGGGACTTTTTAGCAACATTTATTCTTGCTCAAACTGCGTCTAATAGTCCGAAAAATACGGTACATTGTAAACTTTATTTACTTGGAATTGTGATCATATTATAAGTGTACCTTCTTGTTGCCCACAGCAGGAGATGCAGGCTTCAGACCACCTCTTGGCAAGACACCTAATGCTATTACGTTCCCGGATCTCACAGTTTAAAATCGAGCAGACCTGTGAGAGGCATAAGGAGATGCTAGACGATGCTACTTTTGACCTAGAGGGTTGTGATGAAGACTCTGATCTACTCTGCAACATCCCGCCACGAGCTGCCTTCTCTCTTTCGACTCCCCTCAAACACATTGGGGTGACACGGATGAATATTAACTCCCGACGATTTTCACTGTGCTAAGCCGTACTAAACCTATGTGCATAGTAGCAAACATTATTAGCCAACTCCCATCAGATATATGATGTTTATACCAAATACATTTCTAGAAAATATTATCTGAACAGCTTGTTAGAAATTCAGTGTATTGTGTAATATGTTTTCCAGATTACACTGCTACTTATTGACATTATCTTCATATTGCTTACTTTTTGAGAAGATCACTGGTGCCCACACACATTTGACTCACACCATTCCAGTAAATCAGATACAAATGATTATTCAGGAAGTATAAATACATAAACAGATTATGTTTATCCAATAAAATGCATAGCCCTTTACTACCATGAAAGTCTCAAGGGAAGGGTCTTTACTTTTTATTATTTCTCCCTACGTTGTATAAGCAGAGAATTATCCTAGGTTGTGTAACCAACTGTCTAATACAGGGGTCTCAAACTCGGCAGGGTAAGTGGGCCGCATATAGAAAAAATAGGAAGTTGACGGGCCGCATTACTTTCAAATTTGATACAACACAAAATTATTGTTAATAAATTACTTATTTGAACTACTATAACACTATATTACTATAATAATAATACTACATTACTATAAAATTAATACTACATTACTATAATAATACCGCTAGGTTTAAAATTTGAGATATTTCTCCACGTGCTTATTTCAACAATCCAGTTTTCCAGTTTAAGTGTCGCTAAATGCAGTCCGGCGGCTCAGTTTGCAGCGTTTGGCAGATACATGTCAAGATTAGGCAGCCCCTTTTTAGATGCTGCCGCAGTGCCCTCTGTGGATGCTGCCGCAGTGCCCTCTGTGGATGCTGCCGCAGTGCCCTCTGTGGATGCTGCCGCAGAGTCCTCTGTGGATGCTGCCGCAGTGCCCTCTGTAGATGCTGCCACAGTGATGTCAGGGGCTTGCCCAGAGCTGGCGTCCCGGAGCAGAGCCGCTTCTAGCACTCTGTCTGGGATTCCAGCTCTGCTCCTGACATCACTGTCCATATATGGACAGAGATGTCAGGGGCAACCCCAGAGCTGGAGTCCCGGGCAGAGCGCTAGTAGGCTCTTCCTGGGATTCCAGCTGTGGTCCTGACATCACTGGGACTCCTGCTCTGGGGAATTCCACAGAGTCCCGGAGCAGAGCCTGTACTAGCACTCTGCTCGGGACTCCACTCTGGGGAAGACCCTGATACACTGTCCATATATGGACAGCGATGTCAGGGAATTCCACAGAGTCCCGGAGCAGAGCCTGTACTAGCACTCTGTTCGGGACTCCGCTCTGGGGAAGACCCTGACACACTGTCCATATATGGATAGCAGTGTCAGGGAATTCCACAGAGTCGCAGAGCCTGTACTAGCGCTCTGCTCGGGACTCCGCTCTGGGGTAGACCCTGACACACTGTCCATATATGGACAGCGATGTCAGGGAATTCCACAGAGTCCCGGAGCAGAGCCTGTACTAGCGCTCTGCTCGGGACTCCGCTCTGGGGAAGACCCTGACACACTGTCCATATATGGACAGCGATGTCAGGGAATTCCACAGAGTCCCGGAGCAGAGCCGATACTAGCGCTCTGCACGGGACTCCGGCTCTGGGGAAGCCCCAGACATCGCTGTTCATATGTGGACAGCGATGTCAGGGAATTCCAGAGTCTAGCGGCTCTGTGTCCCGCGGGCTGCAGATGACAGCCCCAGGGGCCGCATGCGGCCCGCGGGCCGCGTGCTTGAGACCCCTGGTCTAATAAGTAAAGACAGAGAAGTGGGCTCAGGGACATATCAAATGCTAAGGGTATGTTCACATGCAGTTTCCAACTGCATTTCGGGGCTCAAACAACTGGAGAAACGATAGCCTACAAACATCTGCCCATTGAATTCAATAGGAAAAATGGCATTTAGTTCAGATGGGACATTTTTTTATGTTGCTGTTTTAAAAAACGGCGCATAAAAAGATGCCACGTAAAAAGAAGGAGCATGTCACTTATTGAGCCGTTTTTGTGGCTGTTTTTCATTGTGTCAATGGAAAAATAGTTAAAAAAACGGCCGCAAAAAAACGCCTCAAAAAATGTTTGTAGTTTCAAAAACTGCTGAAAATCAGAGGCTGTTTTTCCTTGAAAACAGCTCCGTATTCTACAGCCATTTTTCATTTTGCGTGTGAACATACCCTGACAGTGAAGTAAGGGGGCGCGACAGGCTAGGGGAATATGTAAATATGTGTGTGAATATTAAAACTTGTATGCTGCAAAGGGTGACCGGGCTTAATAGACGCCATAATGGTGGTCAGTGGTAGCTGTAAGGCTGGATTCACACTAGCATGTTCGATCCTTAAAGGACGCAAAGTATTTCGGCCGCAAGTCCCGGACCTAACACACTGCGGGGAGCCAGGCTCCTAGCATCATAGTTATGTACGACGCTAGGAGTCCCTGCCTCGTTGCGGGACAACTGTCCCTTACTGTAATCATGTTTTCAGTATGGGACAGTAGTTCCAAGGAGAGGCAGGGACTCCTAGCGTCGTACATAACTATGATGCTAGGAGCCCGGCTCCCTGCAGTTTGTTCGGTCCGGAACTTGCGGCCGACATATGTTCCGTCCTTTACGGACCGAACATGCTCGTTTTAGAATTCTGGAATAGGGCTGAAGAGAAGAAACTCCTCAAGAAAATAAAAAACCACCAGCTACCAGATCTCCATAATTACGCATTGGCATACATTTTTTAATTTGGCTGGTGATGAACTTCCACAAAAAGTTCCCACTCTATTCAGTACTCCCTAACACCAAGACATAAATCTAACATCAAATGCTATTAAACGGGCACAAAGCTATAAACTGCCTTATACTGCTCTATAAAATACAAGTTTATTGTACAGTTTATGATGCTATGTTCTTTTTTCAGGATGTTTACTATGTCACAGGATTTATGAAGTGTGTTAAGGGTCTCTGGGTAGTGAACAGTGGCAGCAATAGATTTAGGCAGAAAGTTTACTCTGTTCATTTCAGCTGTAAATAAACGTACGGTATACATGTATTTTAAACTTGTAATGTTATGGTATGTATAGATTCATGGCTCCATTTAACTATAGGCACAACAGACATATGGGAAGGACACATTTAAGCGCTGTGCATTTATCTGAATGTGATGTATATTTATAAATTAATTTGAGCCCCACATTTAATTGAAAGGAGAACACCCTGGTAGGGGTCATAATTGCATTGAAAATAATGGCATTCAGCCTGAACGCCATATTTATCACTTAGCAGCCAACCACTTTTTCTAAAACATATAATGTTTTTATAGGTGTCATGTAATAGGGGATCAAAGCATAGAAAACTATATATTCCTAATCTCAGCATCTCCCCTTCTTTTATATGCTGCCCTCAGATAGAGTACTTTAGTAGACCTGACAGATCCGCTTTATTATTGTCTAATGGTAAGGTCATATTCGCCCTATACTGCATCAACTGATTGTAATAAAAACATGTTTGCGTTTAACATGCTGCCCCAGGGTAGGTCTAGCCAAAACAATGACCCGATTGTCGTTTGATGGGCTCATATTTTTATGTAATAATGTGGCTTGTGAGTTCCAGCAGAAGAATATCCCATCTGAGGGGAGTGGAGCAGATCACCTGCTGCTGGATTTTTGCGGTTTTTTAATTATTATTTTTATTTGACAATAACCTATACGATTTTAATGATGATGTGGCCTTTATATATCATTTTAAAAAATGCATTAGTTCTAAAGAGCTAGAGAAACATTTCCTTTGGTGGCCACAAAATACATAGTACAACACTGTGCATTAATGTTAAGCTACATGAAAATGAAAAAAAAAAATTCTGATTGCTGGTGTCATCCATAAGTGTTTTTTAAACTTGTTACAATCTGGTACTAGATGCTGTAGGGATAAGTGGACTTCCCGAAAGTTCCCAATAACCAGAAGGTTTTTTTGAGGTTTTCAAATCCTACTGACTATAGTACAAAATGACAAAAGGAAGTATACTTACCTTCCATTTTGAGTTACATAAAATGTTTACATCTAATCCATTATCAAGTTCCAATCCTAAAAATTCTGGTGAAATCCTCTAAATTACTATAATCACATATTCGTTTAATTGAAGGTTATGTGCACATGTGCAACCAATTTTTTTTATTGTTCCAATGCATCTAAAATAAAAACAAAACAAGTTTGCAAATAGTCTTGATGAAACAATTCTACCATTTGTGTATACAGCTCCTATGCAGACCTGTGTCTCCATGGTTACAGACTACAAGCAAACCCTGTGTGCAGTCTGGTCCTGCAGTCATGTCTGTAGTTTAGCAAGAAAAGGAGGCAGAGGGAGTGGAGTAATAAATGACAGCAAGATCACACGACTTACTGTGGTGTGAATAAGGCCTAAATATTAACTAAAAGTAGCAAGTTCCACATACTGTAACTTTTATGTTCAAAACTGTTCATCCTCCATAGTTACGAAAAGTATTTATTAAATGATATGCCAATAAAATAACAGACATTGTCTAAATGTAAACATCATACATAAGTGTTTACATTGTTTTTCTCGTTTATGGGTAGTAAGAGAGTTCTCTCGTCTGTCATTATAAGACCTCATAAAAAATCCAATGTGACTCATAATAATATAAATAAAAGAACAATAAAGAAGCTCCAACAACAGGACATTTTTGGTCATTGGTCATTAATAGATAGGCAGAAATATTGTGCCCACATAGTAAATAATTTTTATGAAAAAATTATTTACTATGAATTAGAGGTGTAAATAGTAAGCAAGGTTTAGAGTTCGAGTATTAGCAGTCCATGTGGCCCATACATTGTTGAAATGATCCCTAGTATCAGAAAGAGTTGCATTAATTTTAATGACTCTTTTAATCACTTCTGATACAAGAACATCTGGGGTTTTCCATTCGGTGGCAACATGTATCCTAGTGGCCAAAAGTATGTATTGCGGAAGTTTATAGGATGCATGTGAAAAATTAGGTGGTTTCTCTCATATAAGGAAGGCAGTTGCTGACCTTAGGAATTGTCATTTTAATTGTCTGGTTCAGGTGATGTCTTATGGAGTTCCAAAAAACACTTTACCTTCACTACCACCAGATGTGAAGGGTAGTTGCTATTTCCTGGCAACCCCTGAAACATAAAGATTAAACTTCTGCATAGAATTGATGACGTTTAGACAGAACCGTATAGGGTCTGTGAAGTACTTTTGTGTCAGACCTTTCCGTCAGGGGAACCCATGAACGAAAACTGAACGAAAACCAAAGATTTCAATGGTAACGCTTCTGTTGCTATTGGTTTACGTTTGTCTCCGTTCCGTAAGTTTTAAGTTTTTTTCGGGCAGAACAATAGCATAGTTGAAATCAATGGGAATGCAAACGGAAAGCTATGGTTTCCGTTCATGGGTTCCCCTGACAGAAAGGTCTGGCGGTACTCCTGAACGGAACACCAACGCACATGTGAACGAAGCCTAAATTCATAACTTAGATGCAATCGATAACAGGTGGATCCTAGGTGTCAGAGACACACAGGGCCCGCTGTCACTGAACCCGTCAGTCCCGCAGGCCTTCACGGATTCAGGTCTCTGTGCTAGATACAGCTGCTCAGTATACAGGATACAAAGCAGCTGTATCTCAAAAAGCAAAAATAATTTTTACTAAAAACTAGTTAGAAATTTGTACCAAATACATATATATATATATATATATATATATATATATATATATATGTACATGGTCTTTAATCTTCTCTCTGACATCTGACAGGAGTTTGCATTAGAAAGTGTTGCAGACCTCTTTGAAACTGAATGAAAGAGTATATAACCCCATCATCCCTGTATATACCACCCATCATATATATATACATCTCTGTATATACCAGCCATCATCACTGTATATAACCCCCATCATCCTTGTATATGCTAGTGCGGCCGGTCTGCTAGACTGAATAATACTGTAGTGTGGCCGTGCCAGTCATGGTGGGGGCGGTGGAGCAGCGGGCCCCACCATCTCGGGGAGGCCCACCATCTCAGTCGGCTCGGGGACACTGCCCCCCTGACCCAAGCCCCCCTCCCCCAGCTAGCTACGCCACTGTACTAGACACATTCTGTCTATTTCTTGTATGGTTGTATGTATAACCATAATCATAATTATGTGTCATGTAGTGGTTATGTTTAGCTCACAGATGTGGGAGGAAATAGATGGCCTTGATTTAAGTAACACATACAAAGTGAGATACCATGGGTCAGGTAGAGAACAGGGCAGATACAGAAACAGATACATAGGTGCAACTATAACAATACATAAATAGACGCATATGCTATAGCTCAGTAATCTGTAGCTATATTTTTATGTCCCTTTATTGGGATTCATTTGGCTCTATATATTTTCAGCATTTACCTGATACTGTGTTTCTCACTGGTTGTTTGCTTACTTGCAGTTTATATTTACATGGTCCATACTTCACACGGCGCTCCAAAAAAACTATAAGGTAAATATTACTTCACATTTGCTTTAGGGCAGATTCAGACGAACGTTGCGTTTTTGCGCGCGCAAACAACGCAGCGTTTTGCGCGCGCAAAAACCATTTGACAGCTGCGTGTGTCATCCGTGTATGATGCGCGGCTGCGTGATTTTCGCGCAGCCGCCATGATAGAGATGAGGCTAGTCGACGCCCGTCACTGTCCAAGGTGCTGAAAGAGCTAACTGATCGGCAGTAACTCTTTCAGCACCCTCGACAGTGAATGCCGAACACAATATACAGCAACCTGTTAAAAAAAAAGAAAAAGTTCGTACTTACCGAGAACTTCCCGGCCGTTGCCTTGGTGACGCGTCCTTGGTGACGCGCCTCTCTTGACATCGGGCCCCACCTCCCTGGATGACGCGGCAGTCCATGTGACCGCTGCAGCCTGTGCTTGGCCTGTGATTGGCTGGAGCTATCACTTCGACTGAATTGTCATCCCGGGAGGTCAGACTGGAGGAAGAAGCCGGGAGTTATCGGTAAGTCAGAACTTTGTTTTTTTTTACAGGTTCATGTTTATTGGGATCGGTAGTCACTGTCCATGGTGCTGAAACAGTTTAACTCTTTCAGCACCCTGGACAGTGACTATCTCCTGACGTCGCGTACCGGAAATTTTTTTTTGCCGGGTTCGGCCAAAACGAGTTCGGCCGAACCCGGTGAAGTTCGGTTCGATTGTCCGGGTTCGCTCATCTCAAAGACACTCCATTTGGATGTTTGGAAACAGAAAAGCACGTGGTGCTTTTCTGGTTACATTCATCCTTTTGACAGCTGGTGAGCTGTTTCAGTCGGTTCGCACGGAAGTGCTTCCGTGCGACCTGCGTGGTTTTCACGCACCCATTGACTTCAATGGGTGCGTGATGCGCGAAATACGCGGAGATATTGAACATGTCGCGCTTTTTGCGCAGCTGACAAACGCTGCGCAAAAAGCACGGACTGTCTGTACTGCCCCATAGACTTGTATTGGTCTGTGCGTGGCGCGTGAAAACCACGCGGCCCGCACGGACCGAATACACGTTCGTGTGAATCCCCCTTATAACGCAAATAACATTTTGTAGAGAGTAATTACTATCATAAGGTCCTGTCCACACAGAGTTTTTGAACACATTTTGTGACGCGGAAACTGCATTAGAAAACGCGCCAAAAAACGGCCAAAAATGCCTCACATTGATTTCAATGGGAGGCGGAAGAGTTTTTTCCCCGCGTGCGGTAAAACCGGCTAGCGGGAAAAAGAAGCGACATGCCCTATCTTCAGGCGTTTACGTCTCTGACCTCAATAGGAGGCAGAGAAGCGTTTTTCGCAGCATTTTTGCCAGCGGCGCTCAATGGCCGGGGGGACGACGACACTGTGAAAAACGCAGCAAACGGCGTGCAGGCAGATCAAAACTGCCTCAAAATTCCTGACGGAATTTTGAGGCAGAATTTTCAGCCTGCAAAAAACTCTGTGAATATACCCTAAATGTTTACATTTTTAGGAGTCTATCACAGTTAAAAGATAAAACTGGTAACTGAACTGAGACAAAATTGTGACTCAGGTGAAAGCATTTTGCTACACATCAAATTTTCTGCGTTGTGATCCCAATGAGAGGGGGTTTCCCACCACAGACATTGATTGCGTAGGTCCTCCACCTGCTGGGACCCAGACAAAGCACAGTTGGTCCCCCTGACATACTAGGACTCACAATGCCTGGTTAGAAGGGGTGCTGTGTCACAAAAAAGCCAAGGGGCAAACAACCCTTTCATTTTTGCCATTGGTAAAGGTCATATCATTACCTAAAGGGCCGGCGTCAGCACCCGGCTAACACGGACAAGTGCCGGGGCCCACTACCCTTGGGGGGGCCACACTCATTTGCCACGTTTTTCACCCAGGCCATTGAGGGAGCCTCTGTCTAGGAGCAGAAGCAGCCACAGAGTATTTTCGAGTCTGGCCGGGGATTCCGCTCGTGGAGGAGCCCCTGGCGTTCCTCTCCATATATGGACAGTGACATTAGGGGCTTCTTCTGGGGCGGAATCCCCGGCTAGAGAGTTGCTGATAGAACGCTTTGGCCGGGGATTCCGCTCCTGGGGGAGCTATGAGGGCAGCATAAAGCACCCGGCGGCGACCAAGTCCTGGAGAAGTCCCTGGCGTCACTATCCATATATGGCAACGCTCCGGCTGGGGAGTCCACTCCTAGAGGAAGTCCTATTGGTGCTATCTACAGGGAGGGATGGTGTAGCGCTATCTACAGGGGGGTGTTAGAGACATAACACTCACTGATAAGAAAATGTTCTAAAAAGTGTGGATGCACATGAAGAAGGAGTTGGTGGTATTATTGAATGGCAAAATGAACATTAGCAGCCAGTACCAGACAGCTGCTATCAAGGTAAATAAATTTATAGCATGCACTGAAAGGGGCTTAGATATGAACTTTATTCTCATATAAGTCCATTGTCAGACTACACCAGCTATACTGTGGAGATTTACTAAACAAAATGTGCCATAATTCTATTGAAAAGTACCCAGTCTGTCTCAAATTTATTATGTAGTCTTGACTATATTAATTCCAGTTTTCAGAAGTGTTAACTAAAAGCGTCATGGCTGAGTTGTAAAATATGCCAAATTTATTAAAGATGTGTGCCATGTTTGGAGCTAATTATTGGTGTAAATGTACGCCAACCATGTCTAAAATGCCTAGCAAGTTGCACTAAATAAATTGTCATGTGCAATATTTTGATAAAATTAGAACAAATTCTTCCATTTTAGTTGTTCCCTACATTCATGCAAATTATAACACTGTGGATAAATCTCTCCCACTTTGTACCATTTTGGGTACCTTTGTATAAGAAAAACAGCACAACTATAGATGATTTATACTGTTGGTGGGCAACAAAAATGCTTATGGATATGCCATAAATGTCTGATAGATATGGGTCCCAGCCCTGTGGATATGCCATAAATGTCTGTTGGGAATACCCCTTTAAGGGAATGGGTGGATCACAATACTCAGAAAGATTAGAAAAATTGAGTTTGGAAAAAAGACAATTTGGGAGTGACTTTTTAACCCCTTCCCGCACCTTGACGTAACTGTACGTCAATGTGTGCAGTAAGTTCGCGCACCTTGACGTGCAGTTACGTCTGTGCTTTGACAGTTAACCGCCGCGCGGCGCTACACCGCAGCGGCGGTTAACTGTGCAGGGCGTCTGCCCTGCATTCCCCGTTGCCGATCAGCGGCCTATCGCCGCTGATTTCGGCAGTTAACCCCTTAATTTCGGCGTTCGATTTGAACGCCACAATTAAGGTGTTTAGCGCCGATCGGCAGCCCCCATGTGAAATCACGGGGGCTGGCGATCGTACCCATGGCAACCGGACGCCAGACAATGGCTTCCGGGTTGCCATGTACAGAAGCCTATGAGGACCACCCCGAGGGTGGTCGTCGTAGGCTTCCTGTCAGTGTGACTGTGACGTCACAATGACAGTTGGAATGCATTACACTACGTGTGTAGTGTAATGTACTCCAGCAGCGATCAAAGCTGCAAGTCTAAGTGTCCCCTAGTGGGACAAGTGAAAAAAGTAAAAAAAAGAATAAAAATGTTTTAAAAAAAGTGTAAAAATAAAAGTTATAAGTGATATAAACAAGAACTGCTTTTTTTCCTATAATAAGTCTTTTATTATAGGAAAAAAAATGAACACGTAAAAAAAAAGTACACATATTTGGTATCACCGCGTTCGTAACGACCCCAACTATAAAATTGTAATATTTTTCCTGCACGGTGAACACCGCAAAAAAAATAAATGAAAAACAAAGCGAGAATCACTATTTTTTGGTCACCACCCCTCCCAAAATATGCAATAAAAAGTGATCAAAAAGTCGCACGTATGCCAAAATTGTACCGATACAAACTACAACCCGTCCGGCAAAAAACAAGCCCTTACACTGCTTTTTTGACTGAAAAATAAAAAAGTTATGGCTCTCAGAATATGGTGACACAGAAAATAAATAATTTTCTAAATAAGTTATTTTATTGCGCAAACGCTGCAAAACATAAAAAAACCTATATACATTTGGTATCGCTTTAATCGTACCGACCCGCAGAATAAAATATAACGGTCATTTATAGCCCAGGGCGAACGCTGTAAAAAATAAATAAAAATCATTGTCAGAATTGATGGTTTTTGGTCACCTTGCTTGCCGAAAAATGGAATAAAAAGTGATCAACAAAATCGCATGTACCCCAAAATGGTACCAATGAAAATTACAGATTGTCCCGCAACAAATAAGCCCTCACACGGCTCCGGTGGTGAAAAAATAAAAAAAGTTCCAGCTCCCAGAATATGGCGATGCAAAATGTGCAGAGCGTTCCAAAAGCGGATAAGATCGGGCACCATTTATAATATAAGTGCAACACTGGCCACATATCTGCGGATTATTATTTATTTACCCCATTATTATACCCTCTTATTATGCCCCTGATGTACTCTGCCCAGCCTACATGTACCCCCACATTATAAACTGAAATACCAGCAAAACGCCAGAGCTTCTACCAAGCAAAATCTGCGCTCCAAAAGCCAAATGGCGTCCCTCCCTTCTGAGCCCTACAGCGTGCCCAAACAGCCGTTTACGTCCACCGATATGGCATCGCCATACCCGGGAGAACCCTGTTAATATTTTATTTGTGGTATTTGTGGCACAAACTGGGCACAACATATAGTGCACTAAAATGGCACATCAGTGGAAAATTGCAATTTTCACTTTCCACCATCGGCTGCGCATTAAACCCTTCGCGCACCATGACATATCGTGGTGTGGGGGGTGATATATGGAGCGTCTCACGCGCTGAGCCCGCGCCATACGCTGCGGGTGTCAGCTGTGTATTACAGCTGATACCCGGGACTAACGGACAGAAACAGCGATCGCGCTGTTACAGGGGCCTGTAAAAATCACAATAAACTGCAATACATTAGTATTGCAGTGTATTCTACCAGTGATCTAATGATTGCTGGTTCAAGTCTCCTAGGGGGACTAATAAAATATGTAAAAACAAAAGTATATAGTTATTATTTGTGGAAAAAATTAAATAAATATTTAAAGTCCAAAAATAAACCCTTTTCATATTTTTTCTCTAAAGTAATGTCAAAAAATTTAAAAAATACACAAAATTGGTATCGCTGTGTCCGTAAAAGTCCAAGCTATTACAATATACCATTATTTAACTCACACGGTGAACGCCGTGAAAAATAAAGAATTTTAAATGGCAAAATCGCAGTTTTTTGGTCACCTTCGCTCCACCAAAAAATGTAATAAAAAGTGCTTAAAAAGTCTTCTGTACCAAAAAATGGTACCAATAAAAACTACAGCTCGTCCCGCAAAAAATAAGCCCCCACACCGCTCTATTGACTGAAAAATAAAGACGTTGTGGCTCTCGGAAAGCGGGGAGGAAAAACTAAAAAGAAAAAGCAAAACATGGATCAGTCCGGAAAGGGTTAATTTATTTTCTAATGAAAAAACATTTATGACCACATGTGGAGTATTGCCGTACTCGGGAGAAATTGCTTTACAAATGTTGGGGTGCATTTTCTCCTTTATCCTTTGTGAAATTGAAAAAATTCAACATTTTAGTGGAAATAATGTTGATATTAATTTTCACGGCCTAATTCTAATAAATTCTGCAAAAGACGTGTGGGGCCTAAATGCTCACTATACCCCTAGATAGAGTCCTTAAGTGGTGTAGTTTCCCAAATGGGGTTACTTTTGGGCGGTTTCCACGGTTTTAGTACCTCAGGGGCTTTGCAAATTCGACATGACACCCAAAAACTATTCCAGCTAAATTTGAGCTCCAAAAGCCAAATGGTGCCCCTTGACTTCTAAGCCCCGGTGTGGGTCCAAACAGCAGTTTATTACCACATGTGGGGTATTTACGTAATCAGGAGAACTTGTTTTACAAATGTTGGGGTGCTTTTTCTCCTTTATTCCTTGTAAAAATTTAAAATTTCTAAGTTATTACAGAAAAAAAGTAGATTTTTATCTTTACAGACTAATTCCAATGACTTCAGCAAAACAACTGTGGGGTCAAAATGCTAACTTTACGCCTAGAAAAATTCCTTGAGGGGTGTAGTTTCCAAAATGGGGTCACTATTGGGGGGTTTCCACGGTTTTCATCCCTCCAGTGCATTGCAAACGTGACACGGCACTGAAAACTATTCCAGCAAAATCAGAAATCCAAAATCCAAATGGTGCTCCTTCCCTTCTGAGGCGTGCTGTGGGTCCAGACAGCAGTTTATTACCACATATGGGGTATTTCTATAATCGTAAGAAATTGCTTTACATATGTTGGGGTGTTTTTTCTACTTTATTCCTTGTAAATATTTAAAAAATTTAAATTTTTTCACAAAAAAAGTAGATTTTCATCTTCACATACTAATTCAAATACATTTAGCAAAAAAACTGTGGGTTCAAAATGCTAACTATACCCATAGATAAATTCCTTGAGGGGTATAGTTTCCAAAATGGGGTCACTTTTGGGGGGTCTTTACTGTTTTGGTACCACAAGGCCTATTCAAACCTGACATGGTACCTAAAATAGATTCTAAAAAAAGGAGGCCCCAAAATCCACTAGTTGCTCCTTTGCTTCTGAGGCCGGTGTTTCAGTCCATTACTGCACTAGGACCACATGTGGGATATTTTTAAAAACTGCAGAATCTGGGCAATAAATATTGAGTTGCGTTTCTCTGGTAAAACCTTCTGTGGTACAGAAAAAATGTATTACAAATTAATTTTCGAAAAAAAAAATGAAATTTGTAAATTTCACCTCTACTTTGCATTAATTCCTGTAAAACGCCTAAAGGGTTAAAACTCTTTCTGAATGCTGTTTTGAATACTTTGAGGGGTGCAGTTTTCAAAATGGGGTGATTTATGGGGACTTTCTAATATATAAGGCCCTCAAAGCCACTTCAGAACTGAACTGATCCCTGAAAAAATAGGCTTTTGAAATTTTCTTGAAAATATGAGAAATTGCTACTAAAGTTCTAAGCCTTGTAACGTCCTAGAATAATAAAAGAATGTTCAAAAAACGATGCAAACATAAAGTAGACATATGGGAAATATAAACGAGTAACTTTTTTGTGTGGTATTACTATCTGTTTTACAAGTAGATGCATTTAAATTTAGAAAAATTCAAATTTTTGCTAATTTTCTCTAAATCTTGGTGTTTTTTACAAATAAATATTGAATTTATCGAACAAATTTTTTCCCTAACATAAAGTACAATATGTCACGAGAAAACAATCTCAGAATCACTTGGATAGGCAAAAGCATTCCGGAGTTATTACCACATAAAGTGACACATGTCAGATTTGAAAAATCGGCTTCGTCCTGAAGGCCAAAACAGGCTCAGTCCTGAAGGGGTTAATCTCTTCAAACCTAGGCCTGGAACCATGAGGAGGGGCATCTACTACATGTAAAGCAAGGCTTCTTAACTTTATCTACTGGGACCCCACCAGCAAGAACACAGTGACTCCACTGCCTAACCTGTGCCCAAGCTAATATTGAAAATAATAATATGATTATCTTTTATTTTCCTCCTGAACCCAGTATACCATTGAAATAAAGCATAAAATAAGAGAGTTATGTTGCTGTGGTCTGAGCTGCTCTAGAACAGAGGATAGAAGCGTAAAAGCAATGAAACTATGCAACTCCCTGCCCTAGGATGTTGTGATGGTTCATTAATTATATTCAGTTAAAATCAGTCTGGGTGTATTTCTACATGCACATTGTATTGGTTTTGCAGTCCGCAAAACCACAGGTCCGTTGCGGTCCGTCGCACCACAAGAAAGCTTTGTTGTGCATCTGTGTGTCGTTCGGACTCACGGATCCACAACAATTCACCAGTATTGGTGAATCCGCAAATCCGGACCATAAAATTACTTGTCATTGACTGAGTTTCTGCGGTCCGGATTTGCGGCCCGCACACCAATCCGTGTAAATCACAATTGTGTGCATGGGGCCATAGAAAAGAATGGGTCCGCAATTTATCCGCAAAAAATGCGTAAATTGCGACCTCAAAAATACCGTCGTGTGCATGGGGCCTAAAAAGACAGAATATTTCACATCATCTGTATATGATTGCTGATTGATCCAGGGATTTATTTTCATTGCCATATTTGGAGTTGGGAATATTATTGAAAACAATGAGCCCCTTACTTTTCTGCTGCTCCTCTCCTTATATTTCAAGTACATCAACTACAAATCAAACACCACTACTTGGTAAACAGATAAAGAGATGATAATTTAAGTGGGGTTTTTTTCCGAATTTTTTTTGCAATGATTTTTTTTAAATCAAAGTGGACAGTATTGGTCAAAGAAACCTAAGCAATGACCAAACAGTGTGTACATTGAGTGAACATTAGCCCTGGTTTTATACTACAGATATTATTTCAGCTGAACATGTTTGTGGTTGTAGCATTCGTGTTCAGAGTTATGCTTGGGCAGGAAGTCAGGTAACAACGAAAAGGAGAGAAACAGATGCAGAGGAAGGGAGGAAGAGAAGAGTAAACAGTAGAGAGAAGAAAAAAGCAAGCAAGTGGTTGCAAAAAGCCATATAACAAGGTAAAATTACCAAGGACATTAAATACTAGTGACAAACCTTGGAGAAACATAAAGAAGCTTTGCACAGGAGGCCAATCTGTGAAAAGAGAAAGAAGAAAGACATCTTGGAAGACATATTATTGGTGCAATGAGGATTATACCCTAACTGGAACTACGCACATTGTTCTTCTCACAGGTAAAAATATTCATGTCTACTAATGCTGGCCAAGGCCACTTTCACACGACAGTATTTTGGTCAGAATTTTGCATCAGTATTTGGAAGTCAAAACCAGGAGTGGGACCTACACAGAGAATAACTAAAATGGAAAGTTTTGGACCCCCTACTGGTTCTGGCTTACAAATACTGATGCAAAATACTGACCATAATTTTGGCGTATGAAAGTGGCCAAACTGTGATCATTGTAAATACATACGTACACATTCATCGTACACACAGTGCTCTATATATGATGAGCACAATCTACCGTTTCCATTGAGGTATCTAATGGGTCTACATTATTAGACTCTACACAATGGTTTTGTAATCTTATTAGTAATGTCTCCTAAATTTGATTCTTTCTGTAGAATACAAGAATACAATTCTCATTTCAATTTTTCTTATCACTGTGCCCTGTTTGGCCTTATATAATGATGACCGCAGCAGTGATCCTGGTTATGTATAATAAGCCGTGCTTTATCATTATCCGCATCTGCATTGACAGTTACCTTACTTGTGTCTTATGAATACAAAGCATGCTTCACTTTAAACCACATTTTGCGTTCATTGCTTGTTGGAAATCTTAGCAGAAATGAGTCCAGCCTCGAGTATACTATACATTGATTGTGAACTACTTACTGTATAAAATGGAAGCTTCCTCTGATCTATTTCACAAGATGGCTGAGCCAGGAGGCATGTTGCAAGATATCCAGACCTTCTATTTGGAGAAAATACCAGATAACTACCTATAAACTCATGCTAATGTTTTATACATGTTTATTTCTCGTAGGCTACTCAGTAAAACAATTCTGAATTGCACTAGCTTGCACCCATGAAATATACACGCGGACAGGCGCTTGCGTGCGTCTTTACTATTGTCGCTACTTTAATGTGAATTGTTGCATATAAAAAAGTCAACAACAGATGACTGGTGTATGATCTCTCAGACTGGCTGTAGACACTACAAAGCGGCTAGCAGAATAATAACTGGGCTATAACCACGGACTCCACCATTAACAAGCACCTTATGCTTTGTTGGGCACACTTCTTATTTTAATAAGGGCTGCCAGATACATCTAAATCACTTCTGTCTGAAGGAAATAAAGGATCTGACAGGTAAACACCCAGTCCGTTGGATTCTGCTTTGCTTAAATTTCAGATATTACATTGTTGTTGGATCTTGTTAAAATGAACAGAAATCTAATGCCGATCGCCGACTTTTAAATACTAAGATAGTAATACGATTAACAAATATATCTATGAAAGCTTCAGGAAACTTATATTGTGAAGCATTTCCCTACACTTCTGGTCACAAACCACACCCGTGGCGGTAAAACCTTTTTAATATTGACATACAAGGTAAAATCCTTCCGTTTACTTCACAGGGCAAGCAACAGAGTAAATGCTGAATTTGGCTGCATATTTGGTTGAGTCAACTGAAAAAAAAATTGGGCAATTCAGCTTCAGATCATTTCAGATCTTTTGGATTGTGTTTAGGCAACTAAAAAATGACCATTAACACAGGTCAATAAGGTTTGTTGGTGGTTATCCTCTGACCATATGTTTTATCCTGCCCAATAAAAAAATTAGTAATTTGAGATTATCATTCTGTAAAAGGTTTGTTAGCTGCATGCAGGCTACAATATCCACATAATATTGGCTGCAGAGGAAATTTGAGCAAGTTATGAGCAATTTTAGATTTATGCTAATTCGTTTCTTGATAGACAACTCGGTGTGTTTTTACTTTTTACCAACTGGGTGTTGTACAGAGGAGTGTATGACGCTGACCAATCAGTGACCAATCAGCGTCATACACTTCTCATTGTTCCAGCCCAGCTTCTTTCACTACACAATCACACTAACCAAGGGCTGGCACAATAAGAAGTGTATGACGCTGATTGGTCACTGATTGGTCAGCCTCATACACTTCTCTGTACAACGCCCAGTTGGTAAAAAGTAAAAACACGCCCAGTTGTCTATTAAGAAATGAATTAGCATAAATCTAAAATTGCTCATAACTTGCTCGAAAATGATCGTTTTTCAAAATAAAAACCACTGCTGTAATCTACATTACAGCGCCGATCAGATTATGTAGGAGATAGGGCATTTATAATCTGGTGACAGAGCCTCTTTAAGTGCATTGTGCTCCATATCGCAACATTTCTTTAGAAGATATAAACAAATGATGTACATGCATATCTATAGATTTAGAGAGCAGACTTCATTCAGTTTGTTTCCATGCTGGGGGTCACACTGTACTCTCTCTTAGGCTGGGTTCACACGACCTATTTTCAGGTGTAATGGAGGCGTTTTACGTTTAACCCCTTCCCGCCCAATCACGTACATTTACGTGATTAAAGCCGGTGGCTTACCGCCTTTACACGTAACTGTACGTCATGGAGATGAAGCAGGCTCAGGAGCTGAGCCAGCGACATCACCGCCGTATGTTACAGCTGTCACCCTGAGGTATCGGCCAGGACCGGAACTAGCATCCGATCCGGCCGATTAACCCCTCACATGCTGCGTTCAATAGAGATAGCAGCATGTGAGGAGTTTATAGCCACCGGCACCCCAGCAACGTGATCGCTGGGTTGCCGGTGGCTGCAAAGGCGATCGGAGGGCTAATACTTACCTCCCGATCAGCCTGTAACGGAATCCTCCTATGCCCCGTCGTCGGCGGGGCCCAGGAGGCTTCCGGTACCATCGGCAAGATGGCGCCGGCTCAGCTTCCGGCTCAGAAGCTGAGCCGGCGTCATCAGCAGTGGGTGTCCGCTGTATGTTACAGCGGACACTCCGATCTATCGCCAGGAACCGGAGCTAGCTCCGATTCCTGGCATTAACCCCTTCGATGCAGCGATCCATTGTGATCGCTAAATCCTAGAGGTTTGTAGCAAATCGGCAGCCTTGCCACGCGATGGCAAGGCTGGCGACTGCTACTATGGCAACAGGAGCCCTAACAATGGACTCCTGTCTGCCATTACGTAAGCTGATTAGGCTCCGCCCCGAAGGCGGAGCCTGATCGGCTTGCTGTCAGTGAACAACTGACAGTTCCAATACATTGCACTACATAGGTAGTGCAATGTATTAGAACATCAAACAGTTGGACATTCAAGTCCCCTAGTGGGACTAAAAAAAAAGTGTAAAAAAAGGAAAAATAAAAGTTGTAAAACATACAATAAAAGTTTCAAGTAATAAAATAAAACACAATCGCCCTTTTTCCCTTATCAAGTCATTTATTATTGAAAAAAATAATAAAGCCATACATATTTGGTATCGCTGTGACCGTAACGACCTAAACTATAAAAATATTATGTTGTTTATCCAGCGCAGTGAACGCCGTAAAAAAAATCTCAAAAATACTGCCATAATTACTGTTTTGGTCACCGTCTTCCAAAAATTGAAATAAAAAGTGATCAAAAAGTCGCATGTATCCAAAAACGGTACCTATAAAATCTATACCTCGTCTCGCAAAAAACAAACCCTCACACTGCTCCATCGACGAAAAAATGTAAAAGTTATGGCTCTCACAACATCGCGACAGAAGAAATACATTCTCTTTCCAAAAGTAATTTTATTGTGCAAAAAGTTATAAAAAAGTTCTATAAATTAGGTATCGCCGGAATCATACTGACCCGCAGAATAAAGGTAACATGTAGTTTATAACGTACGGTGAACGCTGTATATATAAAAAAAAAAAATAAACTATGGCAGATTTGCTGTTTTTTTGTCACCTTGCCTCCCAAAAAAAGGATAACAAGTGATCAAAAAGTCGCATGTACCCCAATATGGTACCAATAAAAGCTACAGCTTGTCCCGTAAAAAAAGAGCCCTCATACCACTACGTCTATGAAAAAATAAAATAAGTTAAGGCTCCAATAATTCAGGAAAGAAAAATATGCAGTTGTGCCGGCCCGAGGGGAACATTTCTTCTGTTTCAAAAGGCGATGTATCAAGGCACTAAAATTAGGGAACCAGGAAGGGGAGGGCCCAAACATATCTGCTGGAAGCGAGGGCGCCCGTATTATACCAGGACAACACTTTCCCGGCAAAATTCCCCAAACTGCAAAGGTGCAGAGTGTGGACAAAAAGGGGGATAAGGAAGGACGCCAGTTATCAGTGCGACACCGGCCTGTGCAAAAAGGATCGATCACAGCGTAACACACATCTATGGATTATTTTATTATATTTTTTACCTTATTATTATACCACCTGATTATGCCCCGATGTACTCTGCCCAGCTCACATATTCCCCACATTATAAACGGAAACAACAGTGATACTCCAAACAAAACTATTACCAAGTAAATTCCACACTCCAAAAGCCAAATGGCGCTCCCACTGATCTGAGCCCTACAGCATGCCCAAACAGCTGTTTATGTCCACATATATGGCATCGCCATACCCGGGAGAACCCTTTTAACAATTTTTGAGGTGTGTGTGCCCAGTGGCACAAGCTGGGCACGACATATATGACAATGAATTGGCATATCTAGGGCAAAATTTTAATTTGTACCTTCCGCAGCGCAATCATTTATGTAAAAGACACGTGGGGTGAAAATGCTCACTACACCCCTTAATAAATGCCTTGAGGGGTGTAGTTTCCAAAATGGGGTCACTTCTCAGGGGTTTCTTTTATTTCACATCTGAGCCTCTGCAATTGTGAACCAATACTTTATATGTCGCCAAATAAGGCCTCAATTTTACATGGTACTCTTTCACTCCTGAGCCCTGTCGAATGTCCAGGCAAAAGATTAGGGCCACACGTAGGGTGCTTCTAAAACCGGGAAACACCGCATAAAAATTGAGAGCTGTCTTGTTATGGTGGCACAAGCCGGGCACCACATATTGGCGTATCTAAGGAAAAATTCCCATTTTCACTCTCCCACATCGTGTGCACACGAATTTCTGCAAAACACATGTGGGGTTAACATGCTCACTACACCCCTAGGTGAATACCTTGAGGGTGTTGTTTCCAAAATGGGGTCACTTCTGGGGGGGACTGTTTTGGTTCCACAGGGACTTTGCAAATGCAACATAGCGACCAGAAACCAAATGCAACAAAATCTGTACACCAAAAGCAAATGGCGCTCCTTCCCTTCTGAGCCCTGCCGTGTGTCTAAACAGCAGTTTATGACCACGTGTGGAGTATTGCCGTACTCCAGAGAAGTTGCTTTACAAATGTTGGGGTTCTTTTTTTCCTTTATTTGTTGAGAAAATTAAAAAGTTTGAGCTAAAGCTACGTCTTATTGAAGAAAAAGGATTTTTTTTATTTTCACTGCCCAATTCTAATAAAATCTATGAAACACCTGTGGGGTCAAAATGCTCACTACACCCCTAGATGGATTCCTCAAGGGGTGTAGTTTTCTCAATGGAGTCACTTTTTTGGCGTTTTCACTGTTTTGGTCCCTCAGGGGCTTCGTAAATGTGACATGGCCTCCGCAAACCATTCCTGCTTAATTTGAGCTCCAAAAGCCAAATAGCGCTCTTTCCCTTCTAAGCCCTGCCGTGGGTCCAAACAGCCATTTATTACCACATGTGGGGTATTGTTTTACTCGGGAGAAATTGCTTTACAAATGTTGCGGTGCTTTTTCTCCTTTAGTCCTTGTGCAAATTAGAAAAAATTAGCTAAACCTACATTTTCTTTGAAAGATTTTAATTTTCACGGCCTAATTCCAATAATTTCTGCAAAAAACCTGCGGGGTCAAAATGCTCACTATACCCCTAGATAATTTCCTCAAGGGGTGTAGTTTCCCAAATGGGGTCACTTTTGGTGGATTTCCACTGTTTTAGCACCGAAAGAGCCCTTCAAACCTGACATGGTGCCTAAAATATTTTCTAATAAAAAGGAGGCCCAAAATCCACTGGGTGCTTCTTTACTTCCGAGGCCGGTGCTTCAGTCCATTACCACACTAGGGCCACATGTGGGGTATTTCTAAAAACTGCAGAATCTGGGCAATAGATATTGAGTGCGTTTCTCTGGTAAAACCTTTTGTGTTACAAAAAAAATAGATGAAAAATTAATTTCTGCAAAAAAAAATGAAATTTGAAAATTTCACCTCCACGTTGATTTAATTTCTGTGAAACATTTAAAGGGTTAAGAAACTTTCTAAATGCTGTTTTGAATACTTTGAGGGGTGAAGATTTTAAAATGGGGTGACTTTTTGGCGGTTTCTAATATATAAGGCCCTAAAAGCCGCTTCACAACTGAACTGGCCCCTGTAAAAATAGCCTTTTGAAATTTTCTTGAAAATGTGAGAAATTGCTGCTAAAGTTCTAAGCCTTGTGATGTCATAGAAAAATAAAAGGACGTTCAAAAAACGATGCAAATATAAAGTAGACATATGGGTGATGTTAATTAGCAAAAATTTTGTGTGGTATAACTGCCTGTCTTACAAGCAGATACATTTACATTTAGAAAAATGCTGATTTTTGCAATTTTTCACAAAATTTTGGTGTTTTTCACTGATAAATATTGAATTTATCGACCAAATTTTTCCACTATCATAAAGTCCAATGTCTCACGAGAAAACAATCTCAGAATCGCTTTGATAGGTAAAAGCATTTCGGAGTTATTACCACATAAAGTGAAATATGTCAGATTTTAAAAAATGGGTCTGGTCCTGAAGGCCAAAATGAGCTTGGTCCTGAAGGGGTTAACAGCCTCGTCAAAGAAATTTTGCTGTTGAACTCTAGTGTGAAAATACTGGAAAGGCAAGTCAAGGTTATTCCACATGTTCCACATAGGATAATATCCTTAGGGTTTTCTATTTTTTAATATGCAACTGCCATTCCACAATCACGTTTATAGAGCACTATTTGTTTTCGATTCCACTATTGCCTTTGATGGGGTTCAATTGTGGTTCCTTTGGGAGGTTCTGTCCTGATTTAGTTTAGGCGATAAATCCATCAGCTGTCTAAAACTACTACTACTTAGACACAAGGGGCCAGTGTTGGTGAAGTTGTTGGTTTTTAATGGTGCTTTATCTCTTTTACCAGTTGCGGACCGCCCACAGACTATAAATGTTCAGGCGGTCTGTACCAAACTCTGCAAGGACGTTCAATAACGTCCTGCAGAGGTAACCTATTTGCTGCTCCCCGGCGGCATTTAGCTCTGTGAAATAGCTATCTCTAAACAGCTGTATCATTGAGCTTCACCCGGAGACCAACCAGCGTGGTCTCCAGGCATGTGATCGTTGTGACCTGTCAAAACGATTACATTTCTTCTCCCATTTCTTCTCCCATTGGCGCTACCGCGCCAATGGCAATCTGCAGACAGGCAAGCTGTAGACAGCTGTATCACAGAGGTTTCACCCGTAGACCACTCAGTGTAGTCTCCAGTGATCTTCTATCTATCTGTCTGTCTGTCTGTCTGTCTGTCTATATATCTATCTACTTGCTACATGGTGACTTTGGCCGTCCCCTTGGCACATAGGTCGCCCGGCAGGGCGTAGCTAAAGGCTCATGAGCCCGGTGCAAAAGTCCTTCTTAGGCCCCCCCACCTTCTTCTAGTGGCCGATGGCCACAGCTTTCAGTTTCATCGTTGGGTCTCCTAAGTGACCCAGCGATGCAGCACCAGAATCCAGGAGTGTCGCTAAGGTCTTAAAACATCCCAGGCAATAGCCCCAATACATATGTGTCCGCCCAAAAAAATGTGTGTGCGTGTACGTATATGTGTATAAATAAATATATATAGCATATCTATAGCATTATGACCCTATAGCTATGGATAAGAATAGATACTGTGACTTTGCAGGCAACTCGAGTTCCTACACCAAATTTGTCGAACCATGCCTTTATAGACCTTGCTTTATATACTAGAGCACAGTCATGCTGGAAAAGAAAAGGGCCTTCCCCAAACAGTTACCACAAAGTTGGAAGCATGCAATTGGCCAAAATGTCTTTGTGTGCTGTAGCATTAACAATCCTCTTCAATGGAAATAACGGCCCTAACCCAAACCCTGAGTATTATCACTCCTCCACACCATTATCCCTCCACCACCAAATTTTACAATAGTCACTATGCATTCCAGCAAGTAGCATTCTCCTGGCATCTGCCAAACAAAGATTCATCAGACATCAGACTTGCAAATAGTGAAATGTGATTCATTACTCCAGAGAACACGTGTCCAGTGGCAGCACGTTTTACACCGCTCTAGATGATGCTTGGCATTGCTCATGGTGATCTTAGGCCTCATGCACACGACCATAGCCATGTGCACTGCCGTGATTTTCGGGCCGGCCGGCCACGGAGTGACAGCCGCGAGCAGCCTGCAAATCGCGGGCCGTGCACATGGCCGTGGCCATTATTTTTAATGAGCCCGGACCACAGAACACGGCCGTATTAATGCTTGCCCGTTCTTTCTGCGGTCCAGGCTCCGGGGCCATGCACGGACCATGGAAGCCACGGTCATGTGCATGGCCCCATAGGAATGAATGGGGCCGCAATTCTCTGGGGAGGAATTGCGGACGCAAAAGCACGTTCGTGTGCATAGGGCTTTTGGCTTGTGTTCAGTTACTCGACCATGGAAACCCATTTCATGAAGCTCCCGACGTCAGCACTTGGTGGCCCCACTCTGAGTTTACATGGTCTACCGCTGCTTGGATGAGATGATGAAACACCTAGATGCTTTCATTTTAGAATAATAACGCTTGCTTTCATTTTAGAATAATAACGCTTACAGTTGACCGGTGTGTATTTAACAGATCTTAAATTTCACTGACTTGTGGCAAAGGTGGCATCCGATGACAGTGCCACATTTAAAGTTAATGAGCATTTCAATACAGCTCATTCTACTACCAATGTTTGTCTATGGAGATTACATGACTGTGTGTTTGATTTGATTCACCTGTTTGCAATGGGTGTGACTGAAACACCTGAACTAAATAACTAGGAGGGGGTTATCACATACTTTGGCCATATAGTGTATATGTGAAAAAACAGGACTGTGACAAAACAGGATATATAGTATAAGAGCAGAGCTCTCAATCACACTACGGCTCCATCTACATCAAGCTGTCAAACATTGTAAACAAATATATGCAATGTTGTTGTTTTTTACACCAAATGCACAACTGTGTTTTTAAATGATAATATACCATAGTGTAGCATTGTTTTCATATATGATAATAACCTGGAAAATGTCTTTGCCATTCAATGTAATAAGAGGGTTGTCTCATGAAGATAAGCCCTTTTAAAACTAAAAACAGCCTGGTGATAAGCTGATCGCCATGGGTATGTCTTCTCTAATAGGGGAAATTGCATCTGGCTATACATTTCCCCGGCTGGGGAGCGCCCACTTGACAGTCTACTCTAAGGGTATGTTCCCACACACAGGATACGCTGCAGATTTTCTGCAACAGAAAATCTGTAGCAGAATCTCTAGAAAAACGCTAGTAACTCAGTCACAGAAATCCGCATCAAATAGTGCGTTTTTCCTGCTCATATTGTTGCAGAAACGCTGCGTATTTTCCGCAGCAGTTTTACCTGTGCATTTAGTGTTGAACATTGGTTAAACATATAGCAAAGTATATAGGTTTTCCCTGTGTTTCCGCTGCGTAAACGCTGTAAAAACCGCAACAACATAAATCTGTCGCTGTATTTCTGCTCCCCATTGAAGTCTATGGTCAAAACACGCAGCATCTCCACACAGAACACGCAGCATGTCAGATTGACATGCTGCGGAATTGAAAACCGCACCGCCGAACACTTTCTGCACGACTTTTGTGCGTTTTTTTCCTGCAGCGCGGGCATGAGATTTTCTAAATCTCATTCACTTTGCTGCTGCTGTAAATGCTGCAGAATTTTTCGCTCAGAATTCCGTTGCGGAAATTCCGCAGCATTTACGCTACGTGGTAACCCAGCCTAATAGGTCACTGAAACTAATAGGGCTGTTTGTAGGGGAACGTGGATGGCTAGCAGGCAAAAAAAAAACAGCCCTGCACTCAGCGTTGCAACAGCTGGGAAGTTATCCGGCTTGTTTTATATATTAGAGGACGTGACAGGTCCTCTTTAGGATGCCGTATGTTGTGTGTGCTAACCTGTTTTTCTCCCCACTGATGCAGTTCCGGAGGTTACTGTATATTCTGTGTTTGTACATTCGTTGCAGTATTATTTATACTGTGATCTGCTGTAACTTGTACTGTTTTACAGGCAATGATGGTATAAACTTAGGCTTTAAGTTGTTTGCCGCTGGGGGGGGGGGGGGGGACGACGACGACAGCCTAGACACCATCTAAGTTTGAATGTGAGACACTACATAACAGTGGGGAGGACGTTACTAGCATGGCTACGTTGCGTCCTCACGCTGGGGGCGGTGCTTAGACATCAATGGTAGCTGTTCTCCCCTAATAGTGCTCAGTGTATAGGCAAAGCTCATATACAGGGTGGGCCATTTATATGGATACACCTAAATAAAATGGGAATGGTTCGTGATATTAACTTCCTGTTTTTGGCACATTAGTATATGGGAGGGGGGAAACTTTTCAAGCTGGGTATTGACCATGGCGGCCATTTTGAAGTCGGCCATTTTGTATCTAACTTTAGTTTTTTCAATGGGAAGAGGGTCATGTGACACATCAAACTTATCGAGAATTTCACAAGAAAAACAATGGTGTGCTTGGTTTTAACGTTACTTTATTCTTTCATGAGTTATTTACAAGTTTCCGACCACTTATAAAATGTGTTCAAAGTGCTGCCCATTGTGTTGGATTGTCAATGCAACCCTCTTCTCCCACTCTTCACACACTTATAGCAACACCGCAGAAGAAATGCTAGCACAGGCTTCCAGTATCCGTAGTTTCGGTTGCTGCACATCTCGTATCTTCACAGCATAGACAATTGCCTTCAGATGACCCCAAAGATAAAAGTCTAAGGGGGTCAGATCGGGAGACCTAGGGGGCCATTCAACTGGCCCACGACGACCAATCCACTTTCCAGGAAACTGTTCATCTAGGAATGCTCGGACCTGACACCCATAATGACATAAATAACTCATGAAAGAATAAAGTAACGTTGAAACCAAGCACACCATTGTTTTTCTTGTGAAATTCTCGATAAGTTTGATGTGTCACATGACCCTCTTCCCATTGAAAAAACGAAAGTTGGATACAAAATGGCCGACTTCAAAATGGCCGCCATGGTCAACACCCAGCTTGAAAAGTTTCCCCCCTCCCATATACTAATGTGCCACAAACAGGAAGTTAATATCACCAACCATTCCCATTTTATTTAGGTGTATCCATATAAATGGCCCACCCTGTAGAAAGAACAAGTAACTATGCTGTTTGTTGCTGTTGGTGCCAAGTGGCACTTATGTTCCAGTGGGTTCTGGAGCATTGGCGGGTGATGGACAGGAGCCTCCCTGCATTTGTATGTATTACTGTTGGTGGGGTGACTGGCAAAATCCTTTCCATAAGAGACAGTGTTCTATTGTTGGGTGAAAGCGCAGAAGCCTTCCTGCGGAGCAGCGAGTAAGCAGCCTTAGAGGCCAAGTGGAAGGCCTAAAGATTAAAGAGGAAGTCCCCTGTATCAGGGAGGTGCCCGAGGCTCTGTCGTACTAATTGGTAAACCAGCCATTATTGTCCTCCTGAACCAAATTGTAACGTTATGAAGTGTTGCATTTCTGTTGCTATGGTCGTGTGTGAGGACAACAAGAGCCTGAGTAAAAAGACTTTCTTTTTCCATCATCCTGGTCTTCAATCCATCTTTCCATAACTACCCTGAACACATTGGCCTTACATCCCCTGGGCCTACTTTACAGAAGCCCCTGCCAGAGCTGGTATATTAAGGGGGGTCCCAAGCAGGGGACTCTATGACTTCCATATGCCCTAATATGGCATAGGGGTGTGAAAACCACTTTCATATTTTAATCTGAATGAATAATTATAATAGTGCAATACAAAAGTGGCAAACAATTTCTTTGTAAGTGCTATGATAAATACAAAGGTTAATGAATATATTTATGATTGGCTAGTTAGGCTGGGTTCACACGAGCATGTTACGTCCGTAATGGGCGAAACGTATTTCGGCCGCAAGTCCCGGACCGAACACACTGCAGGGAGCCAGGCTCCTAGCATCATAGTTATGTACGACGCTAGGAGTCCCTGCCTCGCTGCGGGACAACTGTCCCGTACTGTAATCATGTTTTCAGTCTAAGGGGTATTGGGATCAGAATGCAAGAATTTATTGAACAGAGGGCTGGACATACAATATGTGCAACCTGTTCAGCTGCACAGGGTCCCAGTAGTTAAGGTGCCCTCAGCCACCTTAAAAGCAGCTAGCATCTTCCTACTGTCTATTAGATTGCATATAGGGGACTGAGCTGATAATGGCTTATAATTATTGGTGGATTGTTGAAGAGTCATAAGGGGGTGCTCTATCATGAGCTATTGAAGAGCAAAGGGGCCATATACTGTTCTTGCACAGGGGCCCTCTGTTGCCTGTGTTCACCTCTGAAAATCATGACACAAAACCTTGCTAAATATCATTAGCAGGTAAATTATGAGGTTAATAGGCAGAATTTTTCATATAAGATAAATCTTTTTACATGGTTTGTACAAGCCACTATATGTTGTATAAAGGTGAATGATCTCTGAATATATATTTTTGTCTTTCTTTCCGTAAGAACAAAGGATTATTCGTCAAATGTCATTTTCACATATAATTTCTAAACTGTACATGAAAGCATGACAGGTCCAAGAAAATCTCAATAAACTTGTAAAGGATCTGCCAGGCACAGCTTCTGTGTCAACGCCCATAGGTAATCAGTCTGCACCTGCTTCTATGTCTGTGAGACTGACTCCATCTTCCACCACTCAGGGTGGCAGGCTTAGGAGTGGGAGAGCCTATTACAGCCTGGCCAGACGGAGCTAGCTCCCGCCCTCTGTCTATTTATACCTGCCTTTCCTGTTCCTCCTTGCTTGTGATTCTTCTCGTTTGGTTTCCTGGCCCTGCTGCAGCTTCTTGAACTATTTGTCCCTGCTTCATACTGACCCTGGCTTACTCACTACTCTCCTGCTCTGCGTTTGGTACCTCGTACACTCCTGGTTTGACTCGGCTTGTTCACTACTCTCCTGCTCTGCGTTTCGTACCTCGTACACTCCTAGTTTGACTCGGCTCGTTCACCACTCTTGTTGCTCACGGTGTTGCCGTGGGCAACTGCCCCATTTCCCTTAGCTTCTTTGTACCCTTGTCTGTTTGTCTGTCGTGCACTTATTGAGCGTAGGGACCGTCGCCCAGTTGTACCCCGTCGCCTAGGGCGGGTCGTTACAAGTAGGCAGGGACCGAGTGGCGGGTAGATTAGGGCTCACTTGTCTGTTTCCCTACCCCCATCATTACAAAACAACTCAAATGTGCACATTTTAGGCCCAAATAAAATGTAAATTGTAGCGACTAAAAAGGTTAACGGTCGCAAGTGTTAAACTTACAAAACGCCCACTTGATACTTTGCATTTACTCTAAATGTCTTTGCGTCTGCAGGTACAATGGGGTGTGGGTGCAGCTCTGAGTATGATGAGGACTGGATGGAAAACTTTGATGTGTGTGAAAACTGCCATCTTCCTCGAGAAAAAAAACAGGTTAGTATATGTCTATATATATATATATATGATCCAGAAGGATGAGACAGGTAAAAACATGTTGAAAGCGTGTTTCACCTGTAAATGGCGTGGGGCCAAAAACCATGCTTTTTTCTCTGGAAGTGCAGCCCACTACCTTTAGGTGAATGGGCAGATTTTGTTGGTTAAGAATGAAGCCTACCGGATCCTAATAAATATATTGCAGGAGAAAAGAGTACAGATAGGATCCTCCTCATAAGCTTTAAGCCACAGTTGACAAATAATGTTGGTCTGTAATTGAAGCAACTATTTCGATTGGACATTTGCTGAAAACATAATTTTGATGATAATCGTTAAAGCGGTTTTCTTGGCTGGAGCAGTCATGTGTTGGTATGGCACGTCATTGCCTCTGCAGGGTAAACACAGACCGGCGGGGGACATTGGACCTACAGCGCTAGATTGGCAGGGGATATAAAAGGTGTATGGCCTTTTTTTTACTTATGTTATCTCATTTTCAGTTGTACAATCTTTTAAAAAGTCTGTAAAACCCTTTTAAGCCTATGGTACTAAAAATAATTTGTTCAGACCAATAAAAATCTGTCAGTATACCAGTCACAACACTTATTTTTTTTCATGCCTTACAATTTTTTCAGTTGTTAGTGGTAACCCAAAGGGTAAAAGGGCAGCAAATACAGAGTGCAAATATTTTTTATGGTCTGCAATCATTATACCCACTAACAAGTTCATGAAATGCTTCCTCTGTTTCTTTTGTAAATGTAACTCAAAAGAGTATTAAGTCTGGATACCATACAATTGCAGAAAAAGTGATATATTTAAATGCGACAAAGGTAAAAAGGTAGAACCAATTAACTACCATCATGTAAGTCTGTGGTCTGTCGACACATTTGTGGTATGTAAAATATTTGAAGGTATTCTAAGTTATGAACTGCTAAATTACATAGTAGTAAATATTCGAATAACCAGCGTGGATTCATAAAAAGTGGTTGTGCCTAACCAACATGCTCGGTTTCTATTAGGAGGTAAGTGCAAATCTGGATGTTGATAATGTGGCTGATGCTATCTATCTGGATTTTGCAAAGCATTTAATACTGTAGCTCACAAGAGTCTTGTACTGAAGCTACAGAGGCAGGGACTGGGGGAAAATTGGTTAAGGGACATAAAACAAAGAGTCATTAGAAAGGGTACACGCTCAAAATGGGCTAAAGTCAGCAGTGGGGTACCACAAGGGTCTGTGTTTGGCCCAATTCTTTTTAATTTCCTTATTAATGACCTTGTGGATGGGATTGATAGTAAAGTATCAGTTTTTGCTGATGATGGATACTGAAGGAAACTTAAAACTCAGTTTGATTGTAAAACATTATAGAAGGGCCTTGAAAACCTGGCAGCCTGGGCAAAAATGTGGCAGAAGAAATTTAATATTGATAAATGTAAAGTAATGCACCTAGGTCACAGGAAAAGTATTAATTCAAATACAAATGGAATACATATTAAATGGAATAAAACTGGGGGTAACAGAGCAAGAGAAGGACCTGGGTATTCTGGTTACAAGTAACGCAAGCAGTGCTACTTACCTTGATCGGCTCCTGCGGATGCTTCCTCCTATGCTGCGCCGGCCCCTGTCTTCTGCCGCGGACCTGCTGGATCAGGCCGCATCTATCCTGCTCTTTCTGCATTTCGGCATCAGGTTGTTAAGGCAAACAGCGCTCGAAGATGACATCAGGTCTGTTGGCCTATTTAAAGAGGAATCATCTGGCACGCCATGCCTTGCTTGCTGATTGAGGTTTATATTATTGCGGGGTTTAAGGGTAAAGACCTGGGGATCTCTTGGACTCCGAACCCCAGTCTAGCTAGCAGCAAACATGTTACAGCTTAGAGAATCCGCAACTCCGGTACGGGACCATTACAAGCAGCGGTAGTCAATGTCAAGCAGGAGCCTCAAAAGCAAGTAACATTTTAGAGTGTATAAAGAGAGAGATAAAAACCTTTTATCCCAATGTAATATTGGTATTCAGTTTTCGACTCCACATTGTAAAAAGTATATAGGAGAGGGTTCAATGGCAGACGACTCGATTATTAAATAGGATGGGAGGTGTCACTTACAATGAATGGCTAGAGAAATCAGGGTTGTTCAGCTTGGAAAAAATCCCAACAGCTTGCAAAAAAGACCCCTCAGGTGATCTTATTAACATGTATAAGTATATATGTGATGAATACAACGAACTGGCACATGATTCATTAATTCCAAGAACTGTACCAGCGACCAGGGAACATTCTTTACATGTGGAAGAAAGGTGTTTCGGACATCAATTTAGGAAAGAGTTTTTTACAGTTAGACTAGTTAAAACTAAGGAATGCCCTAAACCAAGGGGTAGTAATAGATGCTTTTATAATGACAAATGGCATTTAGGGTTATAAATAATTTAGCAATAAAGGATGTATAATTGATCAGTGAAAGGTTAAACTTGATCGACATCTCTTTTTTCAACCTAAGTAACTATGAATAGTCATTTCTACCTTCTTTTCTTCTCAGATGATTATACAATATGATAAACAAGACCCATTGGTTTCATATATGTCTCAAAATCCTCCCACTTCTCCAATGCATGGTAAGTAATATATAAACGAAAAATATGAATTTAAAGCGTACCTAACCTTTCAGGTGACCTTTCAGAATAAACTGTCATATGTGTGTATATGGGAAAAACATGCCCATTAACATGACCATTATATGAATTGCATATGGCATTTTTTTATGCAGTTTTCCCCTCTGCAGGCTCTATCTTTAATTCTCAGTTTTCAAGGTAGTGGGTGGGGCCTAACGGCTATCTTGTCTGCCATACATAACACACATAGAGAATAGAACATCCATCTCTCCGATATCTCTATCTATCACATATATAGGGCGCCCGTGGTGTCCTCCCCATGGCCGGCGACACTGCTAGCAGCCGCTACGGCTGCTACAACGGTAGCGACACCACTATAGCAGAGCAGGGAGGTGTCACCCTGCTCTGCTATCTATTAGCGCCACTGTAGCTCCCCAAAGGAGCGGAATCCCACTGTGGCTGGGGATTCCGCTCCTGGAGAGCTCCGCTTGATGTCTCTGTCCATATATGGACAGTGACATCAGGGGCAGCTCCTGAAGAGGAATCCCCGTCCACAACGTTGTCGACGCTGTGACCGGGGGATTCCACTCCAGGAGAAGCCAGTGACGTCACTGTCCATAAATGGACACAGACGACAGGGGCTTATCCTGGAGTGGAATCGCCGGTCACAGCGTCGGCAACGCCGTTGTGGATGGGGATTCCGCTTCAGGAGTTGCCCCTGATGTCACTGTCCATATATGGACAGAGACATCAAGCAGAGCGCTCCAGGAGCGGAATCCCCAGCCACAGGGGGATTCCGCTCCTTCAGGAAGCTACAGTGCCGCTATCTACAGGAAGGGGGATGCTATCTACAAGGGGGCTGTGTGGCACTACCTACAAGAGGGCTGTGTGGCACTACCTACCAGGGGCTGTGTAGCACTACCTACCAGGGGGCTGTGTGGCACTACCTACCAGGGGGTTGTGTTCCACTACCTATAAGCAGGCTGTGTGTAACTACCTACAGGGGGCTGTGTAGCACTACCTACTGGGGGCTGTGTGGCACTACCTACAGGGGGCTGTGTGGCACTACCTACAGGGGGCTGTGTGGCACTACCTACAGAGGGCTGTGTGGCACCACCTACAAGGGGTTGTGTGGCACTACCTACATGGGGCCATGTGGCACTACCTACAAGGGGCTGTGTGGCACTACCTACAAGGGGCTGTGTGGCACTACCTACAGGGGGCTGTGTGGCACTATCTACAAGGGGGCTGTGTGGCACTACCTTCAGGGGGCTGTGTGGCACTACCTACAAGGGGCTGTGTGGCACTATCTACAGGGGGAATCTGTGAGTGGTGGGCTGATGGTCATTTTAGTAAGA
The DNA here is from genome assembly GCF_050947455.1 of Rhinoderma darwinii. NCBI lineage: Eukaryota > Metazoa > Chordata > Amphibia > Anura > Rhinodermatidae > Rhinoderma > Rhinoderma darwinii. The sequence continues at coordinate 252,314,364 of NC_134688.1, read as the reverse complement.
GTGGCGGGCTGATGGTCATTTTACTGTGAGTGGGGGGCTGATGGTTATTTTACTGTTAATGGGGGGCTGAAGGTAATTTTACTGTGACTGGGGGGCTGATGGTTATTTTACTGTTAGTGGGGGCTGATGGTCTTCAGGTGGTTTCAACCTCTGAGCTCCAATTAAAATTAATAGGAGGCAGAGAATACCTGCGGCGCCAGTTTGGAGTGCTTTTTTGCCTGCGTCTTTTGCATTGGCTTTAACGGCTAAAAAAAAAAACACAAAAAATAAAAAGGTTAAAATGCTGTCAATTCAAAATCTGCTTCAAAATTCCTGAAGCAGACATTATACTGTGTAGGGGGACTACTGGGGGCAATATACTGTGTGTGGCACTTAGGGGGCATAATACTGTGTGGGCACAATTAGAGGACAAAATACTGTGTCCTTGAAGGGGTATAAAAGTATTTTCTTAAAGATTTTGGCGGATGTCGTCACTACGTAAAGTCGTGTGGTAAAAAGATAGGGACCAGAGAAGGAATTTGCTCTGTTACATGAAGAAGTAAAATATGTTCATTACAATTTAATAAATAACATATATATAAATGTATATATATGCATATATACATACATACATGTACAATTGGAAAATATACATGCACTTCCAAAGACATACTTGTGGATCGTAGAAGTATAAATAAAAATAAAAATAAAATGAACTGAAATGAAATGAAATGGACAAAAAATAAACCAAGGGAGAATCTAACACACTAAATATTGCAGCCAGTGAACATGAACATGATATCACAGAGTAGGATAAAATTGTATATACATCGCATATAGGACAACTTAGAAGAGAGAAATCATAACACCAAACCTGTGAAATTCATCACTTGCTCTTAGCCTTAAAAAGGACATTATCCTTAGTTAGCTCATTATGGCATCATCACACCAGTGACATCATAAAACCAGCAGTGATATCATCAGACATAACAGCAACATCACTGAGATAACACATTATGACATCATCACAACAACTATTACATCATTACTGGGTGTGATGTCATCACAGCTGTGACTTCAAAACACCTGCCCTGTGAGGTCATCACATGTTATTATTCTTAAAGGGGACAAAGAATCAATATCAATAAAGTGGTCCATTATGGCATCAAAACACCTATACACAGACACATTTATAACAATCATTTTTTCCATGTAAAATGTACAAATACCCATTAAACTATTCATTTTGTAATTGCATTAGTCTGATATAGACCAATCACAAACAGTTTCAATAGCCTTTCAATAACCAGCAGGATGAAGAGTTTGTGTATTAATTAGAATCTTTGAAGTGTGTTGATTCCTGGTATTCCAGTACAGTACACATGCAATAAATGAACGAAATATATGATGTAAAAAAAGTTTTAGCTGTCTTTTTGTTACGTTTTAAAAGAATTAGAGAAGCAAAAGATAGACAGTGTTCCCAAGACAGGATGAACAGAACTCCAAAATGTGTCCAAACTGAAGCAGTGCCAGAAGAAATGTGTCAGGGTATCTGTCTGGGCCATCACAAAACCAGAAGCATTTAGGGACTGCAGGGTTTAGTTTGTAGATGAGTTCAGGGGAATGGTACACAAGGATCTTAAAGAGGCTCTGTCACCAGATTTTGCAACCCCTATCTGCTATTGCTGCAGATAGGCTCTACAATGTAGATTACAGGAACGTTTTTATTTTTAAAAAACGAGCATTTTTGGCCAAGTTATGACCATTTTTGTATTTATGCAAATCAGGCTTGCAAAAGTACAACTGGGCGTGTTTACAGTAAAAGTACAACTGGGCGTGTATTATGTGTGTACATCGGGGCGTTTTTACTTCTTTTACTAGCTGGGCGTTAGGAATGGGAGTGTATGATGCTGACGAATCAGCATCATCCACTTCTGTTCGTTAACACCCAGCTTCTGGCAGTGCAGACACACAGCGTGTTCTCGAGAGATCACGCTGTGACGTCACTCACTTCCTGCCCCAGGTCCTGCATCGTGTCGGCCACATCGGCACCAGAGGCTACAGTTGATTCTGCAGCAGCATCAGCGTTTGCAGGTAAGTAGCTACATCGACTTACCTGCAAACGCCGATGCTGCTGCAGAATCAACTGTAGCCTCTGGTGCCGATGTGTCCTCGCTCGTCCGACACGATGCAGGACCTGGGGCAGGAAGTGAGTGATGACACAGCGTGATCTCTCGAGAACACGCTGTGTCTGCACTGCCAGAAGCTGGGCGTTCTGAAGAGAAGTGGATGATACTTCTTGTCAGAACGCCCAGCTAGTAAAAGTAGTAAACACGCCCAGATGTAACACACATAATACACGCCCAGTTGGACTTTTACTTTAAACACGCCCAGTTGGACTTTAGCAAGCCTCATTTGCATAAATACAAAAATGGTCATAACTTGGCCAAAAATGCTCGTTTTTTAAAAATAAAAACGTTACTCTTATCTACACATTGTTTTAATTTTTTTTATTTTTTCACAATCAGGAAATATTATGAATTAGATTCTAATTTATAACATTTCCATGTGCTGGCCACTAGAGGGAGCAGTTCCAAAAATTGCAGCATGGTCAATGTGGTAAAGCAACCTCACTGATTTATGCTGCAAATTTGGGGTGGACACACGCTCCTCTAGTGTCCTCACACAATCCCCCCTCCCTTCATCTGGCTAATGCCAGGAGAAGGAGGGGTTTGAATGTCTTAAAACCTCCTACACTGTGTGCCGCCATTTTCTGAGCGACTGCACAGTGTAGGAGGATTAGATACAGGGCTCAGCAGACAGTATCAAACTAACATACACGAACATAATACACACATCATACACGAACATAAATTACCTGCTCCTGCCGCCGCCGCCGCCTTCGTGGGTCTACGCTCCTATTCCTCACGCCTTCGATTTGTTGAATATATGGCCGGAAGACGCGGCCGGAAGTCGTCATCTTACTGTCCGGCAGCGGCTTCCGGTCCACATGAAAATGGCACCGGATTTCGCTCTACGAACGAGCTTCGTTTTGGTCTGTGTGGGAGCAGCGCATGCGCCGTTCCCACACAGACTCTGCACGCAACTGAGAATGGAACGGCTCCCGTTCGCATTCTCTATGGGGTTGTATGTGCCGTATAGCATCTCTGTATGTGTCGTTAATCGACACATACAGAGATGAAAAAAAAATGTCAGCCCCCATAGAGAAGTAAAAGTCAGAAAACGTTGAAAAGTAAAACATGAGAACACAAATAAAATCTTTGAAAATATTATATTAAAAGCAATGTGATAAAAAAAAATGAATGATACCTTCCCTTTAAAGAGGCTCTGTCACCACATTATAAGTGCCCTATCTTGTACATAATGTGATCGGCGCTGTAATGTAGATTACAGCAGTGTTTTTTATTTAGAAAAACTATCATTTTTGACAGAGTTATGACCTATTTTAGCTTTATGCTAATGACTTTCTTAATGGACAACTGGGCGTGTTTTACTTTTTCACCAAGTGGCCGTTGTGGAGAGAAGTGTATGACGCTGACCAATCAGTGACCAATCAGCGTCATACACTTCTCTCCATTCATTTACACAGCACATAGTGATCTAGCTAGATCACTATGTGCAGTCACTTACTCACACATTAACGTTACTGATGTGTCCTGACAGTGAATAGACATCACTACCAGCATGGACGTGATGTCTATTCAGAATCCTGACACTTCGGTAACATTTGTGTGAGACTTAAATAGGCTCTGTCACCAGATTATAAGTGCTCTATCTCCTACATAATCTGATCGGCGCTGGAATGTAGATAACAGCAGTGGTTTTTATTTTGAAAAACGATCATTTTTGAGCAAGTTATGAGCAATTTTAGATTTAGTTTCTTAAAGGGAATGTGTTGCCAGAAAAACATGTTTTTTTTAAAAAAATTAAACATTTAGTGTGTGGGTGATTAAACATGGTTCAAATTTTTTTTATTTTTTTCACGAGTCAGGAAATAGTCAGGAAATATTATAAATTAATTCTAATTTATAATACTACCCATTTTTGGTCACTAGATGGAGCTAGTTCCCAAAATTGCAGCATTGCAACATTGGGTTAAAAGCCCTCGCTCTAGTGAGCTCTCAGCATCCCCCCCTCCTTTATCCTGGCTAGTGCCGGGATAAACGAGGGGTTTGAAAGGTTTAACCTCCTACACTGTGTGTCGCCATTTTTTGAGGTAACCCACAGTGTAGTAGGTTTACGTACAGTAGTAAACACACACAAACACTAACATACATTGAAATCTCTTACCTGCTCCTGCCGCCGCGGCTCCCTCCGGCCCGTCCGCTCCCTTTGCTGCCGCTGTTCCATGTGCACAAGTCCGGAAGCCGCGACCGGAAGTAGTAATATTACTGTCCGGCCGCGACTTCCGGTCCACAGGAAAATGGCGCCGGACGGCGCCAATTTCGAATAGGACTGTGTGGGAGCGGCGCATGCGCAGTTCCCACACAGACGCCGTACACGGCAGTCAATGGGACGGGAGCCGTTCGCAGTCCCTATGGGACTGTGGCTGCCGTACTCCATGTCTGTGTGTGTCGTTAATCGACACACACAGAAATGGAACAAAAAATGGCAGCCCCCATAGGGAAGAAAAAGTGTAAAAATAAGAAAAAGTAAAACACAAACACACAAATGAATAAAAACGTTTTTATTAAAGCACTAACATCTTTAACATATAAAAAAAATTATTTGCCATGACACTGTTCCTTTAATGCCCAACTGGGCGTGTTTTTACTTTTGACCAAGTGGGTGTTGTAAAGAAGTGCATGAGGCTGACCAATCAGTGACCAATCAGTGACATACACTTCTCATTGTTCCAGTCCAGCTTCTTTCACTGCACAATCTCACTGTGCTGTGTATCATGCTGGGCTGGAACAATGAGAAGTTTATGTCACTGATTGGTCACTGATTGGTCAGCCTCATACACTTCTTTACAACACCCACTTGGTCAAAAGTAAAAACACGCCCAGTTGGGCATTAAAGGAACAGTGTCATCACAATTTTTTTTTTAATATGTTAAAGATCTTAGTGCTTTATTAAAAACGTTTGGATTAATTTGTGTGTTTGTGTGTTACTTTTTCTTATTTTTACACTTTTTCTTCCCTATGGGGGCTGCCATTTTTTTTTCCATTTCTGTATGTGTCGATTAACGACACATACAGACATGGAATACGGCAGCCACAGTCCCATATAGACTGCGAACGGGTCCCGTCCCATCCACTTCTGTGTACGCCGTCTGTGTGGGAACGGCGCATGCGCCGCTCACACACAGTCCAATTTGAAATGCGCGCCGTCCGGCGCCATTTTCCTGTGGACCGGAAGTCGCGGCCGGACAGTAAGATTACTACTTCCGGTCGCGGCTTCCGGACTTGTGCACTTGGACCAGCGGCAGCAGACGGAGGGGACGGGCCGGAGGGAGCCGTGGCGTCAGGAGCAGGTAAGAGATTTCTATGTATGTTCGTGTTTGTGTGTGTTTACTACTGTATGTAAACCTACTACACTGTGTGTTAGCTCAAAAAATGACGACACACAGTGTGGGAGGTTAGACCGTTCAATCCCCTCGTTTATCCCGGCACTAGCCAGGATAAAGGAGGGGGGATTCTCAGAGCTCACTAGAGCGAGTGCTTTTTTCCAAATTTTGCAGCAAAAAGCAATGTGGTTGCTTTACCACATGCAATGCTGCAATTTTGGGAATAGCTCCATCTAGTGACCAGCACTGGGAAATATTATAAATTAGAATCTAATTTATAATATTTCCTGACTCGTGAAAAAAATAAAAAAAATTTGAACAATGTTTAATCACCTACACACTAAATGTTTAACTAAAAAAAAAAATACATGTTTTGCTGGCAACACATTCCCTTTAAGAAACGAAATCTAAAATTGCTCATAACTTGCTCAAAAATGATCGTTTTTCAAAATAAAAACCACTGCTGTTATCTACATTCCAGCGCCGATCAGATTATGTAGGAGATAGAGCACTTATAATCTGGTGACAAAGCCTCTTTAATGACAGCAAGCGTAATCTCGTTTTAAATGACAGTTTACGCTTGCTGTGCTTCAAATCTCACACAAACATTACCGAAGTGTCAGGATTCTGAATAGACATCACGTCCTGGCTGGTAGTGATGTCTATTCGCCGTCATGACACTTCAGTAACGTTTATATGTGAGTAAGTGACTGCACATAGTGAACTAGCTAGATCACTATGTGCTGTGTAAATGAATGCAGAGAAGTGTATGACGCTGTGTCACGAAGGGTCTGTGGACCCACTGGGCCGTACCGCCTTGGGGGTAGGGCAGCTGGCCAACAGGGCGCAGGTCACAGTCAATGGTATATAGGATACCTGTGGCAGCACGGACAGTAGCTTGGCAGGAACTAGGCAGCGGGTAGACATCGGGCGTGAAGAAGCAGGCAAGCGTGGTATCCAGCACAGCACTAGATCGGGATACAGATACAGGAACGGGAACAGGAACACTGGGAGCAGGAAACACTAGGGGACCATTTGCATAGACAGACTAAGGGACACACAACAATGCTCAGGCATAGAACTAGGGGGCTGGACCCCTCTTATAGTCCAGGGTACTCACGGGTCAAAGTTCGTCCATCCGGTACGATGCGCGTGCTGCCCCTTTAAGAGCGTACACGGGCGTGAGTGCGCACCCTACGGGATCCGGCAGAGGTGAGTGGACGCAAGCTCTGGCATCTCCTGAGGAGGAGGCTGGCTCCAGTGCTTGCCGACTCGTGGCTGCGGCTGCCAAGGAACGGTTGGAGCTGACAGCCCACAGCCACGGACATTACACGCTGATTGGTCAGCGTCATACACTTCTCTCCACAATGCCCACTTGGTCAAAAAGTAAAACACGCCCAGTTGTCCATTAAGAAAGTAATTAGCATAAAGCTAAAATAGGTCATAACTTCGTCAAAAATGATAGTTTTCTAAATAAAAAACACTGCTGTGATCTACATTACAGCGCCGATCACATTATGTAGAAGATAGGGCACTTATAATGTGGTGGCAGAACAGAACAACACCAGCGATTCTCCTGAGGTGAAGTTACCTCATAGCCTCTGACGCTGTCTTATCAGCATGAAGCTGCTTCACAGCGTGAGAGACTGAGGCTGGAGGGAAGGGGGATCAATTCAAATATCCATACATTACAGCGCAGATCACATTATGTAGAAGATAGGGCACTTATAATGTGGTGACAGAGCCTCTTTAGGCAAATCTTTGACTAAAGGGATCAGAGGAGGATGTCAAGAATTATTCTGATGAACATTTGGTGCGCAGTCAAGCAAATTACAGCTAATATAATGCTAGTGCTCCAACTAATGTGTCCAAACTCGTTGGTCCTTAGCGCGGATGGTCCATAACAGCAGACAACCATTTCTAGTGCCATTGCTGTTTAAAGGAACAGTGTAATCACAATTTTTTTTTTAATATGTTAAAGATGTTAGTGCTTTATTAAAAACGTTTATATTTATTTGTGTGTTTGTGTTTTACTTTTTCTTATTTTTACACTTTTTCTTCCCTATGGGGGCTGCCATTTTTTTGTCCATTTCTGTATGTGTCGATTAACGACACATACAGACATGGAATACGGCAGCCACAGTCCCATAGGGACTGCGAACGGGTCCCGTCCCATCCACTTCTGTGTACGCCGTCTGTGTGGGAACTGCGCATGCGCCGCTCCCACACAGTCCAATTTGAAATGCGCGCCGTCCGGCGCCATTTTCCTGTGGACCGGAAGTCGCGGCCGGACAGTAAGATTACTACTTCCGGTCGCGGCTTCCGGACTTGTGCACTTGGACCAGAGGCAGCAGACGGAGCGGACGGGCCGAAGGGAGCCGCGGCGGCAGGAGCAGGTAAGAGATTTCTATGTATGTTCGTGTTTGTGTGTGTTTACTACTGTATGTAAACCTTCTACACTGTGTGTTAGCTCAAAAAATGGCGACACACAGTGTAGGAGGTTAGACCGTTCAAACCCCTCGTTTATCCCGGCACTAGCCAGGATAAAGGAGGGGGGGATTCTCAGAGCTCACTAGAGCGAGTGCTTTTTTCCCAATTTTGCAGCAAAAAGCAATGTGGTCCAGCACTGGGAAATATTATAAATTAGAATCTAATTTATAATATTTCCTGACTCGTGAAAAAAATAAAAAAAATTTGAACAATGTTTAATCACCTACACACTAAATGTTTAATAAAAAAAAACAAAAACATGTTTTGCTGGCAACACATTCCCTTTAAGGGAAGCAGAAAGGCAAGACTCCAGTGCGCAAAAGAGTGCAAAAAGTGGATCAGCGAAAAAAGATTGCCAATGAATCCAAATTTCTGGGGACAGGGAGGGTCAGAATTAAGGTGCAAGCAGCATGAATCAATAAACAATTTTTGTCAGGTGTAAAGAGTTCAGGCTGGTGGAGCAATGGAGTGAGCAATGTTTTCTTGGCAGACCCTGAGTCCTCTGTGTAATATCTGGGGCATTAATGTGTTAAATTGCTGGCTGCATATTGTTACAATGTTATATGACTTGACCCAGAGTGCTGGGTGTGGTCAGTCAGTGTATTGCCTAGCTGGAGAATAAAGCAGCATCCTGAAGTCTGGGCCTGATAACCTGTGTCATACACTACACTCTGATACCTGTGGACGGACATTTGAATACACCGTGTTCCAAATTATTATGCACATTGGATTTAAGTGTCATAAACATTTAATTATTAGTTTTTCAATTAAACTCATGGCTGGTATTGTGTCTTAGGGCTCTTTGGATCATTGTAATCAATCTCAGACATCTGTGATAATTAGTTTGCCAGGTGTGCCCAAGCAAAGGAAAACTACTTAAGAAGGACGTTCCACATTATTAAGCAGGCCACAGGTTTCAAGCAATATGGGAAAGAAAAAGGATCTCTCTGCTGCCGAAAAGCGTGAAATAGTGCAATACCTTGGACAAGGTATGAAAACTTTGGATATTTCAAGAAAACGTAAGCGTGATCATCGTACTGTGAAAAGATTTGTGGCTGATTCAGAGCACAGACGGGTTCGTTCAGATAAAGGCATAATGAGGAAGGTTTCTGCCAGACAAATTAATAGGATTAGGAGAGCAGCTGCTAAAATGCCATTGCAAAGCAGCAAACAGGTATTTGAAGCCGCTGGTGCCTCTGGAGTCCCGTGAACCTCAAGGTGTAGGATCCTGCAGAGGTTTGCAAGTGTACATAAAGCTATTATTCGGCAACCCCTAAACAATGCTCGCAAGGAGAAACGCTTACAGTGGGCTCAGAAATACATAAAGACTAATTTTCAAAATGTGTTGTTTACTGATGAGTGCCGTGCAACCCTGGATGGTGCAGATGGATGGAGCAGTGGATGGTTAGTGAATGGCCACCATGTCCCAACAAGGCTGCGACGTCAGCAAGGAGGTGGCGGAGTCATGTTTTGGGCTGGAATCATGGGGAGAGAGCTGGTAGGCCTCTTTAGGGTCCCTGAAGGTGTGAAAATGACCACTGCAAAGTACGTAGAGTTTATGACTGACCACTTTCTTCCGTGGTACAAAAAGAAGAACCGTGCCTTCCGTAGCAAAATTATCTTCATGCATGACAATGCACCATCTCATGCTGCAAATAATACTTCTGTGTCATTGGCTGCTATGGGCATAAAAGGAGAGAAACTCATGGTGTGGCCCCCATGTTCCCCTGACCTCAACCCTATTGAGAACCTTTGGGGCATCCTCAAGCAAAATATCTATGAGGGTGGGAGACAGTTCACATCAAAACAGAAGCTCTGGGAGGTTATTCTTACATCCTGCAAAGATATTCAAGCAGAAACTGTCCAAATACTCACAAATTCAATGGATGCAAGAATTGTGAAGGTGATATCAAAGAAGGGGTCCTATGTTAACATGTAACTTGGCCTGTTAAGTTTTTTTTTATTGTAATAGCTTTTGATTTCTGTAAATATGACCTCCTGATGCTGCAAATTCAACAAATTACCATTTTAGTTCTCTTTACAACCTTTAAAATGTTTTGATCTCTGTTGTGCATAATAATTGTAAAAAAATCTGTTATCATTAGGAGATTTGTTCAATAAAATTTGCATTATACTCCAACGGTTGATGGCTTGAAGATTATACTGACTGTCATTTGCATCGACTATTTAGGAAAATCAGCGAAAAATAACATTTGCATAATAATTTGGAATGCGGTGTAGTAGGGTTTACATAAGTATTGTGACCGACGAAGTTCATCCCTTCATGGCAGCTATTTACCCTATGGCAGAAGGACATTTTAGCAGGAAGTAAGAGAAGCATGGGCCGATACTCTTGCAGACCGATTTTAACACCAAGTGGAATCTATGCCACGATGAAATGCCGCGGTTCTGAGGTCCAATGCGGTACTAGTCGGGTGTCTGTAATAAAGTGGCCATTCAGTCTGTCTATAGAAAACATTTAGGGGGAAATGTATTAAGCACTCTACACCTTATTTTTTCACACAAATTTTATGACTTTGCTTTTTCACGCCCCCTACGCCACTTTTCAAAAAAGTGGGTAAGGCTTTGCAGGAGGGGCAGGGGCCACCCATTCAGGAGCACGGACTGTCAGGAATGCGCCTTATTTATTAAAAGTTGTGCGCCTCTTAATATATCAGCCACATTTTACTCCAGCGCTCTTTATAATAGGACTGACATATGAAATGCCAATCTTAATAAATCCCCCCCCCCTTAGTGTGTGTGCTTGCCAAATTAAAAAGAAAAAAAGAAACAATAATTTTTCAGTGAGAAAACATTCCTCACTTTATTTACTACATTCATAGTTGACTACACACAGAGTGATTGTAGTATTTTGCATTTGCAATGAATGAAATGAAATGAATGAAAACACGAAAACTAATTTTAACGTTTGAGTTAGAAATGTTGGATTTCTCATTGCAATATTTAAAGATTGATTTCCTTATTGCCCAGATAAACAAGCAGTGGCCTTGTATGATTATGTGCCTGTGCATGATGGTGATCTTGGCTTTCAGGCTGGAGAGAAGCTACACATCCTGGAATCGTAAGTGTAAACTCTGTACATGGTTGACCAATTTATGCTAGATTGCTTACTTACGTGACTTTAAGACATACATAACTTTTCAGGTGCATTTTCAGGATAAGCTGTCATATGTGCGTACATGAGGAATAACATTATTTCTGGCCATTATATGACTTGTATTCTGGGTTTTTTTGCGTTTTTTCCCCTCTGCAGACTATATATAATTCTCAGTTTTCCCTGAGTTGGTGGGTGGAGCCTAATGGCTATCATGTCTTCTACACACCACACATAGAAGAGGAAAATCCTGCTCTCCTATCTCTATCACATATATAGAAGATGAAGCAGCACGGAGGAGATTATACAGCAGTACTGAGTAGTGTAGAGAGAATCTGGCAGTGGGGTGACATATAAATCTTACCAGCAGCCTGTGTCTTTCTTGCTCCTGATTGCTCCTACCCCTCCCCTCTCTAAAGATTTATGTGCAGCCTGTCCGTTGCAGACTCACTCTCTCTCTCTGATCCCTCCTCCTGCTCCACCACCCCTCGCCATGGCTCTCAATGGAAATCTATAGGCAGGCAGTGAAGTAACACCCCCCCCCCCCACCTTCTGCAGTCCGTAAATCTCTGTAACCAGGGACAGACTTTTCTTTACAACAGGGGATGGACAGCAGATTACAGGAAGGAAGACACCTAGTGGCAGTAAATTCACACAGAATTTGCATGAATAAAACAACAAAGTTGATCTATATCAGGTATATTATTGGATTACCTTAAAGCATAGAAGACTCTTAGTCTACTGTGGCCCACCAACTTTTACAACCATTATCACCATTATCAGTCAGACTTAGGTGGGATGAAAGGTCATAGCATCAGTGGCGTAACTACCGCCGTAGCAGCAGTAGCGGCTGCTACGGGGCCCGCGGCATGAGGGGGCCCGTGTCGCCCGCCGGCACGGGCCCCCACCATGGCCGGAGGCTCCGCTAGCAGCCGCTATGGCTGCTACAGCGGGACGCCACTGAACACTACGGCAGAGCAGGGAGGTATCTCCCCGCTCTGCCATTAACTGGTTCCCAACCGCTGGCTGTATTTTTACGGCCAGCGGTCAGGATCCTTAAAACCCGAGCCATAAACTTTCTACGGCTCGGGTTTTAACTTGCTGCCCGCGTGATCAGGCAGCTGAATGTCGGGTCCCCGGCAGTCAGTGACTGCCGGGGACCCTGAGGAGAGGATAGAAGCAGCTTTCGCTGCTTCTGTCTTCTCTGATCACTTGTACACAGCGCTGAATGCGCGCTGTGTACAGGAATAGAGACAGCAGCAGCGGCGCTGTCTCTATTCCTCCCGGTGATCATGTGACTGGTCACATGATCGCCGGGTGCCGTTAGTGACAGACTGCTGCTGGGTCGGTCTTACTAGACCCGGCACAGCCCTATTAGTGACAATCGTCACTATGAGAGGGCTGATTTCCCCTGTAACTGGGGCTGCTGTGCAGCTCCAGTTACAGTGGAAAAACATGGTGTAAAAGAAAGAAAAAAAATATATAAAGTTCCCCAAAGGTCTTCTTTGACCTTTGGGGGACAGACCATAGTACTAAAAAAAAAATAAAGTGCAAAAAAAATGTAAATAATAAATACACATAAAATACCCACCTCAAAAAAAAACGTTCCCCCCCCCCGCCAATCATTGTTGTAACGCTAGCGCTGACCCAATTACCCTAATATAGACATGTAATATATAAAAATTTACGGTAGACAATGATGATCACAAATAAAAGGTCTATTTTAGGGTAAAACTATGTTATTACCAAAAAAAAAATAGCTGAAATGTAAAAAAGCTTATTTTTTTACTATTATTTTCAAACTTTATGAATAAAAATTCTAAAATAGCAAAAAAGGTGCGTATAAAAACGATAAAAAAAGAAACCTGCATTGTCTACGGAAAAAAACGTCGCAAAAATCACGTCGTTAGCCCAACAAATAAAAAAGTTATAGCCATTTAACGAACACGTGCTAAAAAAGGCTAAACGGTGTCTGGTCCTGAAGGCTCAAAATAGAGCAAAAGACATGTATCCCCTCTCCACAGGATCTCCACAGGACAGGGGATACATGTGTGATCGCTGGCATTGATAGGGAGAACGGGGGACTGAAAGTCCCCTGAAGTTCTCCATCACAAACCTCGGACTTCCGGGGTCTGTGTCGGCAGCTCCGTAGAAATGAATGGAGCGCCGGTCGCGCTTGTGCGCATGCATGACCAGCGCTCCTTTCATTTTTATTGACCTGCGCAGACGCCGGAAGTCAGAGGTTTGTCATGGAGAAGTTCAGGGGGACTTTTTAGTCCCCCGTTCTCCCTATCGCTGCCAGCGATCACTCATGTATCCCCTATCCTGTGGAGATCCTGTGGAGAGGGGATACATGTATTTTGTAGGACACACTGTAGGTCGCATTTTTTTGGGAGGGGGGACGCTGTATGGCGTTCCCTACAGGGGGGGTGGCTGTATGGCGTTCCCTACAGGGGGGGGGGGTGGCTGTATGGCGTTCCCTACAGGGGGGGTGGCTGTATGGCGTTCCCTACAGGGGGGTGGCTGTATGGCGTTCCCTACAGGGGGGAGCTGTATGGCGTTCCCTACAGGGGGGGAGCTGTATGGCGTTCTCTACAGGGGGGGGCTGTGTGGCATTCCCTACAGGGGGGGCTGTATGGTGTTCTCTACAGGGGGGGCTGTATGGCGTTCCCTACAGGGGGGGGTGGCTGTATGGCGTTCCCTACAGGGGGGGGGGTGGCTGTATGGCGTTCCCTACAGGGGGGGTGGCTGTGTGGCGTTCCCTACAGGGGGGGTGGCTGTATGGCGTTCCCTACAGGGGGGGAGCTGTATGGCGTTCCCTACAGGGGGGGGAGCTGTATGGCGTTCTCTACAGGGGGGGCTGTATGGCGTTCCCTACAGGGGGGGCTGTATGGTGTTCTCTACAGGGGGGGCTGTATGGCGTTCTCTGCAGGGGGGCTGTATGGCGTTATCTACAGGGGGCTGTATGGCGTTCTCTACAAGGGGATGTATGGCGCTATCTACAGAGGGGGGGCTGTATAGCGTTATCTACAGAGGGGGGGGCTGTAAAAAAGGCACTATCTACAAGGGGGGGGTTGTGTGACACCCAGGGGAGGGGGGGCCCCAGTCAAAAGTTTGCTATGGGGCCCAGTCTTTCCTAGTTACGCCCCTGCATAGCATCCACCTTTATTTTCAAATTCACTTATTGACAAAATGCTCATTTACATCATAACATCAATAAATAACCAAAAATATATAACTCAGATATGTAACATACACTGAATGCACATTTTTAGCCCGAGTTATACTATGGGGTAAAGATGTACATCATAGTTACATAGTTACATAGTTAGTATGGCTAAAAAAAGACACATGTCCATCAAGTTCAACCAAGGGACGGGAAAAAGGAAGGGAAAAATTTCTACACATAGGAGCTAATACTTATTTGTTCTAGGAAATTATCTAACCCTTTTTTAAAGCCATCTACTGTCCCTGCTGTGACCAGCTCCTGCGGTAGGCTATTCCATAGATTCACAGTTCTTACAGTAAAGAAGGCTTGTCGCCTCTGCAGGTTGAACCTTTTTTTCTCCAGACGGAGGGAGTGCCCCCTTGTTTTTTGAGGGGGTTTTACATGGAACAGGATTTCACCATATTTTTTGTATGTGCCATTAATATACTTATATAAATTAATCATGTCCCCCCTTAGTCGTCTTTTTTCAAGGCTAAATAGGTTTAATTATTTTAATCTTTCCTCATAACTTAGATTCTCCATGCCCCTAATTAGCTTCGTTGCTCTTCTTTGGCAAGGCAGCATCTCTCATCATGGACTAATCTGTAACTGTTACGGAACCATTACCGTTTGCCTCTATCATGGACCCAAGGGCACCAAAATCAGTTTTAATTCAATATATTCCTAGTAATTTTTGCCCAAACGGAGTCCACATTTTCTTTATACTCCAAATATAGTGCCCACCCTTCCTCGTGCTCCTATATCCAAATTTACTGCCTCCAAGGACACCCATTTCCCCATTTCCCTTACACATGCTGCTACAACTAACCCCCAACTCGATGTTATTAACAATTGAGAGTGGGCGGGAACTTTGCTTCTTCCTGGCGCTAACTGCACTGGATCCCACTCCATGTGTACTGCTTATTTAAACCCTCCTCCTCAGTTTTTTGGTCAAATGTGTTTGGCCACTTTAATTCAGATTTTGTAATTTTTTTCCCTTACAGAACTGGAGAGTGGTGGAATGCGAAGTCCTTGCGCACAGGAGAAGAAGGACTTGTGCCATATAATTTTGTAACATCTTTAACTGGAGTTGCATCTGAACGGTAAGTATTCATTCATACTCTCGGACCCGCACCTATATCGAGAATTGGCAACAGAATCTATCAGACATTTTTGTGATTTCCTGTGGACGTGCCATAAATGTCTAAGATGGGAAAACCCCTTTAATACAGTACAGTGAAATCAAGTGACTCGCCGGTGACATCTTCTCAGATTGGAGACGTTCACTTTCCCTTTCCTTTTTCATTCGGTCCAGAATGTCATGATGAATTTTCCCGGCCATAAATCACCTCAAACATCTTTGTCTCCTCACTTTTCTAGCACCTCCTCACCTATTCTCCACTCTCTACAAAAACTCACCATTTTTAGTGGCCCAGATGAATATAATGCCCCCTATTGGTGCCACACACTATAATAGTATCACCCTTAAGGCCCCGCACAGGAATAGTGCTCCCCTTAGTACCCCACACAGTAATAGTGCCCCTCTGTACTCCCTAGAAAGGAATGCCTCCGTATGTGCACCCACACAGTGGCAACTCCTGTAGATATTGCCACACCCCATGTAGATAGTGCCACTCAGCCCCCTGTAGATAGTGCCACTCTGCCCCCTTTTAGATTGTGCCACAGTCCTCCTTGTACATAGTGCCACCCCCCTTATAGATAGGGCCACACACACCCCCTTGTAGATAGTGCCCCTTAAACAACTAAAAAAAACTTGTACTTACCTAGGCCGAAGCTTAAATCCCCAGAAGGTCTTTGGTTAATTCTCCAAGATGCTTGGAACAACCTTCCTGCCGAGTTCCTACAAAAACTATGTGCAAGTGTACCTAGAAGAATTGATGCTGTTTTGAAGACAAAGGGTAGTCACACCAAATATTGATTTGATTTTTCTCTCCTGTTAATTCACTTTGTACTTTGTTAATTGATAAAGAGAACTATTTGAGATATATATATATATATATATATATATATATATATATATATATATATATATATATATACTAGTCATTCTCAATGAATTAGAATATCATCAAAAAGTAAATTTATTTCAGTAATTCAATTCAAAAAGTGAAACTCATATATTATATAGATTCATTACACACAAAGTGATCTAATTCCACAGCAATTTTTTTATTTTAATGTTGATGATTATGGCTAACAGATAACAGATACAGAAAACCTAAAATAAATTTAGTCTCTCAGAAAAGTAGAATATGAAATAATCCCAATTTCAAAAATGATTTTTAATACCGAAATATTGGCCTACTGAAGAGTATGTACAGTATATGTACTCAATACTTGGTCGGGGATCCTTTTGCATGAATGTGGTGTGGCATGGAGGCGATCAGCCTGTGGCACTGCTGAGGTGTTATGGAAGCCCAGGTTGATTTGATAGCCGCCTTCAGCTCATCTGCATTGTTGGGTCTGGTGTCTCTCATCTTCCTCTTGACAATACCTCATAGATTCTCTATGGGGTTTAGGTCAGGCGAGTTTGCTAGCCAATCAAGCACAGTGATACTGTGGTTATTAAACCAGATATTGGTACTTTTGGCAGTGTGGGCAGGTGCCAAGTCCTGCTGGAAAATGAAATCAGCATCTCCATAAAGCTTGTCAGCAGAGGAAAGCATGAATTGCTCTAAAATTTCCTGGTAGATGGCTGAGTTGACTCTGGACTTGATATAACACAGTGGACCAACACCAGCAAATGACCCCAAACCATCACTGACTGTGGATACTTCACACTGGACCGCAAGCAACTTGATTGAGTGCCTCTCCACTCTTCCTCCAGACTCTGGGACCCTGATTTTCAAATGAAATGCAAAATTTACTTTAATTTGAAAACAGGACTTTGGACCACTGAGCAACAGACCAGTCCTTTTTCTCCTTAGCCCAGGTAAGACTCTTCTGATGTTGTCTCAAGGAATGATTCTTTTTTTTTTTGTAAATTCTTTTATTTTGTTTTTAAAGCATAAAGAAAAACAGACAATATACTCAGTACACACTAAGTCGGTATTGACATCGGCCTCAGGCCAGTAACTTGCATAACAAAAGTGCATAACATTACAATGAAAGGCAGTATACCGCTCAGAATATTATTTGAAGAAAGGCAGATATGCACCCTGAACCCGCAGCGATGCAAAATACTCCGTAGTCGAGCAGAGATACAGTAAAAGGAAGAAAGAAAAAGCGGGGACAGAAGGGGAGAGAGAGAGGGAGAGGAACGCACCTGACATAATTGGGCCTATAGAAGAGGTCAAGAGGCCATGATGGCCTTGTATTCCACAGAGGATTGAAAACGGATCCATTCACGCCAAGTTCTGAGGAAGGCTGCATGGGACCCTTTCATTGAAGCCGTGAGGTCCTCCATTCTCATAATCTCCTGGATCTTGTCACACCACATGCCAACTTAGCGCCTATACATGGACAACGGCATCTCACACAGATGGAGCAGGAAAAGGTCTGGTGACCTCGGGAGGGGGAAATCCGTGAATTTCGAGGAAATGCGCCACACCTCGGACCAGAAATCAGCCAGGAGGGGGCAGTCCCAAAAAATATGCAAGATCGTACCCACATGGTCGCCACATCTCCAGCACAGAGGCAAAACCGCTGGAATCATTGCATGCAATCTGGAAGGCACCCTATACCAACGAGACAGAATCTTGAACCCTGCCTCCTGATATCTACTGGCCATTGAGGACTTATGTGTCATGGTAAACAAACGCTCCCGTTGTTCGGGAGTGAATGATAGACCCAAATCCCTTTCTCAACTGAGCAGGTAAGATGGGGAGGGCAGATTGGAGGGCGAGATCAGAAGAGCGTAGAGTTTAGACAGTGAATGGCGCACCGTGCTCGTGCCTGTGCATAAAATTTCAAATGGGGAGCCCTCCCGCGAGTACGCCGCCGGATTAGCTATGGACACCAGGTAATGTCAAGGAATGATTCTTGACAATCCTATCAAGGCTGCGGTTATCCCTGTTGCTTGTGCAACTTTTTCTACCACACTTTTTCATCTCTCTCAACTTTCCATTAATATGCTTGGATAAAGCACTCTGTGAACAGCCAGGTTCTTTAGCAATGTCCGTTTGTGGCATACCCTCCTCGTAGAGGGTGTCAATGTGTAAAGGATCTGCCAGACACAGCTTCTGTGTCGACGCCCGTGGGTAATTTTTTCTGCACCTGCTCCTAAGTCTGAGAAAGTGACTCCATCTTCTACCACTCAGGCTGGCAGGCTTAGGAGTGGGAGAGCCTATCACAGCCTGGCCAGACGGAGCTAGCTCCCGCCCTCTGTCTATTTATACCTACATTTCCTGCTCCTCCTTTGCCTGTGATTCTTTCCTGTTTCCTGGCTCTGCTGCTGCTGCTTGAACTATTTGTCCCTGCTTCATATTGACCCTGGCTTACTGACTACTCTCCTGCTCTGCGTGTGGTACCTCGTACACTCCTGGTTAACTCGGCTCGTTCACTACTCTCCTGCTCTGCATTTGGTACCTCGTACACTCCTGGTTTGACTCGGCTCGTTCACTACTCTTGTTGCTCACGGTGTTGCCGTGGGCAACTGCCCCATTTCCCTTAGCTTCTGTGTACCCTTGTCTGTTTGTCTGTCGTGCACTTATTGAGTGTAGGGACCGTCGCCCAGTTGTACGCCGTCGCCTAGGACGGGCCGTTGCAAGTAGGCAGGGACTGAGTGGCGGGTAGATTAGGGCTCACCTGTCTGTCTCCCTTCCCCATCATTACATAATCACAGGCCCATATACCTTTTCTACCCTGGTCCCTGACACAACTATGGACCCCCTTGAGACCCTGGCTCAGCAAATGCAGGGCCTCTCCCTACAGGTCCAAGCCCTGGCTCAGAGGGGCAACCTGAATGATGCTACCCTGGTAGTGCCCTCCACCTCACCTCTTGAACCCCACCTCAAGTTGCCTGACCGGTTCTCAGGGGACCGGAAGACCTTTTTCTCCTTTCGGGAGAGTTGTAGGCTCTATTTCCGTTTAAACCCCTACTCCTCAGGTTCTGAGAGTCAGCGAGTGGGTATAATTATGTCCCGGCTCCAGGACGGGCCCCAAGAATGGGCCTTTTCCTTGGCTCCTGACGCCCCTGAACTTTCCTCTGTTGATCTTTTTTTTCTGCTCTCGGGCTCATATATGACGAGACTGACAAGACTGCCTTTGCCGAAAGTCAGCTGGTGACCTTACATCAGGGTAAGAGACCCGTTGAGGAGTACTGTTCTGATTTTAGGAAGTGGTGTATAGCTTCTCGATGGAATGACCCTGCCTTGAGGTGCCAGTTTAGATTGGGTCTGTCGAACGCCCTGAAAGACCTGTTAGTTAGCTATCCCTCTTCTGACTCCCTAGATCAGGTTATGGCTTTAGCGGTACGTCTTGACCGACATCTCAGGGAACGACGACTTGAACGTTTTGGTGCCTTCTCTTCTGACCCCCCTCATGATGGCTCCTGAGGTTCCGTTGCTTCGTTCTTCCACGGAAAACTCGGATGAACCTATACAACTCGGGGCCTCCGTGTCTCCCCAACAACGTAGAGAGTTCTGCAGGAAGAATGGTCTCTGCTTCTACTGTGGGGATGACAAGCATCAAGTGAACAACTGTCCTAGGCGTAAGAATAAGCAGCCGAAAAGCTTCCGCGCCTAAGTGATCATCGGGGAGGTCACTTGGGCGCACAGGTATTTCCCGTAAATATGAAACCTAATAAAATCTTGCTTTCTTGCTTCCCTTTCAGGTCTATTTTGGTGGTAGGTCTGCTACCGGCAGTGCCTTCGTGGATTCAGGGTCTTCTGCTAATATTATGTCTGTGGAATTTGCTATGTCTCTAGCTATGCCATTGATTGACTTGCCTAAACATGTCCCGGTAGTGGGTATCGACTCCACTCCTCTTGCTAATGGTTATTTTACGCAGCATACCCCTGTTTTTGAACTCCTTGTTGGCTCCATGCATTTGGAGTAGTGCTCTGTACTGGTGATGCAGGGATTATCGTCCGATTTGGTATTAGGCCTTCCCTGGTTGCAGATGCATAATCGCACGTTTAACTGGAATACTGGGGATCTTACCAAATGGGGTAATGAATGCATGACGTCATGTTTTTCTGTTAATTTAATTTCTCTCCCTGAGGAGGTGAACACTCTACCTGAGTTTATTCAGGACTTCGCAGATGTTTTTTCTAAACAGGCCTCCGAAGTATTACCTCCTCATAGGGAATACGATTGCGCAATCGATTTGGTACCAGGAGCTAAGCTCCCTAAGGGTAGGATATTTAATCTCTCTTGTCCCGAACGTGAGGCCATGAGAGAGTATATCCAGGAATTCCTGGCCAAGGGTTACATTCGCCCCTCTACTTCTCCGGTAGGTGATGGCTTCTTCTTCGTAGGGAAGAAGGATGGTGGTCTTAGGCCGTGCATTGACTACCGAAACTTGAATAAGGTCACTGTAAGGAACCAGTATCCCCTTCCTTTGATTCCTGATCTCTTCAATCAGGTTCAGGGGGCCCAATGGTTCTCTAAGTTTGATTTACGGGGGCTTATAACCTTATCCGCATCAAAGAGGGGGATGAGTGGAAGACTGCGTTTAACACGCCCGAAGGTCATTTAGAATACCTTGTCATGCCCTTTGGGTTGTGTAATGCTCCCGCGGTCTTCCAGTATTTTATAAATGAGATTTTAAGAGACTACCTGGGGGTATTTCTTGTAGTGTACCTTGATGACATACTTGTGTTTTCCAAGGACTGGTTCTCCCACATTGAGCATGTCAGGAAGGTGCTCCAGGCCCTTCGGGAAAACAAACTGTTTGTTAAAACCGAAAAATGTGTGTTTGGGGTGCAGGAGATACCATTTTTGGGTCAAATCCTCACTCCTCATGAATTCCGCATGGACCCTGCCAAGGTTCAGGCTGTGGCTGAATGGGTCCAACCTGCCTCCCTGAAGGCGTTACAGTGCTTCCTGGGGTTTGCTAATTATTACAGGAGATTTATTGCGAACTTCTCGGTCATCGCTAAGCCTCTTACGGATCTTACTCGCAAAGGTGCTGATATCCGCCACTGGCCTCCAGAGGCGGTCCAGGCTTTTGAGGTCCTTAAGAAGTGCTTTATCTCGACCCCAGTGCTGATTCAGCCTAACCAAATGGAGCCATTCATCGTGGAGGTTGACGCCTCCGAAGTGGGAGTGGGTGCTGTTTTGTCCCAGGTCCCTCACCCATCTCCGTCCCTGTGCCTACTTCTCCAGGATGTTCTCGCCCACTGAGAGTAACTATGATATTGGCAACCGCGAACTCTTAGCCATTAAATGGGCATTTGAAGATTGTCGACCACTTCCTGGGGGGGGGGGGGCTAGGCACCAGGTAACGGTCCTTACCAACCACAAGAATCTGGTTTTCCTAGAATCTGCCCGGAGGCTAAACCCAAGACAAGCTCGATGGGCGTTATTTTTTACTAGATTCAACTTTTTGGTCACCTATAGGGCTGGGTCTAAAAATATTAAGGCTGATGCACTGTCGCATAGCTTCATGGCCAGCCCTCCTTCGGAGGAAGATCCTGCTTGTGTTTTGCCCCCAGGTATAATCATTTCCTCTGTTGATTCTGACTTAGTCTCCAAAATTGCGGCTGATCAAGGTTCAGCTCCCGGGAACCTTCCTGAGAACAAGCTGTTTGTTCCCATGCAATTCCGGCTAAGGATACTTAGGGAAAATCATGACTCTGCACTATCTGGCCATCCAGGCATCCTGGGTACCAAGCATCTCATTGCGAGAAACTATTGGTGGCCTGGGTTGCTTAGAGACGTTAAGGCCTACGTCGCCGCTTGTGAAATTTGTGCTAGGCCCAAGACTCCCAGGTCCCGACCAGCAGGCTTACTATGTTCTTTGCCCATTCCTCAGAGACCTTGGACCCATATCTCCATTGATTTTATCACCGATTTGCCTCCATCTCAAGGCAAGTCGGTGGTGTGGGTTGTAGTAGACCGCTTCTGTAAGATGTGCCATTTTGTGCCCCTCAAGAAACTACCCAATGCTAAGACGTTAGCTACCTTGTTTGTCAAACACATCCTGCGTCTCCATGGAGTTCCTGTCAATATTGTTTCTGACAGAGGGGTACAATTTGTTTCATTGTTTTGGAGAGCCTTCTGCAAAAAGTTGAAGATTGATCTGTCCTTCTCCTCAGCCTTCCATCCTGAAACTAATGGCCAAACGGAGAGTACTAATCAGTCTCTAGAACAATATTTAAGGTGTTTTATCTCTGACTGTCAATATGATTAGGTCTCCTTCATTTCCCTCGCCGAATTTTCCCTTAATAACCGGGTCAGTAACTCGTCAGGGGTCTCCCCCTTTTTCTGCAATTTTGGGTTTAATCCACGGTTCTCCTCCGTTTCACCTGGTGGTTCCAACAATCCCGAGGTAGATGTCGTTCATCGGGAATTGTGCACAGTCTGGGCCCAGGTTCAGAAGAACCTAGAGGCGTCCCAGAGCATACAAAAAACTCAGGCAGATAGAAGACGTTCTGCTAACCCCTTGTTTGTGGTCGGGGATCTGGTGTGTCTATCTTCAAAAAATTTGCGCCTTAAGGTCCCGTCAAAAAAATTTGCTCCCCGGTATATAGGGCCGTACAAGGTCATTGAAGTCCTTAACCCTGTCTCCTTCCGACTGGAGTTACCGCCGTCTTTTCGAATACACGACGTGATTCATGCCTCCCTCCTTAAACGCTGCTCCCCGTCCTTGGCTCCCTCGAGGAAACCTCTGGTCCCTGTTCTCACCCATGAAGGGGTAGAATTCGAGGTGGCCAAGATTGTGGACAGATGGATGGTCCAAGGCTCCCTCCAGTACCTGGTCCATTGGAGAGGATACGGGCCTGAGGAGAGGACTTGGGTACCCGCCCGGGATGTTCACGGTGGGGTATTGCTCAGGAGGTTCCATCTACGGTTCCCCAATAAGCCAGGGCCACCTAGAAATGGTCATGGGGCCCCTCATAAAAGGGGGGGTACTGTAAAGCTTCTGTGTCGACGCCCGTGGGTAATTTGTCTGCACCTGCTCCTAAGTCTGAGAGAGTGACTCCATCTTCTACCACTCAGGCTGGCAGGCTTAGGAGTGGGAGAGCCTATCACAGCCGGATCAGACGGAGCTGGCTCCCGCCCTCTGTCTATTTATACCTGCATTTCCTGCTCCTCCTTTGCCTGTGATTCTTTCCTGTTTCCTGGCTCTGCTGCTGCTTGAACTATTTGTCCCTGCTTCATATTGACCCTGGCTTACTGACTACTCTCCTGCTCTGCGTGTGGTACCTCGTACACTCCTGGTTGACTCGGCTCGTTCACTACTCTCCTGCTCTGCGTTTGGTACCTCGTACACTCCTGGTTTGATTCGGCTCGTTCACTACTCTTGTTGCTCACGGTGTTGCCATGGGCAACTGCCCCATTTCCCCTAGCTTCTGTGTACCCTTGTCTGTTTGTCTGTCGTGCCCTTATTGAGCGTCGGGACCATCGCCCAGTTGTATGCCGTCGCCTAGGACGGGCCGTTGCAAGTAGGCAGGGACTGAGTGGCGGGTAGATTAGGGCTCACCTGTCTGTCTCCCTTCCCCGTCATTACACAATGACTGTCTTCTGGACAACTGTCAAGTCAGCAGTCTTCCCCATGATTGTGTAGCCTACTGAACCAGCCTGTTGGACCATTTAAAGACTTAGGAAACCTTTGCAAGTGTTTTGTGTTGATTAGTTGATTAGAGTGTAACACCATGAGTCTACAATCTTGAAATGTTACCTAATATTCAAATTTTCTGAGAGACTAAATTTTGGGTTTTCAATAACTGTTAGCCATAATCATCAACATTAATCCCTTAGTGACCAACAATACGCCTTTTCACGTTCGTCACTAAGGGGCCTTAGGCTAGGCTTACGCCTTTTCACGTGAGCCTAGTCTAAGTCCTGCACGGGTCTCCCGTGCAGGCTGGAGCCGGGGCTCAGCTGTCTGATGACAGCTGGGCTCCTGCTCCAACACCCGCGATCGAAGTCTACTTCGATCGCGGGCGTTTAACTCGTTAAATGCCGCCATCAATAGCGACCGCGACATTTAACTTGTTTACAGAAGGAGTGAGATACCTCTGTCACCAATTGGCGGCCCGCAAATGCAATCACGGGTCTCCGATGGGTTGTCATGGCAGGCGGGGGCTTGATAAAAGCCCCCAGGTCTGCCCTGGACATATGCCTGTTAGGACGCACCGGAGGCACGTCCTAACAGATTGCCTGTCAGATTTACACTGACAGGCAATAATGCTCTGGTATACGAAGTATACCAAACCATTATTGCAGCGATCTGAAGATCGCACAGTAAAGTCCCCTAGTGGGACTAATGAAATAAATAATAAATGTGAAATAAAGATTATTAATAAAAATTACAGTAAAAAAATAAATAAAACCATTTTTGTCCATAATAAGTGGTTTTTATTTAGTAAAATTGTAAAAAATAAATAAAAGTACACATATATGGTATCGCCGCGACCGTAATGACTCCATTAATAAAGTTAATATGTAATTTAAACCGCAAGGTGAACACCGTAAAAAAAAACACAAAAAACAATGGCGAAATTGCAATTTTTTTCCATTGCTCCCCAAAAAAGTCATAATAAAATGAATCAATAAGTCCCATGCACACCAAAACAGTACCAATCAAAACTACGTCTTGTCCCGCAGAAAACAAGCCCAAAAAATCACTACAGTGATGGAAAAATAAAAAAGTTACAGCTCTTGGAAAGCAACGATGCAAAAACAAATTATTTTAGTTCAAAAGTGTTTTTATTGTGCAAAACTCATAAAACATAAAAAACCTCTACATATGTGGTATCGCCGTAATCGTACCGACCCATAGAATAAAGGTAACATGTTATTTACGCCGCACAGTGAACGGCGTCAATTTAAAACCGCATAGAACAATGGTGGAATTTCAGGTTTTTTTTTATAATCCCCCCAAAAAAAGTTAATAAAAGTTAATAAAAAAATTATATGTACCCTAATATGGTGCTATTAAAAAGTACAACTAATCCCGCAAAAAAACAAGTCCTCATACAGCAATGTAGACGAAAAAATAAAAAAGTTATAGCTCTTGGAATGCGACTATAGAAAAACGAATAAAATAGATTGGTCATTAGGGCCTAAAGAAATGCTGGAAATGGATCAATCTATGTGTAATGGATCTATTTAATATGAGTTTCACATTTTGAATTGAATTACTGAAATCAATGAACTTCTTAATGATACTCTAATTCATTGAGAAAGATTAGTACACATATACACTAATAATATATATTTTTATGTGTATGTATATATATATATATATATATATATACATATATATAATTTTTTTTATTTATTATTTTTTTTTTTCTCAATTGCATTTTTACGAAACACCATATACAAGTTTTATAAGTGTTGTAAGCATTGATCATCAACATGGACTGGTCAAATTGCAACATGTTACATTTTATTTTAGTATGTTTTGTTTGTAGTGTAAAAAAGGTGTTTCTTATTAAAATGTCCCAACCTGTTCATTTTAGTTGGTTCTTCAAAGATCTGGGTCGGAAAGATGCAGAGCGTCAGCTCTTAGCACCAGGAAACCAGAAAGGATCTTTCCTTCTCCGAGAGAGTGAGACAAATAAAGGTATTGTTTTATATTGTAAATAGGCAAGTAAAGTACATTGGAATATTCTTCTCTGAGTTGAGTTTTTGATGGGTTATTTAATGTTCGTTGTACTCTATAAAAAAAATTATGAAAAGCTTTATCCTTTCACTTTGAATGAATCCCTCTTTTTGTTGATTCTTGCACCATTCCAGGCTCTTACTCATTGTCTGTACGAGATCTAGATCAGAATCATGGAGAGGTAGTGAAACATTACAAGATTCGCAACTTGGATAATGGAGGATTCTATATTTCTCCTCGAATAACTTTCAAAAACCTTCAGGAACTTGTGCAACATTATTCTGGTAAAAAAAAATATCTTTAATTCTGTTAAAGTTACTATCCAGGGCATTTTGCATTTAGTTACAAAATTCAACTGTACATGGATGCTACGCAGTACAAAGCAATTACATTTAAAGCATACCTATAGTTTACATTTGTTTTTGCATAAATCAGTAGTGCATGTGAAAACATGAAACTTTATATATTTTGTTAGACGAAAAGTACAACTGCCTGTAGTTCTCCTTTCCCAGCCTGTAGGCTCCTTGTAAATATAGAGCAATACAGTAGATATAAAATATGGAAGAGGGGAGAAGGGGGCATGCAGATACAGTTTCTCACACGTGTTTCAGTGAAACAGCAGCAAGATGGATATATCTGATTGGCTCAGAGTACATAGCACAACTCTAAGGGTATGTTCACACGTAGTCAACAAAAACGTCTGAAAATCCAGAGCTGTTTTCAAGGGAAAACAGACCCTGCTTGTCAGACGTTTTTTGACCAACTCGCATTTTTCGCGCCGTTTTCGCTGCGTTTTTTACGTCCGTTTATGGAGCTGTTTTCATTGGAGTCTATGAGAAAACAGCTCCAAAAACGTCCAAAGAAGTGTCCTGCACTTCTTTTGACGAGGCTGTATTTTTACGCGTCGTTGTTTGACAGCTGTCAAACGACGACGCGTAAATGACAGGTCGTCTGCACAGTACGTCGGCAAACCCATTCAAATGAATGGGCAGATCTTTGCCGACGTATTGGAGCCGTATTTTCAGACGTAAAACGAGGCATAATACGCCTCGTATACGTCTGAAATTTGGCCGTGTGAACATACCCTAACACAGGGAAGAACCTGCTCACTCAGCAAGCATGGTGAGAGGACATTTGCATTTACAAAATCTAGTAGAGGGAATGAAAAACACCCACAATATGCCGGTTAGAAAAAATTACCAGCTGCACTACATCTAATACACATCTGCCTAATGAGTAATTTTAATTTTTTGTTGTAATAGGAACTTTTTAATAGGAATTTGTAGAATTGATGAGTCATAGGATCATAAATCCTTTTTTTTTCTTCATATCTATGGCCATAAAGGGAAATAAAGCACTAATTACAGTTTAAATACTGTTTTCACAATTGCCAATGAATTCACAAATAACTCCATAGGTATAGTGCTGTACATAGTAATTTAATATCTCATATTTGGTATTTCAACTAGGTACCTCGGATGGATTGTGCACCTTACTGAAGGAACCATGTCAGACTCAAAGGCCACAAAAGCCCTGGTGGGGTGATGAATGGGAAATTGCACGCAGTTCACTTCAGCTGGTGAAAAAACTAGGTGCAGGGCAGTTTGGCGAAGTTTGGATGGGTAAGTAAATCTATTTACATCTGTCACGATCCTGGGGTATATGGACCCACTCGGCCGATCCGCCGTAGCGGAGTGGCAACTGGCTAAACAGTATATGCAGATGTCTTAGCACAAATGTACCTAGAACGAAAAAATATCTCGATCCAGCGCTGGGTTTAAAAGGAAATATTTTCCACTTTATTTAAAGTTATTAAAAAAATTGCAGTGAGCACATAGGGGTGGATCCGTGGGTACCTGTAAGAGTTCAGATGGACACGAGGTGTAGTAGACGCTTTAGCACAGATGATTAGTGGAAGAGATTATGCTTGGCGTGGCAGATGATGCTTGGCGTGGCAAATGGCACAGGACATGGCAGATGACACTGGATGTGGCAGATAACACTGATTGTAGCTGATGACACAACACGACTCCAACACTAGACTTCAGCTCAAGAACAAACACAGTTACAGGATACGGGAACACTGGGAACAGGATACAAATAAGGGACCGTTTGCTATACGAACATGTGTAGACAACAATGCTCAGGCAAGGAGTGGAAGGGCAGAGCCCTTTTTATAGTCCAGGGTGATCTGGGGATTGGTTAGGGAACTTTTTAGATGTGCATGCGCTGACCCTTTAAGGCCGAGAACGTGCGTGCGCACACACCTGCAGGGCAGTACGGCCACGTGTGCTGGCGTCTCTGGGGAGGGAGACGCCGGCAGGAAGTCAAAGATCTGCGGTCCAGACCGTGAGAGGAATTTCTTAATGAGGATAGGAGCATTAAAGAGGCTCTGTCACCAGATTTTGCAACCCCTATCTGCTATTGCAGCAGATAGGCGCTGCAATGTAGATTACAGTAACGTTTTTATTTTTAAAAAACGAGCATTTTTGGCCAAGTTATGACCATTTTTGTATTTATGCAAATGAGGCTTGCAAAAGTACAACTGGGCGTGTTGAAAAGTAAAAGTACAACTGGGCGTGTATTATGTGCGTACATCGGGGCGTTTTTACTTCTTTTACTAGCTGGGCGTTCTGACGAGAAGTATCATCCACTTCTCTTCAGAACGCCCAGCTTCTGGCAGTGCAGACACAGCCGTGTTCTCGAGAGATCACGCTGTGTCGTCACTCACAGGTCCTGCATCGTGTCGGACAAGCGAGGACACATCGGCACCAGAGGCTACAGTTGATTCTGCAGCAGCATCGGCGTTTGCAGGTAAGTCGATGTAGCTACTTACCTGCAAACGCTGATGTTGCTGCAGAATCAACTGTAGCCTCTGGTGCCGATGTGTCCTCGCTCGTCTGACACGATGCAGGACCTGGGGAAGTGACGTCACAGCGTGATCTGCCAGAAGCTGGGCGTTCTGAAGAGAAGTGGATGATACTTCTCGTCAGAACGCCCAGCTAGTAAAAGAAGTAAAAACGCCCCGATGTACGCACATAATACACGCCCAGTTGTACTTTTACTTTTCAACACGCCCAGTTGTACTTTTGCAAGCCTCATTTGCATAAATACAAAAATGGTCATAACTTGGCCAAAAATGCTCGTTTTTTAAAAATAAAAACGTTACTGTAATCTACATTGCAGCGCCTATCTGCTACAATAGCAGATAGGGGTTGCAAAATCTGGTGACAGAGCCTCTTTAAGGTTTTCTTCTGACTCCCAAGACCTCTTCTCAAGACCAAACCCTTTCCAGTCCACCAGATAGAAAGTCTTTCTTCCTACTCTCTTGTAGTCCAGAATCTCCTTCACCTAGAAGACGTCAGAAGAACCGCTGGGAGCAACTGCAGAACTAGGAAATTTACTATAGCAGTTCAGAATCACAGGCTTAAGGAGGGACACATGGAACGATTTGGGAATCCTGAGAGTAGAAGGCAGCCGAAGCTTATAGGACACAGGGTTTATTCATTGCAAGACTTTGAAAGGGCTGAGGAATTTGGGAGCGAACTTGTGAGAAGGCATCTTGAGACGAATGTTTCTTGAGGATAGCCAGACCTTGACTCAGGGAGAAAATGGAGGAGGAACCTTTATTATTATTATTATTTCGGCATGCTTTTTCATGCGATCAACTGCCTGAAGGATCGCAGACTTGGTTTGCTGCCAGATGTGAAGGAATGTCCCAAATGAAGAATTAGCTGCCAGTACTTGAGTCATGGCTGGCACAAGAAGAGTAACTCGTGAATGCTGACTGTACAAAATGTAGAAAGGAGAAGAGGCAGTAGACTCACTTGTATGGTTATTGTAAGAGAAATCTGCCCAAGGCAGAAGTTGTACGCAATTGTCATGTTGGTCAGAAACATAATGACGAAGGTAATTCTCTAATATTTGATTGGTCCTCTCCACTTGACCATTAGACTGTGGGTTATAGGCAGAAGAGAAGTCCAGATTCACATCTAGCAGATTGCACAGGGCTCTCCAGAATTTGGACGTGAACTGTGCACACCAGTTCGAGACCATATGGAGAGGCAGTCTGTGCATATGAAAGATGTGCAGAATGAACAGATTTGCCACACGTGGGGCAGAAGGAAGGCCAGTCAAAGGAACGAAATGTGCAATTTTAGAGAAACGGTCCACCACTACCCAGACAGTAGTACATTCAGCCGAAGTGGGAACGTCTGTAATAAAGTCGATAGCGATATGTTGCCAAAGGGCATCTGGCACTGGCAGGGGTAGGAGCAGACTAGCAGGATTGGAATGGGTAGACTTTTTTAAGGCACAGTTCGTACAGGAGGAAACATAGTCCACAACATCTCTAGGCAGCATGGGCCACCAGTAGTGACGAGATATCAAGTCCCGTGTCTTATGGACACCAGAGTGCCCAGCCAGTTTGGAATTGTGTCCCCAGAGGAGAATTCTCTTCCTTTCTGCAGGATGAACAAAAGTCTTTCCGGGGTGAATGTCTCCAATTTGCAGAGGGTTAGCGGCAAAAATCCTGGAAGGAGCTATTATATATTGAGGAATTTCCTCAGAGTCATCAGTTTCAAATGACCAAAACAGGGCATCAGCTTTCACATTTTTGTCTGCAGGGCAGAAGTGTAGCAGGAATTGGAATCGGGTGAAAAACAGCGTCAATCTGGCTTGACGAGGATTTAGTCGTAGTGCAGACTGTAGGTACGTGAGGTTCCTGTGATACGTATAAATGATGATAGTATGAATAACGCCCTCCAGCAAGTGTCTCCACTCCTCCAAGGCCAACTTTATGGCCAGTAACTTCTGATCCCCGATGGAGTAGTTGCGCTCTGCAGGAGACAATAGTATGGAGAAGAAGCCACAAGCCACTGTCTTACCCTTGGAGTTTCTTTGAAACAGCAGTGCTCCAGCACCAATGGAAGATGCATCAACCTCTGGATAGAACTGTCGAGACGAGTCAGGATGGTGAAGAACTGGGGCTGAAGTGAAGGCGCTCTTGAGGCTGGTAAATGCTGACTCTGCCTCCGGAGGCCAAACCTTGGCATTCACCCTCTTCTTAGTGAGAGCTGAGATTGGAGCAGTCAGAGACGAGAAGTTTGGGATAAATTGCCGGTAGAAATTTGCGAATCCCAGAAATCGTGTATAGCCCGAAGGCCCTGTAGACATGTCCACTCTAAGACGGACTTCACCTTCTCTGGATCCATCTTAAGTCCATGATTGGAGACAATGTAGCCCAGGAAGGGCAGAGAGTTTCTCTCGAACACACACTTTTCGAATTTAGCATATAGGCGATTCCCCCTTATCCGCAACAGGACTTGACGAACATGCTTCCAATGCGTCGTCAGATCTGGTGAGTAGATCAGTATGTCATCCTGATGGACCACCACACAGACATACAGCAGATCCCGGAAGATGTAATTTACGAATTCCTGGAACACAGCTGGAGCATTACACAGTCCAAAGGGCATCACGAGATATTTGTAGTGACCGTATCGGGTGTTGAATGCAGTTTTCCACTCTTCACCTTCACGGATACGGATTGTTATAAGCCCCGCGTAAATCCAGCTTTGTGAAAATCTTGGCCCCACAAATTCTGTCGAAGAGCTCTCAGATTAGCGGCAAGGTGTACTTGTTTTTGACCGTGATTTGGTTCAAACCTTTCCAAATCTTTCTTCTTTACTAAGAAGAATCCGGCTCCGGTCGGGGAAAAAGATTTCCAGATGAACTTTCTCTCAAGGTTCTCCTTGACGTAAGCTGACATGGCCTGAGCATCTGGCAAAGAGAGAGGATAGACTCATCCACGAGGGGGTGAGACATCAGGGAGCAGTTCAATAGGACAATCGTAGGGACAATGGAGAGGCAGAACCTCTGCCTCCTTCGTGCTAAAGACGTCCGCAAAGCTGGCATAATGTGTGGGTAGATCAGAGAGTGACTGAGGCAGTGGAGGCAGAAGAGGACGGACCTGTGGCAGGCAGCAGTGAAGACACTTGGATCCCCATTGGAGGACCTCCCTGGAAGTCCAGTGGTGAACTGGAGCATTATGACGATGTCAAGGCAGGCCCAGCAGAATAGGGTTGATAGCTTTTGGCAAGACCAAGAAGGCAATCTGTTCCGTGTGGAGGATTCCGACTTGTAGTGTCAGCGGTTCAGTGATGGACAAAATAGGATTGGGCAGTGGTAGTCCATTCACAGAAGCGACTGCCAGGGAATCGTGGTCAGATGGAGACGATCTACTAGGTCCTGCTCAATAAAATTTGCAGCCGCTCAGGAGTCCAGATTGGCAGAGTCAGTGTGTGATTTCTCACCAGATAAAATGGTTACTGAACTGGATAATTTTGGCGAGGATTTGGCATTTGGCGTCGTTCCACCTAGGGTTGTCTCTCCAACCAACCATAGGTGCTGGAGTTTTCCAGCTTTTGTGGGCATTGATGCACAAAATGGCCTTTGTGGCAACAATACAGACACAGACCTGAAGTGCGTCTGCGCTGTTTCTCCTGATCCGACATCTTGAGTCTGTCCACCTGCATTGACTCTTTAGGTGGAACAACTGGAACATGGGTGCCAGTCTATAGGGCAATCTCTCCCGGCGAACCACCTGAGCACGTTCCTGGATCCTCATGTCGATCTGGGTTGCCAACAGGATAGGGGGATCCAGGGTCGAAGGGAGATCGCGAGCTGCAAGCTCGTCCTTGATGTGTGGAGACAGTCCTTGCCAGAAAGTCACCACCAAGGCCTCATTATTCCATGCCAGCTCAGCCGCCAGTGTATGGAAGGAGATGGCATACTCCCCTACGGTGGATTCTCATTGTTTGAGGGTCAGCAGTGAGGCAGCGGCAGGAGATGTTTGGCCCGGTTCCTTGAACACCATACGAAAAGTCACTAGGAATATCGATAGATCAGAAAATTCCTGTCCCTCACGTTCCACGTTGGAGTTTGCCCATGCCAGGGCTTTGCCGGAGAGGAGGGAAATAATGAACACAACTTTGGCCTCCTTAGAGGGGATGAGGTGAGCATGTAATCTGAAATGGATGGTACACTCATTGATGAACCCTCCGCAGTTCTTGGGATCCCCGTCATAGCGAGGAGGTAGAGGTAATGAAACTGCAGGACCAAGGTAGGCAGGAGGGATGTCAGGTGGTGGAGCTGCAGGAACAGCCAGAGGAGGTGCAGGAGGATGATCCAAGCAACTTAGGATGGAGTTCATCGTCTGTAGTAGTTCATCCTGACAAGCCCGGAGGTCACACATGCCCGTTTGCATAACTTGTACAGCGGACTTTGGTTGGCCAGCGGTTCCATGGCCTGAGCGTAGTCACGATGTCGGGGTATGTGGATCCAATGGGCCACTCTGCTGTAGTGGAGTTGCAGCTGGCCAAACAGTCTATTCAGAATCTCAGCACAAGAGTACCTGTAAAAGTCCAGACAAACACGAGGTGTAGCAGACGCTTTGGCACACATGATTTGTGGTACAGATGATGCTTGGCGTGGTAGAAAGATGCTTAGCATGGCAGATGACACTGGACGTGGCAGATAACACAACACGACTTCAGCTCAGGAACAAACACAGTTACAGGATACGGGAAGCAGGATACGGGAACACTGGGAACAGGATGCAACTAAGGGACCATTTGCTATATGAACATGGGTAGACAACAACAATGCTCAGGCAAGGAGTGGAAGGGCAGAGCCCTTTTTGTAGTGCAGGGTGATCTGGGGATTGGTTAGGGAACGTTCTACATGTGCGTGCGCTGGCCCTTTAAGGCCAGGGACGAGCGAGCGCGCACACACCCTTGAGGACAATGCAGTCGCAGGCCCTGGGAGGTGAGAGAAGGCGGCGGTTCGCGACCACGGCCGTTACAACATATAGCAACTTTAATTGGAAATATTTTAATGACATTAAAATTATAGTCTCTCATTCTTTGACTATATACAAAGAGATTTTCAATTTGTTTATACAACCACCCCTCATTCTTCCATTGTTTTAATGACAAATTTTTAACACATTCAAGAGTAAAAACAGTTTGAATGTTAATTGTAATTTGCTAATCCAGATCTTAAATGTTATTATGTTGGTAATACAAAAAATAAAATTATAACTTAGAACAATTGCAACAAGGACAGAGTGAGAACTCTATACCATCATTATTGTGGTTGTATTGAATCAAGAAGTACTATAAGATACCTTTTTCAGCCTTATAACATGACCTGGGAGTATTAAGAGAAGTGACGGGGGGGGAGGGCACACTCACAATCTAAAATCCTGTCACTTCAGGGTAATTCTAGAAAACTGTAGTAGCGAAGAACCACGCTTTACTCTAGAAAAAGTTATTGTCTGATTCTCACGCCCATTCTTTTCTGAAGTCAGTACGTCAAGGTGCGTGTTTGCTTGTAATATGTGATAGAAAAATATATAGGACTAATGAGAATCAATAAGCAAGATATTCTCAAACTAGGCAAGAGTCTTGTGATATATTTTCTTTAGACTGTAAAGAGAATAAAGAAAAAATATAGGATTGTAATTGCTAACATTCTAACCATGAGAGTTGTTTACCCTCACCAGCCTTATAGAGACACAGTAATGGTGGTGAGGGTAAAGTAAGCAAAGGCCCTTTTACACGTGCCACTGATTGGGCGAATAAACCTTTATTTGAATGCTCGTTCCCGATCATTGCCCTGTGTAAATAGGGCAACGATCAGCCGATGAACAGGGAAACGCTCGTTTATCGGCTGATCTTATGTTTTATGCAGCAATACATTTTATCGTTGTCAGCAGCACATTTCCCCATGTACTGCCAACATGATGCAAATGCATAGGGACGAGCAATCATAGAAACAATTCCTCGTCCCTATACATAACCAAACCATTGCGTCTTGTAAAACGAGCAAACGAATGCCGATCAAAAAATGACAAATTATGTTTAACCCCCTTCCCGACATTTGTCGTAAGTATACGACATGGAAAGCCAGTGCTTCCCGCAAAATGTTGTATACTTACGACAAATGCATGGCACCGGCTCAGAAGCTGAGTCGGTGCCATCATCCCCGGATGTTAGCTGTATCTGACAGCTGACATCCTGCTGTAACAGCGGGGACCGAAGTTAGCTTCAATCCCCGCCATTAACCCCTTAAATGTAGCCATCAAAAGCGATTGCTACATTTAAGGTGTTTGCAGCTCATCGACACCCCAGCAATGAAATCGCCGGGGTGTCGGTGGCTGCAATGGCAACCGAAGGCCTAATACTGGCCTCCCGGTGTGCCTAGCACGGAACACTTCCAGCCCCCGCCCGGAGGCGGGGCCTGAAATGCATCTGTAGCCGCCGGCAAGATGGCGCCGTCTCAGTAGATGAGCCAGCGTCATCAGCGGTTGATATCAGCTGTATGTTATAGCTGACATCCACTTGTAATGGCAGGAGCCAGAGCTAGCTCCGATCCCTGCCATTAACCCCACATATGAAGCGATCGGATGCGATCGCTGCATCTTTGTGGTTACTAGCACATCGCCAGCTGTGCCCTGCAATCACACGACTGCCGACTTCTATTATGACACCAGGAGACCTAACAATGGGCTCCTGTTTGCCATTACGGAAGCCGATTAGGCCCCACCCGGAGGCGAAGCCTAATCGGCTTGCTGTCAGTGAATTTAGTGGGACTAAAGTAAAGTGTAACAAAAAGTGAAAAAATAAGTTAAGTTGTAAAAAATAAAACACAATCGCCCTTTTTCCCTTATTATGTCCTTTGTTATTGAAA
The DNA here is from genome assembly GCF_050947455.1 of Rhinoderma darwinii. Classification (NCBI taxonomy): domain Eukaryota; kingdom Metazoa; phylum Chordata; class Amphibia; order Anura; family Rhinodermatidae; genus Rhinoderma; species Rhinoderma darwinii. The sequence continues at coordinate 252,278,549 of NC_134688.1, read as the reverse complement.
AAAATAAAAATAAACCATACATATTTGGTATGGCCACTACCGTAACGGCCTAAACGATAAAAATATTATGTTATTTATTCCACGCGGTGAACGGCATAAAAAAACCCGAAAAAATTATGCCAGAATCTCTGTTTTTTGGTAACTTTCCCCTACAAAAATTGAAATAAAAAGTGATCAAAAAGTCGCATGTATCCAAAAATGGTGCCTATAAAAACTATAGCTCGTCTTGCAAAAAACAAGCCCTCATATAGCTCCATCGATGAAAAAATTAAAAAGTTATGGTTCTCACAACATGAAAAAATACATTCTTTTTACAAAAGTAATTTTATTGTGCAAAAAGTTGTAAAACATAAAAAAAGTGCTATAAATTAGGTATCATCGGAATCGTACTGACCCGCAGAATAAAGTTAACATGTCATTTATAACGCATGGTGAACGCTGTATAAACTTAAAAAAACTATGCCAGAATTGCTGTTTTTCGGTCACCTTGCCTCTCAAAAAATAGGATAAAAAGTGATCAAAAAGTTGCATTTACCCCAAAATGGTACCAATAATAACTACAGCTCGTCCCGCAAAAAAACAGCCCTCATACCACTACGTCTATGAAAAAATGGGGATCACTTTTGGGGGGTTTCCACTGTTTTGGTCCCACAGGGGTTTTGCAAATGCTACATAGCGACCAGAAACGAATCCTGCAAAATCTGTACTCCGAAAGCCAAATGGCACTCCTTCCCTTCTGAGCCCTGCCGTGTGCCCAAAAATGAGTTTATAACCACATATGGGGTATTGCCATACTCGGGAGAAATTGCTTAACAAATGTTGCGGTTCTTTTTCTGCTTTATTTTTTGAGAAAATGAAAAATGTTACGCTAAAGCTACGTCTTATTGGAAAAAAATGAAATTTTTATTTTCACTGCCCAAATCAAATAAAATCTATGAAACAGCTACGGGGTAAAAATGCTCACTACACCCCTAGATTAATTCCTCAAGGGGTGTAGTATCACAAATGGAGTCCCTTTTGGGTAGTTTCCACTGTACTGGAACCAGTACGTCTTAATGAAGAAAAAGGATTGTTTTTATTTTCACTGTCCAATTCTAATAAATTCTATGAAACACCTGTGGGGTCAAAATGCTAACTACACCCCTAGATGGATTCCTGAAGGGGTGTAGTTTCATAAATGGAATCACTTTTTGGGCGTTTTCATTGTTTTGTCCCCTCAGGGGCTCTGCAAATGTGACATGGCTTCCACAAACCATTCCTGCTAAATTTGAGGTCCAAAAGCCAAATGGCGCTCTATCCCTTCTAAGCCCTGCCGTGTGTCCAAACAGCCGTTTATTACCACATATGGGGTACTGTTTTACTCAGGAGAAATTGCTTTACAAATTTTGCAGTGCTTTTTCTCCTTTAGTCCTTGTGGAAATGAGAAAAAATTAGCTAAACCTACATTTTCTTTGAAAGAATGTAGATTTTCATTTTCACGGCCTACTTCCAATAATTTCTGCAAAAAACCTGCACCGTCAAAATGCTAACTATACCCCTAGATATATTCCGCAAGGGGTGTAGTTTCCAAAATGGGGCCACTTGTTTTGGTCCCCCAGGGGCTTTGCAAATGTGACAATGGCCACCGAAACCATTCCTGCTACATTTGAGCTCCAAAAGCCAAATGGCGCCTTTTCCCTTCTAAGCCCTGCCGTGTGTCCAAACAGCCGTTTATTACCACATGTGAGGTATTGTTTTACTCGGGAGAAATTGCTTTACAAATTTTGCAGTGCTTTTTCTCCTTTAGTCCTTGTGAAAATGCTAAAAAATTAGCTAAACCTACATTTTCTTTGAAAGAATGTAGATTTCCATTTTCACGGCCTACTTCCAATAATTTCTGCAATAAACCTGTAGGGTCAAAATGCTCACTATACCCCTAGATAATTTCCTTAAGGTGTGTAGTTTCCCAAATGGGGTCACTTTTGGGGGATTTCCACTGTTTTGGCACCGCAAGAGCCCTTCAAACCCGACATGGTGCCTAAAATATATTCTAATAAAAAGGAGGCCCAAAATCCTCTAGGTACTCCTTTGCTTCTGAGGACGGTGCTTCAGTCCATTAGCACACTAGGGCCACATGTGGGATATTTCTAAAAACTGCAGAATCTGGGCAATAAATATTGGGTTGCGTTTCTCTGGTAAAACTTTGTGTTACAAAAAAAATGGATTAGAAATTAATTTCTGCAACAACAAAATATGAAATATGTAAATTTCACCTCTACATTGGTTTAATTCCTGTGAAACGTCTAAACAAACTTTCTAAATGCTGTTTTGAATACTTTGAGGGGTGAAGTTTTTAAAATGGGGTGACTTATTGGGAGTTCCTAATATATAAGGCCCTAAAAGCCGCTTGACAACTAAACTGGCCCCTATAAAAATAGCCTTTTGAAATTTTCTTGAAAATGTGAGAAACTGCTGCTAAAGTTCTAAGCCTTGTAACGTCATAGAAAAATAAAAGGATGTTCAAAAAACGATGATAATCTAATGTAGACATATGGGGGATTTTAATTAGCAACTATTTTGTGTGGCATAACTGCCTGTCTTACAAGCAGATACATTTAAATTTAGAAAAATGCTAATTTTTTCAATTTTTCCCTACATTTTGGTGTTTTTCACATTTAAATACTGAATGTATCGAGCAAATTTTGCCAGTAACATAAAGTCCAATGTGTCAGGAGAAAATAATCTCAGAATCGCTTGCATAGGTTAAAGCATTCAGAAGTTATTACCACACAAAGTGAAACATGTCAGATTTAAAAAATGAGGCTCTGTCAGGAAGGTCAAAAGTGGCTAAAGAGGGAAGGGGTTAAAAGAAAAAGTTTTAAAAACCAAGGACTTACTAAAGTTAATGTTCCCTTTTTTTGCTCTTCATATGGGTCATTACTTGAGATATTGATTATGCTAGAGAAATATAAAACTCGAATTGGACAAAGTGCTAGATTATAAACCAAAGTACCAGCAGGTATGAAAATACGAAATTAAATTATAATTTAGAATGCAAAAGCTAGGTGCAGTAAATCTTGCTATTACTTAATTATTAAAAATAAATAATTAAAAATGTATCAATGTATAATTTAATGCAAATGCATATATCCTATGAATACATAAATGCAAGAATGGCACAATATTCCCAGTATTAGCAAAAGTCAGTTAAAAGAAATTCTTATTTTATAGCAGCAGTACACTTTATTGCAGCATGCTAAATTTAACTTGACAAGACGACAATCAAATGTGTCATCATTTTATATACCATATTGTCTAATTCACCAATGAAATATTCTTTGGAGTAGACTCTTCATTGTTAAAATGATTACTGCAGTGAATACTTTTTCATTATATATAGTCTTAAAATATAAACCTTTAGACATAGTGTAGTATCTTTTCTGCAGAAGAATCACAGATGGCACTGCCATCTTGTGGTTACACATCTGTAGGGCTATTTAATAAAATTTTACTTTATCTTACTATTGCTAGTCCTTCTAACCAGGAAACTGGTTTTAAATCAGCACTGTAGATTGTCCTTACAGACGATTGAACTATCTTAAAATTTTACTTTTAAGGGGAAGTGTGTGTAGGAATGTCCCTATTGTTTAATGCCATTGGAAGGAACTAGGCAGGATGTACTGTATATATGGACAGTGATGTCAAGAACTTTCTAATGCCGGAGACCCCGGCTAAAGCGTTGGCAACGCTCTGGCCAGAGATTCCTTTTCTAGAGAAGCCCCTGACATCATTATCCATATGTGGACAGTGATGTCAAGTGCTACAATACTGGATACTGGAGTCCCCGGACAGAGGGTTGGAAGTGTTATGGACAGTAATATCAGGGGCTTCCCTGGGGCCAAAATCTGCGGGCACAGTGCTTTTGATGCTCTGCCCATGAACTCCAGCAATGGAAAGCTTCTAACATCACTGTCCATATATGGACAGGGATGTCGGGGGCTACCCAACATAAAGGTTTAGCATATCCCCATATTCAATTTTCACAATGAACGATGGAGAAAAAACAGCCCAAAACCAGTAATACCCCATATGTGGTTGTACACTGCTGTTTGGGCAGACGGTAGGGTTTAGAATGGAAGGAGCGCAATTTCACTTTTGGAGCACAGATTTTGCTAGATTTGTTTACGGATGCCATGTTGCATTTGTAAAGCCTCTAAAGTACCTGTACATAAAAATAAAAGAAACCAGAAGTGGCCCCATTGTGGAAACTACACTCCTATAGGCATTCATCAAGGGGTGTAGTGAGCATTTTGAACCCCACCGATGTTTTCCAGAAATGAATGCGCAGCAGATGGTGTAAAGTGAAAATTGCAATTTGTCCGCAGATATGCCATTTTAGTGCACATTATGCTGTGCCCAGCTTGTACCACTGGAGACAAACACCCCATAAATTGTTAAGCAAATTCTCCCATGTATGTCAATGCCATATATGTGGACATAAACTGCTGTTTGAGCATACTGCAGGGCTCAAGAGAGAAGGAGCACCATTTGGCTTTTGGGACATGGATTTTCCTTGGCAGTAGTTGTGTTTGGGGTCTTACTAGTATTTCAATTTATAATGTGGGGGCAGATGTTAGCTTTGGGGATTACATTGGGGCATAATAAGGTGTTATAATAATAAGGTAAATAAATCATACAATTTTCTAGATGTTTGGTACGCTTTGAAGCAATAGGTTTAGGTTAGGTTTTTTGGGGTTGGTGTCGCCCTGATCAATGGTGTGCTTTCTGATCCATCTTTTTTTTCTAACACACTCTGCACCTTTGCAGTCTGGGAGTTTCACCGGACAAGTGTTGCACTGATACAATATGGGCAGGAGCGTAACTAGGAAAAACTGGGTCCCATAGCAAACTTTTGACTGGGGCCCCCTCCCCTGGGTATCACACAACCCCCCCTTGTAGATAGTGCCTCCCTATAGATTCCACCACACAGCGCCCCCTGTAGATAACACCTTACAGCCCCCCTGTAGATAACGCCATACAGCCCCCCTGTAGATAACGCCATACAGCCCCCATGTATATAACGCCATACCGCCCCCCCTGTAGATAACGCCATACAGTCCTCCGCCTGTAGATAACGCCATACAGCCCCTCCTGTAGATAACGCCATACAGCCCCAAACCCCCCTGTAGATAACGCCATACAGCCCCCCCTGTAGATAACGCCATACAGGCCCCCAATGTAGATAAAACCATACAGGCCCCCGCTGCAGATAACGCCATACAGCCCCCCTGTAGATAACGCCATACAGCCCCCCAGTAGATAACGCCATACAGCCCCCCCTGTAGATAAAGCCATATAGCCCCCAACCCCCCCCCCCCCAAAAAAAATGGCCTATAGTTTGTCCTACAATAGAGATGCATCCCCTATCTACAGGATAGGGGATACATGTGTGATCGCTGGCAGCGATAAGGAGAGCGGGGGACCAAAAGTCCCCCGAAGTTCACCATGACAAACCTCGGACTACCGGGGTCTGCGCATTTCAATAAAAATGAAAGGAGTGCTGGTCACGCATGTGCAGAAGCGCGACCGGTGCACAATTCATTTCTATGGAGCTGCCGACAGACCCCGGAAGTCCGAGGTTTGTCATGGAGAACTTCAGGGGAATTTCGGTCCGCCTTTCTCCTTATCGCTGGGCGTCCCAGCGATCCCACATGTATCTCCTATCCTGTGGATAGGGGATGCATGTCTTTTTGTAGGAACAACCCCTTCAGTGGCGTCGTGCTGTAGCAGCCATAGCGGCTGCTAGCGGAGCCTCCGGTAATGGGGGGCACATGCCGGCGGGCGGCACGGGCCTCCTCTTGCTGCGGACCCTGTAGTAGCCGCTACAGCTGCTACAGTGGTAGTTACGCCACTGAATACCCTCGCTACCAGCAGATGTGCTTGGGCCCAACCCTTCTTGGTTCCCAAATATTAGGGCCTTGATAACCACCTCTTGAAGCAGGAGAAATATATTTTTGTTATAGACAACCGTATGCGTGCTATTTTTTTGTTGGCCATTTTGGGGTATATGTGACTTTTTGATAATTTTTTATTCTATTTTTTGGTATACGAAGTATACCAAAGCATTATATAAGCGATCAGAAGATCGCATGGTAAAGTCCCCTATTGGGACTAATGAAAAAACTAATTAAAACAGTTAAAGTTTATTAACAAAATTACAGTAAAAATTCAAATAAAACCTATATATGGTATTGCCGCAATTGTAACGACCCAAGTAATGAAGTTAACTCATTAATTAAACTGCCGGATGAATGCGGTACAAAAAACACACAAAAACGACGTACACATTTTTTAAATTCTATTTTTAAATTCTGGTTTTATTTATTTATCACAAGTTTGAAACATACAACATATCATGACTCAATGGTATACAATTATAACATGTGAGCACATAAAAACCAAAAAAAGAAAGGCAGGACCAGTGGTGACTCATAGCAGCCTAAAAATCCTACTAAGCTGATATAACAGAGATCACCCATCAGGAAGGTTAGAAGGATAATGCAATGAAGAAGAATAAGAGGGGAAGGAAAGAGCCAGGAAGGGGAAGTAAAGGGGGACAAAGAAGAGGGGTATGAGGGTGATTTATCCTCAGCGTCCATCCCATAAGCGGACGTCTCATAAGAAATATATGTATACATAGCTACATAATATTAGGACAGCAAAGCGATACTACTCCGAAGAATTCTCAAAGCTTACCCAGGTAGACCAAGAATGCATAAACTTATCATGAGTGTCCCGTAAGGAGGCCATAAGCTCCTCCATTCGCTTCACTTCTTGGATCTTCTGAAACCAAAGGCGCATTGTGGTTGGCTTGACCTGTTTCCACATAGCCGGAATGCAAGCACGAGCCGAGTTGACGAGGTGACGCACTATCGACTTCTTGTATGTGGAGATCGGGATGTCGCACAGATGAAGCAGGAAGAAGCCTGGGGATCTGGGCAATGTACAGTCAGTGAACTTAGAAGCTACATTCCAAACATTTTCCCAAAAGGCAGCAAGACGCGGACAATCCCAAAAGGTATGCAAAAGATCACCCAGCCTTACACCACACCTTCAACACATGGGGGAGACCTCGGGGTAAAATTTGTGGAGTTTGGAGGGGACCCTGTACCATCTTGTCAGTATCTTACTGCCTGCTTCCTGAATTCTACTCAATATAGAAGATTGATGAGTCATGGTATACAACCGATTACGCATGTCCGCTGTGACAGTTATGTCAAGGTCAGTCGCCCATTTAGCCAAATAAGTTGGATGAGAGTCTGCCATTGAGGAATTTAACAAACTATATGTTACAGAAAGGGTGTGGCGAAGATGTCCCGTCATTGTGCATATAGTTTCAAAGGCTGTTAACGGACAGGAAAATGTGGATGCGGGAGGGAGGGATAAGAGAAAGTGACGTAATTGGGAGGCCTGTCAGAACAGAAGGTGTCCCGGGTCCGCACTTTCAGTTAGTTGAGATGACGTCTTCCAACTGTCGTTAATGATGTAATGACAGGCTTGGGTCTCGCTAGCGATGCGGTTGTGAGAAAAAGGACCAGACTCGCAACCCGGCTGAATAGAGGGATTGTCCAGTATGGGGTACAACAGTGACGGGGAGGGTGAGATAAGGAAATGTTTGAATGCAAGTGTCGCAACTCGAAGAGTAGGGCCGATAAGTGAATGGGATCTCACAGACGTCGGGATCTGATCTAACAACAATTGGGCCGCAGAAAGAGGAAAAGATAAAAATAATTGTTCCAACTCGACCCAAGGTTTGGAATTGCCATGCCTACACCAATCCATGATGTGTGCCAAATGCGCTGCCTGATAGTAGCGGTGAATATCAGGCAAGCCCAAACCTCCATCAAACCTCGGGCGTGTCAGAGTCGTGCGAGCAATGCACGGTGGTTTGTTCGACCAGATAAACTTGAGCATTAAAGAAAAGAGGGAGGTAAAGAAAATACGTGGTATGTGGATAGGGAGAGCCTGAAAGAAGTACAACAGACGGGGCAGCACATTCATCTTGAATATAGCACAATGACCAAACCAAATGAAGATCCCCTTAGACCATCTCTCAAGGTCTCCCTTAATTGTTCGCAACATATGGGGGTAGTTACAAGCGTAGAGGTGGGAAGGCCGATTCACGAGACGTATGCCAAGATATTTAATGGAGCTAGCAGCCCACTTGAAAGGGAAGGAATCCGCCAAGGCTGCCACCAATTGGGATGGGAGGGAGATATTGAGAGCTTCTGACTTGAAAGTTGATTTTAAAATTGGACAGCGATGCAAATGACCTAAATTCAGCCATCAGGTTAGGCACCGAAATGCGGGGATGTGAGAGGAAAAATAGTAAGTCATCAGCGTATGCCGCAACTTTGTGAGTCGTATCCCCAACCTGTACACCCGCAATATCCGGGTTATCACGGACATGACAGAGGAAGGGTTACAGACAGAGTGTGAAAATCAGGGGTGATAGCGGGCAGCCTTGGCCGGTTCCGTTAAAGATGGGGAAGGAGGAGGAATTACGGCCGTTGACCTTCACCGATGCCGAAGGGGATGAGTATAGACTCAAAATCCAACTGAGCATACCCTGGCCCAGACCTATATAAGATAGAGTCTCTTGAAGAAACGACCAGTCAATCCAGTCGAAATCTTTTTCGGCATCGGTAGAGAGCCAAAAAAGCTGGGACAGAGTAAGCGGCAATATGTTCAATGAGGTTAACGGCCCAGATGGTATTATCCCTGGTCTCTCTCGAAGGAAGAAAACCCATCTGGTCCATATTTTAGACAGGAATGGCATGATTCGCGTGGCTAATTTCTTTGAGAAAGTTTTAAATCTAAATTAAGGGAAATGGGACGGTAACTACTACAGAGCGAAGGGTCCTTATCCTCCTTAGGGATCACTGTTATATGGGCTCTCAATGTATCTGCAGGCAGTGATCTGCCTTTAGGGATGGAATTAAAAGCAGCCAAAATGGGACTAGTGAGAAGGGGCATAAGTTTCTTATAAGGGTATGTGCACACGGTGAGAGGCTTTTACGGCTGAAATGATAGACTGTTTTCAGGAGAAAACAGCTGCCTCGTTTCAGCCGTAAAAGCTCCTCCTCGTATTATGCGAGGTGTCTGTGACGCTCGTAAATTTTGAGCTGCTCTTCATTGAGTTCAATGAAGAACGGCTCAAATTACGTTGCAAAGAAGTGCCCTGCACTTCTTTGCCGAGGCAGTCAATTTACGCGTCGTCGTTTGACAAAGACGCGTAAATTAAAGGTCGTCTGCACAGTACGTCGGCAAACCCATTCAAATGAATGGGCAGATGTTTGCCGACGTATTGTAGCCCTATTTTCAGACGTAAAACGAGGCATAGAACGCCTCGTTTACGTCTGAAAATAGGTTGTGTGAACCCAGCCTAATAGGATAATGAAAGACCAACAGGGGCCTGGGCCAAACCCAAAGGGGATGTTTTGGGGGCCTCAAAAAATGTGTCCTCTGAAATAGGGGCGTCCAATGCCGTTACCGCCTCCTATGGAATCTGGCCTAATCCTGAGGACTGGATATATGATCTGATGTCGTCGCGTCTGGAACTGGGGAAGGGAATGCCCGCATTATCACACAGGTTGTACAACTTCAAATAGTAGGATCGAAAAGTATCTGCAATTTGTCCCAGGGAGTGTAACTTCATGCCATCAGGTGTGTTAATGAATGGAACGTATGTGCGCGCTCTCTGCAGGCGTAAGGCCCGTGCTAACGTGTGACCCGTCTTGTTGCCAAATTCATAGTAGTGTCTGCGGCATTTAGTGAGGGAGGCTTTGACTGCGGAAAGTGTCAGGCTGGGTTCACACGACCTATTTTCAGACGTAAACGAGGCGTATTATGCCTCGTTTTACGTCTGAAAATAGGGCTACAATACGTCGGCAAACATCTGCCCATTCATTTGAATGGGTTTGCCGACGTACTGTGCAGACGACCTGTTATTTACGCGTCGTCGTTTGACAGCTGTCAAACGACTCGTAAAAATACAGCCTCGTCAAAAGAAGTGCAGGACACTTCTTTCAGACGTTTTTGGAGCTGTTTTCTCATAGACTCCAATGAAAACAGCTCCAAAAACGGACGTAAAAAACGGCGCGAAAACGGCGCGAAAAACGCCGCGAAAAATGCGAGTTGGTAAAAAAACGTCTGAAAAGCAGGGTCTGTTTTCCCTTGAAAACAGCTCTGGATTTTCAGACGTTTTGGTTGACTACGTGTGAACATACCCTTAGAGTACGTAATTTATCCCGTAACCTTATCAGATCAGCTCCTGAACCTGGTTCTAATAACCGTTTATGTGAGCGTTCCAAGGCGTGTATTTTCCCCACAAGCTCTTTAAAGACTGCAGAGCCTTCTTTTTTGAGTCGGGAGCCAATCTGTATGAGAACTGAGAATGCCTCTCATGACGCATTTATGGGCTTCCCAAACTGAAACAGGATTAGAGTCTGTCGTAACGTTGGTGTCAAAGTAAAAGCGGAGTTCAGCCTCCAAGATTGCTGGGTCTTCCAACAAGGAGCCGTTCAGACGCCACTGCCACGGAGTAGAGTGTAGGGAGGGAAGGGCCAAAGTTAAAGTTATCATGGCATGATCCGAAAACTATATACAATCTATAGAGGCCGAGGAAAGAAACGTAAGCTGGGAATGACAAAGCAGAAAGTAGTCTATGCGTGAGTATATGTTGTGCGGGTGAGAAAAAAAGGTATAGTCCCTATCACTGGGCTGGAGTATACGCCAAGGATCGATTAGTTGATGAGAATGGAGCAAACGTTGCAAGCGACGGGTAAAAGGTCTAGAGAAGGCGAGCTTGGATGATGTGGTATCTACCTGGGGTCCAAGGACATATTAAAGTCACCTCACGGTACCAATGTCCCCTCTGCAAATTCGTCCAGTACATTAAGGGCCTCTTCCAATAGTGTCAGTTGACCCGATTTAGGAAGGTATGAGTTAGAAAATGTCATTGTGGAGTCTGCGATCTTACCTTTTACAAATAGATATCTTCCCGCGTCATCTGTGCGACACCCCAAACATTCCCAATCTATAGAGTTCGCCACAAGGATGGATACGCCTTTGGTTTTAGAGTCCAGGGAGGAACTGTGATATACATCTGGGAATCTTGAGTTTCCGAGGGACGGAAGTTGGTCCGAGCGAAAATGTGTGTCCTGTAGGAAGGCTATTTGAGCCCTTTTTTTTCCAGAGGAGACGAAGTAGAGAACATCTCTTTTCGGGTACATTCAGACCCTGTACATTTATTGAGACAATAGTTAAATTAGTCATGATGAAGCAAGGGTTATGACCCTGAGGACAGTGGGTGGAAAAGGGGGAGGGAAGAGAGGATCAAGGAAGGGGACAGAAGTCGAAAGGTACAAGGAATTTTGGAGAGGGAGAGAAATAGAAGAGCCCAAAGGACAACTGCGATTTGCTCGACCCTAAAAACAGGAAGAGCAAAGCCACAGGTCTATAAGTGGAGTTGTAGAAAGGCACAGCTACATAAGAAGTCCTGAGCATATGGACTACAAAGTGCATAGAACCAGTGGTGGATTAAGTAGACGATGGGCCCTGGGCTGTTACCCAAACTTGGGCCCCCTTTGCGCACCGCCGCCCGGCCGCGCCGTAACTATTTTTAACACTACCTTTTTGGGCAAGCATTAACAAATGGGTGTTACGGATTCCCCTTGTCACAGGGCTGTGTCCCTACATACTGACAGTATCACACTGTGCAGGGACACATCCTCCTGACAAGGGGAATAGTCTATCAGTCCTCAGACATTTTGTGAAATACAAGGATTTCCTATAATAAAAATGTCAGGAGAGGTGACAGATTCTCTATAAATCTAGTGACTCACATGTGACGACATCTCAGATTCTAGTAGTTTTTTTCCTCTTTTCTTCTCCATCCGGTCCAGAGCTCATGACGACGTCTCCCGGCCATGACTGATTTCTGCAGAATTTGCCACTCAGATGTCTTCGACTCCTCACTTTTCCAACATTTCCACACCTATAAATGAAAATAAAGTTATCATGGTGCCACATACTGTGCCCCTAAATATAATAGCACAAAAGACTGCGCGCCTGAATATAATAATACCACACACTGTAAAACACCACATACACACAGCCCCCAGTACATAGTGCCACACACAGCCCCCTGTACATAGTGCCACACACAGCCCCCTGTACATAGTGCCACACACAGTCCCCTGTACATAGTGCCACACACAGTCCCCTGTACATAATGCCACACACAGCCCCTGTGGATATTACACCCCCCCATAGATAGCGCCACACACAGCCCCTGTACATAGTGCCACACACAGCCCCTGTGGATATTACACCCCCCCCCCATAGATAGCGCCACACACAGCCCCTGTACACAGTGCCACACACAGCCCCTGTGGATATTACACCCCCCATAGATAGCGCCACACACAGCCCCCTGTATATAGCGCCACACACAGCCCCTGTAGATATTACACCCCCCCATAGATAGCGCCACACACAGCCCCCTGTACATAGCGCCACACACAGCCCCTTGTACATAGTGCCACACACAGCCCCCTGCACATAGTGCCACACACAGCCCCCTGTACATAGTGCCACACACAGCCCCTGTGGATATTACACCCCCCCATACATAGCGCCACACACAGCCCCCTGTAGATATCACACATCCCCCCCATAGAGAGCGTTACACACAGCTCCCTATAGATACAAATGAATATCCCCCCAAAGGGAAATCTTTAGCTAAGTTTCCATCACCATTGAGATCAATGGTGATGCAAATGGAAGCTAAGGTTTCCATTTGCCTTTCCGTTGAGGGGTTAACCAGACGGAAACCCTCAACGGAAGGGCGGCGGTGATGTGAACAGGGCCTTAGATACAGGGCCCATGTGCATGTGTGATACTGTTTGTTGGACCCTGTATCTAAGCCTAATGTAGGCTTAGATACATGGTCCAGCAGACAGTATTCTTATGCAGTATAAGCCGGGCCCTGTATCTAAGCCTAACACACTTTAGGCTTAGATACAGGCTTTAAAGGTTTAAACATTGATGGCCAACCTTCAGTATAGGCCATCAATAGCTGATGGGTTGGGGTCAGACACCCGGGACCCCCGCCAATTAGCTGTTTTGAAGGGGTTGCAGCCGCTCGTACGGGCGCTGCTTCCCCTTCATTTCCCTCACTTGCTCACACTGTGAATCGCTGACACGTCCGTGTCGGTGATTCAGTGTGAGAAAGTGACCGGAATGAAGGGGAAGTAGCGCTCATACGAGCGGCTGCAACTCCTTCAAAACAGCTGATTTTCGGGGGTCCCGGGTGTCTGACCCCAACCCATCAGCAAAACAATAAAACTAAACTCACCTCCTCTTCGGCCGCAGGTCCTCACTGCATCAACTGTCGGGACGCTGTGCGCGGCGCATAGCATCGTGACGTTATGCGCTGCGCACAGCGCTGTGATGTCACAACATCCGAGGCGCTCCAGGAAGAGGAGGGGTAAGTACTGTCAGTTACTATAGTAACAGGGGCCCGTGTAGTTTATTACATAGGCCCCAGTTACTATAGTAACTTTTTATTGATGTGTGAATGTGGCTGCCGCTAGCATCGGGGCCCCCTCCGGTGCTAGCGACGCCACACCGGGCATGAGGGGGGCCGTTCGATCATGGGTGGTTCGGACGGCCATGGGCCCCCGGGAGCCTTGGGCCCCGGGCAGCCGCCCGAACCGCCCTAATGATAATCCGCCACTGCATAGAACATATTAGACAACACATCAGTAATAACCAGTAAACAGTTTCGTCAGTAACACCCAAGGGGAGAAAAACGTACATTCTATAATATATAGATATGTACAATAATATATAGAACATGGCCCCCAACTTCCGCAAGTCCAGAAAATCTCGTCTTCTCTCAGAACCATTTGTCGAGGGAGATAAACAGCCTAGAGGGAACTAATGGAGTTTTAACGGCAAATGTATTACCCGCCTTCCATAAGATTAAATGAAAAGGGTGACCCCAGCGGTACGATGCTCCTGCCCATTTGGTGGCTTCCAATAGAGGTTTAACAAGACGCCTCATATAGAGCGTTAGCCGAGACACCTCAGGAAAAATCAGGGCGTCAGCTCCATTATATGGAACCGAGCCGCGTTCCCAGGCATTACGCAAAATGTCCTCTTTTTGCTTGTAGAAGTGGACTCTACATATCACATCTCTAGGGTGTTCTGGATCTCTGATTTTAGAACCCGCCAAGCGGTGTACCCTGTCCAATTCAAGTGGTGCCTCAGGTGCACGGTTCAACATTTTATTAAAGATGGTGGACACCACATCGTGCAAGTCCTCTGGAGACACTGATTCAGGGACACCTCGCAACTTAAGGTTATTACGCCGCCTCTATTCTCAATATCGTCCAAATGGAAGGCAAATTACTCACCATTGTGGCGAGCGCTGTTAGATCTGTAACAAGAAACAGGTTATGGCTCTCTAGGCGGGTGACTCGTTTATCCAACGAGCGGACAGTTAGGGAGACCTCCTGCAGGGCTTTGGCCTGCTACTCCTGTAGGCGTGTCATGTGCGCGTCCATGTCGGCCCGCATGGGGAGAGCTCTCACCATCTCCCAAAGCTCGGTGAGAGTACAATCCGCCGGCGTAGTCGTGGCTTACTGCCGCAGGGAGGACACATTAGACGAGGGTGACACAGGATGAAAATCTGCTGGAATATCCTGCGACAGCTCATTCAAGACGCACGTGGCCAGAGCAATGGGAGACGCCATTACTGCTTTAGGCGACCGTCTTTCTCTCGCTGCTGAGGCGGTGCTGGTTGCAGGAAATGGGCCAAAGATGGGTCACGAGATGCTCTTGGTGTTCCGGGCTTGGATTTGCCCCTTGGCATGTCTCCACGGGTAGGTAAGAGATTATGTATCATCCTGATCAGCTGGATATGTCCGGAGCTCCTAGAAAATGATGCCTCACTCCGCCATGCCCAAGCCACACACCCCACTAATTTATTTATTTTATATTCCATTCCTGCCACCAAAAAATTTAATAAAAGTTAATTAATAAGTCCCATGTACCCCAAAATGATACCAATGAAAATCACATTTCGTCCCGCAAAAAACAAGTCCTCATATGGCGACATTGACTGACAAAATAAAAAATTACAGCTCTTGAAAAGCGGCGATGCAAAAACAAACAATTTTTTTTTAAAAGTGTTTTAATTGTGCAATAGTAGTAAAACATAAAAAAGCCTATACATATTTGGTATCTCCGTACTGACCGATAGAATAAAGTTAACGATAGAATAAAGTTAACGGTTATTTATACTGCATAGTAAATGGCGTAAATTTAAAACGTGAAAAACAATGCTGGAATACCTGTGTTTTTTAAATTTCTTCCAAAAAAAAATTAATAAAAGATAAGCAATATAATATATAGATCCAAAAATTGTGCAATTGAAAAATACAACTCGTCCCGCAAAAAACAAGCCCTCATGGCTATCTCGACATAAGAATAAAAAAGTTATGACTCTTGGAAGGCGGGGAGGAAAAAACGAAACAGAATGCTTGGTCCTTAAGGCCGAAATAGACCTGGTCCTTAAGGGGTTAATTGTTTCATTTATTTCCAACGAAAAAGTATTTGGAAATTGTGGAAGTACCCATAGACTTCTCTGTGACGCAATTGTGGACAAGAAGAGGACATGTTCTATATTTTGAGGACCATTTCTACGGCCCGGACAAACACATCCATAAATATACCAAAGGGTGTCCATGGCCAATAGAAATTAATGGGTCTGCAATTTCATCCGCAATTACGGATTTTGTAATTACAGATTAAAACTACAGTCGTGTACATGGGGCTTTATAGTGTTTATTTGTATATACATGTGTGTATACCTTTCTTTGTTGTGCTACACAACATTTTTGCTGTATGCTTTTGATAGGTATTAAAGTTCTCTTTATCTAGCTTAAAAACTTTGTATAAGGGCTTATTCAGACGAACGTGATATACGTCCGTGCAACGCGCGTGATTTTCATGCGCCTCACACGGACCTACTGTATGTTAGTCTATGGGGCCGTTCAGGCAGTTCGTGAGTTTCATGCAGCGTGTGTCCGCTGCGTAAAACTCACGATATGTCCTATATTCGTGCGTCTTTCGCGCATCACGCACCCATTGAAGGCAATGGGTGCGTGAAAATCACGCGCAGCATACGGAAGCACTTCCATGTGACGCGCGTGATTCGCGCAACAGCAGTAAAAACTATGATTGAAAACAGAAAAGCACCACTTGCTTTTCTGTTTACAAACATACAAGCAGAGTGTCATAATGATGGAAGCTGCGCGAAAATCACGCAGCCACGCATCATAGGCGGCTGACACACGGAGCTGTTAAGTACCTTTTGCGCGCGCAAAGCGCACACGCTCGTGTATATCCGGCCTTATACATGCTTCGAAAATGTTTTTGCTTGGAGCCTTGGAGGCAATTGTGTGGAATGTTTTGCACATCTCTAAAGGCTTAATTATTGTGATTGTTTCCTTGTACAATAAACAAATCTTATAAGATTTCATCAAGGGATTACCCATATTGCAGTTACTCAATGTTATACATAAAATGACTCGAAACTGAGATATAATATGTCACTCCCTATGAATTTCCAGTCTTTGAATTTTTAAAGATAAAATTAACTGCAATACTGTTTACATTTATTTCTGTATTCAATTTTGTCTTGGGCAGGATACTACAATAAACACACCAAAGTTGCAATAAAAAGCCTTAAGCAGGGCACCATGCCCCCAGCAGCTTTCTTGGCAGAGGCCAACCTAATGAAACAGCTGCAGCATCCACGGTTGGTTCGCTTACATGCAGTGGTAACCGAAGAACCAATATTTATTGTTACAGAATTCATGGAAAACGGTAAGACTTAATAAGAAAGAGTTATAAAAAGAAGTTAACTTCTGGATCCTCCCTAGGAAACAGTTGAGGATAAAAACTGACAACAATTATTTGTGTAATGCCCCAAAATTCATTGCATGAATAAAATTCTCCTCAAGAGAAATTAAGCCTTACACCGTTCTCATCAAAACCAGTAGGTAAGGGCCTGTTCACATCAGCGTTGACTTTCCGTTGAGGGGTTCCATCTGAGGTTTCCGTCGGGTTAACCCATCAACGGAAAGGCAAATGGAAACCTTAGCTTCCGTTTGCATCACCATTGATGTCAATGGTGGTGGAAACTTTGCTAAAGGTTTCCATTTGCCTTTCTGTTGAGGGGTTAACCCGACGGAAACCTCCAACAGAACCCCTCAACGGAAAGGCAATGCTGATCTGGACACAGCCTCATCTGTCTCCCCCACTTATTAACTTGCAATTCTCTAAAAGGGTATTTGAAATGCTTCCTGTATGGTGACCAACAATCGTTAATACGATTGTTCGGTCCCCATCAGTTTGCATCACTGTTGGCAGCACATCCCCTGTTTACACAGGGTGATTCACTGCTGAAAGCGATGATTTTATAAGCTACGCAAAACATGTGATCCGCCAACGAAGAAGCGTTTGCTCGTTTGTCGGCTGATCACTGCCCTGTCTACACTGGCCAATAATTGAAACAAGCATTCGTAAAATAATTGTTGGACCGATTATTGTTTAGTGTAAATGAGCCTTAACAAACCAGATTCCTTAAGTTGACAGTATGAGCTAACTATAAGGGTATGTGCACACACACTAATTACGGACGTAATTCGGGCGTTTTTGCCCAGAATTACGTCCGAAAAAAGCGCCTCGATAGCGCTGACAAACATCTGCCCATTGAAAGCAATGGGCTGACGTTTGTCTATTCACATGAGGGATATATATTTACGCGCCGCTGTCAAATGACGGTGCGTAAATAGACGCCCGCGTCAAAGAAATGACCTGTCACTTCTTGGGGCGTAATTGGAGCCGTTATTCATTGACTCCAATGAATAGCAGCGCCAATTATGTCCGTAACTGACGCGGCGTTCAAGCGCCTGCACATGCCGTTACGGCTGAAATTACGGGGATGTTTCCTCCTGAAAACATCCCCGTAATTTCGGCCGTTACGGACGCTGCCGAGTGAACATACCCTAAGGCTGGGTTCACACGACCTATTTTCAGGCGTAAACGAGGCGTATTATGCCTCGATTTACGCCTGAAAATACGGCTCCAATACGTCGGCAAACATCTGCCCATTCATTTGAATGGGTTTGCCGATGTACTGTGCCAACGACCTGTAATTTACGCGTCGTCGTTTGACAGCTGTCAAATGACGACGCGTAAAATTACAGCCTCGTCAAAAGAAGTGCAGGACACTTCTTGGGATGATTTTTGGAGCCGTTTTCTCATAGACTCTATTGAAAACAGCTCCAAAAACGGCCAAAAAAACGGCGCGAAAACGGCACGAAAAACGCAGCGAAAAACGTGAGTTGCTCAAAAAACGTCTGAAAATCAGGTGCTGTTTTCCCTTGAAAACAGCTCCGTATATTCAGATGTTTTTGGCTCAGCGTGTGAACATACCCTTAGGGTATGTTCACACGGCAGCGTCCGTAACGGCTGAAATTACGGGGATGTTTTCAGGAGGAAACATCCCCGTAATTTCAGCCGTAACGGCATGTGCAGGCGCTTGAACGCCGCGTCCATTACGGACGTAATTGGCGCTGCTTTTCATTGGAGTCCATGAATAACGGCTCCAATTACACTCCAAGAAGTGACAGGTCACTTCTTTGATGCAGGCGTCCATTTACGCGCCGTCATTTGACAGCGGCGCGTAAATATACGCCTCGTGTGAACAGACAAACGTCAGCCCATTGCTTTCAATGGGCAGATGTTTGTCAACGCTATCGAGGCGCATTTTTCGGACGTAATTCGGGGCAAAAACGCCCGAATTACGTCCGTAATTAGTGTGTGTGAACATACCCTCAGGGTATGTTCACACACAGTGAGCAAAAACATCTGAAAATAAGGAGCTGTTTTCAGGTGAAAACAGCTCCTGATTTTCAGACTTTTTTTAACAACTCACTTTTTTCGCTGCGTTTTTTACGGTCGTTTTTGGAGCTGTTTTTCAATGGAGTCAATGAAAAACGCCTCCAAAAACGTCCCAAGAAGTGTCATGCACTTCTTTTGACGAGCTGTCATTTTTTTACGCGTCGTATTTTGACAGCGACGCGTAAAATAAAGGCTCGTGGGAACAGAACATCGTAATTCCCATTGAAAGCAATGGTCAGATGTTTGTAGGCGTAATGGAGCCATTTTTTCAGGCATAATTCGAGGTCGTAAAACGCCCAAATTACGTCTGAAAACAGTGTGTGTGAACATACCCTTATTTCCACTCAGATAATTATTATGCCATTTTAAATGTTAGGCCTCATACACACGGCCATGCCCATAATTACGGCTCACATTTTCGGCCCGTGCTCCCATACAAAGTACCGTAAAAAGCAAAAGATAGGACATGTCCTATCTTTTGCGGTACACTTCTACAGCCCGGACACCTTCCCGTAACTAAACGGAAAGGTGTCCGTGGACAATAGAAGTGAATGGGTCCGTAATTGCGGTCCGCAATTACGGACGATTTTTACGTTCGTGTGAATGGGGCCTTATTTATAGTTTATAAACATTTTTTTCATAGACATTCATTACAAATTTTATTTAGTTTTTGCACTGCAGCTTCTATGTATCCATTATCAACTTATATTTCATCGGTATTAGCGTTATATTGTGTATTAGAGGCACACAGGAGCTGCTGTCAGCCAAGGTGGAATTGATCGGTAGGGTTTTACGGTGAGGTAGAGCCACACAGGAGCTGCTGTCAGCCAAGCCATCAGTCCAGCTGACTGACAGATTAGAGTACCTGTCACCTGCCAAAAAAATCTGCAGTTCAGATATCAGTGAGGGTATGTGCACACACACTAATTACGTCCGTAATTGACGGACGTATTTCGGCCGCAAGTCCCGGACCGAACACAGTGCAGGGAGCCGGGCTCCTAGCATCATACTTATGTACGATGCTAGGAGTCCCTGCCTCGCTGCAGGACAACTGTCCCGTACTGTAATCATGTTTTCAGTACGGGACAGTTGTCCTGCAGCGAGGCAGGGACTCCTAGCATCGTACATAAGTATGATAGTGTGTGTGCACATACCCTAATACTGCAGACGCCTCACAGATTCTGATACTTTTTATTTTTTTCTTCTAACCCCCACCGTTCCTGAGATATTAGGGCCGTTAGCGCTGGTGTCCAATATGCAAATGAGGCCTTTGACTATGTATACATAGCCTTTAAATACGATAAAGTGCATTTGTGAAATATTATATTAAATGAGTATAACAGTACCAATATGAATACATTTAAACCTGGTTCTGCATCAGGAATAAGACTCTGAAATTATTCCACATTAAAACATGGTAAAATACCTGATGTGGACATGATGAGAAGTCACCACAAATAGACCCTTGATGCTCATTAAAGGGTTTGTACCAGAATCAACAATTGTCAATTATACACGGGAAAGGTGATAATTGTCTGATTGCTGAACCACCCGTTCCTCCTCACTGCGGTGTGGAGTACTTTTAATGGAGCAGCGGTTAAGCATGCCCCTCCATTCAAAGTCTATGGGACAGACGAAAACAGCCGAGAACAGAGCTTAGTTGTTTCCGTCAGTACCTATAAACATTGAAAAGAGCAGCAGGTACAAGCTCGATCACCACTCCATTCCAGCTCCTACTCACTGCGTGGGGTGCAGTGAGGAGGAACTGGGGGTTTGGAGATTTATGTTTTTGCAACAGATATAAGTCCTAGTGGTGGGACCCCAGCGATCAGACAATTATAATGTCGATTTTACTGCAACCCCTTTAAAGATATAATCATATAGTGGATTTGGAGTTTAAGAGAAAATGTTTGACATGTAGATATTTATAAAAAATCTTGTTTATGGAGATTAAATAAATAAACCAGGTCAGAGAAAGGGTAATTATTTATCCCCTTGGCAATAACTGCTGTACATTTATGGCGCTGGCAATATTTAGCTATACAGAAGTATTACAAGGTATTATGTAAGTGATCAAGCGGCTAAAATAAAATGTAGGAAAAAAAAGTTTAATTAAAAGCAAAGGAAAAAAAAATATATTTTTAAAAAAGTGGGAGGCCTGGTCGCAACTGTGACCGCTGTGACTCTTATAGCTATGCCACTGATCAAGGCTCACAATAGCTATGTCCTTAAGGGGTTAATATAAGGTCGGAAATGGAGTATAATCCTTTATGAGCCCCTTTCTTTAGCCCAATGATAGGGATGAGATATTTAGGGATTCAATCGGCAATTGGATAAACCTTTTGGGGGAGTTTCATTTTAAATCTTTCTAGGAAAGATAATCAGGCCTGAATAAAATGGTCACTACTTTTTGAACAAACGTTGCATAAATCCATAGTACAAGTGAATAGAAACTTTTCAATTTATCTTATTAGGGAAAAATGCCTCTTTCTCCACTTATCAGGCTCCTTTCTTCCCTACCCACTTCTAACTGTTCACTCATTTACTTTACTGCTAAATCCATTTCCTCAAGACAAGACGAGTAATCAGCTCACTGAGGGATCAGGTTATATGCTTCCGATAGAAGTCTATGGAGAAGGGAAGAGAAGGAGGGAGCATGAGGTGAGTCAGAGAGAGAGGCAGAAAGACACAGACACAGACGCTGGTGCAGCTTCCCAGTAAGTGTTATATCTGATCTCAGTGCTGGGATCTCAGCTACACTGCTCATTACGGCTGTATTATGTTCTCTATGTTGAGACATGATAGCACTTAGCCTCCACCCACTAGCTCAGAGAAAATTTAGAATGAGAGTTTAAGCCTCTAGAGGGGAAAACTGCTAAATAAAAATGCAGGATCCAATCATATAATGGCAAGTAAAAGTATTTTTATTCATTTACTCACATATGACAGCTTATTCTAAAAAGTCACCTGAAAGGTAAGGTACACTCAGGACAAGGGATGTTTAGGCTTTATGGTATAGGCAATTAATAACAAGAGAAGTGGAAGACCACCGTTAAAATTTACCTCAATAGTCAGCCAACTTGAACCCTGAAAGGGAGTCCACCAGCAATGTAGTTGATTAATAATTATAGCTCTATGGTAGGAACCAGAAAGCTTCTGTAATTTTTATGATTAAATATTAATAATTATCTTAGATTGTTATCTATTGACACATTTCATGAACCACTTTCTCCATACTACAGGGAGCCTGGTAGATTACTTGAAGACACCAGAAGGCCTCCGACTAAATGTCTATAAACTTATAGACATGTCAGCTCAGGTAAGAATTCAAATAACAGAATGCTGAATCTGATATAGAGAATATAGAAATGGTAAGTTATTGGAAGAAAATAAGAAGTATTGGAGAAACATAGCTTGTTAATACAGTAGTTACTGAAAATTCTATCAAAAATATTTTAAATGTTTACTTTTACTTCAATTTGCCACCTCTCCTCTTCAGTGTAATATATTTTCCCAATCACTAGGTAGCAGAAGGAATGGCTTTCCTGGAGCGTAAAAATTATATTCATAGGGACCTGCGAGCTGCCAACATCTTGGTATCAGAAAGAGTGATCTGCAAAATTGCAGATTTTGGTCTGGCTCGTATGATAGAGGACAATGAGTACACAGCACGAGAAGGTACCTAAGTATACAAACACAGTCCAATAAAGAGGAAAAGTTCATTATGTGTATGTGTTCATGAAAAAGTATTCATCTCCTAAACCTTTTCCACATTATGTTACTGTTAGATAAAAGGTATTGAGTACAAAACTAAATGAAAAAACAATCCAAAGTCCTCAGAATTTAAAAAAATATTACATTTAACCCCTTTCCGCACCATGACGTACCGGTACATAATAGCGGGAGGGGAGAGCTGCAGGTGTTAGCTGTGTATTACAACTGAAACCTTGCTCCAACAGCCGGGAACGGAGAGAACTCCGATCCCGGTTGTTCACCCACCTAGATGCTGTGGTCATTAGCAACCATGGCATCTGAGCCATTAGATAGAGGGAGAATCCACTCTATCATTCCATCCCCCCTGCGAGACGATCGCGTGATGCCGATGTGTTGTTATGGCAGCAGGCTCCCCACCAGGGGCATAACTAGGAAAGACTGGGCCCCATAGCAAACTTTTGACTGGGGCCCCCCTCCCCTGGGTGCCACACAACCCCCCCTTGTAGATAGTGTCTTTTTTACAGCCCCCCTGTAGATAACGCCATACAGCCCCCTCTGTAGATAACGCCATACAGCCCCCCTGTAGATAACGCCATACAGCCCCCTCTGTAGAGAGCGCCATACAGCCCCCTCTGCAGATAGCGCCATACAGCCCCCTCTGTAGATAGCGCCATACAGCCCCCTCCGTAGAGAGCGCCATACAGCCCCTTCTGTAGATAACGCCATACAGCCCCCTTTGTAGATATCTACAGAGGGGGCTGTATGGCATTATCTACAAAGGGGGCTGTATGGCGTTCTCTACAGAGGGGGCTGTATGGCGTTATCTACAGGGGGGCTGTATGGCGTTATCTACAGAGGGGGCTGTATGGCGTTATCTACAGAGGGGGCTGTATGGCGTTATCTACAGAGGGGGCTGTATGACGCTCTCTACAGAGGGGGCTGTATGGCGTTATCTACAGAGGGGGCTGTATGGCGTTCTCTACAGGGGGGCTGTATGGCATTCTCTACAGGGGGGGGGCTGTACAGCCCCCTTGTAGAGAACGCCATACAGCCCCCCCTGTAGAGAACACCATACAGCCCCCCTGTAGAGAACGCCATACAGCCCCCCCCCCTGTAGAGAACGCCATACAGCCCCCCCTGCAGAGAACGCCATACAGCCCCCCCTGTAGAGAACGCCATACAGCCCCCCCCCCTACAGTGTGTCCTAGAAAATACATTTCTACGGAGCTGCCGACACAGACCCCGGAAGTCCGAGGTTTGTGATGGAGAACATTGGGGGAATTTCAGTCTCCCTATCAGTTCTAGCGGTTACACATGTATCCCCTATCCTGTGGATAGGGGATACATGTCTTTTGTTTAATGGCAGAGCGGGGAGATAACTCCCTGCTCTGCCGTAGTCGTGTTCAGTGGCGTCGCGCTGTAGCAGCCATAGCGGCTGCTAGCGGAGCCTCCGGCCATGGTGGGGGCCCGTGCCGGCGGGCGACACGGGCCCCCTCATGCCGCGGGCCCCGTAGCAGTCGCTACGGCTGCTACGGCGGTAGTTACACCACTGTTCCCCACTAAAGCATTGCAGTGATTTGTATCAGCGATCAAACAATCTCATGTTGAAGTCCCATAGTGGTACTGAAAAAAAATTCTAATAGTTTTCATTAAGTTTTGAACAATGTACAAAACGAAAAGAATATTAAAAGTTTTAAAGAAAAACTTTTCCCATTTTTTCCCGTAAAATAATGTAAAAAATTTAAAATTAAACATAATTGGTATGTCTGCGTCTGTAGAAAAGTCTATACTATTATAATATAATGATATTGATGCCACTTGGTGAACGGCGTACACAACCCCCTAAAAAATGCCAGATGTGCTGTTTTGGGGTCACCTCACCTCCTTAAAAAAATGGAATAAAAAGTTATCAAAAAGTCGTATGTACCGCAAAATGGTTTCTTTCTCTGTCCTAGTGTATAGGTTGCATTCGTGATTTTATTTCACCCCTACTTGTTTGTATATTTTAATTATCTATTTAATTAAAATATTCTTTTTTATTGCATGCTAAAGGTCGTGTTGTGTTCTCATTTGTTTTTTTTGTTTTTTAAATGGTCCCAATAAAAACTACAGCTCGTCCCTCAAAAAAACAAGCCTTTACAAAGTTCCATCGACATAAAGATAAAAAAAAATTATGTGCCTCAGAATATGGCAATACAATACTGTAAAATTAAAACCCACAAAACAATGGGGGAATCACTGTTTTTTGGGGGTTTTTTTTAATTCAAAGTTTTATTGAAATTTCTCAAGAAATGTAAATAGTAAAAACAGTTCGCAATATAAAAGATAGAATCAGGGAAAGATAAACAGACCCTTGACAGAAGGCAAGGGCCACAACAGGTTGGTGGGGGAGATTGTTATATAATACAATAAACAGAGTCAACCCATGGATGAAAATAGTTAAAGTCCTACACTGTACGGTATACAAGGATTCAAGTCAAGCAGTCTATCCTGGAGAAGGGCTCTCTCTACGGCAGTTTTTCAGGTGCAATAGCATGATGTGTCGTGACACTTAAATTGAAAGGGGTAAAGAGAAATAAGGGGGAGATAAGAGGGAGATAGGGGAAAGGAGACCGATAGGAGGACCATGGAGGACCTGGTTTCCTCTTGCTACTGTTGTAGACAAATGGTAAATGGCTGCATATGTGTCTTGTTTATATATAATTAAGGGGTACTCCAGAGGCAGCACAGAGCATTGGGAGTGTAGGAGAGGTGAGGAATAGCTTTTAGCCTATTAGTGTACAATAAGTGGGGGATGAGTGAAAGGTGGTCCAATGTAACCACGTGGTCATGTAATGAGTGGAGGCCTTTGTGGTCTGACCAATCAGTTCTCTTCAAACCAATTATCTAGCGTCGGAGGGTCAACCGATTTGCATCTGTGTGGAATAACGGATTTAGCGGCTAGTAGAAGGTGATGGGTGAGGTAGCGTTTATACACAGATGGGGGCATCGGGAACATAAAGAGTAGGATCACCTCAGGCTCAGGGGACAACGGTAGTGTCACACTGATGCACTCATGTATAATTTTACGGACCAACGTCCAAAAGCGCCATAGAGCTGGACAGCCTCACCATATATGAGCCATGGTTACTCCAGCTGCACCACAGCACCAGCAGTTATAAGGGACAAAAGGCTACCATTTCTGAAAGGCCACGGGGACTTAATACCATGGGAGACTATATTAAAACTGATCTACTGCGCACGTGTGGCAATTGTTGCCTTATGAGAGAGATAAAAGCATCAAGTCCGCTGTGACTCTGTAAACTGTTTGCCTAGTTCATTCTCCCAGGCCTTACAATATGGTGGGATATGCTGAGAGCATTGTGAGAGGAGTATTAACAGTGCATCTATGGCATGTGAGGAAGACAGACATGTGTTTAAAATCTATTAGCGTGCGGTGGTGGTGTGAATGCAGCTGGGTCGAGGTGTAAAAATGTTGAAGTTGATTGTATTTTAAAGAGGAGTTGAGAAAACGGGGTGCAACCTGCGATGATTGAGGTGTGCAGGAATAGGGAGGAGATAGAGAGAGATGATAAAAATGTAGGGGATGACGGAGGGATCCTCCAAGAAAGGAGTGGTGTGCGCGACCCGAAGGGAAGGCAGGGCCCACTAGGTCAATGAGGGAGCCCCTAGTCTCATTGGAATTTAGCACTAGGAGGTTATTATAAACACTAAATGAGGCTTGTGGGGGCACAGTTCGGAATGAGATTGAGGTCCATAGAAGGGTAGATAAAGCAAGAGGGCAAATGGCTTGGGCCAGACAGGCACAGAATTTTGTTTGGTGACTATATATAAAGTCAAGGAAATGTGCATAGGCAGCAGACCAACCCCACACGCATAGTTAGGGCTGATCTACTGATCCAGGGACAACCTGAGGACCAGACGAAGGATCCAAAGCAACACTGGATGTGAAGCAATATAAGAGAAAAGGTGTAGCGTTTCGGCCACAATCAAACTCTAATGCCGCTGGTTTGATAAAGGCGTGGTAAGCGCTTACCCATGGTACAAGCTACCCATCTTCACAGCGTAATTTCCTATAACGTTTTTTCTATTGACCAGTGGCAATAAAGATTAATAAAGGCCGGATTGTGGCCGAAACGTTACACCTTTTCTCTTATATTGCCTAATTTAAAATAAACCTATTTTGCATATTTCAACTGAAGCAGTGCTTGAGTTTTTCACTGCAACCAATGGACATAGAGACCGCCCAGGGGAGAGTACTATTTTGAAGGAGCTAGTATAAGAGATTGTAGGTGCCATGCAGCGGTTATTAAAAGCTATAGTTCCTGTCTGAGGGGTGTTGGAGTTGTCACATGCCACATAACTCGAGTTGCAAAAGTGCATTTGACTCACTTGATGGCATTATAGGCCAGTCATGATCGACCAGAAGAATTATTCATTGTCAGATCGAGAGTGAGGTTAAAGAGGCTCTGTCACCAGATTATAAGTGCCCTATCTCCTACATAATGTGATCGGCACTGTAATGTAGATAACAACAGTGATTTTTATTTTGAAAAACGATAATTTTTGAGCAAGTTATGAGCAATTTTTGATTTATGCTAATTAGTTTCTTAATAGACAACTGGGCGTGTTTTTACTTTTTACCAACTGGGCGTTGTACAGAGGAGTGTATGACGCTGACCAATCAGTGACCAATCAGCGTCATACACTTCTCATTGTTCCAGCCCAGCTTCTTTCACTGCACAATCACACTGTGCTGTAGATCACGCTGGGGTGGAACAATGAGAAGTTTATGACGCTGATTGGTCACTGATTGGTCAGCGTCATACACTTCTCTGTACAACGCCCAGTTGGTAAAAAGTAAAAAAACGCCCAGTTGGGCATTAAGAAACTAATTAGTATAAATCTAAAATTGCTCATAACTTGCTCAAAAATGATAGTTTTTCAAAATAAAAACCACTGTTATCTGGTGACAGAGCTTCTTTAATGTCCCCTCATAGCACCACTGTCCCCCAGACTAGGGGAATAGCTGTATCAATAAGTTTCAAACGGAAGAGGACTTGGACCTGATTAGGAGCACATGAATTGATAATGGTAAACTCATGGCCACGAATAGGACTAGTATGATGCATTGAGCCTCAAGGTCGACCGTACAACTAAAGACCTGGTGGGTGAGGGATTTGTGTATTGCTACTGCAGCTCCACGGGATCTATCGTGGGAATTGTTACTAAAGTGCCACTGAGTGTAGTATTAATGTTAAATAATGAAGGAATGGCTCTCTTCAAAATGCATTTCCTCAAGGCATGCCACATGTATTTTGCATCCATATAGGTGATGATGGATCTGTGTCCATTTTTGTGGAGTGTTCAGCCCCTTTGCATTGAACAAGGCTATAGTAAAGTCAGCCATAAGTATAGAAAAGGAGGCAGCTTTGGAGCCGTCTGGATATAGAAAGCAGGACAGAAGCCCAGGATCTCCACAGTGGGGAGGAGGAGGAGATATTTAGGGAATGAAAAGAAAGCATAAAAAGACATCAACAACAGTTACAAAAAAGCAGTATCAAGGACACTGCCGAGAAACAAAGCAAATGATTGAAAGGGATCATAGGGCATTAAGGACACTCTGGGAAGGTCCAGGACCTATGGGGGAGAAGGTGACAGTTATGCATTGGAGCATGTGAGGGGCTCATTAAGATCACTGGAAAAATGTAATAAAGCTCCAACCTGTGGAGTCCAGAGGAGGAACTAGAAAAATGGAGGGCCTAACAATAAGCAGATAACACGGAGCTTGATCTCATTGTGCTTGGTGGATTAAGTGGCTTGTGAAATAAGTGGAGTAAATAAACCCGAGTTGAAAAGAGGAGTTAAAGCCCCTGTAAGTACTCTTCCTTTCTTTAACTTTTTTAATGGTGCACTGTTTTTTTGTAACTGGGATAATGGATAGCAGCAGGGGCGTAACTAGGAAAGACTGGGCCTCATAGCAAACTCTTGACCGCCCCCCCCCATGCCACAAGCTGCCCCCCTTATAAATAGTGCCCCCTGTAGAATGTGCCATACAGCCCCCCCTGTAGACAGTGCTATATAGCCCCGCCTAGCCTATAGAGTGTGTCACACCCCATTTGTAGATAGCGCCCTCCACCTCTCCCTTGTAGATAGTGCCATACAGCCCCCCTGTAGATATCACCATAAAGCCCCCACTGTATATAGCGCTGTACAGCTCCCACTGTATATTGTGACACCCAGCGCCCCTCCCTTGTATATAGTGCCACACAGCCCCCCTTAGTAGATAGTGCATCACAGACCCCTGTAGATTGCGCCACACTCAGCCCCCTGTAAATAGGTCCATACAGTTCTCCCATGTGTATAGTGCCACACAGCTCCCCTTGTGTATAGTGCCACACAGCCCCCCCTTGTGTATAGTGCCTGACAGCCCCCCCTTGTGTATAGTGCCACAAGGCAATGGTACATCTGAGAAAGTTGTATCAGTCAGGAGATGTCAATCAAACATGGAAAGGTGGGTTTGGAGGCAGGACTATGTGACTCTTCGGGATAGTGGCACCACCCCATGACCCTTTAATGAGTAATTCAAAGTGGATTATAAAGATTTTGCTGCATCTGAAAAAACATAAAAGGCAATGTTTGGAAATATTGTCAGGTCATGTATTACCGCATGGTGGCGGTTCAAGAGGTTAAAACTACCAGACAGGTTCCCATGAAATATACAATGAATTGAGAAAAATTCCATCTGCTCTGCAATTTTGTTATTATAAATATATCCTATATAATTACAGATCCAGAACCAAGCTCTGACATATATACAGTACCACAACCAAGCTCAGTACATAAATACAGCACTAGAACAAGCCCATGCATATATACAGCATCAGAACCAACCTCAGTACATATATACAGCCCCAGAACCAAGCTCAGTACATATATACAGCACTAGACCCAAGCTCTGACATATATACAGCACCAAAACCAAGCTCAGTGTCACGGCGCGGGGTGTGAACCCACTGGGCCGTACCACGTAGTGGGATAGTAGCTGGCCAAACAGGTACAATGCAATGTCTATAGTTCAGAAAGGGTACCTGAGGCAATGTAGACAGTAGCGATGGAGTCAAGATGAGGCTCCGATAGTAGACAGACGGAGGATACAACACGACTCCAACTCTTGACGGCACAGAGGCACGGTAGCACGGGATACAGGGAACAGGCAGCAGGAACAGGTAACACTGGGAACTGGTAAAAACTAGCAGACCATTTGCAAAGACAAACTTTAGGTAACACAGCAAAGCTCAGGCAATGATCAAGAGGGCAGAGCCCCTATTATAGTCCAGCAACATTCTGGGTTAATTTCAGATATTCTGCAACTGTGCATGCACTGGCCCTTTAAGGCCGTGCACGTGCGGGCACGCGCGCCCTGCGGGAGACAGTCTCTGAACTAGG
Organism: Rhinoderma darwinii; assembly: GCF_050947455.1. NCBI lineage: Eukaryota > Metazoa > Chordata > Amphibia > Anura > Rhinodermatidae > Rhinoderma > Rhinoderma darwinii. The sequence goes on along the minus strand of NC_134688.1, from coordinate 252,248,366 downwards.
AAGTGAGTGCCGGCATCTCTCAGGAGGGAGACGCCACCGAGAACTCTCACGTCCATGGCCGCGGCCGTCAGAGGGTAAGTCAGAACGACGGTCCGCGACCATATACGTTACACTCAGTACATATATACAGCACTAGAACCAAGCTCAGTACATAAATAGAGCACTAGAACCAAGCCCATACATATATACAGCACCAGAACCAACCTCAGTACATAAATAAGGCACTAGAACCACGCTCAGTACATATATACAATACCAGAACCCAGCTCAGTACATATATACAGCACCACAACAAAGCTTAGTACATAAATACATCCCCAGAACAAAGCTCAGTTTTATTAGAAAAAAAAATATTTTTTACATACTCGTGATCCCGTTCCTGCGCCATCCGATGGCAATGCAGATCTGCTCTCTTCTGTGCAGGTCTGCTGGAGCTGAACAACGCGTCGTTCAAAGGCGCTGATTGGCAGGCCAGAATGACTTGCCCTGTCAATCAGCCTTTCAAGCACGGAAGCGGCGTGATGACGTCATTCACCGTTGGTATCGTTGAAAGTTTTGTAAGTCAAAACATGTTGAAACATTTTGAAAGTCATTGTAAGGCGTTGAATGGAACATGCCCGGCCATTCAGCGCTAATGCATGTATTTGTACCTGCGTGCTATAGACGCAGGTACAATTACTGCAAGACGGAGTGGCTGTCGCTAGCACGGGGGCCCCCTCCGGTGCTAGCGACGCCTACAGGCATGAGAGGGCCTGTGTCGCCCGGCCCATACATGTTAGAGGCTCGGCGGCGCGGGCTCCGTAGTAGCGGCACTACCGCTGTACAGCCATAACGGCTGCTAGCGGCGCCACCGGGCATATGAGGGGAGGTGTTAGCTGACGGAACGGGCCCCCTCAAGCCGCGGACCCCCAGAGTGAATACCTCTGTGGTAGATGTGAGCATGTTGTTCATCTGGAAGCTCGCATTAGCGATCTGTATGTGCAAAATGGAACACTGAGGGCGATAGATAATCTTGAGCGGAGCATGCTGCTCACTGAGGACACAGTTAGTGGGGTAGATCTGGAGGGTGAAGACATGGGTCATGGGTCAGCAGGACCAGGCAAGTAGCTGGGTTAATGTAGTTAGGGGCAGTAGAAAGGGGTCCAGGAAAAGGAAGGCCAATCCTATTACTGTTATGCCAAGCAAAATTGCTAAGTTGGGTGATGATGCGAGAGTGTCAGTCTCAGAAATGGCCGCACTAGTGGATACTGATCTCCCTAACAGCCAGAAGAACAGCCCAGCCAGTAGTCGGCAGGATGGTAATGCAGGTAAGGCAAGACAATTAGTAGTTGTAAGGGATTCTATAATCAGAAAGATGGATAGAATAATTTGTCGCCAAGACCACCTCAACCGAATGGTTTGCTGTCTCCCAGGTTCCAGTAATTTATCCACCTGATCCACCACATGCCGAAGAATGTGGTGGAACAGGTGGATAAGATACTGGGAGGGGCTTGTGATGATCCATCTGTCGTGGTCCATGTGGGAACCAATGACAGAAAACATGGTAGGTGGAGGAGCCTTAAAGGGAATGTGTCGCTAGAATTTTTTTTTATTTTTTTTTTAAGTTAAACAGTTAGTATATACATGATTAGACATTGTTCAAATTTTTTTAACAAGTCAGGAAATATTATAAATTAGATTCTAATTTATAAAATTTCCATGTGCTGGTCACTGGAGGGAGCAATTACCAAAATTGCAGCATTGGCATGTGGTAAAGCAACCTCATTGCTTTATGCTGCAAAATTGGAGAAGACACACTCGCTCTAGTGTGCTCAATTAATCCCCCTCCTTTATCTTGGCTAGTTTGCTGTTCAAACCTTCTACACTGTGTGCCGACATTTTTTGAGCGAATGCACAGTGTAGTAGGCTTACATACAGTGGTAATCACACAGTAAAACACGAACATACACAAACATAACTTACCTGCTCCTGCCGCCGCCGCTGCCGCCGCTGCCGCTACCGCCGATCCCTCCGCTCCGTCCGCTCCCTCCGCTCCCTCCGCTCCTAGTCCTTGCTTCTGAACACATGTCCAGAAGCCGCGACCGGAAGTAGTCATCTTACTGTCTGGCAGCGGCTTCCGGTCCACATGAAAATGGCGCCGGATGTCACTTGGCCGAAGACCTTCCTTTTGGACTGTGTGGGAGTGGCGCATGCGCCGTTCCCACACAGATGGCGTACACCATAGTGAATGGAAAGGCTCCCGTTTGCTATCACTATGGGGATGTATGTACCGTATTCCATCTCTGTATGTGTCGTTAATCGACACATACAGAGATGAAAAAAAAAATGGCAGCCCCCATTAAGTCAAAGTTAGAAAAAAGAAAATGGTAAAACACAAAAACACAAATAAATAAAATGTATTTTAATAACACAATAAAAGCAAATGAATATAAAAAAAAATTTTTTCGCGACACCTGTCCTTTAACCCTTAGTGACCACCAATAAGCCTTTTCATGTTGGACGCTAAGGGTCCTTAGGCTAGGCTGACGCCTTTTCACGTGAGCCTAGTTTAAGTCCTGCACGGGTGTCCCGTGCAGGCAGGAACCGGGGCTCTGCTGTCTGATGACAGCTGAGCTCCTGCTCCAACACCCGCGATCGTATTTTACTTCGATCGCGGCCGTTTAACCTGTTAAATACCGCTGTCAATAGCGACCGCAGAATTTAACTTGTTTACAGAGGGAGTGCGCTCCCTCTGTCACCCATCGGCGGCCCGCAAATGCAATCGCGGGTCTCCGATGGGGTGTCATGGCAGCAGGGGGCTTGATAAAAGCCCCCAGGTCTGCCCTGGACATATGCCTATTAGGACACGCCGGAGGCACGTCCTAATAGATTGCCTGTCAGATTTACACTGACAGGCAATAATGCTCTGGTATACGAAGTATACGAAAGCATTATAGCAGCGATCTGAAAATCGCACAGTAAAGTCCCCTAGTGGGACTAATGAAATAAGTCATAAATGTGAAATAAAGATTAATAGTAAAAATTACAGTAAAAAAATAAATCAAACCATTTTTTTCCATAAAAAGTGGTTTTATTTAGTAAAAGTGTAAAAAATAAATAAAAGTACACATATATGGTATCGCCGCGACCGTAATGACTCAGTTAATAAAGTTAATATGTCATTTAAACCGCAAGGTGAACACCGTAAAAAAAAAAATGCAAAAAACAATGGCGAAATTGCAATTTTTTTCCATTGCCCCCCAAAAAAATCATAATAAAACTGAATCAATAAGTCCCATACACCCCAAAACAGTACCAATCAAACGTACGTCTCGTCCCGCAGAAAACAAGCCCAAAAAAATCACTACATTGATGGAAAAATAAAAAAGTTACGGCTCTTGGAAAGCGGCAATGCAAAAACAAATAATTTTAGTTCAAAAGTGTTTTTATTGTGCAAAAGACGTAAAACATAAAAAACCTCTACATATGTTGAATCGCCGTAATCGTACCGACCCATAGAATAAAAGTAACATGTTATTTACGTCGCACAGTGAACGGCGTCAATTTAAAAACGCATAGAACAATGGTGGAATTTCAGGTTTTTTTTATAATCCCCCAAAAAAAGTAAATAAAATTTTATAAAAAAAGTATATGTACCCTAAATTGGTGCTATTAAAAAGTACAACTAATCCCACAAAAAACAAGTCCTCATACAGCTATGTAGACGAAAAAATAAAAAAGTCATAGCTCTTTGAATGCGACTATAGAAAAACGAATAAAATAGCTTGGTCATTAGGGCCTAAAATGGGCTGGTCACTAAGGGGTTAAGAATAATTTTAAAGAACTAGGCTACATGCTGAAGGGAAGGACCTCCAAGGTAGTGTTCTCTGTAATATTCCCTGTGCCATGCGCATCACAGGAAAGACAGCGTAAGCTCAGGGAGTTAAATGCATGGCCAAAGTCTTGGTGTAGAGGAGAAGGCTTTGGGTTCCTAGAGAACTGGGCTGACTTCACAGGGGTACAAACTGTATTCTGCAGATGAATGGAAGGGGTTTCACTGTGCTGAGGGAGAGAATTCTAGCAGGGGTGGCGGGGTATTTAAACTATGGCTGAGGAGGGAGTTCAGTATAGAAAATAAAGGGGTAGTTAGGTTAAAGAGGGGGTCAGACTATATTGGTGGGGGAGAAATAGACAGTGGGGAAAGGATTAAGCAACAGGATAAGGAGATCCTCTTGTTACAAAACAACATTGAAGATAAAAATGCCCAAATAATGTCAAATAGTTACATTTCTGATACTGAATGTGAAAAATGTAAACACAAGTTAAAGTGTATGTTCACAAATGGCAGAAGTCTAGCAAGCAAAATGGGGGAGCTGGAGGCCTTGGTACTGGAGGAACATATTGATATAGTTGGTGTTGCTGAAACATGGCTAGACTCTTCTCAGGATTGGGCTGTAAATATAAAGGGTTTTACACTGTTACGGAAAGACAGGGCAAATAGGAACGTGGTGGTGTATGTCTGTATGTTAAAAGTGATATGAAGGCAAGTGTGAAAGAGGCAATAGTGGGTGAAGATTGTGAGGAGGTTGAAACCTTGTGGGTGGAATTACACCATTAAACCAAAAATATTTTTGGTGTAATCTATAGACCCCCCCCCCACCCAATATAATAGGAGATGGAGCGGGCTGCACAGACGGGAACTGTAGTGATAATGGGATTTTTTAATTACCCAGATATTAATTGATGTAATGATTCGGCTACAACTGTGAAGGGGAGAAATGTCCTCAACGTGTTGCAGGAAAATTGTATGGCCAGTTTGTGGAAGACCCAACTAGAGGTGACGCTCTGTTGTATCTGGTCATTTCAAAAAATGCAGAGCTTGTTGGGAATGTCACTAATCGTGAAAACCTCGGTAACAGTGATCACAATATAGTTGCATTTTACTTAAACTATAAAAAACAAACACAGGCTGGGAGGGCAAAAACATTTAATTTTAAGAAGGCCAATTTTCCCAGGATGAGGGCTGCAATTCAGGATATAGACTGGGAAGAACTAATGTCAAATAATGGAACAAATGATAAATGGGAGATCTTAAAATCGACATTGTATAATTATAGTGCAAAATTTATTCCTATAGGTAACAAGTATAAACGACTAAAATTAAACCCCACATGGCTTACACCTTCTGTAAAAAGGGTAATATATGACAAAAAAAAAGGCCATTTGAAAAATACAAATCTGAGGCTACAGCTCTAGCCTTTGTAAAATTATAAAGTATTACTTTGTAAAAAAGTAATAAAATCAGCAAAAATACAAAATGAAAGGCAGGTGTCCAAGGATAGCAAAACTAATCCCCCAAAAAATCTTCAAGTATATAAATGCAAAAAAGCCAAAGTCTGAACATGTAGGACCCCTAAATAGTGGTAATGGGGTTGGTCTAGGGGGATCACGAGAAGGAGGGGTGACTAAATGGGTTCTTTAGCTCTGTATATACAACAGAAGAAAGAGCAGCTGATATAGCCGATGCCAGTGCTGTTAATGCATCAACTAATATACTGAATTGGCTGAATGTAGATATGGTCCAAGCTAAGTTTAATAAAACAAATGTGCACAAGACTCCAGGACCAGATGGGTTACACCCAAGGGTTCTTAAAGAACTTAGTTCAGTTATTTCTGTCCCCCTCTTCATAATATTCAGAGATTCTCTAGTGACTGGTATAGTGCCAAGGGACTGGCGCAGGGCAAATGTGGTGCCTATTTTACTTCCCCGGGTAATTATAGACCAGTGAGCTTAACATCCATTGTGGGAAAAATGTTTGAGGGGCTATTGAGGGACTATACACAGGAGTATGTGACAAAAAAATTTATTATAAGCGACAGCCAGCATGGTTTTACTAGGGACAGAAGTTGTAAAAACCAACCTGATTTGTTTTTATGAAGAGGTGAGTAAAAGTCTTGACAGAGGGGCGGCTGTGTATATAGTGTTTTGGACCTTGCAAAGGCATTTGACACTGTCCCTCATAGATACCTAATGGGTAAATTAAAGTCTATAGGTTTAGAAAGTATAGTTTGTAATTGTATTGAAAATGGGCTCAAAGACAGAGAGACAGAGAGTTGTGGTCAATGATTCCTACTCTGAATGGCCACCAGTTATAAGTGGTGTACTACAGGGTCCAGTGCTGGGACCACTATTATTCAACTTATTTATTAATGATACAGAGGATGGGATTCATAGCACTGTTTCTATTTTTGCAGATGACACCAAGCAATGTAGTATAGTTCAGTCTATGGAAGATGTTCATAAATTAGAAACCGATTTGGACACACTGAGTGTTTTGGCATCCACTTAGCAAATGAGGTTTAATGTAGTTAAATGTAAAGTTATGAATCTGGGTACCAACAACCTACATACATCATATGTCCTAGAGGGAGCCATACTGGGAGAGTCACTTGTTGAAAAGGATCTGGGTGTACTTGTAGATCATAGACTAAATAACAGCATGATATTCTAATGCTAGCAAGATATTGTCGTGTATTAAAGGAACATAGTAACTATGTAACAAGTCTAAATAATGCAATGGGGCTACAGAGAAAGACTGACCAGTCAGGAGCGGGCAAATAGTGGTTTTCAATAGACTTCCTGAGAAGGATGAGTGGGTTTCCTGGGTCAAGAAATGTGCGGGCAGTTCCAAAGTGGGTGGACAAGCATGTGTTTGTTGACGTTGGGTCCTCCGTCTTGGGCCTTGTGAGGGAAAGCCCTCACAAGGGTATTAGGTCAATTAAGAGGAATAGTCAGTCCGAGGCCCTCCAGTAGTGAATGTTAGCAGTGAAGGCTATCTTGGCAGGGACAGGTGAGGGAGATTCACGTTCTTGCAGAAAGTGGGGCAGTTCATCTGGTGACTTGAGTGTTATAGTGCGGCGTTCATGTCCCACCAAGACGGCAAAGGGGAAGCACAAAAAATAGGAGATCCCTCAGTCTCAAAGTATGTCCAGGAGCAGTTAGAGGACCGACCTTTGCGCCAGGATGTGGCGAGACAGGTCCAGCAGGATGCAAATTTGGGAGCCATTATGAGAGATGGTTGGATGTTGCCTAACCTTTTGTAGCAAAGTCCTTATGGTATAGAAGTAAACACGGCAGATCACATCCCTCGGGTGCTGGTCATACAGGCTTGGAGGAAGTAATGCTGAGTGTACCTGGTCTATTTCAATATAAGTGTTGGGAGGGCGACCCAAAAGTCTGTTGAAGATGTTGGTCAGCTTGTGGAACAAATCAGGAATAATGAAAGGGTGTCCCCGCTGCGGCTGTGTCACATACTGCCATCCTAAAACCAATATACAGTAGTATGATTCTATAATTCTATGGACACAGTAACCACACAGAAACCGACATTTGCATGCAGCACTCAAAACCACAAGAGAGAACCACTCCTGGAAAATTAGTCAATATTAAAGCTAATATACAGATATTAAGAAATCAAAGTACAATTACCAACGAAAATCTGTTACTTGCACAGTACTATATTATTATTGTAGATCTAATTATATTGTATTAGTAAAATAATCTTTTCTTAAATGCAGGTGCCAAATTCCCAATAAAATGGACAGCTCCTGAAGCAATAAATTATGGAACATTTACTATTAAATCGGATGTATGGTCATTTGGTATTCTCTTAACCGAAATCATCACATATGGGCGAATTCCTTACCCAGGTAAGTTGACAGAAAAGAAAGTACATAAAAAGATCAAAGGGGTATTCCCATAATCATTTATGAAACACCCACAGGATATGTCATAAATACCTGATAGGTGCAGTTCCTACTCTGTCACCCACACCTATTGGGAGAAAAAGGGCCCGTGACCCTTGCTCTGCTTGTTCCGTATGTCCCGTAGACTTCAATAGAGAGGCTTCATCTTGAAAAAAATGATTACACACCTTTTCACTTTGTTTACACAGTATCTTGTGCATGAGTCATTTGCATAAAGATTCATGCAGTGTGCAGGAGGCAGTACGACGGCACAGAATTCAGAGCCAGTGGGACTCCATGTGCTGCTGTACGGTGCTCCGTGCGGTTCCTTATAATGCAGGTATTCTCCCCCAGAAGCAATGCTACTAGGAGAGAATAGCTCTGTAATACGGTATCTGATTGAGCATGCCACAATTCATTTTCCACATGAATCCAACGGGAAAAAAAGCAAAACGATGTGCCTCCTTATTAAATTGGAGTCTTAAAAAGGTACAGTAGGGCCCCATGGTCCTATATCGCTGTCATATTATAGAGGTTGTATGGAGCTGTAATATGGCAATGTGTATGAGTCCTAAGAGTGTATGTTGTAATCTCTTCTGAACAGGCTACTCCTAAAGGGCATCATTTTAATTAGATATAAAGAAAGGTGGTCATTAATTCCAATTCATATACCCTGAACTTTATTTTGATTTCCGTCCATTTAGTTTATGAATACAGCACTGTATTAAAGTAATCATACTCTTTGGACAACACCTTTCCATTTACCCTATTAAGGCATGTGGAATTAATACAGGAGCAGTGGCGTAACTACCGCTGTAGCAGACGTAGCGGCTGCTACAGGGCCCGCAGCATGAGGGGGCCCGTGCCGTCCGCCGGCTTTGTCCCCCCTCATGGCCGGAGGCTCCGCTAGCAGCCGCTATGGCAGATACAGCGCGACGCCACTGAAGTTCCTACAAAAAACATGCATCCCCTATCCACAGAATAGGGGATACATGTGGGATCGCTTGGACGCCCGGCGATAAGGAGAACGGGGGACCGAAAGTCCCCCGAAGTTCTCCATGACAAACCTCGGACTTCCGGGGTCGGTCAGCAGCTCCATAGAAATGAATTGTGCACCGGTCGCGCTTGTGCGCATGCGTGGCCAGCGCTCCTTTCATTTTTATTGAACTGCGCAGACCCCGGAAGTCCGAGGTTTCTCATGGAGAACTTCGGGGGACTTTGGGTCCCCCATTCTCCTTATCGTTGCCAGCGATCACACATGTATCCCCTATCCTGTGGATAGGGGATACATCTCTTTTGTAGGACAAACTATAGGCCGTTTGTTTTTTGGGGGTTGGGGGCTGTATGGCGTTATCTACAGGGGGGATGTATGGCGTTATCAATAGGGGCTGTGTATGGCGCTATCTACAGGGGGGCTGTATGGTGCTATCTATAGGGGGCGCTGTGTGGCGGAATCTATAAGGAGGCACTATCTACAAGGGGGGGGTTGTGTGATACCCATGGGAATGGGGGCCCCAGTCAAAAGTTTGCTATGGGGCCCAGTCTTTCCTAGTTACTCCCCTGTACAGGAGGGTCTGGCATCCAGGGATCAGGAACCCCTTCTATGAACAGAGACCAACTGCAAAATTATAGCCAAAGTATTAAAGAATTGCTGCATTATTTGGATGCCTACTGATTATAGTAGGTGCTGTTTAATGCCTCGTAACCTTTGTGTACACTGAGGGCCTCTATATTAAATATGTGTAATTATCTAACAAAATGTGTTTGCCATTCTACAGGCATGACTAACCCTGAAGTGATAGATCATCTTGAGCGTGGGTACCGTATGCCAAAATCAGAAGATTGCCCTGACGAACTTTATGACCTAATGCATCGATGTTGGAAGAATCGCCCCGAAGAAAGGCCCACATTTGAATTTCTTCGCTCTTATTTGGAAGATTTTTTCACAGCTACAGAGGGCCAGTATCAGGCTCAGCCTTAAGCTAGGCATACCCATTAGATTTTATTGGCAGTCCCCCGGCAATCCTCAAAGAAGGTACAGCCGACAGCCCCCTTTTATTTCATGGTATGCTTTTATCTAGCAATTCAATGTAAGAACAAGCATTGTTGTGGAGAACTCTGATATGTAATGCAGATATGCCAGTGAAGACATTGACGGTACTGCCATCATTAAAGTGGGTTTCCAGGATTTCAAATCTCTGAATTTGGGCAAAATAAAAAACTTTGCAATATACTTACCCTATTGATTCCACAATGCTCCACTGCCGCCTTAGTTGTCCCTCCATGGCCACTGGGGCCAATCGCTGGTTTGCAGCAATGATTTTACTATGGACTAAACATCATTGATTGGCCACCATGGTTACGTGACATTTAATCACTATGAACATTACATAAGCACATGCAGAGGGACAACACTAGCGGCAGAGTACACATAAGACCAGTGACGGGGACAGAGTGGAAAGGGCAAGTATATTGCAAAGTTTGTTATTCTGGAATTTTGCATACAAATGTATAGATTTTAAATAAATAATGATTTGAAACAACTTTAAAATATTCTTATAGACAAGAGTTGTTAATAAACAGGAAATACCTCATAATGTCAGATAATAACTCTTGCCCTATCTTCATTTACACACCTATATGCAAGCAGATTAATGTCAAATAATATATATATTTTTTATTTTACCTAAGTTCAGATGTGAAAAATGTAACTTTCTTGTTTAGTGGTTATTTGTCTAAATCCTGTGTATAATAAAGACATTTGTAAGAGTACACTCCTGAGGTTTATTTGGACTTTAAGAAAGCTCTTTTTTTTTCAGCCCAATTAATGACAATATGTTAAATATAATCAATATAAAATGCATCTATTCCATAATTACAGCAATATATACCTTTACTGCATTTTGGTCATTCCATCCATCGGCAGCCATCTGGAGAACATCTTCCTCTTCTTTATTCTGACAGAAGTGCTCCCTCTTGCGTACTGAGGCCTATTCATGCTGCTCTGCAGTTCATACATTTCCCAACATCCCCCTTGTCACGATCTGTGGGTGTGTGGACCCTCTGGGCCGCACCGACGTAGCGGGATAGCAGCTTGTCAAACAGTGTACCAAGTGAATATATATATAGTCCAAGCACAAGGGTACCTGTGATAGTCAAGACAGTAGTAACGGATAGGCACAGACAGGACCTTGGCAGCAGGTGATGTAAAATGTGGTGAAGGACAGTGGTGGTGTAATATAGCGTGCGAAATAGACAGCACAACGCTACTCCACACTGGAGATGGCACAGGAACAAATGCAGCTCAGGATACGGGTAGTAGAGCACGGGAACACAGGGAACAGGATACAACTACGGGACCATTTGCAAGACTAACAGTGAAATACAAACAATGCTCGGTCAAGGAGTAAAAGGGCAGAGCCCTTCTTAGTCCAGGGTGATCATGGGCTAATTACTGATGATTACATGTGCGCGCACTGAACCCTTTAAGGCCGGGTGCAAGCGTGTGCGCACACCCTATGGGACACCGTGGCGCGGAAGTGAGCGCTGGTGTCTCCTGGGGAGGAGATGGGGGACCAGCGCTCACAAGTCCATGGCTGCGACTGTCGAGGGGTGAGTAATTCCGACAGTCCGCTGCCGTGGATGTAACACCCCGGTCATGAGCACGCATAAAGAGACCGCACACTGTAGAGGAGCTGCTGCTACTGACACATACTGTGGCGATATAGGGATCTAGAAAATAGCAAAGGAAGGTGGGTTAATGAGTTTGAGTTAAAATGTAGGCTGCAGAAAGTGGGTCATGCAGGGAGATGATGACCCCTGGATAGAACTTAAAGACCAGTAACGTAGAGGGGGGGTCACTATGAGATCACGTGACCAAATCCAAGAGAAGAAATCTATGAATTTTCACAGAGAAAGGAATATAGAAATATGGTAATACTAGAAGGTTTACGGGAGCTAGCACTCTAGGATCACATTACATTTGGGACGGTCCGTGCTGGACCATAAGATTACATGCTCACGTTGCGTAATTTGATGTGGAAAATCAGCATCAAAATTGCAAGTTAAGATAGGAAATTCCGCAGGTAAAATACGCACTTAATACTGCATTTTTTTTATGCGTTTTTAGGTGAGGTTTTTACATTTTCATATGGAAATAGGTGCGGTATTTATGCTGTGGATTATGGTGCATTTTTTTCTATAAACTGAGGCGGAAACGCAAGATAAATTGACATGTTGTAAATTTTAAAATACGTATTGCAGGTCAATTTACTTCAGAAAAAATCTGCAACGTGTAGATGAGATTAGTTGGAGTCTCCTTTACTTTGCTGGTACTGCACTGGCGTAGCTATAGGGGTCGCAGCGGTCGCAATTGCGACCGGGCCCCGAAGCCAGGGGGGCCCACGGCCCCCCGCACCACATCAATAAAAAGTTACTATAGTAACTCGGGCCGCGGGCCCCTGTTACTATAGTAACATACTTTACTTACCTTCCTGGTTCCGGATCGCAGCGGAGGTCCTGACGTCAAGCGCTGTGCGCAGCGCATGACGTCACAGCGCTATGCCGCCGCGCACAGCATCGAGACTACAGAACTCCCGCCGCGGTCGAAGAGGAAGGTAAGGTTAGCCCTGACTGGCGGGGTCCGACTCCCGGGACCCGCCAATCAGCTGTTTTGAAGGGGCCGCAGCACTCGTACGAGAGCTGCTCCCCTTCATTCCTGTCACTTCATTCCGGTCACACTGTGAATCCGTGTCGGCGATTCACAGTGTGAGCGAGTAGTGAAATGAAGGGGAAGCAGCTCTCGTACGAGTGCTGCGGCCCCTTCAAAACAGCTGATTTGCGGGTCCCGGGCGACACATCAGCTATTGATGGCCTATCCTGTGGATAGGCCATCAATGTTTAGGGACTGCACAACCCCTAAGCCTACGATGTATCAGGCTTAGGGGGCCCATGAGACAGGATCACAGATTGTGTGATCCTGTCTGCTGGGCCCTGTATCTAAGCCAATCACATGGTAGGCTTAGATACATGGCCCATGCGTGATCCTGTCTGCTGGGCCCTGTATCTAAGCCTACCACACTGTAGGTTTAGATACAGGGCCCCAGCACACAGTAATCTTATACTGTATAAGATTACTGTCTGCTGGACCCTGTATCTAAGCCTATCTTGTGGTAGGCTTAGATACAGGGTCCCACAGACAGTATCACACATGGGCCCTGTATCTAAGCCTTAGGGTATGTGCACAGACACTAATTACGTCCGTAATTGACGGACATATTTCGGCCGCAAGTACCGGACCGAACACAGTGCAGGGAGCCGGGCTCCTAGCATTATAGTTATGTACGATGCTAGGAGTCCCTGGCTCGCTGCAGGACAACTGTCCCGTACTGTAATCATGTTTTCAGTACGGGACAGTTGTCCGGCAGCGAGGCAGGGACTCCTAGCGTCGTACATAAGTACGACGCTAGGAGCCCGGCTCCCTGCACTGTGTTTGGTCCAGTACTTGCGGCCGAAATACGTCCGTCAGTTACGGACGTAATTAGTGTGTGTGCACATACCCTAACACATGTGTTACTAATCATTTTTTGTGTGTTTTCTTACAGGTTCGGTCGTTGGACTACGTCGGATTCCAGGACTACTTCGGTGACGGCTTTTTTTTTTTATTAATAAAATGGTTAATGAGGGTTGTGCGGGTTTTTTTTTTATTTCAATAAAATATTTTTTCTATGTCTTTGTGTTTTTTTTTTAAACTATATTACTACCGCCTTAGTAATGGCCGCCGGCTGATTGACAGCATCCATTGCTAAGGCGGGGCTTAGTGTTAGCGGATGTAGAGGCTAACACTAACCCCCTTTATTACCCCGGTACCCACCGCCACCAGGGGTGCTGGGAAGAGCCGGGTACGATCCAGTACTCGACCATCTGTAGTGATGGTCGGCCACTGGGGTGGCCGCAGGCTGGTATTATCAGGAGGGGAAAGGCCAGATACAGTGGCCCTTCCCACCCTGGTGATGCTAGGCTGCTGCTGCTTTATTGTATCTGGCTGGTTATGAAAATGGGGGGGACCCCACGTCATTTAAAAAAATAAAAAAAATAAAAAATAATTGGAAAGAACGATGTCGGGTCCCCCCCAATTTTCATAACCAGCCAGATACAACACAGCAGCAGCAGGCAGCATTACAAGGGTGGGAAGGGCCACTGTTTTTGGCCTTCCCCAGCCTAATACTACCAGCCTGCGGCCACCCCGGTGCCTGCCCGTCACTACAGATGGTCGGGTACTGGTTTGTACCCGGCTCTTCCCAGTACCCCTGGTGGCGGTGGGTACCGGGGTAATAATGGGGGTTAGTGTTAGCCTCTGCACCGGCTAACATTAAGCCTCGCCTTAGTAATGGAGGTTGTCAATCAGCCAGCGGCCATTACTAAGGCGGTGATAATAAAGTTTAAAAAGATACAAGCACATAGAAAAAATATTTTATTGAAATAAAAAAACACAACCCTCATTAACCATTTTATTGAGAATAAAAAAAACGCTGTCATTGAAGTCCTCATATCCGAAGTCCAACAACCGAACCTGTAAAAAAAACACAAACACAAAAATAATCAGTAACACATAAAGAAGCAAAATTATTATTCTTACCTATCCTGGGTCCAGCGCTGGAGCCGCAATGTCAGCGAGCTGGGCCCTGTATCTAATCCTATCATGTGTGATACAGTCTGCTGAGCTGTGTATCTAATCCAATCATGTATGATACTGTCTGCTGGGCCCTATATCTAATCCGATCATGTGTGATACTGTCTGCTTAGCCACTGTATCTAATCCTATCATGTGTGATACTGTCTGCTGAGCCACTGTATCTAATCCTATCATGTGTGGTACTGTCTGCTGAGCCACTGTATCTAATCCTATCATGTGTGATACTGTCTGCTGAGCCACTGTATCTAATCCTATCATGTGTGGTACTGTCTGCTGAGACACTGTATCTAATCCTATCATGTGTGGTACTGTCTGCTGAGCCACTGTATCTAATCCTATCATGTGTGATACTGTCTGCTGGGCCACTGTATCTAATCCTATCATGTGTGATACTGTCTGCTGAGCTGTGTATCTAATCCTATCATGTGTGATACTGCCTTCTGAGCCACTGTATCTAATCCTATCATGTGTGATACTGTCTGCTCAGCCACTGTATCTAATCCTATCCATAGTTTATAGGGTCGTAGTGCTATAGATATGCTATGCTGTCTCATATACACACTTTTTTTTTGGGCGGACACATATGTATTGGGGCTATTTCCCGGACATTTTAAGCCCTGAGGGTATGTTCACACGGCAGCGTCCGTTACGGCTGAAATTACTGTGCTGTTTTCAGGAGAAAACAGCACCGTAATTTCAGCCGTAATGGCATGTGCAGGCGTCTTTTGCTGCGTCCATTACGGAAGTAACTGAAGCTGGTTTTCCATGGAGTCCATGGAAAACGGCTCCATTTACGTCTGAAGAAGTGACAGGCACTTTTTTACGCGCCGCCTTTTGACAGCGACGCGTAAAAAAAAATTACCGTCGGCACAGATCATCGTAAGACCCATTCAAATGAATGGGCAGATGTGTGCCGACGCTTTTGAGCCGCATTTTCGGACGTAATTCAATGCTAAAACGCCCGAATTACGTCCGTAAATAGTGTGTGTGAACCCAGCCTTAGTGACGCCCCCGGCTGCTAGTGCTGCATTGTTGGGTCACTTAGGAGACCCAGCGATGCAGCTGAAAGCTGCAGACCGTCGGCCATGAGAAGTTTGCGGGGGGGGGGCCAGTAAGAATTTTTGCATCGGGGCCCATGAGCCTCTAGCTACGCCCCTGTGGTACTGTATTACGCTTCGGATTTGCAGCGAGAAAATTTGCGCATCAAATCTGCATGCATGTGGCATTGTATGCATGTGGCCTAATCGTTTATCTATATAATTGGAGGTACACAATGATTCAGCAACTAAATGGCAGAGCTCATATAATTCTTGCATTATTAAAGAGATTGTCTCATGAAGACGACCCCTTTTGAATAATCAGCTGGTTCCGTTAAAAATCATAAATCAGTTGCGCTCAACCTCACACTTCCAGACAGACTGGTTAAACCATTAAAATATTATTTTTTTTTCAATGGGTTACTCAAAAACTCACGTACTTGGGCGTCAAACTCACTGCTTCTATTGTGAAGGATGGTTTATTTGCTTATATTTTCTGTATGAAATGACATTGTGAATTATCAAGCAGGATGCCGAATTACTAAGATATGTATTATGTGAAAGTGATTATAATAATGTTTAAATGATTTCGTTTCGTGCAGCAGCCATCTTGTCTGGAGTTCCCATCTTGGTTCTTTTGTAGTGAATAGGAAAGTCATTGTTCCTTTAATACAAGTAATGTTGATTTCATATGTTTTATCTTTGACCTTGGTTCCCATTCGAAGTTTGTAGAAAAAGAACAGGGAGGGAGATGGGAGGGTGGCAAGTATGCATGAAAGGAAGGTCTCCCCCCCATCTCCACGAGAACATTCTGTCCAAGAGAGATAAGGCCACCTGCAAACCTAATGTGTGAAGAATTATAATGATGTATCTGGGATGTATTTTATTGTATGCTTTTTACTGAATAACAAATATTGTCACATTGTGTCTGATTGGTTAACCTCAAGCCGACACCCCTTCTGAATTTCAGTCTATCAGTTTAAGCTTGGAAATAAATCCTTCAGAGGAGTATTTTGAGCATATCAGCAGCGTCTGTGTGTTTTCTTCTCCTCTCTCGATATATATCGGTGAAATATCCTAATTAGGATACTGAATATTGGGGCCTGGCCTTGAGAGTCTGTTTGGACTCGTATAAATTTCAGTCTAATATATTTTGAGCGATGGATTTCCACGACACTATCAAACCATTGTATAAAGCTAACTGCCCACCTCTCTTTCACAAATTAGAATCTGACGTTCTTGCTAGGTCACACTACTATCTCTCATGCTTTGGTCGTATTTCCTCCGTCAAAATAACGCTGTTACCCAAATTGCTATACTTATTTTGCACCATTGTTATTCTAATACCTTTTAAAGATCAGAGGTAGAAATTTCAGAGGAAGCTTATGAAGTTTATATGGGGGGATAGGGGATTGTGTACTCAAAGGACCACACTGTATACTCCTAGAATAACAGGAGGTTTATGTGTATCCTGTGGATGGGTAATAAATATGCATTGTGGGAAGAACCCCTTAAATCCTTTCATACTCCTCTTACAACTATTTGATGCAATCCCAATCTTCCACCTGGTTTAAATAGCACAGTCTTTCCCTTGGTGGACTAATTAAGGATTTTGCTATTTAAAGGGGTTGTCCCAGAAAATATGAAGGAATTAAATCAGATATAGTATAGTGCATGACAATCTCTTTGTAACAAAGCTAGAACCAGATTTGCATCTTACATGGATCCAGAGATCTCCCCATTCATTGCTCCAATTGCTCTAGTAGATTTTCTTCCAGCTGGAACCTCAGGGCTTGTGTCCTTCCTGCTGCAGCTCCTACCCCTCCCTGTTATAGCTTGGATAGACAGATCATTATGTTTCACTGCCTCCTCTCTAGGGGAACCTTTCAAAATGCCCAATATTACATGTCCCTTTAGAATGAGAGCCCAGCCCTATATAACTCAAGAAGATGGAGAGCCTGCCGCTTACACACAGTGAGAGACTGAGCATGAGAGGGGAGAGCTTAAAGAGGCTCTGTCACCAGATTTTGCAACCCCTATCTGCTATTGCAGCAGATAGGCGCTGCAATGTAGATTACAGTAACGTTTTTATTTTTAAAAAACGAGCATTTTTGGCCAAGTTATGACCATTTTCGTATTTATGCAAATGAGGCTTGCAAAAGTACAACTGGGCGTGTTGAAAAGTAAAAGTATAACTGGTCGTGTATTATGTGCGTACATCGGGCCGTGTTTACTACTTTTACTAGCTGGGCGTTGTGTATAGAAGTGTCATCCACTTCTCTTCACAACGCCCAGCTTCTGGCAGTGCAGCACTGTGACGTCACTCACAGGTCCTGCATCGTGTCGGCACCAGAGGCTACAGATGATTCTGCAGCAGCATCAGCATTTGCAGGTAAGTAGCTACATCGACTTACCTGCAAACGCCGATGCTGCCCAGTTGTACTTTTGCAAGCCTCATTTGCATAAATACGAAAATGGTCATAACTTGGCCAAAAATGCTAGTTTTTTAAAAATAAAAACGTTACTGTAATCTACATTGCAGCGCCTATCTGCTGCAATAGCAGATAGGGGTTGCAAAATCTGGTGACAGAGCCTCTTTAAAGAGACTCTGTCACCACATTATAAGTGCCCTATCTCCTACATAAGAAGATTGGCGCTGTAATGTAGGTGACAGCAGTGCTTTTTATTTTTAAAAAAAACGATCTATATTCACCACGTTATTAGCGATTTTAGCTTCATGCTAATGAGTTTCTCAATGGACAACTGGGCGTGTTTTACTATTGACCAAGTGGGCGTTGTACAAAGGAGTCATACACTTCTCTCCATTCATTTAGTCAGCGCATAGGGATCCTTTTAGATCACTATGTGCTGTCTTATACTAACACATTAACGATACTGAAGTGTTTAGACAGTGAATAGACATTCCACGGGATGTCTATTCACAATCCCGACACTTCGTTACTGTTTCTGTGGTAGTTACAGCAGAGCAAGCGTAATCTCGCTGTAACCTGTAATTTACAGTGTGATCTCGCGAGATTACGCTTGCTCTGCGGTAACTACCACAGAAACATTAACGAAGTATCGTGATTGTGAAAAGACATCCCGTGGAATGTCTATTCACTGTCTAAACACTTCAGTATCATTAATGTGTTAGTATAAGACAGCACATAGTGATCTAAAAGGATCCCTATGCGCTGACTAAATGAATGGAGAGAAGTGTATGACGCTGATTGGTCAGCGTCATACACTCCTCTGTACAACTCCCACTTGGTCAATAGTAAAACACGCCCAGTTGTCCATTGAGAAACTCATTAGCATAAAGCTACAATCACTAATAACATGGTGAAAATAGATCGTTTTAAAAAAAATAAAAAGCACTGCTGTCATATACATTATAGCGCCGATCTCCTTATGTAGGAGATAGGGCACTTATAATGTGGTGACAGAGCCTCTTTAACTCTGTGTGTAAGCAGTGCTGTATGCAGGCTGTTTCTTAGGGGGGATTCACACGAACGTGATTTGCGTCCGTGCAGCCCGCGTGGTTTTCACGCGGCTCGCACGGACCTATGCAAATCTATGGGGCAGTGCAGACTGTCCGTGAGTTTTGCGCAGCGTTAGTCCGCTGTGTAAAACTCACGACATGTTCCATATTTCGGCGTTTTTCGCGCATCACGCACCCATTGAAGTCAATGGGTGCGTAAAAATCACGCATGCCCCACAGAAGCACTTCCGTGGGACAAGCGTTATTCGCGCAACAGCAGTAAAAGAATGAATATAAACAGAAAAGCACCACGTGCTTTTCTGTTTACAAACATCCAAACGGAGTGTCATAATGATGGCGGCTGCGCGAAAAGCACGCAGCCGCGCATCCATATGAATAGGGTACACGGAGCTGACACGCTGCTGCCACGCGCGCAAAACGCAGCGTTTTGTGCGCGCGCTAAACGCTCACGTTCGTCTGAATCTGGCCTTAATCTAAGCAAACTGCTGGCTCTCCTGTGTGTTTTTTAATGTGTGATTCTCCATCTACACTACAAGCAGTGCTTCTGAATTAAATCTTCTTCTCTACTTCTTTACTGACAAGCAGAGAATGCCTTTTTTATTGGCTGGTGGCAGTTGGATAGTGAAACTGAGCATGTGCATACTCCCCCATTCAGCTCAGTTGGAGGACATTCACATTACCATACAGATTTAACATCAGGGGGAGCCATTATAAAGAAGTAAATTTAATACTTTGCAAATTGAGCATTTTGTTACATAAGGTAAATTACAAAACAAATTAATTTTTAATGCTGAATTATATTGCAATAACATTCAATACTGGTATAATTTAGGGACTCTTTTATAGGTAGAGAGATCAAAACTTTAGAATAATTTAGGAATTTTCACTCCCTTCCAGTCTCGGAATAGTTAATATATAACCAGATCCGACATTATTTGACTTCATGGAAAAATTAATTTGATAATATCTCCACGCTTACAACTTTCAAAGGACTTTGTTGGTCACCTACCTCCACAAATAAAATATCCTTTATACTCTAGTCTGGTAACCTCCTTGGGCAAATTAATTCACATGACAAAATGGGAATCGGAGATTGGTAGGGAGTTGGAAATCCGACAATGGCAAGACATTGCATATTTGACGCCTGTCTGCCTTTCAGCTGTCATAACTTTTTTATTATTTCATTGACTTAGCTATATGAGGTCTTGTTTTATACGGGAATTTTTATTTTATTTTTTTCCTACGCCATTTAGGGGTACAAATAAATTACTGTGTAATCTATTTTTGTGGCTTGAATATAGCAAAACATATTTTTAGCATGGTTATCTTTTATCTTTAACCCCTTCCCGCATTTTAACATACATGCACGTTGGGGAATGCAGCCTGTTCAATCTCAGTCGTTTAACACATTAAATGCTGCAGTCAATAGCGACCTCAGTATTTAAATCTATTGACAGAGGGAGCTCCCTCTGTCACTCATTGGCGGCCCGCGAATGCGATCTCCGGCTGCCAACGGGTTGCCATGGCCACCGGGTGTCTAACAAAGACCCCCAGGCCTGCCCTGGCTGTATGCCCATTAGGCCACGCCAGAGGCATGGCCTAATAAATTGCCTGTCAGTTTTACAGTGACAGGCAATAATGCTTTGGTATACGAAGTATACCAAAGCATTATATCTGCGATCAGAAGATCGCATGGTGAAGTCCCCAAGTGGGACTTAAAAAAATAATTAAAAACAGTCAAATAAAGTTTTTAAAAATATAAAAAAAACGTGAATAGTAAAAATAAAATAAAACCATTTTTTTTCCATAAAAAGTGGTTTTATTTAATAAAAGTCTAAAAACAAACATGAAAAGTACGCATATGTGGTATCGGTGCGATCCTAACAACACAAAGAATAAAGTTAACACATTAATTCAACTGTATAGTGAACTCCGTACAAAAAAAAACGCTAAAACCAATGGCAAAATCGCTTTTTTTCTGCATTTCCCCACCAAAAAAAATATAATAAAAGTTAATCATTAAGTCCCATGCACCCCAAAATAGTAACGATGAAAACTACACCTTGTCCCGCAAAAAACAAGCCCTCATATGGTGATTTTAACGGAAAAATAATACAGTTATGGCTCTTGGAATGCGGTTATACAAAAATTTATTATTTTTGTTTAAAAGGTTTCTTATTGTGCAAACGTAGAAAAACATAAAAACCTATACATATGTGGTATCGTCGTAATCGTACCAACCCATAGGGAACATGGTATTTATGCCGCATAGTGAACGGCGTAAATTTAAAATGCGATAAACAATACCGGAATAGCGGGTTATTTTCAATACCCTTCCCCCAAAAAAGTTTATAAAAGTGAATCAATATAATATATGCACCAAAAGATGGTGCCATTGAAAAACACAACTCGTCCCGCAAAAAACAAGCCCTCATACACCTATGTTGACGAAAAAATAAAAGAGTTATAACTCTTGGAATGTGAAGATGAGAAAAATAAAAAAGAATGCTTGGTCATTAAAGCCAAAATAGGCCTGGTCGTTAAGGGGATAAATAACCTAATAAATATAAATATTAGATACATAATATGTGTAGGTTTTTTATTTTGTTGTACTGTCTAGGCAATACAATATATTTTATGCTAAATAATTAATTATTTGTGTGGATATTTCTCTATTATTATAATTTTTTATTATATTTGTACAACTTTATTTTATGCTTAGAATGTATTAATCCTGTATGCTAATACATTATTATACTGTGTCACTATGACACAGGGTGCTCTTAGGGCAACACATAGTGTGCCCTAACAGCAGGCTTAGAGAATAGACAGCACTTGGGTCCTTTCTAGGTCCCCACGGCTGACTGTAGAGGGTTCCTCCAGTCTCCAATCGCGTCACTGGGTTTCTGGTGGCATCATCAAAGAGGGGAGTCCCCTTTGATTATGCCGCCATCACGGACCACGGTGATCAAAGAGTTAAACAGCTGGGAACATAGTTTCCTCAGATCCCAGCTGTATTCAGCTTCTCTAAGTACAGCTCCTGCTTAGAAAATGAGCCCTCCCCCCTCTGTGTCTATGGTGGGAGTGTGCAGTTTGTCTGTCCCCTGCTGCCTGTCAGCACCATGCAGGGGGAACAGTTAGTGAAGCTATGGTAAGGGAGGTAAGCACTGCTCACACCGTGCACCATGACACCAACGCCATGGCCACTGAGGGTAGAAGCCGTGCAGGAGAAGGAACTTGCGGGACATAAGTAGGAAAAGGGAAGGCCAAGTTTATAAAGACATGGAGATGCAGGGTGTGCGGCAGTGAGCATTTGTGCGCAAAAGGAACCGCTGGTTGTGAAATGCACGCAACAGGCCTGGAATAATTCCTGACAGGAAGTCAGAAACAAGTGGGACTCCCAAGGTTGTATGATAACTGAGGGCATAGAGAGAGTAGCTGCCTTGAGAGAAGAGGCTATCCTCCTGAGACTAAAAGACCAGTACTATACCTCCTCCTCTGAGCGGACAAGAGTTAAGTTGACTATTAGGGTTCATTACTGATATACTGTTGAAAGGTATTATTGGTTGTAACATCCATGGCCGCGGACCGTCGTGATTACTCACCCCTCGACGGCCACAGCCATGGTGTGGTGAGCGCTGGCCTGCATCTCCTCCCCAGGAGATGCCAGCACTCACTGCCGCTCCACTCCGCTAGGTCCCGTAGGGTGCTCGCGCTGGCCTTAAAGGGCCAGTGCGCGCACATGTAAAACATCAATAATTAGCCCATGATCACCATGGACTATAAGAAGGGCCCTGCCCCTTGCCTGGGCCTTGTTAGTATTCCCATGTTAGTCTTGCAAATGGTCCCTTAGTGTTATCCTGTTCCCATTGTTACCCGTGCCCTGCTACCTGTATCCCGTGCTGTATCCTTGTTCCTGAGCCTGTTAGTGTTTGGAGTCGTGTCCTGCTGCACCTGTGTCATGTTGGGTGCGTGGACCAACTGGGCCGTACCGCCTTAACGGTATGGCAGCTGGCCAACAGGACACAGTCTAGTTCAAATAGGTTTACCTGTGGCAACTTCGGACAGTAGCAAGACAGGCTCGGATGGCACTTTAGCAGCAGGCAGACACCAGGCGTGGTGTAACAGGACAGGCGTAGTACTCAGCGCAGCACGACTCCAACTCTATATGGCACTTGGTTTTGGATAGCATGGGACACAGGAAACAGGTAGCAGGAACGTGACCACTGGGAACTAGGAAACACCATTTGCAGAGACGAACATTGCTCATGGCCTAATTTGGTTCTTTAATACAGGTGCGCGCGCTGGCCCTTTAAGAGCGGACACGAGCGTGCACACGCACCCTACGGGACACGGCAGAGTGATGCGGAAGTGAGCGCTGGTGTCTCCTGAGGAGATGTGGGCCAGCGCTCACTGAACCATGGTTGCGGCCGTCAGGAGGTGAGTAAACCTGACGACCGTGGGCACTACAACCTGCTGTTATCCGCCACGTCTGGTGCAACTTGCTGCACCTGCTATCATCCGCCACGTCTGGCGCACCCTACTGCACCTATTGTCATCCACCAGGTCTGGCGTAACCTGCTGCACCTGCTGTCATCCGCCACGTCTGGCACAACCTGATGCACCTGCTGTCATCCACCACGTCTGGCGCAACCTGCTGTCATCTGCCAAGTCTTGCACAACCTGCTGCACCTGCTATCATCTGCCACGTCTGGCGCAGCCTGCTGCACCTGCTGTAATCCGCCACGTCTGGCGCAACCTGCTGCACACACCACCATCTGTGCTAAAGCCTCTGCCACAGTCTGGACTATTCAGGTACCCTAGTACGGGACTTTGTATTTCTTGGGTGCTCTGTTGTTTGGCCAGCTGCCTCCCCGCTACGGTGGTGCGGCCTAGTGGGTCCACATACCCACAGCCCGTGACAGTGGTAATACTGTGGAACATAATAACAGGCATAGAGTAACCTCAAAGTATAGAGAAAGTGTGCTGGGGTGCGTAGTGGTTGTCAGAACTATTTCTGAATAATGTGTTAAATCAAAGAGAGGAAAAACATTTATCGCCCAATAAGTTACTGTTCTGTTGACTGCAATAAAATGGGGTTGTACAACAGCCGTTTCTTTATTGTCTCGCAACACACTCTTACTCACAACTCCCTCTCCATTGATCCTGTTAAAGCATTGCTTAATTAATCTTTCCATCAATACCTAAAATATACCCATAAATGTACACACTATGTATTCTGGCATCTAAAATAGCAATTGCCAGATCTTGGCATACATCCATGATCCCCATGGAACTTATCAAATCTAATTTATCAAGGATCATGGTAAAGTATCAACTGACAGGTTTTCTTTCTGACATAATGGAGGATTTTGATAAAGTCTTAGGAGCTTGGTAGACATATTTGGCCATTTGAAGAAGGGACAGACAAGTAGGGACGACGAGAAGCAAAAGCCCCGGCCCCCATTTTTTTCCCCTCTCCTTCACCTTCCCACTCGCTTTTTGCCCTAACTTAATATATGTGTATATTTTGTCTGATCCCCCTAGGGGCTTCCAGTCCAGGTTCTCATCTTTCTGTTTTAACCATAGACTATAAACGTCCTGGCTGTCTACACTTACAGTGGATATAAAAAGTCTACACACCCCTGTTAAAATGCCAGGTTTTTGTCATGTTATAAAATCAGTACAAGATGAATCATTTCAGAACATTTTCCACATTTAATGTGATCCATAATCTGTACAATTGTATTGAAAAACCAACTGAAATCTTTTAGGGTAGAAAAAATAAAAAATAATAATGTGGTTGCATAAATATGCAAACCCTTAAACATACTTTTACTGTTGAATTACCCATTGACTTTATGAGAGAATTCAGTCTTTTTTGGGTAGAAGTCTATCAGCATGGCAGATGTTGACTTGGCAATTGTTGCGCTAAAGCGCTCCAAATCTGTCCGATTGCGAGGGCATCTCTTCAGGTCACCCCACAGCTTTTCAATTGGATTCAGTTATGGGCTCTGGCTGGGCCATTCAAAAACTTTGATCTTCTTCTGGTGAAGCCATTCTTTTGTTGATTTTCTGGTATGCATTGGGTCGTTGTCGTGCTGAAAGGTGAAATTCCTCTTCATCTTCAGCTTTTTAGCACAGGCCTGCAGGTTTTGTGTCAATATTGCCTGATATTTGGAACTGTTCATAATTCCCTTCACCTACGGCCCCAGTTCCAGCTGCAGAAAATCACACCCAAAGCATAATGCTGCCTCCACCATGCTTCACTGTGGGTATGGTGTTCTTTTGGTAATGGACAGTGTTGGCATTGCGACAAAAATAACTTTTGGAATTATGGCCAAAAAGTTTAACCTTGGTCTCATCAGACCATAACACGTTTTCCCACATGCTTTTGGCAGACTTGGTGAAAGACTTTGTAAAACATAGCCGGGCTTGGATGTTTTTCTTTGTTAGAACAGGCTTCCATCTTGCCACCCTACACCACAGCCCAGACATATGAGGAAAACTGGAGATTGTTGGTCACATGCACTACAAAACCAGTACCTGCCAGAAAGTCCTGCAGTTCCTTTAATGTTGCTGTAAGCCTTTTGGTAGTGTCCCGGACCAATTTTCGTCTTGTCTTTTCATCAAATTTTGAGAGACGTCCAGTTCTTGGTAATGTCAAATGTTGTGCCAAATATAATACACTTCTTCACTGTGTTCCATGGTATATCTAATTGTAATGTCCGCGGCTGCAGGCTGCAGACTCCTACGAACCTGCCGACATCTTCTTTCTCGGAGATGTCAGCACATGTGGCCGTCCTGGCCTGCTGTGACCACTAGGGTGTGCGCGCAAGCTCAGTCCCGGCCTTAAAGGGCCAGCGCACACACATGTTTAGAATTGTCTAATCACCCTGGACTATAAGAAGGGCCCTGCCCCTACACCCAATGCCTGAGCGTTGTTGTATTTACCCGTGTTAGTCTTGCAAATAGTCCCTTAGTGTTTTAAAGTTCACAGTGTTCCCGTTCCTGCTACCTGTATCCTGTATCCCATGCTACCTTGTTCCTGTCCCTTAGAGAGTTGGAGTCGTGTTGTGCCCCCAATCACGTCTGCTGTGTTACACCACACCTGGTGTCTGCTGCCAAGGTCCCATCCAAGGCTAACCATCGCTACTGTGAACTACCACAGGTACCCTTACTCGGACTATAAACTTTACTTGTTACATTGTGTGCCCAGCTGCTATCTCGCTACGGTGGTACGGC
Source organism: Rhinoderma darwinii (assembly GCF_050947455.1). Lineage (NCBI taxonomy): Eukaryota > Metazoa > Chordata > Amphibia > Anura > Rhinodermatidae > Rhinoderma > Rhinoderma darwinii. Next base: position 252,222,163 of record NC_134688.1, on the reverse strand, counting down.
CCAGTGGGTCCACATACCCACAGATTGAGACAGTACGCTCAGGCCATGGACCTCGCTGGTCAACCCAAGACCATGACGACTTTCACAAGTGATGCAGGCGGATATGCTAGACCTCCAATCTTGACAGGACCAACTCCTCCAGGCATTGAACATTGTTGCACATCAGCTGGATACGCAAGCTGCTCCTATTGCCTCTGCTGTTCCTCCTACTACACCTCCTTGCAGTACTAACACCCCGACCACGCCTTCTGGCAGTGCTGGCCCCCGATTTTCTCTGCCACTACCTCATCACTATGATGGAGATGCAAGTACTTGCAGGGGATTTCTGAACAAGTGCCAGATCCACTTCAGCCTATATGCCAGAGCATTTCCTACTGACGGTGCAAGGGTCACTTTCATCGTCTCTCTCCTTACTGGCAAAGTCATAGCATGGGCAAATTCCATCTGGGAGCGTCAGGGACCAGAGATCCATGACTTCCAGGGGTTCCTACGTACATTTCGCCCTGTATTTGAGGAGCCTGGATGGGTCTCGTCAGCAGCTGCCTCCCTGCTGAACCTTTGCCAGGGAGACACATCTGTGGGCGAGTACGCCATTCACTTCTGCACCCTGGCGGGAGAGCTGTAAAGGAACAACAAGGCCTTGGTGGCTACATTCTGGCAGGGACTGTCGTCCGAGATCAAGGACGAACTTGCCGCCCGTGATCTGCCATCTACCCTGGATGACCTCATCCTGCTTGCCACCCGGGTAGATCCTTTCAGGAGAAACAACGCAGACGCACTTCGGGACATTGTCTGTATTGCAGCCTCGGTGAGCATGTTGTGCATCTGTGTCCTCAAAAGCCAAAGAAACTCAAATGCCTAGGATTGGTTGGGGGGACAACCCTAGGCGATACAGCGCTGGATAAAAAACTCTCCTCAAAACTGTCTATCCCAGTTACCATAGTGTCCGGCGGGAAGACCCACCGGGTCTCTGCCTATCTGGACTCTGGATTCACAGACAATTTTATCAAGAGGGACCTAGTGGATCTCCTCCCGTTGCCCACAGAGACGTCTTTGACTGTTGCCTCAGTGAACTGTCTGCCTCTGCCTGATCCAGTCATATCTAAGACCAAACCTGTAATGATGGGGTAGGGAGACAGACAGGTGAGCCCTAATCTACCCGCCACTCAGTCCCTGCCTACTTGCAACGGCCCGTCCTAGGCGACGGCGTACAACCGGACGACGGTCCCTACTCTCACTATGTGCACGACAGACAGACAGACAATCGTACAAAGAAGCTAAGGGAAAAGGGGCATATGCCCACGTCAAAACCGTGAGCTACAAGAGTAGTGAACGAGCCGAGTCAAACCAGGAGTGTACGAGGTACCAAATGCAGAGCAAGAGAGTAGTCAGTAAAGCCAGGGTCAATATGAAGCAGAAGACAAATAGTACAAGCAGCAGCAGAGCCAGGAAACAAGCAGAATCACAGGCAAAGGAGAAGCAGGAAATGAGGTATAAATCGACAGAGGGCGGGAGCTAGCTCCGTCTGGCCAGGCTGTGATAGGCTCTCCCACTCCTCAGCCTCCCAGCCTGAGTGGTAGAAGTAGGAGTCACTCTATCAGACTTAGGAGCAGGTGCAGACTGAGTAACCACGGGCGTCGACACAGAAGCTGTGTCTGGCAGATCCTTTACAGTACCCCCCCTTTTATGAGGGGCCACTGGACCCTTTCTAGGTGGACCTGGCTATTTTTGGGAACCGAAGATGGAACCTCCTGAGCAATACCCCAGCGTGAACATCCCTGGCGGGTACCCAAGTCCTCTCCTCAGGCCCGTATCCTCTCCAATGGACCAGGTACTGGAGGGAGCCTTGGACCATCCTGCTGTCCACAATCTTGGCCACCTCGAATTCTACTCCTTCAGGGGTGAGAACAGGGACAGGAGGTTTCCTCAAGGGAGACAAGGACGGGGAGCAGCGTTTCATGAGGGAGGCATGAAACACGTTGTGTATTCGAAAAGATGGGGATAACTCCAGTTGGAAGGAGACAGGGTTAAGGACTTCAACGACCTTGTACGGCCCTATATACCGGGGAGCAAATTTTTTGGACGGGACTTTAAGGCGCAAATTTTTAGAAGACAGCCACACCAGATCCCCGACCACAAACAAAGGGTTAGCAGAACGTCTTCTATCTGCCTGAGTCTTTTGTATGCTCTGGGACGCCTCTAGGTTCTTCTGAACCTGGGCCCAGACTGTGCACAGTTCCCGATGAACGACATCTACCTCGGGATTGTTGGAACCACCAGGTGAAACGGAAGAGAACCGTGGATTAAACCCAAAATTACAGAAAAAGGGGAGACCCCTGACGAGTTACTGACCCGGTTATTAATGGAAAATTCTGCGAGGGAAATGAAGGAGACACAATCATATTGACAGTCAGAGATGAAACACCTTAAATATTGTTCTAGAGACTGATTAGTCCTCTCAGTCTGGCCATTAGTTTCAGGATGGAAGGCCGAGGAGAAGGACAGATCAATCTCCAGGTTCTTACAGAAGGCTCTCCAAAACAATGAAACAAATTGTACCCCTCTGTCAGAAACAATATTGACAGGAACCCCATGGAGACGCACCACCGACTTGCCTTGAGATGGAGGCAGATCGGTGATAAAAATCCATGGAGATATGCGGAATTCATGAGGTGAGAGGATTTGACCCAAAAATGGTATCTCCAGTACCCCAAACACACATTTTTCGGTTTTAGCAAAGAGTTTGTTTTCCAGAAGGGCCTGGAGCACCTTCCTGACATGCTCAATGTGGGAGGACCAGTCCTTGGAAAACACAAGTATGTCATTAAGGTACACTACAAGAAATACCCCCAGGTAGTCTCTTAAAATCTCATTTATGAAATTCTGGAAGACCGCGGGAGCAGTACACAACCCAAAGGGCATGACGAGGTATTCGAAATGACCTTCGGGCGTGTTAAACGCAGTGTTCCACTCATCCCCCTCTCTGATGCGGATAAGGTTATAAGCCCCCCAAAGATCAAACTTAGAGAACCATTGGGCCCCCTGAACCTGATTGAAGAGATCAGGAATCAAAGGAAGGGGATACTGGTTCCTTACAGTGACCTTATTCAAGTTTCGGTAATCGATGCATGGCCTAAGACCACCATCCTTCTTCCCTACGAAGAAGAAGCCAGCACCTACCGGAGAAGTAGAGGGGCAAATGTAACCCTTGGCCAGGCATTCCTGGACATACTCTCTCATGGCTTCACGTTCAGGACAAGAGAGGTTAAATATCCTACCCTTAGAGAGCTTAGCTCCTGGTACCAAATCGATTGCACAATCGTATTCTCTATGAGGAGGTAACACTTCGGAGGCCTTTTTAGAAAAAACATCAGCGAAGTCCTGAATAAACTCAGGTAGAGTGTTCACCTCCTCAGGGAGAAATAAAATTAACAGAAAAACATGACGTCATGCATTCATTACCCCATTTGGTAAGATCCCCAGTATTCCAGTTAAACGTGGGATTATGCATCTGCAACCAGGGAAGACCTAAAACCAAATCGGACGATAATCCCTGCATCACCAGTACAGAGCACTGCTCCAAATGCATGGAGCCAACAAGGAGTTAAAAAACAGGGGTATGCTGCGTAAAATAACCATTAGCAAGTGGAGTGGAGTCGATACCCACTACCGGGACAGGTTTAGGCAAATCAATCAATTGCATAGCTAGAGACATAGCAAATTCCACAGACATAATATTAGGAGAAGACCCTGAATCCACGAAGGCACTGCCGGTAGCAGACCTACCCTCAAAAGAGACCTGAAAGGGAAGCAAGATCTTATTAGGTTTCATATTTGCAGGAAATACCTGTGCGTCCAAGTGACCTCCCCGATGGTCACTTAGGCGCGGAAGTTTTTCCGGCTGCTTATTCTTACGCCTAGGACAGTTGTTCACTTGATGCTTGTCATCCCCACAGTAGAAGCAGAGACCATTCTTCCTGCGGAGCTCTCTAAGTTGTTGGGGAGACACGGAGGCCCGAGTTACATTGGTTCATCCGAGTTTTCCGTGGAAGAACGAAGCAACGGAACCTCGGGAGCCATCATGGGGGAGCCGGAGGAGAAAGCACAAAAACGTTCAAGTCGTCGTTCCCTGAGACGTCGGTCAAGACGTACCGCTAAAGCCCTAACCTGATCTAGAGAGTCTGAAGAGGGATAGCTAACTAACAGGTCTTTCAGGGCGTTCGACAGACCCAACCTAAACTGGCACCTCAAGGCAGGGTCATTCCACCGAGAAGCTACACACCATTTCCTAAAGTCAGAACAGTACTCCTCAACGGGTCTCTTACCCTGACGTTAGGTCACTAGCTGATTCTCGGCAAAGGCAGTCTTGTCAGTCTCGTCATATATGAGCCCGAGAGCAGAAAAAAAAAAGATCAACAGAGGAAAGTTCAGGGGCGTCAGGAGCCAAGGAGAAGGCCCATACTTGGGGCCCGTCCTGGAGCTGGGACATAATTATACCCACTCGCTGGCTCTGAGAACCTGACGAGTGGGGCCTTAGACGGAAATAGAGCCTACAACTCTCCTGAAAGGAGAAAAAAGTCTTCCAGTCCCCTGAGAACCGGTCAGGCAACTTGAGGGGGGGTTCAAGAGGTGAGATGGGGGGCACTACCAGGGTAGCATCACGCTGGTTGCCCCTCTGAGCCAGGGCTTGGACCTGTAGGGAGAGGCCCTGCATTTGCTGAGCCAGGGTCTCAAGGGGGTCCATAGTTGTGTCAGGGACCAGGGTAGAAAAGGTATATGGGCCTGTGATTATGTAATGACGGGGTAGGGAGACAGACAGGTGAGCCCTAATCTACCCGCCACTCAGTCCCTGCCTACTTGCACGGCCCGTCCTAAGCGACGGCGTACAACTGGGCGACGGTCCCTACGCTCAATACGTGCACGGCAGACAAACAGACAAGGGTACACAGAAGCTAAAGGAAATGGGGCAGTTGCCCACAGCAAGACCGTGAGCAACAAGAGTAGTGAACGAGCCGAGTCAAACCAGGAGTGTACAAGGTACTAAACGCAGAGCAGGAGCATAGTCAATAAAGCCAGGGTCAAAATGAAGCAAGGTCAATAATGATAGCAGGAGCAGCAGAGCCAGGAAACAGGAAAGAATCACAGGCAGAGACAAGCAGGAAATGAAGGTATAAATAGACCGAGGGCGGGAGCTAGAACCCTCTGGCCAGGCTGTGATAGGTTCTCCCACTCCTGAGCCTACCAGCCTGAGTGGTAGCAGATCGAGTCACTCTATCAGACTTAGGAGCAGGTGCAGACTGATTAACCACGGGCGTCGACACAGAAACTGTGTCTGGCAAATCCTTTACACAGATCCTTTACACAGAACCAAAATGTCAGGAAAATAGAACAGCTGAACTTTATATGGAGTTACCCAGGATCCCTTTAAATAATGGCAGCTGTGTATATGGCAGACATATGCTTTACCCCCAACATTTTTTCATATATATATGTATATATGTATATATATATATATATATATATATATATATATATATATATATATATATATATATCCAAGAAGAAAATTCAGCAGCACTCTGATGATGATGAAAAAAAGTGAAGTTTATTGTATTTTTTATTGCGACCTAATGGTCTTAACGTTGAATTCAATGTGTCTAGGGTTGTTCTTTGAGAGGGTTGTCTTCCGATCTGTTCTGACTTCTGGCATTGTCCTCCCTTTGTAAATGTTAATGGTGATACATGAACCTTTGATATATTCTTAACAAATATTTTTTCTATTGTAGATAAACGCGGGACTGCAAGACCACTTCCGATCATGTATATTGAAATTACGTTATATCAATACATCATAATACTTATGATTTAAATTTGGATGAATTGTTATCCTACTCACTGTGTCTGTTAATCAGGATATTTGATATTTTATATATTTTCTTTCTTTTTTTGGGTGGGTTATATCAATAGCACATCGTTTCTCCCTTTTTTTATTTTTGTTCATTATTTCAAGATTCTTTGGGCCTGTTACACGGGTTATAGGGGATGCGGTTTGGACCGTGTGCACGACTGGTGTGTGCGTTTCTTTCCACGAACCTGAATGGTGGGTACCGCTGAACACGTAATGTGATCGGGGTCCCTCCTTCCTCGTGTGGGCTCCATATATATTTATACATTATCATAAATTGATTTTCTTGGTTAACAAATTCTGATGTGTTATTATATTGCCCATTCCATTTATTAACTATGTTTGGGTATATTTACCCGTTAGATGCTGATTACAGACAGTAAGTGTGTTCTTTTAATTTATGTTTCATATAAATGCTTCAGCGATCGACATCTAAATTCTCGGAGCGATACGTCCTCTACGGGATATACTGATCTATGACCTACCATTGAGTGTTGAGGGGATTCTGTTTACTAAACGATCGGGCGGAGCCGGGTCGACACGGGCGGAGATTGACATACTACATACGCCATACAACAATCAAATATCCTCTCTCTGATTGGCTAAGTGGTCGTGCAGTCACCCATTTTCACCCAGCTGTTGAAAATTGCGATTTATGTAATTATGCTTTTTCATGCATAAACCATGTATGTTTTATGTTGTTTTTAATATACACTCACTGTTTTCACAATATGTATCGATTTATGTCATTCCGATACTCTTTCATTGTCTATCACGCTGTTTTGAGATATGTATGTCAATCTCATTATTCTAATGAGATTGATGAGTCATATTGGATACACACTATATAAACCACTAAATGTGTTTGTATCACTATGCTTGAGAAAGGTCCCAAGGTGGGACGGAAACGTTGCATTTGCCATGTTAGCACAATAAACTTCACTTTTTTTCATCATCATCAGAGTGCTGCTGAATTTTCTTCTTGGATATGTGTTAGGCCTTTGGATCAGGACTATCAGCTGGCACCCTTTATTACTTGATATCGTATTTGGAAACAGAGTGCTGCCGTTTTTTCTACTGGTGTATATATATACAGTGGAAATAAAAAGTCTACACACCCCCGTTAAAATGCCAGGTTTTTGTCATGTCAAAAGAATCAGTCAAAGATGAATCAGTTCAGAACTTTTTCCACCGTTAATGTCGCCTATAATCTGTACAATTGTATTGAAAAACAAACTTAGATCTTTTAGGGTGGAAAAATAAAAATAAAGAACAAAAATAATGTAGTTGCATAAATATGCACACACGTAAACTAATACTATGTTGAATTACCCTTTGACTTTATGACAGCGTTCAGTCTTTTTGGGTAGAAGTCTATCAGCATGGCACATCTTGACTTGGCAATTGTTGCCCACTCTTCCCTGCAAAAGCGCTCCAAATCTTTCAGAATGCGAGGGCATCTCCTGTGTACAGCCGTCTTCAGGTCACCCCACAGATTTTCAATGGGATTCAGTTCTGGGCTCTGGCTGGGCCATTCCAAAACTTTCATCTTCTTGTAGTAAAGTCAATCTTTTGTTGATTTGGAGGTATACTTTGGGTCGTTGTCTTGCTGAAAGGTGAAATTCCTTTTCATCTTCAGCTTTTTTAGCAGAGGCCTGCAGGTTTTGTGCCAATATTTCCAGATATTTGGAACTGTTCATTATTCCCTCCACCTTGACTAAAGCCCCAGTTCCAGCTGCAGAAAAACAGCTCTATGCATAATGCTGCCTCCACCATGCTTCACTGTGGGTATGGTGTTCTTTTGGTGATGTTCAGTGTTGGCTTTGCGCCAAACATACATTTTGGAATTATGGCAAAAAGTTCAGCCTTGGTTTCGTCAGACCATAACATGTTTTCCCACATGCTTTTGGCAGACTTGATGTAGGTCTTTGCAAAACATAGCCGGGCTTGGATGTTTTTCCTTGTTAGAAAAGGCTTCCGTCTTGCCACCCTACCCCACAGCCCAGACATATGAAAATAACGGGAGATTGTTGTCACATGCACTACACAACCAGTACCTGCCAGAAAGACCTGCAGCTCCTTTAATGTTGCTGTAGGCCTCTTGGTAGCCTCCCGGATCAATTTTCATCTTGTCTTTTCATCAAGTTTTGGGGGAAGTCCAGTTCTTGGTAATGTCACTGTTATGCCAAACGTAATCCACTTCTTGATGACCGTCTTCACTGTGTTCCATGGTATATCTAATGCCTTGGAAATTCTTTGTCACCCTTCTCCTGACTGATGCCTTTCAATAATCAGATCCTTTTGATGCGTTGTAAGCACTTTACGAACCATGGCTTTTACTGTCACATACAACAAAAAAAATGTCAGGAAAATCCTAATAGAACAGCTGAACTTTATATGGGGTTACCCAGAATCACTTTATAATGGCAGCTGTGTACTGACTACTATTTAACATGAGTTTAAATGTGATTGGCTAATTCTGAACACAACCACATCCCTAATTATAAGAGGGTGTTCACACTTATCTTACCACATTATTGAAGTTTTGTTATTTTTTATTTTTCCCCTCTAAATTATTTCAGTTTGTTTTTCAATGGAATTGTACAGATTATGGGTCACATTAAAGGTGGAAAAAGTTCTGAAATTATTCATCTTGGACTGAATTTTTGACATGACAAAAACGTGGCATTTTAACAGGGGTGTGTAGACTTTTCATTTCCACTGTATATACAGTCGAGTCACATTATTATGAACACCTATTTTTGACGTCTTCAGCGCATAGCCCATAAAGTGATGCATCATGGGTTGGCTTGGTGGGTATATAAAGTGTGCAATAGGCTGTCTTAACACACATCACTCGTTGTTGCCATGGGTAAAAGGGGCGATTTATCAGAGTTGAAAAAGGGGATGATTATTGGTTTTCGGGCCAAGGGTAGCAGTATTTATCAAGCAGTGCAGTTTGTGAACTGTTCGCGTGCTGCTGTGGTGAAAGTGTATTGTGAGTGGACAAATGGCACCATTGGTAATAACTGACTGTCACGGCGCAGGGTGTGGACCCACTGGGCTGTACCACGTAGCGGGATAGCAGCTGGCCAAACAGGTACAATGCAATGTCTAAAGTTCAGAAAGGGTACCTGAGGCAATGTAGACAGTAGCGGTGGAATCAGGCTAAGATGAGGCTCCGACAGTAGACAGACAGCCGGCGGGGTGCGACACAATAGATGCAGCGGAGGGCACAACACGACTCCAACTCTTGAAGGCACAGAGGCATGGTAGCACAGGATACAGGGTACAGGCAGCAGGAACAGGTAACACTGGGAACTGGAAAACACTAGGAGACCATTTGCAAGGACAAACTTAAGTAAACACAACAACGCTCAGACAAGGATCGAGAGGGCATAGCCCCTTTTATAGTCCCGAAGCATTCTGGGCTAATTGCAGTATTCCTCTGTACAACGCCCACTTGGTCTAAAGTAAAAACACACCCTCTTGGGCATTAAGAAACTCATTAGCATAAAGCTAAAAATCGCTCATAAAGTGGTAAAAATGTTTCGTTTTTCTAAATAAGAAGCACTGCTGTCACCTACATTACACAGCCGATCTCCTTATGTAGGAGATAGGGCACTTATAATGTGGTGACAGAGCCTCATTAAGTCACTCCCAGCCCGCGTAGCTGCTGTCCGTGTTGCACATAGCAGTTACTCTGGATATTAGCTGGTGGTCATAATAATGTAACTCGACTGTATATATATATATATATATATATATTATATATATATATATATATATATATATATATATATATATATATATATATATATATATATATATATATATATAAAAATATCTTTTGGAGGCAGTATATCTGTGACCCCTAAAGCTGGGATTGGATAGTCCAGCAAACAGTATAACAAATGATAGGCTTAAATAAAGGGCCGCAGCAGACAGTCTCACACAAGAGGCTCAGATACAGGGCCTAGCAGACAGTATCACACATGACAAGCTTAGATACAGGGCACAGCGGACAGTATCGCACATAAGCTTAGATACAGGGCCTAGCAGACAATATTACACATAAGCCAAGATACAGGGCCCAGCAGACAGTATGACAAATGATAGGCTTTGATACAGGGCCCAGCAAATAGTATCACACATGATAGGATGAGATACAGGTCACAGTAGACAGTATCCTACATGTCAGGCTTAGACACAGACTGTATCAAATCCTATCATTTGTGATGTCTGCTGGGGACCTGTATCTAATCCTATCATGCAAGATACTGTCTGCTGTTGCCCTGTACCTAATCTTATCATGTGGGATACTGTCTGCTAGTGCCCTGTATCATGCAGGGCCCCAGCATACAGTATCCCACATCATTGATTAGATACAGGGCCCAGCAGACAATAGTCTCATACTTACTCTCCTAATTTCTGAGTCGGTTCTTCTTCATCTCCAGCATTGTGCGGGTCCTGACGCCTTTTAGCGCCGCAACGTTGTGCGCGGTGGCCTGGTCTGATGAATCACGTTTTCTTTTTCCTCATGTGAACGGCTGGGTGCTGTCACGTGCGGAGTATGGGCCAACTGGGCCATACCGCGTAGCCAGGGGCGTAACTAGGAAAGACTGGGCCCCATAGCAAACTTTTGACTGGGGCCCCCCCCCTCCCCTGGGTGTCACACAACCCCCCCCCTTGTAGATAGTGCCTTTTTTACAGCCCCCCCCTGTAGATAACGCCATACAGCCCCCCCTCTGTAGATAGTGCCATACATCCCCCTGTAGAGAACGCCATACAGCCCCCCTGTAGAGAACGCCATACAGCCCCCCCTGTAGAGAACGCCATACAGCCCCCCCGTAGATAACGCCATACAGCCCCCCTGCAGAGAATGCCATACAGCCCCCCCTGTAGAGAACGCCATACAGCCCCCCCTGTAGGGAACGCCATACAGCCCCCCCCCCCTGTAGAGAACGCCATACAGTCCCCCCCCCCTGTAGGGAACGCCATACAGCTCACCCCCTGTAGGGAACGCCATACAGCCACCCCCCCCCTTGTAGGGAACGCCATACAGCCACCCCCCCCCTGTAGGGAATGCCATACAGCGTCCCCCCTCCCAAAAAAATGCGACCTCCAGTGTGTCCTACAAAATACATGTATCCCCTATCCACAGGATAGGGGATACATGAGTGATCGCTGGCAGCGATAGGGAGAACGGGGGACTGAAAGTTCCCTGAAGTTCTCCATGACTAACCTCTGACTTCCGGCGTCTGCGCAGCTCAATAAAAATGAAAGGAGCGCTGGTCACGCATGCGCACAAGCACGACCGGCGCTCCATTAATTTCTCCGGAGCTGCCGACACAGACCCCGGAAGTCCGAGGTTTGTGATGGAGAACTTCGGGGGACTTTCAGTCCGCCGTTCTCCCTATCCCTGCCAGCGATCACTCATGTATCCCCTGTCCTGCAGATATCCTGTGGAGAGGGGATACATGTCCTGTGGAGAGGGGGATACATGTCCTGTGGAGAGGGGATACATGTCCTGTGGAGAGGGGATACATGTATTTTGCTCTATTTTGCGCCTTCAGGACCAGACACCATTTAGCCATTTTTAGCACGTGTTAGTTAAATGGCTATAACTTTTTTATTTGTTGGGCTAACGACGTGATTTTTGCGATGTTTTTTTCCGTAGACAATGCAGGTTTCATTTTTTATCGTTTTTATACACACCTTTTTTGCTATTTTAGAATTTTTATTCATAAAGTTTGAAAATAATAGTAAAAAAATAAGCTTTTTTACATTTCAGCTATTTTTTTTTTGGTAATAACATCGTTTTACCCTACAATAGACCTTTTATTTGTGATCGCCATTGTCTACCGTAAATCTTTATATATTACATGTCTATATTAGGGTAATTGGGTCAGCGCTAGCGTTACAACAATGATTGGCGGGGGAGGAACGTTTTTTTTTTTGGGGTGGGTATTTTATGTGTATTTATTATTTAATTTTTTTTTGCACTTTAATTTATTATTTTTTTATTACTATGGTCTGTCCCTCAAAGGTCAAAGAAGACCTTTGGGGAACTTTATATATATTTTTTTCTTTCTTTTACACCATGTTTTTCCACTGTAACTGGAGCTGCACAGCAGCCCCAGTTACAGGGGAAATCAGCCCTCTCATAGTGACGATTGTCACTAATAGGGCTGTGCTGGGTCTCGTAAGACCCAGCAGCAGTCTGTCACTAACAGCACCCGGCGATCATGTGACCTGACACATGATCACCGGGAGGAATAGAGACAGCGCCGCTGCTGCTGTCTCTATTCCTATACACAGCGTTCATTGAACGCTGTGTAAGAAGACATCGGAGAAGACAGAAGCAGAATAGCTGCTTCTGTCTTCTCCTCAGGGTCCCCGGCAGTCACTGACAGCCGGAGACCCGACATTAAGCTGCCCGATCGCGCGGGCAGCAAGTTAAAACCCGAGCCGTAGAAAGTCTATGGCTCGGGTTTTAAGGACCCTGACCGCTGGCCGTAAAAATACAGCCAGCGGTCGGGAACCAGTTAATGGCAGAGCGGGGAGATACCTCCCTGCTCTGCCGTAGTGTTCTGTGGCGTCCCGCAGTAGCAGCCATAGCGGCTGCTAGCGGAGCCTCCGGCCATGGTGGGGGCCGTGCCGGCGGGCGACACGGGCCCCCTCATGCCCCCGGGCCCCGTAGCAGCCGCTACTGCTGCTACGGCGGTAGTTACGCCACTGCGCGTAGCGGAAAGGCAGCTGGCCAACCAGGTACAATACAATGTCTATAGTCCAGAAAGGGTACCTGTGGCAATGTAGACAGTAGCGGTGATTCAGGCTTAAGATGAGGCTCCGGTAACAGGCAGACACCCAGTGGGTGTAACACAGTAGATGCAGCGGAAGACACAATTCGACTTCAACTCTAGACGGCACAGAGGCACGGTGGCACAGGATAGAGGGTACAGGCAGCAGGAACGGGTAACACTGGGAACTGGAAAACACTAGGAGACCATTTGCAAGACAAACTAAGGTAATACAACAACGCTCAGGCAATGTTCAAAAGAGGGCAGAGCCCTTTTTATAGTCCAGCAGCATTCTGGGCTGATTGCAAATTCACTGCAACTGGACGCGTACTGGTCCTTTAAGACCATGCATGCGCAAGCGTGCGCGCCCTGCGGGAGACAATCACTGAACCAGGAAGTGAGGAAGATGCCGCCGAGAGCTCACACGTCCATGGCCGCGGCCGTCAGAGGTTAAGTCAGAACGACGGTCCACGGCCATAGACGTTACAGTATCCCCCAATTACGCACCCTCCTCTTCGGGCCAGAGCGGGAGAGAAACGTCTTCAAGAGGACAGGGGCATCGATGTTCTCCTCTGGCTCCCAAGACCTCTCTTCTGGACCAAATCTTCTCCAATCCACCAAATAAAACGTCCTTCCTCTCACTTTCATGGTGGCCAGGATCTCCCTCACTTCGAAAGTCCCTGACGAGCCGCCAGGAGCCACTGCGGAACTAGGAGTCCTGGAGTAACAGTTCAGGACCACAGGCTTCAGCAGGGAGACATGGAAGGAGTTAGCGATCTTGAGGGTAGGAGGTAGCCTAAGCTTATAAGACATAAGATTAATTGGCAGCAGAATTTCAAAGGGTCCGAGGAACATGGGAGCAAATTTGCAAGGCGGAACCCCCAGCCGGATATTCCTGGAAGACAGCCAGACCTTTGTACCTGGGAGAAACTGGGGAGGTTCTCGCCTTCTAGTGTCTGCCTTTCTCTTCATGCGGTCCACCGCCAGCAGAATAGAGGATCGGGTCTGTTGCCATATCTGCAGAGTCCCTGAAGGTAGAGTCAGCGGCAGGTACCTGGGACATAGTAGACACACAGAAAGAGGTATTCGACGATGTTGGTCGTAGACAATGAAGAACGGACTGGAGGTGGTGGACTCACTAGTATGTTTATTATAGGAGAACTCAGCCCACGGGAGCAGCCGCACCCAGTCATCATGCCGCCTGGAGACAAAGTGCTGCAGATAGTTTTCCATAATCTGGTTAACCCTTTCGACTTGACCATTGGACTGAGGATGATAGGCCGAGGAGAAGTCCAACTTTACACCGAGGAGACCACAGAGTGCTCTCCAGAACTTCGAGGTGAACAGGACCCCTCGATCCGAGACAATATGCAAAGGCAAGCCGTGCAGACAGAAGATGTGTTGAACGAAGAAATCAGCCAGTCGAGCAGCAGAAGGCAGACCAGTCAGAGGAACAAAATGAGCTATTTTAGAAAATCGATCCACCACTACCCAGACCACACTGCATCCAGCAGAGAGAGGCAGATCAGTGAAAAAGTCCATTGCAATATGTCGCCAGGGGGCATCAGGCACAGCCAGTGGTTGGAGCAGACCAGCTGGTCTGGAGTGAGCAACTTTATTTGCTGCGCATACCGTACAGGAGGAGACAAAGTCTGTGACGTCTTTCGGCAGCATGGGCCACTAGAGCTCATGGGCAATTAGGTCTTGGGTCTTACAGGCATCCGCGTGACCTGCCAGCTTGAAACTGTGACCCCAGAGAAGGATTCTTCCTCTGTCTGCCAGACATACAAAAGTCCTTCCCGGAGGAATATCTCTAACTAGCAGAGGGTTGACAAAGGAGATGCAAAAAGGGTCAATAATATTTTGTGGGGAGTCGACAGTGTCCTCTGTATCAAAGGACCTAGACATGGCATCGGCCCCCACATTCTTGTCAGCAGGTCGGTAGTGGAGCTCAAACTGGAACCGAGCAAAGAACAATGACCACCTGGCTTGACGAGGATTCAGCCGTTGAGCCGTCTGTAGATAGGTCAGGTTCTTGTGGTCCGTGATTACCAGGATTGGATGAGCTGCGCCTTCTAGTAGGTGTCTCCATTCTTGCAGAGCCAGCTTGATGGCCAGTAACTCTCGATCCCCAATCAAGTAGTTGCGCTCTGTGGGAGAAAAAATCTTGGAGTAGTAGCCACATACCACAGTCTTGCCTTTTGAACCTCTCTGGAACAAAAGTGCGCCAGCACCAACAGAGGAGGCGTCCACCTCCAACGAAAACTGTAGGGATACATCAGGATGATGAAAGATAGAGGCTGAGGTGAAGGCCTTTTTTAAGGTTTTGAACACGGCTTCTGCTTCTGGAGTCCACTCCTTGGCATTCATGCCGTTTTTGGTGAGATTAGTGATGGGAGCTGTCAAAGAAGAGAAGTTGGGAATGAATGGCTGGTAGAAGTTGGCGAATCCCAGGAAGCGTTGGCCATTCCAAGACAGCCTTTACCTTCTCAGGATCTATCTTGAAGCCCTGATTGGAGATGATATAGCCCAGGAAGGGTAGAGACTTTCTTTCAAACGCGCACTTCTCCAGTTTGGCATAAAGATGATTCTCCCTTAAACGAAGCAAAACCTGGCGGACATGTTTCTGATGAGTTACTTCATCTGGGAAAAAAATCAAAATGTCATAGAGATACACCACAACACAGACATAGAGGAGATCACGAAAAATGTAATTGACAAATTCTTGAAACACCGAGGGGGTGTTACATAGGCCAAAGGGAATACCCAGGTATTCGTAGTGCCCAGCACGTGTATTAAATGCAGTCTTCCACTCGTCACCCTAACGAATCCGGATTAGATTGTAGGCCTCCCGCAGGTCCAGTTTAGAAAAAAAAATTGCCCCCCATAAGCGATCAAACTGTACCGAGATCAAAGGCAATGGGTATCTGTTCTTTACCGTGATCTGGTTGAGACCCCGGTAGTCAATGCAGGGTTAGAGAGATCCATCTTTTTTATTGACAAAGAAAAACCGGGCTCCGGCCGGGGATGAGGATTTACGTATGAAGCCCCCCTCAAAATTCTCCTTAATGTAGGTAGACATAGACTGGATCTCCGGTAAAGAGAGAGGGTGGACTCTACCGCGAGGAGGGGATGAATCTGGAATCAAGTCGATAGGACAATCACTCGCTCGATGTGGAGGCAGGGTCTCTGCTTCCTTCTTGTCGAAGACATCTGCAAACTGAGAGTAACAAGGAGGCAAGCCTGCCAATGACTGATGCGGAGGAGGCTGAAGCGGATGTATATTCTCCAGACAGCGGTTGAGACACTTGGGAGCCCACTGGAGAACCTCTCCGGAATTCCAATCCAGGACTGGGGAGTGCAGACGGAGCCAAGGCAAACCTAGCAGCACGGGGTTGACGGCCTTGGGCAGGACAAACAGGGAGATGAGCTTGGAGTGAAGGGCTCCCACTTGAAGCCTCAGCGGCTTGGTCACGGACAAAATTGGATCAGGCAGTGGCAGTCCATCTACCGAGGCAACGGTCAATGGCCTTTCCAGCAGAACAGTGGGCAAATGAAGCAGGTCCACAAGGTCTTGGCAAATGAAATTAGCTGCAGAGCCAGAGTCCAGGTAGGCAGAGACCCAATGGGACATCTCCCCTGCGACAATGGTCACAGGAATGAACAGTTTGTAGGAGAGTTCTCTATTAAATGCTGTATCGCCCAGGGTTGTCACCCCAACCAATTGTAATGACAGGAAGGAGGTGAAGAGAACAAGTGAGCCCTAATCTACCCACCGCCCTGTCCCTGCCTACTTGCAACGACCCGCCCTAGGCGACGGGGTACAACTTGGCGGCGGTCCCTACTCTGTCTAAGTGCAAGGGAGTACAAACAGGGAACATGCAAGGGAAGGGGCAGTAGCCCACGGAACGCCGCGAGGAAACGGAGCGGTGAATGAGTCAGTCAGGATCAGGATGTAGTGGAGTATACCAACGAGAGCACGGAGCAGGAAGCAAGCCAGGGGCAAAGCGAAGCAGGATAAGCGGAACTGAAGCAAGGCAGAAGCACGGCAGAAGCACGGCAGAAGCAGGCTGGAGCAAGGCAGCAGTGGGCCAGGAATCCAAGAAGAATAACAAGCACTGAGGAAGAGAACACGGCAGGTATAAATGGACAGGGGGCGGAGCTAACTCCGACTGACCAGGCCGCGATAGGCTCTCCCACTCCTGAGCCTGCCACCCTGGTTGGTGGGAGCCGGTGTCAGTCTAAGAGGTCTGGCCTCAGGTGTCGACTGATTAATCCCGGGAGTATACACAGACGTAGTACCCGGCAGATCCTTTACAGTACTCCCCCTTTTATGAGGGGCCACCGGACCCTTACTAAGAGGACCCGGTTTAGTGGGGAAGAGAAGGTGGAACCTCCTGATCAATACCCCAGCGTGAACATCACGAGCAGGTACCCAAGTCCTCTCCTCCGGCCCGTATCCTCTCCAATGGACCAGGTACTGGAGGGAGCCCTGGATCATCCTACTGTCCATAATCTTGGCCACCTCGAATTCCACCCCCTCAGGGGTGAGAACGGGAACAGGAGGTTTCCTCGAGGGGGACCAGGACGGGGAGCAGCGTTTAAGGAGGGAGGCATGGAAGACGTCATGTATGCGAAAGGATGGGGGCAGTTCCAGACGGAAGGATACAGGGTTGAGGACTTCAATGATCTTATAAGGTCCAATAAATCGGGGAGCAAACTTCCTGGACGGGACCTTAAGGCGCAAGTTCCTGGACGACAACCAGACCAGATCCCAGACGACAAACCGGGGGTTAGCAGAACGTCTACTATCAGCCTGAATCTTTTGTACGCTCTGGGACGCCTCTAGGTTCTTCTGAACCTGGGCCCAGACTGTGCACAGTTCCCGATGAACGTCCTCTACCTCTGGATTATTGGAACAACCAGGAGAAACGGAGGAGAACCTTGGGTTAAACCCGAAATTACAGAAAAACGGGGAGACCCCTGACGAGTTACTGACCCGGTTATTCAGGGAAAATTCAGCGAGGGGAAGGAATGAGACCCAATCAAATTGACAGTCATAGATGAAACACCTTAAATATTGTTCGAGGGATTGGTTAGTCCTTTCCGTTTGGCCATTAGTTTCGGGATGGAAGGTGGAGGAGAAGGACAGATCAATCTCCAACTTTTTACAAAAAGCTCTCCAAAATAGGGAAACAAATTGTACCCCTCTGTCAGAAACGATATTGACTGGGGCCCCATGGAGACGCAGAATGTGTTTAACAAACAAAGAAGCTAACGTCTTGGCGTTAGGTAGTTTCTTAAGGGGCACAAAGTGGCACATCTTGCTGAAGCGGTCTGCTACCACCCACACCACCGACTTGCCCTGAGATGGAGGCAAATCTGTGATAAAATCCATGGAGATATGGGTCCAAGGTCTCTGGGGAATGGGCAAGGAACGTAGTAAGCCCGCAGGTCGGGACCTAGGGGTCTTGGACCTAGCACAAACCTCACAAGCGGCGACGTAAGCCCTAACGTCTTTAGGCAACCCAGGCCACCAATAGTTTCTGGTAATGAGGTGTTTGGTACCCAAGATGCCAGGATGACCAGATAGTGCAGAGTCATGGTTTTGCCTGAGTACCCTTAGCCGGTATTGCAGGGGGACAAACAGTTTGTCCCCAGGGAGGTTCCCGGGAGCTGAACCTTGATCAGCCGCGATGTCAGAAGCTAAATCAGAATCAGTGGCAGAAACGATTATACCAGGGGGTAAAATACAAGCAGGATCCTTCTCGGAAGGAGGATTGGCCATGAAACTACGTGACAGTGCATCAGCCTTAATATTTTTGGACCCAGCCCTATAGGTAACCAAGAAATTAAATCTGGTAAAGAATAGTGCCCAACGAGCTTGTCTAGGATTAAGCCTCCGGGCAGATTCTAGGAAAACCAGATTCTTGCGGTCAGTAAGGACCGTTACCTGGTGTCTGGCCCCCTCCAGGAAGTGACGCCACTCTTCAAAAGCCCATTTAATGGCTAAAAGTTCGCGGTTGCCAATATCATAGTTACTCTCCGTGGGCGAAAACTTCCTAGAGAAGTAAGCACAAGGGCGGAGATGGGTGAGGGAGCTGGTACCCTGGGACAAGACGGCCCCCACTCCCACCTCGGATGCGTCAACCTCCACAATAAATGGCTCCCTTTGGTTGGGCTGAACCAGCACGGGGGCCGAGATAAAGCACTTCTTGAGGGTCTCAAAAGCCTGGACGGCCTCAGGGGGCCAATGGAGGACATCAGCACCCTTGCGAGTAAGGTCCGTAAGAGGCTTAGCGACGACCGAGAAGTTGGCAATAAATCTCCTGTAATAGTTAGCGAACCCCAAAAAACACTGTAGCGCCTTCAGGGAGGCAGGTTGGACCCATTCCGCCACAGCCTGAACCTTGGCAGGGTCCATGCGGAATTCATGAGGAGTGAGGATTTGACCTAAAAATGGTATCTCCTGTACCCCAAACACACATTTTTCGGTCTTCGCAAACAGATTATTTTCCCGGAGGACCTGGAGGACCTTCCTGACATGCTCCACGTGGGAGGACCAGTCCTTGGAAAACACCAGTATGTCATCAATGTACACTACAAGAAAATTACCCAGGTAATCTCTCAGAATTTCATTAATAAAATTCTGGAAGACGGCAGGGGCATTACACAACCCAAAGGGCATGACCAGGTATTCGAAATGACCTTCGGGTGTGTTGAACGCAGTTTTCCACTCATCCCCCTCTTTGATGCGGATAAGGTTATATGCCCCCCGTAGATCGAACTTAGAAAACCATTGGGCCCCCTGAACCTGATTAAAAAGATCCGGAATTAAAGGAAGGGGATACTGGTTCCTTACGGTGACCTTATTCAGGTTCCGATAATCAATGCACGGCCTAAGACCACCATCCTTCTTCCCCACGAAGAAGAAGCCAGCACCTACAGGAGAAGTCGAGGGGCGAATGAAACCCTTGGCCAGGCATTCTTGGATATACTCCCTCATAGCTTCACGTTCAGGACATGAAAGATTAAATATCCTACCCTTAGGAAGCTTGGCACCAGGCACCAAATCGATGGCGCAATCGTAATCTCTATGAGGGGGCAACATCTCGGAGGCCTCCTTAGAAAACACATCAGCGAAGTCCTGAACAAACTCAGGAAGCGTGTTTACCTCCTCCCGGGGAGAAATAGAGTTAACCGAAAGACATGACATCAGGCATTCACTACCCCATTTGGTGAGATCCCCAGTATTCCAATCAAACGTGGGATTATGCAGCTGCAACCAGGGAAGACCTAATACCAAATCGGACGATAATCCCTGCATCACCAGTACAGAGCACAGCTCCAAATGCATGGAGCCAACAAGGAGTTCAAAAACAGGAGTATGCTGAGTAAAATAACCATTAGCAAGAGGAGTGGAGTCGATACCCACTACCGGGATAGGATAAGGCAAATCAATAAAAGGCATTTTTAGAGACATAGCAAATTCCACAGACATGATATTAGCAGATGAGCCAGAATCCACGAAGGCACTGCCAGTGGCAGACCGGCCAGCAAACGAGACCTGAAAGGGAAGAAAAATTTTATTGCGTTTCATATTAACGGGAAATACCTGTGCGCCCAAGTGACCTCCCCGATGATCACTTAGGCGCGGAAGTTTTCCGGCTGTTTATTCTTGCGCCTGGGACAGGTGTTCAGTAGATGCTTGTCATCCCCACAATAGAAGCAGAGACCATTCTTCCTGCGAAACTCTCTACGTTGTCGAGGGGACATGGAGGCCCCGAGTTGCATAGGTACCTCCGAGTCCTCCGTGGAAGAGCGAGGAGACGGGACCTCGGGGGGAATCGCAGGGAAGTCAGAGGGGAACACATTGAAACGTTCAAGCTGACGTTCCCTGAGACGTCGGTCAAGTCGTACTGCTAGGGCCATAACCTGGTCTAGGGAGTCAGAAGAGGGGTAGCTAACCAGCAGATCCTTCAGGGCGTCAGATAATCCTAACCTAAACTGGCACCTTAGGGCCGGGTCGTTCCACCGAGAAGCTACGCACCACTTTCTAAAATCAGAACAGTATTCCTCAACAGGTCTCCTACCCTGACGTAAGGTCACCAGCTGACTCTCGGCTAAGGCAGTCCTGTCAGTCTCGTCGTAAATGAGTCCGAGGGCAGAGAAAAAACGATCAACGGAGGAAAGTTCAGGGGCGTCAGGAGCCAAGGAGAAGGCCCACTCTTGGGGCCCTTCCTGGAGTCGGGATATAATGATACCCACCCGCTGGTTCTCGGAACCTTAGGAGTGAGGTTTTAGGCGGAAATAAAGTCTGCAACTCTCCCGGAAGGAGAGAAAAGTCTTACGGTCCCCTGAGAACCGGTCAGGTAACTTGAGGTCGGGTTCTAGAGGTGAGGTGAGCGGTACTACTAAGGCAGGTGGACCTGTAGGGAGAGGCCCTGCATCTGCTGGGTCAGGGTCTCAAGGGGGTCCATGATAGCGTCAGCGTAGGAGAAATGGTAGACTAGGTATGGGCTTGTTATTATGTAATGGCAGGAAGGAGGTGAAGGGAACAAGTGAGCCCTAATCTACACACCGCCCTGTCCCTGCCTACTTGCAACGACCCGCCCTAGGCGACGGGGTACAACTTGGCGGCGGTCCCTACGCTGTCTAAGTGCAAGGGAGTACAAACAGGGAACACGCAAGGGAAGGGGCAGTAGCCCACGGAACGCCGCGAGGAAACGGAGCGGTGAATGAGTCAGTCAGCATCAGGATGTAGTGGAGTATACCAACGAGAGCACGGAGCAGGAAGCAAGCCAGGGGCAAAGCGAAGCAGGATAAGCGGAACTGAAGCAAGGCAGAAGCACGGCAGAAGCACGGCAGAAGCAGGCTGGAGCAAGGCAGCAGTGGGCCAGGAATCCAAGAAGAATAACAAGCACTGAGGAAGAGAACACGGCAGGTATAAATGGACAGGGGGCGGAGCTAACTCCGACTGACCAGGCCGCGTAAGGCTCTCCCACTCCTGAGCCTGCCACCCTGGTTGGTGAGAGCAGGTGTCAGTCTAAGAGGTCTGGCCTCAGGTGTCGACTGATTAATCCCGGGAGTATACACAGACGTAGTACCCGGCAGATCCTTTACACCAATACTAGGCGTTTTTGGCTTCTGGGGACACAGACGCACGACATGGCCAGCGAGGCTGCAATATAGGCAGAGTCCAGAGGTGCGCCTGCGCTGTTTCTCCTGGACTGACAGTTTAAGCAGGTCCACCTGCATAAGGACATCGGGTGGAGCAGTAGAAGAAGGCAAGAATGGTTGTTGGAAGTTGGGCGCCAATCTAGTAAGCCGTCTCTCTTATCTTTCCTTGAGCCTTATGTCCACTCGAGTAGCAAGTAGAATCAGGTTGTCCAAGATAGATGGTAGATCCCGAGCAGCAAGTTCATCCTTGATCTCGGGTGAAAGGCCATGCCAGAAGGAAGCTACCAACCCCTCGTTGTTCCAGGACAGTTCTCCTGCCAGGGTCCAGAACTGGATGGTGAACTCGCCCACGGAGGCGTCCCCTGGCAAAGGTTCAGCATGGCAGTGGCTGCCGACGAGACCTGTCCAGGCTCCTCGAACACCATACGGAATAACCGCACGAACCCCTGGAAGTCTTGGGTCTCAGGTCCCTTTCGTTCTCAGATTGGGTTCACCCACACCGGGGCCTTACCGGCAAGTAAGGAGATAATGAAGGCAATCCTGGCTACGTCTGAAGGAAATGCTCTGGCGTGCAGGGTGTAGTGGATATGACTGGTTAAGAAATCCCCTGCACGCGCTTGCATCTCCATGGAAACAAGGTGGCAGTGAGAACCGAGGATCAGAACCGGAGCTGCCAGGAGTTGTAGCAGGAGGGTCAATCGCAAGAGCTTGAATAGGAGCAGAGACGGAAGCAGCTAGCGCCCCAAGCTGCTGTGCCATGGAATCTACTGCCACAAGAAGTTGATCCTGTCGTGCTCGCAGATCCTGCAGGTCCGCATGCATGGCTTGAGAGGGTGACAGACCTTTGAATTGACCAGCGGGGTCCATGGCCTGTGCGTACTGTCACGATGCGGGGTGTGGACCCACTGGGCCATACCGCATAGCAGAAAGGCAGCTGGCCAACCAGGTACAATACAATGTCTATAGTTCAGAAAGGGTACCTGTGGCAATGTAGACAGTAGCGGTGATTCATGCTTAAGATGAGGCTTCGGCAGATGGCAGACACCCGGTGGGTGTAACACAGTAGATGCAGCGGAAGACACAACTTGACTTAGACTCTAGACGGCACAGAGGCACGGAGGCAGAGGATATAGGTTACAGGCAGCAGGAACGGGTAACACTGGGAACTGGAAAAAACTAGGAGACCATTTGCAAGACAAACTAAGGTAACACAACAATGCTCAGGCAATGATCAAGAGGGCAGAGCCCTTTTTATAGTCCAGCAGCATTCTGGGCTGATTGCAGATTCACTGCAACTGGACGTGTACGGGCGTGCGCAACCTGCGGGAGACTGTCACTGAACCAGGAAGTGAGTGCCGGCGTCTCTCAGGAGGGAGATGCCGCCGAGAACTTACACGCCCATGGCCGGGGCCGTCAGAGGGTAAATCAGAACGACGGTCTGCAGCCATAGACGTTACAGTTAGGTGTGTGTTTCTTACCTCGTAAAAAGATGGCACCAGGATGCACTATGGGAAGAAGGAAAGCTGGCGGAGGGAGTGTTATGCACTGCTGGTAATTCTTGGGTCCTGGAATTCAGGTAAATGTTACTTTTAAATGTATCACCTACCTGAATATTGTTGCAGTCCAAGTGCACATTTTTATTTCAATGGTATTCCCGTTGCAATGAACATTTTCAGCAGAATAATACCACACAGCAAAAATTGTTCCGGAATGGTTTGAGGAACATGACAAAGAGTTTAAGGTTTTAAATTGGCCTTCAAATTCCCCAGATCTCAATCTGATCGAGCTTCTTTCGAATGTCTTTGAAAAACAAGTCCAATCCATGGAGGTCCCACCATTTAATTTATATGACTTAAAGGATCTACAGTTAACCTCTAGGTGCCAGATACCACTGAACACCTTCAGAGGTTTTGTTGAGTCCATGCCTCGATAGGTCAGAGCTATTTAA
Organism: Rhinoderma darwinii; assembly: GCF_050947455.1. Taxonomy (NCBI): domain Eukaryota; kingdom Metazoa; phylum Chordata; class Amphibia; order Anura; family Rhinodermatidae; genus Rhinoderma; species Rhinoderma darwinii. The sequence goes on along the minus strand of NC_134688.1, from coordinate 252,198,327 downwards.
GTGGGACATGGGAGCAGTGGCGTAACTACCGCCGTAGCAGCAGTAGCGGTTGCTACGGGGCCCGCGGCATGAGGGGGCCCGTGTCGCCCGCCGGCACGGGCCCCCACCATGGCCGGAGGCTCCGCTAGCAGCCGCTATGGCTGCTACAGCGGGACGCCACTGAACACTACTGCAGAGCAGGGAGGTATCTCCCCGCTCTGCCATTAACTGGTTCCCGACCGCTGGCTGTATTTTTACGGCCAACGGTCAGGGTCCTTAAAACCCGAGCCATAGACTTTCTACGGCTCGGGTTTTAACTTGCTGCCCGCGCGATCGGGCAGCTGAATGTCGGGTCTCCGGCTGTCAGTGACTGCCGGGGACCCTGAGGAGAGGATAGAAGCAGCTTTCACTGCTTCTGTCTTCTCTGATCACTTGTACACAGCGCTGAATGCGCGCTGTGTATAGGAATAGAGACAGCAGCAGCGCCGCTGTCTCTATTCCTCCCGGTGATCATGTGACTGGTCACATGATCGCCGGGTGCCGTTAGTGGCAGACTGTTGCTGGGTCTTACTAGACCCAGCACAGCCCTATTAGTGACAATCGTCACTATGAGAGGGCTGATTTCCCCTGTAACTGGGGCTGCTGTGCAGCTCCAGTTACAGTGGAAAAACAATGTGTAAAAGAAAGAAAAAAAATATATAAAGTTCCCCAAAGGTCTTCTTTGACCTTTGGGGGACAGACCAGAGTAATAAAAAAATAATAAAGTCAAGTGCAAAAAAAAATGTAAATAATAAATACACATAAAATACCCACGCCCAAAAAAAAAAACGTTCCCCCCGCCAAACATTGTTGTAACGCAAGCGCTGACCCAATTACCCTAATATAGACATGTAATATATTAAAATTTACGGTAGACAATGACGATCACAAATAAAAGGTCTATTTTAGGGTAAAACTATGTTATTACCCAAAAAAATAGCTGAAACGTAAAAAAGCTTATTTTTTTACTATTTTCAAACTTTATGAATAAAAATTCTAAAATAGCAAAAAAGGTGCGTATAAAAACGATAAAAAATGAAACCTGCATTGTCTACGGAAAAAACATTGCAAAAATCACGTCGTTAGCCCAAGAAATAAAAAAGTTATAGCCATTTAACTAACACGTGCTATAAATGGCTAAACGGTGTCTGGTCCTGAAGGCGCAAAATAGAGCAAAAGACATGTATCCCCTATCCACAGGACATGTATCCCACTCTCCTTAGGACATGTATCCCCTCTCCCCAGACGATAAAGCTGCCGCCAACAGCTTGTGTTCTTCCAGGAATGGTTGCAGGGTGTTTGTTCTCTAATGTTTTTCGCCTGACACGACAACAGCCAGCCGTTCGATGAAGCAGAGAACGTGACTCATTGGAGAAGGCAACTATTTGCCAATCATTAGTGCTCCAATTTCGATACTGCCTTGCAAATTGAAGACTTTTTTCCAATGCACCTTTGTTAGCATAGGAGCAGTGACCATCCGTCTGCTTTGGAGTCCAATAGGCAGTAGGGTTCGCTGAACTGTTGTTTAAGTGAAAAAATTTAATTAGTGATTGTGCAACTCATAATGTTGCCTGTTGGTCATGTGACATATAACATAAAAGTACCATCAAGTCTAATAAATTTCCATCAGATAGATGGACACATTAATAGCTAACAAGTGCATAAACATACATTGGTGGTGTGTTGTATATACATCAAGAATATAAATATTGAAGTGGGAGGGGGGGATGCTACTAACCTCTGGACGACACTATTGATAATTGAATACCAAGGGAATAAATATTTAATAACTTCACCTAGGGGAATAATTGACACAATACATGTCATAACTTGGATGAAATGGATGAAACATATTGAAATCAGAGAATCTGGCTGTAATACAGTAACACCAAAGAAAACCTGTTAATAATGCAATAGCGGATAAATCCATATATCCAGGTGGAAATTACAAAAACCATGTACGACATTCAAGTCCAGTGTGAAAGGATACAACCCGTCGTAGGGACCCAATGTCATGGGGAACTCAGCTGGGGGTATAAAAGGTCGGGAGACAAGTCCCCTACTGTTACATAAGTAAACTACCCCCTACCCAGTATCCCAAATTACAACAGGTGATTGTCCCTACCGGGCCTATTTTAGCCTCTTTTGATGTTGTTAGCCTGTACACATCGATTGAACACCAGAGGGGCCTTGATACAGTAGATCAATGTTAACAGAACAGTACCTTTTCAGATAAGTGTAGATTATGTTTACTCTCTCTCCTCAGCATTATCTTACATTTCATTTACTTTTCAAGATACATTCTACATACAACAACAGGGCACTGCTATGGGCTCGAATATAGCACCCATGTATGCCAACATTTATATGGCTCTGCTTGAAACAGTACACATCTACCCATCATTACACTTCCAGCAGGTTTTAAAATGGTGGCGATATATTGACGATGTTTTTCTTATTTGGTCAGGCTCAAAGGAAGATTTATTTTCATTTCATAATTTTCTCAACACCATTGATCCTAGTGTTAAATTTACACTGGTACACGCCTGTGCATCTGTAGTGTTTTTGAACACCATGGTTTCTATATTGGAGGATCGCCTGTCCACAGATTTATTTGTCAAAGACATGGATGTCAATAACCTACTCAGGTTTGACAGTAGTCACCCAGGAGGTATGGTTCATTCCTTACTCTACAGCCAGCTCTTCAGGGTCAAAAGGATTGTCGCTGACAAACCAACCACCACATTGAGACTTAAAGAATATGGGCAAGAAATTTAGGCAGAGGGGTTACCCCAAATCGATCATAGATGCTAATATGGATAGGGCCACTGAGGTCTCTAGAGAGACACTTCTTTCCAATACTTTAGCAAACTATGTAGGAACTGGTAAGGTGAACAGGGTCCCCTTCGTGTCGACCTACCGAACAGAGCGATCATATAGCCAAAATCATCAGGAGACATTGGCCCATCCTTAACAGTAGTCTGAGACATGTCCCTGATTTTGAGATACCCCCACTTTTCTCCTATCGACGCTCGCCCAATCTTAAGGACAAACTGGTTACAGCAACTATTGAACCGTCTAAACAGACAGGACAGCGCTACCGGGCCACGCGCAAGATGGGCTGTTACCCTTGCCTGTCTTGCATCAATTGCAACTCCATGATTTAAGGCCCAGTTTTCAACCATCCCATTACCGACAGGGAAACTAAAATTAAACATTATTTAAACTGTAATTCGTCCTTTGTAATCTATCTTTTTGAATGTCCATGTTAGCTTTGGTACATTGGAGAAACCACATTAGAACTTAAAGAGAAGGTGTCATGATTTTTTTATTTTATTATTATATTGCTTTTAATATGATATTAATATAAATTTTATTTATTTGTGTTCTCATGTTCTACTTTTTACTGTGTTCTTACTTTTACTTCTCTATGGGGGCTGCCACTTTTTTTTCATCTCTGTGTGTGGCGATTAACGACACATACAGAGATGCTATACGGCACATACAACCCCATAGAGAATGCAAACGGGAGCCGTTCCATTCTCATAAGCTTGCGCTGTATGTGTGGGAATGGCGCATGCGCCGCTCCCACACAGATCAAAACGAAGCTCGTTCGTAGAGCGAAATCCGGCGACATTTTCAGTAAGATGACGACTTCCGGCCGCCGCTTCTGGCCATATGTTCAACGAAGCGAAGGCGCAAGGAAGAGGAGCGTAGACCAACGGAGGCAGGAGCAGGTAATTTATGTTCGTGTATGATGTGTGTATTATGTTCGTGTATGATGTGTGTATTATGTGCGTGTATGTTCGTGTGATACGGTCTGCTGAGCCCTTATCTAATCCTCCTAGCACTGTGCAGTCGCTCAGAAAATGGCGGCACACAGTGTAGGAGGTTTGACGACATTCAAACCCCTCCTTCTCCTGGCAATAGCCAGAAGAAGGGAGGGGGGATTGTGTGAGGACACTAGAGGAGAGTGTGTCCACCCCAAATTTGCAGCATAAATCAATGAGGTTGCTTTACCACAGTGACCATGCTGCAATTTTGGGAACTGCTCCCTCTAGTGACCAGCACATGGAAATGCTATAAATTAGAATCTAATTTATAATATTTCCTGACTTGTGAAAAAATTAAAACAATGTGTAATCACTTAAATACTAATTAACTGAAAAAAAATTAATAATTTCTAGCGACACATTCCCTTTAAAGTACGTCTAAACAATCACCGGTTTACAATTAGGAACAAAAGACTAGATCTACCTGTCTCCAAACATTTCACTGACCTTGGACACACTGACAAGCAGCTAAGGTTTAGGATAATTGATCATATTCTACCGCTGAAACGAGGTGGTGATAGAGTGGCATCACTCAAAAAAAGAGAGCTCGAGTGGATATTTAGGCTCAATACACTTAGACCTTATGGACTTAAAGAGACTCTGTCACCACATTATAAGTGCCCTGTCTCCTATATAAGGAGATCGGCGCTGTAATGTAGGTGACAGTAATGGTTTTTATTTTAAAAAACGATCTTTTTTCACAACGTTAGGAGCGATTTTGGTTTATGCTAATGAGCTTTCTTAATGCCCAAGTGGGCGTACTTTTACTTTCGACCAAGTGGGCGTTGTACAGAGGAGTGCATGATGCTGACCAATCGGCATCATGCACTCCTCTCCATTCATTTACACTGCACTAGCGATATAGTTATATCACTATGTGCAGCTACATACACAAGCCCTAACATTACTACAGTGTCCTGATAATGAATACACATGAAATCCAGCCTGGACGTCATGTGTACTCAGAATCCTGACACTTCTAAATCTTTTTTTGTGAGATTCCGGCAAGTGAAACCAAATCTCGTTTAGCTCCGTGATCTCGCGAGATTTCGTATCCGTTGCTGGAATCTCACAAAAAAGAGTCAGAAGTGTCAGGATTCTGAGTACACATGACGTCCAGGCTGGATGGTCATGTGTGTTCATTATCAGGACACTGTAGTAATGTTAGGGCTTGTGTATGTAGCTGCACATAGTGATATAACTATATCGCTAGTGCAGTGTAAATGAATGGAGAGGAGTGCATAATGCCGATTGGTCAGCGTCATGCACTCCTCTGTACAACGCCCACTTGGTCGAAAGTAAAAGTACGCCCACTTGGGCATTAAGAAAGCTCATTAGCATAAACCAAAATCGCTCCTAACGTTGTGAAAAAAGATCGCTTTTTTAAATAAAAAGTATTACTGTCACCTACATTACAGCGCCCATCTCCTTATGTAGGAGACAGGGCACTTATAATGTGATGACAGAGTCTCTTTAATGTAGATTTTAAAGGGGTTTTCCCACAAGAGACATTTATGACATATCCACAGAATGTCATATAGATGCAGGTCCCAGCTCTGGGACCTGAACCTATCTCCACAACTGGGCCCCCTAAACCCTGTTAAGCCTCTGTGTTGCAGCTGAATGAGGTGAATTTCAACCATGAAAAAAGGTTTTATGTTCGTGAGTTACGTAAACAGCGTAGCTAGCTGAGCTATGCTGTTTCCGAAAGTCTCATTGAACTGAATGGTACTTATGGAAACAGCTTAGCTCGCATGCTACGCTGCTTCAGTAACTGCCATTCACTACTATGAGTTACGGAAACAGCGTAGCTCAGCGAGCTACGCTGTTTACGTAACTCATGACCATATAACCAGGAAGTGGCCGGGTGTCTGCGAGATCAGACAAAACTAGAACGGGATTTAAGGTGCCCCATTCTAAAGATAGTTGCAGATCCCAGAGTTGGGGCCAGCATCTATCTGGCATCTATGACAAATCCTGTGGATATGTCAAAATGTCAGTCGTGGGAAAACCCCTTTATATTAGGTGGAACAGGCCTGGGATGAGCGACCCTCTGGTCTATTGCAGTATGCCCTCTTTCTCCCCCTCTGTATTAGCTTGACAAGTACTGACATTTATATGTTTTTAATTTCATTTTATGCTTTGTTCCTAGTGACTTAGGATCTCCACTCAAAATATTGGAGGATGAATTCTCACCTGTTTTGGACACGGAGCTTTTCAGTATACTTTGGTTTTGATCCTTCTTTCGGTTTGGCTACTGTACTTATCTATTGTTTTTTAACATTACACCAAGATCATGTATCATTGCCCTCTTATTCTTGATACTATGTTCTCCTCAATAGAACCAAATCGAAACAATATGGGAGCATGACAACCATAGATAAAAAATATAATATACTTTATTTAAAGGAACAGTGTCATCACAAATTTTTTTTTAATATGTTAAAGATGTTAGTGCTTTATTAAAAACGTTTGGATTAATCTGTGTTTGTGTGTTACTTTTTCTTATTTTTACACTTTTTCTTCCCTATGGGGGCTGCCATTTTTTTTTCCATTTCTGTATGTGTCGATTAACAACACATACAGACATGGAATACGGCAGCCACAGTCCCATAGGGACTGCGAACGGGTCCCGTCCCATCCACTTCTGTGTACGCCGTCTGTGTGGGAACTGCGCATGCGCCGCTCCCACACAGTCCAATTTGAAATGCGCGCCGTCCGACGCCATTTTCCTGTGGACCGGAAGTCGCGGCCGGACAGTAATATTACTACTTCCGGTCGCGGCTTCCGGACTTGTGCACATGGAGCAGCGGCAGCAGACGGAGCGGATGGGCCGGAGGGAGCCGCGGCGGCAGGAGCAGGTAAGAGATTTCTATGTATGTTCGTGTTTGTGTGTGTTTACTACTGTATGTAAACCTACTACACTATGTGTTAGCTCAAAAAATGGCGACACACAGTGTAGGAGGTTAGACCGTTCAATCCCCTCGTTTATCCCGGCACTAGCCAGGATAAAGGAGGGGGGGATTCTCAGAGCTCACTAGAGCGAGTGCTTTTTTCCAAATTTTGCAGCAAAAAGCAATGTGGTTGCTTTACCACATGCAATGCTGCAATTTTGGGAATAGCTCCATCTAGTGACCAGCACTGGGAAATATTATAAATTAGAATCTAATTTATAATATTTCCTGACTCGTGAAAAAAATAAAAAAAATTTGAACAATGTTTAATCACCTATACACTAAATGTTTAATAAAAAAAATAAAAAACATGTTTTGCTGGCAACACATTCCCTTTAACAAAAGAAGAGACATACAATGAGTTAAAAAATATGCGATCAACAAAATATACATACAACCTTCAATGTAATCAATGATGACTGCCTATTGCTCATAATGGATAAATGTTAAATATTGACAGAACATGTTTACAATGGTGTATCATTAACCCCTTCCCGTCGCAGCCATTTTTCAGATCTTAATTTTAGTTTTTTCCTCCCCACCTTCCAAAAGCCATAACTTTTTTATTTTTCCGTCTATATAGTCCCATGAGGGCTTGATTTTTGCGGGACAAGTTGTAGTTTTTCGTAGCACCATTTATTGTGCCATATAATGTACTAGTAAACGGGAAAAAAAATATTTGTGGGGTAGAAAATGAAAAAACAGTGATTCCTCCATGGTTTTTTGCACTTTGTTTTTACGAAATTCACTGTGCAATTAAAACAACATGTTAAATTTATTCTGTGGGTCAATACGATTACGGTGATAATAAATATATATAGTTTTTTCTATATTTTACTACTTTTACAAGTTAAAACCTAAGTGTAAAAAATAAAATTTATTTTGTGTCGCCAAATTCTGAGAGCCATAACTGTTTTATTTTTCTACGTCGATTAAGCGGTATGGGGCTTATTTTTTGCGGGATAAGCTGTCATTTTTAATTATACCATTTTGGTGTACATGCGACGTTTTGATCACTTTTTATTTCATTTTTTTGTGGGAGATTAGGTGACCAAAAATAGAGACTCTGGCGTTTACATTTATTTTTTTTACGGCGTTCACCGTGCGGGTTAAATAATTATATAGTTCAGACTTTTACGGATGCGGCGATACCAATTATGTTTATTTTTATTTTTTTTACTATGCTCTAGGGGGAAAATGGGAAAAGGGGGGTTTTTTGAACTTTTAATATTTTTATTTTTTTGACATAAAAATAACAACTTTATTTTACAAATTTTTACTTTTTTTTATTTGTCCCCTAGGGGACTTCAATCAGCGATCCTTAGATCGCTTACACTATATACTGCAATACTAATGTATTGCAGTATATCGTGATTCTGACAGGCTTCTATTAAGCCGTGCCGGAGGCAGGGCTTAATAGGAGAACAAAGATGACAGACCTTGGGGCCTTTATTAGGCCCCCAGGCAGCCATAGCAACCATCGCCACCCCACGATTGCATTGCGGGGGGCGCGATGAGCTGTTAGAGGGTGTCGTCCCCCTCTTTCTAACGAGTTAAATGTGCTCATTACCCTGAAGTGTCGGCTGTTACATACTCCGTGAGCCCGTTCCATATTTCCCCTACCCGACTTTGGCGTATGCATAAGTCAAATGTCAGGAAGGGGTTAAAGAAAAATGCACCAAAATACGCAGCATAAAACCGCACCTATTTCCGTATCAAAGTGCAAATTCCGCACCTAAAAACACATTAAAAAAACGCACCATTAGGTGTGGTTTTAGATGCAGAATTTTGTGCATACATCTGCGGTTTTGGTGCGGATTTTCCGCATTAAATTATGCAACTTGTGAATGTAGCCTAATGCTGGGTTCCCACATAGCGTAAAAGCTGACGAATTTCCACTACGGAATTCTGTGTGGAAATTCCAAATCATTTACAGTAGAAGTAAAGTTAATCTCATGCCCACACTGTGGGAAAAAACGCACAAAAGTCATGTGGAAAGCGTTCAAGCGTTTCAATTCCGCAGCATGTGAATTTATGCCGCGTGTTCTTTGCGGAGATGCTGCGTGTTTGGCCCATAGACTTCAACGGGGAGCAGAAATTCCACAACAGATTTATGTTGTTGCGGTTTTTAGTGTTTACGAAGCGGAAACGCAGCAAAAACGCTGGAAATCCTCAGGCGCACATATACTTCGCCATAACCAATGTTTAACACTAAATCCGCAAGTAAAACCCCGATTTACCAGCGTTTTTCTGGAGTTTCTGCTGCAGAAATACCCTAAGGGCCTGTTCATAGGAGGCCAAGTTCACACTAGCGTTTCTATACGTTTACCTCTCTTCCATCAGAGGAAGAGAGGATCAATACATTAAACGGAAAGCAACGGTTCCAATTAGAATACCATTGATATCAGTATCAGGTATCGGTTGCTTTCTGTTTGTCTCCGTTCGCTAGGTTTCCGTTTTTTTGAACGGAAGCAAAAGTGCAGTCTGCAGAACTTTTGTTTCCGTTTAAAAAAAACTAGTGAACGGAGACAAACAGAAAGCAACTGACACAAAAGAATCACCATTGAAATCAATAGTAATTCTAACGGAACCGTTGCTTTCCGTTTAATGTATCGATCCTCTCTTCCTCTGACGGAAGAGAGGTAAACTTAGGGGGAGTTCACACTAAGTTTTTTGACGCGGAAACCGCGTCAGAAAACGCGCCAAAAAACGGCCGAAAATGCCTCCCATTGATTTCAATGGGAGGCGGAGGCGTTTTTTCCCCGCGAGCGGAAAAACCGTCTCGCGGGAAAAAGAAGGGACATGCCCTATCTTCGGGCGTTTACGCCTCTGACCTCCCATTGACATCAATGGGAGGCAGAGAAAGCGTATTCTGCTGTGTTTTTTGCCCGCGGCGCTCAATGGCAGCGGGCGAAAAACGCTGCGAAAATCGGCGTGCAGGCAGAGCAAAATCTGCCTCAAAATTCCAAACGGAATTTTGAGGAAGATTTTCCGTCTGCAAAAAACTCTGTGTGAACCCACCCTTATAGTAAGGCCATATTCACACGGACGTGTCCGTTTGGAAGCACGCGCAAAAAACACTGCGTTTTGTGCGAGCAAAAGGTCTGTGTGGCATCAGCATATGGTGCGTGGCTGCGTGATTTTTGCGCAGCCGGCATCATTATGACATTCTTGTTTTATGTTGACAAACAGAAAAGCACGTGGTGCATCACGCGCGGCACCTGGAAGTGCTTCCGTGTGCCGTGCGCAATTTGCACGAACCCATTGACTTAAATGGGTGCGTGCTGCGCGAAACACGGGCAAGTATAGGACATGTCGTGAGTTTTATGCATGCGCTGCGTGAAATTCACTGACAGTCTAAACGGCCCCATTCACTAACATAGGTCCATGCGACGCGCGTGAAAATCACGCACTTAGCACGGACGTATAACACGTTCATGTGAATAAGGCCTAACGGTAGTGTGAAAGAAGCCAGATGTCTATATATCCTTTTTAAGGCCTTATTCACACGAACGTGTATTACGTCCGTGCTACGCACATGGAAATCACACGCGTCGCACAGACTTATCTAAGTCAATGGGGCCGTTCTGACAGGTCGTGATTTTCACGCAGCGTGTCCACTGAGTAAAACTCACGACATGTCCTATACTTGCCTGTGTTTCACGTAGCACACACCCATTGAAGTCAATGGGTGCGTGCAAATTGCGCACTGCACACGGAAGCACTCCCGGGTGACGCGCGTGATTCGCGCTACAGTTGTTAAAGAAGTGAAGGGAAACATAAAAGCCCCTCCTTCTTTACTGTGTCGTAACATAAAAACAGTGTCATAATGATGCCGGCTGCGCGAAAATCACGCAGCCACGCACAATATACAGATGCCACACTGAACTTTTGCGCGCGCAAAACGCACACGCTCACGTGAATCCGGCCTAATAGTGTGATTTTTGTTTTTTCAAATGAATCCATTAATGGATCCATGGGTTTTTAATGTCATGGTTAAAAGTGTTTTGTTTGTCTCCATTTGACAAGTTTATTTTAGGATCCATTTGTTCAACAGGACAGACATCAGACAAATGGAGAATCATTTTTCTTTTGAACAACAGGATCTCAACAAATCCGTTTTTTGTACAACGCAAATTTATGGCAACAGGATAGGCATCCTGTTTGACATCCGTTTTTTTTTTTCAATAAACCTGCAATCGTTTAGATACGGACACAAACAGATACAACAGATCCATCAAAAAAAGAAACTATTGTTCTTAAAAAGTTTTCTGTTTAAAAAAATAAATAAAAAAAAGGATGTTTCAATAGGATGAAAAAATGTGGCGTAAACCTATTCTAAGGGCCTGTTCACATCAGCGTTGGCTTTCCTTTGAGGGGTTCCGTTGGGAGAACCCCTCAACGGAAAGGCAAACGGAAACCTTAGCTTCCGTTTGCATCACCATTGATCTCAATGGTGACGGAAACGTTGCTAAAGGTTTCCGTTTGTCACCGCTGTGACAGGGTTCCGTTGTTTTGACTGAATCAATAGCGCAGTCTGAGCTTTCCGTCGGAAGGGGGCCCTGACTGACACAAACGGAAACCAGAGGTAGATTTCAATGGTGAAGGATCCGATGCCAATGGTTTCCATTTATCTCCGTTGTGCAAGGGTTCCGTCGTTTTGATGGAATCGGAGGTATCGATTCCGTCAAAACGGCGGAAACCTTGAAGAACGGAGATAAATGGAAACCATTGGCGCCGGATCCGTCACCATTGAAATCAATGGTGATGGAAACCTATGGTTTCCGTTTGTGTCAGTCCAGGCTTCATTCCGACGGAAAGCTCAGACTGCGCTATTGATTCAGTCAAAACAACGGAGCCCTGACCCAGATGTGAACGACGCCTTAGGTGCTTAGGAATTGAAAATAAAAAATCTCTTTCACTCTTTGTAGACAAACTGAATTTGTTGTTATCAGTTGCTCATGTGTTCGATGATAACCAGGTCGTGTCCTAGCTGCGAGACAAAGGGCGGGAGTTTAATCTCGCGATAAATTCATAGTACTCTGCAGCAGGAGGGATAAAAGGGCACACGAATAACTACCAAAAGACAACCTAACTTAACTTCAGACGGCGCCAAACTTCCGCCCATCCATTGTTCATTATAACTGCTTATTGGATGCTTAGTTGTCCATCTAAATGCCGACTCACGAAACAGTGCTCTGATTGGCTGAACCGGTATCGTGCCTCAACCTAAACCTTTTTTTCTGACCAGCGCGGAAGGCTCCGCCTTCTCATTGTTCGTTCGAATTGCTTATTGGATGGCGAGCTGTCCGTCTAATCCCGACTTTCGAAGTCGTGCTGGGATTGGGTAAAGTAAGTGTAGCACGTAGGCGGACGCTGGGTCTCAGAACAGGAGTGGATCCGGAGCCCAGGAAGGAAAATGGCGTACACCCAGGGAACAAAGAAGAAAGTGTGCTATTACTATGATGGTAAGGGATTCATTCAGGACATATAGTGAATGAAGGGGAGACCGCTTTGGTGGGGGAATAAAGGGTGATGTGGAGGCGAGAACCGTGCAAGGAATTGGCGTGGGCAGCAGGGGCTAGCAAGATCGGGGTTCAAAGTGAGGTACAGTGGGCTAGATGTGCCAGGGGTTATCGGTGTCATATTCGCTTCCTAATAGTGATTTCCCTGCGTGTCAGCCAATCGTCACGGTGAGGTAACGGGACGTCGGAATTGCGTGTCTTCCAAGGAGAGAGAGCCGGGAAAATCAGTTTACGGAAGCATCTCCATGAATCGTGTCTGCGCATCTGGCCTGCGCACGCGGTGGATTTACATCCCCGGATTGAAAGTATGAGACACTGCATCTTCTTGTTTGCAGATCTTTACTTGGACCAGAGACAGGGTGGGGGGATTTATTAGAATTGGTACACGGGTGAAATGGAGCAGTTGCTCATAGTAACCAATCAGTTTGTTGGTTTCATTTCCAGCTAAAAAAAATGTGCTTGAAGCTGATTGGTTGTTGTTGGGAGTTGCAGCACTCTTAGTTTTGATAAGCCCCTGCCAGCAAATCACAATCGAGCACAATCCCATATCTTCAATTGTGGAATGTTTGTCCACTGATCTATTTTCTCACATGTTTTGCTTATCGTCAGATTTGGAATAACTGCGGTTGTGCGTCCTCTCATCCGAAACTCTCATGTTTACTAAATGCTATGATTGTAGAAGTAATGACAATCTGGTCTACACATTTTCAATCTATAGAACATTTTTCCATTAAGTCAAACTGGCACCATAGATGAGAAAACCCATCACTGCATCAGGTGCTCCAGTGTGTTGGCTCCATCAAATGACTTTCAAATATGTTGTAAAACATCTATAAAGTAAAAAAATGCCCCGCAAACAGCTGATATTAAAGGGGTGTTCCAGAATCAACAAAAAAAAAAGGTAAAGGGAGGAGATGGCAATAAAATATAAAAGCAGAATTACTTTTTAAATCCAGTGCTCCACATCGGCTTGTTTACGGAGCTGCAGCCATGACGTCCCATCCACACATGTGACCGCTGCAGCCAATCATTGGCCTCATCGGTCACGTGTGTTGATGTGATGTCATTGCTGCAGTAAAAGATCACTGTGGTAAGCAATGGTGCTGGAAAGCAGGGGATATAGCAGGTAAATTATGCTGCTTTCATTGTTTTATTGCAAACTACCTTATCAGAATTTGGACTTGAATCTCGATTCTTAGCGTAGTATTGCGATACGATACCAAAACAATACTTTGCCAACGTTAAAAAACCCACAAAAATCCTTACATTTTCTGATGTGAGGCACATGGTGTGTGCCTCACATTAATAGTAGTTAACCAGATCATATACCTAGCACCATAGTTATCTATGATGGGAGTCACTGCCTCCCCGCGGGACAACTGTCCCGTACTGAAAACATGAAACGGTATTCCCGCAGGGAGGCAGTGACTCCTATCATCATAGATGACTATGATGCTCGGAGTCTGGCTTTCTGAACTGTTGGGTCTAGGAAAAGCGGGCGACATACGGTCCATTTCTCACGCGGCCATGTGAATTAAAGAGGCTCTGTCACCAGATTTTGCAACCCCTATCTGTTATTGCAGCAGATAGGCGCTGCAATGTAGATTACAGTAACGTTTTTATTTTAAAAAAACGAGCATTTTTGGCCAAGTTATGACCATTTTCGTATTTATGCAAATGAGGCTTGCAAAAGTCCAACTGGGCGTGTTTAAAGTAAAAGTCCAAGTGGGCGTGTTGAAAAGTACAACTGGGCGTGTATTATGTGCGTACATCGGGGCATGTTTACTTCTTTTACTAGCTGGGCTTTCTGATGAGAAGTATCATCCGCTTCTCTTCAGAACGCCCAGCTTCTGGCAGTGCAGACACAGCCGTGTTCTCGAGAGATCACGCTGTGACGTCACTCACAGGTCCTGCATCGTGTCAGACGAGCGAGGACACATTGGCACCAGAGGCTACAGTTGATTCTGCAGCAGCATCAGCGTTTGTAGGTAAGTAGCTACATCGACTTACCTGCAAACGCTGATGCTTCTGCAGAATCATCTGTAGCCTCTGGTGCCGATGTGTCCTCGCTCGTCTGACACGATGCAGGACCTGTGAGTGACGACACAGCGTGATCTCTGGAGAACACGCTGTGTCTGCACTGCCAGAAGCTGGGCGTTCTGAAGAGAAGTGGATGATACTTCTATACACAACGCCCAGCTAGTAAAAGAAGTAAACACGCCCCGATGTACGCACATAATACACGCCCAGTTGTACTTTTACTGTAAACACGCCCAGTTGTACTTTTGCAAGCCTCATTTGCATAAATACAAAAATGGTCATAACTTGGCCAAAAATGCTCGTTTTTTAAAAATAAAAACGTTACTGTAATCTACATTGCAGCGCCGATCTGCTGCAATAGCAGATAGGGGCTGCAAAATCTGGTGACAGAGCCTCTTTAACCACATCATTTCCCTCACACATTAGCTCCGTGTTGCCCATTATAATCATAGTAAGTGATCCCATAAAGTACCTTGCTCAGGCATAATGGGCAACATTGGGTTAATGTGTGAGGTATATGATGGGTTAATTGCTATTAATGTGAGGCACGTAGAGGTTCATAATACCATGTTCCTCATTAATAAGTGACAGTGACTTCACCATTTCCCTCACATAATGGCAATGTTGGGGTTAATGTGGGTAACATTAACCCCAATGTTCCTCAATGGCTGCAAAAAATACTGGTGCCAACTTGTGTGCCTTTATTTCAAGCTTTTGCTCTGCTCTAACACCTGCCTTGGGCTGGTCTGTCACTTCACTGCAGCGCGAGCGGCACAGGCACATCAGGAACCCTGTGCTGCTCGCGACAGTCTCCTCTTTCCCTCAAATACTCAGATTATCACTGGTGGTAGTGGAGGAAGGAGCGTTCCTCCATCCTACTGTGACACGTCCGGCACTAACGACGAGCGGGGAGGTCACTGAAGGAAGAGAACATTGGTTATACACGGCAGTGTTCAGAAGTGTAGGAGAGCCATTTGTAATGTATAGTGGATTCACCCCAAAAGTGACTCCATTTGGGAAACCACACCCCTTGAGGAATTAATCTACGGGTATAGTGAAAATTTCAACCCCAAAGTTTTTTTTTTTGCTGAATTAGAATCAAGCCATGAAAATTAAAAATGTTATATTTTTTCAATAAGATGTAGTTTTATATCAACATTTTTCATTTTCACAAGGAATAAAGAAAAAGCCCCCCAACATTTGTAAAGAAATGTCTCCAGAGTATGATTATACCCCATATGTGGTAATAAACTGCTGTTTTGAACATATGGGAGTTTTCAGAAGAAACGGAGTGGCATTTTACTTTTGGAGCATAGATTTTTTTTTTTCTGAAACTGTCTGCAGACGCTACGTCGCATTTGCAAAACTCCTGATGTACAAAAAAAAAAAAAAAAAGTGACCCCATTTTAGAAACAGCCCTAAAGGCATTTATCAAGGGGTGTACTGAGAATTTAGACCCCACAGGTGTGTTTTTTTTAGAAATAAATACGCAGCGGATGCTGCAAAGTGAAAATTGCAATTTTTCCACAGATTATGCCATTTCACCATACAATATGTTGTGCCACTGGAGAATCTTACCCCATAAATTGTTAAGCGGGTTTTCCTGGGTATGGCAAGGCCATACATGTGGACATAATCTGCTGTTTGGGCACGCTGTAGGGCTTAGAAGGGAAGGAGCGTCATTTGCAGCATGGATTTTGCTTAGTAGTAGTAGTTATGTTTGGAGATTTACTTGTGTTTCAGTTTATAATGCAGGGGCATATGTAATCTGTGCGGAGTACATCAGGGCATAAGAGGGTATAATAACAGGGTAAATAATAAAAATATCCATAGATGTGTGGTACCCTGTAAGGAATCCGTTATACACAGGCCAGTGTAGCACTGATAAACAGTATGCGTGCGTGCTCTTCAGCTTTCAAGATGTCACTGCTACGGACAGTGTAACAGCTGGGGAGTGCTAACACTTTCCGCAGCCGACACACTCCCCCTTGCCAGTTCGGCAGAAGGCTGATCTTGAAAGCTAAAGAATGAGAGCGTGCACTTGCTGTAACATGGTCCATATCTGATTGGACAGTGTCACAGCCATAGTAACACGCCCCCTTGCCAGTACACGCCCCGTTGACAGTTCAGGGGATTATTTCAATATCGGACGCCAAATATAATGGCACCGATATCTAAATAACGGAGGGAGATAGAATTTTTTTTTTAAAAGTGCCCCAGGGTTTGTGCAGCCCTACCCATTACATGCTGCACATGTATGGGGAGGTGAAAAGTTATCTTTAACCCGTTAGTGACCGCCAATACGCCTTTTCACAGCGGCCACTAATGGGCTTTATTCTGATGCAATAGCCTTTTTACGGCGCTGCATCAGGATAAATAAACAGTGCAGGGAGCTGTTAAATCTCCCTGCTCTCGGCTACCTCTGGTAGCTGGGGACGTCCCTTCTCGAACGTGTGAGATCGGTATTAGTATCGATTTCACCTGTTTAACCCCTCAGATGTGGCGCTCAATAGCGAGCGCTACATTAGAGTCGTTTTGGAGAGGGGGAGGGAGCTCCCTCTCATCCCACTGACACCCAGCGATAAGATCGCCAAGTGTCTGTCTCCGATGGCAGCCGGGGGCCTAATAAAGTCTCCCAGGTCTGCCTGTAGTGAATGCCTGCTAGGTCATGCCGGAGGCATATCCTAGCAGATGCCTGTCCGTTTTAAACGGACAGTTTGCAATACTTTTGTAGTGCAGTTTATTACTGTGTATTATAAAAGCGATTGGATGATCGCATATTAAAGTCGCCTAGTGGGACTAGTAAAAAAAAAAATGAAAAACCCACTTTTTCCCCTTACAAACTGCTTTACTATTAAAAAACCTAAAATAAAGTAAAAAAGTTACGCATATTTGGTATCGCCGCGTCCGTAATGACTCAGAGTATAAAGCTGTTACATTATTTAACCCGCAGGGTGAGCGCAATAAAAAATAAAATAAAAAACAATGGAAAAATTTCTGTTTTCTGTGAATCCTGACTTAAAAAAAAGTGATAAAAAGTGATCAGTCGCATCTACTCCAAAATGGTACCAATAAAAACTACAAGTCGTCCCGCAAAAAAAAAAAAGCCCTCATACAACTGCATAGGCGGAACAATAAAAAAGTTATGGCTCTTCAAATATGAAGACGCAAGAACAAATAACTTTGAAAAAAAAGCATTTTTACTGTGTAAAAGTAGTAAAACATACAAAATCTATACACATTTGGTAACAACCCGCTGAATACAGTTATTGTGTTATTTATACCACACGGTAAACGGCGTAGATTTAGGACGCAAAAAAGAATGGTGAAATGTCAGTTTATTTTTCTATTCCCCCCCCCCCCCCACCAAAAAAAAAATATAATAGTTAATCAATAAATAATATGTACCTCAAAATGGTGCTATTAAAAAATACAACTTGTCCCGCAAAAAACAAGACCTTATATGGCTGTCAATGCAAAAATAAAAAAGTTATAGCTCTTGGAATGAGACCATGGAAAAACGTAAAAAATACCTTGGTCATTAACCCCTTAAAGGAACAGTGTCATCACAAATAATTTGTTTATATGTTAAAGATGTTAGTGCCTTAATATAAACGTTTATTTTCATTTGTGTGTTTGTGTTTTACTGTTTCTTATTTTCACACTTTTTCTTCCCTATGGGGGCTGCCATTTTTTGTTCCATTTCTGTGTGTGTCGATTAACGACACACACAGACATGGAATACGGCAGCCACAGTCCCATAGGGACTGCGAACGGCTCCCGTCCCATTGACTGCCGTGTACGGCGTCTGTGTGGGAACTGCGCATGCGCCGCTCCCACACAGTCCTATTCGAAATTGGCGCCGTCCGGCGCCATTTTCCTGTGGACCGGAAGTCGCGGCTGGACAGTAATATTACTACTTCCGGTCGCGGCTTCCGGACAAGTGCACATGGAACAGCGGCAGCAAAGGGAGCGGACGGGCCGCGGCGGCAGGAGCAGGTAAGCGATTTCAATGTATGTTAGTGTTTGTGTGTGTTTACTACTGCATGTAAACCTACTACACTGTGGGTTACCTCAAAAAATGGCGACACACAGTGTAGGAGGTTAAACCTTTCAAACCCCTCGTTTATCCCGGCACTAGCCAGGATAAAGGAGGGGGGATTGCTGAGAGCTCACTAGAGCGATAGCTTTTAACCCAATGTTGCAATGCTGCAATTTTGGGAACTAGCTCCAAACAGCTCCATCTAGTGACCAAAAATGGGTAGTATTATAAATTTGAAAAAATTTATAATATTTCCTGACTCGCGAAAAAAATAAAAAAAATTTGAACAATGTTTAATCACCCACACACTAAATGTTTAAATTTAAAAAAAAAACCATGTTTTTGGGGCGACACCATGCCTTTAAAGGGAAGGTGTCATTCATTATTATTTTTTATCATATTGCTCTTAGTATGATATGAAAATAAATTTTATTTGTGTTCTTGTGTTGTACTTTTTACTTTTTTTTTTTACTTTTACTTCTCTATGGGGGCTGCTATTTTTTTTTTTTCATCTCTGTATGTGTCGATTAACAACACATACAGAGATGGAATATGGCACATACATCTCCATAGAGAATGCGAACGGGAGCCTTCCATTCTCTGCAGTGTACGCCGTCTGTGTGGGAACGGCGTATGCTCCGCTCCCACACAGCCCAAAACAAAGCTCATTAGCAGAGCGAAATACGGCGCAATTTTCATGTGGACCGGAAGCCGCTGCCGGACAGTAAGATGACTACTTCCGGACGCGGCTTCCGGCCATATATTCAAGGAAGCGAAGGCTCAAGGAATAGGAGCAGGCGGTGGCAGCTGCGGCAGGAGCAGGTAATTTATATTCGTGTATGTGATGTGTGTATTATGTTCATGTGTTATACTGTCTGCTGAGCACTGTATCTAATCCTCCTACACTGCAGGAGGCTCAGAAAATGGCGGCACACAGTGTAGAAGGTTTGAAGATTCAAACCCCTCCTTCTCCTGGCACTAGCCAGAATAAGGGAGGGGGGATTGTCTGAGGACACTAGAGCGAGTGTGTCTACCCCAAATTTGCTGCATAAAGCAATGGGGTTGCTTTACCACATTGACCATGCTGCAATTTTGGGAACTGCTCCCTCTAGTGACCAGCACATGGAAATGTTATAAATTAGAATCTATTTGCGCCGAAACGCGCGTTGGGGCGGACTTCTTGCTGTGCACTCCACTCTGGCACCTATCATGGGTATGCTCAATCATTGCTACTTACCTTAAATATTGTTTCAAACTGTCAGCACTGTCTATTTCCTGCTGTTACCTTTATACGCATTTTGTTACCCACCTGTACACCATTTTATATGGTAGATATATACCTTACTTTGTGTAACTTTTGCGGGCAATATACTGTTTGCAGACGCATACAGTGTTGGGTAATGCCATTATTCACATATACTCTTTGCTTACATGGTATATTTATCTTGTGAGTTGCACGGCTTGTATGTCCTTTTTAACCTGTTGGTTTGTGGATTCTTTTTTAACATTGCATATTTATGTGTCATCTTGAATAAAGTATTTTTCTATTTTTCGTACATCCTTTGTCTATTGGCATCCTTCTCTTTAGGTTATATAAAATCTAGATTTAGTTTTTTGGCAAAATCGGCCAACCCTATTCTGTCCCCAAAAAAATTGCATCCAAGTAAATGTTTGTTTGGCTTCGGTGTCCTCGGTTTTTCTCCCCTGCAAGCACTTCCTGGTTTCACTTCTTCTTTTTTTTTTTTTCCTCCTGACCTGCACAAAGATGCTATCCGTTTTTTTTACGCACTCATAGACTTCAATGGGCGTGTCTGGTACACAAAAAATGGACCATACTATGGCATTCTGGGAGTTTCTCACAATGGTGTCAAGCTCTGTTGAAAAAACTGATGTGTGAATAGCCACACTGACTTGTATGGATCAGTGTGCTGTCCATTGTTAAAACTGACAGCACACGGACAAGAAATAAGTGTAAATATGTTCTTATTTTTCTCATAAGTGTTTATGGTACAGTGTACTATCCATTTTCATGACCTCTTGTTTTTTGTTTTATTTTATTTTTATAGGGGACGTTGGCAACTATTACTATGGGCAGGGACATCCCATGAAACCTCACAGAATTCGTATGACACACAATCTGCTTTTGAACTATGGACTCTACCGCAAGATGGAAATCTACGTAAGAGCTTGGTATAAATTGAGACTGACAAATTTAGTTTTTCACAAAGTTTACTGCTTCCGTTTTTATAGTGGCAATTTGCATTAACTCTAGATTGTTATGGAGTGATCAGATAAATTGCAATTAATTGCAAAGTCATTCCTTGCCATGAAAATTAAGTTAATCACAACAAATTTCCTCTGCAATTCAGCCCTGCCACAAAACGACCTGCAAATATTATTTCAGTGATCTTCTCGTTAGCTCAGGAGAAAGTGTTAGGCCTTATGCACATGTCCGTGCCTGTACAAAGTATGGGCGCACAGTCCATAAAAATAAAAAGATAGGATATGTCCTATCTTTTGAGGTACACTTCTATGGCCCGGACACTTTCCCGTAAAAAAAACAGGATGGTGTCCATGGATAATAGAAGTGGACGATTTTTACGGTCGTGTACATGGGGCCTTACTGAGGGCAAGGCAGCTGATCTCACTCTGTGATGCAGATTGAATTATAAGAGCCAACTGGTTGCTTTAAAACGGGTCTCAAACATGCGGGCCGCATGCGACTCCTGGGGCAGTCGTCTGCGGCCCGCAGGACACAGAGCCGCTAGTATAGGCTCTGTTCCGGAACTCTGTGGAATTCCCTGACATCGCTGTCCACATATGGACAGCGATGTCTGGGGCTTCCATAGAGCTGGAGACCCGGGCAGAGCGCTAGTATAGGCTCTGCTCCGGGTCTCTGGAATCCCCTGACCACATATGGACAGCGATGTCTGGGGCTTCCCCAGAGCTGGAGTCTCGGGCAGAGCGCTAGTATAGGCTCTGCTCCGGGACTCTGGGGAAGCCTCTGATATCGCTGTCCATACATCGACAGTGATGTCAGGGGCTTCCCCCGAGCAAGAATCCCGGTGATTTCAGGAGCACAGCTGTAGTCCCAGGAAGAGCCTACTAGCGCTCTGCCTGGGACTCCAGCTCTGGGGTTGCCCCTGACATCCATGTCCATATATCTACAGTGACGTCAGGAGCAGAGCTGGAATCCCAGGCAGAGTGCTAGAAGTGGCTCAGCTCCTGGACCCCAGCTCTGGGCAAGCCCCTGACATCACTGTCCATATATGGACACTGATGTCAGTGGCTTCCCCAGATTTCTGGCGCAGAGCCTATACTAGTGCTCTGCTCCGGGACATCGGCTCTGGGGTTGCCCCTGATATCACATTCCTGTCCAGGAGGATCCTCTGAAGTCAGTGTATGGACAGTGACGTCAGGGGCTCCCAACAGTAGAGGAATCCCCAGCCAAAGCGTCGGCAACGCTCTGGTTGGGGATTCCACTCCTAGAGGGAGCCACAATGGAGCTATCTACTTGGGGTGTGTGTGCCATTATCTGCGAAGGGCACTGTGGCAGCATCTAAAAAGGGGCTTACCCAATCTTGACATGTGTCTGCCAAACGCTGCCAACTGAGCCGCCGGACTGCATTTAGCGACACTTAAACTGGATTGTTGAAATAAGCACGTGGGGGAATTCTCTCAAATTTTAAACCTAGCGGTTTTATTATATTAATGTAGCATTATAGTGTTTATAGTAGTTCAAATATCTAATTGATTAACAATAATTTTGTATTGTATCAAATTTAAAAGTAATGCGGCCCGTCAACTTCCCATTTTTTCTATATGTGGCCCACTTACCCGGCCGAGTCACTCCTTGAGCCGTTTTTGGAGCAGTTTTTCATTGTCTATAGAAATACAGCTCCAAAAACGCATCAGAAAAAACGTTTGCTTTAACCCGTTAGTGACCGCCCCATAGTGGTTTTACGTTGGTTACTAATGGGCTTTATTCCGATGCGATAGCCTTTTTACGTCGCTGTATCGGAATAAATAAACCGAGCAGGGAGCCGTTAAATCTCCCTGCTCTCGGCTGCCAGAGGTAGCTGAGGGTTGGGGGCGTCCCTGCTCGAACGTGTGAGATCGATATTCGTATCGATTTCACCCGTTTAACCCCTCAGATGTGGCGCTCAATAGCGTGCGCCGCATCTGAGTGGTTTTGGAGAGAGGGAGGGAGCTCCCTCTCTCTCCCACCGACACCCGGTGATAAGATCACCAAGTATCTGTTTCTCCGATGGCAGCCGGGGGCCTAATAAAGGCCCCCAGGTCTGCCTGTAGTAAATGCCTGCTAGGTTATGCCTCTGGCATGTCCTAGCAGATGCCTGTCTGTTTTACACGGACAGGCATAATACACTGCAATACAGAAGTATTGCAGTGTATTCTAAATGCGATCAGAGGATCGCATAGTGAAGTCCCCTAGTGGGACTAGTAAAAAAAAACTGTTACTATGGACGCTTTCGGCGTTCAGGAACCCTCACTGGTTGCTAGGTCCGGGAGAGCCGCCTCCGGCACGTCACAGGTTGGCGTGTAGGACGCGGATTGGTGGCTTTCCCTGGGGACGACCTTTTGAGGGCGGGCTCTCAGCCTTTTAAACCATGGGTCTTTTCGGCGCGTGTACGGACAGTGCATTAGAGCCGTGCATACGCCTGGAGGCTAATAATCAGCACAGGAACAGTGCTATCCAGTGCTGTAACATTGTAATCATTGAAACACTTTAGAATTTAACTTACAATTTATATCTATGAATCCCTGAGGAAACATCACTTTAGTGTGATGAGGAAACGCGTAGGATCTATATAGATAGTGATTTTTGGCAAGGATACAGCGGAATTTATACTATTAGCAGGGGAAGTGTTATTTAGGTGTGAGATACATCAATCACTCTGAACCAATTTCTCCTGTCGCTAATCGCTTGCTTATGCCTGGTCTGGTATCAGTGGCTGGTTGAGCCACAATTTTTATAAATACTATTAATAAACTTTACATTTTAATCGTTCTTTCAGGCGGTGAACTATATTCTATAATATTAGAACGACATTTATTATCAATTTTTCAGTGAATCTAGTAAAAAAAAAAAGTTTAATAAAAAGTGTTAATTATAAAGCAGTTTGTAAGGGGGAAAAGTGGGTTTTTCAAACAAGTTCCACATATGTGGTATCGCCGCGTCCGTAACGACCCCAACTATAAACTTATTACATTTAACCCGCACGGTGAACGTCGTAAAAAATAAAATAAAAACCATGCAAAAATTGCTGTTTTCTTTGAATCCAGCCTTTAAAAAGTGATAAAGTCACATCTACTCCAAAATGGTACTGATAAAAACTACAAGTCGTCCCGCAAAAAAAAGGCCTTCTACAACTGCATCGGCGAAAAAATAAGAATTTTACAGCTCTTCAAATATGGAGACGCAAAAACAAATAATTTTGAAAAAAAAGTGTTTTCACTGTGTAAAAGTAGTAAAACATACAAAAACTATACAAATTTGGTATCGTTGCAGTCGCAACAACCAACTGAATAAAGTTATTGTGTTGGGGTATGTTCACACGTGCACGTCCGTTACGGCCGAAATTACGGGGCTGTTTTCAGGAGAAAACAGCCCCGTCATTTCAGCCATAACGGCATATGCAGGCGCTTGAACGCCGCGTCCATTACGGACGTAATTGGCGCTGCTTTTCATTGGAGTCAATGAATAACGGCTCCAATTACGCCCCAAGAAGTGACAGGTCACTTTGACGCGGGCGTCTATTTATGTGCCGTCATTTGACAGCGGCGCGTAAATATACGCCTCGTGTGAACAGACAAACGTCAGCCCATTGCTTTCAATGGGCAGATGTTTGTCAACGCATTCAAGCCGTAATTTCGGACGTAATTCGGGGGTTAATACGCCCGATTTACGTCCGTAATTAGTGTGTCTGAACTTACCCTTATTTATACCACATGGTAAACGGCGTAAATTTAGGACGCAAAAAAGTGTGGTGAAATTGCCCCCCCCCCCCCAAAAGTTAATAAGAGTTAATCAATAGATTCTATGTACCCCAAAATGGTGCTATTAAAAATTACAACTTGTCCCGCAAAAAACAAGACCTTCTACTGCTGTGTCGACGCAAAAATAAAAAGTTTGATCCAGACAGCCATTTTTTTTTTCTTCATCCTACAGCTGTCCAGTTTTCTCTCTTCCCTAGTATCGCCTCCAACATACAACCTGTAGTAGTGGTGATGCACTTTGCTTACAGTCACTGTATCAAAAATTTCTAGTCTAGCCTTTTCATGCCCTTCCAGAATGTGGTGCTTCTCCCTTCAACTGTCAGGTCCCAGGCCATAGGGGATCTTTTCAGAGCCTCCCATCCATGGTACAGTCTCTAGAAAGCCTGCCATCCCTTGAATCTTCTCAAGGGAGAATGCATTCTGATCCCATTCATCCGCAGTATCTTCGTTGCATTTCCTTGTCTGATCCAGAAGGGAAATTCCGTCGTTCTCTCTGTCTGCATACTCTAGGGAGTTCTCTAATCTAGGTCCTGAGTCCGACCAAGAGACCAATTAGCGTCAGCAATTCACTACTTAAATCATGCTGTTCAGGAGACCCTAAACGTTAAGGATGACTCCTCCACACCATCTCAGGAAAAAGTATCTGCCACCACAGGCGTCAATCACTATAGGAATGGAAGCACCCTGATTGACGCTTGTCCGTTTCTAAAAAGACTGATATGCTATTTTCATTTCTTGAGGATTTAGTGAGCAAGTGGTAGGTTTCCTTATCTGTGGGATCCCCCTGTATTGCGGCTTTCCAAGACAATCGCCTTACTACTGTCACTGTCCCTTAATGACTCTCTGGACAAGAAACTGGACTTTCTAAATTTGTCTTTATGGCGATAGGTTTTACTTTGTGTGCTGTTTTGCCTCTTCCTGGGTCTGCAAGGCCTCTTCCATCTGGGCCAGACCGTTTCAGTAGGGCATTTCGGAGGTAGCACTACAAGAAGATTCATCTGACTTAGTGTCTCAAATTCCTCACGCTTCAAAGTTTTTATGCGAGGCATCTACCTCAAATCGGCCCGTTTTTCGCTGCTAGAGCAACATTTAATTGTCACACATTTTTTTTCCAGACTATCCACACTCCTAACCAGCCATTTCTCTGAGACGGTCTTTCTTGCCTCTCCATTGGTTGGTCATCTTGATAGATGCCAGCCTCACAGGTGTTTGGTTTACACACCGTTCAGGGCTAGTGGTCCAAAGAGAGCTTTACTACAGATCAATCTTTTGGAACGGAGATGCAGTTTTGTAGCCCTCTCACATTGGACCCCCCTTTTTAGGTCTCATACTGATAATTCGATGGTTGCTAACCTGAACCATCAGTGAGGCACCAGTAGCCCGGTGGCAATGTGGGAGTCTTCTTGGATTATGCATTGGGCGAGGGAAGACCCACCTGGGAGGGGAAAATTGGGCTGCATACTTTTCTCCATCGGGAGAACATGGACCTGGTGTGCTTGTCGCTCCACCTGGAGTTCTTCAGAAGTGGGACACCTCTGACATGGCCCTTTTGTGTCTCATCTGAACCACAAAGTTCAGTCTACACGACCAGGACTCGTGAACACCTAGCCCGTTCGGTAGATTCTCCAGGCTGCCCTTTTTCCACTGCAAATAAACCTCCTTTCCTAAGGTCTGCTATTCCATACAACTTCACCTCTGCTGCATTTAATGTAGCTGTTGTGGCTGTGGTCTTTTTGAGTCGGTCATCCTGACGATTAAAGCACAAAGCGGCAATCGGCGAAGATGTATCCTCGTACATGGAATGCCTGTTTTCGCAGCTGCGAGCAGTGCAGTTTCCGTTCTTTTGGTGTTCTCTACTCCCTCCAATCCGGTGTGAAACAAGGACTTTGCCTTGCTTTCCTAGAGTGTCAAGCCTCTGCTATCTTGATTCTCTTAAAATACACTCTGGCTTTCTGTTCCCAGGTGAAAGCTTGGCGGTTGTGGCTCATTGTGCCCCCTCCTTATCGCAATTGCACGAATGCCTAGAATCTTAACCTGGTACTGAAAGTCCTTTTTAAAGAGGCTCTGTCACCAGATTTTGCAACCCCTATCTGCTATTGCAGCAGATAGGCGCTGCAATGTAGATTACAGTAACGTTTTTATTTTTAAAAAAACGAGCATTTTTGGCCAATACAGAAGATATGTGGGAGAGATCCTCCAGCTCACCTGACACTTGACGTGTGTGTCGTAGACATCGCACGGAATCTCGTGTCGGCGCACGATGGGTAAAGACAGGCAAAGGGTTGAATCCAGCGATGTAGAGGATAAAATGGAAACTTATTCCAAGTTTACTGGTATCGAGGTTTAAAAAGGTCCAATAAGATGGAGTCCTGGTGTGCAGACAGGAGTGTGTCGGTCCAGTCGTGAAGCCATTTTATCCTCTACATCGCTGGATTCAACCCTTTGCCTTTGCCCATTTTTGGCCAAGTTATGACCATTTTTGTATTTATGCAAATGAGGCTTGCAAAAGTACAACTGGGCGTGTTGAAAAGTAAAAGTACAACTGGGCGTGTATTATGTGCGTATATCGGGGCGTTTTTACTTCTTTTACTAGCTGGGCATTCTGACGAGAAGTATCATCCACTTCTCTTCAGAACGCCCAGCTTCTGGCAGTGCAGATCTGTGACGTCACTTCCGCAGGTCCTGCATCGTGTCAGACGAGCGAGGACACATCGGCACCAGAGGCTTCAGTTGATTCTGCAGCAGCATCGGCGTTTGCAGGTAAGTAGCTACATCGACTTACCTGCAAACGCTGATGCTGCTGCAGAATCATCTGTAGCCTCTGGTGCCGATGTGTCCTCTCTCTTCTGACACGATGCAGGACCTGTGAGTGACGTCACAGCGTGGTCTGGCAGAAGCTGGGCGTTCTGAAGAGAAGTGGATGATACTTCTCGTCAGAACACCCAGCTAGTAAAAGTATTAAAAACGCCCCGATGTACGCACATAATACACGCCCACTTGGACTTTTACTTTTCAACACGCCCAGTTGTACTTTTGCAAGACTCATTTGCATAAATACAAAAATGGTCATAACTTGGCCAAAAATGCTCGTTTTTTTAAAAATAAAAACGTTACTGTAATCTACATTGCAGCGCCTATCTGCTGCAATAGCAGATAGGGGTTGCAAAATCTGGTGACAGAGCCTCTTTAAGCTTTCCCTTTTGAGCCACTCCATGATGTCTCGATTAGGTTCCTTTCTTGGAAGGTTGC
This sequence comes from Rhinoderma darwinii, assembly GCF_050947455.1. Taxonomy (NCBI): domain Eukaryota; kingdom Metazoa; phylum Chordata; class Amphibia; order Anura; family Rhinodermatidae; genus Rhinoderma; species Rhinoderma darwinii. The sequence continues at coordinate 252,170,648 of NC_134688.1, read as the reverse complement.
ATTCCTTGTGGCCACCGGTTTTATCCAATGGGTTTGAATTTGCTGCTCTTTTCTGCAAATCTCCTTTAATTGTGATTTTTAACAAGGATACAGTACTGATCCAACCTGTCCTGATGCCTTCTCCCAAAGGTAAGGTAATCTCTGCCTTCCACATCAACGACGTCATCGTCCTTCCCTCCCTCCTATCTTTCTCCCTCTCATCCACGAAAGAATTCCGGCCGCTGTTTCAGCATGGTTAGGACTGTACGCATCTATCTTGCGGCTGAGTCGTTCAGTTGCTCTGATTCGCTTTTGATCATCCTTGAAGTGCCTCGTAAGGGCTTTCCAGCCTCCATAAGTAAGCTTTTCTGCCGGATTTAGTTTACAAGGCTGCTAAACGGGCTATTGCATACGTTCACGAAGTTCTACCAGATTCATAGCTTGACTTCTTCCTTAGCCACTCTGTGTCGCAAGGTACTCTACGCTGCTGTGCACTAAGCAGGTCGCATGGCAGGTCCCTTCTTTTACCCACCCACTGAAATGGACTTCCTATGGAGCCAAGTCCCCCAATGACATTAACAAGAACATTTTATTTTTGTACTCCTTGCAAAATCCTTGTTGGCTTTATTAGTGGACACCGATCCTGCCCGCAGTTATTTTGACCCGGGACACTTGTTCTGATTTTGTTTCGGATACATTGATGCTGCACAGTTATGAAATGTCTTTCTCCTATGGCTTTCTGCACAAAACGGACTAGTCTAGTGTTGGCGGGAAGGTATGTCCTGCATGGGCGGAGAACCCTTTTATTTTTGTATTTCTTTCTTCCTTGCTTGAGCCAGGTAGTAGTGTTGACCACTGTACTAGTGTTTCGATCTTTGTCACACTAGAGCGTGTGCTACATGATAGGACTTTGATCTACAGAGGATTAAAACCAATAAAATATGTAAAACAAAAAAATACAACGTTTCTTTGAAGATTACTTTAAAAGTTCTAGGTAGTAGGGTGCTGACCTTTTTGTACTGATCTTCTTTTCTCAGAGACCTCACAAAGCTAATGCAGAAGAGATGACAAAATACCACAGCGATGATTACATCAAATTTCTTCGCTCTATCAGGCCAGATAACATGTCAGAATACAGCAAACAAATGCAGAGGTGTAAGTGCTGAAGCCCCTTGTAATGAAGTAGAATGATTATTTTGGAAAGGTATTCTGTTGTGCAGTCACACACGTTTCTCTTCGTTTTCCTACAGTTAATGTTGGGGAGGACTGTCCAGTGTTTGATGGACTATTTGAGTTCTGCCAGTTGTCAGCCGGTGGCTCTGTAGGTAAGTGTTAGCTTTAACCCTTTTCACTGCCAAGGGCTTCAAGACTTTTACTCCTGACATATCAAAGTTTGAATTATAAAATTAAAAAAAATCATATTGTACCCGAATAGCAATATATTTTCTGAAAATAGACACAAGGCACGTTGTGAAATTGGCACCTAGAACTTCACTCTTAGGTGCCTGCAGGCAATTTTGTATCAAACTGATGTCTGCAAAAAAAACTACCAGGATCACGATTTCCTTTGTTCCTGTTGTCAGTTGCAGGTTCTCCTGCTTTGCCCTCGTTCCCTACACAAAACCAGCAAGTGAAACTTTTTATCCTGCTTCCTGAATATTGCAGCGAGAACTTTGATCCTGGTCTCATTTGATAGCTCTGATAAACGAAGCTATATCCCTTAAATTCTAGTCCTGTCAATTGATTAACATCATGACGTGTTACATACATCCCTGGCAGTCATGGTTTGGGTACGTTCACACGGTGCGGTAAAATCTCCACTCCATAACGCAAAATTACACACTTTTGGCGAAATTCCATCAAAACCGGGGCGTTGTGCACTAATTTTGCAACCATCGAGGCAATAAACCGATTTGACCACAATGGTAAACGCACAATTAGCGAGGATCTCAGGTGTGTAGTTCACTGTATGCTAATCTGGGCTTTACTCATCCCTCTTGTGAGTTCTTTACCACCTTCTCTATAATAACATCGACATTGGCATACAGAATGCTTGTATTAACAGCGATCATTATGTATTATTGCTCGGAACTAAAAATCAAGCCTGCTGCCCACTGTTGCTTAGTCTATAACCGTTCTCAATGATTTTAAGCTTGAGATGCATATTGGGCTGTAGCAGGCTTTAGAGGCACGTTAAAGAAAAATATGGGTGGGGGGGTTCAAGACGCAATAAAAACACACATAAATTAGTGAATGAGCTTTCCTGTCATCAATATCTATTAGTTCACAAAAGTAACTGCTGCTACCAACAGCGAAGGAAGCCTAGTCGGACCATTGGTCTATAAAATGCTGTCCTTTATTTATTTATCACCAGTCTGGCCAAGGATACCCAAATTTTTTATAGTCCATTGTCGTGGAAGAGGAAGTTTCAGCTTTAACAGTTCAACTTTTTTCTTTTAGAAAATGCCTTTTTATATTTTTCTTATGTTTTTTTTCTTGGCAGCAAGTTCTGTGAAATTAAACAAGCAGCAAACGGACATCGCGGTAAACTGGGCAGGTGGACTACATCATGCTAAGAAATCTGAGGCCTCAGGATTTTGTTACGTCAATGACATTGTCCTTGCCATTCTGGAACTATTAAAGTATGTCTGCAGTGTTATACTTGTGCATTTTTGCTTGATATAGAGCTGTTTAGTTTTTTTTGGTGTTTATTTTCTCTGTTTATAATTACTATTTTTTAATGCTGTATTTTACTTAATCCAGATATCATCAGCGGGTACTGTACATAGATATTGATATTCACCATGGTGATGGTGTGGAGGAAGCTTTTTATACCACTGACCGAGTCATGACTGTCTCTTTTCACAAGTATGGAGAGTATTTTCCAGGCACTGGGGACTTAAGGGTAAGTGTGAGAGGCACCAGTGGGGGGAAAAAACAAAACCAAACACATTAATGTTAACATAGCCATTCAAACCTTTAGTTGCCAGGGGTTTTGGGCCAATTTTACACTTGATATACCTGAATTGTAACATTAAAAAAAAAAAACACACACCCATCCCGTACATTTTTCTGGAAGTGGACTCCTGGCACATAGTGAAAGTACCATGTGGCATGAATGAAAGTGTAACATTTTGTAATAAATGCATAAAAAAAAAAAGCACGTTTGACCCAAGCAGATCTTCTAAGTATAAAGTGTGCTCATATCTTCACAAAATCAACCAAACAGCAGAGACCAAAAGTCTCAGCGATCCAGATGCCTGTTTAGTATTTGAGTCCTAGTCGACAAATAGCCAGATAGACCCAGATTCATGTATCACACCCCTTGTGGAAGTCCATACAGGGGAAGCGATGACTGTAACAGGCTGTGATAGATCTTCCTGCTGGCACTATCCGATTCCCCTCTTCCACCCTCCCTTGCACGGGGAACTAGTAAGACTTTTTCATCCTTCTCCCCCACTTCAATCAAGTAGATCTTTCATCCTAGAATCTTTTGAAAGACTTGTTTCTGGGCTGGCTACAGCAATCTCCCCTTTAAGCATGCACGTGCACGTTGGTCTAGTATGCCTGTTTATTGCTATAGGGGGGAAAGGGGCTAAACGGCTGCCACAAACTTCTGCCTCTACTTATCTAATAGGGGAACAGGGGATTGTGCATGATAGAATCCAGTAGCTGGGGCTGGGCGATTTTATCGAATTAAGTCGCCATTTCAAGTTGGCACGATTCTGGATTTGCCCAGAATCGGGAAATCGTTACTGGCCCAGTCCTCCTAGCAGGAGAGAAAAGAAAAGCTTTATTAACAAGCAGATACGCTGCACAGCGCGTTTAATTTAATGGAAGCCGACAATGAACAGGAGCAGCAGTGAGGGGACTGGGGTTTACTAACTGTAACGGCGAGTCCAGAGATTGTTTTATATGGAGTCCCGTTCTCCTGGGCAGCTTCTTAACCCCTGCTGCATTTCAAGGCTTAAGAATCTATAGCCACCCTATATCTTAAGCCTGGAATGCAGCAGAAACTGGGTAAATGAAGTGGTTTTCTTTATCTTCAGTTATAAGGCTGTAGCAGAGAGCAGTGTCCGTGGAGGGGCCTCAGTGCTGGTGATATACAATGCGGCAGGGTTACTAGTTCTGTGTAGTACTGCTGGTAATAATTCTAAGAGACTTGCCACAGAAGTTGTGTCTAAAGAGCAGTCATAACCTTTTTACACCAGAAAAGTCACAAAAGAGCCCAAAAGTCTCAATTTGCTGTCCAAATTGCGCCACCCACTACACTTTTGTAGACAGGGGCATGACTAATTTATTAAAGTTTACGCCAAGCTAATTGTAACATACGGACACGTTAAAGGGCCTATTGCAACGACCAATTTTGGCTGGTGCAACGATCGCCGATCAACAAGACAGCTAGCTCGTTGATCGTTTGTTTGCTCCAGTCAAGGAGCTATGGATGGGGATGAGCACTCCTTACTCTGATCACTCGTCCCCATACATTATCATGTCGGCATATGTGCTGCCAAGAACGACGATGATAGTTTTTTTAAAACCATACGATCAGCTGATGAACGAGCGTTTTCTCGTTCATCTGCTGATCACAGCCCGGTTCACACAGGGCAATTATCGGCAATGAGCGTTCTATGAATGCATGTCTGGCCAATAATTGCCCTGTGTAAAAGGGCCTTACGCGTGTGTCTGGATCTTTCCACGTGTACGGAAAAAATTGATGTAAATGGAACATTGTGTAATTTACCTGCGTTCTCACTGTTCTGCTACTCATATGCACCACACCATATATACTGTACATTGTTTACTAGCAATGTACCATATATACTCTCTCTTGTTTGGTTTTTTTTCCGTTTTATTTAACAAAAATCTGAAAATCAGGATTCAAATCGAAAATCGTCCGTAGTGTTGAAAAAAAAATCGATTCTATTTTTTTGCAAAATCGCCCAGCCCTACCAGTAGCATTAAATTCTGCCTTTAACGTTTTCTTTGATCTTTTATTGTTTTTAATTTCATTTTATTAGGACATTGGAGCTGGGAAGGGTAAATACTATGCAGTGAATTACCCACTTCGAGATGGTATTGATGATGAGTCATATGAAGCCATTTTCAAACCAGTAAGTTTCTGGTTAATAGTATAGTAGAATTGTATTTGGTTATGTAAAATGATTATGCACAATCCTAAGTCGGTCTCTTTTTACCAGGTAATGTGTAAGGTTATGGAGATGTACCAGCCCAGCGCTGTGGTTCTGCAGTGCGGTGCAGACTCGCTGTCTGGAGACCGACTCGGCTGCTTTAATCTAACGATTAAAGGTGAGTTCCCGAAGAAAAAAGCAATCATTATATGTAATATGTGGTACAAGGGCTAATTGACAAATTGGGCACCATTACGAACGGCGCAACTATCACTAGAACGGCGGAGACTACAGCTAATTCAAAGTGCCCCAGCGTCTGTGCAGCAGCACCTATAAAATGTTGCACTCATTTGCACACTTATGGGGTAGTGAGAGGTTCTCTTTAAAGGGAATGTGTTGCCAGCAAAACATGTTTTGTTTTTTTTAGTTAAACAATTAATGTGTAGGTGATTAAAAATTGTTCTAATTTTTGTTATTTTTTTCACGAGTCAGGAAATATTATAAATTGGATTCTAATTTAGAATATTTCCCATTGTTGGTCACTAGATGGAGCCATTCCCAAAATTGCAGCATTGCATGTGGTAAAGCAACCACATTGCTTTATGCTGCAAAATTGGGTAAAAATCCCTCGCTCTAGTGAGCTCTCAGCATCCCCCCCTCCTTTATCCTGGCTAGTGCCGGGAGAAACGAGGGGTTTGAACGGTCTAACCTCCTACACTGTGTGTCGCCATTTTTTGAGCTAACACACAGTGTAGTAGGTTTACATACAGTAGTAAAACACACTGAAACACGAACATACATAGAAATCACTTACCTGCTCCAGTCGCCGCCGCTGCTCCATGTGCACAAGTCCGGAAGCCGCGACCGGAAGTAGTAATCTTACTGTCCGGCCGCGACTTCCGGTCCACAGGAAAATGGCCATTTAAAATTGAACTGTGTGTGAGCGGCGCATGCGCCGTTCCCACACAGCGGCGTACATGATAGTGGATGGAACGGGCCCCGTTCGCAGTCCCTATGGGACTGAAGCTGCCGTATTCCATGTCTGTATGTGTTGTTAATCGACACATACAGAAATGGAAAAAAAAATGGCAGCCCCCATAGGGAAGAAAAAGTGTAAAAATAAGAAAAAGTAACACACAAATTAATCCAAACGTTTTTAATAAAGCACTAACATCTTTAACATATTAAAAAAAAAATTGTGGTGACACTGTTCCTTTAAAGACAGGTTCTTTTTAAAAACAGATGAAAATGTTTTAAAACTAAATAGAATCCATATTCGCCTTCTTTCCCCAGCGATTCAGCGCTGGCAATACATGTGGAGTTTGTTCACAAGTTAGGCAGCATGTGACCGCTGCAGCCAATCGGAGGCCTCAGCCATTACGTGCCCATATTCCTGGCATCATGACTTTCTGTGTTGAGAGATGATGCCAGGAATCAACCAGCTACCGCAGTGGCCTCTGATTTGGCTGCAGTAGTCACATGCGGGCATCTGCTAAACAAATACCCAGATGACCGCCAAAGTTTCAGCGCTGGATCGCCCGGAGATACAAGAGGTGAGTACTTACATTTTTTTTTTTGTCACGTTTTCAGCTGTCTTTATAACATTTTTACAAGATTGATAACCTTTTAACATTCCCAGCTGTCTGACTTTTTTTTTGTTTTGGGAAGTGCTTTGTTTAACTTGGTGGCGCCAATTGTATGATCATCATTACTGATCCAACTGTGTAAAAAATCTGTTTTTCCTGATTTACAGTGTTTGCTTGGTCAGAACAATTTTTTTTTAGCTTGCTTTTAAACTATTAATGGTTGTGATTGGGGCAAGAAGCTATAAACCAGTATATTTACAACTGTGGAAATTTATTTAATTTCATGATCAAATAACTATTCATTTACACCCCTTTTTTAAAGGGTTAATCCCATCACAGATCGTGATGGCATATCGCTAGATGTTCATTGTAGGTTGTTTTGATGTTGGCCTTATAAATATTTCCAAAGTTTAGGTACTTATAAATTGTTTGCTAAACCTGACTAATGATTGCTTATTTTTAGGACATGCTAAGTGTGTGGAGTTCATGAAGACGTTCAACCTTCCATTGTTGATGCTGGGTGGTGGTGGCTATACGATAAGAAATGTAGCCCGCTGCTGGACATTTGAAACTGCTGTAGCACTAGACACGGAAATCCCCAATGGTTTGTACAGTTTCTGTTTGGAGGATGGGTTGTACTTGACGTGTTTCTCTTGGCCCTCTGATCCCTTACATGGTGCTTTAAAGGGGTATTCCGGTTAGAACAAGTTACTCCCTATCCATAGGATAGGGGGTAACTTGCTGATCGGTGGGTGTTTGACAGCTGGGAACCCCACCGATCACGATCAGGGGTCCCGTACTCCCCGTTTTGAGAGGAGCGGCAGGTCGCTCGTGTGCTGCCGCTCCATTCATTCTCAATGGGAGCGCCGGATATAGCCAAAATACAGTTTTATTGCAACAGCACAATAAAGAGGTGTGTGTTTTTGTTTTATTTTTATTGTGCACTTATTTTTTTAATAAATGTTAAAGGCTATGTACACCTTTTTGAAATAGTTGTGTTTTTTTTGTTTTTTTTTTATAAACCTATATCCGTGCGGTTGGTGCAAATTTCAAAATGCTTTTTTTTATTTAAAAAAATTTTTACTTTTTGAGATACATCTGCTTTGTATTTTGTATAGAGTATACAGAGTGCGCGAAGACCTGATTCCGTCAGGTCCGCGAGACATACAAGTTCAGTGACAGCGGGTCCTGTGTTGATCGAGCTGCTATCGATCACATCTTCAGAACTTAGATGTGATCAATTACAGGTGGATCCTGCGTGTCAGACACGCAGGACCCGCTTTCACTGAACCTGACTGATTCAGGTCTTGGCGCATGATACTGCTGTTCTGTGTACAGAATACAGAGCAACTATATCTCAAAGTAAAAATAATTTTTAATCAAACTTATTTTGAAAGTTGCGCCAATCAGACATTTAATATAAATGTGAATGTGTACATAGCCTTTAACAGTTACTTTTTTTTTTTCTTTTTTTTTATAGTTTTACAAAGTAACTTGACAATGCAATATCCTGATCGCTGATATAATTCTTTGGTATACTCCGGTATATCAAAGCATTACTGTCTGTCAGTGTTAAACTGACAGGCAATCTATTAGGCCATGCCACTGGCACGGCCTAACAGGCATATAGTCGTTGCAGACTTGGGGGCCTTTGTTAGGCAGCTGGCTTTCGCAGGCCGTCGATGGGTGCCAGAGGGAGGCCCCTTCCTCTGCCAAATAATTTAAATGCCACCGTTGCGATTTATCGCAGCATTTAATGGGTTAAATGTACTGGATTGGCGGTTTCTCCAATTCCAGCCATTGCACCTGGAGCTTGGCTGTCAGTCACAGCCAGTCTCCCGTAGTGATCCCCATCGCGTATATGCACGACAGAATGCCGGTAGGGGACCCTTCCCATGACCTGCATGTATATGTAAATACTGGAAGGGGTTAAGTAGTGACACATGCTGATTTCAACGGTCTGTCACTTCGTAATACTCTTTATTTGGGGAAAACTTTTTATATTTGCACGCGTTTGACAATGCAGGGCTTGAGTTCAATGCTATTCATGCTCCCCATGCCATCGAAATGCTGAATGACCTATTTCTCCCTATGCACCGTATCCGGAAGAAATGTGGAAATCAGCGACTGGAGGGCGGGGGAGTGTGCACATCATGAATATTATTAGACTTAAAGAGGCTCTGTCACCAGATTTTGCAACCCCTATCTGCTATTGCAGCAGATAGGCGCTGCAATGTAGATTACAGTAACGTTTTTATTTTTTAAAAGCGAGCGTTTTTGGCCAAGTTATGACCATTTTTGTATTTATGCAAATGAGGCTTGCAAAAGTACAACTGGGCGTGTTGAAAAGTAAAAGTACAACTGGGCGTGTATTATGTGCGTACATCGGGGCGTGTTTACTACTTTTACTAGCTGGGCGTTAGGAATGGGAGTGTATGATGCTGATGAATCAGCATCATCCACTTCTGTTCGTTAACACCCAGCTTCTGGCAGTGCAGACACACAGCGTGTTCTCGCCAGATCACGCTGTGACGTCACTCACTTCCTGCCCCAGGTCCTGCATCGTGTCGGCACCAGAGGCTACAGTTGATTCTGCAGCAGCATCAGCGTTTGCAGGTAAGTAGCTACATCGACTTACCTGCAAACGCCGATGCTGCTGCAGAATCAACTGTAGCCTCTGGTGCCGATGTGTCCTCGCTCGTCCGACACGATGCAGGACCTGGGGCAGGACCTGTGAGTGACGACACAGCGTGATCTGTCGAGAACACGCTGTGTGTCTGCACTGCCAGAAGCTGGGCGTTCTGAAGAGAAGTGGATGATACTTCTCGTCAGAACGCCCATCTAGTAAAAGTAGTAAAAACGCCCCGATGTACGCACATAATACACGCCCAGTTGGACTTTTACTTTAAACACGCCCACTTGGACTTTTGCAAGCCTCATTTGCATAAATACAAAAATGGTCATAACTTGGCCAAAAATGCTCGTTTTTAAAAAATAAAAATGTTACTGTAATCTACATTGCAGCGCCTATCTGCTGCAATAGCAGATAGGGGTTGCAAAATCTGGAGACAGAGCCTCTTTAAAGAGGACCTATCACTGGGTCATATAAGTTTAACTGGTTAACTGACCCAAATAGCGCTGTCTCCCTGATTCCAGCACTGTTTTCCTGACCCTTCACTTCCAGAGATATAGCCTACTTTGTTTTGGCTTCCTATATGCTAGTTTGCTGTAGTTAGCCAAAAGGGTGGAGCTAGATTCCCTGCATCTGATGCTGACCAATCAGCACAAGGCAGCTTGAGGGTAATTCATGCCCTGTTTGCGAACTACAGCAAATTAGCATAGGGGGAGCCAACACAACAGTGGTCCATATCTCTGGAACAGGGGGGGTCTAGGTAAAAAAAAAATCTGCACTGGAATCAGAAGGACCGCGCAATTAAGGTCCGTTAACAAGTTTAAATGATATGACCTAGTGACCAGTCCTCTTCAAGCCCTGTATGACCGAACGCACGCCGCGAGTATAAAAAGTGTACGTACTCCCTTCTAAGGGCAGTTTTGTAACAGTAATTTTGGAATCGGCCTGTAGTGTGAAATAAGTGCAGTGTGTGGGTTTTCACTTATTTTACTTTGTTAGGCGTTCCTGACAAACGTTGCTTTTTGCTTAGTATTTTCCTTTGCCAGTCAATTTATATAAACCTGCTACAAACGTTTAAAGTACCGTGCTAGTTGAAGTACATTTCAGCCTTTCTTATTAATAAATACCCAATTACATTCCTATTTTATTTTCCCACTCTTTAGAGCTGCCTTACAATGATTATTTTGAATACTTTGGCCCCGACTTCAAGCTTCACATCAGTCCTTCCAATATGACAAACCAAAATACAAATGAATACCTGGAGAAGATCAAGTGAGTAACTTTAACGATTACATACTTTGTTTTTATTCTACAGTATTTCATGTAAATGACCTGGTCTCCATGTATTTCTGTTTCAGGCAGCGACTTTTTGAGAACTTGCGTATGCTTCCACATGCACCTGGAGTCCAGATACAGCCCATCCCTGAGGACTCTGTGCAGGATGATAGTGGTGATGAAGACGAAGATGATCCAGACAAACGTATCTCTAGTAAGTATCATAACCGTATAGAACGTTAATCATTCAAACATGTAGCAATGTGGCACTACAATTGTGACTTCCTTGCAGTTCGATCTTCAGACAAGAGGATTGCTTGTGACGAAGAGTTTTCAGATTCAGAAGATGAAGGGGAAGGAGGACGCAGAAATGTCTCAAATTTCAAAAAAGCAAAACGTGCCAAAACAGAGGATGAAAAAGATGAAGATAAGAAAGGTGAAGCACATTAACAATCTGTTGGTTGTAGTGGAAACTTGTCTCTAAATGAACACCATGTCTGTTACATAGCCAACAATATGTGACGTTCACACTGAAGTTAAGATATAAAGTAATGGAAGTGATCTGTTATCAAATTTTGGTATCACTGATCTAATATTACATCCTTATATGCTGACAAATGCCCAAGATTGGATTGACAAATATAGAAAGCTCTGATAAATGTAGTTTTTCACCAAGAAGATCCACATTGTCCAGCTTTCTCTCCTGCTCCAATTGGGTAGAAAAGTCATTTTATGGTCTTTATCATTTGCTACGTACAAAAAAAAAAATTTCCTCCTAAAATGAAGTGGCTGGGTTCAGGTAGTCAAGTCTAGTGGAGGCTCATGTATGTTTTTACTAGCATGATGACCGTTTACATTTTTTTTGTAGATGTTAAAGAGGAGGACAAGCTAAAAGATGATAAGCCAGATACTAAACGGTAAGAATATTTGATCAAATATCAGCAGCAATACTTGACGTACCCTGGTAAATGTCAGCTGAATGTCTGTATATTTACTCTTTGAATTCCTACCCAAACACTTGTGTTTAATGCTGACACCTTCTCCTTCAATATATATCCACAGAGTAAAAGAGGAGACCAAAACAGCCTGATACTGACCGGTGATAAGCAACTTCTGAAGACCAAGAGATCTTTGCGGTCTTAACTTTTATATATGCCTTGTACAGTGACTTAAAAAATAGACCACCGTGGACTAAATTATTACTGAAACTCTGGTTGGGGAAGGAGGGAATTAAACCAGACGGAGCCTTCCTTCTCGATTTAGTTTGTCCTGTGCCCCTTCCTGCGTTGGGTGGTGACTAGGTTTTACCTTCACTTTACTCTCGAAGCCTGATGAACCCCTTAAGTTTTTACCCTGTGTTTTTAAAGTATTCTAGTGCACCGATGCTGCAAGTTAAGTCTGCAGCCGCTGTCCTGCACCACAATGTTGGTTCTCTAATGGTGAGAATGCTTTACTCTTATACATCGGTAGAGCATGTGCACCTCCATGATCAGGATCTGTGGGGAGAGCGAGAGATAACCCAGTCGTCTTCCAGTTGGGGCTTATAATAACTTTATGGGAAAGGGACATTTAGGTCTCCTTTTAATTTTTTTCCCCCAATCTTCAGGGATTCCCTGTTGGGGTAATGCTGCTACACCCTCCCACTTTAAGGTTTTTGAAAAAGATGGGGAAGCCTGGTCAGCAGTTACCTGTTACCTCAGAGGGGTTAATATTTGGGTTTCTACATGTAATCTTACTGTGGGACTTGAGGGTTATACTGATGGCGTTCAGGGGGTTTGTATTTGCGTTTTTGTTTTTTTTGTGACTGGGTTTTGTTTTAATGATGATTTCTTTTTTTTTTATGGTTAAGTTGTGGAGAAACTTTGTAATAAAACATTATACCACAGATGCTCACACTTTCCTCTTTCCAAAGCTGCCTTTAAAGTAGACTATTATATATATAAAATAACCTGTAAAATGTGTTTTTCAAACACCCACTTAGTAGCCGCAGAAATATTTTCTCCAGTTTGTTAGATTGAAGATGCTTAGAATTTTTTGTGGTCCCTCTTGCTGGTATAATTAGACATTCCCCCAGGAAAGTCACATGATGTATATGCTGAATAATGGTCACATTGTATAAGAATTTCTAATACTTCAGATACCAAGTTGAAATGGAAACCTATTTTGCGTGTTTAAGTTTTATGTTCAAAAGGGTTCTACCGGATTCTGAAAGGCTGTCAATTGGTTAAGTGCCTCATATTAAAACTTGACTTCTTGGCTTAGCACTCAGGACTATAGGCTAGAGCTGTTCCTCTAAGCATTCATGTGTATATTATCAGTTTGGCACTGCACATATAACAAACTGCAAGCAACCGCAGTTCGTGGGAACCAAAGTGGCCCATAGACATTAGATTCTTGTCCGTAGATCCACTAACAATCTAAGGCCTAATTTACACGAGCGTGTTCGGTCTGTGATATACGGTCCGTATGTCGGCAGTATTTCCCGGACCGAACACAATGCAGGGAGCCTGACTCCTAGCATCATACTTGTGTATGACGCTAGGAGTCCCTGCCTCGCTGCGGGAAAACTGTCCTGTACTGTAATCATGTTTTCAGTACGGGACAGTAGTTCCGCGGAGAGGCAGGGACACCTAGCGTCATAGATAACTATGATTCTAGGAGCCCGGCTCCCTGCAATGTTGTTCGGTCCAGGAAATGCGGCTGACATACGGACCGTATATCACGGACCGTACACTCTTGTGTGAAGTAGGCCGAAGTCCTGGAAAACACTGAGATCTGACGGCCTTTGGTGAAACGTGGATTGGGCAGGTTGAATATTTCCTGTGGAGTTGTCTTAATTCGCTGCAGATACTCTGTACCAGAGTTCTCCTTCTGCCACTTTTTTAATAAAAAAGACTGCTTATCGACTTTCATTCATCCTAAATCTATAGCCACTTTATTTTACAAAGAACTAAACATGTCCCAAGTTACATGTCAAAATATAAACCGCATTTCTTAAAATGAAAGATCTGTAATGATGGGAGCACTTTATGCCTCACAGCACCTGGTATGCTGGATAAAATCTTTTATAGTTAATATAATTGGGGACACAGCACCATGAAAATATGTGCCCCTTCCACTAGGAGGCTACAGCGATGTAGGAAAGGTAGTGTCTGTAGGAGGCAGACATGACCTGATACTCCAGACTACAGCTATTTTAAAAAAAAATATATATATATTTTTTATATAAGTGACTTGTCAGCCTGGTCACCAGTTTTAGGTAGTTCCAAGGTGACAGAAAACAGCGATTTTGCCATCTAAATTCTTTATTTTTCACGTGAGACGCTCCATACATCACCCCCCACGCTAAGACATGCTATGTCATGGTGTGCGAAGGGGTTAATTCGCAGCGCATGGTGCGGAGTGAAAATTAAAATTTTCCACTCATGCCATTTTAGTGCACTATATTTTATGCCCAGTTTGTGCCACTGAAGACAAATACCTCATAAAATATTAACCGGGTTCTCCCGGGTATGGCGATGCCATATCTGTGGACGTAAACTGGTGTTTAGGCACGCTGCAGGGCTTAGAAGGGAGGGACGCCATTTGGCTTTTGGGGCGCAGATGTAGCTTGGTAGTTGTTCGGTTTGGGGTTTTACTGGTGTTTCAGTTTATAATGTGGGGGCATATGTTATCTGTGCGGGGTACATCAGGGTATAATAAGAGGGTATAATAATGGGGTAAATAAATAATAATCCGCAGATGTGTGGCCGGCGTCGCACTGATAAATGGCGCCCGATCTTATCCGCTTTTGGACACTGCACATTTTGCATCGCCATATTCTGAGAGCCAGAACTGTTTTATTTTTTCACCACCGGAGCTGCGTGAGGGTTTATTCTTTGCGGGACAATCTGTACTTTTCATTGGTACCATTTTGGGGTACCAGAAATTTTTTTGATCACGTTTTATTCAATGTTTTGGCAAGCAAGGGGACCAAAAACCATCAATTCTGACAATGATTTTTATTCTTTTTTTTTTTATGGCATTCACCCTGGGCTATAAATGACTATTATACTTTATTTTGCGGGTCGGTACGATTACGGCGATACCATATGTATATAATTTTTTTATGTTTTGCAGCGTTTGTGCAATAAAATCACTTATTTATAAAATAAATAATCTTTTGTGTCACCCTATTCTGAGAGCGATAACTTTTTTATTTTTCAGTCAAAAAAGCAGTGTAAGGGCTTGTTTTTTGCGGGACGGCATGTAGTTTGTATCGGTACAATTTTGGCGTACATGCGACATTTTGATCACTTTTTATTGTATATTTAGGGAGGGTTGGTAACCAAAAAATTTTGATTTGGGCACGGTTTTTCGTATATTTTTTTCGCAGTGTTCACCGTGCGGGAAAAATAATATTAGTTTTATAGTTGTGGTCGTTACGAACGCGGTGATACCAAATATGTGTACTTATTTTAACGTGTTCATTTTTTTCCTATAATAAAAGACTTATAGGGAAAAAAAGCATTCTTTGTTTATGTCACTTCTAACTTTTATTTTTACACTTTTTAAAACCTTTTTATTTATTTTTTACTTGTCCCACTAGGGGACACTTAGACTTGCAGCTCTGATCGCTGCTGGAACACATTACACTACACATGTAGTGTAATGTGTTCTAACTGTCATTGTGACGTGACTGTCACACTGACAGGAAGCATCGGAGGACCGGCCGGAGGCTGATCCTCCGAGGCTTCCGTACATGGCAACCCGGAGGTCATTGTCTGGCCTCTGGTTGCCATGATAAGGATCGCCAGCCCCCGCAAATGCATGTGGGGGGCTACCGATCCGCTGTAAACCTCTTCGATGTGGTGATTGCGGCGGTTAACTGTTAAAGCGCGGACGTAACTACACGCCCAGGTGCGCGAAGTTACTGCTCACCTGGACGTGCATTTACGCCAAGGTGCGGGAAGGGGTTAAAGAGGCTCTGTCACAACATTGACAGTGCCCTATCTCCTGCATAATCTGATCGGCGCTGTAATGTAGAAAAGTGTTTTTTTATTTTGGAAAAACTATCATTTTTGAGCAAGTTTTATGTGCAATTTTAGTTTTTTGCTAATTAGTTTCTTAAAAAACACCCAGTTGGGCATTAACTTTTGACCAAGTGGGTGTTATAAAGAGGAGTGTATGACGCTGACCAATCAGTGTCATACACTCCTCTCAATGTCCATTTGTACTATATTGTCTATATTTGTCCCAGCGCTACATGTGACGGTCCTGTTTGTTGCTCGTTCAATGTCACTGTGCTAGCCTCCCCTCACTAGTCGCACACTGCTGCTGAGTATTCCCTCTGTGATTGTCCACACAATGGGCGCGCTCGGGGTACATGCAGTACACAACAATGAGAGCAGCGGCCGCTTGTTGTGATTGAGGGCTGAACCCGTGAATGGGTGGCGGGCAGGGAGGATCGGCACGTCCGGGCTCCGCATTCCTTTGTTCTCCTGCAGGGAAGCATATAGCCGTGCCCCTGCCATGTGTTCTACTCTCTAAAGCACTGGTGCTGGGGATAGCCTTAAACTTGGGATGGGTATGTACACGGATGCTGAGTGTGTGTGTGACCTGAGGTAGATAGAATACCAACTCCATTCCCTGGAGTATAGGAGCTAGTTCTTAATGAGCAGCATGCCGTCATTCACAGCGTGATCACGCTGTGCATTAATTAAGTCCTGCACAAACTTTACTGAAGTGTCGGGAGTGTGAATAGACATAGCGTCCTGGCTGGTGGTTGATGTCTATTCACTCTCAAGACACTTCAGTAAAGTTAATGTGGGTGTATGTGACAGCACTACGGTTTCTTATCAGTTGTCTGCGTGCCGTTCCCATCTCCCTTGTGACATAGCGTCATCCCGGAAGTATATCACCAGGCAGCTGGCACAGGTGGGCACGACTATAATATTAAGCTTGTGCTGGGTGTAATGAAATGTTTACATGTGCCCAGCCTACCCCATTCTGTTTAAAGTGTGCAATTTAGCCCCCCCCCCCCCTCCCTAGAATGCTGTTCCACTCCAGGATGTGGTACCTCCTGAATAGGAAAAGTCCTTTGCTCTGGCCCCAGGGAATATTTTCAGACTCTAAGGGTATGTTCACACGAGGGCGTCCGTTACGGCTGAAATTACGGGGATGTTTCAGCCTGAAAACATCCCCGTAATTTCAGCCGTACCGGCATGTGCAGGCGCTTGAACGCCGCGTCAATTACGGCCGTAATTAGCGCTGCTATTCATTGGAGTCAATGAATAGCGGCTCCAATTACGGCCAAAGAAGTGACAGGTCACTTCTTCTACGCGGGCGTCTATTTACGCGCCGTCATTTGACAGCGGCGCGTAAATATACGCCTCGTGTGAACAGACAAACGTCTGCCCATTGCTTTCAATGGGCAGATGTTTGTCAGCGCTATTGAGACGCTATTTTCAGACGTAATTCGGGGCAAAAACGCCCGAATTACGTCCGTAAATAGGCCGTGTGAACATACCCTTAAACTATAGTTGTCTTTTGGAGCGCTTGCCTTCTCAGAAATCAGCCGAGCTCAACCAGGAGTCAGACTGCTCTTTGGGAGTGTTCTCTGATCCTTTGACATGCCAAGTGTCCTGTACCAGCAATGCCGGCTGTGTACATACCAGGAGTGTACAACTGCGTTGCAGGCTTCCGAAGTAAAAAATAAAAGAAAAATATAACTCCAGAGAGTGGTTTCTTCACCCAGACGTATTAAATCAACTTTGCCGGTGGGGCACCTCGGATGTGGATCTCTTATGTCGGGCCTCAACCACAAGGTTCCAACCTGTTTGGCTAGGGCATGGGCTCCTAGAGCCAACTAAGTAGACACCCTGGTCACTTAGTAGGATGAGTTCTCCCTCCTGCATATTTTCCCCACCTTTTTGCTCTTGCCAAGAGTGCTCAAGAAGGAAGGCATCCCTGCAATTCTGATTTGCATTGGATTGCCCCCACAGGGCCAGGTACGCCCTAGTCTACCTACTCGTACCTTGGTGTCCTACAACTCCACCCGACCTCCTTTCCCAAGGTCTGGTATTCCAGCCAACTTTACCACAAATACATTTGATGGCGTAGCTGCGGTACTGAGGACCTGGAGTCTTTCTGAACCTGTAATTCAGGCAATGTTGAAGGCCAGGAAACCTAAATCAAGTTGTACCACTGTACATGGAATGCTTATTTCTGCTAGTGTGAACAGTGTCGTTTCAATCCTATAGAAGTGTCGATTTCTTAGGTTAATCTGTTTTACCTTAGTCCTAACAGAATGCTTGTAAAATGAATAAAAACATTTAAAAAAAATAAATCCACCAAACCTCCCCTAGGTAGAATAAGTGTAGAGGCTAGTAGACTGGCTTACATTGGTAGAACTCTGATCCACCTAATTTTTCTAGAGCCCACTCTACTAGAGCAGTGTCAACCTCTTGGGCTGAATAAAGTCTGATCGTGCTGGACAAGATTTGTTGTGCTGCCTGGAGCTTGCACTTAATGTTTATCAACCATTATAGGCTGGTTTTTTGGTTCTCCGTGGAGACAGCTCTTAAATGGTTAATTTTAAGTTCCACCAGACGAGGGCTGTCCCTATGTGGTTAATTCTTGCTAAATCCCCATTATTGTGCGCCTGGTAGGACGTAAGGGTAGCGTAGATTTTGAACGTTAAACTGTTGGCCTTAGTCCTAACAGCAGCACAAGCATCCCGCCCTGATTAAGGCTACTACTTTATAATCAACACAATGTGGGAGGGGCTAGATGTCCTTTTGTAGGGAGGGCGCTCTAGTTGATTCGTGTTTTAGTTTGATTAAATTCCATCTGTCCTATTACACAAGGACTGAAATACCCCATTATTGTGCTGCTAGTAGGATGTAAAGGAAAGTACCACGCTTAAGATCCTGTCCGTTCTTTAATCAGGTACTGCGCCCATCTTCCCCTTAGAGTCAGGTCTCTATGTTCATTCTTTTACAGCATGTTTTTGACCTTTTTGTTCTCAGGTGAAGACTTTTTTTTTTTTTTTTGCCTGTTGTGTTTTCCTGTGGGGGCTCCTTTCAAGCCCTTGAAGGAAATTTTGCTTGGTCTCCTTCATTAAAAGACTGCGTTCCTGGTGGCTGTCTCCTCCATCAGATGGGCTTTTGGAACTGGTTGCCTTGTCCTACAAGTCTCCCTTTTTTTTTTTTTTTTTGTCATTCATCGGGATAAAGTGGTTTTCTGACCAGTCCCATCCTTTCTCCTGAAGGTGGTCTCTGCCTTCCATATCCATGAAGGGATTGCTATCTCCTCCTTTTGCCCCTCCCCATCACATCTGAGGGTGCAGGCTTTGCAATGTCTCTTGACCGAACAGGAGACCTCATCTTTTATCTGCCTGCGACAGAATAGTTTTGGCACTTCGATTATTATTTTTTTGTCCTACCTGTAGGGCCACGCAGGGGATCAGCAGTGATTTAGGAAGCCTATCGGTCCAAGGGTAAATTTCTTCACCTAATGGTTTACTGCCCATTCTACAAGGGCTGTTGGTGCCTCCTGGACGGTGAGGCATTAAGCTGCGGTTATTCAGATCTGCAAGGCTGCTGCCTGGGCTTTGGTGCACACTTTTTACCAGAAAGCCAAAACCAGATGTACATTATAAAGAGAGAAAAACGTAAAGGACAGATTCTACTTCTCCACTTTTTTTTTAATACAATGCTTGTTATGGCTTGAAAATCTTCTTGGAAAAAAAAAACTTGATTAAAACCTGCAAGTATATGGGCAGCCTAAGGCTGGGTAACCATGAAGCGTAAACGCAACGGAATTGTGTGCGAAAATTCTGCAGCGTTTACAGTAGCGGCAAAGTGGATGAGATATAGAAAACGTCCAGGCTGTGGTAAAAACCCTAGCATAAACATTAAGTTCACCTGCGGTGCGGAATTTAATTCCGCAGCATGTAGATTTTTATTTTTTATTTTTTTATTCTGCGTTTCTGGTTTTCTGTTGTGGGTTTTCCCCATAGAATTCAATGGGGATGCAAAACCTGCAACATAAAGCGAAGTGTTGCGAACTTTTGCGGCGTAATCACGCTGCAGAAATTGCAACTCTGGGAAAAAATAATAATCATACTTACCCAGAATGCTCTCCTTCCTGCAGTCCGGCCTCCCTGGATGACTTTTCATCCCACATGACCGCTGCAGCGTCACCTGGCCTGCAACGTCTTTGTAGGAGGCCGGACTACGCGCAGAGAAGACGAAGGGTTTAAGTATGAGTGCTTTCTGCCTCAGTGGAAATTCCGTTAGAAAAACCGCATAACAATGTGGTGCAATATTTCGGGCGGAATGTACTGTGGGTTCCAGGTCGGAACCACGCAGCGTATCAGACCCGTGGGAACCCGACTTTCGAGAAACAAATTCTTTTATTAATTGTTACAGGATTCTGGTGAGAAAATAGCTTTAAGAGTAAGGCTGGATTCACACGAGCATGTTCGGTCCGTAAAGGACGGAACGTATTTCGGCCACAAGTCCCGGACCGAACACACTGCAGGGAGCCGGGCTCCTAGGATCATAGTTATGTACGACGCTAGGAGTCCCTGCCTCTCCGTGGAACTACTGTCCCGTACTGAAAACATGATTACAGTATGGGACAGTTGTCCCGCAGCGAGGCAGGGACTCCTAGCATCATACATAACTATGATGCTAGGAGCCCGGCCCCCTGCAGTGTGTTCGGTCCGGGACTTGCCGCCGAAATACGTTCCGTCCATTACAGATCGAACATGCTTGTGTGAATCCAGCCTAAATGCACACGGATCAGAATAGATCTGCAACAAATCCGCAGTGTCAAGTCCTCACCAAATTGTGTGAATTTTCCTTTTGTGGGAAAAAAATTAAGTATACTTACCTTACGAATCTCCTGGCACTCCCATGATGATGTTTCCCTGTCCCCTGCGAGACTGGGGACCTTCAGTGATGACATATGTGACCGCTTTTAACTTCCCCAGTCAACGACTGGAATTGACATGCAGATCAATTTCTATACGGAAAATTTCCACAGTACGTGGATGAGATTTGTTAATCTTGTCCACTACTGTATTCGACTGGATTTTCCAACCGCAAATCCAGAGGCAAAATCCACAGCATTTCTGTCCTGTGTGAACGTGGCCTTAACCCCTCGTTCACGCTCCATGACCTAATAGTACGTCACTGGTCTAACGGCCGTTCCGGCCCCCCTCCTGGCACATACAGGAGCTGTGATCACTGCTGTCTCGTACAGCGGTTGCTGCTGTGTGAGCATCAGGGACCGATCTCTGTGGTCCCTGCTGGTTAACCCTTTAGAAGCTGGTTTCAATGGCGATTGCGGCTTCTTGGGTTAAAACACCATTGACGTCCTGCAACATATTCGCGGGCGGCGATGTTTGCTATGGCAACCAGAGGCCTAACAATGGCCTCCGGCTATGCCATCTACGGAAGCCTAGTGGGTCCTGACAAAGGCAGGACTCACTATGCTTGCAGTCAGTGAGTAGCTGACAGCTCTAATACACTGCACTACGCATTTAGTGCAGCGTATTAGAATTACGCTCAGGGCCTCTTGCCTTCAAGTCCCCTAGTGGGACAAAAAAAAGTTGCATAAAATTAAAAACAATAGAAGTTTATAGGTAATAAAGTAAAAATCCCGCTTATCAGTCCTTTTTATTATTAAAATAAAATAAACATAATTGGTATTGCTGCGTCCGTACCAGCCTGAACTACAAAAGTATTGTTATTTATCCTGTGCAGTGAAGAAGCACAGAATTCTGGGTAAGTATAAGCTTTTTTTTTTAGTTGCGATTTTTGCTGTGGAATCGCAACTTTTCTGCTGCAAATATCGCAACATCTGTTATTTGTTGCCGGTTTTACATCCCCATTAAATTCAATGGGGAAAACCCGCAACATAAAAAGCAGCGATTACACAAATACAATTAACGTGCTGCGGATTAAAAAAAAAAATGTACCGCAGGTCTATTTCTGCTTATTTAAGCAGCATGTGGATGAGATTTGTTAGAATCGTATCCACTCTGCTGCTACGGTTTATGCTGAGGATTTTCCGCAACTAAATCCATTGCGGAGAATCCTTAGTATAGATGCTACATGTGAACTTGACCTGTAGCTCAGTGTCCATTCACATCACGTTTTTGGTCTACCTTTGGTGTATATGTTAAACGCATGCTGACAAATGGCAAATAGTGGCATCCATCACCTAGGCTCAAGACATATGTTTAAGGGATGCCTATGACATATACCATACAGTAGCATACATCATCCATTGGCTCCCATGTTTAAAAAAGGGAACATACTGCATGGTAGGGATGCACGATGCATCAAAACTTCGATACTGTTTCGATACTTTGCATCCCCAAACGGTTCGATACCGTTATTTCATGTATTTCGATACTTAGCTGTGCGGCTGCACAGCTCAGTATAGTAACACATGAATGTATGAGAGTGGGGCAGCGGCTGTGTGATACAGTCATTGCCGCGTTCCTGAGTCCTGATAACAAGTGCGTGGGGTCAGAATGATGCAATGCGGCCAGCGCTGCACTAATGAGTGGGGGCTCTGAAGACAGAACATGGCGGATGCACTACAACACACCCCCATGTTCTGTCCGTGCCTGAACCGCCGCTCATTCGTGCAGCGCCGGCCGCATCACCTCATGCTGACCGCGCACGCACTTCCTGTCAGGAGCGGGGCAATGACTGTATTACACAGCCGCAGCCCCGCTGGCGGAGATCAGAGAAACCTCTCATCTCCGCCGTTATTCTGGTGAATGCTGCGATCACAGCGGACTGCAGCATTCAGTGGAAAATGAGAAGGGGGATGCCCCTTGGATCGCGTCACAGGGAATTCCTGTGACGAGATTGAGGGACATACCATATATGGGCAGACAGCCCAGGGTCCATTGAAGGACCCCAGGGCTGTCTTACCATATTTCCTGTTGTTAGGGCATACTTGGGTATGTCCTAACAACTGCCTGTGTACTATCTGTACACAGGCTAATGTACTGGCATATAGATATATGCCAGTACATTAACGTTTAAAAAATAAAGTAAAAACATAAAGTAATGTTAAATTAAAAAAAAAAATACACATACACCTTTTTTTACAATAAATATTAAAATAAGTCTCAATACATAAAATATACACATTCGGTATTGGCGTGGCCGTAATAACCTGCAAAACAATTTTTTTGCATCATTTATGATGTGTACGCTGTTAAAGAATTAAATAAAAACTTTCTATCACTTATTGTGGGGCACAAGGTGTGATGAATGGGGTTAATTACTATTAATGTGAGGCACACGGAGGTTAAATTCATCATCACACCTCGCGCCTCACATCAGAAAATGGAAGAACTTTTTTTTTTTTTATTACTGTTGGCAAAGTATCGAAATTGCAATACTAAACGAAGTATCGGTATCGAAGTCCAAATTCTGGTATCGTGACATCCCTACTGCAAGGTATATAAAACCAATTTTTATTTATTATTTTGTGGAATCCTGGATTAGAGTAATCTACTATGCGATTACATCCTTAAAAGTGTCTCTAATGGGGTGTCTATTAAATTAATAGAATATGCCTTTGACATCTGAAACTTCTTTGCATTTTGGTATCTTTGGTTTGGAAAGAGCAAATCACAGCATTGAATTTGGCCCTGACCCCCTTGACTAGTAACTCCGTTTGACTCCCACAGTAAACTATAGTATGGATGTTTACCACCATTTTACAGAAGCACCCTGCTTGACTATGGTCTTAGTCACACGAGCGTATTTCACGGATGCCACATGGACCTATGAAAATCAATGGGGCTGTTTAGACAGGCGTTTTTCACGCAGTGTGTGTCTGTTTGTGTGGACCTCACTGCACGTCCTATTTTGGTGCGTTTTTCAGCCCATTAATGGGTGTGTGAAAAAAAAAAAAAAAGACAGCACACAGATGACATCCGTGGGCTGTCCGTGATTCATGAAACCGTTGCTAAAGAAATCAAGAAAAAAAACCTTCGGTTTTTATTGCCAATTTAGAAACTTATGACATACGTGTGTAAAAAAGGCAGACGTGCACCTTACACTGATGTTACACGGAATTGCAACGCAGAAGCAATGCTGTGGTTTTTTTATACGTGCGAATCTGACACGTTTGTGTGAATAAGGCCTAATTGTTGCTCCCCCCCTTTAGGGTATGTGCACACGTAGTGACCAAAAACGTCTGAAAATCCAGAGCTGTTTTCAAGGGAAAACAGACCCTGCTTTTCAGACGTTTTTTTGACCAACTCGCATTTTTCGTGCCGTTTTTCGCGCCGTTTTTGCTGCGTTTTTTACGTCCGTTTTTGGAGCTGTTTTCATTGGAGTCTATGAGAAAACAGCTCCAAAAACGTCCAAAGAAGTGTCCTGCACTTCTTTTGACGAGGCTGTATTTTTACGCGTCGTCGTTTGACAGCTGTCAAACGACGTCGCGTAAATAACAGGTCGTCTGCACAGTACGTCGGCAAACCCATTCAAATGAATGGGCAGATGTTTGCCGACGTATTGTAGCCCTATTTTCAGACGTAAAACGAGGCATAATACGCCTCGTTTACGTCTGAAAATAGGTTGTGTGAACCCAGCCTCAAAGGTGACAGCACACTGATCTATTAATGTTATTTAAGTGAATCCTCTATAAAGTCCATGTGTAGCTACCAGCTTATGTGGTTTTTGTAAGTGGGTACTCACCCCTGGAGCTGAGCTGCTCTCCACATAGTCGAGTTTTATTTACCCTGGCAGCAGTGGCTGCATACTTCTGCAGAGTACATAGTGGCTAGGCACTTCTGAATCTGTCGTAGCAAACGCCAGACGGTGAGGGCTCAACAATGTAGGTAAGTTTTGGCTGGGGCCTATGTTGTATTCCAGGTACTGGCTGGTGCTGTGGCTAGTGTGTGTCACCACAGAGATTTTGGTGGTGTATTATGTTACTTTACTGTAAAAGTTATTTTGATTTTTATATTGTTCAAAGACCACTTTTATCTTCTAAAAGTTAAGCATATTTGAACTAGCCGTATGTTTGAGATGGCTGTTGCCGGCTATTCCGCCATAAACATGCATGCTTGGCTGTTATGCTTTAGACTGGTCAGAAATTGCACCTGTTTTAGAATGGTCTTTAGATACATTTATTTAATTGACTTTTTTTTTTTTAACAAGGTGTCTGAACATTGCTACAGTATTGATAAAATGGTATGTACTCATTTATCCAGGCCTTGGTCCACCATTCTGTGTTTCAGCCGGCTCTAAAATTTAGAGTAGATCCGTGTACACACCATAGACCTAATATAGCGGCATGCAAGTACTGAGAGAAAATGGCTTTTATTATCTAGGTAATCATTCTAACCAACTGCAGTCTTTTCCCGATTGATGTCCAGAAGACTGTGCAGGTGGGAGTCTCATGACTGTAATAGATTTTGTACTGACACCAAGTATGTGCATTCAGGAACGTCTTTCCTAAAGGACACAACAGCATTCGGTTCAATTCTTTGCATTAAAACAGGACCTGCATATTTAGTGCTAATACAGGAATGGATTTCCAGGGAGGTTGAAGGATACTTACCTCAGGAATGTTTTTATATTTCCCCCTTTAAGTGGTGATTAACCCCAAAATGTTAGTAAACGGCTCCAGTTGTGCCATCTGATAAGTTTCCCAACACATTAGGAATCCGTTGTGGTTCCTGTGCGATTAGCTTTACACTAGTGTGGAGAAAGCCCGTATACATTCTGGTACACTACAAAGCACTGATCTCATTTGCACTAGTGTACAATTGTTTAGCACTTGTATATGAAGTGGAGAATTGAGAGGACACATCGGTGTCATGAAGCTAGACTTCATTATGCTTCTCAAAGGTCTTTTAGTCATGTAATCAGCGTGGTAATCAGTGCATACTGAAATCATAGCATTGTATAGTCTTAAAGGGAAGGTGTCACATTTTTTTTTTTTATATAATATTGCTTTTAATATGTCATTAAAATACATTTTATTTATTTTTGTGTTGTACTTTTTTACTTCTCTATGGGGGCTGCCATTTTTTTTTTCATCTCTGTATGGGTCGATTAACGACACATACTAAGATGCTATATGGCACATACAGCCCCATAGAGAATGCGAACGGGTGCTGTGCCATTCACTATAGCGTACGCCGTCTGTGTGGGAACGGCGCATGCGCCGCTCCCACACAGACCAAAAGGCAGGTCTTTGGCAAAGCAACATCCAGCGCCATTTTCATGTGGACCGGAAGTCGCGGCCGGACAGTAAGATGACGACTTTCAGCCATATGGTCAAGGCAGAGCAGACGCCAGGACTAGAAGCGGCAGCAAGAGTAGGTAAGTTATGTTTGTGTATGTGATGTGTATTATGTTTGTGTAAGGGTCTGTTCACACGAGGGCGTCCGTAACGGCTGAAATTACGGGGATGTTTCAGCCTGAAAACATCCCCGTAATTTCAGCCGTACCGGCATGTGCAGGCGCTTGAACGCCGCGTCAATTACGGCCGTAATTAGCGCTGCTATTCATTGGAGTCAATGAATAGCGGCTCCAATTACGGCCAAAGAAGTGACAGGTCACTTCTTCTACGCGGGCGTATATTTACGCGCCGTCATTTGACAGCGGCGCGTAAATATACGCCTCGTGTGAACAGACAAACGTCTGCCCATTGCTTTCAATGGGCAGATGTTTGTCAGCGCTATTGAGGCGCTATTTTCGGGCGTAATTCGGGGCAAAAACGCCCGATTTACGTCCGTAAATAGGCCGTGTGAACATACCCTTATACTGTCTGATTACCACTGTATCTAATCCTCCTACACTGTGCATTCGCTCAGAAAATGGCAGCGCATTGTAAGAGGTTTGAACATTCAACCCCCTCCTTTCTCCTGGCACTAGCCAGAATAAAGGAGGGGGGATTGTGAGGACACTAGAGCAAGTGTGTCTACTCCAAATTTGCAGCATAAAGCAATGAGGTTTGCTTTACCACATTGCCAATGCTGCAATTTGGGGAATTGCTCCCTCTAGTGACCAGCACATGGAAATGTTATAAATTAGAATCTAATTTCGAATATTTCATGACTTGTGAAAAAATGAAAACAATGTTTAATCACTTAAATACCAACTGTTTAACTGAAAAAAATAAAAAAATTCTAGCGACACATTCCCTTTAAAGTTTCACCGGTAAGGCGCAGTGTCACAAAATCTTATGAATGCTTTCACCTTGCTGTGGTATGAGTGGTCTGTTTTTAAAAAGGCCATATAATACAAAAGTCGTGGAGTTGCCCTCTGCACCCAGTTGACTCCACAGGTAAACAAAACTCGTGTGGCGTTACACCTGCAGTTTCAAAAGACTATCCAAAGTCCATGTCCTAGATTTCTCTTGAAGAAAAAAAAAAAAGTTTAACCATGTAAAAATTGGACAAGTTCCCACTTTGCACTGTGGTGGACCAGAAAGCCACATAACATGCCAAAGGTGGAGCAGAAAGCCAAAAGACCAGCAGAAATGCAGTTGACCATGTAATAAGTCGTTTTATAAGAGATTATTGCAGCTCATATCCTTGCACTTGAGTGGAGCCAAGTTGCAACACCAGACGAGTCCATGTACAAGAAGAGTGGCAATGTTTCAAGGAGGCAAGAGATTTATATTAAATGGGTTGTCCATCATATGATCTGGTGGGGGGGGGGGGTCCAGCACCCACACCCAGCATTGATCAGCCTCTCAGGTACTGGACATCCATGTGGAAGCAGACGGCTGTGGTCACAGAATAGCGGCCGAGCTGCAGCTCCGCTCTTATTCAAGTGAATAGGAGCGGTTCTGCAGCACGACCGCCATGTAGTGTACAGAGCCATCTGCTTCCGGCTCCATACTGTGTAAGGACATCCGGTGCCCGCAGGCAGCTGATCAATGCAAGGGTCTGGGTGTTGGACCCCACAGATTATGTAATGATGGCCTACCTATCTGGTAGATAACCCCCTTAACTTTGCAAAAACACTAATCATTTAACTATATAAAAAGTTTGAGATACAGGGAAACAATTGGAGTGGTCTGGATTTCTGGTCAGCATCTCCCCCAAACCAAAATGGCTGATAAAAGGGGAATAAATTACACAGCAAATTCATTTCAGGCCCCATTCATACGACCGTAGATCCTTACGATGCAGTGTCATAAAACCCACTGTTGGGCCAGGACTTACGGCCACATTACGGTGGTGTGAATGAGGCCTAAGATACACTACACTGTGGGTTTAGGGTCCTTTGGAGAGAAAAAATAAAAATTAACCTCCCTGTATCCAGGAGATTGCGGCTACCAGATACTGAACAATATCCTCCAACAAACATGTAGCGATTTTGAATAAATAACACACTGATGTAAAGGGGATTAAAATTTATTTTTAAAATATCACAATGGGAAAACAAAAACACAACTGAAGGAATTTAGAAAAAAGTCACCACAGAACTAGACCATAAAAAAGTATTTACAGAAATACACAAGATTCTCTCAAGTGACAGTCACACCAGAGCACATCCTGAGGAAGAGTCAGCAACACACACAGATGCCTCTGAACAGGGACACCTCGAAGAGGAGGGGGTCCAAGAACAGCAAAATCCCCCCTTATCCTGCTACATATTCAACAATGGATGCCCCAACGACTATGATTGTCAGTGGAATAGGCAGAGGGCGGTCAGTCTGTTACAGTTCACCTCAGCAGGACATGAGTTAACACCTAATGAGGGCAGTGAATATTATCATGGAGGGGAAACGTTCTGCACACTGGTCTGTTACACCCTGCACAGGCTGTGGTGAGGACAGGTGTAAAAAAGGGCTCAGCGCAATACAGTCTATGGAGGACAGCAGTGCCCCTGGTTACTCCTCCTTCTGAGGCTCGGTGGGAGTCTCCGTACTGGGCACGGACTCCTCGCTCTGGGGGGTCTGCTCCGGAGGTGTGACGGCCGGCTCAGGTTGAGCAGCAGCTTCCTCAGCGGGTGCTGCAGATTCAGGGTCGGGGTTCTCTGCAGGGCTGGCGGGCTCAGCATTTTCAGCTGAGGACTCGACAGGCTTGGTGGATTCTTCTTCTTGCGTGGGGGCAGCGGTATCTTCTCCAGCAGAGGGCGCCTCTACAGCCGCGGCATCTTTTTTGGTCTTTCTGAAAGGCAGCTTGAAGTTCTTCTTGAATGAGAACCTCTTCTTCTTCGCCTGTTTTCCTGGGGGCTCCTCTGGCTTTGCCTCCCCATTGGTTGGTGGAGCTTGTTCGATAATCTCTCCTGATCCCGCTTCCTCGGTTATTGGCTCTGCAGAGCCATTGGCAGCGGCTGCATCCCCGTTAGTCTTTGGGAGAGTATCACCGTTGCTTGCTTTTACATGACCATTTTCCTGCGTAAAAGAAAAAAAAACATGGATTAGCATTTTTATTAACTTTGTATTCTAACAAAAAATCAATCCCATAACCTCATTCTTACATAAACCCCAGAACAGACCAATGAAAATCGTGTTAGATCCGAATCAGCTGCAAAAATAACCACACCCCTTCCCTTGTAAGATAACTACGGCTTAATGGGGCATCATAGTCACGAAGCCCCCATTAAAATTCAGTCCGCTCCCCACTTATGAGCCGCCATTCATTCCCGTTCACTTCTAGTGATAACCCTTCTAGCGCAGCGACAAAACCTGCATTTAAAGAGCCAAACCGAGGTCCCATAGAGAACAATGCAATGCGAGAATCTTCTTACCTGTTGTTCCGCAGTCTTACTAGTGGTGATGTCTGCGCTCTGGCTCTTGGACGCGGTGCTGCCCATGTCTGCTAGTCAGGCTTATTCAGTTATATACAGCCGTAACAAGATAAAGCACGAAGCCGCAATCACACACGCTCCGCCGTATCCGCCTCTTGATTTGAGCCCTCAGCCCTCCCTTGTCTTTTATATAGCTGTTCAGGGGCACGTTACAGCCAATCGCAAAGCCGCAATCAGCAATGGAAATGAGGGCTAAGCCAATCAGAAAGCAGGAGGGGGGGCGAGGGCGAGGTCCCTGTGTTGCGCACAGGGCAGCGACAACGTGATTTAGGGTAAATGGATCCCTCACTGGGAAGAAGTGTCCTTGCTGGAAATTGACTGTAGCGAAGAGAAAATGGAAACATAGGGAAATGGAAAGTTAGAGAAGGAGAGAGGACGCGGGGATTTACTGTGAAGGGGAAGTGTGGAGATAAGACAGCGGGCGGTCTTCGTATGGCTAGAGGAGAACGGGACTGGAAATGCATTCAGAAAAAGGAGGGGGTTAAATGGCGGCACATATAGAGATAGTGAAGCGGCTGCAGTGGTGACTGTAACACAAGATGGTGACGTCGAATTCTGAGGAGTTCGGAATCCAAAGCAGATTTCACTAAAGTGATAACGTGTGATCAATGACATAATTTCTGAGGAATTTGCAGGAAAGTTCCCAAGCAAATGTACGTGAATGAGTAATGTTTATACATGAAAGTGAGGAGACAAATAAAGATCTGTGTCCAGATATCAGAACACCAAATCTTTCTCAGGGAGTTGGGAGGGGGTGACCAGAATTCGCATTCCAGGGGTTAACATGTGAAGGGATGAGATGCATTCCTAAATTGTGGACACTTCCTGTCTCATGTCTGTGGGATAGATTTTCTCATTCCTAGTCCACGTCTGATAAACTAGTCTTTAGCACAGAGGTCACTTAAACCCAACATTTATGACGGTCTCTTATACTGGTATAAAGTTGGCATACAGCAACAGACAAACCATTTGGGAGTGCCCATGCCCACTTGGTACGGGAGCACTGGAAGTAAGTGCAAAAAAAGTGTGCCCTGAAAATGTTTTTTACTGACCCAACTCGTGTTTTTTTGGACTATAGTAGTAAGAAATGGGCCCATGACCATCCCAAGATCGCTCAGCCAGCCCCTGTTGGCATGTATTGGAGGACATATGCCATGATGGGAATGATTTTCCATGTGGAAAACTGTTCTTTATCTTGAAAATCTCATTCATATGCCATGTGTATTCCCTCATAAGATACTTCATCACATTCCTTCATTTTAGCGCTTCTCAGTATAAATCAAGAAAAATTGGAAACAAGGACTAGGCTTTTTCTGACCCAGAACAGATTGACATTGTTTCAGTATAAGGCTATGTTCACATTACGTTTGTCTGACGTGCATATTTGTATACTGGGACTCTCCCATAAGTTTCTATGGTGGTAGTGTCCTTATTTCATAGCGTTTTTGGGGTTTTTCTGGATAACTTTGCCTGCTATGCTATTTAACAGTACAAAAAAATGAATACGTCACACTAGTATTTTCTTCTTTTTTTTTTTCCCAAAGAGCAGATGGATTGAAGCGTATGGCAACTATTTGCATTTGTGAACATTCCTGTTGTGGATCTGTCTGAAGCTGAAAAAAGTAAAACAACTTCACTTCCTCTTAAAAAAAACGAAGAAAATTCAAAGTAGATTTTTTATTCCAAATGTAATTTTTCTAAGGGATTCATTAAACAGATCCATCAACTCTGTAGACGTATGTATGAAAATGCATACGTTTGTATTTTGTATTCCGTTTTTTTTTTGTTTTTTTTTACTGTATATGTTAAAAAAACAAAAAAAAAACACATGTAAATGATTATTGCTATGTCTGTGGCCACTTTTATGGAGATATCTGTGTGATTTCTAGATCTACGTTGTATCCACAGCAGCACCCGGGCTCTAAGGATAAGCAGATGTCTATTCAGAGGATAAACTATCCTTCTACTGCACAAGAAGGGTCATGGGGCCCTTATCCTGCCAAACACTGGGGGTCTAAAATGTATAGACCCCACATATAAGACATGCTTACCATATCCTATGGATATGTCATATATATCTATATATATGTCTTTCATTGTAATGCATCCAGACTTTCAGCAGATGTGGTTGGAAAATTAATAGTGTGTGAATTTAAACCTGCCTGAGACAAACATTTATCTCTCATGAGATGAAAATAAAAAATGGAAGGGCAGACCAGATGGACCATGTGGCCTTTTTCTGCCGTCAATCTCCATATGTTTCTATGGAAATAATATCCTCAGAAATGAACAAAGTGAATGTTTGTGTAATTAACCACCAAATGAGACCTCCCCGTGAATCTGATTGACTGAGAGGGTTTGGTCAGGGTGATTTGCGTACTACGCAGGAAAAAAAGTGTCTCTTTTATTAGAGTATAGGGCACCATTTCATGGGTGAGGGAGCACCCATAGGCTTCTCCTAGATGCACCAATATTAGGGGCTCTGCCCTTTAAAGGGGTTTTACTATCAGGGACATTTTTAACATATCCACAGGATATGCCATAAATGTCAGATAGATGCGGGTCCCAACTCTGGGACCCGCGCCTATCTCTAGAACAGGGCCCCCTAAACCCCATTCTACCACTCTGTGCTCCGGCTGATGCGTGTGATTCCAGACCATGAAGAAAAAAACAGCGTAGCTCGCTGAGCTACACTGTTTCCGTATGTCCCATATACCTGAACTTTAGTTACGGAAACAACGTAACTCTCATGGCTACGCTGTTTCCTTAACTGCCATTTACTACTATGGGACTTAGGAAACAGCATAGCTCAGCGAGCTACGCTGTTTTCTTCTTCATGGTCGGGAGTCACACGCGTCAGCTGGAGCACAAAGCGGTAGAACGGGGTTTAGTGGGCCCCGTTCTAGAGATAGGCGCGGGTCTCAGAGGTGGGACTCGCATCTATCTGACATTTATGGCATATCCTGTGGATATGCCATAAATGTCCCTGATGGGAAAACCCCTTTAATGTGAACTACTCATTGCATGATTTGCCACGTGCTGTATCTATCCATAATTTTTTATGGATTAGAGCTGCACATAAACATTGACATAGAGTCTTATGTGTACATGAGATTATTTATTTCATTATTTCCTTTCAGAGTGGAGGAAGAGAATTAGAAACTGCAACTTGCTCTGTTTCTGCTATGGTGTCACTCACTGTTATGTGACTATGTGAAAAGAAAACTTCAGGGAGACATGAAGTACTGGGCTGGAAAAGGGCATGGAGATTTGCCCATGTCATAGCATTGGCACTGCTTAGCAATAGCAGTGTTTGGAGACTCCCCTATGAATAGGTACAATGGGAAACTCCAGTTTTCAATGAAGTTCCCCTTTAAAGGGGGTTTCAAGTTTTATCGTAATAAAGCTTATTCATTGTGCAATGATAGGCTAGTCCACTTTCTAGTCATGGGAGTAACAGATATAGCAGATAAGGGAGGCACACTTCCAATGTGAGGGAAAGTTAAAAAGGATTTTCCCATCTGGACAACCCATTCTCTAAATTAAGATTTACATGACATCAGATGTGCACTCGCACATTTCTCCTGCTGCAGTACCAAAGAGGTATTGGGGTACTTTTACACGGGCCAATATGAGTCGTAAAAACAAGCGCTGATCAACGAGACGGCTCGTTGATCGGTGCTCGTTTGCTCCTTTCACAAGGTGCATTGATTGCTTATGTATAGGGATAATCGATCCTTACTACGATCGTTCATCCCCATACATTTCCATCATGTTGGCAGCACATCTCCCGCTTTACACAAGGAGATGTGCTGCCGACAATGATAATATTTAGTGCTGCATAAAATATGTGATGAGTCTATGAACGAGTGTTTCCCCTTTCGTCAGCTGATCATTGCCTTGTCTACACAGGGAAAATATCGGGAACAAGCGCGTATATGAACGCTCGTTTGCCCGATCATTGGCCC
Source organism: Rhinoderma darwinii (assembly GCF_050947455.1). Taxonomy (NCBI): domain Eukaryota; kingdom Metazoa; phylum Chordata; class Amphibia; order Anura; family Rhinodermatidae; genus Rhinoderma; species Rhinoderma darwinii. The sequence goes on along the minus strand of NC_134688.1, from coordinate 252,137,273 downwards.
GTGTAAAAGGGCCTTTACATGACACCCATCCATGCTGAGTAACCCTTTTCAGTGACTCCCTGCTCTGGCTAATAGAGTGGGGAGAGCACTAAAAGGCAATTAATGAGAAAGGTCATAGTCGTCATAATCTTTCCATTTTCTGAACTGTCTTGCTGCCTTTTGCGGTAAGCCTAAATGGGGAAGAGCAGCAATACTAGAGAAAGTGCATGGGCTAGGGTGGCGCTGTTTCTGGATAAATAAAATAGATATTTAAATCACATACAACTCCTTTAATAAGTTATGCATCTGTATCAGTAGGACATGATCACGACAGGTCTACCGCTCCACTCAATGTCTATGGGGCTGAAGGAGACAGCCTAGTACAGCGCTCGGCTGTTTCAGTCAGCCCGATAGACATTGAATAGAGTAGCAGTGTGTATGCATGACCGCCGCTCCATTCTCCTTACTGTGCAGTGAGGAGGAATGGGGGACTCTGGACCCTCATTCTAGTGATTGGTGGGGTTCCCAGCGATCGTATATTTATTACCTATGCTGTGGATAGTTGATAAATGTTTTTAGTGGGGAAGACCCCTTTAAAGAATAACCCAGGAAAGAAAAAAAAGTTTCCCACTGTAAAGGGGTTTTTACAATGGGCGATTATCGGGCAGACAAGCGTTCATATAACGCTTGTTGCCAATAAGTAAAACGCTCATCATCATCTGCTGGTCATATCGTTTTGAAAAAGTAAAATATTGTCGGCAGCACATCTCCCTGTGTTACCGGAGACGCGCTGCCATCATGATAATAATGAATGGAGATGAGCGATCGGAGTAATGAGCGCTCGTCCCCATCCATAGCTCCGTGTGACAGAAGCAAACGAGCGCCGGTCAATGATGTTTAGTTGATCGCCGCTTACTGCACCGGCTGATTATCGGCCGGTGTAAAAGGGCATTAAGTGGTCCTTCAAACCTAAGCCTACAGATAAGGATCACATATATTTCATTTGCTTGATTGGTGGGTAACATTAATTATGTATTATACATTAAACAGTCTACACAAAAAAAAACACCATTTTCTACCCTACTATTTTTATTCACGTTAACATTTTTCTGTTTCCATTTTCTGTAATTCTATTATGCAATGTTACTTTTGTGTCCAAAAAAGACAAAAGTACACAGGCTCCTTCTTCAGGCAAGTTTTCAAATGGAAACTTGTATTTCTAAACTTGCCTGAAGAAGGGGCCTTTGTGCTCTAAAAGCTTGCATATATAATTTTTATGGTTAACCAATAAAGGTATCATACCTACAATACTTTTGTCTTTTTTGACACAAAAGTATTTGACAATGCATATTGTTTCTGGCTAACACGGTACTACACTATTTTTACTGTAATTCTATATTAATAGGATAATCTAATGGATCTGTGTTGTCAACAGCCTATGTGTTAATATAATTTGGAATTCCCCTGCTCTATTTCAGATATATTTGTGACATCAGCCAAATTTCTAGAAATGCCCTGGGCTGAAAATGGAAGTACTTTTGCTTTTAGCATGTAATTGGATGAGGAAGAACCATGGCAGGGTGTGTAACTACTCTTAGACTAAGGCTACATTCACACAACAGTGAAAAACGGCCATGCGTTTTTGTAACGGCCATCACACAGACATTTTCAGAACAATAGAGTTCTATGAGTGTATTCACTACGGCTCCCATAGAAGTCAATGGATCAGTTTTTCCCGCACGTTTTTTTCTGAATCAATCCTTGTAACAGCCAGTAAAAACTGATCTTGGCTGAGGATTCCCCGCACACAGCGCTACCTTGAGTGCTGAGCCCTTGACATTACTATCCATATATGGACAGGGACGTCGGGCTTTTAACTGTGGAGTCTCTGGCCAGAGCATCGTGAGATCTCTGGCCAGGGACTCCTGTCTCCCTCTGACCCCCCCCCCTGTAGATAGCGACACGTCCCCCTCCAGATAGCGCCACTGTAGCACCTTGAAGGAGCGGAATCCCCGGCCGAAGCTCTGGCCAGGGGATTCCGCTACTGGAGAAGCCCCTGGCGTTGCTGTCCATGTATGGACAGTGACATCAGTGGCTACCTCTGGAATCTCCTGCCAGAGCGGAATCCCCAGAGCGGAATCCTGGGCTGATGCTCTGGTCAGGGGATTCCACTACTGGAGAAGCCCCTGGCATCACTGCCCATATATGGACGGAGACATCAAGGGCTCCCTCTAGGAGTGAAATCCCCGGCCAGAGGGATTCTGCTCCTACAGAGAGCTACAGTGCCACTATCTACGGGGGTGCCGCTATCTACATGTGGGGGTGCTATCTACATGGGGGTTGTCATTTACGGGGGGGTGCTTTCTACAGTGGGGTGTGGTGCTATCTACAGGGGTGGTTGTTCTTTCTACAAAGGGGGGTTGGTGCTATCTACAGTGGTGTGGCACTTTCTACATGGGCACTGTGGCACTATGGGGGCATTGGCACTTTATATGTGGGCACTATGTCACTTTATATGTGGGTACAGTGGCACTATCTGCAGTGGCATTGCAGCACTAGCTAGATGGCCACTGTGGTGTTTTCAGGGGGTTTGGACAAAAAAACCCTGACAAATTAAATCCATCAGTTTTTTTAACGGCCATGAAAAACGGATGACATAAACGGCCATTAAAAACGGACAAACGGACTGGAAAAGGATGAAAATTTGGAGGCACACTGATGCAAAATGGCCATGAAAAAACTGACCATTGATCAGTTTTTAATGGCCTATTTTTTTTCACTGTCGTGTGAATATAGCCTAAGTGCTCATACATAGGGCCACATTACCTCTCTCTAGAACCTTGGACATCTGTCCACTGCTTGAAAATAGCATAGCTAAAAATCTGCCATCAAACTTTCCACTCTCAACGCGACTTTATTTGTTTTTATTGAAATGTGCATTTCACTGAAAATTTGGAGTCCTGTTGTGGGATGAGTATGTTAATTTCTATTTCCTTTTGTACATTTTGGTGCATTACAATATATTTTTCTGTCTTAGTTCATATGCGTTTTTATTTTTACCTTTTTACCTTTCTATATTCACTTTGATGGTGATAAAATACAGAGCTCCAGGGGTCTGTTTACCTTTAACAGCGGGGGTCTTTGGGAGGAACCATTTGCTCAGCATTAGCATTTGACTAGATAGGGCGACTAGGAGTAAAAATCTGCCTAAGGGTATATCTACAATCTAATTATCACCTCTACCTTCAAGCACAGGTCAGAATTCGGTTTAATGCTTTTGTGTTAAAACTGATAATCTTTTAAATATGTTAGGGTCGGTTTACATACTATAGGTTTTCCATCTGCTTTCTTAATCGGATTAATTTTGTGCGTTATCTAATAATAATCTCTGCATCTAAATGAGTCAAAGCAGTTATTTCAATAGACAATATTTGCTGCCATCGTAACTAAAAATGTTTGTAGGACATAGGCTGTATTGGGGTGACTATAAGGCTTCGTTCACATATCTGTTCAGGCTCTATTCTGACGTTCTGTCGGAGGTTTGTCTCAGTTGTGCTAGGGTTCCGTCGTTTTGACGGAATCAATAGCGTAGTCGACTACGGTTTTGATTCAGTCAGGGCTCTATTCCGATGGAAACCTCAGACGGAACGTCAGAATAGGGCCCGAACGGATATGTGAACGAAGCCTAACAAGTAAACAGGAGTCTTTCAATTGCCATGATTGTTATGAATTGTCTACCAGTTTGAGATGGCCATAGGCGCAAAAAATATTTTTAATGATCTTCACGATTTTATGATCATTAATGATAATCGTTCCGGCTATGTTGCCGAAAACAATTGTTTCTGACCAAATCTTATCTTCCCATTGGTTTGAACACTAATTGGTTCATCAAATTTTTTTTTAATATTTAGTCATTAGTTCTATAACAATCTGAAAATGGATTGTTCAATATACAGACACTCTCTATCTACCCAATGACGTTTAAACACAATCCTCTCTCCTTCTTGCCCTGTACTGACCTCTATGACACTGTCACGTGGCACTGTATGGCAGTATTATGTAGGCAATGTATGAGATTATTATTCAGACATTAAATAATTTGGTTGCATTGGGCCATTCCATGGGAGTATTATTGGGGCACTATATTGTAATAGTTGGTTACTCTATAGGGGTATTAAGTTGGCTGTGCACCGCAGTATTATGGAAGCACTGTATTGGCAAACTATTTGCACGTTGCATGGTGTTAATTTGTGGACTGTATATGTGAGTATTATTTGGGCATTTTATGATGATATATGGGTATATATACTACTTTGGTAGTAAGTGCATATGTGTTATGTATGTACATTTATATACAATATATAAATGATAAATTGATAGAAATGCCTATCTAAAAATGTAAATCTATACGTATAGTATATGCAATGCATGTACCCCCACAAGTACATTTTAAATACTTTTCTAGGACCATCCAATAATCCAGAATATTTGATAATCTGGCACCCATCAACTCACACTGATAAACTATTTAAGAAATTTTAACATATGTAATCCCCAGTTTCACTTGAGGCTTTTGCATATTCAGGCACGACTGTGTAAATAGGTGCGGCTATCATTTTGCCTTTTGATCTAAAACTGATCCAGTACAATAGTTACAATTATCATAACAATCAAAAAAACAAGTTAGATCTTCACAAATTCATATGCTGTGAACCCAACCATATCTAGCTATGTCAGTATCCCATGTAGGATCAATACAGTCAACCTCTCCCCAGCCTGACAAGGCTACTTGAGGGTAGATTGACTTGAACAATAATGTGGCATATTGAGGATATAACTATAAGTGCAAAAACACAGGCTCTGCCAGCAAAAATCAAATGTCTATGGGTAGCGCTAGTATAGTTCTTCAGGTGAATAGATCTAGCTAGACAACATGGTAGGTACAAGCTATAATATCATGGCTTTAAAAATATCAATACATGTTCAGAAAAAGTAGGAAACTACAAAAAAAAAAATGGTTGGCTAGACTGGAAATGGTTTTCAGGGAACGTGTTCTTCACATGTATGGGTGATGAGGACAATATTTAGCTATATCACTTATACAGGCATTGGCTGCTCTACCACTTTCCACATAACAGGAGAGTTTAAAACTGAATTTGTCACATGACGCATCCACCTTCATTATGATCTACCAGGTGCTTCCCGCTTTGTCAAATTCTTCAGCTGTTTTACAAAATAGAAATACATTGGGTGTTTCCAACCTCTTAGATGACGGCGCTCGACTCATTGATCAGTATCATATTGCCGAGGCACTACATTCACCTTATTGTAATGGTATTGTGTATTCCAAGTCATCTAATGTGCGAGGACGGGGGAATATGTACTAAGCATTCATCTAGCTGTGATCTCTATGGTAACAGCTATCCATGCGATAGCCTATATTTTTCTGTATGTAAATGAGCATGCACCAGTAATGAACCCTGTGAGCTATAGCCTGACATATACTGTAAAATAAGAAGTATATGTGTGTGCAGAGTATATCAGTCTATATATTATTCCATATGCCCTCTTCTCGGCTAGTCTCTCTGCACTGCAGGGTACATGTCTGTCACCATGGTAACTGCAGCGCTGCTCTAGCACAGAGGTGCCCTCTCCTATCTTGATCACCCCGTGTAAGGTTTACGAAAACGACCTTAATATCAATAGTGTTTAAGATGGAAATGAACCCAATAAAATGCAGTAATATCATCATTGTCCATAGAAGCCTCTCACATGCATATGACATTCAGTGAGAACAACTGGGACACATCCTGTTAATGTGCATTGCTTATCTGCTTGTGCGCTTTTCTTCAAATCGCTGTTTGTCTGGGTGTGAGCCACAATCTCATTACCTGGGTGTCAGAGAGAAATGTGCTAATTGGAACCTGTCTACCGTCTCCGTACGGTTCTTTTTTTTTGGGGGGGGGGTGTAATTTCTTACTTGTGCCATTTGAATATGATAGGATACCAGAATTATTAATTTCTTTACCTTTTATGTTCTTTCAGGAACGTTTATAGTCTATTTCCAAGAGGTGAAATACATTAACCAGCCATTGCTTAGTAGTAATTTGCTATCTAGTTTAGGCTGGAGTTACACAAACAATTTGTGCCGGTCCATAGGAACACACTTAGAGAGATTTATTAATGATTATTTGTTAATGCATTGAGTAATTGTGTTGGAAACAATGGCATTCACATCAACGCCATATATATGAAGCCCCCCTAAAACATTTGTAAATATAATCATTATTTTTATTTTTGTCTACATAGGGATAAGGATTTCAAGGTGTATAAATTGGGCATGATTTATGAATTGCTCCATATTTCCCCAATACGTGTATGCCTTGTAGAGGGATATAGTGCATATATACTACATTAGAAAATGTGACTGTAGTATCCTAAGTAGTATGTAAGTCTCCCTACTTGAGTTATGCGACTGACTTTCATGCAACTGTCATACAACAAAATATCAAGAAAAAGGACACGGGTTAAAAAAAACTGTAAGATAAGTCATGTGTAGGTTGCAATACTCTGGCTGTCACTATTGAAGCTGTCGTGTGACAAATATCTGTGTGTAGCCCCAGCCTTAAAGAGGCTCTGTCACCAGATTTTGCAACTCCTATCTGCTATTGCAGCAGATAGGCGCTGCAATGTAGATTACAGTAACGTTTTTATTTTTAGAAAACGAGCATTTTTGGCCAAGTTATGACCATTTTTGTATTTATGCAAATGAGGCTTGCATAAGTCCAAGTGGGCGTGTTTAAAGTAAAAGTCCAAGTGGGCGTGTATTATGTGCGTACATCGGGGCGTTTTTACTACTTTTACTAGCTGGGCGTTCTGACGAGAAGTATCATCCACTTCTCTTCAGAACGCCCAGCTTCTGGCAGTGCAGACACAGCCGTGTTCTCGAGAGATCACGCTGTGACGTCAGTCACTTCCTGCCCCAGGTCCTGCATCGTGTCGGCCACATCGGCACCAGAGGCTACAGTTGATTCTGCAGCAGCATCAGCGTTTGCAGGTAAGTAGCTACATGGACTTACCTGCAAACGTCGATGCTGCTGCAGAATCAACTGTAGCCTCTGGTGCCGATGTGTCCTCGCTCGTCCGACACGATGCAGGACCTGTGAGTGACGACACAGCGTGATCTCTCGAGAACACGGCTGTGTCCGCACTGCCAGAAGCTGGGCGTTCTGAAGAGAAGTGGATGATACTTCTCGTCAGAACGCCCAGCTAGTAAAAGTAGTAAAAACGCCCCGATGTACGCACATAATACACGCCCACTTGGACTTTTACTTTAAACACGCCCACTTGGACTTTTGCAAGCCTCATTTGCATAAATACAAAAATGGTCATAACTTGGCCAAAAATGCTTGTTTTTTAAAAATAAAAACGTTCTGCTGCAATAGCAGATAGGGGTTGCAAAATCTGGTGACAGAGCCTCTTTAAAGAGGATTTGTCACTAGTTTATTAATGCCCTATCTCCTAGCTATCTACAGTGTAAATTGTGTTTCAAAACATTTATTATTTGTAAAGTTATGAGCTTTTTTCTAAATATGCTAATTTGGCTATACTTGCCAATTGGGAGGTTACTCTATCGTTTTACTCTGGGCGGTGTAATATTTAATGTATGACACTATCCAATCAGCGTCATACAGTTCTTTTCCCAGCCCAGCAACACAGGGTGATCTTGCAATTGAAGCTAAGATCACGCTGGGATGGGAAGAGGAGAACTGTATGACGCTGATTGGATGTTTTCTGACGCTGTCCAATCAGCGTCATACAGTTCTCCTCTTCCCAGCCCAGGAACACAGCTTGATCTCTGCGTCAATCGCAAGATCACGGTGTGTTGCTGGGAAGAGGAGAACTGTATGACACTGATTGGATAGTGTCATACAGAAAATATTACACCGCCCAGAGAGAAAAGAAAGAGTTACCTCCCATTTGGCAAGTATAGCCAAATTAGCATATTTAGAAAAATGCACATAACTTTACAAATAATAAGCGGTTTGAAATATAATTTGCACTGTAGTTATTAGCATCATAGTGCCTATTAGATTCTGGTGACAGATCCTCTTTAACCCCTTCACAACTGCCATATGGCTATATACGTTCTAACTGCCGATGCCCCGTGCAGTTAGCACGTGTATAGACGTTGACAGCCTTGAATGGGTTTAATGAGTGCAGTGCTGCTTCAGTGTGAGCAGCGCTGCACTCTGTTGGCCGAGGCTCTGAGTAGATAGTGCCACCCCCCTACAGATAGCAACCCCCCCACTGTAGATAGCATCTACAGCACCTGAACTGACTCTAGGAACGGAATCCCCGGTATCAGATCGCACTGGCCGGGGATTCCGCTTCTAGAGAGAGCCCCTGACGTCACTGTCGATTTGGACAGTGACGTTAGTGGATCTCTCTAGGAGTGGATTCCCGGCCGACACTCTGGCCGGGGATTCCACTACTGGAGAAGCCCCTGTGGTCACTATCCATATATGGACAATGACGTCAGCGGCTCTCTCTAGGTGCGGAATCCTCGGTGTCAGATCGCTCTGTGCCGGGAATTCCGCTACTGGAGAAGCCCCTGGTGTCACTATCCATATATGGACAATGACGTCAGCAGCTCTCTCTAGGAGCGGAATCCCCGATGTCAGATCGCTCTGTGCCGGCAATTCCGCTACTGGAGAAGCCTCTGGTGTCACTATCCATATATGGACAGTGACATCAGGGGCTACTCCTGGAGCAGAATCCCCGCTCTGGCAGAGGATTCCGCTTTTATATGGACAGAGACATCAGGGGCTTCCTGCAGAAGCGGAATCTTCGGCCAGAGGGATTCTGCTCCTACAGGGAGCTACAGTGGTGTTATTTACAGGAAGGGGGTGCCATTTACGAGGGGGGTTGGCACTATCTGCAGGGGGATGTTTCTAAATACAGGGGGCATGTTGCTATCTACAGGGGGGTGGCGCTATTTACAGGGGATGGCACTATATACAGGGGGGGTGGTGATATCTACAGGGGGGTGCCATATATAGGGGGTGTGGCACTATCTACATGGGCACTGTGGCATTATATTGGCACTACAGGGGACACTGGCGCTATCTACATTGGCACTGTGTGTGGCACTATGTGGGCATTATCTACAGGGAGTACTGTGGCACTATGTGGGCACTGTGGCACTATTTACAGTGGGCACTATCTATATGGGCACTAGCACTATCTATGTGGGCAATGTGGCACTATCTGCAGTGGTATTGCGTCACTATCTACATGGGCACTGTGGTGTTTTCAGGGCGTTGCGACAAAAAAACCCTAACGATTAAAATTCATCCATTTTTTTTAATGTCCGTGAAAAACGGATGGCAAACTGTGGTTAAAAACGGTCAGACGGCCGGGAAATGGATTAAAATTTTGAGACACATTGATGCAAAACAGCCATGAAAAACTGACAGTTGATCCGTTGTTGACTGCCATTCTTTTCACAGTCATGTGTATATAGCCCTCTTCACTCTCCCCTTACAGCGATCCAGGGTTACATAGTTACATAGTTTGTACGGTTGAAAAACGACACATGTCCATCAAGTTCAACCAAGGGATGGGAAAGGGGAAGTAAAAAATTTCAACACATAGGAGCTAATATTTTTTTGTTCTAGGAAATTATCTAAGCCTTTTTTAAAGCCATCTACTGCTCCTGCGGTAGTCTATTCCATAAATTCACTGTTCTCACAGTAAAGAAGGCTTGTCGCCTCTGCAGGTTGAACCTTTTTTTTTCCAGACGGAGGGAGTGCCCCCTTGTTTTTTGAGGGGGTTTTACATGGAACAGGATTTCACCATATTTTTTGTATGTGCCATTCAGGGTGATGGAGGGAGAAGAGGACTAATTGTTACAAAGCTCTACAGTGTATGTGTATAGATGACCATTATTTATTTGCTTACAAAGCTGCAGAAGATATTATAGACTTGCATGTAAAGATATGTTATTCATGGAATGCTCTTTAGATGCATGTGCATTGAAAAAGTTCTGAGATGGCCACAGGGTAAATTCCCTGCAGTTCCCCTATGTCATCAGACTACAGATTGCTGTTTACAGGAGTCTGTCGTCTGTAAACGGGATCCAGACTAGAGACGGCTATATATAATTAGGCCAGTCTGTTGAAGGAGTTGTTAAATGTCCCCTGCAGGCAGCTCAATAGTATTGCAACTCTGTAGCGAAATATTTCCACTAATATTTTAGCAAATTACTTGTTAAGGAATTCACTAATATCCTAAATCATCTCAAGATAAAGCTACTTTTTATATGCAACAGTGAACATTTCCTAATGGATTTTAGCAGCCCTACTTTAGTGATTGATTAAAAGGGAAGATGAAGAAGGACAGGGAGCTATTGCGGTTTGCCCATCAGTAAAAAAAATAAGGCTGGCTATGGAAAGCATGATTTCCTTGCCTAATGCAGTGGTCAGCCTGATAAGGAGGTCTTCTACATGTATGGAGGCTTTCTTCTTCATGCAAATATGCAACTCTTGGTGACTCGAAGCAAAGAGGACCTATCGGTTCTGAGAAAAACACAAAAAGTGGCAGTAGATGAAATTATAAGAATTTTCTTAAGTATATATCAACAGCAGATTTCCCTCAGCATTTCAGGGACACAGATTCTACTTTAATTTTAGCAGAGTGAAGTCCAAGGCCTCATGCACACCACAGCATTTGTTTTGTGGTTCTCAAAAACCACGGGTCCGTTGCAGTCCATCGGACTGCAAAAAAACCCTTGCTGTGCATCCGTGTGTCATCAGGACTTACGGATCCACAACATTTCACCATGACATGTCCTGAGTTTTTGCAGTCCGGATTTGCGGCCCCGCACGGATCCGTGTAAACCACGGTCGTGTGCATGAGGCCATAGAAATTAATGGGTCCGCAATTTTATCTGCAAAAATGAGGATAAATCTTATGAGATTCTCCTCTTGTAGGGACCAACTCTGATGGGGAGGATCTTATTCTATACAGCATCTGAATGGCAAAGTAGAGTCCTTTGCGCAGATCTAGTGAGGTTTAGAGGTGAGTGAATCAATTCGCCTGTTTTGCCATTATTTTATCAGCCATGTAATAAGATTTCCCTATTTATTAAGCAGTCCAGCTAGGGTAAGAAGACGCAGGTGCTTGTAAAGGGTTAATTTACTACAAGAGGAGGATCCAGTCGCTTGTAAAGGGTTAATCTGCTAGAGGAGGATACAGATGCTTGAAAAGGGTTACTTCTCCCTGCTGCAAACTTACCTTTCATAAAAGGCCAGAGCTTTTATCACTAAATTAGTAATTTTTGTCGTTATATTTTATATTTGAAAACGTTTTGTTTTTTTTAGTCCCTATTACTTCATGAGGTTTCCCAGGAAGTGATAGGTTCTATTTAAGCAGGATCTTAAAGAGGCTCTGTCACCAGATTTTGCAACCCCCTATCTGCTATTGCAGCAGATCGGCGCTGCAATGTAGATTAATGAGTAATGTTTTTATTTTTAAAAAACGAGCATTTTTGGCCAAGTTATGACCATTTTTGTATTTATGCAAATGAGGCTTGCAAAAGTACAACTGGGCGTGTTTAAAGTAAAAGTCCAACTGGGCGTGTATTATGTGCGTACATCGGGGCGTTTTTACTACTTTTACTAGCTGGGCGTTCTGACGAGAAGTATCATCCACTTCTCTTCAGAACGCCCAGCTTCTGGCAGTGCAGACACAGCGTGTTCTCGAGAGATCACGCTGTGACGTCACTCACTTCCTGCCCCAGGTCCTGCATCGTGTCGGACGAGCGAGGACACATCGGCACCAGAGGCTACAGTTGATTCTGCAGCAGCATCAGCGTTTGCAGGTAAGTCGATATAGCTACTTACCTGCAAACGCTGATGCTGCTGCAGAATCAACTGTTAGCCTCTGGTGCCGATGTGGCCGACACGATGCAGGACCTGGGGCAGGAAGTGAGTGACGTCACAGCGTGATCTCTCGAGAACAGGCTGTGTCTGCACTGCCAGAAGCTGGGCGTTCTGAAGAGAAGTGGATGATACTTCTCGTCAGAACGCCCAGCTAGTAAAATAAGTAAACACGCCCCGATGTAACACACATAATACACACCCAGTTGGACTTTTACTGTAAACACGCCCAGTTGTACTTTAGAAAGCCTCATTTACATAAATATAAAAATGGCCATAACTTGGCCAAAAATGCTCGTTTAAAAAAACAAAAACGTTACTCTTATCTCCATTGCAGCGCCGATCTGCTGCAATAGCAGATAGGGGTTGCAAAATCTGGTGACAGAGCCTCTTTAAATTTTATCACTATTGGCAGACCATTTTATGTGTATTGGGGCTTCCCAACAGTCCCCCAAAGGCAGATGTCTGGTGACATAAGGATGAAGCCTTTTAGATTCATACATCCTTGATTCTTTATTCCCACTCAAGATAAGGCCCTGACAGAAAGGTCTGGCAACTTTTTGTTTCTCTCTCCCCATTGACATAAACATTTACACTTGACCAAGCCAAGCATGCATGTTTATAGGGATGTTGGAGGAGATAGCTGAAGGCAAACTGACCGCTCTGAAGTAGTGGCCAATCTCGCTCCTCTTAAAATAAATAAATTAATACATTTCTAGTTAGCAATGTAAGGCCTCATGCACACGACCGTAGCCGTGTGCACGGCCGTGATTTTCGGGTCGGCCGGCTGCGGACTGTCAGCGGACTGTCAGCCGCAGGCCGCCCGCACATGCACATGTTTTCAATGAGCCCGGACCGCAGAACCGGGCCGTAATAAGACATGCCCGTTCTTTCTGCGGTCCGGGCTCCCGGGCCGTGCACGGACCGCAAAAACTACGGTCGTGTGCACGGCCCCATAGAAAAGAATGGGTCCGCAATTCTCCCGTGCATTTTCAGGGGAATTGCGGCCGCAAAAACACGGTCGTGTGCATGAGGCCTAAGGCTTCGTTCACATCTGCGCAAGAGTCCTGTTCCGTCGGAGCTTTCCTTTTCGGAACGGGGCCCTGGCTGACACAAACGGAAACCAATGGTTTCCGTTTCCATCACCATTGATTTCAATGGTGATGGATCCGGTCCAAATGGTTTTTGTTTGTGTCAGTTGTGCAAGGGTTCCGTAGTTTTGAAGGAATCAATAGTGTAGTCCCTGGCCAGAGCAACAGCAGCGCTCTAGCCGGGGTTTCCGCTCCTAGATGGAGACCCTGATGTCCCTGTCCATATATGGACATTGATGTCAGGGGCTCCTCCAGGAGGGGCGGTGGGTGACACTATCTACAGGGGGCGTGGATGGCACTATGTAAAGGGGCGTGGGTGGCACTATCTATAGGGGGCATGGGTGGTACTAGCTATAGGGGCTGTGGGTGGCACTATCTACAGGGGCATGGTTGGCACTATAAGGGACGTGTGGCACTATATAGGGGGCATGGGTGTCACAATCTATAGTGCGCGGGTGGAACTATTTATGGGGTGGGGGTGGCACTATCTATTGGGGGCATGGGTGTCACTATCTATAGGCGGCGTGGGTGACACTATAGGGGGCATGAGTGGCACGATCTACAGAGCCGTCATGGGTGACACTGGGGATTCTGCTCCTGGAGGAGCCAGAGGTCACTGTCCATATGGACAGTTTTGTCTGGGGCTCCTCCTGCACCGCAATCCCAGTCCAGAGTTTTTAGACCCTAGACTAACTTTCTGATGGACCATTGTGGTAAAAACTGATGACAACTGATGGTTTAGTAGTAAAAATTGTGAAAAAGCCTGATGACAACTGATACATTTTTGCATCAATTTTTGCATCAGTTGTAATCACTGCAGATGCAACTGATATATGTGAACGCACCTTAACAAATCACCATTTACAACACGGGATCTTTCAATCCTCTAGTGACAAGACTCTCAGTCAACACAGCTTTAGGGTTTAGTTAATGGTGAGTTCATAAACTGTTCATAAACTGCAGACCCTCCCATTAGGTAACCATTACCCTATACAGCCATTTGAAAAGGAGATGCCTAAAAGCAGACAATTGCAAATGACATGTCCTTGCTTAAAAGAAGAAAAAGAAATTATGGCTATTCTGAAATACCACTGAGTCTGTGGGACTCTAGATAATGACTATTTCTAATGGAAAACTTTGCTACACTCTCCCTTTAAACACTAAACATTGCTCCTGCTGTTTATCTTTTTTCTGTTGTCTACCACTTTTCATAATGGCTATCTCTTCTCTTTCCTGTTGTAATACTCCCTTTCATCCTGGCTGCTTTTTCAACTAGTTAGTCAAGGTTTTGGTTGTGGTAATACAAGCCTGATGAGTCACACATTTATGTTCGTTTTTGTCCCCTAGGTGCCACATGTCTGATAGGAGAACATACCTGTGTGACATCATATCCTGGGACATTGTAATGCACTGTGTGACTCACTGACTAGAGCTACTTCCATTAAATATTTTTGAATGATCCATATTTATCTTGATTTTATGAATATTGTCATCTGACATCAAGCACTGGCATATTACTACGCTATATTTATATTAGAATTAAACATGGATCCTTTGTCCGCGAGATCTTTCAATATGATATCCCTACAAGACACACACATTTGATTAAAAAAGGTGATGGAACGTAAACTTACCTGCCAGACTATAGGAGGAACCTGGAACACTCACAGGAATCTCACCTATCTCATCTATCACTTCTATGGGAGTTACGTAAACAGCGTAGCTCTGCGAGCTAGGCTATTTCTACTTATATGGTCGGAATTTACAAGTGGTAGCGGGAACACAGAAAGGAAGAACTGTGTTTCGGGGGCTCCGTTCTAGAGATATCCTGTGGATATGCCATGAATGTCCCTGATGGGGAAAACCCCTTTAATTACTCTATTTAATAGTCATAATAGTTAATTTAAAAAACTGACCTGAAACTCAAACTTTGTTTCTGTCTGTTTTTGCCAACTTTTAAAGTCTAAATGGTAGGTAGATCCATATTAATGGGATCTCATAAAATGGGGGGGGGGGGTACATCACTTACCCCTTCCCCCCTATTTTATGATATCCCACTAATAATGATTTCAAAGCCCCCTGTATATTGTGATACACACAATCCCCTGTAGACCGTGCCACACACTATCGCCTGTAGATAATGCCACACACAGTCCACCTGTAGCAGGGCTGGGCTGGCTATTCTGGCAAATGCCAGATTGGTTGCTGTACAATGCGCAGCTTGGCTGCTCCCCACACAATTCTTATTAAAGGGGTTATCTGGGACCAATAAAAAAACTAGGCCACACGTGGGGTGGGGTGAATGGCATACAATAATAACAGAAGTAATACTTACCTTTTAAATCCAGCGCCGCTGCTTAGGTGAACCCCTCCGGTCTTTGTTTACTAAGCTGTGTCAATGCACAAGACCGCTGCAGCTAATTACTGGCCTCAGCAGTGGTTGCAGCAGTCACATGTGTCCACGTGACCTAATCGTTGCAGCTCAATAAGCAAAGACTGGTGGAGATCAACGAAACAGCGGTGCTGGAGCGGTAGGGGATTCAAAAGGTAAGTATGCTTATTTTATTATTCTTTGCCATATCTCCCCTTTCGACCTGTTTTTTTTCTTGAATAATTTTAATTATAGCTATGGACCTATTCCAAGGCCCTGCCCCTTCACTCATTGCCTGAGCGTTGTTAGTTTATCCCATGTCAGTCTTGCAAATGGTCCCTTAGTGTTATCCTGTTCCTGTTGTTACCCGTGCCCTGCTACCTGTATCCCGTGCTGTGTTCTTGTTCCTGAGCCTGTTAGTGTTGGAGTCGTGTCCTATTGCACCTGCTGTCATCTGCCACGTCCAGTGTCGTCTGCCACGTCCAGTGTTATCCGTGACGTCTGGCGCAACCTGCTGCACCTGCTGTCATCCGCCACGTCTGGCGTACCTGCTGCACCCACCTCCATCCGTGCTAAAGCCTCGGCCACTGTCTGGACAATTCAGGTACCCTAGAGCGGGACTTTGTATTGTTTGGGTGCTCTGTTGCTTGGCCAGCTGCCTCCCCACTACAGCGGTGCGGCCTAGTGGGTCCACATACCCACAGACTATGACACACTGATTGGACAGTGTCATACAGTTGTCTTTACACCACCCAGAGTGAAAATAAAATGTATCCTTCTATTTTTTTTAAAAACAAATCACACTGTAGATATCAGAATCAAAGCGCCTATTAGATTAGTTAGGAGATAGAGAATTAATAAACTGCTGACAGAGCCTCTTTAAACCGCTTGGTGAACCCTGTAAAAAATATATATATATAAAACACCCAAATTGCTGTTTTTTTGGTCACCTTAGCTCTCCAAAAAAATAGAATAAAAAGTGATCAAAAAGTCTCATGTACCCCAAAATGGTATCAATAAAAACTACATCTCGCCACAAAAAATAATCCTTTACATCACTCAATCAACGGAAAATGTAAAAGGTTATGGCTCTAATAAATGGCATGAACTCAATAAGACAGGTCATATACGAAGAGCAGCATCAGTAAGGTATAGATGTAATTATACCCAGAGGTTAACAGAACAACCCATCTCAGAAAGGACGTCCCATTCCCTACCTCACCTAGAGTACAAAAAAGATGTTGCTAAACAACAGTAGCCAAATAACCAAATGTAAGACTTCTAGATAAATCCTACCTAGTGATAATGCATGTGGCAAGGCCTAAATACAGCAGTGCCGATGTAAGCTGATAATAGCAAGGCTAAATAAATTACCAGAAATATGGATAAGGAACCGTACCCAAAGACATGGTGGAGGGAGGAGGGCACGTCAAGAGATGTGGCACAGAAAAAAACGCCATTAATTTGGTATCTCTGTAATCATATCAACCCATAGAATAAGGTGAACGTGTCGTATTTACCGCCTGATGGAGGCCGTAAAAACGAAACCCTCAAAAAACAGGCGTAATCACAGTTTTTTTGCCCATTTTACACCACATATAATTTTTTTTACGTTTCCCACTATATTATGTGGTACAATAAATGGTGCCACGAAAAACTGCAACTTGTCCCGAAAAAAAACAAGCCCTCATACGGCTATGTTAACAAAAAAAGATGGCTTTTAGAAGGAGGGGAGGAAAAAACGAAAATGAAAAAACGAAGATTGGCCTTGTCCTTAACCCTTTCCCGTCACAGCCATTTTTTTTTTTCATTTTCTCCTCCCCATCTTCCAAAAGCCATATCTTTTTTTTTTTTTTGTCGATAAGGCCATATGAGGGCTTGTTTTTTGCGGGACGGAATAGGAAAATACCTTTTTCTTACATTTTTGAGAGGTTTAATTTTTACTGCTTTCACCGTACGTTAAAAACGGCATGTTAACTTTATTCTAACGTTCAATACAATTACGGCGATACCAAATTTATATTGTTTATTTTATGTTTTACTACTTTTACAAGGAAGAAACATTGTTAAAAATAAAATTTGTGTTTTGTCGCCACATTCTGAGAGCCATAACTTTTTTATTTTTCCGTTGATTGAGCAGTATGAGGGCTTATTTTTTTGTGGGGCGAGCTGTAGTTTCTATAGCTACTATTTTGGGCTACATGAGACTTTTTGAGCACTTTTTACTTATTGTTTTGTGGGATATGAAGTGAGCAAAAAACATCTATCAGCGTTTTATAATTTTTTCTTTTTACGGCGTTCACAGTGCGTGTTAAATAATGTTAAATTGTAAAAGTTTGGACTTTTACGGACGCAGTGATAACAATTTTTTATATTTTTTTTATTTTTTACATTACTTCACAGGAAAAATGGGACAAGTTTTTTTTTATTTTAGCTTTTTTTTTTACACATTTTATTAGTATCCCTGGGGGACTTGAATCAGCGATCGTTATATCACTGGTACACTACACTGCAATACTAATGTATTGCAGTATATTGTCATTTTTACAGGCTCCTGTTAAGCCCTACCAGAGGCTTTACAGGAAATGAAGAAAGGCAGTCCTGGGGGCCTTCATTAGGCTCCTGGACTGCCATGAGAACCATCAGCACCCCCCGATCGCATCGCGGGAGGGCCGATGAGCAGTTGGAGGGGGAGGCACCCCCCTCTTTCTAATGTCTTAGATGCTGCGTTTGTGATTAATCGCAGAATCTAAGGGGCTAAATGGCCAGGCACGATCGTTGTTCCTGGCCATTAGTCCCTGGTGTCAGCTGTAATACACAGCTGACACCCGCAGCATACGGATGAGCCCGCACCACGATGTGCTATTACGTTGTAGTGTGGGTACGGGTTAAGGGGTTAAGGGCTTTTTTACATTACATAATGTTGTTATTCATGTGTACAGTATATATGGCTGCATTATTTATGTGTATATCGTAGTATTAATCGTGTGCAGTGATATGGTTGCATTATTCATGTGTACAATATATTTTGTCATCATTTATTTGTGCGGTATATATGGCAGCATTTTTCATGTGTATAGTGTATATTCTTAATATTTCTGTAATATTTTTTTTCTAGAAATTGAATTATTACTGGGGACAGTCCATTTCCGGGTATCATCACCATTGACTCCTCTCCATCAGGTCCCCACTACAGCTGCCTGTCTTCTGTGCTGCTCAAAAACGTTATCATGAGACACTGTTCCTGTAAGAGAGTTGTGGCCATTGTATACATTCAGCCCATCACATGCTGCTCTCATTTAGCTCATTTACTGATATATATATATATATATATATATATATATCTGAGTAGCACAACTGGAAGGCAGGATTTAGGAAACAATGTTCAATGTTTTTGTATAGCTGGAGGGTGGGCCCACAAAGATATTTTATGGACAGCAGGTGGGCCTGTGTGCTTTAAAATGCGAGATGATTTTATGTCCCAGTTTGGCTCTGCCCGGTAGATAATGCCAATCTGCCCCCCTGGTAGATAGTGCCACACAGCCCCCTTGTAGATAGTGCCACACAGTCCCCTTGTAGATCAAGCCACACATCCCCTCCTTGTAGATAGTGCCACACAGCCCCTCCTTGTAGATAGTGCCACACAGTCCCCCCTTGTAGATAGTTCAACACAGCCCCCTTGTTGATAGCACCACACAGCCCCCTCTTCTAGATAGTGCCACACAGTTCCCCCTTCTAGACAGCACCACACGGCCCCCCTTCTAGACAGCAGCACACAGCCCCACTTGTAGACAGTACCACACCCCCCTTGTTGATAGTGCCACACAGCCCCTCCTTGTAGACAGTGCAACAAAATATACTGAATATAATGAATTTATCTTAAAGAGGACCTGTCATCTGCCCAAAAAACTGCAGTTGACATCTCAGTTAGATCGCCGGCGCTTCACAGATTCTGATGCTTTTTAGTTTTTACTTCTAGCCACACCGTTTCTGAGATATTGGGTCCGTTAGTTCTGGTGTCCGATATGCAAATAAGGCCTTTGACTGTCAAGTGGGCAGTTACCCCTTATCAAGTGACAGGTGTTATCCGCCTTTTTTGCATATCGGGGACCGAAACTAACGGCACTGATATCTCAGCAACTGTGGGGGCTAGAAGAAAAAAATAAAAAGCCACAGAATCTGTGAGTCGCCTGCAATCTAACCGAGATGTCACCTGCATTTTTTGGGCAGATGACAGGTTCTCTTTAAGATATGCCATGTTTTGGAGATATATCATAGACATTGCTGGAAAAAAGCATGGACAATTTATACACCGTAGCAAAAATCGTAACATTATTGCTAAATGTGCCCCAGTATAAATGTGTCAAGTATAAATATAAAATAAAATTGCTTCCCTGTATTGGGACACACATTTTAATAATTGAATTTAGCTCTTTCATTCAGTCCCATTGCCTCAGGTGTATAAAAGCCAGCACCTAGCCATGCAGTCGCCTACAAACATTTGTGAAAGAATGGGTCGTTCTAAAGAGAGCACAGAATTCCAGCGTGGAACTGTAATAGGATGCCACTGCTGTAACAAGTCAGTACATGAAATTTCTTCCCTCCTAGATATTCCACAATAAACTGTGAGAGGTATTATTGCAAAGTGGAAGCATTTAGGAACCACAGGAACTCAGCCACGAAGTAGCAGACCACGTAAAGTTACAGAGCGGGGTCGCCGAGTGCTGAGGTGTATAGTGCATAAAAGTCACCAACGCTCTGCTGACTCACTAACTGTAGAGTTCCAAACCTCCTCTGGCATTAACATTCACACAAAAACTGTGCACCACGTGGTTACCGGCATGGGTTTCTAGGGCCGAGCAGCTGCATGCAAGCTTTACATTGCCAAGCATCGGATGGAGTGGTGTAAAGCATGACGCCACTAGAATCTGGGTCAGCGGAAATGTGTTCTGTGTAGTGACTTCTTTCTCTGGCAGTCTGATGGACCAGTCTTGGTTTGGTGAATGCTAGGAGAATGTTACCTGCATGACTGCATTGTGCCAACTGTAAAGTTTGGTGGAGGAGGAATAATGCTATGGGGTTGTGTTTCAGGGTTTGGCCTAGGCCCCTTAGTTCCAGTGAAGGGAAATCTTAATTCTTCAGTATACCAAGACATTTTGGACAATTGTATGCTTTCAACTTTGTGAGAACAGTTTGGGGAAGGCCCTTTTCTGTTCCACTGTGACTGTTCCCCAGTGCACAAAGCAAGGCCCATAAAGGCATGGGTGGGTGAGTTTGGGCATGGTTGGGCAAGTTTGGTGTGGAAGAATTTGACTATCCCACACAGAGTCCTGACCTCAACCCCATCGGACACCTATGGGATAAACTAGAACGGAGATTGTGAGCCAGGTCCTCTTGTCCAACATCTGTGTCTGACATCACAAATTCTCTTCTGGATGAATGGGCAAAAATTTCCACAGACACGCTAAAATCTTGTAGAAAACCTTCCCAGAAGAGTGGAGGCTGTTTTAGCTGCAAGGGAGGACCAACTCTATAATAATGCCTATGGATTTAGAATGGGATGTCATAAAAGCACCTGTAGGTGTAATGTGTAGGTGTCCTAATTTGTCTATATAGTGTATGTTGCACTGGCTAGGAATACTAAACCCCCCCCCCCCCCCATTATTATAGGCAAAACTCTCTGCTGTTTGATAAGTATATTTGATACTGTCTTTGCCAATCCAATTTTCAGCATTCTCTTGTGCCATACAGTGAGAAATATTTCCCGCTGTGTTGCTGGTGGGGTTGGAATTTATCTGATGGTTTCACAGTTAGCAATGTTAATCTGTATGTCAGTGTGCAAGTAAATAGCTGGATTTGTCATCCCTTGTTGTGTTTCCAGGCTCTTCTATGGATCAGACATTGACTTACAGAGAAGCTACCTCCAATAGGTGGCACTAGAGAGATGGTTTTCCCACTTCCGGTGGAAGTATCATGTAGTTTTTCCCATGAGTACCTTTTATTCACATGGCTAGTGATATCAATAAGAGGTGCAGGGGCAAGGAGGGGAATGAGACACAATGCATGTCACTAAATTTTGGAGATGGGAAAGAGGGACATAAATATGTGGCACGCGGATGAGATGGAGAAGTATTTGGATGGAATATCGTTTCCTACATTGTCAGCCGAGCGGGTGGCAATGCTTGATGCTCCATTTACGGTAGACGAGATCTTGGAGGGAATGGCGTCTATGGCCAAGGGGAAAGCCTCAGGGCCGGATGGTATCCCCCTTGAGGTATATCTACAGTATGGGGAGCTGCTGGCCCCCCAATTGCTGGCCCTGTTTGAGCATAGCTATCGGAGCTCTGCTCTTCCGGAATCCATGTGTGACGCCACCATTATTGTACTGCTGAAACCAGGCAAAAATCCAGATGAATGTGGGTCATATAGACCGATCTCACTGCTGACAGTGGATTACAAAATTTTGACTAAAATGCTAGCTAATAGGCTATGTAATGTGATAAAGGAGATCATTCACTCAGACCAGTGTGGCTTTATGCCTGGCAAGTCCACCTCAGAGAATATTAGACGGGTACAGGTGGTGACGCAGATTGGATGGGAGGAGCAGCAGGACTGGGCTGTGGCATCTTTGGATGCGGCAAAGGCATTTGACTCGGTAGAATGGCCTTATTTGCTGGCAGTGCTGCGAAGATTTGGGTTTGGGGATGGATTCATTAACTGGGTCTTATATAAATCTCCACGAGCGCCGGTGTTGGTGAATGGGGTCCTGTCCCCTTCCTTTGGCCTCCATAGGGGCACGAGGCAGGGGTGCCCACTTTCGCCACTTCTTTTCGCATTGGCCATTGAACCACTGGCTCTTAACATCAGGAGGGATCCCGCATATATGGGAATTAGAATAGGGGACAGAGAGGACCGGATAGGATTATATGCGGATGACATGGCGTTGTTTATGGCGAACCCCAATGCCACCCTTCCTAGGGCCATATCCCTCATTAACGTTTTTGGAAGGTATTCCGGGTTACTAATTAATTGGTCCAAATCGTATTTGATGCCTTTGAGGCAGGATAACTGTGGATGGGGCACCCAGTTCTGCGGACTGTTAGTAAGACCAGAGTTCAAATACTTGGGGATTAACATTGCTAGGGATAGCTCTAGATCGTACGGGTTAAATGTAGCGCCCTTGGTCGCGTACCTAAGGGATAAAATACAGGTGTGGAAAGGTCTGCCTTTGTCAGTGGCAGGACGCGTGAATCTATTAAAGATGATAGTACTGCCGAAGTTTTTGTATGTGTTGGAGCATATGGATGTGTTGGTGCCTAAAAGATTCTTTAAAATAATAAACTCGCTGTTCGCGCTGTTTGTATGGGGGGGGGGGATCTAAACTCAAGCTGTCGATTCTACAGAGATCTAAAGATGAGGCCGGGGCTGCGTTACCAGATGTTTTTCTATATTACTTGGCGGGTCAGCTCAGGTACTTGACTTCTTGGGTCTCCCCCCCCCCCCCCCTAACGACTAATGCTGAGTGTCATCTAGCCAGGGTGTTGGGCTTGAAAACCCTGTGGCCGATATTGGAGCCGCATGATTTTAGACACCGCTCCCTGTTACCCTTGCATAAGTTGGCCAGACGAGTCTGGCAACAGGCTAAAGAGCTACTGGGGGTTGTGGGGGTGGTGGCGGAGAGTCCGCTGTGGGATAATCCGAGTTTTTCCCATTTGCACGGGATGGTGGGGAAACGTTACTGGTCCTCTAGAGGGGTAGCTGCTCTATCACAATTGCTAACGGAAGACGGGTTGGTCATGACGGTGAGTGAGATTCGGGCAGCATTCAATATACCACCGGGGGATGAATTATATTGCATACAACTCCATCATGCTCTATTAGCACAATTTCCACTGAACTCCGTGACGTACTCTAGCTGTGATTTGGTGGTGAGGTTGAACACGGCGTCTACACGTGGAGCCGTTTCTCAAATTTATTCTTTGTTACTGGAGGCTAAAATGCGAGTGGAGCCCCTTGTGGCTGAGGATAAGTGGCGTGCACTAATTCCACAACTCACAGCGGAGGAACGGAGGGAGGCTCAGGGCTCACATTTGCTGGTTTCACCAGCGGCAAACAATAAATTAGTGCAACTGTTCATTATCCACCAATGTTATTTGACGCCCATAAGATTACATCGTATGGGAAGAATGGCGTCCTCACAATGTCATAGGTGTGGAGAGATGCGGGCTGATTTTATTCACCTAATATGGGGTTGTCACTGGATTCTTAGCTTTTGGGAGGAGGTGGTTGCATTATTGACAGCGGTATTGGGGAGGATGATACCTTGTAGGCCGGAGGTGTGTCTGCTGGGACTGCTCAATGAGGAACAATGGTCAATATATGAGAGGACTTTCCTCAGAGAAACACTATTCATGGCAAGGAAGGCGGTGGCCATGAGATGGATGGCAGATAGGGCCCGACAGTAGCGCAGTGGCGTAAATTAGTCAATGACATACTTCCATTTGAGAAAATAGTGTATAAACACCGGGGGAAACTGGCTAAATTTGATTTGATCTGGAATGGTTGGTGCTCATCGAACCTCACTCACTGTACAGTCCAAGGGCTATCAGCGGCTCTGATTCAAGCTGGGGGCGGGAGCGGGTAAAGAGGTCGGGAGGAGGACACTTCCAGGTGCTTTGTTTTATGTCATACAAGGAGGATGGGTGCGTTAGTGCAGAATATCGAACTGGGGGCATATTCATACTATAGTGATGTACAGGATTAAAAGTTTTGATAGAATGATTTGATCAATCTGTATTATGTATATGTGGTCTGCGAACCACGGTCCAACATCATGGGTACCTGCGAGTATTCCTTCTGTATGTATTGATTCTTCTGACATATGTAATATTGAGTGTATAATGTTATCCTGATGTATGTGATGGTTTGACTCTGACAGTTACTTTTAATAAAACTAGTTTAAAAAAAAAAATATGTGGCACGCTATGGTCTAACTGGGGGCGTAGGTAAAGGCTCATGGGCCCCGGTGCAAAAGTCCTTCTTGCCCTCTCCCCAACTTCTTCTCATGGCCGCCTGCCCGCAGCTTTCAGTTGCATCACTGGTTCTCCTAAGTGACCTAACAATGCAGCACTGGCAGCCAGGGGCGTCGCTGAGGTCTTAAAACGTCGGGGGAGACAGCATATCTGTAGCACTACGACCCTATAGCTATGGATAGGATTAGATACAGTGGCTCAGCAGACTTTATCACATATGGCTTATATATAGGGCCCAGCTCGCTGACATTGCGGCTCCAGCGCTGGACCCAGGAAAGGTAAGTATATTAATTGCCTTGATTTTTTATGTGTTACAAATTTTTTTTTGTGTGTTTGTGTTTTTTTACAGCCATTTTTCATAACCAGCCAGATACAATATAGCAGCAGCAGGCTAGCATTGCCAAGGTGGGAAGAAGACCCACTGTTTTTGGGCTTACCCAGCCTACTGATACCAGCCTGCGTCAGCCCCAGTACCCTACCATCACTACAGATGGTCGGGTACTGGATCACACCAGGGTCTTCCCAGTACCCCTGGTGGTGGTGGGTACCGAAGTAATAATAAGGGTTAGTGCCTTTTCACCGGCTAACACTAAGCACCACCTTAGTAATGGACGCTGTCAATCAGCCAGTGGCCATTACTAAGGCAATAGTAAAAGTTAAAAAAATAGAAAGACATAGAAAAAATATTTGATTGAAATAAAAAAAAAAACACACAATATTTGAAAATAAAAAAAAGCTTTCATCGAAGTAGTCCTCGAATCCGATGTCGTCCAACAACCAAACAAAAAAATATTTCAGAGTAAGCCACAGCCAGCTTGCCTCATAACAGTACCAGTCACATGCCCTATAATAAAGCCAGCATGCAACAGTACCCCATAACAGAGCCAGCATGAAACCGTTCACCTATTACAGAGATATAATGCAACATTGCCCCCGTACCAGAGCCAGCTAGCCATGTTGCCTGTATGACCAAGCCAGGTTGCAAAAGTGCCAGCATGACAGGACCAGCCTGCATCAGTCAAGAGGAAGAAAGAAATCTGTGCCATTCACCCACCAGAGTACCATAGGTTGAGAAATAATGTGTTAGATTAAACCAATGTTCGGTAGGTGTGTATGTTCTCATTGTGTATATATTGTTTTTTTATTCATTTATTTTTTAAATATCATATGGTACATATATGTAGCTTGTGTGTAACAGATATGCTGATTTGCGAGGGAGGTTTAGTACACTTCTTACGGCTTCCTCAACAGTTTGGATGTCTAGAAAAAGTGACGTGGCTTAGAGCAGTCGAAAAATGCACCAAATTTATTACCCACATGCGCCATTTTTTGGCGCAAAATACATATGTGAAGTATGCCAGTCATGAGGTAGTAAATGTAAAAGAAATGTGTCTAACATGTCTAGCCAGTTTGCCTTTTTCTTCAATATGGCGCAATCCGTTTCATTTTTTTCCATCATGTAAAATGATACATTTTCTTGACACTATTGATAAATCTCTTCCATTTCTTTTTAATAGATGAATTACTATAGATGTTCATATATTCATGTATACTGGGAAGGTTCTAAAAGTAGTAAATCAATCAAGAGGATTTCTAGGAAATGGTAGAAGGTAAGTGAGCGAAGAACAGTAGAGAAGGTGAACAGTATTACTTCCCCTATTTTGTATGAAGGGTGTAATTCTATGTATATATGTTAATCTTGTTTGCTCTGACTATTGGTAGTACTAACATAAAGTAGTCAGCATACAATGCAACAAGATCACAATAGTCATGATATGTTGGGTGTGCACTTGGTCTCTCTAATGTTACCCATATGTGACCTACCCAGAATAACATTCCTGTAGATTGAAATCACATGTAGGGTCAAACCTTATTTACAGTAGGTGCTTTGCTAGGCTCTTAGGAATTAGCAATTGTGCAATATACATGGATGGGTATGCTCCCTTATACAGCATCCCATCCCCCTTTTTCTGAGAAAATTGGGTGATTTTATTACTAAGTTGCCAAAGTCAAGACAAAAAAAAAAGGGAAAATGCATACATTAAACAAGCTAAATTCTTTGCTGCTCTGTCATATATATGAATTTCACTCATCTACATGATAAATACAACTCTACATAAGAGCCAATATTTTCTATAACACTGTATAAGATCAATCATTTTGACAAAATATAAAGATAATTCTAAGGGGTCAGCGAGATCATAGTCGAATATACTTTTTAATGCAGTTAAATTAAAGGTATAGCCAGGATTGTGCCCATCAGCTGCCTCTGCAGAAGGGGACCACTCAGATAGCTTTGCACCCGAGTCTTTTGACCACCACAAATCTTAATTTTAATTGTATAGTAGTATTATTTAGACATTGTACAACAATGTTATTACATTACTTTATATATGGAGTTGTTATGTGGTCACTATATGTTGCTATTCTTTTAGCGCTGTATAGTGACAAATTCTGCAAAATGTCCTTCTGATAAAGGTGTTTTTAAAATTGCCTAGCTGTATGTTTAGTGGAAAACTACAACTCTATGTTTCTAAATTCTGCACATTTCGATTAAATGGAAACATGGGCATTTGCCCCTGGCGAAATTATGTAGGGAAAGTACCATTAGGCCTATCAGTAATGGCTACTAAACAGTTGGTACCCATTCTGCATCACCTTCAGCATGCATGAAATATGCTAAAGGCGTAACTTGGAGCTGCTGAAACAAAATACCTTGTGCCATGTATAACAATGGTGTTTTCGTATGTGGCAGTCCACTTTGGGCCCCATCAGACACCAGGGCCCGTGTGCAACCTCTACTACTGCACCCCCTATTGCTACGCCCCTGAAATAGTGACACAGCATCATTACATGGTACAAGGAAGTGGGAAGACATCTATAATATAAAAAATTCCTGTCCTGTTTATAACAGACACAAAATGCATCCCCCAATGTTCATATTAGCTGGGAACAGAGAACAGACACTCCTTTGCTGCTGCACTCATGTAGACGCACCAGAAATGCTACTTGATACTTGTGTCTAGATTTATCCTTTATGTAATTTATAGTTTATATACTTCTTCTATACTCAGAAGATTCCAGTTCTATACTTACAATGACAGTGCGTAAGACTTCATGGGGGTGGGAGCAGGAAACTTAAGGAATTCCAAGGTCAAAAGGAAGTGGAGAGAGGGGAATCAGAGGTTTAGGAAAAGGATGTGATTAATGAAGGGCACAATATGTGGGTGACAGGCACTACAGTGGGAGATTGGTATATTAGACATGCATGGGACTACAGGACAGGACCAATGCAAATGAAATCCAATTCATTTTCTATATAGCTATTCATATTTATCACTGTTAGTGCCATATTTTCAGTACCTCCGAAGCCGAAGAGGAGGGTAAGTCTAATACTACTGTCTGCTGGGGCCCTGTATCTAGGCCTACCATGTGTAGCCTTAGATACATAGCCCATCAGACAGTATCACACATGGGCCCGGTATCTAGGCCTACCACATGTGTTACTAATGTTTTGTTTTTTTGTTTTGTGCTTTTTTTACAGGTTCGGTTGCTGTACTACGCCGGATTCGAGGACTACTTCCATAACGGCTTTTTTTATTTTCAATAAAAAGGTTAACGAGGGTTGTGTGTTTTTTTTTATTTCAATAAAATATTTTTTCGATGTCTTTGAATTTTTAAAAAACGTTATCACTACCACCTTAGTAATGGCCGCTGGCTGATTGACTGTGTCCATTACTAAGGCGGGGCTTGGTGTTAGCCGGTGCAATAATGGGGGTTAGTGCTAGCCTTTTCACCGGCTAACATGGAGGCTGTCAATCAGCTAAGTCATTACGATCAGTCATTACTAAGGCGGTAGTAATAAAGATGCAAGGACATAGAATTTTTTTTGGGGGGAAATAAAAAAAAAAAAAAAAACAATCCTCGTTAACCATTTTATTGAGAATAAAAAAAAATTCTACTGTGGAATTGCACCCCTGCTCTTCCCTTATCTTTGGTCCTCTTAAAGGGGCTGCTTCTCTCTATAATAGGAGCCTTGTTGGAGACTATTGGATGGAAATATAGTAGTAGTGGAGTTACTGTCTAACTCTAAGGGTACGAACACATACAGCGTATTCAGGGTGGGTACACTGTGTCAAACTTCGCAGCGTATCCTCCCTGAACACCGCAGGGAATGGCGTCTGAAAAATCACACCACATTGTGGTGCATCCTTCAGGCGGAATTTCCGCTGCATTACGCAGCGCAAGAAAAAAAAACAAAAAACGTTTATACTTACCCCCTCACTCTTCTCTGCTCGCAGTCGGGCCTCCTGGGATGATGTTGCAGGCCATGTGATTGGCTGCAGCGGTCACTTGGGATCAAATGTCATCCCAGGAGGCTGGACTGGAGAAGAAGCAGAGAACTCTGGGTAAGTATAACTTTTTTTTTTTTTTTTTAGCGACCTTTTTTTTTTTGCGGCAGAATTCCTGTGATTCCGCCGCAAATGTCGCAACACACGCTACTTTGTTGCGGGTTTAAGCACCCCATTGAATTCAACGGGAAAACCCGCAACAGAAGAGCTGCGATTACGCAGCATTAAGAAACCATTAAGCATTGAAGAAACCGCACCGCAGGTCAATTTATGTGTGTTTTTTTGGCGGCATTATTCCGCAGTGTGGGGACGAGATTTGTTGAAATTCCGCAATGAATGTGTTCGTACCCTAAAGCCTTAAAAAGGAAATACATTTAGGTTGATTTTAATTTAACTTTAATTATAATGACGAGCAATTTTCTACAAATTTTCACATTTTTTATTCAATGTAGTTTACTAACAATCAAACGTCATACATACATACATACATACATACTGGTCTAAACTGCTGGATGCATGATTGTATCGGCTGAGCGTGCTGTGTGCATGTCCAGTACTGTAGGGAGAGGGGGGTAAGCTGCTCCCAGGGCCGGCCTTAGGGGTGTGCAACCTGTGCTATGGCACAGGGTGCATCACTCCAGCAGGTGGAAGGCGGCGCTGCGCTGGCTCCCTTCCCCTGCTTGTGTTTCAGAAGCGACTCAGCAGCTGCCTTTCCGCCCGGGTGCTTCTTGTCTCAGTGGCGCCGCTACCGCTGTAGCAGCTATAGCTGCTGTTAGCAGCGACACTGGGCATAAATGGAGAGTGACGTCAGGAGCTCCTCCTGGTGTGGAATTCCCGGTCACAGCGTCGGCAACGCTTCCGCTTCAGGAGTTGCCCCATATGTCACTGTCCATATATGGACAGAGACATCAAGCTCTCCATCCAGTAGTGGAATCACCGCCCACAGGGGGATTCCGCTCCTTCAGGGAGCTACAGTGGCGCTAGTAAATAGCAGAGCTGGGAGATACCGCCCTGCTCTGCTATAGTGTTCAATTGTATTTGCGTCCTAAGTATTTTTTTTCTCCTGACGAAGCTACGGCGAAACACGCGTCGGGAGCACGGCAGTGGTGTCTGACTGGTCCTTTCAGGGTTTCTCCCTGTGTTCCAGCCCAGTTGCACTTTGCAGGTATTATTTACATCAGGATGTTTCCAACTTTTCTATGCATTTGGTGTTTGGCTATTTACTACTTTCTATACATGATTTATTACATCAACTAACTTATTTTTTTATTAGTTTCATATTCTGATATACTGCGCTGGTCCCCTGTTCTCTATCACTATATATTATAAATATTTAATCATATTTCATTATGTATTGACTTCTGTATAGGACCTTGACACAGTCTGTATTTTCGGCTTGCCCACCGTATTTTTTCTTTCTCTGTCCCATTGTGAAGGTTGCATTTTTATTCTTCTGTACATGTTTGTATATTTTAGCTTGAGTATTTAATAAAATATATATATTCTTTTATCGTTAATTCAAGGTCGTGTGACACGTACCATCATATCTAGGGTTGTTCTAGTTTCGGTTTCGGGTGCTATCTGCAAGGGGGCTGTGTGGCACTACGTACAAGGGGGCTGTGTGGCACTACGTACAAGGGGGCTGTGTGGCACTACCTACAAGGGGGCTGTGTGGTACTACCTACAGGGGGCTGTGTGGCACTACCTACAAGGGGGCTGTGTGGCACTACCTA
This sequence comes from Rhinoderma darwinii, assembly GCF_050947455.1. Classification (NCBI taxonomy): domain Eukaryota; kingdom Metazoa; phylum Chordata; class Amphibia; order Anura; family Rhinodermatidae; genus Rhinoderma; species Rhinoderma darwinii. The sequence goes on along the minus strand of NC_134688.1, from coordinate 252,106,773 downwards.
CCAGGGGGCTGTGTGGCACTACCTACAAGGGGGCTTTGTAGCACTACCTACAAGGGGGCTGTGTGGCACTACCTACAAGGGGGCTGTGTAGCACTACCTACAAGGGGACTGTGTGGCACTACCTACAAGGGGACTGTGTGGCACTACCTACAAGGGGGCTGTGTAGCACAACCTACAAGGGAGCTGTGTAGCACTACCTACAAGGGGCTGTGTGACACCACCTACAGGGGGCTGTGTGGAAGTAGTAGCACTACCTACAAGGGGGCTGTGTAGCACTACCTACAAGGGGGCTTTGTGGCACTACCTACAAGGGGGCTTTGTAGCACTACCTACAAGGGGGCTGTGTAGCACTACCTACAAGGGGGCTGTGTGGCACGACCTACAAGGGGGCTGTGTAGCACTACCTACAAGAGGGCTGTGTAGCACTACCTACAAGGGGGCTGTGTAGCACTACCTACAAGGGGGCTGTGTAGCACTACCTACAAGGGGGCTGTGTAGCACTCCCTACAAGGGGCTGTGTGGCACCACCTACAGGGGGCTGTATGGCAGTAGTGGCACTACCTACAAGGGGGATGTGTCACTACCTACAAGGGGGATGTGTCACTACCTACAAGGCGGCTGTGTGTCACTACTTACAAGGGGGTTGTGTGGCACTAGCTACAAGGGGGCTGTGTGGCACTACCTACAAGAGGGCAGTGTGGCACTACCTACAAGGAGGCTGTGTGGCACTACCTACAAGGGAGCTCTGTAGCACTACCTACAAGGCGCTGTGTGGCATTACCGACACGGGGGCTGTGTGGCACTACCTGCAAGAGGGGCTGTATGGCACTATCTACAAGGGGCTGTGTGGCACTACCTACAGGGGACTTTGTGGCACAGGGGGCATCTATGAGTGGAGGGCTGATGGTTATTTTAGTGAGAGTGGTGGGCTGATGGTCATTTTACTGTGAGTAGGGGGCTGATGGTCATTTTACTGTGAGTGGCGGGCTGATGGTTATTATACTGTTAGTGGGGGCTGGTTTTTTTTTTTCCAGGGGGGCCTCAAGTCCGAAAAGGTTGGGAAACTTTGTACTAGGCTACAGGATCACGCCTGCCTACGCAAGGATCCCGTCGTTGACTTTGTGGAGTAGCTCAGTTCGTCGTGGGAATGGGGCCTAGGTGAGTACAATTTTTTTGTTTGTGGGGCGCTCTCTTCAAGGGGGAGGTTGGGGGCTGTATGGCACTGTCTACACGGGAGGCTGTATGGCACAATCTACTATCTACAAGGGAGGGATTTGTGTGTCAGGCAGGGGTGTGGGCATTATACTGTGTGGAGGCCACTAAGCAGACATGATGATGTGTATGGGGCACTACAGGGGGCAATATACTGTTTGTCGCATTTAGGGGGGATAATACTGTGTGGGCACAATTAGAGGACAAAATACTGTGTCCTTGAAGGGGTTATAATATATTATATTATTATTATACTGTATGGGGGCACTAAGGGGGCATTATACTGGTGGGGGGATTATACTTTTTATGGGGCATTTTTTTAATGATGGGGCGGGGCGCCAAAAGAACATTTCGCACGGGGCGCCATCTATACTAAGGCCGGCCCTGGCTGCTTCCATAAACATTAGATTGTCAACTGATGCCAACAAAATCAATGGGATTCACAAACAATTATGTCATGTGTATGGCCAAATTTCATTAAGCTCTGTTTACATTTAAAAGCATCCTTTTTTTATTAAAAAAGAACAAATGGATATGCTGAAAAATGCATAAAAATGGCCTCGAAATGTGAAGAAAAAATGGTCAGCCTGCTGCGCTATTTTGCCCTTTCATGAAATGGGATTCGAGACATTCCTTTCTTTTTAAATTTTGAGTCAATTTTCTACAGATTGAAACAGATGTCCATTCGTTTGCAATCCTTTTTATACATAGCTGTTTTTTCCTTCTTTTCATAAAAAAAAACCCGACTAAATACCACAATAAGGGTATGTTCACAAGATTAACAAATTACGTCTGAAAATACGGAGCTGTTTTCAAGGGAAAACAGCTCCTGATTTTCAGACGTTTTTTGAGCAACTCGCGTTTTTCGCTGCGTTTTTCTGTGCATTTTTACCGCCGTTTTTTGAGCTTTTTTCAATAGAGTCTATGAGAAAACGGCTCCAAAAACGTCCCAAGAAGTGTCCTGCACTTCTTTTGACGAGCCGTCATTTTACGCGCCATATTTTGACAGTGACGGGTAAAATGACAGCTTGTCTGCACAGAACATCATAAGACCCATTGCAAGCAATGGGCAGATGTTTGCCGACGTATTGGAGCCGTTTTTTCAGGCGTAATTCGAGGCGTAAAACGGCTCCATTACGTCTGAAAAGAGGTCGTGTGCACATACCCTTACTGTTGCAGGGGAAATGTAGTAATATTACATGGCAGACATTCAGATGAATACATAGATGGCGAGAGTCCTCCAGAGCAGGAGTTGTTGCTTGTTAGCAGTTCTCTGCTTTGGTCCTAGTAGGGCTGGGCAATTAATTGAAAAAAAAATGAAAACGCGGAAGCAGTTAAAATCAATGGTGGAGCAGGCACCGTCAGCTCCCTGCTCCATTATTCACTATGTAAACACCGGCTTTGAGCAGCTTGGCACAGACAGGCGCGATGCAGTGACATCATCGAGCCTGTCTGCGCCGAGCAACACAGAGCTCAGACCGGACGAGCAGAGGGATCTCTTCCATTCGTCATGGTAACAGGACTGGGTGAGTATTTTTTATTTTTTTTAAATTTGTATTAGGCACTATTGGGGCATTAGACTGCAGGGGGCAACTATGGGGGCATTAGACGGCGTGGGAGCAGCTGTGGGGGCATTATAATGTGTGGGGCAGCTATGGGGGCTATTATAATTTGCAGGGGCAGCTATGGGGCATTATACTGTGTGGGGGTCTTAAACTGGGTGTGGGGGCATTATATTGGGTGTGGGGCTTTATACTGTGTGTGGGGCAGCTGTTGGGGCATTATAGTGTGTGGGGGCCTTACAGTGTGTGGGGGCTTTATACTCTGTGTGGGGGCAGCTATGGGGGCATTATACTGTGTGTGGAGGGGCATTATACTGTGTGGGGGGCAGGTATGGGGCATCATTAATGTGTGGGGGCAGCTATGGGGGCATTATACTAGGTGTGGGGGCAGCTATGGGGGCATTATACTGTGTGGGGAGGCACTACCACTATAGGGTCATTATACTATGTGGGCACTATGGGGCATTATACTGTGTGGGTGGCAGTGTCAGGGGGGTATATTATATACAGTAGTATGGCATGTAAAAAGGGGCGTGGTCTAAATAATCGTTAATTAATCGTAATCAAAGTTACATGTTCAATTAATCGGGATTTTGATTTAGGTCATTATCGCCCAGCCCTAGCTCATAGAGGGGTTTGGCTGCAGATTTGGCTGCGTTCACATCTGCGTTGTGGCTTCCGTTCTAGCGTATTCTTCAAAGGACCACAAGACTTTTCCGTCAAACACCCCATTGATTTCAATGGTTTTTTATTTTTGCATCAGTTGTGCTCAGTTAGGCTCTGTTCTGTCAGGTTTCCGTTTTTTTGACAGAAATACCGTAGTCTGCTGCGCTATTGTTTCCGTCCAAAATGTCGAAAACCTGACGAAAGGAGCTTTCTGTTTTTTTTTTTAACATTGAAGTCAATTGATGACAGATATAAACTGATATGCCATCCGTTTGTATTAGTTATGCATTACGTTTAACGGATTCGTTTTTATTCTGCACATGCACAGACTAAAAATGAAAGCAAGAAAGATGCAAAGATAAACACGGATCCGTTAAAAATGGAGTATAACTGATTACAAACTGACACAAACGGAAAAAAAAGAGTCAGTGTTTTTGACGGATACGGTAAACTGATCTGTCAAAAACAAACATACGAAACCTTCCATTGCATTCAGTCTGGCATCCGACAGTCTGTCTGGTTCAGATGTGAACGAAGTCTTATGTTGTTAGCGAATCCCACATGAATCTAATTGCTCTCACATCTAATATGTATGGCCAGCTTCAATGACTTCTAGCAGGGTGGTCACGCTATCAAAAACCACTTGGTATCCGTTAAATGTTAAGCCATGTATTCTACAAAAAAGGTGTTATTGATCACAGGTGTTTTTATTGGCATCAATAAGTAGTCACTAGACTTTAATTGGATTCCTAGAAAGCGATAATGTTCAAGGCAGATTCCAGTAGCATGATCACTCTAGTAGAAACCACTCATTTAGGCTACATACAGAGGGTGTCCGATTTGCGCGCGTAAAAAACTCCATTGTTTTCTACATTTCTTGTCCGTGTGCGTTGCGTATTGGCATCAGTGTGCTTTGTGTGTGGCATTTTTCACGTCCGTGCAAGCACTTCATTTAATAAAAAAAAAGACTTCTCTGCTTTTCAATGTATTTGATGCGTGAAACACAGACCGCACACGGATGTCATCTGTGTGCTGTCCGTGGTTTTCACGCACCCATACACTTCAATGGGCGACTAGGTGCGTGAAAACTCACCAATATATGACATACAGTGAGTTTTACGCAACGAGCACTCGCTGCGTGAAAAACAACTCGTATGAATGGCCCCATTGAATTGCATGGGTCCGTGTGCTGTGCGTTATTTCAACGCACAGCAAATGGACTAGTATTACGCTCGTCTGAATGAGCCCTTAGCTTGAACCATACTATATGTATATCATTATGTGTGCGTTTATTGGTGCTGTTTGTTTTTTGTCAAAAATGTAACCAATGACCACGATAATTTACAAGATGTGTAGCTTATACACTGGATATTGTTACTACTGATTCATCCATAAAAAAATATATTACCTGTGAATACACCATATAGCGTTGTGATTGTTTTTTTTACTATTATTATTTTTTGTGAGCAGATTTAGATTGGTTTCAAAATATACAGGGGACAAATATTTATTTTTTAAGAAGGCACAGTGTTGCTTTCTAAGGAGCCGTGAGTACATCATCATCATCATCATCATGCGTGCGCACATGTCACAGTCGCTTTGATTGATTTCATTGTAGCTGCGTAAACTGTTAACACTCCCTATACAGGGTAACGTCAATTCCAAACAACATCTCTGCCATACAAGTATACAATGAGAATTTCTAGACAAATCTATGGAAAGACCAGCTTAGTACTTTCTCTGTGCTTGGTCCTTAATGATGCAGAGTATACAGATGTGCCAGTATACAGTCAAACTGATCTAGCATTGGAGTAATGGCCAAGTCGTAGGTATGGCAATCTTGACTGTATGTCTTTTCCATATTAGAACAATATAAGGAGCGCTGCATACTCCACCATATTTGACTTATGTTCTTTCCTTATAAACAGTCAATACAAATACAGATTTTAACCATTCAGTGTCATTATTTGTGATGGTCAGAAAGCCTGTTTCTATATGGATGTCTTCTCAAAACATTTCTGCGCTGTTTCATTTCCATAGCGCTGACGGAAGACTTCGTGTGATGCAGGGATATGCAAATGAATATACGCTACTCGATGTCTTGAGGTTCGTGCTGTAAGTATATTAATATTCAGCTCAGGTTATGGCGTACGATAACAGATTTACAAATAAGAAGAAGGTAACAAGATTTGACGTATGGGTTGTGTAATAATGCCATTGGTATACATAGTCTAATCATTGGGATGCATAGTAGTATTTCCTTAACCCTTTGATGACTGAGCGTAGTTGCCTTGTGCAATTCATATTCATTGATATTTGCAGAGAGATTAGCAGAATATTACACCAATATCCATATAAACTAGCGTAAAATACAGCACGTCAATAACCCCTGCAACAGATGATGGCCCTTCGTATATAGCAAAGCTCTGCTGCTTCTCGAATACAGGAGTGAATTACATCAGAGACTGTCATGGTAACACAGATGCTGTTGCCATGGAAGCACTTTAGGGGGAGAGCTTCGAGCCCCCCAATAACTGCATCATGTTTCTGTGATGGAAGAAATCGCAACACATGGATTGCTACAGGGAGGTGGGGAAGTGGATATATAGAAGGAATGAAGGGAAGGGTAGGAAGTGGGGGTGGGGGAAATAGGGAGGAGGGAGAGAGACATGGAATGCAGGACAGAGGACATGAATTTTACAGACTGGGAATGGAATGAGGGGGAAGGGTTAGAAAAAAAAAAAAGGAAAAAGACTTCTACAAAGGGAGACAGAGAGGTGTCCTATAGGGAGACAGGTAGGAGAGAGGGCAGGAGGAATTACAAGTGAAAGAAGGAGGGAGGGGAGAGAGAGAAAATCTAGAGGAATATAAAGAGATGTGTACTGAGGATGCTCCGCGCCTGACCAGTCACCATAGCAACAGTTTTCTCTCTACAGCTCAATGAAATCAACTGTGCAGAATTCTTCATGGTGAGGCGCAAAGTCGCCATAGAAAAACGACATGTATTAATGTATATATTTCCTGCACTCGTCACATTATAGGCAGTATATATTACATTACAATGTACCGGTACTGAGCAGGCCTGGGAGACCTTTGGCCGGGGCATACTGCACAGAAAAGGAAACAAATCTATACATCTGCTGAACGTGGTGATATGTATGGTAATAGACAAACATATGTATGTCCAGCTGATGTGTCAGAATGCGGAAGGATTTCCCGAGGGATGTGTGCACAGCTGTATCCTGCCTGCAATGGGACAGGATATCCCTCCATCCAGCCTGGGACAGATCCAAACTGCCCCTTCCCACCCGCCGCAGGTCACGTCACACATGCCTGTATATACTCCCGATATTTCACATACTGTCAGGGCTGGGGTAAACATCCGCTGAACTCAAGCCTTATCCTAATGCTGAGGGGTGTGTGCCGAGAATGAGCCAAACTCTGGCAGTTATCTTACAAAGGCAATTTGGGGTATAGATCTCATTTAAAACATTCTTTTTTTCCAATAAATGATATCAATTCTGTTTAACATGTTGATAGATATGCACTGCAAGTAAAGCTTTACAGTGGGCAGCTTGTGTATGGTAGTCTATACATAGGAAGGGCACCATGACACCCTGAGAAGCTCAGAGGACCACGCTACTGTAGCATCATGATTAAGGCTGTGTTCACACACCACAATTTTCCACCGCTGAACAGGCCAACAAATGAAACACTAGCGCAAGACAACATTGATTTTGATGAAGATTTGCCAATGAATTTCGCCATTTGCATTGTCAAGGGTGAAATTCAGGGCGAAATCTGGAACAAATCTGTTGAGGAATAGAGGATGTTGCGGATTTTAAAATCTGCAACAGGCCCTAAAATCTGCACTGATTTTTTCTGCGACATTTAAAAAGGGTTTTGTAAAACCACAAACGCTTGTATTGTACCATGGGGTAGATCTTCAGTGCAGTTCAATTCATGAACATGGCAATAAAGTGTTAGGCCTTATGCAGACGAGCGTGTCCATTTTGCGTCCGCAAAAAAAACGGACCGTATTTCATGCATTTCAGTTCCGTGTGGCATCAGAGTTCCTGGTTTTGCTTTTTTTTCTGATCATTTCTTTAGCGACTGGAGTGTGAAAAAATAGGACATGCAGTGAGTCTCACGCAACGGACACAGCCTAGATTTGAATTGCATAGGTCCATGTGCTATCCGTTTTTTTAATGGACAGCACATAGACGTATAATACGCTCGTCTGAATAAGGCCTTAGGCTGTATTCATGCTTCATAGTTTGATGCAGCTCTTGCAGGCATTTCCACTGGACCGGCGGGGGATTTAAAAGGCGAATATGGGCTGTTTTGCTTATGTTATCCTATATGGCTCCTTCTTCCATAATTTGATGAATTTTCTTAGAATGTAAGGTTTGTGAAGTCTCTAGGTGTGAGCAGAATGAATGTACATTCAAGGAGCAGTAGTCCTGTCAATATTTTTATTTTATGCAAATCATGTATTTTGAATACATACAAATTATTCTAGTATCAATAACCGTTGCATTTGAATGTAACCGCTCCATTCACACATTACAGAGACACACATTGTATACATAAGCAATATATCCTTATGAATAAGCTTCAGTATTGGCACACAGATCAATGTGCAATGAAAATATACCTAGCAGAAATGTTGATTTGAGATAACTTCTGACTTTGCAAGCGCTACAAATAGTCTTGTATTCTGGGCACATATCTTTTAAAGTGATTTGAGCACTATAGTGAATATGTTTCAATTGTAAATATGTCAAATATGCATTTGATCACGCAATGCCAGCTGTTTGCCACTCGTGCTATCACCATCTGGTGGTGACAGAATAGAATTTCTCTGCTATTGAAATATATTTAATTCTGAGAACTTGTATCAATACTGAATATGTTGTGCAGTCAGGGCCTGCTTTAGGATAGATGGTGCCCTGTGCGAAATTATCTTTCGGCGCCCCACCCCATCATTCAAAAATGCAGCATAAAAAAGTATAATGCCCCCCACAGTATAATGCCCTATATAGTGCCCACACACAGTATAATGTCCCTTTAGTGCCCCACATACAGTATGATAATAATATTTAATAATATATTATAACCCCTTCAAGGACACAGTATTTTGTCCACTATATGTGCCCACACAGTATTATGTCCCCTAAGTGCCACACACAGTATATTGCCCCCTGTAGTGCCCCTGCACAGTATAATGTTCGCTTAGTGGCCTCCACACAGTATAATGCCCCCTCCCCTGGCTGCCACACACAGCGCCTTCCTTGTAGATAGTGCCCCACTGTAGATTGTGCCATAATCCCACACCTCCTCCTTGTAGACAGTGCCATACAGCCCCCCATCTCCCCTTTGTAGACAGTGCCATACAGCCCCCCACCTCCCTCTTGTACACAGTGCTCCCGACTTCCCCCTTGTAGACAGTGTCATACAGCCATACCTCCCCCTTGTAGGCACATCTCCTTGTAGACAGTGTCATAGAGCCCCCACCTCCCCTTGTAGACAGTGCCATACAGCCCCCCACCTCCCCCTTGAAAACAGTGCTATGCAGCCCCCCACCTCCTCCTTGTAGACAGTGCTATACAGCCCCCCACCTCCCCCTTGTAAACAATGCCCCCAAACGAAAAAAAATTTAATCAGCTTCGTTCCGTTTCCACGACAAACGGAGCTGCTCCACAACACCAACGACGGGATGCTTGCGTAGACCGACATGATCCAGTGATGTCCTCATGCCGGCCTGTGCAGGGATCCTGTCCCTGCGCCTGATACTGATACTGCGCCTCCGGCAGGGCTTCAAAGGAGACTGTCAGAATCACGTTATACTGCAATACATTAGTATTGCAGTATATCATGCAAGCGATCCAACAAAGTCCCTTAGTTAAATAAAGATTTTAATAATGTTCCAAAATAAATAAAATATTAAAAGTTCAAAAAACCCTCCTTTTCCCATTTTTTTCCCTAAAGCAATGTTAAAAAAAATAAAAGTTCACCTAACTGGTATTGCCGCGTCCGTAAAAGTCCGAACTATTACAATATAGCGTTGCTTAACCCGCTCGGTGAATGACGTAAAAAAATTAAAATATAAAACATGCAAATTGCTGTTTTTTGGTCACCTTAGGTCTCCATAAAAAAGGAATAAAAAGTGATCAAAAAGTTGCATGTACCCCAAAATGGTATCGGTGAAAACTGCAGCTCGCCCCGCAAAATTGAAGCCCTCACACCTCTAAATTGATGGAAATATAAAAAAGTTATGGCTCTCAGAATATGGCGACACAAAACATTTTTTTTTGTTAGCAAATAGTTGTATTTTTTTAAAAGTGGTCAAACATAAAACAAAACGTATAAATTTGGTTTAGCCGTAATCGTATCAAACTGTACAATAAGGTGATTGTCGTTTTTACCGCCTGATGGACGCCATAACAACAAAACCCCCCATAATATGGTGTAATCACTGTTTTTTGCCCATTTCACCCCACAAATAATTTTTTTTCAGATTCCCAGTATATTATGCAGTACAATAAATGGTGCCATGAAAAACTACAACTTGTCCCGCACAAAACAACCCCTCATATGGCTATGTCAACAAAGAAATAGAAAAGCTTTTAGAAGCCGGGGAGGAAAAAATTAAAATGAAAAAACTCAAATTGACCTAGTTTTTAAGGGGTTAAATTATGGGGTGTTAAGGACATCACTAAAGAGTTTGTAGTGCGCCAGGCACTTAAGGGCTGGAAGAAAGAAGTAGTTTCCCGTGACACTAGGCGACCCGTTTCCTTTGCGTTATTGAGCAAGATTTTGTCCGTAATGGGTAGTGGTTGCCGTGACGCCTATAAATGTTGTTTGTTCAGCGCCGCTTTTTTATTAGCTTTCTTTGCTGCATTACGCGTCAGTGAATTAGTTGCGCCTAGCACCAGGTAGTCGTACGGACTCTCAGTGTCTGATGAGGTGGTTCTACAGGATTCTTTTAGAGTTTGTGTTCGTAAGTCTAAGTCGGACCATGCTGGGAGGGGATCTTGGTTGTCAGTTGGTAGAGTTGGGGGCCCGTACTGGCCCGTTTTTTGTTGTTAACAATATAATTTCCATTCGTGCTACTGGTTCACAATTTTTGTTACACAAGAATGGCTTCCCTCTCGCGCGTTTCCAATTTGATTCAGTTTTCAAAGCAAGTATGCGATACCTTGGCTTGCCTGTCTGTTATTTTGGGACCCATTCTTTTCGTATAGGCGCGGCCACTGAGGCGGACGCGTTAGGTTTTGACGTCAATGCTATTATGCGATTGGGTAGATGGAGCTCAGGCAGTTACAAATCCTATGTTAGGCCTGATTTGGTTTGTTTTTAATCTGTGTTCGTCCCTTCCCCTACCTCCACCCCCTCCCTCCTTTTTGTATTTTCTTCCTGTTTTCTGTACTATTTATTTCTTTCTCTGGTGAGCTACCCTGTTTTGTCTCTTGATAGGAGCCGTTCGCCCCAGATATGGATTATGGGGCACTCGTATGTGCATTGGGCGGCTGTCCGTGCAGTGCGGAGGCCGCTTGGTCCGAATTTCGGTTTATCCCAGGCTGATGTGCACTGGAAAGGTGTCAGGGGTTTACGGTGGGTACAGTTGTTGCCCGAGATCGTTTCCATGAGCAGGGACAAGGATTTGCCTGTAGTAGTGACTATACACGCAGCAGGCAACGATGTTGGCCAAGTCAAATTGGCTGAACATTTATCACTAATACGTACGGACTTGGCGCGTTTTCATCAACTTTTTTCTCAGTGCGGTTGCTTAGTGTCCGAGCGTCATGTTTTGTTCGCTCCATACGTGGAATAGCACTCCGCCACCATTCTTGGAAGGTGACAGTGCGGATTTACTTGCTACTGATGGCGTACATTTAAAATATATCGGGCTCGATATCTTTTTGTTCGATTTATTGGATGGCGCCGAGCGGGGACTGGCCTTGCTTAGTGGGGGTGGTCGGGCTATCGAGGTTTCTCGGTTCCCCTCCTTGGCGGTTCTTTACGGCTATGAAGGCGGAGTTAGCACCCTACATGCCCGCTGTATAACAGCGGTTTGTGGCATCGCAGGAATTAGGAGAATGGAGAAAATAAAGTCTTAATGCCGATTTTGATTTAAGTTGTATAAATAATAAAGCAGGCCACATCCACTTTACCATACAAGGTGTCTGAGTTTTATTATTGTTTATAAAATAACGGTGGTTAACCCCTTGAGGACCAAGCTCATTTTGGCCTTCAGGACCAGACCCATTTTTTCAAATTTGACTTGTGTCAATTTATATGGTAATAACTTGGGAATGCTTTAATGTATCCAAGTGATTATGAGATTGTTTTCTCATGACATATTGTACTTTATCTTAGTGGAAAAATTTGGTCGATAAATTCATTGCTTATTTGTGAAAAACACCAAAAATTTTCTCATTTTAAATGTATCTGCTTGTAAAACAGATAGTAATACCACACAAAAATTTTACTATTTCACATATTCCATATGTCTACTTTATGTTGGCATCATTTTTTGAACGTCCTTTTATTTTTCTAGGATGTTACAAGGCTTAGAACTTTAGCAGCAATTTCTCACATTTTCAAGACAAATTCAAAAGGCTATATTTTCAGGGAGCCTATATATTAGAAACCCCCATAAATCACCCCATTTTTAAAACTGCACCCCTCAAAATATTCAGAAAGTCTTTAAGCGTTTCACAGGAATCAAAGCAAATTAGAGGTGAAATATATAAATTTCATTTTTTTTGCCAAAATTAATTTGTAAAACTTTTTTTTTCTGTAACACAGAAGGTTTAACCCAACTAATGCAACTCAAAATGTATTGCCCAGATTCTGCCGTTTTTATAAATATCCCACATGTGGCCCCAGTGTGCTAATGGACTGAAACACAGGCTTCAAAAGCAAAGGAGCACCTAGTGGATTTTGGGCCCTCCTTTTTATTGGAATATATTTTAGGCACCATGTTAGGTTTGAAGAGGTCTTGTGGTGCCAAAACAGTGGAAACCACCCATAAGTGACCACATTTTGGAAACTACACCCCTCAGTGAATTTATCCAGGGGAATAGTTAGCATTTTGACCCAACAGTTTTTTTGCTAAATTTATTTGAATTAGTCTGTGAAAATGAAAATCTACTTTTTTTTCTGGAAAAATATAGAATTTTCGAATTTTTGCAAGGAATAAAGGAGAAAAAGCACCCCAAAATTTGTAAAGCAAATTCTCCCGATTACGGAAATACCCCATATGTGGTAATAAACTGCTGTTTGGACCCACGGCAGTGCTCAGTAGGGAAGGAGCGCCAATTGGATTTTGGAGCGCAGATTTTACTGGAATGGTTTTCTGTGCCATGTTGCGTTTGCAATGCACTGGAGGGACCTAAACAGTGGAAACCCCCCAAAAGTGACCCTATTTTGGAAACTACACCCCTCAAGGAATTTTTCTAGTGGTATAGTTAGCATTTTGACCCAACAGGTTTTTTGATGAATTTATTGGAATTAGTCTGTGAAGATGAAAATCTACTTATTTTCTGAAGAAACGTAGAATTTTCTAGTTATTACAAGGAATAAAGGAGAAAAACCACCCCAACATTTGTAAAGCAATTTCTCCTGATTACAGGAATACCACATATGTGGTAATAAACTGCTGTTTGGACCCACAGCAGGGCTCCAGAATGAAGGAGCGCCATGCTGGATTGTCGCATTTGCAGAGCCCCTGAAGTACCAGTACAGTAGAAATTCCCCAGGTGTGATCCCATTTCGGAGACTATACCCCTCAAAGAATTAAATTAGAGGTGTAGTGAGCATTTTGATCCCTCAGGTGTTTTATAGATTTTATTAGAATCGGGACGTGAAAATGAAAAAATATTTTTTTCCCAGTAATATGTAGTTTTAGCTCATAATTTTTCATTTCCACAAGGAATACAGGAGAAAAAACACCCCAAAATTTGATACACAATTCCTCCTGAGTAAGGAAATACCCCATATGTGGTTGTAAACTGCTATTTGGACATACGGCAAGGGTATAACGAAACGCAATTTCGTTTTTGGAGCGGAGATTTTACAAAATAGTTTTTTTGACGCCATGTTGCATTGGGGTGCGGTACCAGTACAGTGAAAACCCAGAGAAGTGACCCCATTTGGGAAACTACACCCCTTTAAGGAATTTTATCATGAGGCGTAGTGAGCATTTTGACCCCACAGGTTTTGCAGAAGTTAGTACACATTAGATGTTGCAGATTGAAAATTACCATTTCCCACATTCCCACTTATATGCTATTTCAGCGCCAAATGTGTTGTGCCTAGCTTGTGCCACTGGAGACACACACCCCATAAATTGTTAAGTGGGTTCTCCAGAGTACAGTAATACCCCACATGTGGTCATTTGGGCACACTGCCAGGCCTAGAAGGAGAGCACATTTTGCTTGGTAGTAGTTTTGTTTAGTGCTTTACTGGTGTTTCAGTTTATAATGTGGAGGCATATGTACATCAGGGTATATGTAAGCTGGGTGGAGTACATCAGGGTATATGTAAGATGGGCGTAGTACATCAGGGTATATGTAGGCTGTGCGGAGTACGTCAGGGTATATGTAAGCTGGGCGGAGTACATCAGGGTATATGTAAACTGGGCGAAGTACATCAGGGTATATGTAAACTGCGGAGTACATCAGGGTATATGTAAGCTGGGCGGAGTACATCAGGGTATATGTAAGCTGGGCGGAGTACATCAGGGTATATGTAAGCTGGGCGGAGTACATCAGGGTATATGTAAGCTGGGCGGAGTACATCAGGGTATATGTAAGCTGGGCGGAGTACATCAGGGTATATGTAAGCTGGGCGGAGTACATCAGGGTATATGTAAGCTGTGCGGAGTGCATCAGGGTATATGTAAGCTGGGCGGAGTACATCAGGGTATATGTAAGCTGTGCGGAGTACATCAGGGTATATGTAAGCTGTGCGGAGTACATCAGGGTATATGTAAACTGGGCGGAGTACATCAGGGTATATGTAAGCTCGGCGGAGAACATCAGGTCATAATAGGATGATGTAATAATGGGGTAAATGAATATTAAAATGATCCATAGATGGTGACATCCGCTTTGAATCAATCCTTTATGCACAGGCCAGATTTTTGGGTGCAGGAGTCGCACTTCTAAAGGGTGTCTGTGGGATTGTACAAAATATCCGCACTCCAGCATTGCCTAATCTTTGACTTCTGCACTAGCCCCATATGTAGCACAGACCCCAAAATATCATAGTTTCCGCTGCATTTACAGGGTCTACCAGTGGGGGCTGCAAATAATCACGTGGGGTTTTAGTTGAAGAACTGCTGCACATATAAATTAGTCTTGGCTGTCGTTTTGCATTATTGCGTTCAGAGAGTCATAACTTTTTATTTTTCCGTTGACGAGTTGTGTGAGTGCTTGATTTTCATGGGACGAGCGGTAGTTTTTATTAGTATCATTTTGGGGTACATGCGATTTTTTTGATCAGTTTTTATTCCATTTTTTGGGAGATGAGGAGACCAAAAAACAGAAATTCTATCCCAGTTTTTTTTTTTTATTTAACGGCGTTCTCTGTGCAGTATAAACAACATGTTTACTTTATTCTGCGGTTTGATACGATTATGGCAATACCAAATTTATATAGTTTTTATATGTTTTACTACTTTTATACAATAAAAACGCTTTTTACTAAATAAAATAATGTTTTAGTGTCACCATATCCTGAGAGCCATAACTTTTTTATTTTTTTGTCGATGGAGCGAAGTGAGGGCTTGTTTTTTTGTGTGACAAACTGTAGTTTTTATTGGTACCATTTTGGGGTACTTGCGACTTTTTGATCACTTTTTATTCCATTTTTTTGGAAACAACTTCACCAAAAAAGGAATTTCTGCCATTGTTTTTTTTTTTTGTTTTTTTTTTACGGTGTTCACCATGCCGGATAAATAATGTGATATTTTTATAGTTCAGGCGATAACTATTATGTATATATTTATTTCTTTTTTTCTAATTATAAATTACTTGATCAAGGAAACAGGGCGGGTTTTTATTAGATGAATAATAATTATTAGTTTTTATTAGATAAAACTTTTATTTATTTATTTTTCTAAAAAAAATATTTTTTTTACACTTACTAGGGGACTTGAACATCTGATCTTCTGATCCCCTGTACAATACACTGTACTACTTATGTAGTGCATTGTATTGTAAATGTCATTTTACAACTGACAGTCAGTCTATTAGGTCCTGCCTTTCGCAGGACCTAATAGTCTTCCGTCCCTGGCCAATCAGGAAGTTGTTGCTATGCTTCCTGGTTGCCATAGCAACCATCAGCACCCCCGCGGGTGGCCAACAGGGTGCAGAGAGAGCCCCCTCCCTCTGTATTAGTCATTTAAATGCCACTGTCGCTATTGACAGCAGCATTTAAGGGGGTTAAATGATGGCGATCGGAGAGAACAGTAATCGCCGCCGTTGCAGTGGGATGTCGGCTGTATATTACAGACGACCCCCCCTGAAGATGAAGCTCGCACAGCTCCTGTGCTCACTTCATCCTCGGGGCGTTACTATATGCCCATTTGCGGGAAGGGGTTAATAAAAAGTTGTTTTTTTTGTTTTTTTTTACATGTCTTTCTCTGATCTGCTCACGGATCTCACAGAAATGAGGAGATCAGAGAAAGTGACAGGAGCTTTCTCCTGTAGATGATGTCACAGACGGCTGTGATTGGTCAGTCTCTGAAGACTGACCAATCACAGCAATCACCGGCATGGTGGCCTGCTGATTGGTCCCCAGGCCAGTAACAGAGACCGTGTAAAGGATCTGCCAGGCACAACTTCTGTGTATACGCCCATAGGTAATCAGTCTGCACCTGAGTCTATGTCTCTGAGACTGACTCCATCTTCCACCACTCAGGATGGCAGGCTTAGGAGCGGGAGAGACTATCGCAGCCTGGCCAGACGGAGCTAGCTCCCGCCCTCTGTCTATTTATACCTGCCTTTCCTGTTCCTCCTTTGCTTGTGATTCTTCTCGTGTGGTCTCCTGGCCCAGCTACAGCTTCTGACTATTTGATCCTGCTCCATACTGACCCTGGCTTACTGACTACTCTCCTGCTCTGCGTTTGGTACCTCGTTCACTCCTGGTTTGACTCGGCTCGTTCACCGCTCTGGTTGCTCACAGTGTTTCCGTGGGCAACTGCCCCATTTCCCTTAGCTTTGTGTACCCTTGTCTGTTTGTCTCGTGCACTTACTGAGCGTAGGGACCGCCGCCCAGTTGTACCCCGTCGCCTAGGGCGGGTCGTTGCAAGTAGGCAGGGACAGAGTGGCGGGTAGATTAGGGCTCACTTGTCCGTTTCCCTACCCCCATCATTACATAATCACAAGCCCAAATACCTAGTCTACCCTGGTCCCTGACACTACTATGGACCCCCTTGAGACCCTGGCCCAGCAAATGCAGGGTCTCTCCCTACAGGTCCAGGCCCTGGCTCAGAGGGTCAATCAGCCTGACGCTACCATGGTAGTGCCCCTCATCTCACCTCTTGAACCCCACCTCAAGTTGCCTGACCAGTTCACAGGGGACCGGAGGACTTTTCTCTCCTTTTGGGAGAGTTGTAGGCTCTACTTTCGCTTAAAGCCTCACTCCTCAGGTTCTGAGAGCCAGCGGGTGGGTATAATTATGTCCCGGCTCCAGGAAGGGCCCCAAGAGTGGGCCTTCTCCTTGGCTCCTGACGCCCCTGAACTTTCCTCCGTTGATCGTTTCTTTTCTGCTCTCGGACTCATTTATGACGAGACTGACAGGACTGCCTTTGCCGAGAGTCAGCTGGTGACCTTACGTCAGGGTAAGAGACCTGTTGAGGAGTATTGTGCTGACTTTAGGAAGTGGTGCGTAGCTTCCCGGTGGAATGACCCTGCCTTAAGGTGCCAGTTTAGGTTGGGTCTGTCGAACGCCCTGAAAGACCTGCTAGTTAGCTATCCCTCTTCTGACTCCCTTGACCAGGTTATGGCTTTAGCGGTATGACTTGACCGACGTCTCAGGGAACGACAACTTGAATGTTTTTGTGTTTTCCCCTCTGACTCCCCCATGATGCCTCCCGAGGTCCCGTTGCTTCGCTCTTCCACGGAAGACTCGGAGGTTCCTATGCAACTCGGGGCCTCCGTGTCCCCCCGACAACGTAGAGAGTTCCGCAGGAAGAATGGTCTCTGCTTCTATTGTGGGGATGACAAGCATCAAGTGAACACCTGTCCTAAGTGCAAGAATAAGCAGCCGGAAAACTTCCGCGCCTAAGTGATCATCGGGGAGGTCACTTGGGCGCACAGGTATTTCCCGTAAATATGAAACGTAATAAAATCTTGCTTCCCTTTCAGGTCTCTTTTGGTGGTAGGTCTGCTACCGGCAGTGCCTTCGTGGATTCAGGGTCTTCTGCTAATATCATGTCTGTGGAATTTGCTATGTCTCTAGCTATGCCTTTGATTGATTTGCCTAAACCTGTCCCTGTAGTGGGTATCGACTCCACTCCTCTTGCTAATGATTATTTTACACAGCATACCCCTGTTTTTGAACTCCTTGTTGGCTCCATGCATTTGGAGCAGTGCTCTGTACTGTTGATGCAGGGATTATCGTCCGATTTGGTTTTAGGCCTTCCCTGGTTGCAGATGCATAATCCCACATTTGACTGGAATACTGGGGATCTTACCAAATGGGGTAATGAATGCTTGACGTCATGCTTTTCTGTTAATTCTATTTCTCCCCCTGAGGAGGTGAACAAGCTACCTGAGTTTGTTCAGGACTTCGCTGATGTTTTCTCTAAGGAGGCCTCCGAAGTGTTACCTCCTCATAGAGAATACGATTGCGCTATCGAATTGGTACCAGGAGCTAAGCTCCCTAAGGGTAGGATATTTAATCTTTCTTGTCCAGAACGTGAAGCCATGAGAGAGTATATCCAGGAATGCCTGGCCAAGGGTTACATTCGCCCCTCTACTTCTCCGGTAGGTGCTGGCTTCTTCTTCGTAGGGAAGAAGGATGGTGGTCTTAGGCCATGCACTGACTACCGTAACTTGAATAAGGTCACTGTAAGGAACCAGTATCCCCTTCCTTTGATTCCTGATCCCTTTAATCAGGTTCAGGGGGCCCAATGGTTCTCTAAGTTTGATCTACGGGGGGCATATAACCTTATCCGCATCAAAGAGGGGGATGAGTGGAAGACTGCGTTTAACACGCCCGAAGGTCATTTCGAATACCTCGTCATGCCCTTTGGGTTGTGTAATGCTCCTGCGGTCTTCCAGAATTTCATAAATGAGATTTTAAGAGATTACCTGGGGATATTTCTTGTAGTGTACCTTGATGACATACTGGTGTTTTCCAAGGACTTGTCCTCCCACATTGAGCATGTCAGGAAGGTGCTCCAGGTCCTTCGGGAAAACAAACTGTTTGCGAAAACCGAAAAATGTGTGTTTGGGGTACAGGAGATACCATTTTTGGGTCAAATCCTCACTCCTCATGAATTCCGCATGGACCCCGCCAAGGTCCAGGCTGTGGCGGAATGGGTCCAACCTGCCTCCCTGAAGGCGTTAGTGTTTCTTGGGGTTCGCTAATTATTACCGGAGATTTATTGCTAACTTCTCGGTCATCGCTAAGCCTCTTACGGACCTCACTCGCAAAGGTGCTGATCTCCTCCACTGGCCTCCTGAGGCTGTCCAGGCTTTTGAGGTCCTTAAGAAGTGCTTTATCTCGGCCCCGGTGCTGGTTCAGCCCAACCAAATGGAGCCATTTATCGTGGAAGTTGACGCATCCGAGGTGGGAGTGGGGGCTGTCTTGTCCCAGGGTACCATGTCCCTCACCCATCTCTGTCCCTGTGCCTACTTCTCCAGGAAGTTTTCGCCCACTGAGAGTAACTATGATATTGGCAACCGCGAACTCTTAGCCATTAAATGGGCATTTGAAGAGTGGCGCCACTTCCTGGAGGGGGCTAGGCACCAGGTAACGGTCCTTACCGACCACAAGAATCTGGTTTTCCTAGAATCTGCCCGGAGGCTAAACCCGAGACAAGCTCGATGGGCGCTATTTTTTACCAGATTCAACTTTTTGGTTACCTATAGGGCTGGGTCTAAAAATATTAAGGCCGATGCACTGTCGCGTAGCTTCATGGCCAGCCCTCCTTCGGAGGAAGAACCTGCTTGTATTTTGCCTCCTGGTATAATCATTTCTTCTATTGATGCTGATTTAGTCTCTGAAATTGCGGCTGATCAAGGTTCAACTCCCGGGAACCTTCCTGAGGACAAGCTGTTTGTTCCCCTGCAATTCCTGCTAAGGGTACTTAGGGAAAATCATGACTCCGCACTATCTGGTCATCCAGGCGTCCTGGGTACCAAACACCTCATTGCCAGAAACTATTGGTGGCCTGGGATGCCTAAAGACGTTAAGGCCTACGTCGCCGCTTGTCAGGTTTGTGCTAGGTCCAAGACTCCCAGGTCCCGACCAGCGGGCTTACTACGTTCTTTGCCCATTCTCCAGAGACCTTGGACCCATATCTCCATGGATTTTATCACCGATTTGCCTCCATCTCAAGGCAAGTCGGTGGTGTGGGTTGTAGTAGACCGCTTCAGTAAAATGTGCCACTTTGTGCCCCTCAAGAAACTACCCAATGCCAAGACGTTAGCCACCTTGTTTGTCAAACACATCCTGCGTCTCCATGGGGTCCCTGTCAATATTGTTTCGGACAGAGGGGTACAATTTGTTTCATTGTTTTGGAGAGCCTTCTGTAAAAAGTTGGAGATTGAT
Source organism: Rhinoderma darwinii (assembly GCF_050947455.1). Lineage (NCBI taxonomy): Eukaryota > Metazoa > Chordata > Amphibia > Anura > Rhinodermatidae > Rhinoderma > Rhinoderma darwinii. The sequence continues at coordinate 252,086,539 of NC_134688.1, read as the reverse complement.
CTGTCCTTCTCCTCTGCCTTCCATCCTGAAACTAATGGCCAAACTGAGAGGACTAATCAATCTCTAGAACAATATTTAAGGTGTTTTATCTCTGACTGTCAATATGATTCCCCTCGCCGAATTTTCCCTTAATAACCGGGTCAGTAACTCGTCAGGGGTCTCCCCCTTTTTCTGTAATTTTGGGTTTAATCCACGGTTCTCCTCCGTTTCCAACAATCCCGAGGTAGAGGTCGTTCATCGGGAACTGTGCACAGTCTGGGCCCAGGTTCAGAAGAACCTAGAGGCGTCCCAGAGCGTACAAAAAACTCAGGCTGATAGAAGACGTTCTGCTAACCCCTTGTTTACGGTCGGGGATCTGGTGTGGTTATCGTCTAGGAACTTGCGCCTTAAGGTCCCGTCCAAGAAGTTTGCTCCCCGGTTTATTGGGCCATATAAGGTCATTGAAGTCCTCAATCCTGTCTCCTTCCGACTGGAGTTGCCCCCATCTTTTCGAATACACAACGTGTTTCATGCCTCCCTCCTTAAACGCTGCTCCCCGTCCTTGGCTCCCTCGAGGAAACCTCCTGTTCCCGTTCTCACCCCTGAGGGGGTGGAATTCAAGGTGGCCAAGATTGTGGACAGCAAGATGGTCCAAGGCTCCCTCCAGTACCTGGTCCATTGGAGGGGATACGGGCTTGAGGAGAGGACTTGGGTACCCGCCCGTGATGTTCACGCTGGGGTATTGGTCAGGAAGTTCCACCTTCGTTTCCCCAATAAACCAGGTCCACTTAGAAAGGGTCCGGTGGCCCCTCATAAAAGGGGGGGGGGTACTGTAAAGGATCTGCCAGGCACAACTTCTGTGTATACGCCCATAGGTAATCAGTCTGCACCTGAGTCTATGTCTCTGAGACTGACTCCATCTTCCACCACTCCGGATGGCAGGCTTAGGAGCGGGAGAGCCTATCGCAGCCTGGCCAGACGGAGCTAGCTCCCGCCCTCTGTCTATTTATACCTGCCTTACCTGTTCCTCCTTTGCTTGTGATTCTTCTCGTGTGGTTTCCTGGCCCAGCTACAGCTTCTGACTATTTGATCCTGCTCCATACTGACCCTGGCTTACTGACTACTCTCCTGCTCTGCGTTTGGTACCTCGTTCACTCCTGGTTTGACTCGGCTCGTTCACCGCTGTTGTAGCTCATGGTGTTGCCGTGGGCAACTGCCCCATTTCCCTTAGCTTTGTGTACCCTTGTCTGTTTGTCTCGTGCACTTACTGAGCGTAGGGACCGCCGCCCAGTTGTACCCCGTCGCCTAGGGCGGGTCGTTGCAAGTAGGCAGGGACAGAGTGGCGGGTAGATTAGGGCTCACTTGTCCGTTTCCCTACCCCCATCATTACAGACAGGCTGTCAATGACAGCTGCCATCACTGTGTTATCATTATGTTATTCCTGCTCCGCATTAGTACGGCGCAGGTCTGCTTCAATAAGCGGCGTGTGGGAAACCAGGTAGTAAGTGTGTAATTCCCCTGCTGCACCACCACAGGTGAAACAAAGCATTACACAATGCCCATTGAAATGAATAAATGAGCATAAAATAAAAATGTCTGTAACGAGAGGATTCTGATAGCTTCTCTGGCTAATTAATGGAGATTATGAAGGAGTGCCCCTCATCTATTAACTCAGAATGCCCTTATAGAATACATGAAGATGGGTTTTGTAAACCAGAGAAAACCTTTAAGGACAGTAATTTTCTTTTAGAGTTGTTATAGATGAAAAGGTGGGTTAACAGTGAGACGTCTGCCTATCCTTGAATTGCATTTGTTTGACAGGTGGCATAGGAAAAAATTAAATTGCTATGAATAGCAACACCATACCATTTTTTACTCTTGACATTCAATATTGCCCAAGATTAAAATATTATTTCCAATAGATATTCTTTAAAAAAAAAAAAAATAAAATGTCTCAAGGCAATCTGCTGTGTGGCCCTAGTCTAAAAATGACATTTCTGAAATACACAGAGCAACTGACTTTTGTCTTGCAGACTAGCATCTTATCTTACAGTTTCCGTAACAGAGTTCATTATCAGAGTTATATCATCACATGGTCAGATGTCATACAGCTGCGCTCGGGGGGAAATGGGGGGAAATGAAATAATCACAGAAGTATCATTTTTGTGTACCCGGGTTGTATAGGTGAACTTCTACAAAGGAGGATTAGAGCCGGAAGCAACTATCATCCAGTGCAGAATGACGATACTCTACTGACAGGTTTATGATTATGTTTTTGAGGATATTAAGAGAGCAATGTTATGAATATTGAACTCATGAACGAATAAGATGTAAGCTGGATTGGCTAAGAGATGGGAAACGGGAAAAGGAAAGTGATGAATAAAAGGAATGTGGAGTATAGACTTGCGTAGACAATTAACCCTCAATTCTCTGAAATGTACTTTCTATAATTACATACAGTGCATTTACCAAGTATTCAGACCCATTTACTTTTTATTTTAGCCTTATTCTAAAATGGATAATATTATTTTTTGTGTCATCAATCTACACACAATAACCCATAATGACAAAGCAAAATCAGGTTTATCAAAACGTGTGCAATTTTTTAAAAATAATTTTTTTTAATATAGCATTTACATTAGTATTCAAACCCTTTACCATGTACTTTATTGAAGACCTTTAGCTGCGATTACATTACATATCTTACAAACAATAGATCTCCGGTATTGTTTATAGTCATTTACTATGGATGTCGTGCTGTGTATATTCATGTATCAGTCGAGTATAAAGAAAGCATAAGCCACAGATATAATGTATTGTTTTATATACATATACTGTATTTAACCTTTTATCCAACTATCTGGTTAACAACCCATCCAAAATGCCAAATATGCACCAAATTGAGAATATTTCCTAATGTCCATTTATTAAAGGAAATTCCTTTTGCAGGTTGACAAACCCCTTGCGTATTTTTTTTCCCCACCCCTTCTTCTTTCTTCCTTTCATGTGGTCCACACTTGATTTTTGCCACCCATAGCCAAGTAAGCATCAATTGGTACATGGAGCATGGTCAAACAGTGGCAACCTGGGGATCTCCTCAGCTTCCTGCAGAATCAGAAATAGGGAATAGATTATTTCATAACCTGGCACCCTCTTACTACATAAATGTTCCATTATTCAAAGATTAACCACTTCCTGAGGGGGAAGTATGGAGTGGGCTCACCGACTGATCCTGTTCCATACGCTGTGGGTGTCAGCTGTGTATTACAACTGGCACCCTGCTTTAACGGACGGAATGGGAGATAACTCCGATCCCGATAGTTTTACTGCTTAAATTCTGAGGTCAATAGTGAAGATATTAAAGAATCAATATTGTATTAAAGAAACACTCCCACAAAATCCCCCTCCCCATTTGTTAACATGATTAGGTGAAAGGTAGTGAGGTTTAAGCTCTTACTGGACGCTTTTCTTTAACCAGTTCAGGACGGGGCTATTTTGAGCCTTCAGGACCAGACACCGTTTAGCCCTTTTTAACACGTGTTAGTTAAAGGAAGGGTGTCGCGAAAAAAAATTTATTAGATCAATTTGCTTTTAGTGTTTTATTCAATTTTTTTTATTTATTTGTGTGTTTGTGTTTTACTTTTTTTTTTCTAACTTTTTCTTCACTATGGGGGCTGCCATTTTTTTTTTCATCTCTGTATTAACGACACATACAGACATGGAATACGGCACGTACATCCCCATAGAGAATGCGAACGGGAGCCGTTCCATTCACTATGGTGTACGCCGTCTGTGTGGGAACGGCGCATGCGCCGCTCCCACACAGTCCAAATGGAAGGTCTTCGGCCGAGCGACATCCGGCGCCATTTTCTTGTGGACCGGAAGCCGCGGCTGGACAGTAAGATGACTACTTCCGGTCGCGGCTTCCGGACATGTGTTCTGAAGTAAGCACTAGGAGCGGAGGGAGCAGACGGAGCGGACGGGCCGGAGGGAGCGGCGGCGGCAGGAGCAGGTAAGTTATGTCTGTGTATGTTCGTGTTTTAGTGTGTGATTACCACTGTATGTAAGCCTACTACACTGTGTATTCGCTCAAAAAATGGCGGCACACAGTGTAGGAGGCTTGAACATTCAATCCCCTCCTTTCTCCTGGCACTAGCCAGGATAAGGGAGGGGGGATTCTGTGAGCTCACTAGATCGTGTGTGTTTACACCAAATTTGCAGCATAAAGCAATGTGGTTTCTTTACCACATGCCAATAATGCAATTTTGGGAATTACTCCATCTAGTGACCAGCACAGGGAAATTTTATAAATTAGAATCTAATTTATAATATTTCCTGACTTGTGAAAAAATTCTAACAATGTCTAATCATGTATACACTAACTGTTTAACTAAAAAAAAAAAAAAACAAATTTCTAGCGACACATTCCCTTTAAATGGCTATAACTTTTTTATTTGTTGGGCTAACGACGTGAAGACAATGCAGGTGTAATGACGGGGAAGGGAGACAGACAGGTGAGCCATAATCTACCCGCCACTCAGTCCCTGCCTACTTGCAACGACCCGTCCTAGGCGACGGTCTCTACGCTCAATAAGTGCACGACAGACAAACAGACATGGGTACACAGAAGCTAAGGGAAATGGGGCAGTTGCCCACGGCAACACTGTGAGCAACAAGAGAAGTGAACGAGCCGAGTCAAACCAGGAGTGTACGAGGTACCAAACGCAGAGCAGGAGAGTAGTCAGTAAGCCAGGGTCAATATGAAGCAGGGACAAATAGTTCAAGCAGCAGCAGCAGAGCCAGGAAACAGGAGAATCACAGGCAAAGGAGGAGCAGGAAGTGAAGGTATAAATAGACAGAGGGCGGGAGCTAGCTCCGTCTGGCCAGGCTGTGATAGGCTCTCCCACTCCCTCAGCCTCCCAGCCTGATTGGTAGAAGGAGGGGGTCACTCGATCAGACTTAGGAGCAGGTGCAGACTGACTAACAACGGGCGTCGACACAGAAGCTGTGTCTGGCAGATCCTTTACAGCAGGTTTCTTTTTTTATCATTTTTATACACATCCTTTTTGCTATTTTAGAATTTTTATTCATAAAGTCTGAAAATAAATAGTAAAAAAATGAGCTTTTTTACGTTTCCGCTATTTTTGTTTTGGTAATAACATCGTTTTACCCTAAAATAGACCTTTTATTTGTGATCGTCATTGTTTACCATAAATTTTTATATATTACATGTCTATATTAGGGTAATTGGGTCAGCAATGATTGGCGGGGGGGAACGTCTTTGGTATTTTATGTGTATTTATTATTAATTTTTTTTGCACTTTACTTTACTATTTTTTTATTACTATGGTCTGTTCCTCAAAGGTCAAAAAAGACCTTTGGGGAACTTTATACATATTTTTTCTATCTTTTACAACATGCTTTTTCACTGTAACTGTAACACAGCCCCAGTTACAGGGGAAATCAGCCCTCTCATAGTGACGATTGTCACTAATAGGACTGTGCTGGGTCTAGTAAGACCCAGCAGCAGTCTGTCAGGAACGACACCCGGCGATCATATGACCAGTCACATGAACCCCGGGAGGAATAGAGACAGCGGCGCGGCCGCTGACTTTATTCCTATACACACCGTTCATTGAGCGCTGTGTAAAAGAGATCGGAGAAGACAGAAGCAGCGAAAGCTGCTTCTATCCTCTCCTCAGGGTCCCCGGCAGTCACTGACAGCCGGAGACCTGACATTCAGCTGCCCGATCGCTCGGGCAGCAAGTTAAAACCCGAGCCGTAAAAAGTCTATGGCTCTGGTTTTAAGGACCCTGACCGCTGGCCGTAAAAACACAGCCAGCGGTCGGGAACCAGTTAAAGTTAGCCGCTCTGTTCTGGGCTCATGTGACCTGCACTCTGAATCCTACAGCATCTGCTGCGTGGACCGGAGGTTTGTCTCTCTTTACAAGCCTATAAGAGTCTCGTGAATTTCTGATGTTTTATGTGTGATGTGAATATTTCCTTAGCGACCATACCCAGTACGCTGCATCACCTCTAATACAGGGGAAGGCCCAATGGCAGATCATCATATGGCGTATTCGGAGGCCGTCCGGGGCCCGAGGCTCCCGGGGGGCCCATGGCCGCCCAAAGTACAATGTAGTTTTGTCAAGTTTTTGCCACGAATCGCGGCAAGAACCGCGATGAAATGGCATTGTAGATGTCCTGCAAAAGGACATTTAGACATAAGGTCACATGACCTCATCTCTGAAGTTCTTACTACTGTTTAGAGACCTGCTGGTCACATGACCGCAGGTCCTTGAGCAGCAGCAAAATTCCACAGAGAAGACTGAGGTGAGCTGCTAAGTAAGTATAAGGGGATGGATTTGTTTAAGGGGTCTGGTGTGGGGTCTGTATTTAGGGGGCCTCGTTTGGGGGACTGTATTTAGGGGGTCTGGTCTGTATTTCGTTTTGGTGTCTGTATTAGTTTAAGGGGTCTGGGATCTGTATTTAGGGGGTCTGAGGTCTGTATCAGTTTAAGGGGTTTAGGGTCTGTATATTTAGGGGTCTGTTAGTTTAGGGGGTCTGTATTAGTTTAACGTCTGGTGTCTGTATTTAGAGGGTCTGGTCTGGGGTCTCTATTAGTTTAGGGTTCTTTATTTAGGGATCTGTACTCAGGGGTCTAGTCGGGGGTCTGTATTAGATTAGGGGGTCTGGTCTGGGGTCTGTATTACTTAAGGGAGTCAGGTCTGGGGTCATTATTAGTTTAGGGGGTCAGGTCTGGGGTCTGTATTAGTTTGAGGTCTTTATTTAGGGGGTCTGTATTTAGTGGTCTGTATTAGTTTATTGGGTCTGTATTTAGGGGGCCTGGTCTAGGCTCTGTATTAGTTTAGGGGCCTTTATTTAGGGGTCTGTATTAGTTTAGGGGGTCTGGTCTGGGGTCTGTATTAAGAGGGTCAGGTCTGAGGTCATTATTAGTGTAGGGGGTTTGGTCTGAGGTCTGTATTTATTTAGGGAACTTGTTCTGAGGTCTGTATTTGTTTAGGGGGTCTGGTCTGGGGACTTAAATAGTTTAGAAGGTTGTATGTATTCTATGATGTAGTCTGGGATCCAAATTTATTAGTCTGAGTAAAAAGGGTTGTCCGGGCACATCGATAGGTCATCAGTATAAAAAACGGTCTGTACCCGGACAACCCCTTTCTTGAATGGTTCTGGGCCTTGGTGTCTAAATTTTTGTGTTTCTATAGGGGCTGGAAATGGGTGCAGAAGTGATGGGCAAAGATGTCTCATCAGGAGAAGTCGCCATAACGGTCTGCGTCAGATGAAGAAAAGAAAACTACTCCCATCAGAGAAGACGTGACTTGTGAGTCACTGGATCTATAGGGGATCTGTCCCCTCTCCTGACATGTCTGATGTAGGAATTCCTTGTATTCTACATATCTTTGTGTACCCAGGGTAGGTGTACTGTCAGCGATGGTTGGAGACTGTCAGTATGTAGGGACACAGCCCTTTGACAAGGGGAATCGTAACAACCATTTGTCAATGCTTGCACAAAAAGGTGGTGTTCACTATAGACACGGCAGAGAGGTGGTGGAAAAGGGGGAGGCCCAAGTTTGTGGAACAGCCCAGGGCCTATGGTCTACATAATCCACCACTGGGAAGGCCCCAAAATGTTTGCTTAAGGGAGTGCTCATAAAACACGACATTCGCTTAAAATAGAAAGAGTGCATACCTTAACATGGCAGATGAAAAAGTTAGCTACCTTGAACTGCCCCATAAGCATGCGCTATTTACCCAGATTTTATGGGATTTACAATGTGCCTGAGCGGCTAGATGCCTGTTATACTTGTAAGCACACCCTTCAGTTTTGCCGCAGCAAATACTACAAATACGGAGATAAAAGCAGACACATGTTGGCCAGGGCCCGTAGAGGCCAAATAGCGCAGTCTCATATCCCTAGTATTAAATCTCCACCTCTGAAAATATAAATTAAGCCTTTAAAATCGTATTTACCTGCTTTAATTCATCCCCGTCAAGTAGTTAACCCCTTAAATGTAGTGGTCAAATGCGACCGATGATGTGATCACTGGGGTGCCGATGCCGACTACAGAAGCCTCCTAGGTCCTGCCCAGAGGCAGGGCCTAAAAGGCTTCTGGTAGCAAAGGAAAGATGGCATGGGCTCAGAAGCTGAGCCCGCGTCATCAGCGTCGGGTGTCAGCTGTATGTTACAGCTGACACCCTGCAGTAACGTCATGGACCAGAGCTAGCTCCGATCCCTGCCATTAACCCCTTAGATGCAGCGATTTTAGTGGTTTGTAGCCAAATCGGCACCCCTGCTATGCGATCCAAAGAGTGCCGACGGCTGCTATGGCAAGAGGGGGCCTAACAGTGGCCTCCTGGTCTGCCAACTACGCTAATTAGGTCCCACCCGGAGGCGGAGCCTAATCGGCTTGCTGTCAGTGAACGACTGACAGTTCTAATACATTGCGCTACATCGCGCCGCTTCCGTGCTTGAAAGGCGCTGATTGACGGGGAAAGTCATTCTGCCCTGCCAATCAGCGCCTTTGAATGACGCATCATTCAGCTCCAGCAGACCTGCTCAGACGAGAGCAAGTCTGCATTACCACCGGACAGCACAGGAACTGGATCATGTGAGTATGTAAAGTTTTCTGTTTTTTTCTAATAAAACTGTGAGTGGCATTATCTACAGACGGGGGTCTATATGTGGGCTACTGTATACAGGGGGGTCTATATGTGGGTATGTGGGGCACTATCTAAGGGAGGTCTATATGCGGGGATGTGGGGCACTTTATACAGGGGGGTCTATATGTGGGGATATGGGGCACTATATAAAGGGGGGTTTATATGTGTCGATATGGGCCACTATATGCAGGGGGGTTCTATATGTGGGCACTATCTACAGGGGGGTCTATATGTGGGGCACTATATACAGAGGGGTCTATATGTGGGGATGTGGGACACTATCTACAGGTGGGTCTATATGTGGGGCACTATATACAGGGGTGAGCTATATATAGAGTACTATCTATAGGGGATCTCTTTGTAGGACACTATCTATAGGAGAGGGCTATATGTGGGACCCTATATACAGGGGTGGATTAACTGTGGGGCACTATCTACAGGGGGCTATATGTAGGGCACTGTCTACAGGGGCGGGCTATATGTGAGGCACTATCTACAGAGGTGGGCTATATGTTCAGCACTATCTATAGTGGAAGCTATATGTAGGGCAGCACGGTGGCTCAGTGGTTAGCACTATTGCCTTACAGCTCTGGTGTCCATATGTGGGCACTATCTACAGAGGGCTGTATGTGGGGATCTATCTACAGGGGCTTCTATGTAGGGCACTATCTACAGAGGCTCTATGGGGGTCACTATGTACAGGGGGAACTATCTACAGGGGCACGATGTGTGTGGGACACAGTGTATGGTACTATTATAATCAGGGACACAGTGTATGGCGCTATTATAGTTAGTGAGAATTTTAACTTCGTTTATAGGTGCAGAAATGTTTTAAAAGTGAGAAGTGAAGACATCTGAGCAGAAAACTGCAGAAATGGGTCGTGGCCAGAAGAAATCCATAATAGAGGTCTGGACCGGAGGGAGAAGAAAGGAACTAGAATCTGAGATGTCAACAGTGAGTCACTCAATGTAAATGTTTATTCTACCTCTAGTCAGCACTGTAGTCGCTGTATGATCTGCAGCGAGATGATGGGTGGTATGATTTTTTTTTTGTGAAACAGCATCTCCCAGCGTATCCTTACCATTGTTCGGGCCATGCTGGGAGCTGTAGTTTTACGCCGTACAAACCTATACGGCAGGGGTTGCACTAAATTGAGCTGTATTTGTTCTGGTGTTATATATATGTACTGAGCTTTGTTCTGGTGCTGTATATATGTATGAGCTTTGTTCTGGTGATGTATATATGTACTGAGCTTAGTTCTGAGGATGTATATATGTACTGAGCTTTGTTCTGGTTCTGTATATATGTACTGAGCATTGTTCTGGGGATGTATTTATGTACTGAGCTTTGTTCTGGTGCTGTATTTATGTACCGAACTTGGTTCTGGGGATTTATATATGTACTGAGATTTGTTCTGGGGCTGTATTTATGTACTGATCTTTCTTCTGGTATTGTATATATGTACTGAGCTTGGTTCTAGTGCTGTATTTATGTACTGAGCTTGGTTCTGGGGATGTATATATGTAAGGAGCTTGGTTCTGGGGCTGTATTTATGTACTGATATTTCTTCTGGTATTGTATTTATGTACTTGGTTCTAGTGCTGTATTTATGTTCTGAGCTTGGTTCTAGTATTGTATGTATGTACTGAGCTTGGTTCTGGGGATGTATATATGTCAGAGCTTTGTTCTAGTGCTGTATTTATGTACTGAGCTCGGTTCTGGGGATGTATATATGTATTGAGCTTGGTTCTAGAGATGTAATTCTATAGAATATATTTATAATAACAAAATTGCAGGGCATATGGAATTGTTCTCAATTCATTGTATATTTCATGGGAACCTGTCTGGTGGTTTTAACCCCTTGAACCGCCACCATGCGGTAATACATGACCTGACAATATTTCCAAATGTATGTTTTTTGCAGATGCAGCAAAATCTTTAAAATCCACTTTAAAATGGCGCACACTGTATGCTAATTACTCATTAAAGGGCCATGGGGCGGTGCCGCTATCCTGATGATTCACATAGTCCTGCCTCCAAACCCAACTTTCCATTTTTGATTGACATCCCCTGGCTGATACATCTATCTCGGATGCGCCATTGCCTTGTGGCACTATACACAAGGCGGGGCTGTGTTGCACTATACACAAGGGGGGGCTGTGTTGCACTATACACAAGGGGGAGCTGTGTGGCACTATATACAAGGGGGAGCTGTGTGACACTATGCACAAGGGGGAGCTGTGTGACACTATACACAAGGGGGAGCTGGGTGGCACTATATACAGGGTGCTGTGTGGCACTACTAAGGGGGTCTGTGTGGCACTATCTACTAGGGGGGCTGTATGGCACTATTTACCAGGGGGAGGACTGTGGTGCAATCTACAGGTGGCTGTGTGTGGCGCAATCTACAGGGGTCTGTGTGTGGCACTATCTATTAAGGAGGCTGTGTGGCACTATCTACTAAGGGGAGCTGTGTTGCACTATATACAAGGGATGGGGGCTGTGTGGCACTATATACAGTGGGAGCTGTATAGCGCTATATACAGGGGAGGCTTTATGGCGATATCTACAGGGGGGCTGTATGGCACTATCTACAAGGGGGAGGTGGGGGCGCTATCTACAAGTGGGGTGTGACACTGTCTATAGGCGGCGCTGTATAGCACTGTCTATAGGGGGGGCTGTATGGCACATTCTACAGGGGGCACTATCTATAAAGGGGGCTGCTTGTGGCACCTGGGGGGGCCCCAGTCAAGAGTTTGCTATGGGGCCCAGTCTTTCCTAGTTACGCCCCTGCTCACTGCTATTATTTTGAACAAGACCTTTTCAATTAATGATTCAATTACTCAGTATAAGTGGCATGCATGTCCTAATTGTTGGCTCTGTTTTTTTTTTTCTACTACTCTACTACGCTTACGAGTAAATGATTTGCTATGTAGAAATATCACTTCTACCAAAACCATTAATTTATCGGGTTAATGATGTTGGACTGCTATTTTTTTTTTTACTCTACTGTACAGGTCCTTCTCAATGAATTAGAACATCATTAAAAAGTTTATTTATTTCAGTAATTCAATTCAAAGAGTGAAATACATATAATATATAGATTAATTACACACAGTGTGACCTATTTACAGCATGTTTTCTTTTAATGTTGAAGATTATGGCAGTTAATAACAGTCAATGAAAACTCCAAATTTAGTTTTTAATAAAATTAGAATATATAAGCCCAATTTCAAAAATAATTTTTAATACCGAAATGTTGGCTAACTGAAAAGTATGTATAATATATGCACTGAATACTTGGTCGGGGCTCCTTTTGCATGAATTACTGCATCAATGCGTCGTGGCATGGAGGCGATCAGCCTGTGGCACTGCTGAGGTGTTATGGAAGCCCAGGTTGCTTTGATAGCGGCCTTCAGCTCGTCTGCATTGTTGGGTCTGGTGCCTCATCTTCCTCTTGACAATAACCCATAGATTCTCTATGGGTTTTAGGTCAGGCGAGTTTGCTGGTCAATCAAGCACAGTGATACTGTGGTTATTAAACCAGGTATTGGTACTTTTGGCAGTGTGGGCAGGTGCCAAGTCCTGCTGGAAAATGAAATCAGCATCTCCATTAAGCTTGTCAGCAGAGGGAAGCATGAAGTGCTCGAAAATTTCCTGGTAGACGCTGCTCTGACTCTGGACTTGATAACCACAGATGACATGGCTCCCCAAACCATCACTGACTGTGGAAACTTCACACTGGAGCGCAAACAACTTGGATTGATGCATCTCCACTCTTCCTCCAGACTCTGGGACCTTGATTTCCAAATGAAATGCAAAATTTACTTTGGACCACTGAGCAACAGACCAGTCCTTTTTCTCCTTAGCCCAAGTAAGACGCTGCTGACGTTGTCTCTGGGTCATGAGTGGCTTGACACAAGGAATGCGACCGTTGTAGCCCATGTCCTGGATACGTCTGTGTGTGGTGGCTCTTGAAGCACTGACTCCAGCTGCAGTCCACTCCTTGTGAATCTCCCCCAGATTCTTGAATGACCTTTCCTTGACAATCCTTTCAAGGCTGCGGTTATCCCTGTTGCTCGTGCCACACTTTTTCCTTCCTCTCAACCATTAATATACTGGGATACAGCACTCTGTGAACAGCCAGCTTCTTTAGCAATGTCCTTTTGTGGCTTACCCTCCTTGTGGAGGGTGTCAATGACTGTCTTCTGGACAACTGTCAAGTCAGCAGTCTTCCCCATGATTGTGTAGCCTACTGACCCAGACTGTTGGAACATTTAAAGGCTTAGGAAACCTTTGCAGGTGTTTTGTGTTGATTAGCTGATTAGAGTGTGACACCATGAGTCTACAATCTTGTACTTTTACCCAATATTCAAATTTTCTGAGAGACTAAATTTTGGGTTTTCATTAACTGTTAGCCATAATCTTCAACATTAAAAGAAAAAAAATCTGGAAATAGATCACTCTGTGTGTGCTGAATCTATATAACATATGATTTTTACTTTTTTACTTGAATTACTTAAATAAATTAACTTTTTGATGATATTCTAATTAATTGAGAATGGCCTGTATATTTCAAGTTAGAAAAATGGTTATTTTTGCACATTTTCTCTAAATTTTGGTGTTTTTCACAAATAAATGCTGAATGTATCGACCAAATTTTACCTCTGACATAAAGTACAATATGTCATGAGAAAACAATCTCAGAATTGCTCAGATAGATAAAAGCGTTCTAAAGTTATTACAACATAAAGTGACACATGTCAGATTTGAATATGAGGCTCTGTCAGGTAGCGGGAAGAGGTTAATTTATAAAGGCCATAGATTCAGTTTTGAATGCCCTTTGCAGTGTCAGGGTATGTTCACACGGCTTATTTACGGCCGTTTTTCAAGCCCTAAACGTCCAAAAAATCGTAAACAGAACGCCTCCAAACATCTGCCCATTGATTTCAATGGGAAAAACTGCGTTCTGTTCCGACGGGGCATTTTTTACATGGCCATTTTGAAAAACGGCCGTGTAAAAAACGCCCGCGAAAAAGAAGTGCATGTCACTTCTTGAGCCGTTTTTGGAGCCGTTTTTCATTGACTATAGAAAAACAGCTCCAAAAACGGCCGTTAAAAAAGCCACGAAAAACGCGAGTTGCTTAATCAACATCTGAAAATCAGGAGCTTGAAAACTGCTCCGTATTTTCAGACATTTTTGTTTGAGCGTGTGAACATACCCTTAATCTTGATATAATCTACATCGGGGGCAAACTCATGATTTTTTAAGGGGTGTTTCCAAGTGCGTTGATGCCAACAACGGAGACAGCAAAATGCCTCCAATTAGACAGACTGACAATTTTCTATGTAAATGACATTGTACATTTTTACATGGGATGTATGATAGTATTTCTATCATACTACTGATGAACTAGAGCTCTTCAATCTTCATCTTATTCTCACTTAAACATCTTTTTTTTAAGACTAAATTAAATTTAAATCTTTTAATCTATCCTCACAACTATGACTTTCCATGCCCCTTATTAGGTTCTCTTCTTTGTATTTTTTCCAACTCCAGGGCATCCTTTCTATAAACTGGTGCCCAGAACTGAACTGCATATTCCAGATGAAGCCCCATTAATGCCTTGTAAAGCGGTAAAATTATGTCCCTGTTTCACAAATCCTGTCCCACGCCCCATAGAGTAAAATCTCTAGGGGCTGGCGTTGATTTCACTATAATTTACAACAGTTTGCTGGCGTAAATGATAAAGCCATGCCCCCTTTCCATAAAGGTGGCAAGGACGATGTAAAAAGGTTGAAAGTCGTCATTTACATCGAATATTGGGACTTTTGGGCACTTTTGTGACTTTACCATGACAGAAAACTGCCATAGAAAGGTTGATAGATTGCGCCCAATGTGCCCAAGTTGACTTGTAATTAAAGGAAGGGTGTCGCGAAAAAAGAATTTTTTAGATCAATTTGCTTTTAGTGTTTTATTTAAAAAAAATTTATTTATTTGTGTGTTTGTGTTTTTTTTTTTTTTCTAACTTTTTCTTCACTATGGGGGCTGCCCTTTTTTTTTTTCATCTCTGTATGTGTCGATTAACGACACATACAGAGATGGAATACGGCACATACATCCCCATAGATAATGCGAACGGGAGCCATTCGCATTCACTATGGTGTACGCCGTCTGTGTGGGAACGGCGCATGCGCCGCTCCCACACAGTCCAAATGGAAGGTCTTCGGCCGAGCAACATCCGGCGCCATTTTCTTGTGGACCGGAAGCCGCGGCCGGACAGTAAGATGACTACTTACGGTCGCGGCATGTGTTCTGAAGCAAGCACTAGGAGCGGAGGGAGCAGACGGACCGGAGGGAGCGGCGGCGGCAGGAGCAGGTATGTTATGTCTGTGTTTGTTCATGTTTTAGTGTGTGATTACCACTGTATCTAAGCCTAATACACTGTGTATTCGCTCAAAAAATGGCGGCACACAGTGTAGGAGGTTTGAACTTTCAATCCCCTCCTTTCTCCTGGCAATGGCCAGGATAAGGGAGGGGGGATTCTGTGAGCTCACTAGAGCGTGTGTGTTTACACCAAATTTGCAGCATAAAGCAATGTGGTTGCTTTACCACATGCCAATAATGCAATTTTGGGAATTGCTCCCTCCAGTGACCAGCACAGGGAAATGTTATAAATTAGAATCTAATTTATAATATTTCCTGACTTGTGAAAAAATGTAAAAAATTATAACAATGTCTAATCATGTATACACTAACTGTTTAACAAAAAAAAATATTAAAAATTCTAGCGACACATTCCCTTTAATGAACATCTTCCATAAACTGAACTATACTACATAACTTGGTGTTATATGCAAAAATAGAAACAGTGATATTAATTCCATCCTCTATATCATTAATAAATAAGTTGAATAATAGTTGTCCCAGCACTAAACCTTGGGGTACAAGTATAAAGCTGCCAATATTTTGCCAGCAGATGTCCTGGTTATTGGAGAGATCTGCCAACAATCTAAAGATGGCCATGGACATTAGATTTTTGTTGGCATGTTCTACCGGTCTATAATATTATGTCTATGGTAACCAGCAGACAGGGGAATCAGGGATAAGCAGCACTGGATGTGTCTGCTGTCCACTTTTGCCTGCTTCCACAAAATAATTTACGTTTCAGTTTGGCTGACCCAAATAGACTGGGAGGGAAAGCTGTGAGTTGATTGAGTGATTGTCGGCACCGACAGTTATCTTGTCTATGACCAGCTTTCTGTATATAGATGCCGGCAGGCCACGCCAGACATTTGACTGTAGGATATTTCAGTACATAGTCATTAAATGTAAAATTGATTAAATAATTAAACACAAAAAATTCATTTATCAGTCATAACACACTCTCATTTGTAGAAACTCAAACTATGGTACGGGTAAATATTTAGCTCAATTCTGCCACCTGCATGCGAGTCCTCATATCTGTAGCTAACCATATGTTTTAATAAAAACTCATGGCAGCATGTGTGGTTAAAAAAAAAAAAGCATTTAAACAGGCTTCATTCACATCTGCGTCAGGGCTCCGTTCTGACGTTCCATCTGAGCTTTCCGTCGGAACGGAGCCCTGACTGACACAAACGTACACCATATGTTTCCGTTTCCATCACCATTGATTTCAATGGTGACGGATCCGGTGCCAATGGTTTACGTTTGTCTCCGTTGTGCAAGGGTTCCCTAGTTTTGACGGAATAAATACCGTAGTCGACTACGGTATTGATTCCGTCAAAACGCCAGAACCCTTTCACAAATGAGACAAACTGAAACCATTGGCACGGGATCCGTCACCATTGAAACCAATGGTGATGGAAAGGTTTGGGCCAGACTAGGCAACAGGCCATAGGGGTAGGCCACCATGACCAGGGATGTAGGTAGGGAAAGAGTTAAGGTAGTTAGGAGGGTTGGTCAGGAGTCAGTGGGGGTGGAGGTTAATAGGGCGAGGCTAGAGGATATTTAAAGGAACAATGTCACCAAAAATTTTTTTTTCATGTCAGTTTTATGTTAGTGTTTTATTAAAAACGTTTTTATTTATTTGTGTGTTTGTGTGTTACTTTTTTCTATTTTTTCACTCTTCCCTATGGTGGCTGCCATTTTTTTTTCCATTTCTGTATGTGTCGATTAACGACACATACAGACATGGAATACGGCAGCCACAGTCCCATAGGGACTGCGAATGGGGCCCGTCCCATCCACTTGTGTGTACGCCATCTGTGTGGGAACGGCGCATGCGCCGCTCCCACACAGTCCAATTTGAAATGCGCGCCGTCTGGCGCCATTTTCCTGTGGACCGGAAGTCGCGGCCGGACAGTAAGATTACTACTTCCGGTCGCGGCTTCCGGACTTGTGCACTTGGACCAGCGGCAGCAGACGGAGCGGACGGGCCGGAGGGAGCCGCGGCGGCAGGAGCAGGTAAGAGATTTCTATGTATGTTCGTGTTTGTGTGTGTTTACTACTGTATGTAAACCTACTACACTGTGTGTTAGCTCAAAAAATGGCGACACACAGTGTAGGAGGTTAGACCGTTCAATCCCCTCGTTTATCCCGGCACTAGCCAGGATAAAGGAGGGGGGATTCTCAGAGCTCACTAGAGCGAGTGCTTTTTTCCCAATTTTGCAGCAAAAAGCAATGTGGTTGCTTTACCACATGCAATGCTGCAATTTTGGGAATAGCTCCATCTAGTGACCAGCACTGGGAAATATTATAAATTAGAATCTAATTTATAATATTTCCTGACTCGTGAAAAAAATAAAAAAAATTTGAACAATGTTTAATCACCTACACACTAAATGTTTAACTAAAAAAAAAAATACATGTTTTGCTGGCAACACATTCCCTTTAAGGGTGGGATAGGGTAGAGGGTCGCCATTATGAGAGCAGACAGCGTTTGAACTTGTCCCGCCCTCCCTTCCTATTTTTCTTGTTCCTTATGTGTCTTGACAATGCGATTTCGCTATGTTTCTCATTGTTTTCTGCTTTTTTCACAGGTACAAGATCATGAGGACCGGTTGTTGCAGTGTCGCAGCACTAGCTTGGCGGATTGGGGGTCCTTGGAGTTGGTGGTAAATTGGTGTGGGGGGATTCATCGGGGGTATGGTCCATCCCGAGTTTATTATTGTTTAGTGGTCTAGGTCTAGTCAATTTGGGCTCCTGCTGGGTGGAGTCCTGGGGAGTGGTTTAATTCTAGGTCAGCCAACTGCAGGTATGACGGTGCCCCTGAGCCTGTAGGGTGACGGCTGGGTGTAAAATACGATGCAGGTGGACTGTTTTATGTTGACAGACTTTTGTAGCTCCAAGGACTCCCCTTCCATTGTTATTCTTATATGTAAAGTGTTGTTTTCATTATGTTTGTTTGTTTGTTAATAAAATGGCTGCTGTGGCCAAATTTATCCAACCCAAGGTGTCCATGTTTTTTTATAGGGAAGGGGTTGGGTAGGTGGTATGGCCACTGGGAGGGTAGTCTTAATATTAACATCATCCTCTAGTAGACTGAACGTACTCTACAGTCCCCTGTTCATGGAAATCTATGGTTTACGTTTGTGTCAGTCAGGGCTCCGTTCCGGTTGAAAGCTCAGATGAAACGTCACAACGGAGCCTTGATGCAGATGTGAACGAAGCCAATTTTTTTTTTATATATTACTTTATAACCTTAGATAAATATCAATATTGTGATGCTCAATTTTTACTCATCAATGAGCTAGGATGAATAGGCTATTGTATATAGTTATGATACATTGACACAATGTGTGCCTCCATATGGTATCTCAGAGAATACCAACATATTATGGCATACAATGGAGAATGCCACGATTAGCTTTACAAATTCCATATGAATTAATGACAAAAATACCACCATATAAAATTTTCTATGGGCACCATATTATGATCTGTACAATATGGATCTGTAATGCAGTAGAATTCATGAGGCCTTATTTTAATGCATGGTTTTCTTAGCAGAACACATTTCATAATTGCTGATTGACATAATTGCAAAAAAATTATGTTAAAACACTAAGAGCCTGCAATTACATTTGGACCTTACAAGAGTGGCATATTTGTCATTGGTTAAAGGGTTATTCCTTTTCGTCCTCAATCAGCACAAAAAGGTTAAACTCCCGTTTCTACCTAGGACAGAAGAATCCATATTCAGCAATTATGTAATTAAAAATTAAGCAATAGCGACTTCCTATAACCCATATAAGCACCTGGCACCTTAACAACAATGCGTTTTTATCTACTGTCCATAAGGTAGAAGAGTCCTTGTTTTTATAGAGCTTAGGTGTCGAGCCTTTGCTTTTTTTCTTTAAGCTATCAAGACTCAGGGTCATGCTAGAGGTTCAACATTTTCAATCAGATCAGCCATGAGTATACTCAGATTAAATATGGCGGCCATCGATGCAGTGCCTTGGGCTCGAGCCCACGTCACGTTACTTCAGGCCAAAAAACTTTTGTCATAGAACAGACCGGCTTTGGGCCTGGATAGGATTTTTGGGATTCCACCCGAGACTCGCAGAGGCCTAACTTGGTGGTTTTCTGTCAAAAATCTTGCCATATGGAGGTATTTTCCCCCTTGAGAAATGACCGTAATTACTACAGATGCCAACGGCCATGGGTCCAGAGCAGATAAAAATCAGAAGATCTGACTGCTTCCTTAAAGCTCAAATAAATCAGGGCGATCCAGTTGGCATTTTTTTTTTTTTACCAGCCTCTTCTACAGAAGAAAAATGTGAGGATGCAGTCGGACAATTTAACATGTGTATTCTAACTGAACCAACACGAAGGCACAAGGGGCCATCATCTGGAGA
The DNA here is from genome assembly GCF_050947455.1 of Rhinoderma darwinii. NCBI lineage: Eukaryota > Metazoa > Chordata > Amphibia > Anura > Rhinodermatidae > Rhinoderma > Rhinoderma darwinii. Next base: position 252,067,035 of record NC_134688.1, on the reverse strand, counting down.
AGAAATGAAGGTTTGTCAAGTCCTGGGCCGAGGCTCATCTGACTGACATATCTGCAGTCCACATCAAGGGATCTCTGGATATCATAGCGGATCGTCTCAGCCACAATTTTCTTTCTCCAGGGGAATGGTCTCTAAGTTCTCAGGTCTTCCAGCAAATCTTTTCAAGAATGGGTCTTCCACAAATAGACCTGATAGCGACTGGCCAGCATACAAAATTGCCTGAGTTCTGCTCTATCGTCAGGACAAGTCATCCAGTGGTGGTCGATTCCATCTCCATTCCTTGGAGGGCAAATTTGTTTGCATATTTCCTCCTCCAGCTATGATTCGGAAGGTTCTGAGCAAGATCAAGGAAGAGTTTCCATAGGCAATTCTAATCATTCCATTTTGGCCCTGCAGGGCTTAGTTCTCAATGCTTCTCCAGCTGTCAAGCGGCGAGTATTAGAGGCTTTCAATGAACAAAGATCTTTTGAGACAGAAAGGATTCTGTTACCTGAACCTTCAAAAACTGCATCTCAGGGCCTGGTGTCTGAGGATCGGGTCCTTCCCAGTAAGGGGTTCCTGGATGTAGTAATATCCACTCTTATGGCATTTAGAAGAGCTGCGTGTGAGTGCTAGCTGCAAGGTCTGACACTGCCTAGCCAAGAGAGAGGAGCAGGGAGACAACAGCAAGAGATCGAGGGCTGTAACTGGTGAGCAATAGTGTAAGATACTCAGCCTGCTGCCACTATCCGGGACTTGGAAAAAGTATAGGAATGGCTAACAGCAGCGCTCTGGATGGGGGAGAGAAGAATTATATTGCAAGGGGGTGTTGCTACTGAGGGCTCTATGGGGGGAATATTATATTGCAAAGGGGGGTCTGACTGCTAAGGGCTCTATGGGTGAAGTATTATACTGCAAGTGGGTCTGGCTGCTGAGGGATCTATGGGGAAAATATACTGCAAGGGGGTCTGACTCCTGAGGGCTCTATGGGGGGATTATACTGCAAAAGGGGTCTGGCTGCTAAGAACTCTATGGAATGTATTTTACTGCAAGGGAGTCTGGCTGCTGAAGCCTCTATGGAGGGGAGCATTATACTGCAAGGGGTCTGGCTGCTAAGGGCTCTATGGGGAAAATATTATACTGCAAGGGGGTCTGACTCCTATGGGGGGCTTATATGGCAAAAGGGTCTGGCTGTTGAGGGCCCTATGGGGAGGGAGGAGTTTTATAGTGCAAGGGGGTCTGGCCGCTGAGGGCTCTATGGGTGAAGTATTATACTGCAAAGGGGTCTTGCTGCTGCAGGCTGTATGGGGGGTATTGCAAAGGGGTGTAGCTGCTGAGGGCTCTACGTTGGGTATTATTTTGCAAGAGTGTCTGGCTGCTGAGGGCTCTATGGAGGGATTATATGGCAAGAGGGTCTGGCTGCTGAAAGCTCTTAGAGGAGGGAGGAGCATTATACTGCAAGGGGGTCTGGCCGCTGATGGACCTATGGGGGAGTATTATACTTCAAAAAGGGTCTGGCTGCTGAATGAGGGGGGTATTATACTGCAAGGGGGTCTGGCTGCTGAAGCCTCTATGGGGGGGGGAGCATTATACTGCAAGGGTGTTTGGCTGCTGAGGGCTTCATGGGGGATGTATTACACTGCAAGGGATTCTAGCTGCTGAAAGCTCTATAGGGGGTATCATACTGCAAGCGGTCTGTCTGCAGAGGACTCTCTGGGGGGTTATACTGCAAGAGGGAGTCTGACTGCTGATGGATATATGGGGGGACATTATACTGCAAGGGGGAGTCTGGCTGCTGAGGGCTCTGGGAGGCTTATACTGCAAGGGGGGGTCTGTCTGCTAAGGACTCTATGGGGGGGATTCGATTGCAAAGAGGAGTCTGACTGCTGATGGATTTATAGGGGGATATTATACTGCAAGTGGAGGTCTGACTGCTGAGGGCTCTGGAGGGTTTATACTGCAAAGGGGGTTTGACTTTTGAAGGCTCTTTGGGGCGAAGGGTGGTCTGACTTCTTAGGGCTTTATGTAATTATGAGGTCTCTGCGTTAATCATTATACTGCCAGGGAGTGGCTCTATGTCATTATGCTGCAAGGGGAGGTTAAATAGTAAAAAGGTTTAGGATAGGCCGCTACTCATGGGCCAGTTCTGTTTGCTTGACCCCCCAAACTAAAATTTGGCATCCAGCCCCTGCACACACAACCTTATATGTCACAAAACACAGAGAATTGTTAAGATATCAGCCCCTGCTGTACTGAAAAGGAAAGGATAGTCTTACATCACTGGAAAATTTACATATTGTACATCTTCCTTGAGTGATGACAAGTGATTCCGCGGCATCGAGAGGGATAGACAGAGGGAGGTGGCTCCCTCTGTCACCCCATCGGCCCCCGTGATGCGATTGCGGTGTGCCAATGGTTTGTAAAGTTCTAACAAATGCCCAGGTTGGCCATAGCATTAACTATTAGGTCATGCAAAATACAGAATGCTTATGAAAGCGATCGGATCGCATTGTGAAGTACCCTAGTGGAACAAAAAAAATAAAAAAAATTAGAGTTTAATAAAGTTTATTACCAAAAAAGTTAAAGGAAAAGAAAACATTTTCCATAAAAAGTGACTTTTTTCCATAGGTAGAAAAATTAAACATTTATAGGATCGCCGCAATCGTAACAACCCATTTAATAAAGTTAACAAATTGTTTAAACACAGTGAGCACAATGAGAAACTTAAAAACAAAATACAAGAAACAATGGCAAAATTGCTTTTTGTTTTTGCTTCCCCCCTTACAATTTTTTTTTATAAAGGTTAATCAATACATACCCAAAAAAAGGTTCTATCAAAAAAATTTGACTCACACTGTAAAAAAACAAGCCCACATACCATGTGCAAAAGTGGTAAAACAAAAAAAATCTACATATTTGGTATCATCATAATGATACCAACCCATAGGCAACATGTTGTTTATGCTACATAAAAAACGGCGTATATTTTACGCGCAAAAAACGATTGCTTTTTTTTTCCATCCCCCCAAAAAGTTTACAAAAGGCAATCAATATGTTATATGTACATCAAATTATTGCCATTAAAATTAGGGCTCTCTGAATGCGGCAATGCAAAAACTCTGCTAAAATAAGGGAGGTAAAGAAAGGGGGGTAAATCGTCCGGTAATGAAGTTGTTAAAGAATAGTAACTGCCTTTACACCTATGTAGCTGCCAGCAGTACATGTTTTCACAGAGTAAGGCCCCATGCACACGGCTGTGCCCATAATCACGGTCTGCAAATACGGGCGCGGCCGTGGACAGCCACCCACATTTTCGACCCATGCTCCCATACAAAGTATGAGAGCACGGTCGGTAAAAAGCAAAAGATAGGACATGTTCTATCTTTTGGGGAGGCTTTCTACGGCCCGGACACCTTCCCATAAATATACTGTAAGGTGTCCTTGGTCAATAGAAATGAATGGGTCCGCAATTACGTATGAATTCCACGGTCGTGTGCATGGGGCCTAAACGTGGACACTAAAAGAAAATGGACAAAGTGTCAAAGTGACAAATAGTCTTGGGGCCTGGCCAAATTTTTGGGCATGAACATATTCTAGTTGACTTCTGTTTTGCTATAGTTTATTATATAATATTTTTAGAATTTTACTATTTATATCAGCTAAGCGACAAAGTTCTGCATGGTATAAAGCCACTCAATAGTACAATAAATAGCACTTTCTACATTTTCAATTTAGCCTCTTGTAGTGCAAGAAGTCTTCCAACTGAAACATTTATATTCTACTTACACTACCGTTCAAAAGTTTAGGGTCACTTAGAAATTTCCTCATTTTTGAAAGAAAAGCACAGTTCTTTTCAATGAAGATAACATTAAATGAATCAGAAATACACTCTATACATTGTTAATGTGCTAAATGACTATTCTAGCTGCAAACGTCTGGTTTTTAATGCAATATCTACATAGGTGTATTGAGGCCCATTTCCAGCAACCATCACTCCAGTGTTCTAATGGTACATTGTGTTTGCTAACTCTGTTAGAAGGCTAATGGATGATTAGAAAACACTTGAAAACCCTTGTGCAATTATGTTAGCACCTCTGTAAACAGTTTTGCTGTTTAGAGGAGCTATAAAACGGACCTTCCTTTGAGCTAGTTGAGAATCTGGAGCATTACATTTGTGGGTTCGATTAAACTCTCAAAATGGCTAGAAAAAGAGAGCTTTCATGTGAAACTCGACAGTCTATTCTTGTTCTTAGAAATGAAGGCTATTCCAAGCGAGAAATTGCCAAGAAACTGTAGATTTCCTACAACGGTGTGTACTACTCCCTTCAGAGGACAGCACAAACAGGCTCTAACCAGAGTAGAAAGAGAAGTGGGAGGCCCCGCTGCACAACTGAGCAACAAGACAAGTACATTAGAGTCTCTAGTTTGAGAAATAGACGCCTCATAGGTCCTCAACTGGCAGCTTCATTAAATAGTACCCGCAAAACGCCAGTGTCAACGTCTACAGTGAAGAGGCGACTCCGGGCTGCTGGCCTTCAGGGCAGAGTGGCAAAGAAAAAGCCATATCTGAGACTGGCTAATAAAAGGAAAAGATTAATATGGGCAAAAGCACACAGACATTGGACAGAGGAAGATTGGAAAAAAGTGTTATGGACAGACGAATCGAAGTTTGAGGTGTTTGGATCACACAGAAGAACATTTGTGAGACGCAGAACAACTGAAAAGATGCTGGAAGAGTGCCTGACGCTATCTGTCAAGCATGGTGGAGGTAATCTGATGGTCTGGGGTTGCTTTGGTGCTGGTAAAGTGGGAGAAGGTAAAAGGGATTTTTAATAAGGAAGGCTATCACTCCATTTTGCAACGCCATGCCATACCCTGTGGACAGCGCTTGATTGGAGCCAATTTCATCCTACAACAGGACAATGCCCCAAAGTACACCTCCAAATCATTCAAGAACTATTTAGGGAAGAAGCAGGCAGCTGGTTTTCTATCTGTAATGTAGTCACCAGATCTCAACCCCATAGAGCTGTTGTGGGAGCAGCTTGACCGTATGGTACGCAAGAAGTGCCCATCAAGCCAATCCAACTTGTGGGAGGGGCTTCTGGAAGCATGGGGTGAAATTTCTCCCGATTACCTCAGCAAATTAACAGCTAGAATGCCAAAGGTCTGCAATGCTGTAATTGCTGCAAATGGAGCATTCTTTGACGAAAGCAAAGTTTGAAGGAGAAAATTATTATTTGAAATAAAAATCATTATTTCTAACCTTGTCAATGTCTTGACTATATTTTCTAGTCATTTTGCAACTCATTTGATAAATATAAGTGTGAGTTTTCATGAAAAACACAATATTCTCTGGGTACCCCAAACTTTTGAACGGTAGTGTATGTGTGCGTTTTTTTCTCCTGTCTGTGTTATAGGTCTGTCATGACAGGCCTGGAAAATGATAAATCTATACTATAGCGTAGTATTTCCCCATTACCTAGCTGGAAGTGTGACAGGAACATTAGTATCCTGGAGTTGTTGCCTTGTAGATGTTCTGGGAAAGTCTCCACCTTCAATAGGGAACTTCCATGGGTGATACAAATCAGAATCCTGGATATTCATACCTGTAGAGACACAACCCATGCTATTTAATGGTAAGGAAAGAAGAATTTCCCTTCCATTCTATCATGTAATATATAGGTATAGAGTAACTATCATGGGATTTGGAATTTTACTTGAATGAAGCTGGCCATACAATTGATCAGTTCCTGATGATTGTTCCTAATGATCACAAGTGCTTGATAATGCTCATGGAAATTTCCCAAAATATTGCAACAAATAACCTCTCTCTTGACTACAGTGTCCCAAGAATTAAGGGACTCTTACTTAGCTTGCTTATTTGCTCTTGTCTACGTAGAGTATTTGTGAATGAGAAAACTTTTTTAAGAAGTGAAATCACTTCAAAAGAATAACAGACAAGAATTTGGCATCAGGGTGGATACTAGAGGTGTATAGTCTAAATTATGAGACCCAAGATTTGTGACACAGGAATGATGTAACAAAGGACATTACACTGAGCCACACAAAGTTTGAACAAATCAAGCAGCGCTATTCAATGACACTTACAAGACGCTAGTCACTTTTTACAATGAACCATTTCAAGATCATTACCACTTTTCATGGGAAAAAAATATTTTAATAATTGAAGGTATTACCATATATTACTATATCCTTGCTTGGTGGATCAGAATATAATTGTACTTGCTTATTAAATTACAGTAGAATCTGTGATTTCCAAATGCTTATATCTTGGCAGTTCTTTTCTCTTATGTGACTGAATCACAAGAGATCTTACATCACAATGGACTTGGCTATACCCAATGAAAGACAATAGTGACCAAAACTAACTGTCCAGCTGTCTACTATGGGTTATCAAACTCCAGGATTTTGTTTTATTAAATGCATGTAACATAGTTCTAGACCAGGACAGATTGGAGGTGACATGGTCACTCTTCAAGTAAAACCTTTATGGAGTGGAGGATGAATGAAGACAACACCCTGCTTGTTAATGGGTACCATATAGGAAAGACCATTGGTAAAGGAACATACTCAAAAGTTAAAGAAGCTTATAGCACACATTTCCAGAAGAAGGTCGCTATCAAAATTATAGACAAGACTAAAGCTGCGGAAGGTAAGTTTGTGTAGGAACTTTGTAAGAAACTGTTCAGTGTAAGTATACAACATGTGATGTTCCATCATAGCTAGCTATACACACAATTTGTATGGAAGAACCCCACTCATTATGTTGGCCATATGAGAGAAGACTTTGGCCTGATCTCACCAGCTTTTAGCTCTACACTACAATCCTTTGAACTGCCAATGATCCTCTATAGAGATTGGATGACTATAGTTTTTTTTATGCACCTAAAAGTCGGTTTAGCTAAATGGCGGCCCCTCTGACCAGAAGTATCTACATACTTTTGATCATGTAGTGTATATTTATTTAAAATGTAACTTTTTTTTGAGCTCTGACATTTGAGATTTGACCATACTATTATTAAAGGAGTTACTTGCCTTGCACAATCTTATTTGGTTAGATGGGGCATCTGACGATAAGCTGATCACAGGGTGTACCAAAGCTGGAACACTGAGCCATCAGCAGTAAACTCTCGGAGAAGCGGGCAGCAAGTGTTCAATTACCCTGCCGCGCCAAAACAGGGAAAATTAAGTTCTCATTTAAATTGATGGTCTTTCAGTGTAATGCTCAGATGTGCTGAGTATCCCAGATCAAGAGACACTTTTTGTAGCCGCTCTCTGCTCTGGCTAATAGTTATATATTATGTATTCATTTATTTTTCCTATTTTCTGCCAACATATTCCTTAGTACTATACAGAGATTGTCATCATTCGCATTAGTCCCTGCAGGGTCAGACTGGCCCACCGGGGTAACAGGGTATTCCCTGGTGGGCTTTGGCACAATAATGGACCCCAATGATTCACAGAAGACAACTCCTTAAAACTCCTTTCTAACATCTATTTAAAAAAAACAAAAAAACAAAACTATGCTTCTCCACCATTTTAATCCTGTTTCTGCTCTAACTCCAGCATCTCAAAATTCTCGTTTACACTTTTAGACTAGAGCAGCCTGAACACCATTATGTTCACTGTAATTATGCCAGAAATTGCATTGCTATATATGCCACAGCAAAATATAAAAAGCAACAATAAAGAGAACTGTATTCTCAACGACTAAATAATCATGTGAACACCTGCCATGAGAATAAAATGCCATCTCAGGACATGTTTCTCTTTGAGTCCGTTTCCCCATCATTCTGATCTAAACAAACCATTATTTTTGGAGGTCAATGCTTTCTCAATCAGAGCTCATTCCATGTGACTTCTCTAAGATGTTGTCTTTTGAGACTGAGCATTGCTTTCAGTGAAAATTGCCCTGGAGGAATGGCGACATCTATTGGAGGGTGGCAAATTTCCCGCCAATATCTTCAATGATAACAAAAATTTGAAGTATCTCCAGTCTGCTTTAAGACTCAATCCATGTCAAACACTTTTATTTTCACATTTTGATTTCCTCTTGACTTATCGTTTAGATGACAAGAATCCTAGAGCACAAGCTCTTTCCAGGTTCCGTCTGATTCCCTTCCTGAGGATCCGGCACATATCTTCAACGTCAACTGTATTCTGGCTGCTACCGGTGCTGTATTTCTCCTAAAATTCCTCCCAGAGGACATTCTTTTGTAGCTTCTGATCCTACCAGAAGGTGTTATCTTGGGCTTATTTTTCATTGTTCTCAGGACACCTTGGAGTCAAATGAACCAGCGGCCCTTTTACACCGGCTGACACTCGGCCGGTGCAGCGAGCGCCGATCAACAAGACATCGTTGTCACACGGAGCTATGGATGAGGACGAGCGGTCGTTACTCCGATCGCTCAAACCCATAATCATCATGTCGGCAGCGTGTCTCACTGTTTACACAGGGAGATGTGCTGCCGATGACGATAATATTTAACTTTTTTAAAACTATATGTCCAGCCGATGATCGAGCGTTTGCTCGTTCATCTGCTGATCGTTCCCCTGTTTCCACAGGGATGTTATTTGCAACGAGCGTTATATTACTGCTCGTCTGCCCGATAATCGTCCTGTGTAAAAACCCCCTTAACTCTTGCAATACAATTGGTGACCGGAATGGAGACAAGAAATTATAGAGTTTGTTACCTCCTGTACCACCTGTGCTCAGTTCAAAACTTCAAGGCAAGACCCCAACGGATCTCTTCTAGCCCTTCCTCATTCCAAACGAATCTTGGACCGAGATCTCCATGAACGCTGTCACTGATTTGCTTCCTGCACAGTGATTCACTACCATCTGGGTAGTGGTCGATCGCTTCTCTAAAATGGCCCATTTTGTACTACTCTCTAGTCTGTCCTCTGCTCCTGGGTTGGCTCAGATACTTTTCAAGGAAATATTATGCCTCCATGGTCTTCCAGCTCACATTGTTTCAAATCGGGGAGTACAATTTGTTTCTAAATTCTAGAGGGCCCATTGTAAAGCTTTGAAGATTTATCTGGACTTTTTGGCGCTGATTTTGAAGTGGAACCTGGGACGAAATCGCCCCAAATCATCCATCTTTGATTTCAATGAGAGGTAGAGGCTCTTTCTTCGAGCGATTTACACGTATGACCTCCCATTGAAATCACTGCGAGGCAAAAAAAAAGCTGCGGCGCTCGTTTTGAGCTTTTTTTGAGGACGTTTTTGCCAAAATAAACTCAAAAAGAAAAAGCATGAAAAACGCTGGCAATTCAAAATCTGCCTCAAAATTCTAAAAAGAATTTTGAGGCAGATTTTTTCTGCCTGGCAAAAAACACTGTGTGAACTCTACCTAAGACTTCTTCAACCCATGCACTAAAATCTTCATCAGATTTTAAGCAAATCCTGTATTTTAAGTAGGTTAGTGGGAAACTCTATTATCTAATTGACTGAATGGGATATGGTCCTGAGGAGAGGACCTGGATACTAAAGGAGGACTTTCTGCACATGCTCTACAACCATACCTACTTGCTGGGATTAAAGGTGAACAATGGGGAGATTACTTAGAGTCTAAACCCCTTTCCTGCCAGTGGCAAACCGATTGCGGCTTAGAGGATCCACAACGATTGATAGCCGCCACCCTGTGGTAACTGCTGAAAGCGGAGAAAACTCTGAACCTATCCATTTAACCCTTGTGATGCTGCAATTGCTCCGCCTGCTGACGGTCAGTCCCAGCAATAACTATTGCCGGGCTTATGGTTTTTCAAGGGACAGCCCTGGTCATAACAAAGACCAAGGGCTCTCCTGTGCAAATCCCTGTTAAGCCTTATTTGGACGAACGTGTCCGTTTTGCGTCCGCAAAAAATACAGCGTTTTTCCTGCGTTGCAGCTCCATGTGGCATCAGTTTTTAATGTTGGTGTTGGTGCACATTTGTTTATTTTTTTCTCTGCATTTCTGTAGCAACTGGTGCGTGAATCACGGACAGCACACATGTGCTGTCCGTGATTTTCACACACCCATTGACATCAATGGGTGCGTGATCCACAAATACACGCCAAAATAGGACATGCAGTGAGCTTCAACACTTTGCGTGAAACACGCTGCGTGAAAAATCACACATGTCTGAATAGCTCCATTGAATTGCATAGGTCCGTGTGCTGTCCGTTGTTTTAACGGACAGTGTACGAACGTAGACAACGTTCGTCTGAATAAAACCTTAGGACATACCTGAATTATGCCCTAACAGGTGATTGTGCATTTTGCATGCTCAGGCAGGAATGCAATGGAATGCACAGGTATTCCAATACAGTAGAATGAAAAAAATATAAATGTAAATGCTCCCATGTGAAACAAAAAAATAAATAAATCAAGATTTAATGAAATAATTTGTTGAAAAAAAATTACAAAAAATAAAGAACAATTATTTTTAATAGTTTTTTTTTAAAAGTCATAAAACATAAAAAATTCATTAATTGTTTTAACCCATACAATAAATTTAATACATGATTTAAGATGTTAAAAGAATTTAAAAAAAAAACACAAAACAGCAATAGCAAAATAAAATTTTGTGCACATTCTGTTTAAAAAAATAAATAAATTACACACTAGATTTTCTGTACCGAATAAATTCTACAGAAAGTAAAATAAAAAATACTCCACAAAACGCAGAAAACAAGACCACACACCGTATAGTCAACGGAAAAAAACCTAAATGTATGGTTCTCAGAATGCAGGGAGGCAAAAGACGAAAAATGCGAAAATGAGCCGCGTCCTGAGGGGACCAATGGACCTCAACTTGTGCAATAACCAGGTGAAGAACAGTATCAAACCTAAAAACATGTATGGATATATGCCTTTTATTTTTCTTTTCAGAGTTTATTCAACGTTTTTTGCCAAGAGAACTACAGATAGTACAACAGCTGCGCCACAAAAATATCATCGAAGTATATGAGATAATTAAATCTGGAAACAAACTTTACATGATAATGGAGCTTGCAGAAGGAGGGGATATTTTCGACTGGATTATACAGAATGGAGCATTACCAGAGCATCGTGCCCGAATACTGTTTTGCCAACTTGTAGAAGCTATTCTTTATCTACATTCACAAGGAATAGCACACAGAGATCTCAAGTGTGAAAATGCACTGCTCGGAAAACAGGGTATGCTTAAACTCACTGACTTTGGGTTTGCCAAAATACTGTCTTTCACTGAGCTGACCCATACATTCTGTGGTAGCATAGCCTATGCAGCACCAGAAGTTCTCCAGGGAGTACCTTATGATAGCCAAAAGAGTGACATGTGGAGCATGGGAGTGGTGCTTTACGTAATGCTTACTGCAAGTCTACCTTTTGATGATCATGACATTCCCAAAATGCTGCGCCATCAACAGAAAGGATTTTCTTTGCCTAGTCACATTGGTATGTCTGAAGATGGTAAAGACCTAATGAAAAGCCTTCTGGAGCCAAATATAGCTCTGCGAACTTCAATTAATAAAGTTAGTAGGCATCCCTGGATAACTGCCCAGTGACCGTTTTGATTATGTGTGTGCCAATGTTTCTTTACCACATTGCATTGTGAAAATAAACCATAGTAGGTAAAACAACCTATGAGAGTACTTAAAGGGAAGGTGTCATGATTTTTATTTATTTTTTATTATATTGCTTTTAACGCCTTCAGGGCGCAGCCTGTTTTGGCCTTGTGGCAAAGCCGGTTTTTTCAAATCTGACATGTGTCACTTTATGTGGTAATGACTCCGGAATGCTTTTACCTTTCCAAGAGATTCTGAGATTGTTTTCTTGTGACATATTGTACTTTATGATATTGGAAAAATTTGGTCGAAAAATTCAATATTTATTTGTGAAAAACACCAAAATAGTCACTAGTTACCATTTCCCATATGTCTACTTTATATTTGCATCGTTTTTTGAACATACTTTTATTTTTCTAGGACGTTACAAGGCTTAGAACTTTAGCAGCAATTTCTCACATTTTCAAGAAAAATTCAAAAGGCTATTTTTACAGGGACCAGTTAAGTTCTGAAGTGGTTTTGAGGGCCTTATATATTAGAATCCCCCAATAAATCACCCCATTTTAAAAACTGCACCCCTCAAAGTATTCAAAACAGCATTCAGAAAGTTTCTTAACCCTTTAGGCGTTTCACAGGAAATAAAGCAAAGTAGAGGGGAAATTTACAAACTTCTTTTTTTTGCCGAAATTCATTTGTAATAAAAAAAATTGTGTAACACAGAAGGTTTTACCAGAGAAATACAACTGAATATTTATTGCCCAGGTCCTGCAGTTTTTAGGAATATCCCACATGTGGCCCTAGTGCCCTAATGGACCGAAACACGGGCCTCAGAAGCAAAGGAGCACCTACAGGATTTTGGGGCCTGCTTATTTTTAGATTATATTTTAGGCACCATGTCAGATTTGAAGAGTTCTTGTGGTGCCAAAACAGTGGAAACTCCCCACAAGTGACCCCATTTTGGAAACTAGACCCCTCAAGGAATTTATATAGGGGTATAGTTAGCACTTTGACCCCACAGGTATTTTGCTATATTTATTGGAGTTACATAGTTACATAGTTACATAGTTAGTACGGCTGAAAAAAGACACATGTCCATCAAGTTCAACCAAGGGAAGGGAAAAGGGAAGGAAAAATTTCTACACATAGGAGCTAATATTTTTTTGTTCTAGGAAATTATCTAACCCTTTTTTAAAGCCATCTACTGTCCCTGCTGTGACCAGCTCCTGCGGTAGGCTATTCCATAGATTCACAGTTCTCACTGTAAAGAAGCCTTGTCGCCTCTGCAGCTTGAACCTTTTTTTCTCCAGACGGAGGGAGTGCCCCCTTGTTTTTTGAGGGGGTTTTACAAGGAACAGGATTTCACCATATTTTTTGTATGTGCCATTAATATATTTATATAAGTTAATCATGTCCCCCCTTAGTCGTCTTTTTTCAAGGCTAAATAGGTTTAATTCTTTCAATCTTTCCTCATAACTTAAATTCTCCATGCCCCTAATTAGCTTCGTTGCTCTTCTTTGTATTTTTTCCAACTCCAGGGCATCCTTTCTATGAACTGGAGCCCAGAACTGAACTGCATATTCTAGATGAGGCCTCACTAATGCTTTGTAAAGTGGTAATATTACATCCCTGTCCCGCGAGTCCATGCCTCTTTTAATACACGACAATATCCGCTGGCCTTTGAAGCAGCTGATTGACACTGCATGCTGTTATTGAGTTTATGATTTACAAGTACACCCAGATCCTTCTCAACAAGTGAATCTGCCAGTGTAGCTCCCCCTAGGACATATGATGCATGCAGGTTGTTGGTACCCAGATGCATAACTTTACATTTATCTACATTAAACTTCATCTGCCAAGTGGACGCCCAAACACTTAGTTTGTTTAAATCTGCCTGCAATTCATGAACATCTTCCATAGACTGAACTATATTACATAGCTTGGTGTCATCTGCAAAAATAGAAATAGTGCTATTAATCCCATCCTCTATATCATTAATAAATAAGTTGAATAATAGTGGTCCCAGCACTGAACTTATAACCGGTGACCATTCAGAGAAGGAATCATTGACCACAACTCTCTGGATACGGTCCTTGAGCCAATTCTCAATCCAATTACAAACTATATTTTCTAAACCTATAGTCCTTAATTTACCCATTAGGCGTCTATGGGGGACAGTGTCAAATGCCTTTGCAAAGTCCAAAAACACTAACTCCACAGCGGCCCCTCTGTCTAGACTTCTGCTCACCTCTTCATAAAAACAGATTAGGTTAGTTTGGCAACTTCTGTTCTTAGTAAAACCGTGCTGGCTGTCACTTATAATGCTATTTATTGTCACATAATCCTGTATATAGTCCCTCAATAGCCCCTCAAACATTTTCCCCACGATGGATGTTAAGCTTACTGGTCTATAATTACCTGGGGAAGACCTAGAGCCCTTTTTGAAAATAGGCACCACATTTGCACTGCGCCAGTCCCTTGGCACTATACCAGTCACTAGAGATTCTCTGAATATTATGAAAAGGGGGACAGAAATGACTGAACTAAGCTCTTTAAGAAATGTAGGGTGTAACCCATCTGGTCCCGGGGCCTTGTGCACATTTATTTTATTTAATTTAGCTTGGACCATCTCTACATTCATCCAATTCAGTATATCAACTGATATATTAACAGCACTGGCACCGGCTACATCAGCTGCTCTTTCTTCAGTTGTATATACAGAGCTAAAGAACCCATTTAGTAACTCTGCCTCTCTTGATCCCCTGTGATCAACTCCCCATTACCATTATCTAGGGGTCCTACATGTTCAGACCTTGGCTTTTTAGCATTTATATACTTGAAGAATTTTTTGGGATTTGTTTTACTATCCTTGGCCACCTGCCTTTCATTTTGTATTTTTGCTAATTTTATTACATTTTTACAGATTTTATTAAGCTCTTTATATTTTACAAAGGCTACAGCTGTACCCTCAGATTTGTATTTTTTAAATGCCCTTTTTTTGTCATGTATTGCCCCTTTCACAGAAGGTGTAAGCCATGTGGGGTTTAATTTGAGTCGTTTATACTTGTTACCTATAGGAATAAATTTTGCACTATAATAACTCAAAGTAGATTTGAAAATCTCCCATTTATCATTTGTTCCATTATTTGACATTAGTTCTTCCCAGTCCATATCCTGAATTGCAGCCCTCATCCTGGGGAAATTGGCTTTCTTAAAATTAAATGTTTTTGCCCTCCCAGCCTGCGTTTGTTTTTTACAGTATAGGTAAAATGTAACTATATTATGATCACTGTTACCGAGGTTTTCACGAACATTGACATTCCCAACAAGATCTGTATTATTAGAAATGACCAGATCCAACAGAGCTTCACCTCTAGTCGGGTCTTCCACAAACTGGCCCATAAAATTTTCCTGCAACAGGTTGAGGAAATGTCTCCCCTTTGCAGTTGAAGCCGAACCATGACACCAATTAATATCCCGGAAATTAAAATCTCCCATTATCACTACAGTACCCGCCTGTGCAGCCCGCTCCATCTGTTTATATAGCTGAACATCCATCTCCTCAGTTATATTGGGGGGTCTATAGATTACACCAAAAGTAATTTTTTCAGTGTTTACCTCCCTTTCTAGTTCCACCCACAAGGTTTCAACCTCCTCACAGTCTTCACCCACTATTGTCTCTTTCACACTCGCCTTCATATAATTTCTCACATACAGACATAGACCACCACCTTTCCTATTTGTCCTGTCTTTCCGAAAAAGTGTAAAACCCTGTAGATTTACAGCCCAGTCATGTGAAGAGTCCAGCCATGTTTCAGCAACACCAACTATATCTATATTTTCTTCCAGTATCAAGGCCTCCAGCTCCCCCATTTTGCTTGCTAGACTTCTGGCATTTGTGAACATACACTTTAACTTGCCTGTCAGTTTTTCACTTTTATTATCAGAAATGTGATTTGACATTAATCGGGCCTTTTTATTTACACTGATGTTTTGTAACGAAAGGATCTCCTTATCTTGTTGTCTAGTCCTCTCCCCACATTCTGTTTCTCCCCCCACCAATATAGTCTGACCCCTCTCTAACCTGGCTACCCCTTTTTTTTCTACATTGACCTCCCTCCTCAGCCCTAGTTTAAATACTCCGCCACCCCAGCTAGAATTCTCTCCCCCAGCACAGCGGACCCCCTTCCATTTAGGTGCAAATCATCTGCAGAAAACAGTTTGTACCCCAATGAAAAGTCAGCCCAGTGCTCTAGGAACCCAAATCCTTCAGTTAGTCTGTGAAAATGTAATTTCAGCCGTAATGGCATGTGCAGGCGTCTTTTGCTGCGTCCATTACGGACGTAATTGGAGCTGGTTTTCCATGGAGTCCATGGGAAACGGCTCCATTTAGGTCTGAAGAAGTGACAGGCACTTCTTTGACGCGGGCGTCTTTTTTACGCGCCGCCTTTTGACAGAGGCACGTAAAAAAAATGACCGTCGGCACAGAACATTGTAAGACCCATTCAAATGAATGGGCAGATGTTTGCCGACGATTTTGAGACGCCCGAATTACGTCCGGAAATAGTGTGTGTGAACCCAGCCTATAGCATCTTCTCCCGATTACGGAAATACCCCATATGTGGTAATAAACTGTTGTTTAGACCCACGGCAGCGCTCAGAAGGGAGGGAGCGCCATTTGGATTTTGGAGCGCAGATTTTGCTGGATTGGTTTTTAGTGCCATGTCGCGATTGAAACGCCCTGGAAGGAACAAAACAGTGGAAACACCCCAAAAGTGTCCCCATTTGGGAAACTACACCCCTCAAGGAATTTTTCTAGGGGTATAGTAAGCATTTATACCACACAGGTTTTTTGCAGAATTTAGTAAATTAGGCCGTGAAAATGAATATCAACATTTTTGTCCACTAAAATGTTGCATTTTTTCATTTTCACAAGGGATAAAGGAGAAAAAGTCACCCTAAATTTGTAACGCAATCTCTCCCGAGTACGACAATACCCCACACGTGGTAATAATTTATTTTTTTAATAGAAATGAATTAACATTTGCAGGACTGATCCTTTTTTGCTTTTCCATTTTAGTTTTTCACTCCCCGCCTTCCAAACGCCATAACTTTTTTATTTTTTCATGAATTGAGCGGTGTGAGGGCTTATTTTTGGCAGGACGAGCTGTAGTTTTTATTGGTACCATTTTTTGGTACATGCAACTTTTTGATCACTTTTTATTACATTTTATTTAGAGCTTTAGTGACCAAAAACAGTGATTTTGGCGTTTTAAATTCTTTATTTCTTACGGCGTTTCTAATACGCTATAAATGACCATTTTAGACAATTATTTATTCTGCGGGTCGGTACGATTACGTCGATACCATATGTATATAGTTTTTTTAATGTTTTGCAGCATTTGTACAATTAAATCACTTCTTTATAAAATAATTTATTTTCTGTGTCACCATATTCTGAGAGCCGTAACTTTTTTATTTTTCAGTCAAAAAAGAGGTGTAAGGGCTTGTTTTTTGCGGGACAGGTTGTAGTTTTTATTGGTACTATTTTCGGGTACATGCGACTTTTTGATCACTTTTTATTCTAGATTTTGGGAGGGATGGTGACTAAAAAATAGTGATTCTGGAATTGTTTTTAGTTTGTTTTTTTTGCGGCATTCACCGTGCGGTGAAAATAACATTAGAGTTTTATAGATTGGGTCGTTACGAACGCGGTAATACCAAATATGTGTACAGTTTTTTAATCGTTTCATTTTTTCCCTATAATAAGAGAATTATTATAGGAAAAAAGAAATCTTTTATTTTTACACTTTCGTAAAACATTTTTATTAACTTTTTTCTTTACTTTTTACACTTTCTTTTGTTACCTGCAGCTCTGATTGCTGCTAGAATACATTACACTTCCTAGGTAGTATAACGTATTCCAACTGTCAGTGTGACGACACAGTCAGGGGGGATTCAGACGAGCGCGATTTGCGCGCGTGCAGGCCGCATATTTTCTGCGCGTCACGCACAGCACTATAGAAGTCAATGAGGCAGTTCAAACAGTGCGTGATTCTTGCGCAGCGTTTGTTCGCTGCGTACTATACGCGACAGGTTCAATAACTCTGCGTATTTCACGCATCACGCACCCATTGAAGTCAATGGGTGCGTGAAAATCACGCATGTCATACGCTGGCAGCAGCTGCGAACGCGCGTTTTTCACGCAGGACACGTTGTCTCAATGCAAAGGAGTTTGAACTAACTAGTTGAAACCAGCATAAAAGCAGGAAGTTGGTTAGACAGCAGGTTTTGAAAAAGAGGCCACACCGTTTGCAAAAGCACCACAAGCACCTTGCAGGCATGCCTCGGCAGATGGATGTGGCGAAGCTCATCAGGTTAGTTCAGGAGCGGCCGGAGGTCTGGAACACCCATGCGGAGTCGTACCATGACCGCACATTGAAGGAGGCAGCATGGGAGCAGATAGCAGAGGCGCTATTCGACCAGGAGTGGGCCGACAGCCGCACCCGTGACCGGCAACGAATTGGTGAGTGGATATCTGTGTCGCCATTGATGTGTATAATGACATCCATATTGGATATTGCGTCCCTGCTGAATAATTGCCTGTCATTGCCAACGTTTCGGTTCAGTGCCATCTTTATATAGTATCATCAACTTAGGTTTGTTCTTGTGTAGACGTGTGGTACACCAGTTTATATGCACTGTCTGTGTGCGCACTCACATCTGCTGAGTTTATTCAATGATGTGTTCTTTATTCATCATACAGTGGACGATGTAAAGAGACGGTGGCGCAGCTCGAGGGACCAGTTCCGTCGAGAACATGGATCCGGCGCCCGTAGCGGAGATGGTGGTCCACGAAAACGGCGCTACATTTACTACGACCAGCTGTTGTTCCTGCGGGAAATAATGGACATGCGACCGTAAGTACTTGTTGTTGTCCCTTTGTGGCTACGTCACCTTCCAAAAATGTTAGATACGCCAAAACACCTTTGTGTTTGCACATGACATTTGGTTCCTCAACTGACGTGTCCCCTATATTATAGAACTAGCGACACTCTGGATGCGTCAGAAGAGGAGGCACGGCACGAGTGTAGCCAGGCGTCCGAATCCGCTGCTCCCCTGGTCGCCCTAACCCCGGAGGCCACCAGAGAGGATCCTGGTCCAGTCGCCTCAGCGCCTGAAGCAGGACAACCGGACCAAGTGGCACCTAGTCAAGCAGCACCCCGCCGCAGACGTCCTGTTAACCCACCCGCAGCTGCACAGGTGGACGCCCGTGTTCTTGAGTTCCTGCGCCGTGCTGCTGATGAGGACCATCATGATTTTTTTGGTCGGAGCATGGCACCTTTGATGCGGCGGGTACCAGAGGATAGGTTGGTGCGGCTGCAATTAAATATGCTGTCGCTAATCGACTGTGCGACACCCCCGCTAAGTCCAGGCTGGTGCTTTACTTCTATTGAGCACTGGCGTAGTGTCTATATGCCCTCAGCACGTGCCCATTTGCCACGGCCCTCCCAACCTGCCCCCGTTTTCTCGCAGATGGCGCAATACCCTCCTGCCCCAAGATACCTCTCCCCTGCCCCAATGCCTGGGCCAGTCCGTCACTTTCCTCCATACTCCATACCTGGGCCAAGTTTACAGGCTCACATGCAGCCTCAGGGCTACCCACCGCAGTATCAACCCCAATATGCTGTGCAGGAACAGGCTCCTCAGGGCCGGGGACAGCATAGTGGTGCGGAACTGTCTGGTTACAGCTCGCCGCCCCATGCCTATCAGAATCTGTAGGGGCAAGTTTTTTCTACGGGCACATGTTACAAAGCGATGACATGCCAGGAATCCCTACATGTATTTGTTGTATATGCATCATGTTGGTGCACTTTTTAGTTCGGGTATGTTTTCCCGCGTCTGTATTTTGCTGATATGGCGTGTATGTGCCACAAACATGACCGCTAAAGTTTGATATTTTTAACTTCTGTGTGGACAATCCTTTTGTTACCTTGCGCACCATTTCTACTGCCTCTACCGCTATGAAGTGCCATTGCGTTAGAGGTTGTGACGGTATTATATTTCTCCACCACATCTTTGAGGTCTTCGTTGGTCGGAAGGGGTTTGGAATACCAGGAACTCATCTGTAATTAGTATAGTTAGTGTTTGGCCATAACTAACTTTACTCACCCCGAAAGGCTCACATACATATAGGGCAGGAAATACATAGTTTCCACAAGAGGATGTGATGTCCATGCATTCTTGCTGTCTAAAAAGGGTATTCCAAGCGCCTACCGAGCTTTAAGCTCGCAACCCACGTCAAGGGGCCTCAAGTTTTGCGAGTCCCTAACCCTCCCCCACACCCCCAAAACAAAAAAGGCCTTGAGGGATAAACAGACGTTCTCTCAAAGAATAGTAACTTCACCACACCTCAAATGACAGCGTTCTGGCAGGTTACATCTCAAGCCTGCCTGTCAAAATACTCCGCAAATTGGTGGCGCACTCGCTGCCCACAGGTCGGTGCCCGGCCAGGCCGAGCAGCCTGGCCCAGGCTGGTGGTGGGTGCAGATGTTACCATATATTCCCCATCATGAGCGGCATCATGGATGCGGGTAAAGTTGTGCAGCACAACACAGGCTTTGATCACACATGTGACATTTGACGGCGACAATTGCATTGATGTCATCAGGACCCTCCACTTGCTGGTCATGATGCCAAAGGCACATTCCACGACTTTCCGTGCTCTGCATAGTCGCTGATTGAAAATGCGCCTACGGTTATCCAAGCCCCTCCGCGCAAATGGCCGCATTACGTGTCTGCTGAGGGCAAAACCTTCATCTGCAACCATAACATAAGGAACGGGTGGACCGCTGGTGCCAGGGAGGATGCTAGGCTCGGGGACATCAAGTTGGTTGGACATAGACGCTGGGCCATTCTGGATGAGCGAAAAATGCGTGCATCCGCAGAGCTGCCATAGGACCCGATGTCCACGATGGTAAAGCAGAAAGTACAGTCCGACAAGGCAAGCAAGACTATTGAAAAAAACTGCTTGTAATTGAAGTAGCGAGAGCCAGAGTGGGGCGGTTTCTGCACACGGATGTGCTTCCCATCGAGTGCACCAATACAGTTTGGAAATTGGGTGTCGCGTTCAAACTGCTGCGCTATGCGAAGCCAGTGTTGGGCCGTAGGCTGAGGGATCACGCTGCTCTTCAATCTCTGCCACAGGACCACACAGGTTGCTGGGACAATGCCGGAAATAGTGGAGACTCCAATAAGGAATTCAAAATGAAGGGCATGGTAGCTAATGCCGGTCGCCAAAAATCTACAGGAAATCATACAAGCAAACCACAAAGCAAACATGTTAGTTAGGACACTAAGCACATAAAATAATGTGTAACCTGGATCACAAAACTGCACATACCGTAACGTCAGAAGGAGACGCTCCTCGGGGGAAATACAGCGTCGCATGTTTGTGTTCTGATAGGTTATTCCAGGCCGAACCAGCCCCAGCAGCATATCAAAGGCATGTACAGACAGGCGGCAAAAGGCCAGAAATTTCTCAGGGTGACGACGGAGGTCAGCAAAGAGGGTATGAAAATGCCCTTTAGAGGTGCGTTGGGCCACTATTGGGTGAACCCACATCCTACCTGATCTCCGCCGGTGTGGCCGTAGAAGGCTACCGCGTTGCCCAAACCTCCGGGATAGCATCCATGCTAATAGGACACGGGCCAGAGAGCTAGGTGGCATCAATGCAGTGTGGCAGACAAACTTCCCTAAAATACTGGTAGAAACAGTGGGTTGCATCCAAAGCACACAAATGAATTAACACAGGTGCACACATGAAGCAGGGGTATTGCATTCATGGCCCTTTTGAAGCCTGGCGTAAACAGAACAGCTGAGTGCGTTTTTTACACGCACGGGAAAAACGCATGTCTTACACGCGTATTACACACATACATCGTTAAAATACGCATTGCACACGCTGCTGACACGCGCGCAAAATGCCGCGTTGTTTGCGCGCGCAAAAACGCAACGCTCGTGTGAATCTGCCCTTAGTCTATGAGGGACCAGCCAGAGGCTGGTGGTCCTCATAGGCTTTGGTACATGGCAGACCCGGGGGCCGTTGTCTGGCCCCCGGGTGCCATCACAAGCATCAGCAGCCCCCACAATTGCATGGGGGCTGCTGATGTGCTACAAACCCCCTACATGCGGAGATCACAATCGAGCCCCGCATGTAACGGGTTAATTGCCAAAATCAGCGGCAATGAGCCGCTGATCGGCAACAGTGGAGTGTCAGCTGTCAGGGACAGCTGACCTCCCGGTTCCCGATGCACACTGTCACAGACACTGTCATCGACAGTGTGCATCGTGAACGGCAGTGACGTCCTGTCACTCTGACAGGAAGTCTATCAGGAGGCTGGTCCTGATAGGTTTCCGTACATGGCAGACACGGAGGCCATTACTTGGCCGCCCATCGCCATGCTAGCCATCTGCAAACCTCACGATTTCATTGTGAGGTCTGCCGATGTGCTAAAAACCCCTGAAAGCGGTGATTGCAATCGATCACCGCAATTAAGGGGTTAATTGCCGAAATCAGCGGAAATAAGCCGCTGATCGGCATACAGTGGAGTGTCAGCTCTCAGGGACAGCTGGCCTCCCGGTTCCCGGTGCACACTGTCGCCGACAATGTGCATTGGGAACCATGCAGTAACTGTACGTCCCTGTGCGCTAAGACACTGGCCACATGGACGTACAGTTGCGTCGTGGTGCGCCTAGGGATTAATATATTTTAAAAAAAAAATTTAATTGTGTTCTCATGTTTTACTTTTTAATGTATCCTTACTTTTACTTCTCTATGGGGGCTGCCATTTTTTTTTCCATCTTTGTATGTGTCGATTAACGACACATACAGAGATGCTAACGGCACATACAACCCCATAGAGAATGCGAACGGGAGCCATTCCATTCTCAGTTGCGTGCGCCGTCTGTGTGGGAACGGCGCATGCGCCGCTCCCGCACAGACCAGAACGAAGCTCGTTCGTAGAGCGAAATCCTGCGCCATTTTCATGTGGCCCGAAAGCCGCTGCCGGACAGTAAGATGACGACTTCCGGCCACGGCTTCCAGCCATATGTTCAACAAAGCGAAGGCGCAAGGAAGAGGAGCGTAGACCAGCGGAGGCGGCGGCAGGAGCAGGTCATTTATGTTTGTGTATGATGTGTGTATTATGTTCGTGTATGTTCGTGTGATACTGTCTGCTGAGCCCTGTATCTAATCCTGCTACCACTGTGCAGTCGCTCAGAAAATGGCAGCACACAGTGTAGGAGGTTTGAAGACATTGAAACCCTTCCTTCTCCTGGCACTAGAATCACTGGAATAATGATAGAGCTTTATAAAATATAACTTTTACTTCATATTGTTTAAAATAATGTGCAAAACATACACACAGGACAAATTTCAAGGCTAAAAATGTGCTCTAGCCAGAAGAAGGGAGGGGGGATTGTGTGAGGACACTAGAGGAGAGTGTGTCCACCCCAAATTTGCAGCATAAATCAATGAGGTTGCTTTACCACATTGCAATGCTGCAATTTTGGGAACTGCTCCCTCAAGTGGCCAGCACATGGAAATGTTATAAATTCGAATCTAATTTATAATATTTCCTGACTTGTGAAAAAATTAAAACAATTAAAACAATGTGTAATCACTTAAATACTAATTGTTTAACTGGGAAAAAAATAATAATTTCTAGCAACACATTCCCTTTAAGTGTAACAGTCAATAGGCATAAATAATCATGATTATTATAAAAAAATCCCGGGCAACTGAGTACCAGAGGAGATTTTTGGAAATGGGGCCACTTTGTCAGAAAATTTAGGAACCACACTTCAAGTATCTCCCAGAGAGTTAACATACAAAGTAATATCCCTACATCCAAGTTTATTAACCCCTTAATGACCAGCCTATTTTAGACCTTAATGACCAAGCCATTTTTTACGTATTTCCATAGTGTCATTCCAAGAGCTATAACTTTTTTATTTTTGCGTCGACATAGCTGTATAAGGTCTTGTTTTTTTGCGGGACAAGTTGTAATTTTTAATAGCACTATTTTGGGGTACATAGAATTTATTGATTAACTTTCATTAACTTTTTTTTGGGGTGGAATAGGAAAAAACCCTGCAATTTCGCCACACTGTTTTGCGTCCTAAATTTACTCAGTTTACCGTGTGGTATAAATAACACAATAACTTTATTTAGTGTGTTTTTGCGATTGCAACAAAATCTGTATCGTTTTTGTATGTTTTACTACTTTTACACAGTGAAAACACTTTTTTTTCAAAATTATTTGTTTTTGTGTCACCATATTTGAAGAGCCATAACACTTTCATTTTTTTTGCGGGACAACTTTTAGTTTTTATCGGTACCATTTTAGAGTAGATGCGACTTTTCGATCACTTTTTATCATATTTTTTTTAAAGCCAGATTCAAAGAAAACAGCAATTTTTGCATGTTTTTTTACGATGTTCACCGTGCGGGTTAAATGATGTAACACGTTTATAGTTGGGGTCGTTATGGACGCGGCGATACCAAATATGTGTAACATTTTTACTTTATTTTGTTTGTTAATAATAAAGAAGTTTGTAAGGGGGAAAAGTGGGTTTTTCACTTTTTATGACACTTTTTTTTTAAAACTTTTTTACTAGTCCCACTAGGGGACTTCCCTATGCGATCCTCCGATCGCATTTAGAATACACTGCAATACTTCTGTATTGCAGTGTATTATGCCTGTATTATGTAAAACAGACAGGCATCTTGTAATGACCGGGTAGGGAGACAGACAGGTGAGCCCTAATCTACCCGCCACTCAGTCCCTGCCTACTTGCACGGCCCATCCTAGGCGACGGCGTACAACTGGGAGACGGTCCCTACGCTCAATAAGTGTACGACAGACAGACAAGGGTACACAGAAGCTAAGGGAAATGGGGCAGTTGCCCACGGCAACACCGTGAGCAACAGGAGTAGTGAACGAGCCGAGTTAAACCAGGAGTGTACGAGGTACCAAACGCAGAGCAGGAGTGTAGTCAGTAAAGCCAGGGTCAAAATGAAGCAAGGTCAATAATAATAGCAGGAGCAGCAGAGCCAGAAAACATGAAAGAATCACAGGCAGAGGACAAGCAGGAAATGAAGGTATAAATAGACCGAGGGCGGGAGCTAGAACCGTCTGGCCAGGCTGTGATAGGTTCTCCCACTCCTGAGCCTACCAGACTGAGTGGTAGCAGATCGAGTCACTCTATCAGACCTAGGAGCAAGTGCAGACTGATTAACCATGGGCGTCAACACAGAAGCTGTGTCTGGCAGAACCTTTACAGTACCCCCCCTTTTATGAGGGGCCACTGGACCCTTTCTAGATGGACCTCGCTTATTGGGGAACCAAAGATGGAACGTTCTGAGCAATACCCCAGCGTGAACATCTCGGACAAGGACCCAAGTCCTCTCCTCAGGCCCGTATCCTCTCTAATGGACCAGGTACTGGAGGGACCCTTGGACCATCCTACTGTCCACAATCTCGGCCACCTCGAATTCTACCCCTTCAGGGGTGAGAACAGGGACCGGAGGTTTCCTCGAGCCAAGGACGGGGAGCAGCGTTTCAGGAGGGAGGCATGAAACCTGTTGTGTATTCGAAAAGACGGGGGTAATTCCAGTCGGAAGGAGAAAGGGTTAAGGACATCAATGACCTTGTACGGCCCTATATACCGGGGAGCAAATTTTTCGGACGGGACTTTAAGGCGCAAATTTTTAGAAGACAGCCTTACCAGATCCCCGACAACAAACAAGGGGTTAGCAGAACGTCTTCTATCTGCCTGAGTCTTTTGTATGCTCTGGGACGCCTCTAGGTTCTTCTGAACCTGGGCCCAGACTGTGGACAGTTCCTGATGAACGACATCTACCTTGGGATTGTTGGAACCACCAGGTGAAATGGAAGAGAACCGTGGATTAAACCCAAAATTACAGAAAAAGGGGGAAAGCCCTGACGAGTTACTGACCCGGTTATTAAGGGAAAATTCGGCGAGGGAAATGAAGGAGACCCAATCATATTGACAGTCAGAGATAAAACACCTTAAATATTGTTCTAGAGACTGATTAGTCCTCTCGGTTTGGCCATTAGTTTCAGGATGGAAGGCCGAGGAGAAGGACAGATCAATCTCCAACAGAAAGCTCTCCAAAACAATGAAACAAATTGTACCCCTCCGTCAGAAACAATATTGACAGGAACCCCATGGAGACGCAGGATGTGTCTGACAAACAAGGTAGCGAATGTCTTAGCATTAAGTAGTTTCTTGAGGGGCACAAAGTGGCACATCTTACTGAAGTGGTCTACTACAACCCACACCACCGACTTGCCTTGAGATGGAGGCAGATCGGTGATAAAATCCATGGAGATATGGGTCCAAGGTCTCTGGGGAATGGGCAAATAACATAGTAAGCCCACTGGTCGGGATCTGGGAGTCTTGGACCTAGCACAAATTTCACAAGCGGTGACGTAGGCCTTAACGTCTTTAGGCAACCCAGGCCACCAATAGTTTCTGGCAATGAGGTGCTTAGTACCCGGGATGCCTGGATGGCCAGATAGTGCAGAGTCATGATTTTCCCTGAGTACCCTTAGCCGGAATTGCAGGGGAACAAACAGCTTGTTCTCAGGAAGATTCCCGGGAGCTGAACCTTAGTCTCCGAAATTGCGGCTGATCAAGTCAGAATCAACAGAGGAAATGATTTTACCTGGAGGCAAAACACAAGCAGGATCTTCCTCCGAAGGAGGGCTGGCCATGAAGCTATGCGACAGTGCATCAGCTTTAATATTTTTAGACCCAGCCCTATAGGTGACCAAAAAGTTGAATTTAGTAAAAAACAACACCCATCGAGCTTGTCTCGGGTTTAGCCTCCGGGCAGATTCTAGGAAAACCAGATTCTTGTGGTCGGTAAGGACCGTTACCTGGTGCCTAGCCCCCTCCAGGAAGTGGCGCCACTCTTTAAATGCCCATTTAATGGCTAAGAGTTCGCAGTTGCCAATGTGATAGTTACTCTTAGTGGGCGAGAACTTCCTGGAGAAGTAGGCACAGGGACGGAGATGAGACACCTGGTACCCTGGGACAAGACAGCACCCACTCCCACCTCGGAGGCGTCAACCTCCACGATGAATGGCTCCATTTGGTTACGCTGAATCAGCACTGGGGCAGAGATAAAGTACCTCTTAAGGATCTCAAAAGCCTGGGCCGCCTCCGGAGGCCAGTGGAGATCAGCACCTTTGCGAGTAAGATCCGTAAGAGGCTTAGCGATGACCGAGAAGTTAGCACTAAATCTCCTGTAATAATTAGCAAACCCCAGGAAGCACTGTAACGCCTTCAGGGAGGCAGGTTGGACCCATTCAGCCACAGCCTGAACCTTGGCAGGGTCCATGCGGAATTCATTAGGAGTGAGGATTTGACCCAAAAATTGTATCTCCTGCACCCCAAACACACATTTTTCGGTTTTGGTAAAGAGTTTGTTTTCCCGAAGGGCCTGGAGCACCTTCCTGACATGCTCAATGTGGGAGGACCAGTCCTTGGAAAACACAAGTATGTCATCAAGGTACACTACAAGAAATACCCCCAGGTAGTCTCTTAAAATCTCATTTATTAAATTCTGGAAGACCGCGGGAGCATTACACAACCCAAAGGGCATGACGAGGTATTCAAAATGACCTTCAGGCGTATGAAACGCAGTCTTCCACTCATCCCTCTCTCTGATGCGGATAAGGTTATAAGCCCCCCGAAGATCAAACTTAGAGAACCATTGGGCCTCCTGAACCTGATTGAAGAGATCAGGAATCAAAGGAAGGGGATACTGGTTCCTTACAGTGACCTTATTCAAGTTTCGGTAATCGATGCACGGCCTAAGACCACCATCCTTCTTCCCTACGAAGAAGAAGCCAGCACCTACCGGAGAAGTAGAGGGGCGAATGTAACCCTTGGCCAGGCATTCCTGGATATACTCTCTCATGGCTTTACGTTCGGGACAAGAGAGATTAAATATCCTACCCTTAGGGAGCTTAGCTACTGGTACCAAATCGATAGCGCAATCGTATTCTCTATGAGGAGGTAACACTTCGGAGGCCTTTTTAGAAAAAACATCAGCGAAGTCCTGAATAAACTCAGGTAGAGTGTTCACCTCCTCAGGGAGAGAAATAAAATTAAACAGAAAAACATGACATCATGCATTCATTACCCCATATGGTAAGATCCCCAGTATTCCAGTTAAACGTGGGATTATGCATCTGCAACAAGGGAAGGCCTAAAACCAAATCGGACGATAATCCCTGCATCAACAGTACAGAGCACTGCTCCAAATGCATGGAGCCAACAATGAGTTCAAAAACAGGGGTATGCTGCGTAAAATAACCATTAGCAAATGTAGTGGAGTCGAAACCCACTACCGGGACAAGTTTAGGCAATTCAATCAATGGCATAGCTAGAGACATAGCAAATTCCACAGACATGATATTAGCAGAAGACCCTGAATCCACGAGGGGCCTGCCGGTAGCAGACCTACCCTCAAAAGAGACCTGAAAGGGAAGCAAGATCTTATTAGGTTTCATATTTATGGGAAATACCTGTGCTCCCAAGTGACCTCCCCAATGGTCACTTAGGAGCGGAAGTTCTTCCGGTTGCTTATTCTTACGCCTAGGACAGTTGTTCACTTGATGCTTGTCATCCCCACAGTAGAAGCAGAGACCATTCTTCCTGCGGAGCTCTATACGTTGTTGGGGAGACACGGAGGCCCCGAGTTGCATTGGTTCATCCGAGTTTTCTGTGGAAGAACGAAGCAACGGGACCTCAGGAGCCATCATGGGGGAGCCAGAGGAGAAAGCACAAAAACGTTCAAGTCGTCGTTCCGAGACGTTGGTCAAGACGTACCGCTAAAGCCATAACCTGATCTAGAGTGTCTGAAGAGGGATAGCTAACTAACAGGTCTTTCAGGGCGTTCGACAGACCGAATCTAAACTGGCACCTCAAGGCAGGGTCATTCCACCGAGAAGCTACACACCACTTCCTAAACTCAGAACAGTGCTCCTCAACGGGTCTCTTACCCTGACGGAAGGTCACCAGATGACTCTCGGCAAAGGCAGTCTCCTCATATATGAGCCCGAGAGCAGAAAAAAAAAGATCAACAGAGGAAAGTTCAGGGGCATCAGGAGCCAAGGAGAAGGCCCATTCTTGGGGGCTGTCCTGGAGCCGGGACATAATTATACCCACTCGCTGGCTCTCAGAACCTGAGGAGTGGGGCCTTAGACGGAAATAGAGCCTGCAACTCTTCCGAAAGGAGAAAAAAAGTCTTCCGGTCCCCTGAGAACCGGTCAGGCAACTTGAGGTGGGGTTCAAGAGGTGAGGTGGGGGGCACTACCAGGGTAGCATCACGCTGGTTGCCCCTCTGAGCCAGGGCTTGGACCTGTAGGGAGAGGCCCTGCATTTGCTGAGCCAGGGTCTCAAGGGGGTCCATAGTTGTGTCAGTATAATATCACTGCCTTAATGAACGATTAAAATTGAATTTTATTGTAGACATTCAAGACTAAAAATCGGCTAAATAGCCCACGAAACTATATAAGGCGTAAGCAGGGGGACCAGTAATGGGAACGCAGAGTGATGCTCTTTTTCTAAGCAGACACCTCCACCTGCATATAGAGTATTTATCCCTTTAAATTATGATATATAACCTGGTCAACCCTGCCACTAAACTTGTGTCCCAACGCGTTTCAATACCCTCAGTTCATGGGGTGCGTCATCAGGGGTCACAGTGTTTATGTATATGAAACACAGAGAGGCCGGTTAGCACATGTTGCGTGCTGTAACACTCACCCATGAACATAACTACTTCCTATTTGATGGTAAATACTATCAGCAGCTCGGGGGTGGCGATGGGTTGTCCATGCGCCCCCTCCTATGCCAACCAATACTTGGGCTGGTGGGAGAGGAAGGTTGTGTTCAATGAGGATATGGATAGATGGACATCTTTGATTCCTTTGTGGCTAAGATTCATTGACGATGTCTTCATCCTGTGGACAGGTACTAAGGAACAGTTCAGTGAATTTGTAGCCATCCTGAATATAAATGAGATGGGACTCTTTTTCACTTCTGAGATCCATGATAACAAAATGACCTTCCTCGATATAAATATATCTAAGACTGAACAAGGATGCATTCAGACTAGCATCTTTAGGAAAAATACAGTGACTAATAGTCTTCTTAGGTGGGAGAGCTGGCACCCTGGACCCCTTAAAAGGGGGATACCCAAGGGCCAATACCTAAGGGTACGTAGGAATTGCTCTACCATTACAGACTTTAAAATAGCTGCAACAGATCTACAAAATAGATTCCTCCGGAGAGGGTATCCTCGTAAAGTCTTGAGATCCTCGTACCAGCACGCTCTAAACAGTGATAGAAGTGATCTCCTTGTTCCTAAGAAGAGAGTTACAGATGAGCAGATACGCATTATTGGGACCTATGATTCGTCGAATAAAGAAGTGCTTAAGGTGCTCCAAGCATACTGGGGTATCCTTAAAACGGACCCCGATATTGGAAGCATGGTGGGTGAAAGACCACTGGTGACGTATAGAAGGGGTAGAAACATAAGGGATCGTCTGGTACACAGCCACTTGCAATCTACCTCGTCTACATCGTGGCTCTCACATGACATTAAAGGAACAGTGTCATCACAAATTATTTTTTTATATGTTAAAGATGTTAGTGCTTTATTAAAAACGTTTATATTCATTTGTGTGTTTGTGTTTTACTTTTTCTTATTTTTACACTTTTTCTTCCCTATGGGGGCTGCCATTTTTTGTTCCATTTCTGTCTGTGTCGATTAACGACACATACAGACATGGAATACGGCAGCCACAGTCCCATAGGGACTGCGAACGGCTCCCGTCCCATTGACTTCCGTGTACGGCGTCTGTGTGGGAACTGCGCATGCGCCGCTCCCACACAGTCCAATTCGAAATTGGCGCCGTCCGGCGCCATTTTCCTGTGGACCGGAAGTCGCGGCCGGACAGTAAGATTACTACTTCCGGTCGCGGCTTCCGGATTTGTGCACTTGGACCAGCGGCAGCAAACGGAGCGGACGGGCCGGAGGGAGCCGCGGCGGCAGGAGCAGGTAAGAGATTTCAATGTATGTTCGTGTTTGTGTGTGTTTACTACTGTATGTAAACCTACTACACTGTGTGTTAGCTCAAAAAATGGCGACACACAGTGTAGGAGGTTACACCGTTCAAACCCCTCGTTTATCCCGGCACTAGCCAGGATAAAGGAGGGGGGGATGCTGAGAGCTCACTAGAGCGAGGGCTTTTAACCCAATGTTGCAATGCTGCAATTTTGGGAATAGCTCCATCTAGTGACCAAAAATGGGTAGTATTATAAATTAGAATTAATTTATAATATTTCCTGACTGACTGTGTTTTTCTGGCAACACATTCCCTTTAAGGGCACTTTCAGATGTGGCGCATGCAAAGCCTGCGATTCCATACTATGCCGCAAGACTTTTCAGAGCTACTCCACAGGGAGGACATTTGTTAATAGATCATTCATCAATTGCAAAAGAAGAGGAATTGTATACCTTATCTCATGTATTTGTGGGTTGCAGTACATTGGCAAAACATCTAGGGAATTCAGGAGAAGAATTAGGGACCACATAGGGGACATTCGTAGAAATGAGGACACCCCAGTGGCAAGACATGTATGGGAATGCCATGCTGGTAACATCAATGCGATCTCATTCCAGGGGATTGAGCATATACGACCATCGGCCAGGGGGGGTGATTTGGACAAGAGGATACTGCAAAAAGAGGCCCAATGGATTTTCCGTATGCATACTGTGAAACCTGCGGGCCTCAATGAACATTTGTCCTTTACATGTTTCCTATAGTTCTATCTCCTCTATGCTTATCCTCATAAATCCAAGTTCCTTCCCTAATATAATCACATTGTGCATAGACTGCCACTATCTGTCTATCAAACCAAATATTCATGCAGTTATGGCCCCTATTTTTCATATTACTTCCAGCATCAATCGATACTTCTAGGGTTTTAAGTAAGCCATTGCCAACTCGTATCTACCAGGGATTTGTATGGTCGCTTGTAGATCCCTGGTTACTAGGGACGCTTTTTCTCCTCTCACTACGGGCTTCACGTAGCTCCCGGAGGCTCGTCATTTGCTGGTGACGTCAGTTTTGCGCGCCTGCTTGTGATTGGTCAGCCGGGTGCCGTGTTTCCTGGTGGTGGGAGGGCTTTGGACTATAACAGGTCGGCGTTCACTCCGCTCGTGTTCGACCAGCTGACTAGTGTCGTGCACGAGCCGGGTGAATGTTACAGCACGCAATATGTGCTAACCGGCCTCTCTGTGTTTCATTTACATAAACACTTTGACCCCTGATGACGCACCCCATGAACTGGGGGTGTTGAAACGCATTGGGACACAAGTATAGTGGCAGGGTTGACCAGGTTATATATCATAATTTAAAGGGATAAATACTCTACAGGGTGGGCCATTTATATGGATACACCTAAATAAAATGGGAATGGTTGGTGATATTAACATCCTGTTTGTGGCACATTAGTATATGGGAGGGGGGAAACTTTTCAAGCTGGGTGTTGACCATGGCGGCCATTTTGAATTCAGCCATTTTGTATCCAACTTTAGTTTTTTCAATGGGAAGAGGGTCATGTGACACATCAAACGTATCGAGAATTTCACAAGAAAAACAATGGTGTGCTTGGTCTTAACGTTACTTTATTCTTTCATGAGTTATTTACAAGTTTCTGACCGCTTATAAAATGTGTTCAAAGTGCTGCCCATTGTGTTGGATTGTCAATGCAACCCTCTTCTCCCACTCTTCACACACTGATAGCAACACCGCAGAAGAAATGCTAGCACAGGCTTCCAGTATCCGTAGTTTCAGTTGCTGCACATCTCGTATCTTCACAGCATAGACAATTGCCTTCAGATGACCCCAAAGATAAAAGTCTAAGGGGGTCAGATCGGGAGACCTAGGGGGCCATTCAACTGGCCCACGATGACCAATCCACTTTCCAGGACACTGTTCATCTAGGAATGTTCGGACCTGACACCCATAATGTCACCCATAACTTGTAAATAACTCATGAAATAATAAAGTAACGTTAAAACCAAGCACACCATTGTTTTTCTTGTGAAATTCTCGATAAGTTTGATGTGTCACATGACCCTCTTCCCATAGAAAAAACTAAAGTTGGATACAAAATGGCCGACTTCAAAATGGCCACCATGGTCAACACCCAGCTTGAAAAGTTTCCCCCCTCCCATATACTAATGTGCCCCAAACAGGAAGTTAATATCACCAACCATTCCCATTTTATTTCGGTGTATCCATATAAATGGCCCACCCTGTATATGCAGGTGGTTGTGTCTGCTTAGGAAAAGAGCATCACTCTGCGTTCCCATTACTGGTCCCCCTGCTTACGCCTTATATAGTTTCGTGGGCTATTTAGCTGATTTTTAGTCTTGAATGTCTACAATAAAATTTAATTTTAATCGTTCATTAAGGCAGTGATATTATATTTGCAATACAAGTGAACGTATATCTAGCAATATCAGCACAACGATGGGTGTGCAGTGTTAATTGTTCATAGTTGTGTCAGGGACCAGGGTAGAAAAGGTATATGGGCCTGTGATTATGTAATGACGAGGTAGGGAGACAGACAGGTGAGCCCTAATCTACCCGCCACTCAGTCCCTGCCTACTTGCACGGCCCATCCTAGGCGACGGCGTACAACTGGGCGACGGTCCCTACGCTCAATAATTGTACGACAGACAAACAGACAAGAGTACACAGAAGCTAAGGGAAATTGGGCAGTTGCCCACGGCAACACCGTGAGCACCAGGAGTAGTGAACGAGCCGAGTCAAACCAGGAGTGTACGAGGTACCAAACGCAGAGCAGGAGTGTAGTCAGTAAAGCCAGGGTCAAAATTAAGCAAGGTCAATAATAATAGCAGGAGCAGCAGAGCCAGGAAACAGGAAAGAATCACAGGCAGAGGACAAGCAGGAAATGAAGGTATAAATAGACCGAGGGCGGGAGCTAGAACCGTCTGGCCAGGCTGTGATAGGTTCCCCCACTCCTGAGCCTACCAGCCTGAGTGGTAGCAGATCAAGTCACTCTATCAGACCTAGGAGCAGGTGCAGACTGATTAACCACGGGCGTCGACACAGAAGCTGTGTCTGGCAGAACCTTTACACATCTGCTAGGACATGCCAGAGGCATGACCTAGCAGGCATTTATTACAGGCAGACCTGGGGGCCTTTATTAGGCCCCCAGCTGCCATCGGAGACACAGACACTCTGCGATCTTATTGCCGGGTGCCGGTGGGATGAGAGGGAGCTCCTTCCTGCTCTCCAAAACCACTCAGATGCGGCGCTCGCTATTGAGCGCCGCATCTGAGGGGTTAAACGGGTGAGATCAATACTAATATCGATCTCACACGTTCGAGCAGGGATGCCCCCAGCCCTCAGCTACCTCTGGTAGCTGAGAGCAGGGAGATTTAACGGCTCCCTCCTCTGTTTATTTATTCCGATACAGCGCCGTAAAAAGGCTATTGCATCGGAATAAAGCCTGTTAGTGGCCACCGTAAAAACACTATGGGGCGGTCACTAATGGGTTAATAATATTATAATAATAATAAAAAAGAGAACAGCAAACAAACTCCATTAGTTGATGCTTTATTAAATTCAATTATTCATGTTTTAATGGGTTTGCATTTTTTCTTTATATATTAAAGCGTAACTGAACGTTCAATCAACTTTTATTTTCTAGCAGCATGTGTAATATAAATATATTTTGTAATATACTTTCTTAAAGGAACAGTGTCACCAACATTTTTTTTTTTATATCAGTTTTATGTTAGGGTTTTATTAAAAACGTTTATATTTATTTGTGTGTTTGTGTGTTACTTTTTTCTATTTTTACACTTTTTCTTCCCTATGGGGGCTGCCATTTTTTTTTCCATTTCTGTGTGTGTCGATTAACGACACATACAGACATGGAATACGGCAGCTCCAGTCCCATAGGGAATGCGAACGGGGCCCGTTCCATTCACTATGGTGTACGCCATGTGTGTGGGAACGGCGCATGCGCCCCTCCCACACAGTCCGATTTGAAATGCGCGCCGTCCGGCGCCATTTTCCTGTGGACCGGAAGTCGCGGCCGGGCAGTAAGATTACTACTTCCGGTCTCGGCTGTTTCCGGACTTGTGCACATGGAGCAGCGGCAGCAGACGGAGCGGACGGACCGGAGGGAGCGGCGGCGACTGGAGCAGGTAAGTGATTTCTATGTATGTTCGTGTTTCAGTGTGTTTTACTAGTGTATGTAAACCTTCTACACTGTGTGTTAGCTCAAAAAATGGCGACACACAGTGTAGGAGGTTAGACCGTTCAAACCCCTCGTTTCTCCCGGCACTAGCCAGGATAAAGGAGGGGGGGATTCTGAGAGCTCACTAGAGCGAGGGATTTTTTCCCAATTTTGCAGCATAAAGCAATGTGGTTGCTTTACCACATGCAATGCTGCAATTTTGGGAATTGCTCCATCTAGTGACCAGTGCTGGGAAATATTATAAATTGAATCCAATTTATAATATTTCCTGACTCGTGAAAAAAATAAAAAAAATTAGAACAATGTTTAATCACCTACACACTAATTGTTTAACTAAAAAAAAACAAAACATGTTTTGCTGGCAACACATTCCCTTTAATGAATTTGGGCTCCTTTTTGTGTTATATGTGTTTTAATGGCCACTCTGACACTGTTACTACATTTTATTTCTTGTATTTCTCCTGTTGCTACACTGTTTGAATGTATCGGTGTACTGACTTGGCTGCCTGTGAGTACGGGTGGGTGGTGGCCCCATCCTGACGTCAGATGTGCATGCCCCCATCGTGACGTCAGGAAGGTCTCTCTGGCTCTATAAACTACACATTTCTCTTTAGTGTAACCAGCAGCAGCAGAGCGCATGGAAGAGACTGTGATGAGCTCTGTTGCTGTCCGGCCTACAGTATGTGTGAGAGGCGCTTCCCTAGAAGTAGTGCAGGTGTAGCTGCTGCCCCATGTCCCCTCGTCCCCGTCCATAGTACTGTAACCGGCAGCAGCAGAGCGCAGGAAAGAGAATGACAGCTCTGCTGCTGTCCGGTCTATAGTATGTGTGAGAGGCGCTTCCATAGAAGTAGCGCAGGTCTAGCGGAGGCTCCCTGTCCCCTCTTCCCCTCCTGTCCATAGTACTGTAACCGGCAGCAGCAGAGCGCAGGGAAGAGACTGTGATGAGCTCTGCTGCTGTCCGGTCTATAGTATGTGTGAGAGGTGCTTCAGTAGCAGAAGACGTGCAGGTCTAGCGAGGGTACAAGGCAGCCGCCGCTAGAGCTGTGCTACTTCTATGAAAGCGCCTCTCACACATGCTATAGACCGGAACAGCAGCAGAGCTCATCGCAGTCTCTTCCCTGCACTCTGCTGCTGCCGGTTACAGTACTATGGACGGGGGGAGAGGGGACAGAGAGCCGCCGCTAGACCTGCGCTACTTCTATGGAAGCGCCTCTCACACATACTATAGACTGGACAGCAGTAGAGCTCATCACATTCTCTTCCCTGCGCTCTGCTGCTGCCGGTTACAGTACTGTGGACAGGGAGCCGCCGCTAGACCTGCGCTACTTCTAGGGAAGTGCCTCTCACACATACTATAGACCAGACAGCAGCAAAGCTCATCACATTCTCTTCCCTGCGCTCTGCTGCTGCTGGTCACAGTACTGTGGACAGGGGGAAGAGGGGAGAGGCAGCTGCCGCTAGACCTGTGGATGTGACCTGGGAATATGAGAGCTGGGAGAGAAGGTATTTATCCGAGTGCTATCAGATACTTTATAAAACCAACTTTGGATACTTACCATTGGTACAGTAGGGAAGATGTGTCTGATATGGTAAATCCAAGATGTCAGATGCAAAAGACAACTGTGCTGCAAAAGGACCTTCGGCATACCTCCCAACTTTTCGGAAAAGAGGGACATTTTAAGCCACGCCCCCTAACCACGCCTAATATCCCGCATCAACACATCAAATCACTGCCAGATCCTTCTGCAAATAACATGCGCACATTGTCACTGCGGATCTCTAGACTGTCTGGATATCACAGATATTATGGATCAGGTTGTATCGTCTTTGTGTTACTTTTCCTATCTTGGGTGTAACATTTGCTCATCACAGCAGCAGCTGCTGCAAGACAAACCAAAAGGCTGAGAACAATGAAAGTCAATGGGGGGAGCCTGTGGTTGATGACTTTTCAATTGACAGGTAGCAGAGTTACATTATGTTTTTTTTTTTCCTGTTGTGTAACTCTGCTACCGGTCAATGGAAAAATCATCCACCAGAGCCCCCCTATAGATTGCTCCACACACAGACCCCTTGTAGATAGCTCCACACACAGCCCCCCTGTAATAGCGCCAGACACAGTCCCCTGTAGATAGCGCCACACTAAGCCCCCTGTAGACAGCGCCACACACAGCCCCCTGTAGATTGCTCCACACAGTCCCCCTGTACATAGCGCCAGACACAGCCCCTCTGTAGATAGCGCCAGACACAGCCCCCCTGTAGATATCTCCAGATACAGCCCCCAGTACATAGCTCCACACACAGCCCCCCCCTGTAGATAGCGCCACACACAGCCCCCTGTAGATAGCTCCAGATACAGCCCCCCTGTAGATTGCTCCACACAGCCCCCCTGTACATAGCACCAGACACAGCCCTCCCGTACATAGCGCCAGACACAGCCCGCCTGTAGACAGCTCCACACACAGCCCCCCTGTAGATAGCTCCAGATACAGCCCCCTGTAGATTGCTCCACACAGCCCCCCTGTACATAGCACCAGACACAGCCCCCCTGTACATAGCTCCAGATACAGTCCCCTGTAGATAGCTCCACACAGCCCCCCTGTAGATAGCTCCACACACAGCCCCCCTGTAGATAGCTCCAGATACAGCCCCCCCTGTAGATAGCTCCAGATACAGCCCCCCCTGTAGATAGCTCCAGATACAGCCCCCCTGTAGATAGCTCCACACAGCCCCCCTGTACATAGCGCCAGACAGCCCCCCTGTAGATAGCTCCAGATACAGCCCCCCTGTAGATTGCTCCACACAAAGCCCCCTGTACAAAGCGCCAGACACAGGGCTTCTGTAGATAGCGACACACAGCCCCCTGTAGATAGCGCCACACACAGCCCCCCTGTAGATTGCTCTACACAGCCCCCTGTAGATAGCTCCAGATACAGGCCCCCTATAGATAGCTCCAGATACAGCCCCCCTGTAGACAGCTCCACACACAGCCCACTGTAGACAGCGCCACACACAGCCCCCTGTAGACAGCGCCACACACAGCCCCCTGTAGATAGCGCCACACACAGCCCCCCTGTAGATTGCTCCACACAGCCCCCTGTAGATAGCTCCAGATACAGCACCCCTGTAGATAGCTCCAGATACAGCCCTCCTGTAGATCGCTCCAGCTACAGCCCCCTGTAGATAGCTCCACACATAGCCCCCCTGTAGATAGCTCCAGATACAGCCCCCCTGTAGACAGCTCCACACACAGCCCACTGTAGACAGCTCCACACACAGCCCCCTGTAGATAGCGCCACACATAGCCCCCTGTAGATAGCGCCACACACAGCCCCCCTGTAGATTGCTCCACACAGCCCCCTGTAGATAGCTCCAGATACAGCCCCCCTGTAGATAGCTCCAGATACAGCACCCCTGTAGATAGCTCCAGATACAGCCCTCCTGTAGATCGCTCCAGCTACAGCCCCCTGTAGATAGCTCCACACATAGCCCCCCTGTAGATAGCTCCAGATACAGCCCCCCTGTAGACAGCTCCACACACAGCCCACTGTAGACAGCTCCACACACAGCCCCCTGTAGATAGCGCCACACATAGCCCCCTGTAGATAGCGCCACACACAGCCCCCCTGTAGATTGCTCCACACAGCCCCCTGTAGATAGCTCCAGATACAGCCCCCCTGTAGATAGCTCCAGATACAGCACCCCTGTAGATCGCTCCAGCTACAGCCCCTTGTAGATCGCTCCACACATAGCCCCCCTGTAGATAGCTCCAGATACAGCCCCCCTGTAGATCGCTCCACACACAGCCCCCTATAGATAGCTCCAGATACAGCCCCCCTGTAGATCACTCCAGATACAGCCCCCCTGTACAAAGCGCCAGACACAGCCCTCCTGTAGATAGCTCGTTACAGCCCCCTGCAGATTGCTCTACACAGCCCCCCTGTACATAGCGCCAGACACAGCCCCCCTGTACATAGCTCCAGATACAACCCCCCTGTACATAGCTCCAGACACAGCCCCCCTGTACATAGCACCAGACACAGCCCCCCTGTACATAGCTCCAGATACAGCCCCCTGTAGATAGCTCCACACACAGCCCCCCCTGTAGATCGCTCCAGATACAGCCCCCTGTAGATTACTCCAGATACAGCCCCCTGTAGATCGCTCCACACAGCCCCCCTGTGGATAGTTCCACACACAGCCCCCTGTAGATAGCTCCACACATAGCCCCCCTGTAGATTGCTCTACACAACCCCCCTGTACATAGTGCCAGACGCAGCCCCTCTGTAGATAGCTCCAGATACAGCCCCCTGTAGATTACTCCAGATACAGCCCCCTGTAGATTACTCCAGATACAGCCTCCCTGTGGATAGTTCCACACACAGCCCCCTGTAGATTGCTCCACACACAGCCCCCTGTAGATAGCTCCACACAGCCCCCCTGTGGATAGTTCCACACATAGTCCTCCTGTAGATAGCTCCACACACAGCCCCACTGTACATAGCGCCAGACATAGCCCCCTGTAGATAGCTCCAGATACAGCCCCCCTGTACATAGTGCCAGACACAGCCCCTCTGTAGATGGCTCCAGATACAGCCCCCCTGTAGATAGCTCCACACATAGCCCCCCTGTAGATTGCTCCACACACAGCCCCCTGTAGATAGCTCCAGATACAGCCCCCTGTAGATAGCTCCAGATACAGCCCCCCTGTAGATAGCTCCAGATACAGCCCCCCTGTAAATAGCTCCAGATACAGCCCCCTGTAGATAGCTCGATACAGCCCCCTGTAGATAGCGCCACACACAGCCCCCCTATACATAGCACCAGACACAGCCCTCTGTAGATAGCTCCAGATACAGCTCCCCTGTAGATAGCTCCAGATACAGCTCCCCTGTAGATAGCTCCAGATACAACCCCCTGTAGATTGCTCCACACAGCCCCCCTGTACATAGCGCCACACACAGCCCCCCTGTAGATAGCGCCAGACTCAGCCCCACTGGAGATAGCGCCAGACTCAGCCCCACTGGAGATAGCGCCAGATACAGCCCCCCTGTAGATAGCGCCAGATACAGCCCCCCCTGTAGATAGCGCCAGATACAGCCCCCCTGTAGATAGCTCCACACACAGCCCCCTTATAAGAGGTAGTCAGCCCTACTGCTGCCACTCTCCGCTCTGCTTTCACTCCCCATCAGAA
This sequence comes from Rhinoderma darwinii, assembly GCF_050947455.1. NCBI lineage: Eukaryota > Metazoa > Chordata > Amphibia > Anura > Rhinodermatidae > Rhinoderma > Rhinoderma darwinii. The sequence goes on along the minus strand of NC_134688.1, from coordinate 252,026,905 downwards.
GGCGGCAGGAGTCTTGCGGCGGCGTTCTCACTGGTGTCGATGCCGGCCCGGGAGTGGACCAGTTCAGTCACCTGACCTGTCACCTGACCTCAACGACCACTCGTCCCCATCCATAGCTCCGTGTGACAGGAGCAAGCGAGCGCCGATCAATGATGTCCCGTTGATCGGCATTCGCTGCACCAGCCAATTGTCGGTCGGTGTAAAAGGCCCTTTAGAGAACGTTGTATCATAAATCCTCATTACACATACATCATTATTTCCAATATATAATGTGTCACGGTGAAATGTTGTAGTGGATGTTGGATGAATAAAACCAAGTTTTTTGAGTGCTGCTTCGCTCCTTCTCTTTAGTGATGTGCACTAGACAAGGAGAGGTCGCTCCTTGCTTTGAAGCATAGCACCGGCCTTATTAGGCGTGGAACCACAGTGCTGCTTCTATTTTTGACTTATATACACCGTGTTCCAAATTAGTATGCACATTGGACTTAAATGTCATAAACATTTAATTATTAGTTTTTCAATTAAACTCATGAATGGTATTGTGTCTTAGGGCTCTTTGGATCATTGTAATCACCTGTAATAATTAGTTTGCCAGGTGTGCCCAATCAAAGGAAAACTATTTAAGAAGGACGTTCCACATTATTAAGCAGGCCACAGGTTTCAAGCAATATGGGAAAGAAAAAGGATCACTCTGCTGCCAAAAAGCGTGAAATTGTCCAAGGTATTGCACTAGGTATGAAAACATTGGATATTTAAAGAAAACATAAGCGTGATCATCGTACTGTGAAAAGATTTGTGGCTGATTCAGAGCACAGACGGGTTCGTTCAGATAAAGGCATAATGAGGAAGGTTTTTGGCAGACAAATTAATAGGATTAGGAGAGCAGCTGCTAAAATGCCATTGCAAAGCAGCAAACAGGTGTGGGATCCTCCAGAGGTTTGCAAGTGTGCATAAAGCTATTATTTGGCCACCCCTAAACAATGCTCACAAACAGAAACGGTTGCAGTGGGCTCAGAAATACATGAAGACTAATTTTCAAACCGTGTTGTTTACTGATGAGTGCCGTGCAACCCTGGATGGTCCAGATGGATGGAGTAGTGGATGGTTGGTGAATGGCCACCATGCCCCAACAAGGCTGCGACGTCAGCAAGGAGGTGGCGGAGTCATGTTTTGGGCTGGAATCATGGGGAGAGAGCTGGTAGGCCCCTTTAGGGTCCCTGACGGTGTGAAAATGACCTCTGCACAGTGCGTAGAGTTTATGACTGACCACTTTCTTCCGTGGTACAAAAAGAACCGTGCCTTCCGTAGCAAAATTATCTTCATGCATGACAATGCACCATCTCATGCTGCCAAGAATACCTCTGTGTCATTGGCTGCTATGGGCATAAAAGGAGAGAAACGCATGGTGTGGCTCCCATGTACCCCTGACCTCAACCCTATTGAGAACCTTTGGGGCATCCTCAAGCAAAATATCTATGAGGGTGGGAGGCAGTTCACATCAAAACAGAAGCTCTGGGAGGCTATTCTGACATCCTGCAAAGATATTCAAGCAGAAACTGTCCAAATACTCACAAATTCAATGGATGCAAGAATTGTGAAGGTGATATCAAAGAAGGGGTCCTATGTTAACATGTAATTTGTCCTGCTAAGTTTTTTTTGATTGAAAGAGCTTTTGATTTCTGTAAATGTGACCTCCTGATACTGCAAATTCAACAAATTACCATTTTAGTTCTCTTTACAACCTTTAAAATGTTTTGATCTCTGTTGTGCATAATAATTTGAAACAGTGCATTTTGAGTTTTTTACTTCTAAAAAAAAATCTGTTATCATTAGGAGATTTGTTCAATAAAATTCGCATTATACTCCAACGGTTGACGGCTTGAAGATTATACTGACTGTCATTTGCATCGACTATTTAGGAAAATCAGAGAAAAATAACATTTGCATAATAATTTGGAACGCGGCGTGTGTGTGTGTGTATATATATATATATATATAAGCAGATGCTTTTTGATGCAATAGGTATGGTGTTCTCCCGCAGTACTCCCCTTTAAAGGCAATGTGTTGCCAGAAAAACATGTTTGTTTTTTTTTTAATTAAACATTTAGTGTGTAGGTGATTAAACATTGTTCAAATTTTTTTTATTTTTTTCACGAGTCAGGAAATATTATAAATTAATTCTAATTTATAAAGTATTTCCCATTGCTGGTCACTAGATGGAGCTATTCCCAAAATTGCAGCATTGCATGTGGTAAAGCAACCACATTGCTTTATGCTGCAAAATTGGGTAAAAAGCCCTCGCTCTAGTGAGCTCTCAGCATCCCCCCCCCTCCTTTATCCTGGCTAGTGCCGGGATAAACGAGGGGTTTGAACGGTCTAACCTCCTATACTGTGTGTCGCCATTTTTTGAGCTAACACACAGTGTAGTAGGTTTACATACAGTAGTAAACGTACACAAACACGAACATACATATAAATCTCTTACCTGCTCCTGCCGCCGCGGCTCCCTCCGGCCCGTCCGCTCCGTCTGCTGCCACTGGTCCAAGTGCACAAGTCCGGAAGCCGCGACCGGAAGTAGTAATCTTACTGTCCGGGCGCGACTTCCGGTCCACACGAAAATGGCGCCGGACGGCGCGCATTTCAAATTGGACTGTATGGGAGCGGCGCATGCGCAGTTCCCACACAGACGGCGTACATTGAAGTGGATGGGACGGGAGCCGTTCGCAGTCCCTATGGGACTGTGGCTGCCGTATTCCATGTCTGTATGTGTCGTTAATCGACACATACAGAAATGGAAAAAAAAATGGCAGCCCCCATAGGGAAGAAAAAGTGTAAAAATAAGAAAAAGTAAAACACAAACACACAAATAAATATAAACATTTTTAATAAAGCACTAACATCGTTAACATATTAAAAAAAAAATTGTGATGACACTGTTCCTTTAATGACTGGCTAGAAGTTACAAATGAGCATCCAGAGAACCCTCCAATGTAACTTTCTGCTCTTGCACTACTGATCTCTATGATCAGTCCGGGAATGAAAGGATGATACTCTGTCTCCTTACCAGAAGGATGTGGTTGTCTTCTGACTGTCCCATCTTCTGGTCTAAACATCAGGAGCAGTTTGTGAGCGCCACTGTTGAGATCTAGATGTAGGAGAGGCATTGTGGCTTTCTAAGCCAGGGGGAGTAGCTGCACCCTGTTCTTTTTTTGCCAGGTTCCTTTTTTGCCAGCCCAGGTCATGCAGTAGCATATTTTATTATTTTAAAAAGTAACTTTTATGTTACTGTAAATGTTGGCATGAAATAGTTCCACAGCATTGCAGTCTTTCCACAAGGTGGCAACGTAGAGAAATTAATACAATATATGGTTATAGAGAATCCTAGAAAATCTTTGTTACTGAAGGACTGATATTTACTGGTATGAACTTAAGGCACAATTCACATTTGCGTTGAAGGCTCTGTTCTAATACACTTTCTGCATCAATACCTCATGGCTTTCAAGATCTTTACTTACAGTCATTTAATAGTAACTTTTATGGTTTACTTTAAATGGATACAAATCTGTCCTGGTCACGTGCTGATCACACAGGTGCAGGACTGATTTTATATATGCTGTATATATATATATATATATATATATATATATGTATAGATGTTTAATCAATTTTATCTTATTTATCCCATAGATCAGAGATGAACAATCGAGGCCTGGGTGCCTCATGCCCTTGTGTCGCAGGACCCACACTTGTCTGTTTCCCAAAGGTTCAGAAAGACCATCTTTTGACACATTAGTTACCAATTCCGTTCTCTCTTTCCTGCACTGATCAGGGCTGGCCTTAGGATAGATGGCACCCCGTGCAAAATTATCTTTCGGTGGCCCACCCCATCATAAAAAAAAGTATAATGCTCCCCACAGTATAATACCCTATATAGTGCTCCACACAGTATAATGCCCCTTTAGTGCCCCCATACAGTTTAATAACAATAATATAATATATTATAACCCCTTCAAGGACACAGTGTTTTGTCCTCTAATTGTGCCCACACAGTATTATGCCCCCTAAGTGCCACACAGTATATTGCCCCTCCCGTAGTACCCCTATAAAATAGAACGTCCGCTTAGTGGCCCCCACACAGTATAATGCCCTCTCCCCTGGCTGACGCACACAGCCCCCCCTGTAGATCGTGACATACAGCCTCCCTCTAGACAGTGCCATATCCCCCACCTCCTCTTTGTAGATTGTGCCATATAGCCCCCACCACCCCCTTGTAGACAGTGCCCCCAGAGAAAAAGTACTCACCTAGGCCCCATTCCCACGAAGAACGGAGATACTCCACGACGGGATCCATGCGTAAGCCGGCGTGATCCTGTAGCCTAGTATAGAGTTTCCTAACCTTTTCGGACTCGTAGCACCACTGGAAAAATACAATTTCCTCAGAAAACAGCTAAAAACAAGCACTACTTCACCAAATTTGAAGTGGATTTAGAATTGACAGCATTATTTGACCTTTTTTTTTTTTGCGTTTTTTTTTTAAGCCGTTTAAGCTAATGCAAAAGAGGCAGGCAAAGCAGCACTCCAAATGGGCACCGCAGGTATTTTCTGCCTCCTATTAATTTCAGTTGGAGCTCAGAGGTGGAAGCCACTTAAGACTTTGTAGATGGTACCACACAGCCCCCTCTAGGTAGTGCCACACAGCACCCCTGTAGGTAGTGCCACACAGCCCTCTTGTAGGTAGTGCCACACAGCCCTCTTGTAGGTAGTGCCACACAGCCCCCTGGTAGGTAGTGCCACACAGCCCCCTGGTAGGTAGTGCCACACAGCCCCCTGGTAGGTAGTGCCACACAGCCCCCTGTAGGTAGTGCCACACAGCCCCCTGTAGGTAGTGCCACACAGCCCCCTTGCAGGTAGTGCCACACAGCCCCCTTGCAGGTAGTGCCACACAGCCCCCTTGCAGGTAGTGCCACACAGCCCCCTTGCAGGTAGTGCCACACAGCCCCCTTGCAGGTAGTGCCACACAGCCCCCTTGCAGGTAGTGCCACACAGCCCCCTTGCAGGTAGTGCCACACAGCCCCCTTGCAGGTAGTGCCACACAGCCCCCTTGCAGGTAGTGCCACACAGCCCCCTTGCAGGTAGTGCCACACAGCCCCCTTGTAGGTAGTGCCACACAACCCCCTTGTAGGTAGTGCCACACAGCCCCCTTGTAGGTAGTGCCACACAGCCCCCTTGTAGGTAGTGCCACACAGCCCCCTTGTAGGTAGTGCCACACAGCCCCCTTGTAGGTAGTGCCACACAGCCCCCTTGTAGGTAGTGCCACACAGCCCCCTTGTAGGTAGTGCCACACAGCCCCCTTGTAGGTAGTGCCACACAGCCCCCTTGTAGGTAGTGCCACACAGCCCCCTTGTAGGTAGTGCCACACAACCCCCTTGTAGATAGCGTCACTGTGGCTCCCTGAAGGAGCAGAATCCTCATGTGGCCGGGGAATCCGCTCCACGAGATGTCTGTGTCCATTAGCCCCCCACTCACAGTAAAATGACCATCAGGTCGCCACTCACGGATTCCCCCTGTGGGTTGTGCCACACAGCCCCCTTGTAGGAGGTGCCACACAGCCCCCTTGTAGGTGGTGCCACACAGCCCCTTTTAAGTAGTTGCCAATGCTGTGACTGGGGATTCCACTCCAGGAGAAGCCCGTCGTCTGTGTCCATTTAAAGGACAGTGACGTCACTGGCTTCTCCTGGAGTGGAATCCCCGGTCACAGCATCGGGGATTCCACTCTAGGAGAAACCCCTGTCATCTCTGGCCACTGAGTGAAGAAGCACCAGGGTGGAAAGGCGGCTACTGAGTTGCCGGGCGCTTCTGAAACAAGCAGGGGAAGGGAGCCAGTGCAGCGCCCCCTTCCACCTGCTGGAGTGATGCGCCCTGTGTAATGGCATAGGTCGCACACCCCTAAGGCCGGCCCTGGCACTGATCATAGATATTAGTGCAGATATTGGAATATACATTTGACTGCCATAATTGCTGCTTATATGTATCTCCCATGTCAGAGAGAAGTGGTGTGCTGCACCGTGAGGGAGCGGGGACAAGGGAGTACTTATGGTGCACTGTGTGATTGTTATTTTTATAGTAGGCACTGTGTGGTTGGCACCAATGTGGGGAACTGTGGGGCTGTTTGAAATGTATTTTAGGCAACTTAAAGAGGCTCTGTCACCAGATTCTGAAATCCCTATCTCCTATTGCATGTGATCGGCGCTGCAATGTAGATAACAGTAACGTTTTTGTTTTTTTTAAAAACGTTCATTTTTGGCCAAGTTATGAGCTATTTTATATATATATATATATATATATATATATATATATATATATATATGCAAATGAGGTTTGAAATGGACAACTGGGCGTTTTTTTTTCGTTATGTCCAACTGGGCGTGTATTGTGTTTTTAACTGGGCGTGTTTACGTGTATGATGCTGACCAATCAGTGACCAGTCAGCATCATACACTCATCTCCATTGATTTACACAGCTGCGATGTGCAACCACATACACAGAGATTAACGTTAATCAAGTGTCCTGATAATGAATACACATGACCATCCAGCACATCGCTGCTGTGTAAATCAATGGAGATGTGTATGATGCTGACTGGTCACTGATTGGTCAGCATCATACACGTAAACACGCCCAGTTGTCCATTTCAAACCTCATTTGCATATATATAAAATAGCTCATAACTTGGCCAAAAATGAACGTTTAAAAAAAACAAAAAAAAAACGTTACTGTTATCTACATTGCAGCGCCAATCACATGCAATAGGAGATAGGGATTTCAGAATCTGGTGACAGAGCCTCTTTAAAGGAGCAATCCACACAAAACTGTTAAATTGTTATGACTAGAGCACACCGTGATTGGTATTCTCTACACCACCCTAACCGACGCTTGCCATTGTGCTTGGTGATGTAAGGCTTGCATGCAGTTGCTCAGCCATGGACACCAGCGAAGCATAGTTTTTGTGCCGATGTTTGGAGCTACAGTTATTGAGTCAGCAGAGCGTTGGTGACTATTATGTACTATGCGCCTCAGCACTCGGTGACCCCGCTCTGTAGCTTTACGTGGTCTGCCAATTCGTGACGCAGTTGCTGTGGTTCCTAAACGTTTCCACTTTGCAATAATACCTCTCACAGTTAATCGTTGAATATCTAGGAATGCAGAAATTTCACAGACTTGTTACAACAGTGCCATCCTATTACAGTACCACGCTGGAATTCAGTGAGGTCTTTAGAACGACCCATTCTTTCACAAATGTTTGCAAAGTCAGACTGCATGGCTAGGTGCTGGATTTTATATACCTCTGGCAATGGGACTGAATGAATCAACTAAATTCAATGATTAAGGGTAAGGCCACACGGAGCGGCCCTGACATGGTCGCAACGCGGCCAACAACCGCGCTGGCACTATGTAGGCGCAGATATCAAATACCTTGTTAAGAGGTATTCTGGTTACACACTCATGCGCACTGCCGCTCCATTCATTCTCTATGGGAGCGCTGGAGATAGCCGAGTGCAGTGTTCGGCTTTTTCCGGCGAGAGAATGAATAGGGGTAACTTGTTGTAACCTGCAAAATTGTGCGGCCATAAAGGGTGTATTCATTCATGTCCGCATGATTCTGCAGATAAAGGGACGGTTTACCCGCATTAACGTGCAGCCACTAACAGGCTGTTTGACAGCCGCACCAAACATGGTGCCGGCGCGGTTCTTAGCTGCATTGCAGCCGTGTCAGGGCCGCTCCGTGTGGCCCTGACACGTGAAAAACGCATGCCACACGCAAAGCAAACTGATGCCTACGGACACTGAAATGAATTGTAGGAAAAACGCTGCATTTTTTACGCGCACAAATCGGAGCGCTCGTCTGAATGTAGCCTTAGGTGTCCATATTGAGCGGAAGCTTGATTGGGGTACAAATATAGAAAAGAAGCTGCGCTCGTTTCAGGTGTGTAACAAGATGCTGGCAATGTTTTAGGAGTCGGTTGTTATAAGTACCATTTTTTATGGGGTCATCTGTTGGGGGAATAATTTCCGGAAGGCAGATGCTAACATGCTAGAGAAGTTAAGAAAGCAGGCCAGGTAGTGGGATGTAAGGCACTGTTCACACAGAGTTTTATGGAGCCAGAAAAATCTGCCTCAAAATTCCATCTGTAATTTTGAAGAGGATTTTGACCGAACTGCACCCCGTTTGCCGTGTTTTTTGGCCACGGCCATTGAGCGCCGCAGGCAAAAAACGCTTTTTCTGCCTCCCATTGACGTCAATGGGAGGTCAGAGACGGAAGCGCCCGAAGAAAGGGTATGTCGCTCGCGGGAAAAAAAAAAAGCCTCTGCCTCCCATTGAAATCAATGGGAGGCGATTTCGGACATTTTTTGCCGCCGTTTCTGACGCAAAAAACTGTGTGAACAAGGCCTAAGTTTGCCTCTTTTGCTGATGTGGTTGAGACGAGGACACTACCTTGGTTCAGAGCAATAATTGAGAATGACTCATCCATTTTTTTTGAAGTGGTTCAGGCACAACGCAACACTTAGCTATAGATTTGTAGTTACATTGTGTGAAGGCGCGATATCAGCGGTCATTTCTGCTAAAAATCATTAGCAGGGAAAGATGGGCTTGGGAATCGTTAATATAATAGACATAGATAGTACAAGTACTGCTGGTGTTTCTGCTATAGGCAGGCATATTTTTTTTATTATATTATTGTCTTTTTAAGTTATGTTTTAGGCAACATGCACATGGAATTTGGTGCAGAAAATCGGCATCAAAACTGCAAGTAATTCTGCAGGTAAAATCCACACTTGTTTTTTTGGTGTTTTTAGGTGCGGTTTTTAGATTTTTATGCGGCAATAGGTGCGTTTTTATGCTGCGGATTTTGTTGCATCAGATGCAATTTGCAAGCGGAAACGCAAGATAAACCGACATGCTGCAGATTTTAAAATCCGCACCACGGGTCAATTTACGTGCAGAAAAAATCTGCAACGTGTAGATGAGATTTCTTGAGATGTCATTTACTTTGCTGGCACTGTATTACGCTGCGGATTTGTCGCATGAAAATATATGCGTGGCAAATCTGCACGTAATACGCATCATGTGCATTTGGCTTTAATGTTTTTTTATACTATGTTTTTTATGTGGTTACGTAATGCCGTAACACAATAATATTCCCGTTGGGGATCAATAATGTCTATAAATCTATCTTAAGAGGAGTATCCCAATATCGTTGTCCATATAGTGGTACTTTGGGCGCTGAGGACGCATCGATTTTTTTTTTGCTGCGTCCTCAAGTCCCAAAATACACCATATGGACAAAAGTATTGTTACATACCGCTTAGTTCACCAGGTCCTGAGAACTGGCTTATATTTAATAAACCGCGCTGTGGTCACACAGTTTTAACTTATGTTTGCATGAAATAAGGTCTGAAGGGACAACATTATTCGACCTATTCGTTCAGAATTGAAACAGCAACGGAGAGTTACTGGGCGGGTTAGGGCTCCAAGCTTATCAAAAAGCTGGGTCATTGGGACTAGCGTTACATTAGGCCATCTTTGTCAATTGTCTAACATTTGTTTTAGTCTTTGACAGGTCAAACTATTTGGATTGTTGGCCTTTCTTTTATACATTGGGCTGAACTAAGAGTGGCAGAGAGATTCTATGGTAAAATACTTGTCCATGCACCCTGGATCGATCCGGATCGTCTGGATGGGTGTCAGAGGCCATAAATGGGATGGTCTAGTTGAACAAATTTTATTATTGAGTGATATTTATCCTGCTCCAGGATACATTTAGGTGGGAACAATGTGGGAAAGGCTAATACCAGTGACTTAATTTTTCAGATGAAGTCGCTTTTAAAGATCAGACAGCTGTTTTCTTGAATTGAAATTATTTTTCCAGAAATTATTCCCCAGTTACTTTGGTTGCGGTCGGTGGATCTTAAGTTTTGTGAAAAAAATTAGGAAAAGGGTCAATCTTTCTGTTTCAATTTTTACCTTGTATAACTGGGTTCAAACGGGCATATGGATTGGGAAGGTGATGTGCCAGGCTAGGTGTTAACCTTTCTGATGTTGAACCTTCAAGCTATGGTTGAGTTTGTGGTTAGTGGGGTGGTACCACTCTTACCTTAGGGTAGACAGGTAGGTTGGGGTAAGTCGTTTAAAAATATTTAGTGGACAGCTTTTGAGTTTTAAAGTAGGCTTGAGTTTATGGCTGAGTCATTAAAATTTTTATGGCAAAAATTAAAAGTTTGAATTTCTCTCTTCTCAATGACACGGTAGTGGGAGCAGACGTCCAACATTCAATTGACGATTTCTTCTCACTTAACGTTAAAGGAGACACTGCCCCGTGCACTACGTGGGAGGCACATAAATGTGTAATTTGTGGGACATTCATAAAACATGGAGCACATCTGAAGAAGGAACGATCCATAGCTATTTCCAACTTAGAAATTTCCCATAAACAGTCCCTCGACTCAGAATATAAGGTCTCCCTACTTCAAAAATGGGAAGACCTCAGATCCTTACTGATGTCCAAAGCCAAACTCTCAAAATTTCTCTGAATATAGCAATGAATGTAGTAAATCCCTTGCTAGATCATTGCGCATTCAACAAGCAAACACCAATGTCCCCCTCCCGACCGCGCTCTCACCTTCCGTCAGATATAGCTGCAGCTTTTTATACAATATGGACTCTAGTAACCCATTCACACTATCTGGTGAATTCCGTTCACGCATTCGATCATATATTGCAGATTCGAGCCTTCCGCACATTCTGAGGACACAATAGCTACATTAGAAACCCCGATTTCCGAACAGGAGCTGGCCTTTGCTCTTAAACATTCTCAAACGGGCAAAGCTCCCGGACCTGATGGCTTCATGCTCTTCTAGAACAAAAAAAATACTCAACACTTTAAGTCCACATGTGCCCAATTCCTTATCCTCTTCTGCCGCCTTCCCTCCTGACTCCCTCAGAGCTCGCATAACAGTGGTTCCCAAGCCAGGTAAAGACCCCTCCCAATGCGCTAGTTACAGACCGATATCTCTTCTTAACGTAGACGTAAAACTCTTTGATAAAATTCTTCCTGCATGTTTGGCACCCCTATTACGCTTCCTCTGCTGTAACTACCACAGACAGAGTAACGAAGTGCAGAGATTGTGAATAGACATCCCGTGGAATGTCTATTCACTGTCTAAACACTTCAGTATCGTTAATGTGTTAGTATAAGACAGCACATAGCGATCTAAAAGGATCCCTATGCGCTGCCTAAATGAATGGAGAGGAGTGCATGACGCTGATTGGTCAGCGTCATACACTCCTCTGTACAACACCCACTTGGTCTAAAGTAAAAACACGCCCACTTGGGCATTAAGCAACTCATTAGAATAAATCTAAAATCGCTAATAAAGTGGTAAAAATAGATAGTTTTTTAAAAATAAAAAGAACTGCTGTCACCTACATTATAGCGCCCATCTCCTTATGTAAGAGACAGGGCACTTATAATGTGGTGACACAGCCTCTTTAAGTTATAGCTGATCTGATTTGTAATCCCATATGCAAATACTCTCCTTATCAGACCACTGTATATACAGTAGTGTTAAAAAAAATAGCAGTCCAACATCATTAACCTGATAAATCAATGTTTTTGGTAGAAGTGATATTCCTACATAGCAAATACAATACTTGTTAGTGTAGTAGAGTAGTAGTAAAAAAAACAGAGCCAACAATTAGAAAATGCATGCCGCTCATTCTGTGTAATTGTATCATTAATTCAAAGGGGCTTGTTCAAAATAAGAGAAGTGAGGAGTTAATTGGTGAAGTCATTCATTCTGTGGAGTAACAGGGGTCAATTTTGACCCTTATTTAAGGTAGGAGGGTGGCAAATGTTGCACATGTTGGTTATAATGCATTTTCTTCTAAAATACTGGGGGAAATGGGTCGTTCCAGACATTGTTCTGATGAAAAACCTACTTTGATTAAAATGTCGATTGGGCTAAATTTTGGAAAGAAAATATCTCCCCACCATTGAAATGAATTATTCAGGGAATTAATGATAACTGCTGGTTCAAATTGATGTATGCAAATGCTCGTAATAACAAACATGCGTTTTGTTTCAACTGGAGCCCTTGGCTCGATAGCTCATTCAATAACATCCCGAAATATCTGTACGAGCTTTCATTTCCACTGTATTTTTACATCTTGTAAGTTCCCCTCCGCAATCTTATTGGTTTTCTGTTAAACAGTTTTGATATTATACTGATTTGCTACTCAAACTCGGTATATTTTTATATTATGATTGTATTCCTTGATAACATTTTGAATAAAAATCAGTGTTCAAAAAAAAAAAGTTGATTGGAGTTTTCTTTACTTTCTGTAAAGGTTTAACACTAACTGGAATTTTTTTTTATTGCTTTGATTTGGAATTGAATGTGTAGTGTTTTTAGTGCATTTGCATTTAGGCAAATAAAAGTTATTATAATGATTTGCTTTTTTAAACTCATTGCAATTTTTTTGAACACTAATGTATGTCACGATCTGTGGGTATGTGGATCCACTAAGCCGCACTGTCATAGCAGCTGGCCAAACAACAGTGTATCAAGTCTATACAAAGTTCAAGCAAAGGTACCTGTAATAGTCCAGACAGTAGCAGAGGCTTAGGCACAGATGGAACTTTAATGGCAGGTGATGCAAAGAGGTACCAGACGTGGCAGATGACACCAGACGTGGTGTATGACAGCAGGCGTAGCAGACGGCACAACACGACTCCTACACTAGAGAGGGCACAGGAACAAATGCAGCACGGGATACAGAATACAGGTAGAAGGGCACGGGAACACAGGGAACAGGAGACAACTAAGGGACCATTTGCAAGACCAACATGGGAATACACAACGCTCAGGCAAGGAGTGAAAGGGCAGAGCCCCTTTTATAGTCCAGTGATTAGGGCTAATGAGTAAAATTTTTCATGTGCGCGCGATGGCCCTTTAAGGCCGGGCATGAGCGCGCGCACCCTCAAAGCCACTGCAGAGCAGAGCGGAAGTGAGTCCTGGCGTCTCCTAGGAAGGACATGCCGGTCGGCACTAGGAACTCTGCGGTCGCGGCTGTCGGGGGGGGGGGGGGTGAGTAGGAACGACGGGCCGAAGCTGCGGACATTACACTGTATAACACGGCTTCTCAATCTTTTTCTACTGGGGCTTCAGCAGCCAGAATATGGTGATGCCTGGCTTTCAACAGTGGTCAAAGTCCATGCTAAAATGTTTAAAAATTACCTCAATTTATTTTAAAATTTGTTTCCTAAATCCAGTAAAATGAGCACAAAAGGCATTGGCTTTGTTCTTAAAGAGGCTCTGTCACCAGATTATAAGTGCCCTATCTCCTACATAATATGATCGGCGCTGTAATGTAGATAACAGTGGTTTTTATTTTGAAAAACTATCATTTTTGAGCAAGTTATGAGCAATTTTAGATTTATGCTAATTCGTTTCTTAATAGACAACTGGGCGTGTTTTTACTTTTTACCAACTGGGCATTGTACAGAGGAGTGTATGACGCTGACCAACCAGCGTCATACAATTCTCATTGTTCCAGCCCAGCGTGATTGTGCAGTGAAAGAAGCTGGGCTGGAACAATGAGAAGTGTATGATGCTGATTGGTCAGCGTCATACACTTCTCTTTACAACGCCCAGTTGGTCAAAGGTAAAAACACACCGAGATGTCTATTAAGAAACTAAATAGCATTAATCTAAAATTGCTCATAACTTGCTCAAAAATTATTGTTTTTCAAAATAAAAACCACTGCTGTTATCTACATTACATCGCCGATCAGATTATGTAGGAGATAGGGCGCTTATAATCTGGTGACAGAGCCTCTTTAAAAGAGAGATTACTGCGGCCAGAGAAAGGGCTGTGCAGCTTATGATGATCACTTCTGTCAAAACAGCCTCCCTAGCTGCCCCTTACCAACAACTGGAGGGCACCTAACCAGTGAAGTCTGCCTCACGGTTTAAGCAGCACTGATATATATAGGGATAAAGATTGGCTTATTTACCTAGAGCACCGTTCCTATCCTTCATTTGAACATTTGACAGTGAATATTTCTGCATTACATGTGACTATGTTGCACATTTGGAAAACCCAATTCTAGATATAAATGATTTTCTCGCGACACTCAGAAGCATTGCCAACCTAGATAAGAGATTGGAGCTCACTGAGCAGGCACTGACTGGGGCCGGTGAGGAGGTGGGTGGAGGTTGCGCACCCTAATAAATGGGCCTGTTTGGCTAATGTACATTATCTGTAGCTTGTTGGACATCCCATTCAAAAAACCATGTGCGTTAATATGGAGGTGGGCACCCTTTAGCAGCAATAACAGCCTCCGCTCTTCTGGTAAGGCTTTCCACAAGATTTAGGAGTCGGTCTGTGGGAATTTGTGAGGTCAGACACTGATAATGGATCAGAAATCTGGCTTACAGTCCACGTTCCGATTTATCCCAAAGGTGTTCCATGACAATATGGTCACGGCTCTTTCCAGGTCACTCAGGTTTCTTCACGACAAACTCACCAACCATGCCTTTATTGACCTCACATTATGCACAGGGGCACCGGCTTTCTCGGACAGGAAAGGGCCTTCCCCAAACTATTCCGAAAAAGTTAAAGACAAACAATTGTGGAAAATGTATTTTTATGCTGTAGCATTGAAGGGTCACCTCCAAAAACCCTCCTAAACTGAAGAAGCTGGCGTAAATTATAGTGGAAATTGTAGTTGCTGTAGATTAACCTTTTAGGTGCACGAACGGCCAAAAATGTCCCTAATTAAGAAGTGCGCGCCTCTTAATAAATTAGATGGATCTTACTCCTGCGATCTATATATTAAGATTGGAGTATAAAACGCCAGTGTCAATAAATCTCCCCCATTGATTTTACCCAATCCAATTTCAATCCAGTGATCCTTGAGCCCAAAACGTGAGTTTGATTCAATATTAATTTGAAAGAAACACATTCAGAAGAGGTACAGGGTTGCTTAATGTACTTTATTTACTATAAAATAGAGGAGCTTTTTTGTTGGATTTCTATGCAGTAAGAGTAGAGAGAGAATAATTGTCATCCAACTATTTTGTCATTACCTCTAAATGCAAGTCTGGTGTAAGATTTGGAAGGGGGAAAAAAAAAAAGGCGCAAAAAAACAGTTAATTTTCTTGTGATATTTTCCCCAAAATGTTGCCCCTCCTCCTCCTTGCTGCCATAATAAATAGGAAATATATATTGCACAAACAAATGACAGGATAGAAGGATTAGTTGATAACATAGCAAGAGCCTGTACACTTAAAAATATGGTCCCCACAGCAAAATGCCACACAAATTACTGCCTGACCCAAAAGATCAATTTTCTGTCCATAGCAGTTTTTCGATCTATTTGGCAAAGATTCGTTACCAAATCATGTTTTTAACTTTTTTGAGTTTGAATGAAACTATGTGAGTCAATATTTGTTTAAAATGTTCCTATAAAAGGGAAATCCTCAAAATATACACCAAAGAAGGTACAAAAAAAATGGCATGTTGGAAAACCTAGTCTTATATGAACTAAACATTCTGTACGGTGTTTTCTGTTTCACGTTTTGCATAAGCAATCCGTCCATTTAAACCAATTTACCCCAAAATGAGCAAAATTAAGGTGAGGGTTTTCTTCCTGCATTGGAATAAAATGAACTGTTCAGTGTTATGTCAAACTATTCAAGCATTTTACAACACAAAAAAAAGCAGCTAGTAAGCAGTCCTGCCATGGAACCTCACATCCACATGCAATTGCCCCCAGATAGCAGACAATATTTTTACCCAAACAGGGAAAGGCAAGGTTATGCAGAGAAAGGGCAAATATAAAACAAAATATTCAATTATGCCTTACAACCCCACTATGCCAATGCACACTGAAGATCTCTCCTGTTCAAAATGACGTGCCACCCAGTGCAGATCAGAGGAGCATGATAAATGTCTGGAAAGGGAAAGTTTCAGCTCTTCGTGTAGTGTCCAGGTGACAGAATAGATTTTTCACCATCAATTATTCCCAGTTTTCCCAGTCTTCATCCTCAAGCTGAAAAAAAACATACGAGAAAATGTCAACCTCTTGATACAGAACAATCTGTTCCGTATCCCTCAGTGAGCACAGTGTATAAAATAGAGGCTGTGGCAATGCCTCTAATAGTACCAGTGAACACATGACAAATCACATGACCACAGGAATGAGTGACAGGAGGGAGCTGCTGGATCACGCTAGACCCATTACAGTCCTTACAGGGACGATTGTAACACTAGCTCCAATTCTATTATCCTAAATAGGACATAACGCACATATAAAAAGTCAAGGCAGATGATGGTAAACACGGTCTATTTTAGGGTTATGTTTTCTGATCACAGGAAAAATGAGCTAGAACTTGAAGTATACTTTTTAGACGAACTTAAAGGGGTATTACCATCTCGACATTTATGGCTTAACCAGTGGAAACAGCCAAGCGTGTTTTGCTATTCTATTTTAAGAACGCTCATAAAATTTAATGGAAGTTACGGAAACAGCGTTGCACAGCGAGCTTCGCTATTTCCGGTACTTGGGAGCTACAGAAACAGAGCTACAGAAAAAGCATAGCAAAAGACCCCCAGTCGTTTTGGAAAACCGGCCACTTCGTAACTCAGTAGCTGGAGCCCAGTGACGGATGCAGAAGGTCCAATATGGGGAACCTGCATCTATCGGACCATTAGGGTATGTTCACACGCTTAACAAAAAACGTCTGAAAAATACGGAGCTGATTTCAGAGAAAACAGCCTCTGATTTTCAGGCGTTTTTGAAGCTGATCATGAAATTTAGAGCGTCTTTTGAGGCTTCTTTTCAGACGTTTTTTGAGGCGTTTGTCATAGTGTTCAATGGAAAATCAGCTCAAAAAAACGCCTCAAGAAGTGACATGCTACTTCTTTTTACGGAGCGTCTTGTTACGCTCCGTTTTTTTGACAGCGAATCGTAAAATAAAGGCTCATGGGAACAGAACATCGTAATTCCCATTGAAAGCAATGGGCAGATGTTTGTAGGCGTATTAGGGGCGTTTTTTCAGGCGTAATTTGAGGTGTAAAACGCCTGCATTACATCTGAAAATAGGTCGTGTGAACCCAGCCTTATGGCATATCTCGTGGATTTGCCATAAATGTCTAAAATGGGAATGCCCCTTTAAACATATATTTTTACAAACTTAAACTGAATGTACGCCTTTGTAACCATTTTTATTGCTCCAATGCATCTAAAATAAAAAATGAAGCAACTTTGAAGAGTCTTGATAGCATATCTCCTGTTTTGAGTCAACAGCTTCTGTGCAGGCATGTGTGTCTCCATGGTTACAGACTCCAAATCTTTTTTAGTCTTTATCTTGCGCTCATACTCCCTTTAATCTGCTATCTTACAATAATTAGGTTACAAAGAAGTAGGTACAAGTGTAAGGGGGGTAAGATAGAAGGAACAGACCACAGAGGGCTTGTTTGTAGTCTGTTACCACGGAGACACAAGTCTGAATAGGAGGTCTAGGCACAAAACAGTACGATACTTTAAGAATTTCTGCAATGAAAATATGGTTGATCATCTGTTAAAGCCCAATAATTGTAATAAAGTAAAAACTATGTGCATAAAAAATACAGATGCCCTTAATTAAAAAGGTTTGTGTGATGCCATAATAGAGCAATAATAGTGAGTGAAATTGCTAAACAGGTCGCCAAGGTTACAAACTAGAGAATGAAGAGAAAGCTTTGTGGTTCTGTGAATTCACATGATCTTTCTCAGCCAGTCAGCAACTGTAAAAAGGATCATATGACATAAACGCCATGCCTCCTCAGAAACAGGAGTGACAGACTGCATCACATGGCCTTTTTCAGAGCGGTTGACTGGATGAGAGGGGTCATGTGACTCCAAAAATAGGTGGGCTGTTTAGTGGGTGTAACTGTACTCATTAGTACACCTCAATTAGGCTATTATGTGGATGTCCATGTATTAATAGGTCTATCATAGTGAC
The DNA here is from genome assembly GCF_050947455.1 of Rhinoderma darwinii. NCBI lineage: Eukaryota > Metazoa > Chordata > Amphibia > Anura > Rhinodermatidae > Rhinoderma > Rhinoderma darwinii. The sequence goes on along the minus strand of NC_134688.1, from coordinate 252,008,835 downwards.
AGGTTCTCTTTAAAAGTTTTTTTTCCCCAACTTAAGGTAGAAAAAGTTTAATTGTTGTATAAAGTTGTACGCTTAACGTTAAACATTTTCAATATCTTTGAAAGCGGTCAGTGAAATAGAAGTAAAACTTAGTTCACATCTGCGTCAGGGCTCCGTTCTGACGTTCCGTCAGAGCTTCCAGTCAGAACGGAGCCCTGACTGGTGATGCAGACGGAAACCTATGGATTCTGTTTGTTTCATTGATTTCAATGGTGACGAATCCGGTGCAAATGGTTTCCGTTTGTCTCAGTTGTTAACGGTATTGTTTCCGTTTGTCTCAGTTGTTCAACGGTATTGTTTCCGTCAAAACGTTGGAACCCTTGCATAACTGACACAAACGGAAACCATTTGCACCGGATTCGTCGTTTGTTTAAGTTAGGGCTCCAATCTGATGGGAAGCTCCGACGGAACGTCAGAACGGAGCCCTGACGCAGATGTGAACGAAGCCTAAAACATTTAGGTAAAATGTATGTGTCAGTGGCATAGCTATAGCTGTCGCAGCAGTCACAGTGGCAGCCCAGGCAATCAATTCAAGGGGGCCGTAGGCCCCCCGAACTACATCTTCAAACGATTACGGTGAAACTACACAGGCCCCTGTTACTATAGAAACTCCTTCATATACTGACCCTCTCAAATTATTAGTCGGGTTCTCTTTGGTTCCAGGCGCAGCACTGGGTCCTGAGCCGAAGAGAACCCGATTTAAGAGTGAGGAGGGTAAGTATATGAATACTGTCTGCTGAGCCGCTGTATCCAAGTATCTTGTATGATACTGTCTGTTGAGCCATTGTATCTAAGCCTATCATGTGTGATACTGCCGCTGAGTTAGTGTAGCTAATTCTATCATGTTTGATACGGTCTGCCCAACCCTTGCATCTAAGCCTATTTTTTTGGGGAAGGAAAGGGGCAAAAACACATATATGTCTTTTTTGGCTTGTGTCCCTGATCATTTAAGACCCTAGCAATGCCCCTGGCTGTGAGAACTTATTGGTCTGTACATGTTTAAGCATCTGGACATCAATAAGAATATGAGATCTTAAAAAAAGGTGAGAAATTCAAACATAAAGGGGCAGATTTACTAAGACTGGCGTTTCACACGTTAGTCTTATCTTTCTTCTCCGCTGGAGTAAAATGCGATTTATTAAGTGGTGCAAGCCTCTTAATAAATGCGTCGCCTCTTTCCACCGGCTGCGGTCGTAACAATTGTCGTTACGTGGCCCAGCCCCCTCCCTATCAACCATAAAATAATAAAGTGTACCTCATTGCTCTGCTTCCCCCCCCGAATCTCCTCATGCACAGCGCTTACAAGGGCCCGATTCCGAGCAATGTTAGCACGTTATACGCAACGCAGGCACACAGCACACAATGTCCAGCGTCAGTAGGTTGTGTGCTGCATCGCATATAAGGACCAGAACCTTTTATGCACGGCAACCTGATGATGAAGACAGAGGAGATACTTTGGGGAAAAAGCAGAGCGATGAGCTGAATATATGTATATTTTTTTTCCATTTATTTTTTGGGAATATTTGATCATGGAAGAAGGGGTTGGAATGGGGGGGGGGATAGGAGTGGCTCTGCCCCTTTTACTAAGCTTAGCCCACTTTACAGAAAAGTGGCGTGAGCAGAGTACAAGCCCAAAAGTCGCAATTTCCCTACAAATTGTGACTTTTTTGTGTCGTTTGTGACCAGTCTATGTGAGAAAACGGACGTAGAAAAATTTATAAAATTCCACCCAAAGTTTATTAGAAAGTTTACAAACTTTCCTCAATACAATAGACTTTTTTTTTTTATTTTTACATAAAAGCTCATTAAAGTCGTGAAAGAAATTAATTAACTCTTCTGTATAGCTTATTTTGTCTTCAATATCAATTAGATGCTTAAAGAAATATATTTTGATGTGTTTAAAAAAAAAAACATCGCTTATAAACACCCATACTTTTCTATTACTATAAAGAAGGCCTCTTACATCGTTCTATGGTATCATATTCGGCCTTAAAAAAATAAACTTTCAAGCATGATTAGCAAGGGCCCCAAGATCTCCTCCTTCCCACCCAGCTGCATCAAGGACATGAGAACGAACACTGAGGCCTACAATGTCTATGCGCCTGATTCTGGATTGGATGGGAGAGGAGTTCAAGATACAGAATGGTTTGTTACAGGTGTTCAGTCTTATTCTCTATAAAAAACAAAACCTTGTTATCGGACTAGTCAGAAGCGCTCCAAATATGCTGCATGCAAGTGATGCATAATTCAGGTCACAGTATTGTAACTTTTTGCTTAAGCGATAAGTAATCAATTAACATTAATTTTGGAACAACTGTTTCACTGTTATTTTTATACAAAACAAAGTCGATATGTCATCCTAGTCAGCATGGTATGGAGACAGGTCCACTGCAGTATTAGCCCAAACGTCCCCAAAAAAACATTGTGCCGTTTGACTAATAGAACCTTACAAAGAGTACAGCGGACTGAAATCCTGTCTAAAGTATCTCTATACAAAACAAAACACAAGCATAAGAATAATCATGTTTAATGACATTTCCATTTAACCGCTTCCCGACCGCCCACTGTATATTCACGTCGGCACTTGCTGGGCTCTGTGCAGTGCCGACGTGAATTCACGGTGGATGTTAAAAGCACGATCCGGGTGTCTCAGAGTAGCGCTGACACCCGGATCGCGCTGTTATCACCTGCCTCTGGTCCCGGAGATATGATCGGGGCCTGATTAGTTCAGGTCCCGGTCATGTGATCGCAGGGAAAGTGTGTTGTAGCAACGAACTGGAAAGTTTGTTGCTATAACAAACTGGAAAGTTTGTTGCTACAACAAACTTTCCCGGGGACCGATTGCTGGTGCTGCAGTCGGTTATAAGGCAGAAACGGGGGCCATATAACGGCCCCCGGGTCTGCCATGCACAGCAGCCTATGAGAACCAGCCGGATGCTGGTTCTCATAAGCTTCCTGTCAGTGTGACTCTCAGCGTCACACTGACAGTTTATAATACGTTACACTACCTAGGTAGTGTAATGTATTATAGCAGCGATCAGTGCTGCCAGGCTTCAAGTAAAAAATAAAGTCATAAAAAAGTTTTATAAAAGTGTAAAAACAAGTTATAAAAGTTAAAAAAAAAAATAATGCTTTTTTTCCTATAATAAGTCTTTTATTATAGGAAAAAAATGAAAATGTTAAAAAAAGTACACATATTTGGTATCACCGCGTTCGTAACGACCCAAACTACAAAACTATAATATTATTTTTCCCGCACGGTGAACACCGCAAAAAAAATAATTAAAAAACAATGTCAGAATCACTTTTTTTTGGTCATCAACCCTCCCAAAATATAGAATAAAAAGTGATCAAAAAGTCGCATGTACCCCAAAATAGTACCAATAAAAACTACAACCCGTCCCGCAAAAAACAAGCCCTTACACCGCTTTTTTGACGGAAAAATATAAAATTATGGCTCTCAGAATATGGCGACACAAAAAATAAATAATTTTATCAAAGTGATTTTATTGCGCAATCGCCACAAAACATAAAAAACCTATATACATATGGTATCGCCGTAATCGTACCGACCCGCAGAATAAAGTAAAATGTCATTTATACCGCACGGTGAAAAGTGTAAAAAAAAAATACAAAAAACATTGTCAGAATTTATGTTTCTTTGTCACTTTGCTTCCAAAAAAATCTAATAAAAAGTGATAAAAAAAATCACATGTACCCTAAAATGGTACCAATGAAAAGTACAGATTGTCCCGCAACAAATAAGCCCTCACACGGCTCCGTTGGAGAAAAAATAAAAACGTTCTGGCTCTCAGAATATGGCGATGCAAAATTTGCAGTGTTCCAAAAGCAGATGAGATCGGGCGACCATTTATCAGTGCGACACCTGCCACATATCTGCGGATTATTATTTATGTACCCCATTATTATACCCTCTTATTATGTCCTGATGTTCTCCGCACAGGTTACATATACCCCCACATTATAACTGAAATACCAGCAAAACCCCGAACAGAACAGTTACCAAGCAAAATCTGCGCTCCAAAAGCCAAATGGCGTTCCCTCCCTTCTGAGCCCCACAGCGTGCCCAAACATCAGCTTACGTGCACATATATGACATTTTATATCCGGGAGAACGCGCTCAATATTATATGAGGTATTTGTCTTCAGTGGCACAAACTGGGCACAACGTATTGTGCATTAAAATGGCATATCAGTGGAAAATTTTAATTTTCAATTTGCACCATCCGCTGCGCATTAACGCATTGGCGCACCACGACTTAATAGCATGTCGTGGTGCGAGGGGTTATATATGGAGCGGACTCACGCGCTGCGCCCGCTCCATATTCTGCAGGTGTCAGCTGTGTATTACAGCTGACACCATGGACTAACGGACAGGAACAGCGATCGAGCTGTTACAGGAGCCTGTAAAATGCCATTATACTGCAATACATTAGTACTGCAGTGTATTGTACCTGCAACCTAATGATCACTCATTCCAGTCCCCTAAAGGGACTTTTGGGAGATTTCCACTGTTTTGGTACCTCAGGGGCTTTGCAAATGCGACATGATACCCGAAAACCATTCCAGCTAAATTTGAGCTCCAAAAGCCAAAATATTGTTCCTTCCCTTCTGAGTCCTGCCGTGTGTCCAAACAGCAGTTTATTACCACATATGGTGTATTGCTGAAATCAGGACAAATTGCTTTACAAATTTTGGGGTGATTTTTCTACTTTATTCATTGTAAAAATTAAACATTTCTATGTTTTTTCAGAAAAAAGTAGATTTTCATTTTCATGGCCTAATTCCACTAAATTCAGCAAAAAACCTGTGGGGTCAAAATGCTAACTATACCCCTAGAAAAATTCCTTGAGGGGTGTAGTCTTCAAAATGGGGTCAGTTTTGGGGGGATTCCACTGTTTTGCTCCCTCCAGGGCGTTGCAAACGCGACATGGCACTGAAAACCAATCCAGCAAAATCTCTGCTCTGCTGTGGGTCCAAACAGCAGTTTAGTACCACATATGGGGTATTGGCGTAATCGGGAGAAGTAGCTTTACAAGTTTTGGGGTGCTTTTTAATCTTTATTCCTTGCAAATATTATTTTTTTTCAGAAAAAAAGTATATTTTCACTTTCACAGACTTACTCCAATAAATATAGCAAAAGACCTGTGGGGTCAAGATGCTAACTATATCCCTAGATAAATTCCTTGAGGTGTGTAGTTTCCAAAACCGTCTCACTTTTGGGGGATTTCCACTGTTTTGGCACCACAAGACCTCTTCAAACCTGACATGGTGCCTAAAATATATTCTAAACAAAGGAGGCCCCAAAATCCACTAGGTGCTCCTTTGCTTCTGAGGCCGGTGTTTCAGTAAATTAGCGCACTAGGGCCACATGTGGGATATTTCTAAAAACTGCAGAATCTGGGCAATAAATATTGAGTTGCATTTCTCGGGTAAAACCTTCTGTGTTACAGAAAAAAATGTATTACAAATGAATTTCAGCAAAAAAAAGAAAATTTGTAAATTTCACCTGTACTTTTGCTTTAATTCCTGTGAAACGCCTAAAGGGTTAAGAAACTTTCTGAATGCTGTTTTGAATACTTTGAGGGGTGCAGTTTTTAATATGGGGTGATTTATGGGGTCTATCTAGTACATAAGGCCCTCAAAGCCACTTCAGAACTGAACTGGTCCCTGTAAAAATAGCCTTTTGAAATTTTCTTGAAAATGTGAGAAATTGCTGCTAAAGTTCTAAGCCTTGTAACATCCGAGAAAAATAAAAGGATGTTCAAAAAACGATGCAAATATAAAGTAGACATCTGGAATATGTAAAATAGTAACTATTTTGTGTGGTATTACTATCTGTTTTACAAGCAGATACATTTAAAATGAGAAAAATCATAATTTTTGCAAATTTACTCTAAATTTTAGTGTTTTTCACAAATAAGCAATGAATTTATTGATCAAATTTTTCCACTAACATAAAGTACAATATGTCATGAGAAAACAATCTCAGAATCGCTTGGATAAGCAAAAGCATTCCAGAGTTATTAACACATAAATTGACACGTCAGATTTGAGAAAATGGGGCTGGTCATGAAGGTCAAAAGGAGCTCGGTCTTGAAAGGGTTAACTGATAAAAGTTTCTCTCCAGGTAACCACATTATTTCTGGCCATTAGAAGTCAAAATACGTTGCAGGCGTGGACCAGGTGAAATCAGACTGGTTTCAAGCACTCACCTCTCCAGATACCTCCACCCGGGACAGGGCCAGCTGTACTTCCTCTTCTGTCATGTCAAAGTCTTTCTCCCAGTCCTCACTAACATCTGTACTCGACCCTGCAAGGAGAAAATCCCAACTAAATTACACCAACCAAAAGAACAATTCTGGCGACTCTCCACTCTTGTACTATGCCAGTGGCAATATGAGGTAAGAGCTAATCTGAGATATTACCCTTGAATGTGCCTAGTAATTCCAATAGAGCAAATACACAGAGGCTGGCTCACCAGTTTCTGCCTGCCCACTCAACTCTGCGATGGTGGACAGGAAGGGGCACCCCAGCAAAACAGTGGCTAGGTATGATATTTTTATATAGCAAGGCCCAAAGTGGACAGTCCCTTTAAAGAGACTGCAGTTGACATCTGAGTTAGATTGCAGGCGCTGCACAGACTCTGATGCTTTTTATTTATTTTTTTCTAGCCTCCACCGTTGCGGAGATATCGGGGCCGTTAATTCTGGTGTCCGATATGCAAATGAGGCCTTTAACTTTCAAGTGGGCGGTTACCCCCTATCAAGTGACAAGTGTTATCCGCCCACTTGACAGTCAAAGGCCTTATTTGCACATCGGGCACCAAAAGTAACGGCCCAGATACCTCAGCAACGGTGTGGGCTAGAAGTAAAAAATAAAAAGTGGCAGAATCTGAGGCGCCTGCAATCTAACTGAGATGCCATCTCCAGTTTTTTGGGCAGGTGACAGGCTCTCTTTAGGCAAAAAGTTGTGATTTAAATCTATACAAAAAAACAGCTGAGCGACTGGGTAAAGTTAAAAAAATATATATATATATATATATATATATATATATATATATATATATATAAAATAATATCTTTTACAGTTTATACCTTTTTGGCCATTGTTAGAAGGTGTGGATTTCCCACTGTCACTGTTAAGCTCAAACACACGGAGATCAGAGGGTGGTTCATCCTTACGACCTGCATTTTGTGTGTTTCCTTTGGCCACCTGTTCTTCGGAGTTCTTAGGAGATTGCTCATTAGGTTTGTCTTCCTGGAATGCTTCAGTTACTGCAGATGGACTGGCAGAGGTCTGAGCTAGAGCTGTGGGACCATGGTACGCTGGATTGTCAATCTGAGTGATGGGAGAGATACTTTCACTGCTCTCTGAAGGGCTTGTGACACAGATAGTTTCTTTGCCATGTTGTTCTGGCTCTTCAGAACTGGTTTCCACATTTAGAGTTGGAATCGCAGAATGTAATATCCTTAAATTCTCTTCATAACTGGAGCCACGAGGTGAGCCTGTTCCGACAAATTCTTCTGGGGGAAAAAATAAGACTATAAGCTTTGGTGCGCCGAAAGTCGATATTCGTTAGGAATTACATTGAAGATGTAACACGTCTAAATATAGCTTAGATGGCAAGCTAAATATTTTACCTATCAAGTTATTTTTTTGTCTTGTCTCCCAATTTCCTCTTTTAAAACCTATTTTTATAAGATTGACCCGGATACTCTGATGAATAAAAAAAAAGAAAAAACATTCTGTATAACCCCCAACCCCCACACAAAAAAAATAGTAAAGCAACAGGACAAAACAAGTCCACACAGAGAGAATTTTTAGGTTTCTTGCTATCTGTTCGGCGAATTAAACAGAACCTTTCACTACCCCATACATGTGCAGCTGAGTCCACTATGTCATAGGCACTGCTGCACAGACCCTGGGGCACTTTAAACTACTTGTCTAGCCTCCCCTGTTTTTGAGAGATCGGTGCCGTTACATTTGGTGCCCGATATGTAAATTAGCACCTGTACTGTCAGTGGGGCGTTTCTTTTCATATAAAGGGAAAACACTGTCCAATCAACTACGGACAGGGTCAGAGCTGCTTATGCTGTGTGATCTCTCTCGCGAGATCACACAGTCTTGTCAACACTGTCTGACAAGAGCTGGAGAGAGGAGAGCGTGCGCGCAAGTGCACAGCTCCGCCGCCGCCCCTACGGAAAAGAACATGAGAAGAATTAATTTACATTCTTCTTCTCCTCTTCTGTGGCAGCTGCAGCGGCGGCGCCGGAGCTGTGCGTGCTCTCTCCAGCTCTAGTCAGACAATGGGCATTTCTTTTCATGGAAAGGGCAGGGGGCGTGATACTTAGTGCTCTGACACTGTACAATCAGCTATGAACAGTGTCAGAGCGGCTTGTGTTGTGTGATCTCTCTCGCGAGACCACAGTCTTGTCATCACTGTCTGACAAGAGCTTGAGAGGAAGAGAGCATGCACATGCACCGCTCCGACGCTGCAGCCGCCACGGAACAGAAGAGAAGAATGTAAATTCTTCTTCTCCTCCACTTCTGTTCCGTAGGGGCGGCGGAGCTGTGCGTGCGCGCTCTCCTCTCCAGTTCTTGCCAGACAGTGATGACAAGACTGTGTGATCTCGCGAGAGATCACAAAGCACAAGCCACTCTGACACTGTTCATAGCTGATTGGACAGTGTCAGAGCGCTAAGTATAACACCACCCTGCCCTTTCCATGAAAAGAAGTGCCCTACTGACAGTACAGGGGCTCACTTACATATCGGGCGTTCCAAATATAACGGATATCACAAAAACGGAGCAGGCTAGACAATACGTATAAAGTGCCCCAGGGTCTGTGCAGCAGCACCTATAACATGGTGCACTCAGCTACACATGTTTGGGGTTGTGAGAGGTTCTCTTTAAGTCTTCTATAGGGTTAATGGACCTTCTTTCCAATAGCTTTTCTCAACAAAGAGATAACATCCACTTTGTAAAACGTGTGTGTAGAGTTATCAGACCTATTCTGCTGAAGGCGTCCTGGCCAGGAAGGGATCAAGGTCTTGTACAATGAGCTATGAGAGGAGGCAATATTTGACCTGCAGAATATCTGTCTGAATACAGAGAATACCAATGAAGTAACTTACATGGCTGGAATATGCAGAGGCGTAATCCCCAAACACCAAGGAAATTTATCACAGTTCAGATATTTAAAGAGGACCTTTTACTACCCCTTACATGTGCAGCTGAGTGCACCATGTTATAAACCATGTCCAGGAACGCCCCACTGACACTACAGGAGCTAATTTACATATCAAGCGGCAATAACAACAGCACCGATACCCCCAGAATGGCAAAGGCTAGATAGCGAATTCAAAGTGCCAAAGGGGCAGTGCAGCAGTGTCTATAACATGGTGCACTCGTGCCCTTATCAATTTCTGAAAGTATGGAACTTGGATAGCCAACCCTCATACTAGCTCATAGATTGCTATTGCTCAGATTACTTGGCTGACGTCTCTCTGCGGTCTCCAGTTCCTCTGTTAACTGCTGCTATTGACTGGTCCCCACCAAATTTTTTTCTTATATTTTCTTCTAATAAGGAAAGGCTGTTTGTTGAGTTTTTTTTTTTTTATATACTTACTGATATGTGAAGTAATAGATCTGTATGTTTTTGCTAAAATTTACCTTGTACACTCGGTACTGCTGTGCTATTTGCTGTATGTAATATTGTTTTGTACTTCCCCATTTTGTACTTGGGTTTGATATGAGGTCTTAATAAAGTTAACTTAAAAAAACAAACAAACCATGTGCACTCCGCTGCACGTGTATGGGGTAGTACAAGATTCCCTTTAAACGGGTTGTCCAGTTTCAACAAATTGTTATTTTTTCGTATAATTAAAAGTTTGACTTTTTTCTGAAACACTTTCTGTGTTAATTCCTTACTGCTGACATTGGGCAACTCCTTTAATTTATTTTATTCTGATCTGGCCTTTAATACTGAGACCAAGGCAAAGAATTGACTCATTGAGAACTGCGCTGTTACTTTTGAGAGTAATGGGAGGAAGCATCCAACCATCTGGACTCTCTAGATTTATCAGAAAGTAAAATATGATCAGCTAGATAGATGTAGACAAGAAATGTGCTCACCCTCTTCTTCCTCCCATCTTGGATCTTCAAAATGTGCACTCTGCTCTGCTCTCTGCTTAAGAGCATCTCTCCGAGCTTCTTCCTAAAAAAAACAAAACTCCACTGTCATATTTTGGAGAAATCATTCTATTACATACAAAGTGCTACATGAAAGTGATACATGGAGTAGATGACATCCATGAATATTATCACATCTAAAAGAGGTAAAGTTGTTGCGGAGTATAGCTACTAATGTAGCACTGTACACTGTAATAGCACATATTTATGATATGCCCCGTCTATATCCGAATGAAACCTTAAAATGTGCGGGATCCGTGCTCCAGATGTCAATTAAATGTTCACATATTTTTCAACTGCCACTAGTATTTTAGCTGTCGCTGCCATTTGCAAACACAGCTACTGCTTGCTATATGCTTGTTACTCTTGTACTGAGCCGTCAGCGTTGGACATCGGAGCTACTTCAATTGAGTTTTAAGGGTCACTTGCAGTTTCAGCCCTCCCATTTCAGAAAATCAGGCATCTGGCAAAGCAATCTCCATAAATATTGGTAGTCCCATGGGTTGTACTGAAAAGCTTACTGGCTTTAACCCTTTCAGGACGCAGACATTTTTTGGATTTCTATTTTCATTTTTTCCTCCCCACCTTCCAAAAGCCATAACTTTTCTATTTTTCGGTCTTATAAAGCCATATGTTTGTGGCTTGTTTGCGGGACAAGTTGTAGTTTTTCACGGCACCATTTATTGTACCATATAATGTATTGGGAAACAGGAAAAAATTATTTGTGGGGTGGAATAGGAAAAAAACAGCAATTCCTTAATCTTTTGAGGGGTTTCATTTTTACGACTTTCACTATACGGTAAAAGTGTTTATTCCACCGGTCAATACAATTATGGCGATAGCAAATTTATATTGTTTTTCTTATGTTTTAGTACTTTTACAAGGAAGAAACTAATTGTTAATAATAAAATTTGTGTTTTGCCGCCACATTCTGAAAGCCATAATTTGAATTTTTTTTATTTTTACATTTTTTGCTTACTTTTTGTGGGGCGAGCTATAGTTTCTATTGGTATTTTGGGCTACATGAGACCTTTTTATCACTTTTTATTGTGGGATATGAAGTGACCAAAAAAAAGGCGATTCTGGCAGTTACATTTTTTATGGCGTTCACAGTGCGGGTCAAATAATGGTATATTGTAATAGTTTGGACTTTTACATACGTGACGATACACATTTTTTTTATTTTGTACATTACTTTAGAGGAAAAATGGGAAAAGGTTTTTTTTTTACACTACTAAAAACTTTATTGAACTTTTTTTTTTACAAATTTCATTACCCCCCCCCAGGGGACATGAACCAGTGATCGTTAGATCACTGGTACAATACACTGCAATACTAATGTACTGCAGTATATTGTAATTTTTACATGCTTGTTACGACTTTTACGTCCTCTAGATAGTCAAGTTTGATCGCCCTCTCGGCGCCAGTGGCAGGCCTTAAAGAGGCTCTGTCACTAGTTTACTAATGCCCTAACTAATCTAATAGGAACTATGATGCTGATAACCAGTGTATTTTTTTTCTCAAAAATGTTTATGATTTGCAAAGTTATGAGAAATTTCCAAATATGCTAATGTGGCTCTAATAGCCAAATAAGAGGGGACTCTTTTCTCTCTGGGCGGTGTAATGTTTTCTGTGTGACGCTGTCAAATCTTTCAGCTTCTCCCCGTTTCTGCACAGCAATACAGTGTGATCATATAGTATACAGCTTCCAATACCGATTGTGTTTTCAACTGGTGATATCTCCGGTTGTTTCACAGCTAGAACGGCAATCCTTGTGTCATACGACACCAGTACCACTGTTCTACCTGGTCCACAGCTGGAGATATGGCTATTTGAATTGATCCCCCTTCCCTCCAGCCTCAGACTCTAACGCTCTGAAGCAGCTTCATGCTGATAGGACAGCGTCAGAAGCTGTGACGTAGCTTCACCTCAGGAGAATCGTTGGTGTGGACACCCATTTGTGAAGTAAAGGCTCATTTGCATATTTAGAAATAAGCTCATAACTTTTAAAATAATAAAAGTTTTAGGACACAATTGTCACTAGCATTATCAGTGTGGCAGCGCCGATTAGATAGGAGATTGGGCATTACTAAACTAGTGACAGATCCTCTTTAACGGACGACGAAGAAAGAAAGTCCTGGGGGCCTTCATTAGGCCCCTGGGCTCTCATGACAACCATCGGCACCAACAGATCGCGTTGCGGAGGAGGAGCGATGAGATGTCAGAGGGGGCTGCCATCGATGTTTCTAGCCGTTAGTCCCTGGTGTCAGCTGTAATACACAATTGATACCCGCTGCGTACGGAGCGGGCTCATCGGGTGACATCACCCCCCGCACCACGACATGCCATTACGTCTTGGTGCGCGTAGGGGTTAAACGTGCCACTGTCATATGATACCACCTTTGCCACATGCTATTACGTCTTGGTGCGCTTAGGGGTTAAACGTGCCACTGTCATATGATACCACCTTTGCCACATGCTATTACGTCTTGGTGCGCTTAGGGGTTAAACGTGCCACTGTCATATGATACCACCTTTGCCACAAGTCAGTTCATGAAATTTCTGATATTCCAGATCTGCCCCAGTCAACTGCAAGTGCTATTATTTTGAAATTGAAGCATATAGGTGTAACAACAGCTCAGCCACGCTTGATAGACCACGTAAACTCATCGATGGGTGCTAAAGCGCATGGAACATAAAAATCGTCTATCCTCTCTTGCATTACTCACTACAAAGATAAAAAAAACACTGCCTCAGGAAGTGACATCAGCACAAGAACTGTATGTTTGGAGCATCACAAAATGGGTTTCCATGGTCGAGCAGCTAAACACAAGCCTAAGATCCCCATGTGTAATGCCAAGCGTCGGCTGGAGTGGTGTAAAACGTACTGCCACTGGACACGTGTTCTCTGGAGTAATCAATCACATTTCCCGGTCTGTCAGTCTGATGAACAAATCTGGGTTTGGCGGATGCCAGGAAAACACTACCTACTGCAATGCATAGAGTCTACTGTAAAATTTATAATGGTCTGGGGCTGTTTTTCAGGGTTTAACTCCTTATTTCTAGTGAAGAATAATGTTAATGCTACAGCATACAATACAACCGGACTCAAATTAATTTCTAAATACCTGTTCCAACTGGTACACTTTGTAGAAATATCTTTGCCAAAATTCTGAGTGTGAAACAGCTGCGGGTACCTGTAAAATATATCTACCAAATTAGAGTTAGGAAAGATTGCTGTCACCCTAAAAGCCTATTAGTAGAAATTTCTCTATGCAAACAACCATCTTTACAAAAGCCACCAAAGTTCAAGAATAGACTAAATAATGAAAATACTACACTTTATAGCTCCAGAAGAAGGTACTTTAAACTGGTGCTACACACAGACTTGTTGTGTGGCAGTTGCATAACATAGGAATACAAGGAGTTACACCACAACTGCATGTATATGCGACTTTCTCGTCAGACAAGAAAATAATTTTCTAAATGACTGCAGCTGTGTTTTTGTTTATTTCAGAAACAGTGCCATTCTTGTCAATGGCCATAGCCTGGTATTGCAGCTTAGCCATATTTACATGAATAGGGCTGAGCTGCAATACTAGACACACGTACAGACCTTTTAAAATGAAATAAAAACAAACAATTGCCATTACTTATTTCTACAACTAAATTATTTTTATACATCAATATAGTTTATCAGTGGATTTTGCTTTATAGTTTATTAGTGATATTTTAGATTTACATACAGACGGGCCTCCCAAGCTCTATGCTATGCAGAAACTTTAGATAGCAACTCTGCTTCCTTAAAGGGAATGTGTTGCTAGCAAAACATGTTTTTTTTTTATTAGTTAAACATTTAGTGTGTAGGTGATTAAACATCGTTCAAATTTTTTTTATTTTTTTCACGAGTCAGGAAATATTATAAATTGGATTCAATTGGATTCTAATTTATAACATTTCTCAGTGCTGGTCACTAGATGGAGCTATTCCAAAAATTGCAGCATTGCATGTGGTAAAGCAACCACATTGCTTTTTGCTGCAAAATTGGGAAAAAAAAATCACTCGCTCTAGTGAGCTCTGAGAATCCCCCCCTCCTTTATCCTGGCTAGTGCCGGGATAAACGAGGGGATTGAACGGTCTAACCTCCTACACTGTGTGTCGCCATTTTTTGAGCTAACACACAGTGTAGTAGGTTTACATACAGTAGTAAACACACACAAACACGAACATACATAGAAATCTCTTACCTGCTCCTGCCGCCGCGGCTCCCTCCGGCCCGTCCGCTCCGTCTGCTGCCGCTGGTCCAAGTGCACAAGTCCGGAAGCCGCGACCGGAAGTAGTAATCTTACTGTCCGGCCGCGACTTCCGGTCCACAGGAAAATGGCGCTGGACGGCGCGCATTTCAAATCGGACTGTGTGGGAGCGGCGCATGCGCCGTTCCCACAAAGACGGTGTACACAGAAGTGGATGGGACGGGCCCCGTACGCAGTCCCTATGGGACTGTGGCTGCCGTATTCCATGTCTGTATGTGTCGTTAATCAACACATACAGAAATGGGAAAAAAAATGGCAGCCCCCATAGGGAAGAAAAAGTGAAAAAATAGAAAAAAGTAGCACACAAACACACAAATAAATAAAAACGTTTTTAATAAAACACTAACATAAAACTGACATGAAAAAATAATTTTTGGTGACACTGTTCCTTTAAGTATTGAATCTGACTGAAGTATTACAGCAAGGCTGTCTGTACTGGATAAAACTACAGCCTTTGCGTCGCATGAAGCACAAACTGCAGAATGCCAAGCTGCAATATCATTAAAACATAACAGATTCCGTTGATGAACTACATTCAAAACTTAAAATAATGAAGCGGTTTGAGCATTGTGATGAATTTTGGGTAACATTATCCTTAAAATTATATTTGTTTTATTACTATGTAATGCTCTTAATAATGGGATTCTGTAATGCAACCCATTGTAGGTGCTTCAATTGTGTGGTCTAAGCCAACAGCCAGGAAGATAATACTCTAGGCTGAGTATCTGTACGAGGATAGATTGCGAAGTATGAGCCCAGTATACAGAAATACCATTTTAGTGTAGAGTGCACGGATAGAAGGGCTGGAAACCAGTAGTTCTGAGATGTCTGCTTTCCTTTCCTCTGAGTCCCAGGAAGTCAACCAATTATCAAACTGTGGCAGCGGACCTGTCGTACACAAGACATGTTAAAAAGTAGATTGTTGATCCAAAAAAAAGAAAAATAAATATTACCCATCACCATAATCAACATTTAATTTGTCATACAACTGATAAACTGCCTTCTTTGTGAAATATTAAAAGCATAAGACAGACTTTAGTTTTTGGTAGACTTGAGGCCCTTGCACATGGCTGTATTATAGATTTGCGGGATAACAATCTGTTATACGGTACCCATAATCTATGGGCTCTAACACTGATCTTTCCATCGGCCTTATACTATCACACACTTCAGACCCCTTTTTATTACAGGTTTGGGAGAATGCAGGGCTATTACATTCCTCTTTAAATATGATGCTGATAGAAGAAAAAAAGAAAGAAAAATCTTTTAACACAGTAGAGCCCAGAATAAGTCACATTTTACTGTCATATCAAATCTTTAATTACCATCAGGTTCATTGCAGTAGGTTGCTGGATCCGATTGCAAACTGTACAAGCGTGCCTGTAAGAAAACAAAAATCTTTTTTTTTTTAGTTAAACAATTATTATTTAAGTGATTACACGTTCTTTTAATTTTTTCACAAGTCGGGAAATATTATAAATTAGATTCTAATTTATAACATTTCCATGTGCTGAGCACTAGAGGGAGCAGTTCCCAAAATTGCAGCATTGGCATGTGGTAAAGCAACCTCATTGCTTTATGCTGCAAATTTGGGGTGGACACACTCTCTCTAGTAAAAAGTAGAGAGTTACCACAGCACCAAACCACCAGGAGGGTGCACGCCTCTTCAGAACCTGGTCCAAGGTCCTCAATATCAGGCAGAAAAATGGACAAGGAGGCAGCACTTCCAAAATGTAGAAAAACCTTTATTCACCCATGCAACGTTTCAATCCCTCAGGATCTTTCTCAAGCATTGAGAAAGATCCTGAGGGAATGAAACATTGCATGGGTGAATAAAGGTTTTTCTAAATTTTGGAAGTGCTGCCTCCTTGTCCATTTTTCTACACTCTCTCTAGTGTCCTCAGACAATCCCCCCTCCCTTATTCTGGCTAGTGCCAGGAGAAGGAGGGGTTTGAATCTTCAAACCTCCTACACTGTGTGCCGCTATTTTCTGAGCGACTGCACAGTGTAGGAGGATTAGATACAGTGCTTAGACGACAGTATAACACTAACATACACGAACATAATACACACATCACATACACGAACATATACTAACTTCTCCCGCTGCCTCCGCTCCTATTCCTTGCGCCTTCGCTTCCTTGAACATATGGCCGGAAGCCGCGGCTGGAAGTCGTCATCTTACTGTCCGGCAGCAGCTTCTGGTCCACATGAAAATGGCGCCGGATTTCGCTCTGCGAACGAGCTTAGTTTTGGTCTGTGTGGGAGCGGCGCATGCGCCGTTCCCACAGAGACGGCGTACGCTGCAGAGAATGGAACGGCTCCCGTTCGCATTCTCTATGGGGTTGTATGTGCCGTATTCTATCTCTGTATGTGTTGTTAGTCGACACATACAGAGATGAAAAAAAATGGCAGCCCACATAGAGAAGTAAAAGAACAAAGTAAAAAGTAGAACATGAGAACACAAATAAATAAAATTTATGTTAATATCATATTAAAAGCAATATGATAAGAAAAAAAATTTTTCATGACACCTTCCCTTTAAATAGAAAATCCTTACAAAATAAAAATAACAGTCAGTTTTAACTTAAAATGGTTATCTCAGTAATACAACCTCTTTTTGATAAGTGTGGCCACGTTTAGTCGTATTCAGTTAGCTGGTGAATACATTACACAGGACTAATCTGTGGGCTATACCATTCCACTGTGACAGGGGCCTCATGCACTATAATAGAAGTATGTGGGCAGAATTTCTAATGCATGTATATTAGAAAACTGTATGATTTCCTATTCTACAAATAAGTTAAAAAAATACTAAAAACTGGACAACCCCTTTAATCTAATACGTATGACCACCTTAACCCTAGTCTGATATTGCAGCTACAACAGCATAGCAAATGTAGATTAGAAAGATCTTAACTATAGTGGTCCCTTTAACCAGATGCAGAATTGCAAAGCAGCCATTTTTTTTACACAGCTTCCACTGCTTGCAATAAAAGATTGGTCTATCACTTCCATTAAACAACTAGACACTTGAGTGTCCATGGTGCCACATCAGTCATCTGTGGACAAATTCAGGATCAAATACCTTAGTGCTGTCATAAAGTTCTGTAGTCCCAGAAGGTGTGGCCATCAACGTGATAACATCACAATCGATTGTCTTGTCAGGTGATGGTGCAAAAGTGTCGGAGATCACTCCTAGAAAATCTGAAAGACTTTTCTTCACCTTTTCTGTAGTCCCTGAGGAACCATCCACCTGCCGGAAAAAGACAGTATACATGTTCAAAGAAAGAAGAATTGTTTAAATTTCAATAGCCTGTAAGGCTTTTACAAAGAACTATTATTGATGAATGCAGCCGGACTTCTGTTGTTGATCGCACAGGCATAGCTTCTTTGCCTGTGCGATCATCATAACGTACCTGTACGTCATGGAGCCTTTATGTGAAGCAATCCATGACGTACAGGTACGCAATGGTGCCTTAAGGGGTTTAAAAAGACCTACCAGAAAAAAAAAAGGGACCTTAAAAACATGAAAATTGTTTTTTAATATCTTACTTCTACACAAAGAAATGATCGCTTGAAGTTACAGGCCCAAACCAGAAGGTTACACTATTGAAAGATTCCGATGAAAACAGAGACAATTGGAGGTATTATATAAGCTAAATGCGCCCAAATACTGGATTATATTGTGCTAAAGAACTGGCGAACAAGCCTTGTGTCAGATTTATGATGTATT
This sequence comes from Rhinoderma darwinii, assembly GCF_050947455.1. Lineage (NCBI taxonomy): Eukaryota > Metazoa > Chordata > Amphibia > Anura > Rhinodermatidae > Rhinoderma > Rhinoderma darwinii. The sequence goes on along the minus strand of NC_134688.1, from coordinate 251,990,532 downwards.
TTAGACACTTTTTGCACCTCAGTAGACTGTTTTGAAAAGTGCCTAGAAAAGGGGTGCGGCTTATTAAAAAGGGGGTGTGGCATACAAGAGGTGGTGTAAGGAAGAGATAAGTATCTAGAATGTTTAGCAAAATGCACCAAATTTATTATACAGCCTGCACCACTGTGATAAATTTGGCACATTTTCTGCCTGCCTAGTCTACTTTTAAGTTGTCTAGTAATAACAAATCTGCCCCCTAGTGGGGATTCAAATCAGCAAATACACTGATTCCCTCACATATACCTGCTACCATGCAAGCCAGCTAGGAAGTAGACAGGTATATTTGGTGACTTTGTTCGACACAAGATCTACAAGTGCAGCCTCTGATTTTGAGCCTTTAATCACAATTGAACATAATTAAGCCAGAAGTATTAAATTAAAAATATTTTAATATTGTATTGTAAAAACTGTGTTCACCTGTTCAAAATTTTCTTCTAGAAGGTCTTAAACTGCACGCTGTAATACTCTGGCCACACTTTCAAAATATAACTCAGTAGTATATTCGACAAAATGGTGACGGTATACTTATACACTTTGTTTTTTATAAAATAATTATTAATAATCATTTTATAATATAATTTAAATATGAAAGCGTATTACAAAAAAAAAAGTCAAGATGATTTACATCTATGATGATAAAAAAAAATATTTTGGATTCATGGAAACCTCTTCTATTGGTTTGAAAATTTATAGGCCAGACGTACTCAACTGGCATACTGGGGACCATGGACACCAGCTGTCTGGACTCCTGCTATCCAGACCAGGAGGGAAGCTGAGTTTCTTTTAAAGAGAACCGGTCAGTAGTTTTGATCCCTCTGCACTTCGGACAGCACTATATATAGGGTGGCGAGTGCAGCATAATGGCACTTGTGTTGTCGACCATACAAGTTACCAGACAGAGAAATCTTTGTTTTAATGTCCCGGCACCAGGATTACAAGTGCCACTGTCTGCTCTACGTAACTAGCGGTCTCTTGTTTGGATGCTAGGGTTGTCACTCAGAGCAGAGAGGAGGGACTGGCAGCGTTCAGCGAAGAGAGACCGGAGAACTGAACATAAAGACGCCGCCTCCGAGGCACTTGTGAACGCGGCGCTGGGGATATCAAAACATTGAATAAAGCACTGTCAGTAGTTCTAAATGCTCTAAAGCGACAAAAAACGACTCATGTAAATATTTAGCACTTACTAATTAGTTTCCAATAGCAAAGATGCCGTAAACGGCCGAACGGAGGATGATCCTGGAATTTTACTCATTTTTCAGAAAGCTGTGACATTGTCAAATGGAGCTGCCTCCCCCTTTTCTTTGTGTCAGCGCGTCACTGGTCCCAGCATCCTCATCTTTCCCCGCACTCTCATCCGACTCTGTAGTATGCTGTCCAGTCCCTTTCGCCCACATGACCATCAATGTGCCAAAAACCCGGGCCCCTTTGTCCCACGTGACTAGTGAGGGGCCACACATACAAGAGGGGGAGGCAGCTCCCTGTGATGACACGCCACAGCTTTCTGAAAAACCACTAAACTTCCGGGATCACAAAACCGCTTCTCCGTTCGGATCAGGGCATCTTAGCTAATGGAAACAAATTAGTAAGTGATTTACTTTTATATTATAAGATAATGGGCATGTTTTTTTTTGTGCCTCCGGACAACCCCTTTAAGACACAAAGAGGGGCATAGTAACGCCGGAAGGTGTCAATGTAGCAATAAAGGACCACCTATCATAGTCAGTAGCATTTCCAGCCTTTCTGTACCCCTCTCTCTCTGACGTGCACTGTACTTATTTTTGCCTCTACATTGCTCTATAAGTTCTTGTTTTTTGCGAGACAAGTTGTATTTTTTAATTGCACCATTTTGGGGTACATATAATTTATTGGTTAACTTTTATTAACTTTTTTTGGGGGGGGGGGGGTAATGGGAAAAAACACAAATTTTGCCACATCTTTTTTGCGTCTTAGAATTACGCCGTTTACTAAAGTATTTTATAAGGGAAAAAGTGGGTTTTTCATTTTTTTTATTTGGGATTTTTATTTATTATTAACTTTATTAAACTTTTTGATAACTTTATTTTTAGTCCCACTAGGGGACTTCACTATGCGATCTCCTGATCGCTTTTATAATACACTGCAATACTTCTGTATTGCAGCATATTATTGCCTGTCAGTGTAAAACTGACAGGCACCTGCTAGGTCATGCCTCAGGCATGGCTTAGCAGGCATCCACTACAGGCAGACCTGGGGGCCTTTGTTAGGCCCCCGGCTGCCTTAGAAGCCATTGGCACCCTGCGATTGCAGTTGCAGGGTGCCGATGGGGTGAGAGAGGGAGCACCCTCCCTCCAAAACCACTTGGATGTGGCGCTCGCTATTGAGCGCCGCATCTAAGGGGTTAAACGGGTGAGATCGATGTTGAAATCGATCCTGCCCGTTAGTGCAGGTGTCCGGCTGTCTTTAGACCGCCTGACACCCGCTTTAGCCGTCACAGGACACCCGTGCCCGGCTTATGTCAGAGCACCGTGAAAAAGCGACGCTCTGGTATAAGTACCCTTAACAGCCGCCGTGAAAAGGCGTATTGGCGGTCGTTAATGGGTTAAGGTAATATTAATGAATAAAATGTATGGAATTACTAATGTAAGGCCACATGGGGTTTCCAATTTAGTACCTCCATGTGTCTCACATTAGTAACCTTTTACTAACTGTACCTCATATTATATGCCCATGCTCCTCACGTTAGGCACATTGGGGATACTAATGTGAGGTACACGGGGTTACTTACTATAATAATGTGAGGCACATGAGATTATTTTAGAAACTAATTTTCCTCACATTAAAATTAGGTAACCCACGCGCTTAGTTTTAACCCCATGTGAATCGTTTAAAACCTGGCATCTCAGATAATCGGACCTTTACTAGAAGTAGTAGAGTACCCCTGGTATAGGCAATGCTGTAATATCAACTTTGGTTGGGTTGTGTGAGGCAATACAAAATATTATATTAATAGATTGGTTTTTGGTTTTAGGTGGAAATGCTCACTAACAGGAACATTCCCATACCAACTGCAAATTGGACCTTACATGAAATGTATACTATGCAGTCTGAATCTACCTCAGATAGACATTATAATGTTGTTGTTTTTTCTCATTTCCATGTATTGCTGCCATGGCTACATACTTGTATTATGGCTACGATCATTCACAAACTCATTATCAACTGCACGAAGTATTAAAACCTATAGCCATGTAAAACTCACCGACAGCTTCTCCTTGACAACAGTAGCGGTAGCTGCAATAGTACACGCTGTATCATGCTGCACAACTCGTGAGAACTCCGTTAGGTCTCTCTTCATAAACTCCAAAGCCTCTGTAGACTGAACAGACAATGTGAAAACTGCTTAAAGTTACATTGTATGTGGCATACTACATCAACCACTAAGAGGATCCAGTCATTTTTAACCCTATATTGTGCCATTCCTCCTGAAAGCATATGAGTAAATTAACAACTTTCTGTTACTATTTCCCTTGTGAATAGGGTGTGTCACTACAACACTCTTACACTGTCCAATCAGTGTTGATCCTCTGTTATTATTCCTGGAAATGTATGAATAAATTAACAACTGGTTGTTACCGTTCCCCTTGTCAATCGGGTGTGTCTCTACACAGTCTGTCAACACTGATTGGACAGTGAAAGAGTCTTGTAGGCTCACACCCTACTGACAAAAAGAATGGTAACAGCCATTTATTCATACATTTCCAGGAAAAATAACAGGAACAGCATAACAGAGTTCTAAGAAAAGATGCTCCAGAATTATTATTAAATGTGGAATATTGCTATTTACATAAAACAGACAAGTCAGGAAAGCTGGCTGGTCCTCTTTAAGAGCTGCCCTATTTATAATGGCCACTAGAGGTCAGCAAGAAAGGAACACGCAACAGTCTGGTAAAACAAGATTTTTTTTTTATTGTTTACAATCTGCTGTGAAGTAGAAAGAGTGTTAAAAAGGGGTTGTCCGAGATGTGAACCTTTACCTCAAATGCTTAAGGCCCCATGCACATGAACGTGCTTTTGCGGCCGCAATTCCCCAGAAAATCCACGAGAGAATTGCGGCCCCATTCATTTCTATGGGCCCATACACACGACCGTGGTTTCCATGGTCCGTGCATGGCTCAGGAGCCTGCTCCGCAGAAAGAATGGACATGTCTTATTACGGCCGTGTTCTGTGGTCCAGGCTCATAGGAAATAATGGACGCGGCCATGTGCACTGCCCGCGATTTGCGGGCGGCTCGCGGGTGACACTCCGGCCGACCCGAAAATTACGGCCGTGCACAAGGCTACGATCGTGTGCATGAGGCCTAAACCTTTCTAAAATTCCATTAGAAATCAACTCCTGTCCCGTGCCACAACTTCCAGCCTGTCCCAATCAGGTCTGGGTATTCACTAGGCCTCAATGACATCATGTTCATAGTGACAACATCACATAGCTTATTCAATTGCCGACCCTGGGTGTTACATAGGGTTGCCAGCCAGCCCGTTAACTTTCGGCCAGGCCAGTACTCACATCAGGAGGCAGGTGCCCTTAATTATTTTTCACCGGCAAATGAATTGCCAATTTATTGTTCATTTATTATTAACAACTGCCGTATGCCAGAGGCATGGCCTAACAGGTGCCTGTCAGTTTTACAGGAGTATTGCAGTGTATTATAAAAGCGATCAAAAGATCGCACAGTAAAGTCCCCTAGTGGGAATAAAAATTAAAAAAGTTAAAAAACTTTAATAAAGTTTGAAAGAAATAAATAAAACCCAATTATTTAACCCAAACAGTGAACGCCGTAAAAAAATAAAATAAAAAACAATGCCAGAATTGCTATTTTCTGTTCATCCTGCCTTCCAAAAAAATTTGATAAAAAGTGATCAAAAACTCGAATGTACTCCAAAATGGCACCAAGAAAAACTACAAGTTGTCCCGCAAAAAAGGCCTCATCGGCGAAAAAAAAAAAAGTTATGACTCCTAAAATATGGCGACACAAGAACAAATGATTTTGAAAAGAAAAGTGTTTTTACTGTGTAAAAGTAGTAAAACATAAAAAACCCTATATAAGTAAGGTATTGCCGCAATCGTAACGACACGCTGAATAAAGTTATTTTATGATGTATACTACACGGTAAACGGCGTAAATTTAAGACCCAAAAAAGAATGGCGAAATTTCCGTTTTTTTTACACTACCCCACCAAAAAAAGTCAATAAAAAGTTAATCAATAAATGATATCTACCCCAAAATGTTGCTATTCCAAAATTACAACTTGTCCCGCAAAAAATGTATCAGTAACGCTGAAGATAAGAGATTTGCACACGGAAATTTAGCAGCGTATTATAGTAGCAGCAAAGTAGATGATATTTGAACAAATCTCATCCATACGCTGCAGAAATTGTGGTTTGCGCATGCGTTTTTAGCGCTTTTTTCAATCCAGAGCATGTCAACTTCTGTCACAGAGTGAGCACGGATTTGTTGTGAATTTCCAATGGGAAAGTCAAAATCCGTAAAAATAAAACAAACGTTGCGGATATTTCTCCGGATTACCTGCGGATCCAAAGCACAATCCTCAAGTCAAAACAGTCTAAAAGAAGTTTAACGGGTAACTAAACATTTAACAAACTTCTGATGTGTCATAGAAACATGTCAGAAGTTTTGATTGGTGGGGGTCCGAGCACTGAGACCCCCACCGATCGCTAAATCGTGTGAGCGCTTCGCCGCTTAGTTTCTGTTCGGCTTTTTCCAGAAAGCCGATGTAGCGGAGTACGGGCTCATAGACTTTCTATTGAGCCCATACTCCACTATATTGAATTCCGGAAAAAGCCGAACAGAAACTAGGTGGCTAAGCGCTCCCACAATTTAGCGATCGGTGGGGGTCTCAGTGCTCGGATCCCCACCATCAAAACTTCAGACATGTCACTATGACATGTTAGAAGTTTGTTAAACGTTTAGTTACACTTTAAATTAACCACTATCCTCACCTCCCCTGTTGCTCCCTTGGCAACGCTTCCCTCAGTCTCTGTACACCCTGGTTCCAGTGATGATGTGCCGTGTCAACACGGCACTGCTGCAGGCAATCACAGGCTGCAGCGGTCACGTCATCGCGCAAGCATCTCAGACTATCAATTCCACCATGTATGTTGGAACTGTGGGTATCAGTAATCTAAAGGCCTTATTACAGGGGGCAATGATCATGCAAACGAGTGTTAATATGAACTCTCATTCCCGATAATTGCCCTATGTAATCAACGATCAAACGCTCGTTGATCGGCTGATCTGCTCTTTTATGCAGAATTAAAAATCATTGTTGTCGGCAGCATATCTCCCTGTGTAATAGGGAGATGCGCTACCGACATGATGAAAATATATAGGGACGAACGATCGGAGTAATTATTGCTTATGCATGAAGACGAGCGATCAAAGTAAGGATTGCTTATGTATGGGGACGAGCGATCGGAGTAAGGATTGCTTATGCATGGGGACCAGCGATCGGAGTAAGGATTGCTTATGTATGGAGACGAGCGATCGGAGTAAGGATTGCTTATGTATGGAGACGAGCGATCGGAGTAAGGATTGCTTATGCATGGAGACGAGCGATCGGAGTAAGGATTGCTTATGCATGGGGACGAGCGATCGGAGTAAGGAATGCTTATGCATGGAGACGAGCGATCGGAGTAAGGATTGCTTATGCATGGGGACGAGCGATCGGAGTAAGTATTGGTTATGCATGGGGACGAGCGATCGGAGTAAGTATTGGTTATGCATGGGGACGAGCGATCGGAGTAAGGATTGCTTATGCATGGGGACGAGCGATCGGAGTAAGGATTGCTTATGCATGGGGACGAGCGATCGGAGTAAGGATTGCTTATGCATGGGGACGAGCGATCGGAGTAAGGATTGCTTATGCATGGGGACGAGCGATCGGAGTAAGGAATGCTTATGCATGGAGACGAGCGATCGGAGTAAGGATTGCTTATGCATGGGGACGAGCGATCGGAGTAAGTATTGGTTATGCATGGGGACGAGCGATCGGAGTAAGTATTGGTTATGCATGGGGACGAGCGATCGGAGTAAGTATTGGTTATGCATGGGGACGAGCGATCGGAGTAAGGATTGCTTATGCATGGGGACGAGCGATCGGAGTAAGGATTGCTTATGCATGGGGACGAGCGATCGGAGTAAGGATTGCTTATGCATGGGGACGAGCGATCGGAGTAAGGATTGCTTATGTATGGGGACGAGCAATCGTGGTAATTATTGCTTATGCATGGGGACGAGAGATCGGAGTAAGGATTGCTTATGTATGGAGACGAGCGATCGGAGTAAGGATTGCTTATGTATGGAGACGAGCGATCGGAGTAAGGATAGCTTATGTATTGGGACGAGCGATCGGAGTAAGGATTGCTTATGTATGGGGAAGAGCGATCGGAGTAAGGATTGCTTATGCATGGGGACGAGCAACCGGAGTAAGGATTGCTTATGTATGGGGAAGGGCGATCATTGCTCTGTGTGAAAGGAGCAAACGAGCGCTGATCGATGTGCTGTCTCGTTGATCGGCGCTTCTTTAAACGGCCCACGTCGAGCTACATAATAGGACCCTAAGAGCTACAACAATATTAGTTTGCATGACTACCAATGGGGATTGAAATTGAAGATGTCAGAGCTGAATATAGCGATTTATCCCGTATATCACTATTTCTTTATACCATATGTAAATGGACTGTAAACAGTTTTGACAATAATTCCCAGATCTAAGTAGGAAATCACACTCCAAAGGCCCAAAACCACACCCCTTTTTACCTTGGCTGGTATTTTTTGGTGTCAACCCTCGTGTTACATTACTATGGATACAACGTCTAATAAATACCCAGGCCTGATGGGGACAGGTGGCGAGTAGAAGTGCAGGCCAGGTGCGTTTTTTATTTTATTTTCCTATTTATTAGGCCTCGTGCACACTTACCCACTCATTTCTATGGGGCCATGCACACTTCCATTTTTTCAACAGTACCGTGTGGCCGTTCCGACAAAAATATAACGGGTTCTACTCCTTTCCGTTTTTGGCGGAACAGTCTCAGCCATTCCATTCATTTGGTCAGTTGAAACAACGGACTGCACACAGAAGCCATTCGTGTACGGCCGTGTTTCACGGATCCGTCATTAGCGACCGTACGACGGGCAACGAATGTGTGCATGAGGCCTTACAGGTTTCTGGCATTTGGGCTAAATATCCGAATCTCAGACAACCCCTTCAATGACAGAACGAAAATTCTACTGCACTGCCTAGCCAAGATAAGTAGATTACACCTTCATATATTAGTACCAAGGGAGCCAACCCCATCACTAATCTCAGCGGGCAGAGAACTCTTATCCTCCACAACGCTGTTACATCATCACAAAGTCCTGGAGTTGTAAACTAATATATCCTCAGTTTTCTTGTTGGTTAGCGTGACAGAAAATAAACACCTAAATGCCCATGCCACCAACCCTCCTCCTCCTAACATATTTACCTGTTCCGCTATGTTTTTATACTTATTTGTATGGAGAGCTGTGCCAGTAAAGATGCCCATACAAATTATCCAAAAATCAGCCAACGATCTAATCACTACCAGTTTCCCCAAACCTGGAGAAAGGTTGGCAATACACTTTAGGCTCTGTTCACATCTGCATAAAGTATTTCTCCCATCCCCCCTCTTCTCAATAGGACAACTCTGGCACTTGCTTATATCGTAACAAAAAAGGATTGGGCACGATCCTTCTCTCCCCAACATCTGCTATTGGAGTAGAGTTGGGATACCGCCATACACATTAGATGGTCCACCGGTCATTAATGGGCTTTATTCTGATGCAATAGCCTTTTCACAGCGCTGCATCAGAATAAAGTAAACAGAGCAGGGAGCCGTTAAATCTCCCTGCTCTCAGCTACCAGAGGCAGCTGAGGGCTGGGGGCGTCCCTGCTCGAACGGGTGAGATCGATATTAGTATCGATCTCACCCGTTTAACCCTTCAGATGCGGTGCTCAATAGCGGGCGCCGCATCTGAGTGGTTTTGGAGAGAGGGAGGGAGCTCCCTCTCATCCCACTGACACCCGGCGATAAGATCGCAGTGTCTGTGTATCTCTGATGGCAGCCGAGGGCCTAATAAAGGCCCCCAGGTCTGCCTGTCGTGAATGCCTGCTAGATCGTGCCGGAGGCATGACCTAGCAGATGTCTGTCCGTTTAAATGGACAGGCAGTAATACACTGCAATACAAAAAGTCCCCTAGTAGGACTAGTAAAAAAAAGTTTCAAAAAAAAAAGTTTAATAAAGTTAATTTAAAAAAAAGTAGGAAAAAAATGAAAAACCCACTTTTTCCTCTTACAAACTGCTTTACTAGTAAAAAAAAAAACAACAAAATAAAGCAAAAAAGTTACACATATTTGGTATCGCCGCATCCGTAACAACCCCGACTATAAAGCTATTACATTATTTAACCCGCATGGTGAACGCTGTAAAAAATACACTAAAAAACAATGGAAAAATTGCGGTTTTCTGTGAACCCTGATTTTAAAAAAATGTGATAAAAAGTGATAAAAAAAAAGTCACATCTGCTCTAAAATGGTACCAATAAAAACTACAAGTCGTCCTGCAAACAAAAAGCCCTCATACAACTGCATAGGCGGAACAATAAAAAAAGTTATGGCTCTTCAAATATAAAGACACAAAAACAAATAATTTTGAAAAAAAAGTGTTTTTACTGTGTAAGTAGTAAAACATGCAAAATGTATATAAATTTGGTATCGTTGCAATCGTAACAACCCGTTGAATAAAGTTATTGTGTTACTTATACCACACGGTAAATGGCGTAGATTTAGGACGCAAAAAAAGAGTGGCGAAATTTTAGGTTTTTTTCTATCACCCCCCCCAAAAAGATAATAAAAGTTAATCAATATAATATCAATACATACTCCAAGATGGTGCTATTAAAAAATACAACGTGTCCCGTAAAAAACAAGACCTTATACAGCAATGTCGACGCAAAAATAAAAAAGTTATAGCTTTTCGAATGTGACGATGGAAAAACGTAAAAAATGGCTTGGTCATTAGGGCCCAGAATGCAAGCAGGGGGAAGGGGTTAATATGGCTTCTAGGATAACTACAACAACATATATATTATAACAATATAAATATTAGACAATGGCTACATACCTTGTCCCGCACACTACTGTAGCTCTGGTGTAACCAGCTTCTCCACCAACCCCCATCCTCCCTGCCAAACAGAGCAGAATCAGAAGAAATCAGCTGTATAGATATACACCAAGACAGAGGTATACAGAAGAGCGGAAAACGTTATACAGACGTAGCAGAGCAAAGTTTGTCACCAAGCACAGCTCATCAGTTTGCTATGTGGGGTTTTACACAGTAAAAACAAAGTCAGCTCTGCTACATTTGAATATAGTATTGTGTTTGTATAATATATGGCGGATACATGGCAGATTTATTCAGATGGTTGACTACATTGTATCATGTCTGGTTGGGACACAGATATGGGGTGATCTGTAGATATACATGAAATGTATAGGTGTGGGTATATTACTCATATGGAAGCCCTCTAATAACAAGCAAACACTTCCATCTCTAACAGTAGCAGACATATCCTACTGTCCCGACACTTGCGACATATGTGAGCTGTATAGACTCTGCAGGACAGCGGGTGTCGCCATCTATAAATACGTAGGGTGGCAGTGCTGACGAGCGGGAGAGCTGCACGTTCCTGACCGGAAATAAGCCATGGTCGCCGTGCAGGCTACGCGAGCTGGTCGGGTTTGTCGGAACGCAAAACACCACTCTCACCCTTCCGCCATGTCGGCTGCGTGACATCACCAATATTTACCGACCTCTGACCCAGTAATTCCGGCGACACCACAGCGGAAGTGCGTAGCGGCGATACAGCCAGGAGGACGCGCGCTTGTGCTTCCGCCCGGATGCTGCATGGCGCTGTCTACACCGGGTGTCCCGCAGGGCTGTACCTCTGCCTCAAATCACACGCGACGTCTATTATCTCCTATGTGGAGAAAAAAAAACAAAAAACGACTTTGCTATTATTGCAGAAAAAACGTTTAATATGCATGCGATAGTTCAGTAGATTTTCCAAAATTGGAGACGTAGAACTATTATTATTTATTTATTTTACAGCCCCTCTCTACTACCCCTCATGGGTGTGGCTTCAAAAACTGCGCTGTGTGAATGAGACCTTTTCCATATAGGTGTCAATATATCACTTTCATAAGGAAGTGCTGCAGGGATATCAAAGGAAAATATAGTTTATATTGAAAGCCCCGCTTTGCAACAGGTCTTCAATTATTCTCTATGGGCAAAAAAAAGTCTCAAGCGGCTTTTGCGATAAGCACAGGTAGGCTTGAAACTTATTTACCCATATGAAATTATTGAAATCTTGATGGCAAATTTTACTGTAGTGTTCACATTACTTTGAGTCGTTGCGTAGCCCCTGCCTTAGGAGGAAATTAGATATTTGGAAATGCCGAAGGAAAATCTGCCTCATAATACATTACCAGCAAAGAAGATGGTATTTTAAGAGCACGTTCAGACGTGGCGGAATTGCCGTGAAAATTTGCATTAGACTTTTTTCTGTTACTTTCTATGGCTTTTTAGGTAACCTAGTGCTGACGTTGTGGAAAATAGGCTGCGGTGCAGAATTTGCAAATTCTGCGGCAAGTCCGCTGTGAAGTCCGCAACGTCTGAACAAACTGCCAAATATGCAAATGTTGCTGCAGATTCGTTGCGTAAATGCCACAAATTTGAAGCAAATTCTGCAGGGGAAAAATTCTGCCATGTCTGAACAAGTCTCACCCACATACTGCATCAATTTTCAGCACATAAGCTGACCTGCCATGTAGGTTTTAAAGTCCGCAGCAATTCAATTTATGTTACACATTTTTCCTGCAATTTTGGGTATGTGCAGACGACCTCTTTTCAGACGTAATGGAGGCGTTTTACGCCTCAAATTACGCCTGAAAAAACGCCCCTAATACGCCTACAAACATCTGCCCATTGCTTTCAATGGGAATTACGATGTTCTGTTCCCACGAGCCTTTATTTTACGCTTCGCTGTCAAAAAACGGAGCGTAAAAAGATGCTCCGTAAAAAGAAGTAGAATGTCACTTCTTTTGGAGCTGATTTTCCATTGAACACTATGAAAAACGCCTCAAAAAACATCTGAAAAGAAGCCTCAAAAGAAGCTCCAAATTTCATTCTCAGGGTATGTGCACACGTAGTGACCAAAAACGTCTGAAAATCCAGAGCTGTTTTCAAGGGAAAACAGACCCTGCTTTTCAGACGTTTTTTGACCAACTCGCATTTTTCGCGGCGTTTTTCGCGCCGTTTTCGCATCGTTTTTTACGTCCGTTTTTGGAGCTGTTTTCATTGGAGTCTATGAGAAAACATCTCCAAAAACGTCCAAAGAAGTGTCCTGCACTTCTTTTGACGAGGCTGTATTTTTACGCGTCGTCATTTGACAGCTGTCAAACGACGACGCCTAAATAACAGGTCGTCTGCACAGTACGTCGGCAAACCCATTCAAATGAATGGGCAGATGTTTGCCGACGTATTGTAGCCCTATTTTCAGACGTAAAACGAGGCATAATACGCCTCGTTTACGTCTGAAAATAGGTCGTGTGAACCCAGCCTCAGCTTCAAAAACGCCTGAAATCAGCTCCGTATTTTTCAGACGTCTTTTGTTAAGCGTGTGAACATACCCTTTCACTCCTTTTAATGACGGACCAAATCTGCAGCAAAGTTCGTATGTGTAAAACATTCAGATTTTGCTGCAGAATCGGGGATTTGCAATAGAATTTTCTGCCCTGTGTGCAGGCATCCTTAGGGCTTATTTACACGAACGTGTAATATGTCCGTGCAACACGCGTGATTTTCACACGCCTCGCACGGACCTATGTTCGTCTATGGGGCCGTGCAGACAGTCCGTGATTTTCATGCAGCGTGTATCCGCTGCGTAAAACGCACGACATGTTCTATATTTCTGCGTTTCTCGCGCATCACGCACCCATTGAAGTCAATGGGTGCGTGAAAATCACGCACATCACACGGAAGCACTTCCGTGTGATGCGCGTGATTAGCGCATGAGCAGTAAAAAGTATGAATGAAAACAGAAAAGCACCACATGCTTTTCTGTTTACAAACATACAAACAGAGTGTCATAATGATGGCGGCTGCGTGAAAATCACGCATCCGCGCATCATATGGTGATGACACACAGAGCTGTTAAGTGCCTTTTGCGCGGGCAAAACGCTGCATTTTTTGCGCGCGTAAGACGCACACGCTCGTGTAAATACAGCCTTAGGCCGGGTTCCCACTGCAGAATTCTATGCGGAAATTCCGCAGCATTTACAGTAGCAGCACAGTGGATGAGATTTAGAAAATCTCATGCCCACGCTGCGGAAAAAAATGCAGCGTAAACGTTAATAAATTGACTTGCGGTGCGGAGTTTACATTTTAAATCATACTTACCCAGCACTCTCTCCTTCTTCCTGTAGTCTGGCCCCCTGGGATGATATTTCATCCCATGTGACGGCTGCAGCGTCACATGGCCTGCAACGTTATCTTAGGAGGCCAGACTACGCGCAGAAGAGAGGGAGGGGGTAAGGCTGGGTTCACACGACCATGTTACGTCCGTAATGTACGGAACGTATTTCGGCCGGAAGACCCGGACCGAACACAGTGCAGGGAGCCGGGCTCCTAGCATCATAGTTATGTACGACGCTAGGAGTCCCTGCCTCTGCGTGGAACTACTGTCCCGTACTGAAAACATGATTACAGCATGGGACAGTTGTCCTGCAGCGAGGCAGTGACACCTAGCATCGTACATTACTATGATGCTAGGAGCCCGGCTCCCTGCACTGTGTTCGGTCCGGGTCTTCCGGCCGAAATACGTTCCGTACATTACGGACGTAACATGGTCGTGTGAACCCAGCCTAAGTATGAACGTTTTGTTTTCTTTACTGAGCAATGCTTTCCGCTATGTGAATTCCGGCCGAAAAAAAAGCATCACAATGTGCTAGATACACTGCGTGATTTTTACGCAGCGTATCCGACCTGTGGGAACCCGGCCTAAGGGGTAGTTCACACAGAGTTTTTTTTGTAGCCAGAAAAAAATTGCCTCAATATTCAGGAATTTTTGAACTACCAGCGGTTTTCTTTCCATGTTTTTTGCTTGTGGCTGTTAAATCTAATGCAAATGCAAGAAAAACGCTTAGAAACGAGCGCCGCAGGTTTTTCTGTCAGAAGCAGAAAGAAAGAACATGCTGCTTTTTTTCCCGCGTGCGGCCAAAAGCCCAGGAAAAAACGCCTCTTCATCCCATTAAAATCAATGAAAGGGGTGATTTTAGACATTTTTTGGCACTGCTTCCGACGCGGTTTCCGTGTTAACTGACCCTTAGAGTGGATCCATTAAGGGTAAGTTCACACGTAGCGTAACTACTGCGGATTTTCCGCAACGTGATTCATTGTGGAATGCTGCGGAAATCCACAGTATTTACGCTATGTGTGAACTTAACCTTAATAATAACGCCTCGTAAATGATAAACGGAAAAGCCGCTCAGAAATTGACCTGCAGTGCGTTTTTTCAATCCACAGCATGTCAATTATATTTGCGTAATCGCTGCTTTGTTGTTGCGGGTTTTCCCCTTTGAATTCAATGAGGAGGTAAAACCCGCAACAAATAGCAGATGTCGCGATTTTTGGAGCAGAAAATCTGCAATTCCGCCGCAAAAATCGCAACTAAGAAGAAAAAACAACTTACGCAGAATTCTGTGCTTCAAGCCGGCCTCCTGGGATGACGTTTCATTCCATGTGACTGCTGCATCCAATCACACCCTGCAGCGGTCACATGGGATAAAACCTCATCCCAGGAGGCCGGTCTGCCGGATGTCAGAGGGTAAGTACGGGTGTTTTTTTCCGCAGCGGACATTCCGGACAAAACACTGCACCACAACTTGGTGCGGTTTTTGGGCCGGAATTCCCTACGTTTATTCAGCATAGCCGCTCTGTATGAACGTACCCTTATAGTGGTGTTTTTTGCGGCAAAAATATTTATTTTTGTTGATTTTTTTTTAATTATTTTAACCTGCATTTTTTGAGTCAGTGGCATTTCTCCAAAATCGCAGCAAATTCAGCTTTGTCATTTTT
This sequence comes from Rhinoderma darwinii, assembly GCF_050947455.1. NCBI lineage: Eukaryota > Metazoa > Chordata > Amphibia > Anura > Rhinodermatidae > Rhinoderma > Rhinoderma darwinii. The sequence continues at coordinate 251,975,279 of NC_134688.1, read as the reverse complement.
TCAATCATTTAGTGGTGCTTTTCACCCATAGACCTCTATAGGTTTTTTCATCTTCCATTCATTACACGTCATTTCAACAACTGTTGCAAAGAGAAAGCTTTGCATCACATAATCTTTGAATTACATGACTTGCAATGTGAAAAACGTCACAAAAATAGTGCAGCTAGTAAAACACACAAAAACGCCACCAAAATCGCCATAAAAACCATGTACCATTTAATAAAAAATTGAGTGATTTGTGCTGCGTTTTTTTGACCTCCTTGCCGTTGGAGGAACCAATGAACGTAACATGCTGTGTACCTTTACGCATCGTATGCGCCCTGTATGAATGTAGCCTTAGGCTGGGTTCCCACGTAGCGTAAACGCTGCAGAATTTCCAAAACTGAATTCTGTGCGGAAATTCTGCAGCATTTACAGTAGCAGCAAGGTGAATGAGATTTAGAAAATCTTAAATTCCACGGTGCGGAAAAAAACGCACAAAAGTCGAGCAGAAAGTGTTCTGCGGTGCGTTCTTCAATTCCGCAGCATGTCAATTCTGCCTGTTCTGTGCGGAGATGCTGCGTGTTTGGCCCATAGACTAAATACTTCAACTGATTTATGTTGTGGTTTTTACAGCGTTTATGCAGCGGAAATGCGGTAAAAACCACTGGAAATCCGCAGGTGCACATATACTTTGCTATAACCAATGTTTAAGGCTGGGTTCCCACGGTGCAGATTTTGCATGCGTTTTTCAAGCCGAAACCAGGAACAGAACATAAACAGAAGAAATATATAAAGGAAGGCCTTATAGGTGGCCTCTCAACGATCCAATTTTCGTTTTGGCCTACAAAGTGCAGGCAAAATCTGCAGCAAATCTGCACTGTGGAAACCCAGCCTAACATTAAATCCGCAGGTAAAACCGCTGCATTTCTGCAGCAATATTAACATAAAAAACACGCACTATTTGGTGTGGATTTCTATCACATATTTACCAGTGTTTTTCTTGAGATTCTGTGGCAGATTTTCTGTTACAGAAAGTCTGCAGCGTATCCTATGTGTGGGAACATACCGGTAGGCCGGGTTCCCACGGGTTGGATATGCTGTGTGAAAACTACGCAGCGTATCCGACCTGGCACCCGCAGTACATTTCATACGAAAAACCGCACCGCAATGTTTTTTCGGGCGGAATTTCCACTGGGAAAACCAGTGCTGAAAAAAAAAAAAGTTTATACTTACCCCCTTCCTTTCTTCTGTGCGTAGTCCGGCATCCTAAGATAACGTTGCATAAATTGATATGCTGCAGAATCGAAAGTAGCACTGCAGAACACTTTCCAGAACAGCTTTTGTTCGTTTTTTTTTGCAGCGTGGGCATAAGATTTTCTAAATCTCATTCACTTTGCTAAATGCTGCGGAATTTCCTCACAGAATTCTGTTGCGGAAATTCCACAACATTTATGGGAACCCGGCCTAAAAGTAGTATTCCAGCCGAGGCAATGGCTGCATATCGTTATGTTATGCCATTCTTACTGAATGGTAGACTCTTGATTTTGGCTCAAAAAATGCAGTTAAAATCTACAGCAAACCTGCACTGTGTGAACAAGGCCTTAGGGCTTATTCAGACGAACGGGATATACATCCGTGCAACGCGCGTGATTTTCACGCGCGTCGCACGAACCTATATTAGTCTATGGGGCCGTGCAGACAGTTGCGTGATTTTTACGCAGCGTGAGTCCGCTGCGAAAAACTCACGACATGTCCGTTCTTTGTACGTATTTTGCGCTTCGCGCATGTCCGTTCTTTGTACGTATTTCGCGCAATCACGGAAGCACTTCCGTGGGACGCGCGTGATTCGCGCAACAGCAGTAAAAGAATTAATGAAAACAGAAAAGCACCACGTGCTTTCTGTTTACAAACATCCAAACGGAGTGTCATAATGATGGCGGCTGCGAGAAAATCACGCGCATCATATGGTGATGACACATGGAGCTGTTAAGTGCCTTATGCGCACGCAAAAGCCGCGTTTTTTGCGTGCACAAAACGCACACGCTCGTGTGAATCCGGCCTTAGAGTGATTGAGGCTGAGGTGCAATGATTTAATGGCCATGGCGCTTTGCAGGGAAAAATTAGAAGGAGCCATGGTACTCCACTTTCATTATAGCAATGGGTGGGGGTCTCAGCAGTTGAACCCCACAATCAGCAAGGGACGGCATATCCTAGGAATATGCCGTTCCTTGTCTTGGCTGGAATGCCTCTTTAACACTGCACTCTTACTGGTCACTGTCTGCCATTAGAGAGGCACTTCAGCCAAGGCAAGTGACCACATATTGCTAGAATATGGGCCAAAGCCCGTTTGTGCTTGTAATCTGTGGGGGTCCCAGCGATCAAATCCAACTGATCAGCAAATAATGGCATATCATAGCAATGTTACTTACCTTGGGTGGAATACCCCTTAAAAAAAACCTCACTCCTACATTGCTGCTCCCTGTTGAAGTGATTTGTGGGCAGCGATTGGCATGTCACTGGTCTTTGTAAGCAGAGATCATAACCTGAGAGTGCTATTTATCATTGATGGATCACTTGCTCCTACTAGACAAACATTCAGCTGTATAGGAGACTCCTGGACATCCAGGAGAGCAGACAAGTATATCCATATGCCTGTGTCTGAGGGCGGTCTGGATGGCCAATGGGTTATTGCTGATGGGTAAGCCGTTTTAAATCAAGGTATTCGCTTCCACCATATTGAAAATATTAGTTCATCACATAAAATGGCCAGAGACACAAAGGCTCTTTTACACCAGCTAATTTTGGCCAACGAGACGGCTCGTTGATCGGCGCTCATTTGCTTTCACAAGGAGTCATTATCAGTAATGTATGGGGACAATCGATTGTTATTACAATTACTCGTCCCCATACATTTCTATCATGTCGGCAGCACGTCTCTCTATTTACACCGGGAGATGTGCTGCCGACAATGATAATATTCTCCAGGTCTAGCGTCTGATATTTAAAGGGGTTGTAAAGGTTTGAAAAACATGGCTGCTTTCTTCCAGAAACAGACCCTCACCTGTCCATGGACTGTTTCTGATATTGTAGCTCTGCTCCATTGAAGTGAATGGAACTAGGGTGTAATACCACACACTTCATGTGTATATAATAATAGAGAAGTCAGGAGCAGTAAGACACCACTTCTGTTCTCTCTCTGGAGAGACCGGCAGCTACCTTTTTATGTGACCGCCTCACTAGAATAAAAACTTCACAACTGAATTTAACTCTAGTTTATTTACAAAGTTACTAAATGTACAACAAAATGTACAATACAACAAGATTTGTATAGCAGAACATATTAGCATGCCAGACATTTTCACATTTAGAAGAATGAGCTTTAGAAAAGGAAAAAAAAAATTGCTTACTGAAAAGTAACTTGGGTCGTCTTTAGCATATATACATGACATTCAGATCCATTCAGCAATGACCAGCTTCTTCGTGGAGAAGATATGAGGTCAATTTTGTACATACAAATTAATGTGTCATTATTTGCCAGGTCTTGAGACTGGCAGGTTGGAAACAATCCTTGACAGTTGTGGGTACGGCTGACACATGGCACAGGAGCAGAAAAGTCTGGAAAATTGGTGAGGAGCAGGAACAGTGTTGTGATGGACATCTGGGGTCAGTAATCCCATGTAACTGCTAACTTCTGAGGATGGCATAGTGCATAAGACATGGGGAAGAGGTGTCACATGCTGGGTGTGCAAAGAACTTGCACAGCCAGGTAGACGGTGGCTGCCATATACATCGTTCACTAATTTCTTCATCTCTTCCAGAGAGCTGGATAGCATGACGATATAATCGCGAGCAAGTAGCAGGGTTGAAATCTTAGACAGCTTACGTACTGATGGTCCATGAGAGTATGGCATGACTTCCCGCAGACCATCCATTGCTTGGTTAAGGTCGTGCATACGTTGACGTTCACGGCTATTCACCTTTAAGCGAAGCTCATGCAGGTCTTCTTGACTGTCTCTTCTGCTGGACCTCATTTTTGCTCGAGATGGCATTCTTTGTCCTTGGCACAGTTTCTGGAACATTTGCCCAGGCGTCATGTTGAGGGCGTCCTTTCTCTCCAACTCCGGTGAGGAGGATCTGCTGGACTGACTATCTGAATCCATGATCAGCAGAATTGAGTCAATAGATGCTGCGGTCAGTGGCTTGGAGGAGGCTAGGTCAGATGCTACATGAATTGCAAATGTCTGGAGAAACCAGCCTGTTCTTCAGCAGAGACCCTCAGTCGCTATCCCTCTGGTTGTACTGGGGTCCCTGCAGTGCCTGTGTTATTTATATACTACACTGCACAATGGGTACAAAGAAAGAACTGGAGTTGTAACCCAATCACAAGAATGCTCTAACTTCAGTAGTTAACAGTTAGCTGGGCTTTTACATATTAACCTGGGATCTAACATTTCTTTTCAATTGATAAAAAACATGGATTTAATATTAGAATGTATGTAGAAAATAATGATCAGAATTCTTCAGTTACTGGGACTACATAATATTATAGTTGATTAAAATCTACTGCAATAATATCCAAACTGACATAAGCTTATGCTAAAAGGTAGTGTGTCATATAAACTTTCACATATAAAGTATTTCGACCATGTTTTTTTTTGTTTCATTTTTAATATATCCAAGTTATACGTTCCTTAGAAGTGGCGTTATGCATTAAAAATGGTCTAGTTCTATTTTATCTTAAAATATGTCCGATGATTTAAGGGTATGTTCCCACATCCCGGGTGCACTGCAGATTTTCCACAACGATATCTCATAAATCTGCAGGTAAATCAGTCACAGAAGTTCGCAGAAAATAGTGTGTTTTTACTGCGCATATGGCTGCAGAAACACAATGTAGCTGCGGAAATCATTGCGGTTGTTAAATATAATGTGAAGAATTGATTGTAGTAAACTTCATTTGCAGCTGGGAATTTACTGTGTTTTTAACTGCGGAATCACTGGGGGAAAAAAACGCCACAAAATACAGCTTACAATATTTACAACTAAGTTTATACAAGTCTATAGGGAAAAATGCAGAATCTGCACTCAGAATCCGCTACATAAATTGACTTGCTGCGGATTATAAGGTTGGGTTCCCACAATGCAGATTTGCTGCAGATTTTGCATGCGTTTTTTTAGGCAAAACAAGAATTGGATCCAGGAGAGCAGACCTATAAAGCCTTACTGTATATATTTCTTCTGTTTAGGTTCCTTTCATGGTTTAGGCTAAAAAAAAAAGCTTGCAAAATCTGCATTGTGGGAACCCAGCCTAAAGTTGCATCGCAGCTGAATTTCCGCACACATTATGTGCATATTTTAGCCGCAATCTCATCCACTTTGCTGCCACTGTAAATGCGGATTTCCTCACGTTAATCGATTGCGGAAAATCCACAGCGCATCCGGCCTGTGGGAACAAACACTGCATATGAAACCTTAGGCTATGTTTACACATCGTGTATTTGTTACGGAATTTCGGTTGTGGAGTCTGCACTGAAATTCCGCAACAAAGTACAGTACAATGAAAGTGAATGGGGTGTTAACAAACCCCATTAACTCACAGCGTAAAAAAATCGGTAGCAGATTCTAGGCATGCTGCAGATTTTGAAATCCGCAGCATGCTCTACCTGTTGTGGAAATTTGGCAATTCAAAAAGTAAAATATGCAACAAAAATCTGCATGTAACACACATTTTTAGAGTAATTTTTTGCGTGAACCCACACTTAGGTGGTAATTACACATTGAGTAAATATTAAGCTGGTGAACTGGTCTTTAAATCTGCGTCAAAATCCACACGTAATAGTCTGGATTACACTCATTGCATTGCACAACAGATAGGGCATACTGCGGATTTGAAAATCTGCAGCATGTCTTGAAATCGCAGGCTTTTATTTACGCTGTAAGTGAATGGGGTTTGTTAAAACCCCATTCACTTACATTGTACTGTACCTTGTTGCAGAATTTCAGTGTGGATTCTGCAGCAGAAATTTCACAACAAATACAAGATGTGTAAACCCAGCCTTCCATTACTGGTAAAAAAAAAAACTAAAAAATGGGCCCCCTCTAGTACCTAAGATCACTGCATATAATCATTAGGCCTCATGCACACGACCGTAAGGGTTTTCACTGTCCGCAAATACGTAGCAGTCATTTTTACGGCCCGGACACACATCCGTAAATATACGGAAAGGTGTCCGTGGCCTATAGAAATGAAAGGGTCCGCAATTTCATTCGGAATTGCAGATCTGTAATTACTGATGAAAACTACGGTCGTGTGCATGGGGCCTTACAAAGTGCTTTGGGGTTTTTTAAAACCCAAAATTTTGTAATCATTTTACAAGCAGTACACAAGGACATGCAAAACATACAGGTCATTAGATGTGGTTCACTACAGATATACACCGAAGTGGATGCCGAAAGTACACAAGAAGGCACAATTATAACAAAAGGCTGTTACACGTACTACTATATATGCAAATGAATTAAAAAATGTTAATCCATTTAGAGGGAAAATATAAATGTGCAAAGCTGGCTATACCCACTATGTTTTTTTGTATGTGATGTATATTTTTTTGGCAATAACTATACATCACATATACGATAGTTTAGTCAGTGTTTACATGCAGCAACTTCTACCATTTAAAATAGTTTAAAACAATCATCCAGGTTTACGTGTAAAAAATTTCTAAAGCCAGGATCACACACACAGTTTTGATGCGGTTTTTGGGTCATTTCCACCAGTTAACCCCTATCTGCACCACAACGTACTATTGCATCGTGGTGAGGGGGGGGTGATGATTGGAGCAGGCTCACCCACTGAGCCCACTCCGTACGAAGCAGGTGTCAGCTGTGTATTACCATTATTCAAGTATCTAATCCTGGATTAGAATTCCGGAGAGGTTCCCTAGTGGGTCCCAAGTGCCTCAACCATTGGCAGGGTTGCCCTCTTCCTAGTCACTGTTCTCGGATGTCTTCGACAAGAAGGAAGCAGAGACGTTGCCACCACATCGAGCGTAAGATTGTCCTATTGACTCCCTGATTAGTCTCCTCCTCGCGGTAGAGTATACCCTCTCTCTTTACCTGAAACCCAGTCGATGTCTGCCTATATTAAGGAGAATTTAGAGAGGGGCTTCATACGCAAATCCTCACCCCCTCACGGAACACCGTGAGCAACAGGCAGTGGTGAACGAGCCGAGTCAAACCAGGAGAACACGTAGTAACAAAATCAGAGCAGGAGAAGAGTCAATCAAGCCAGGGTCAAAAAGTAACAGTGGTCAATAATGTAAATAGCAGGAATCGCAGAGGCAGGAAAAAAGACAATCACAGGCAAGGAACAACTGCAAGTGAGGGTATAAATAGACCAAGGGCGAGAGCAGAACCGTCAGGCCAGGCTGTGATAGGTTCTCCCTCTCCTCAGCCTGCGAGCCTGAGTGGTAACAGATCGCGTCACTCTAGCAGACCTTGGAGCTGATGAAGGCTGATTAACCCCGGGCGTCGACACAGAATCTGTGTCTCGCAAACCCATTACAGTACCACCCCATTTATGAGGGGCCACTGGACCCTTCCTAGGTGGGCCTGGCTTGTTGGGGAACCGAAGATGGAACTTCCTGAGCAATATGCCGGGCGGGTACCCAAGTCCTCTCCTCAGGCCCGTATCCTCTCCAATTGACCAGGTACTGGAGGGAGCCTTGGACCATCCTGCTGTCCACAATCTTGGCTACCTCGAATTCTACCCCATCAGGAGTGAGAACAGGGACCGGAGGTTTCCTGGAGGTAGCCAAGGACGGGGAGCAGCTTTTCAAGAGGGAGGCATGGAACACGTTGTGTATCTGAAAAGACGGGGGTAACTCCAGCCGGAAGGAGACAGGGTTGAGCACCTCAATGATTTTGTATTTTTAGAAGACAGCCACACCATATTCCCGACCACAAACGGGGTTAGTTGAACGTCATTTATCTGCCCGACTCTTTTGGATGCTCTGGGACGCCTCAAGGTTCTTCTGAACCTGGGCCCAGACTGTGCACAGTTCCTTGATGCAGACGTCCTGGAATTTCTGAGGCCCACATGCGGAAAAGATATTGGTCATCAGGTCATGAACGGTTTCATTCCTCAGAACTTTATGGCTGACGTCAATGCTCAACATGATGCTAGTTTCATATTGTAGGATGGAAGTGGAAAATCCAGGCCAGATGGAGTGTCGGTGAGCTCGGACTTCTGTCGCATCATTTGGGTTGTAAAAGTTGCGTCCAATCTGCTTCATATTCATTATCTTCAGGAGTCTCTTGAAAATGATGTTGTAGAACTGAAAGCAGGTCGGGGAAGTCGGTGGGAGCTCGTTCGTCAGAGTAATCGTCACCTTCACGTTCTCTCCATTTCGAGTTTGGCTAAACACCTCAGTAACCTTCAATAATAAAAAGAATAAAAACATCAGATACCGATATGTCAACCTCCTCAACCAGCAGAGATGAGCGAACTGACCCATATGTGTTACTGATATGTAATACCCCCATTACTGTCCGCATCTGTTAGCACATATGTAATCGGTTCTCCCTCTCCTCAGCCTGCGAGCCTGAGTGGTAATAGATCGCGTCACTCTAGCAGACCTTGGAGCTGATGAAGGCTGATTAACCCCGGGCGTCGACACAGAACCTGTATCTGGCAAATCCATTACAGGATCCCTCCGACCCTGTATTGACTACCGTGGTCTCAACCAGATCACGATAAAGAACAGATACCCATTGCCCTTAATCTCCGAACTGTTTGATCGCATACGGGGGCCAACATTTTTTTCCAAAGTAGACCTGCGGGGGGCCTACAATCTAATCCGGATTCGTCAGGGTGACGAGTGGAAGACGGCATTTAATACACGTGATGGGCACTACGAATACCTGGTTATGCCCTTCGGCCTGTATAACACCCTGCAGTCTTTCAAAAATTTGTCAGACATTTTCCGTGATCTCCTCTATGTCTGTGTTGTGGTGTATCTCGATGACATTTTGATTTTTTCCCCAGATCCAGTAACTCAACAGAGACATGTTTGCCAAGTTTTGCTTCAATTAATGGAGAATCACCTAAATGCCAAGCTGGAGAAGTGCGTGTTCTAGAGAAAGTCTCTACCCTTCCTGGGCTACATCATCTCCGATCAGGGCCTTAAAATGGATCCTGAAAAGGTAAAGGCTGACTTGGAATAGCCACGCCCTCAAGGCTTAAGGGCCATACAGCGCTTCCTGGGATTCACCAACTTCTAACGGCTGTTCATTCCCAACTTCTCACTGACAGCTCCCATCTCTACCCTCACCAAAAAGGGCATAAATGCCAAGGAGTGGACTCCAGGAGCAGAGGCTGGTTTCAAGAGTTTAAAGAAGGCCTACACGTCAGCCTCAATCCTTCATCATCCTGATGTGCCCCTACAGTTTTCGTTGGGAGGTGGACGCCTCCTCTGTTGGTGCTGGCGCACTTCTGTTCCAGAGAGGTCCCAAATGCAAGACTGTGGTATGGGGCTACTACTCTTTGCTTTTTTCACTCGCAGAGCGCAACTACTCGATTGGGGATCGGGAGTTACTGGCCATCAAGCTGGCTCTGCAGGAGTGGAGACACCTACTAGAGGGCGCAGCTCATCCAATCCTGGTCTTCACGGACCACAAGAACCTCACCTATCTCCAGACAGCCCAACGGCTGAACCCTTGTCAGGCCAGGTGGTCACTGTTCTACACCCGGTTCTAGTTTGAGCTCCACTACCTCCCTGCTGACAAGAATGTGAGGGCCGATGCCTTGTCTAGTTGAGACAGAATACACTGTGTAGTCCCCACAGAATATCATTGACCCTTCCTGCATGATCTCTGTCAACCCTCTGCAAGTTAGAGACATTCCTCCGGGAAGTAACTTTGTAGGTCTGGCAGACAGAGGAAGAATCCTTCGCTGGGGACACAGTTCCAAGCTGGCAGGTCACGCGGGTGCCCGTAAGACCCGAAAACCGAATTGCCCGTCAGTTCTGGTGGCCCACGTTGCCCAAAGACATCACAGATTTTGTCTCCTCCTGCACGGTGTGCGCAGCAAATAAAGTTGCTCACTCCTGACCAGCTGGTCTGCTCTAGCCACTGCCTGTCCCTGATGCCCCCTAGCGACATATTGCAATGGACTTTGTCACAGATCTCTCTCTCTCTGCTGGATGCAGTGTGGTCTGCGTGGTGGTGGATCGATTCTCCAAAATGGCTCATTTTGTTCCACTGCCTGGTATGCCTTCTGCTTCCTGACTGGCCGGCCTCTTCGTCCAACACATCTTCCGTCTGCACGAATTGCCTCTGCATATTGTCTCGGATCGAGGGGTTCAGTTCACTTCAAAGCTCTGGAGAGCACTCTGCGGTCTCCTCGGTGTAAAGTTGGACTTCTCCTCGGCCTACCATCCCCAGTCCAATGGTCAAGTCGAGAGGGTTAATCAGATTATGCAGAACTATCTGCGGCACTTTATCTCCAGGCAGCATGATGACAGTGTGCAGCTGCTTCCTTGGGATGAGTTCTCTTATAATAACCATACTAGTGAGTCCACCACCTCCAGCCCATTCTTCATTGTCTACGGCCAACATCCACGAATACCTCTTCCTGTTTCCACTATGTCCCAGGTGCCTACTTTCAGGGACTTTCTGCAGATATGGCAGCAGACCCGATCTTCCATTCTGCTGGCGGTCTACCGCATGAAGAAAAAGGCGGACACTAGAAGACGAGAACCTCCCCAGTTTCTTCCAGGTACTAAGGTCTGGCTGTCTTCCAAGAATATCTGGCTGAGGGTACCATCTTGCAAGTTTGCTCCCAGGTTCCTCGGACCCTTCGAGATTCTGCTGCAGATAAATCATGTCTCTTACAAGCTTCGGCTGCCTCCCAGCCTCAAGATCCCAAACTCCTTCCATGTCTCCCTGCTGAAGCCTGTGGTCCTGAACCACTACTCCAAGACTCCTAGTTCTGCAGTGGCTCCTGGCGACTCGTCAGGGACTTTCAATTTGAGGGAGATTTTGGACACCAAGAGAGTAGGAGGAAGAACGTTTTATTTGGTGGATTGGAGGGGATTTGGTTCAGAGGAGAGATCTTGGGAGCCAGAGGAGAACATCAATACTCCTGCCCTCGTGAAGACGTTTCTCTCCCGCTCTGGCCCCAAGAAGAGGGGGATACTGTAACATCTATGGTCGCGGATCGTCGTCTTGACTTACCCTCTGACAGCCGCGACCATGGACGAGCGAGTTCCCGGCGGCATCTCCCTCCTTAAAAGGCCAGTACGCGCACATTTGCAGAATAACTGCAATTAGCCCAGAATGCTTCTGGACTATAAAAGGGGCTCTGCCCTCTCGACGCTTGCTTGAGCGTTGTTGTGTTACCTTAAGTTTGTCCTTGCAAATGGTTTCCTAGTGTTTTCCAGTTCCCAGTGTTACCCGCTCCTGCTGCCTGTACCCTGTATCCCGTGCTACCGTGCCTCTGTGCCTTCAGAGTTGGAGTCAAGTTGTGCCATCTGCTGCATCTATTGTGTCGCACCCCGCCGGGTGTCTGTCTACTGTCGGAGCCTCATCTTAGCCTGAATCCACCGCTACTGTCTACATTGCCTGAGGTACCCTTTCTGAACTATAGACATTGCATTATACCTGTTTGGCCAGCTGCTATGGCGCTACGCGGTACAGCCCAGTGGGTCCACACCCCGCGCCTTTACCTTGTAACTGATGCATGAAACACGGACAGCACACGGATGTCGTCCGTGTGCTGTCCGTGGTTTTCATGAAGCCATATACTTTAATGGGCGACTAGGTGCGCAAAATTGCACCAATATAGGACATGCAGTGAGTTTCACGTAACAGACACAATGCGTGAAAACTCATGCATGTGTGAATAGCCACATTGAAATCAATGGGTCCTTGTGCGGTGAGTTATTCCAACGCACAGCACACGGACGAGGAACACGTTCGTCGGAATGAGCCCTAAGTCAATAACTTACAGATAGAAAAAAACTATAGACTAAGCTCCCTTTAACAGAATACTTAAATAAAATCCACCCGCTCCAGACTATCCCACTTCTGGTCAAGCACTCAGATATCAATGCACTCAACTCATCATTTACCAAATTCATATGGGGGGGAAAGAAACCAAGAATAGCGCTCACGAAACTCATGATGAGGAAGGCGGAAGGAGGGGTCAATTTCCCTAACATTCGGGGTTATAACCTGGCCTGCTTGAGTAGACATCTGCTAGATTGGAAACACAACACAGAGTTCCACTCCAATACTAGACTGGAGAGACAGCTAGCAAAACCTTGGGATCTCATGGCTCTGGTACACACAACGTTCACTTGTCTCCCAAAGATCGTCAAGAAATCATCTCTGTTACGAGATACCATCATTGCCTGGAAGGTACTGCGCAAACATTATAACCTCTCTTATCGCATTTCAAAACATATGCCCTTATGGCAGCACCCAGAGTTTGCAGCAGGAAGATCTAACAAACTAATGTCAGAATGGAGGGAGAAAGGGGTAGCGACACTGGGGGATATTTTCCACGCGCAGGATAAGAGGTGGTTAACCTTGCAAGAGCTCCAGAATAAATACGTTTTTGTTCGGCATCAGCACTTACAGTACTTACAAATAGTTAATCACTGTAAAACTAAACTTGCGGATGTAGCGGATGAGGTCCCCCCCAACCTGTTTGATTCATGGTTCACGGACAATCGCAGACACTCCATTTCCCAATTATATAGTACACTCAGACCATCACTAGTGAAGATGTCCCCGGGTCAGGCCTTTGGGAGATGGGAAAAACTGTTTAATTTACCAGGCATTGAAAAGCATATTGAGAAAGGGCTGGTGGATTTCAGGGCACACGTGCACAACGAAAACTGGAGGGAAACTCATTTGAAGATCATTCACCAAGCAATATATGCATTTACCTTGGCCCCCTCCGCCTCGCAACCAGATAGGAAAACGTCATGCCCTAGATGTAATATCTCAAAGACGGACATGTATCATGGCCTTTGGGCGTGTGCACATATTCAGCCATTCTGGGGGGAGATAACATCCTTATTGCAGCAGGTGGGCAGGTTCCATGGGAATTTAGGGCCAATGGAGGTCTTATTCCATATACAACATGATGGAGAATTAGAAGAGACAGAAACGACACATTTAGCTCCCATGGCCCATGCCACACTGATTGTGGCAAAGAGGTGCATACTCCAAAACTGGCTGGTAGCTGAAGTACCGACTCAGAACATAGTGATCCAGGGGTTGAGGAAACTGTTTTATCTAGACCGCATTGGTATATTACAGAATAAAGACACGCAGAGCAAAAAATTCTTTGAGAAATGGAAGCTTTTCCTCACAAAATATTTCACCAGTGCAGAACGAAGGGACATCATAGATCCATTTACGGGAACGTCATGGTACCTGATTGAAGATCTCAAGGGCACTTTAGGGGCACTGAAAATATCACGGGAGTAAAGCATATATATCCTCTTGGATTTCTTTATTCTTGCGGACTAGCTGCCTGACTCGGTGAACTGCTTCACGAAGCTCCAATTGTTATGTATGCTCCCATTTCTTATTTGTTTTGTGTATTGTTTAGTTATGTTAGTTAGGCAGATATGCAAAGTTATGTAACAATGTTTACAGGAATACCCGACATGTGGGGTTAAAGGATGGGAAGGATAGAGGAGATGAAGGAGGGCTGATAGCCTATGGGGAATACCTTCCAAGGTTAAACCTAGTTTGCAAGGAAGCATTCACTATCACATGTTCATTTATAAATTTTTTGTAATGTTTATTATTATGGCAATGCATTACTGTATGATTTGTGTTTTTTTTTGTGTTGAAAAAATTCAATAAAAATATGTTTTAAAAAAAAAAAAAAAAAAAATCCATCAAACACATAAATTGAGGAGGGAGGCGAGGGGAAAACCGACCTTGTTATTTATACATAAGGTATGGTGGGAGTGCAAGAAATTATTGGGCGTTGCAGGGTGTTCAAATTACATGCCAATTTGGGACAACCCATACTTATGGGAATTTAAGGCTTTCAGGAGTGGGAACAAAAAGGGGTCAGATTAGTATGCCAGCTGTACTAAGCAGGAATTCTCAAGTTGTTCTCACAATTGCAGGAGGAGTTTGAACTCCCGCATAGTCTGTTCTTCCAGTACCTTCGATTGCGTCATGCTGCACAAGCCCAAGCTAGATCTGTGGATTTGAGATGCTCCAATATGGTGGTCGTGGAGCAGGTATTGGGGGCGAGGGACACGAAAGGGATTATATCTTTGCTGTACGGTATGTTGCTCTCCAAATTCCTTGGTGATTCTCTGGCGGAGATCAAAAGAAAATGGGAAAGGGATGTGGGTGCTCTAACTGATGACGAATGGGAGGAGATACTTGAATCGCCAAAGGCACTCTCCATTAGTGTAGCACATAGGAGGTCGCAACTATTTCTCCTGCATAGGGTGTATAGGACGCCTAAGGTGTTATGGCAAATGCGGCTTAGACCAACTATGGCAATAATGGTGTGTAGAAAAGGCGGATCCAGCACTCAAATATTAAAAGTTCCAAATTTTATTTAGGTCATGTTAAAAACAAGGATAAAACAAAGAATCCCGGGACCACGCTTACGCGTTTCAGACCGCTAGGGTCCTTAATCAAAGCTATGATTAAGGACCCTAGCAGTCTGAAACGCGTAAGCGTGGTCCCGGGATTCTTTGTTTTATCCTTGTTTTTAACATGACCTAAATAAACTTTGGAACTTTTAATATTTGAGTGCTGGATCCGCCTTTTCTACACACCATTATTGCTTCAATTGCCTGCAGTCGACACAGGACTAGTTTAGGAGCATCTACAAGCACCTGCAGCATTCGGATTAACTACACATCCATTTGCATCAGTCAAGTATAATGAAAAACGCATTGGAAAACGCAACCATAGCGTGGTGGTTATGAGGTGAGCAAAACTTTTAGTAAATCTCTTTTTCATTAGACCAACTATGGACTGCCCAAGATGTTCGTCAGATGGGGCCAGGGCCGCCATCAGGGGGGGTATTAGGGGTACTGATGTGAGAGGCCCGGCCAAACCTAATTGAAAGGGGGGCCTGGCAAACTGCCGCGACTTGCCTTTGGTAGAAAAAAAACAGGCCCCTGCAATGGGGCCTGTTTTTTTCACCAAAAGAATGTCATGAGCTGCGGGCCCCCCTTTCAATTAGGTTTGGCCGGGCCTCTCACATCAGTATCCCTAATACCCCCCTGATGGCGGCCCTGGGTAGCATGGGGGTCGTCATGGGGGCCGTCAAACACCGCCGCCCGTGCGACCGATCGCGCGCACCCGCAAACTCCCGCGCATGCGCACCGGCGACCGCCTGGAACCGCACACCGAATTTTGAGGCAGATTTTGACCTGCCCACACTATCTTGCCGCGTTTTTTGCCCGCGGCGATTGAGGACAGCAGACAAAAAACGCAGCGAAAAATGCATTTTCTGCCTCCCATTGATTTAGATGGGAGGTCAGAGGCAGAACCGCGGCAAGAAAGGACGTGCTGCTTTTTCTTTTTTCCGCGACTGGCTCCCATTGATTTCAGATTAAATCAATGGGAGGCGGTTTTGGAAGTTGTTTGGTGCTGATTCTGACGCAGTGTCCGAGTCAATATCAAGGCCCAAAAACTCTGTGAACTGGGCCTTATTGTTAGGGCTTATTCAGACGAACGTGTAATACGTCCGTGCAACTTGTGTGATTTTCACGCGCCTCGCACGGACCTATTTTACTCTATGGGGCCGTGCAGACTGTCAGTAATTTTCACGCAGCGTGAGTCCGCTGCGTAAAACTCACGACATGTCCGATATTTGTGCATTGTTCGCGCATCACGCACCCATTGAAGTCCATGGGTGCGTGAAAATCACGCCCAGCACTTCCACAGCCGTATAAACTATGAATGAAAACAGAAAAGCACCACGTGCTACAAACATACAAACAGAGTGTCATAATGATGGCGGCTGCGCGAAAATCACGCAACCGCGCATCACACGCTGCTGATACACGGAGCTGTTATGGACCTTTTGCATGCGTAAAACGCCACGTTTTTGCGCGCGCAAAAAGCACACGCTCGTGTAAATCCGGACTTAGGGTAGGAACACACTAGGCATGAACACTGCGGATTTTATGCAACACATTTTATTGTGGAAAATCCGCAGCGTATTACAGTCGCAGCCGAGTGGGTGAGATTTGAACAAATCTCATCCACACGCTGCAAAAAAAATGGACCTGCAGTGTGGCTTTTGGCTTTTTAAGCCACAGCATGTCAATTTATTCTATGGAATCGCTGCTCCTCTGTTGCGGAAATGCTGCGGTTCTGCCGCAAAAATCACAAATGAGAAAAAAAAAAAGGCACTTTTTTAAATTTATAAAAAAAGTTTAGACATACCCGGGCCGTAGTCCTGGTGACGCCATCCTCTATTCTTAGCGCAGCCCGGCCTCCTGTCATGACGTTTCATCCCATGTGACTGCTGTAGCGGTCACATGGTCTACAGCGTCATCCCAGGAGGCGGGGCTACGTTCAGAAGAGAGAGATGCGTCACCTAAACTATGGCCGGGGTAAGTCTAAACTTTTTTTTCCCTGTAGGATTCCCGCAGCGGACATGCCTAACGAAACCTGCGCCACTATTTGGTGCGGTTTTGCTGGCAGAATTCCCTGCGGCTACCGGGGCGGATAAGCTGTGTAGTTTTACTCAGCATATCCGCCTAGTGTGTTCCTTATGATGTCGCTCCTGGAGCTGCTGCTTGTCTCTAAATAGGCAGTTGGTCCAGTAGAATTTGGAATTAATTTTTTTTGTGAACCAGCTTAAAAAAATACAAAACTTTTGTGTTAGGGCCTGTTCACATCACTGTTCGCTTCCGTTCCGGAGTTCCGTCTGAGGTTTCCGTCGGGTGAACCCCGCAACGGAAAGTGAAAGTGACAGCACAGCTTCCGTTTCCGTCACCATTAGCGCAGTCGACTGCGCTATTGATTCCGTCCGAAAACCAGCCGGAATGGTGACGAACGGAAACCATTAGCGATGTTTCCGTCACCATTGAGATCAATGGTGACTGAAACGGAAGCTGTGCTGTCACTTTCACTTTCCGTTGCGGGGTTCACCCGACAGAAACCTCAGACGGAACCCCGGAACGGAAGCGAACAGTGATGTGAACAGGCCCTAACACAAAAGTTTTGTATTTTTTTAAGCTGGTTCACAAAAAAAAATAATTCCAAATTCTACTGAACCAACTGCCTATTTAGAGAGCGGCAGCAGCTCCAGGAGCGACATCATAAGGGACACACTAGGCGGATATGCTGAGTAAAACTACACAGCTTATCTGCCCCGGTAGCCGCAGGGAATTCTGCCAGCAAAACCGCACCAAATAGTGGCGCAGGTTTCGTGAGGCGTGTCCGCTGCGGGAATCCTGCAGGGAAAATAAAGTTTAGACTTACCCCGGCCGTAGTTTAGGTGACGCATCTCTCTCTTCTGAACGTAGCCCCGCCTACTGGGATGACGCTGTAGACCATGTGACCGCTGCAGCAGTCACATGGGATGAAACGTCATGACAGGAGGCCGAGCTGCGCTAAGAATAGAGGATCGCGTCACCAGGACTACGGCCGGGGTAAGTCTAAACTTTTTTATCAATTTAAAAAAGTACCTTTTTTTTTCTCATTTGTGATTTTTGCGGCAGAACCGCAGCATTTCCGCAACAGAGGAGCAGCGATTCCATAGAATAAATTGACATGATGCGGCTTAAAAAAAGCCACACTGCAGGTCAATTTTTTTTGCAGCGTGTGAATGAGATTTGTTCAAATCTCATCCACTCGGCTGCAACTGTAATACGCTGCGGATTTTCCACAATAAAATGTGTTGCATAAAATCCGCAGTGTTCATGCCTAGTGTGTTCCTACCCTAAGGCCGGATTCACACGAGCGTGTGCTTTTTGCACGCGCAAAAAACATGGCGTTTTGTGCATGCAAAAGGTCCATAACAGCTCCGTGTGGCAGCAGCGTATGATGCGTGGCTGCGTGATTTTCGCGCAGCCGGCATCATTATGACACTGTTTGTATGTTTGTATCACGTGGTGCATTTCTGTTTTCATTCATAGTTTATACGGCTGCGGAAGTGCTGGGCGTGATTTTCACGCACCCATTGACTTCAATGGGTGCGTGATGCGCGAACAATGCACAAATATCGGACATGTCGTGAGTTTTACGCAGCGGACTCACGCTGCATGAAAATCACTGACAGTCCGCACGGCCCCGTGGAGTAACATAGGTCCGTGCGAGGTGCGTGAAAATCACTGACAGTGTGCACGGCCCCATAGAGTAACATAGGTCCGTGCGAGGCGCGTGAGAATCACGCGCGTTGCACGGACGTATTACACGTTCGTCTGAATAAGCCCTAACAATAAGGCCCAGTTCACAGAGTTTTTGGGCCTTGATATTGACTCGGACACTGCGTCAGAATCAGCACCAAACAACTTCCAAAACCGCCTCCCATTGATTTAATCTGAAATCAATGGGAGCCAGTCGCGGAAAAAAGAAAAAGCAGCACGTCCTTTCTTGCCGCTGTTCCGCCTCTGACCTCCCATCGAAATCAACGGGAGGCAGAAAATGCATTTTTCGCTGCGTTTCTTGTCTGCTGTCCTCAATCGCCGCGGGCAAAAAACGCAGCAAAAAAACGCGGCAAGATAGTGTGGGCAGGTCAAAATCTGCCTCAAAATTCTGTAAGGAATTTTGAGGCAGATTTTTTTCTGCCTGCAAAATACTCTGTGAACAGGGCCATACATAAACAGCACTTTCAGACACTTTACTCACTGTGTCTGAAGAGCTGCTCCCACTCCAGTCCTCTTCAGGCGATGTCTTCGGTCCAGACGTCCAGTCCTTCACCTCCAGCCAGGCTCCAGGTAAGTTGTGTCCATGTGTGTGTCCGCGGCTGCGCGCGCTTCGTTCGCGGGTGCGCGCGCAGGCGGTCTCGAGTGCAGGCTTTCGTGGGTGCAGGCTTTCGTGGGTGCAGGCTTTCGTGGGTGCAGGCTTTCGTGGGTGCGTGCTCGCGGACGCTCGCGAGTGCGCACACGCGGGATGTTCCTTGTGCGCTCGCGCAGGCGGTTCGACGGCCCCCATGACGAGAGGGGGGCCCGCAGCTCACGACATTCTGTGGTGAAAAAAACGGGCCCCATTGCATGGGCCCGTTTTTTCTACCAATGGCAAGTCGCGGAAGTTGCCGGGCCCCCCTTTCAATTAGGTTTGGCCGGGCCCCTCACACCAGTACCCCTAATACCCCACTGATGGCGGCCCTGGATGGGGCAAACTTGAAGCATATGTTCTGGAGTTGTCCAATGCTAAATGGATATTGGGGGGAGGTTAGAGGAATCGTAACGAGGGTGAATGGTAGAGATTTCCTGATGGACCCTAAGATATTTATTCTGGGATGTATGAGTGGGGAGGGAGATGATAAAGCTGAATTACTGTCTATTAAAAAGGTATTATACCATGCAAGGAAACTGATAGCAAAATACTGGTTGCAAGCGGATCCCCCGGGAGTATCCGTGCTAATGGGTTATGTTAACCATACGGTATCTTTAGAACAACGGATATATATGAAACGTGGGGCAATACACAAATATGATAAACAATGGGGTAAATGGTTGCACGGTCATGGAACGGCAAGTCAGTAGGAGATTCCTCAAGGTAGGTCCGCAAGGGCTTTTGTTCTGAATGTATAAAGTGCTGAGACGGTTGGCCGGAAGTGCCTGGGAAAGAAGGGGGTACTGCGGGGTGGGGGGTTGGTTTGGGGGGGAGGGGACAGGGGTTCACAAATCCATGGCTGTGGCCGTCAGGAGGTGATTGAGCCTGACGGCCTGTGGCCATGGGAATGACACAATAACATTAAGAGTATGTTCAGACGGCTTATTTTCAGCCGTTTTTCGGGCCGTAAATGGCCGAAAAATCGGAAGTAGAGTGCCTCCAAACATCTGCCCATTGATTTCAATGGGAAAAACAGCGTTCTGTTCTGACGGGCCGTTTTTTTTGAACGGCCGTTTTGAAAAATGGCCGCGTAAAAAAATGCCCGTGAAAAAGAAGTGCATGTCACTTTTTGAGCCGTTTTTGGAGCCGTTTTTCATTGACTCTATAGAAAAACAGCTCCAAAAAACGGGTGTAAAAACCGCCGCAAATAACGCGAGTGGCTTAAAAAACTTTTGAAAATCAGGAGCTGTTTTCCCTTGAAGCGTGTGAACATAGCCTAACACTCTGTTCACGGTTGTTCTTGCTGAAGAGAAAAGGTTTATTCTTTTGCCTTTCAGAGCACCTGCGCTTCAAAAGAACCATTGAGTCTCTTATCTCCTTATAATGTGTGCGTCTCATAGAAAGTGTGCCTATCTATGAAAGGAAGACATTTCACGGTTACTTCAGGCAGAAATATTTGTATTTATTCATTCCTATGCATGCTACTTTACTAGGGAAGGATAATAGGACACTTTTATTGTGGTATGGTTTAAGGGAAGTGTCCAATTGATAATTTGATTTACAAGGGTGCAGAATGCACACAGTAGAGTCATGGCATACGCCCATTTGAAGTGCATGTAGTGTTGTGTCCAAGTGCAATTGAGCAGTAACTTTTTTTAATGAGGAAGTAATTCTAATCCCATAGAAAACAGATGCATTGTAACACAAGAGAAAAGGCTGACTACTAAAAAAGTGAAGGCAATGAAGTTGAAAAGAATAAACGAAAATGTGATGTAATTAACAGACTGCTAAACCTAAAGGCTGCACATTATAAAAAGATATATCACCAGTAGAAGAAAAACTGAGTCTATAAGTCTACTATATTCACTGCATGTTCAGAGTCAGACGCAGTGAAATGTTTTCGCTGCAAATTCACAATAATTACGCAATGAATCTGCAGCAACATTTGCATGTTTGACGCAGATTTCAGTTTTTGCTTTGCAAAGGCTGAAATCTGCAGTGAAAATCCGCTGCTTCTCCACTGGTGGCCATGCATGTTGCGGAATGAAAATTCTGCAACGCAGCCTAAATTCTGCATGGTTATTTTCCGCAGCGTCTGAACTATGTTACCTAAAACGGTATAGAAAACAATTGAAAAAAAGGCTGCTGCAGATTTCCACTGCGGACAGTCCGCAGCGGAATTAAACAGCAATTCCACCACGTCTGAACATGCCCTACACCACAATGTTTTTGTTTCATCAATTCTAAAAATGACATACAACATGGATTTAAAAAATGAATCTACACAGATGGAAAAGAGGGCCACAAAAAAAGGGAAAATACCACATTAATATATAGTATTTATACATTACAATATGCATGAAAAATTGAAGCACAATATAAAGGTGCATAGTGCAAAAAGGGTATCAAATTTTATATCCCGAAGGAAGAATACTGTGCCGAGACTGTCAATAGTCCCATTGGATGTTAATGGAATGTTTATTTATCACAATAGTACTAGGACTACTCTATATAAATCGACCCACAATGTAAAGTGCTAAGTGCAAACGAATCAAGTATATAGGATGATAGAACAATGTACTAACCCCTCATGCTCAATCCCTAAGTTGGCGTCCTGCCGTACATGCGTTTCGGCTTCCGCCTTCATCTGGGGTGGTGCTTACCATTTCAAACTGTCTATTTAACATATGTGGTGACCAATTACAGAGTGACCTGGTCCATGTGAAGGAATATATTACATAAAATACCTCGGTCTTATGTCGGCGTCATGTTTAATTTGTCCACGGCATTACATCACATGGGATCAGCGTCATGTTTCATGTGAGGCGTACACGTGCTTACATCATCACATCATGTCGCGTCACATGCACATAAAGATACCAGCCTATCGTGAGTTGCTATGGACGCTTGAGCATGCGCACTTGACCGGAATTCAATACACATACGATCAGGTCATAAAATTGGTCGCCTTGCTCTACGTTCTTACCGATTTTAGGTAAGTATGTCAAGTTTATACTCCGTGTATATAACTGAAGACAATATCTAACTTTTTACCCTTCAGGGCTCATTCAGACGAGTGTAAAACCCGTCCGTGTGCTGTACGTGAAAATCACGCACAGCACACTGACCCATTGATTTCAATGGGGCCATTCACACATGCAGGAGATTTGACGCAGTGTGTGTCCGTTGCGTAAAACTGCATGTCCTATATTGGTGCGTTTTTCATGGACCTATCGCCCATTGAAGTCAATGGGTGTGTGAAAATCACTGTGCTTTGCGAGTGCGTGAATAACACATGCCCCTCGCAAAGCACACTGATGCATAACGGACCATATTAACGCACGTTTTTCACGCGCGTGAATCTGATACGCTCGTGTGAATGTAGCCTAAGGCTGAGTTCACACGTTGCAGATTTGTCGCAGATTTTGTTGCGGTTTTGACGCAGATCTCACCCTTTTGCATTGCAAAGTATAAAATCTGCACTGAAAATCTGCGTAAAATCGGCGACGTGTGAACTCAGCCTTAGTCTGCCATCTTCCCATAATAGTTAAAACAACTTATATATATCTATAGTAATAGCCAATTAATTAGGTACGTATATACAAACAAACAATAATGAAGTGACAGGTGCATAAATTGTAACAAAGGCGCATATAGCGTATAAGGAAGTAAACACTAGTTCAGACAGTCATATCAAAAAGTAGAAATTGTGTTTTGTATTCTTTCAATGTCAATTGACAGAAAACAAATGCGATAAAATTGCCAAATGTGAATAAAATATTTCACCCATTTGAAGGTTAGAGTCCGGGAAATGTCCTGGTTAGATTTCTTTCATCGTCTTCTTCATGACAAAGGGGGAGGTCCCCCGAAACATCGCACAGGTGTTATCAGACGCCAATCCTCCACGCGTGTTTTCATCGCCGAAAGCCATGGACTTTGGAGAAGACTATGGAAGAAATCTAACCAGGACATTTCCAGGACTCTAACTTTCAGATGGGTGAAATATTTTATTCACATCTGGCAATTTTATTGCATTTGTTTTCTGTCAATTGACATTGAAAAAATATAAAACACAATTTTCTACTTTTTGACATGACTGTCTGAACCAGTGCTTATTTCCTTATATGCTATATCTAAGGCCTCATGCACACGACCGTGCTTGTAATTACGAGCACGGCCGGGCACGGCCGGCCACGGGCAGCCGGCCGCTTTTCCGAGCCGTGCTGCCATTATAAAGTATAGCAGCACGGCCCGTAAAATAGAAAAATAGAACATGTTCTATTTTTTTAACGGCACGGGCACCTTCCCGTGAGAAAACTGGAAGGTACCCGTGGCTAACAGAAGTCTATGAGCCCGTTATTGCGGGTGTTTTTACGGTCGTGTGCATGAGGCCTAAGAGGTTGAAAGTGCCTCTTGTTGCACTACCTCACGCACAGTTTAGTTTAGTACTAAGGTCAGAAACTTGATACCCGAACAAAGGCGCATATACAATATATGATGAATAATAAAGTGCATATATTTACAATAATAACTAAATACATTAGTGTATATTTCCATATAAAAAAAAATAAACATACAAACATTTGATACGTTAAAAAATGTGCAAAAATGTCCTTTACAAATAAAGACATCTCATAATTATAAGAAAAATAAAAAAATGTGAATATACTAGTAATGGGCAAGCACACAGAGGAGGGGGAGAAGTAAAGACCTCTTGCTTCATTTGTTTGTAGGGCCCAAAGTTGAATTGCAGACACAATTCGTTGTAATGTTGGTATACTATCTAACAAAGGGTCATTTAAACCACCAATATCAAATAAAGTAGGAAAGGAAAAGGAAAAACAATATTAAAATCATGTTTATAATAAGATTATAATAAAAGCCACTTATAAGAAGAGCTGCTAATATATTTACTAGTATGTATGGAAGTTCTCAGAACTGTAGACATGTGAGATAAAATGATGATCATGGGTGCAGATATTTTTCTGGACTAAGGCCCCATGCACACGGCCGTGCCCGTAATCACGGCCCGCGATTGTGGGCACTTACGGCCGCCCACATTTTCGGGCCGTGCTCCCATACAAAGTATGGGAGCACGGCCCGTAGAATGCAAAAGAACGGACATGTTCTATAATTTTTTGAACATTTCTAAGGCATGGACACCCATCCGTAGCGCTAAGGAAAGGTGTCCGCGGCCAATAGAACTGAATAAGCCAGTAATTGCAGACCATATTACGGTCTGCAATTACGGACAATTTTTATGGTCGTGTGCATAGGGCCTTAGTCAGT
Organism: Rhinoderma darwinii; assembly: GCF_050947455.1. Classification (NCBI taxonomy): domain Eukaryota; kingdom Metazoa; phylum Chordata; class Amphibia; order Anura; family Rhinodermatidae; genus Rhinoderma; species Rhinoderma darwinii. The sequence goes on along the minus strand of NC_134688.1, from coordinate 251,950,997 downwards.
AATTCCCATTGAAGAACATTACAGTAAGGCCTCATTTACACGAACGTAATATACGCGCGTGCTTTGCACGCATGTCGTACGCACCTATATTAGTCAATGGGGCAGTTTAGACGATGCGTGAATTGCGCTCAGCGCGTGTGCGCAGAAAAAAACTCACGACATGTTCTATAATCGTGCGTTTTTCGCGCACTCACGCACCCATTGAAGTCAATGGGTGCGTGAAAACCACGCATGCCGCACGGAAGCACTTCCGTGCGAACTGCGTGATTCGCGCAAGAGCTGTCAAACTCCTGAATGTAAACAGAAAAGCACCACGTGCTTTTCTGTTTACAAACATCCAAACGGAGTGTCAAATTCGAGATGAGCGCACCGAACTTCACCGGGTTCGGCCAAACTCGTTTTGACCGAAACCGGTAAAAAATGTTCGGGTACGCGACGTCAGGAGACAGTCACTGTCCACGGTGCTGAAAGCGTTAAACTGGTTCAGCACCATGGACAGTGACTTCCGCTCCGAAAATCCATGAACCTGTAAAAAAAAAAAGACGTTCTGACTTACCGATAACTCCGGTCCGACCTCCCGGGATGACAGTTCAGTCCAAGTGACAGCTGCAGCCAATCACAGGCCAAGCACAGGCTGCAGCCAATCACAGGCTGCAGCGGTCTCATGGACTGCGGCGTCATCCTTGGAGGTGGGGCCGGATGACAAGAGAGGGACGCGTCACCAAGGCAACGGCCGGGAGCCCGGACTGGAGGAAGCAGGAAGTTCTTGGTAAGTATGAACGTCTTTTTTTTATTCACAGGTTGGTGTATATTGTGTTCGGCATTCACTGTCGAGGGTGCTGAAAGAGTTACTGCCGATCAGTTAGCTCTTTCAGCACCTTGGACAGTGACGGGCGTCGACTAGCCTCATCTCTATGATGGCGGCTGCGCGAAAATCACGCAGCCGCGCATCATACACGGATGACACACGGAGCTGCCAAGTGCCTTTTGCGCGCGCAAAACGCAGCGTTTTTTGCGTGCGCAAAACGCACACGCTCGTGTAAATGAGGCCTAAGGCCTCATTCACACGACAGGGTTTCCCGTCCGGGTGCCGGCCGTTCATAAATCGGCCGGCACCCGGCTGCATTAGGAATAATAGACCCCTAATGGGGCTATTCACACGACCGATTTTTTGACGGCCGGGAAAACCGGCCGTCAAAAAATAGGACATTTTCTATTTAAGGCCGGGTACCCGGCCGCCCGGCTCCCGTAGAAGTCTATGGGGCCGGGTAATACACGGCCATCACCGGAATGTGTCCCGAGTGATGGCCGGGTTTTCCGTGGCTTGCGCTCTATCTCCTCCTCCGCACAGCGCAGAGTGCATGTGAGGAGGAGGAGTTGATGCCATTCGGACGAATGGCTACGCTGTACACTGTGTGGCAGGGCCGGGGTGTACAGCAGGTGGAAGGGAGCGCTGCGCTGGCTCCCTTCCCCTGCTTGTTAAAAGCGCCCTGGCCCGGCGACACCTTCCATGGCGCCGCTAGCAGCAGCTGCTGCTGCGGCTGCTACTACTGTAGCGACGCCACTATAGCAGAGCAGGGAGGTATCTCCCCGCTCTGCTATGTGCTAGCCCCACTTTAGCTCCTTGAAGGAGCGGAATCCCCGTGTTTTCGGGGTTTCCGCTCCTGGACAGAGCGCTTGATGTCTCTGTCCATATCTGGGCAGTGACATCAGGGGAAACTCCTGAAGCTGAATCCCTGAACACATGGGGATTCCCCTTCAGGAGTTGCCGCTGATGTCACTGTCCACATCTGCTCGGCCCGGAACGGATGCAAAACTTTATGCAAACCGGCCGGGCAAAATGGACGATTTTACCGGCCGACACTCGGGCTCGGGCGGGACCCGGTCGTGTGAATCCCGCCTAAGCTTCTCCCTAGCCTAAAATGGCTGCTTACATTAACTGCACAGAACATGAATTCATGATATTCTTCAGTTTCATGAGGTTTTTCTGTACCTAAAATAGGGGTGTAGCTATATGGGGTGCAGATGAAACAGTAGGCACCAGGGTGCTTGTTCCAAAAGGAGTCCAAATTCCCCTTTGCTACATAAGAATACACCAGTATAATAAATGGGCTTGTGTACGAGAATCAGTCGGCACTGCTGGGACAAGAAGTCCTTCTGGACATTCGGCAGTACACTGCCCACAGAGGCGCAACAGGTGCTGCGGTATAAGTCTAGGGAGGTGCTGGGCTTCGTAGGTAAGACCATATGTAACACTATGCAAGTAGAGAGAAAAAAGCCGCACTCACCCGGTCTGACGTAGAAAATTCTATAATGCTTGTAAAAAATGTGTGGGGTGAAGACAAAGACCGTGTCAGGCAACAGCCGTTTCGCGTACAACGCTTTCTAAAGCCCTCTCTTGAGGCAGTAAGGGCCCTGTTACATAATATGCATTGGGAACCAAGTGGTCCAAACTACGCCTCTGAACTAAACCTTTATCATTGTAAAATGAAAAGTTCTGCAATTTTCTAATATACTTTGGTCCACATTAACCCCTTAACGACATGTCACGTACTGGTATGCGGCAGCCGTTAAGGGGAAGTATGGAGCGGGCTCACGGGCTGAGCTCGCTTCATACACAGTGGGTGATGGTTGTGTTACACAGCCAACAGCTCACTGCAACGGGCAGAATCAAAGATCACTTAACCCCTTAAATGCCGCGGTCAATCGCGACCGCGGCATTTAAATTGTTAGAATCAGGGGTATGCCCCCTCAAACACGCCATTGCGCCCCCCCCAGCGGCACGATTGGCCATTTACAGTGGTTATGGCAGCCTGGGGGCGTAATAAAGGCACCCAGGCTTCAAAGGAGACTGTCAGAATCACAATATACTGCAATACATTAGTATTGCAGTATATCCTGCAAGTGATCCAACGATTGCTGCTTTAGGGACTAATAAAAAAAGTAAAAAACAGTTAGATAAAGATTTTTATAATGTTCCAAAAAAAATAAAATATTAAAAGTTCCAAAAAAAAAACTTTTCCCATTTTTCACTAAAGCCATGTTAAAAAAAAAAAAGACGTTAACATAACTGGTATCGCCGCATCCGTAAACGTCCAAACTATCACAATATAGTGTTATTTAACCCGCTCAGTGAATGACATAAAAAAAAATATATGAAACATGCAAATTGCTGTTTTTTGGTTACCTTTACTCTCCAAAAAAAAGAAATAAAAAGTGATCACCCCAAAATGGTATTAGTGAAAACTACAGCTCGCCCCGCCCCTCACACCTCTAAATTGATGGAAAAAAAAAAAAGTTATGGCTCTCAGAATATGGCGACACAAAACATTTTTGTATTTTAGCAAATAGTTAGTTAGATTTTTTTAAAGTGGTAAAACATAAAACAAAACATATAAATTTGGTATTGCTGTAATCGTATCAACCTGTAGAATAAGGTGAATGTCGTTTTTACCGCCCGATGGACGCCGTAAAAACAAAACCCCCCAAAAAATGGTGTAATCGCTTTTTATTCAGATTCCCAGTATATTATGCAGTACAATAAATGGTGCCATGAAAAACTACAACTTGTCACGCACAAAACAAGCCCTCATACGGCTATGTCGAAGAAATAGAAAAGTTATACGGGGAGGAAAAAACTAAAATTAAAAACTCAAATTGGCCTGGTCTTTAAGGGGTTAATATAAACTGGCATTACATAAAGATTGTTGGAGGGAATTGCGCTAAATTTATTAAAAGACGCACACCTCCTAATAAATTTAGCGCATTTCGGACTGTCCTAAAGCCAGAATGTGAAATCTACGCCTGCTGTGAGCTTTTAGCACAAAATGGTGTGCACCATCATTTGCAACTTTTTGGGACTGAGTTTACACAAAATGCTGGCATAACCTAAATAATAAATGTGGGCCAGTGTGTTTCAATTACTCTACATTTTTGCTTTTAGAGAATGGTAACATTTCTATTTACATCCAGAGGCTGAAAAACCCTACAAACCTGCAAAAAAACTACTGCTGAGAGAAGGATACAATTTTATCAAGCCAATACTCTACGACTCATATACCTCAGCAGCAAAAAATCTCTCTCCTGTCCTGAGAGTTCACTACAATGTGTAATGCCCGCGGCTGCAGACCACCGGCATCCCCCTCTTACCGGCAGCCACAGGACTATGCTTACACGCCAGCGCTGGCGCGCTCTGCCCTCTGCCTCCTCTCCCTGTCTGTCCCATAGGGGGCCAATTCTCAAAGGGCCAGCGTGCGCACCAGTAAAATTGTCCCCAGCCTATCCCTGCGCACCCTGGTCCTTATAAATGACCCTGCCTCTTTCCCTAGTGCCTGAGCAATGTTATTTCTAACCCAGAGATAGTCTGCCAAGGTTCCGTATCCTGTTCCCTGAAACCAGTGTTCATGACTATCCTGTAACCGTGTTCAGTCCTGTATCTTGAGTTTGTGACCAGTCCTGCATGTGTCCAGTTCTGTATCCTCAGTCCAGTGTCCGTGACCAGTCCTGTATCCTAAATCCAGTGTCCGTGTCAACTCCTGTGCCGTGTCTGGTCATGTATCCGGAGTCCAGTGTCCATGACCAGTCCTACATCCTAACTCCAGTGTTCATGACCAGTCCTGCTTCCAGTGAACCAGCACAAGCCAGCTTCCCTTATTCTAGCATCAGCCTGCTTCTAGTAATCCGGCACCAGCCCGCCATCAAGGTACCATCTACCAGTGACTGTCCTATACTTGTCTGGCCAGCAGCTACTCCGTTACCGCAGAGTATCCGAGTGGGTCCACATCCCCAGTGGACGTTACACAATGTATCATGCAGGTAATATGTATCATCCAAGAGCCAACATAGGATTGTCTAGACTGTATAATAATATAGCAAATTGTAAGAACTTAGGAGCTTCCCTTACTTACCCTGTACTCTATTCACATGTATTTATTATTTCAGTTACTTATACGTATATATGTACACTACCACCCAGTAGACCCGGCCCCCTAACTTCGTTGTTAAACAAACTAAACCACCATTATGGCTGACCGTACCGTACATGGTTGACTCGGGTGATTTGTTACTCTTAGGAGTTTGCCCTTGTTTTTGGAGCATTGTGGGCTCTCTGTCGTAGAGGCATCTATCATGAGTAACGTACGTATGGTTGCGGTCATTTAGAGGGTCCTTATCGCCGCTTCAGGATCTAAATTGGAGCATCTGTGGTGCATATTGTTTCATGCTACAACCAGTAGACAATGACAGTTTACAGTAGAACATGGCCAAGGTCCCCATGATGCAGCCTGCATGTTAGGTCAAGATTTTTCTTTACATTTAAAATAAGTGGGGTTTTTTAAGGATATATAAAATGCATATTTTTTAAAGACTAAGCATGTTAACTGAAGGTCCTGATATTCCCTATAAAGTGCATACCTTGCTAGACAGTACACCCTAAACTAAAGTCATCTGAGAAACTTCGTTAACTTTTATTCTGTACAGTCTTTGTCAGAAAAGCAATGCGCCACTGTATGAGTAATACTCTCCTGCTATAAAAGTATTTTGCATGGATGAACGCTCTGAAATGGGATAATTTGAAGAAAAGACTTTTGTCTGCAAATTTATGATCCTACAAATAGGATGTTGCTGCCTGCCACACTTCCAGACTAACTCTTCTTATGACTCTTCCACTTTAAACACATTATTTCCATTTGCTCTGATTCTCCTTGGCTACTCAAGAATAAACTGGCACAAGCGTGTCTATTAAAGACAAGTCTGCACCCATGACATCTGTCACCACATAGTGTTCACTTACATCTGGTTGACACCGACCTAAGGTCATTCCTGTCCAAACATAAAGAAGAGGCTGGACGCAGCCGAAGGGTTAAGGGAAGCCGACATGACCGTCCTGGTAGGGAAAGGGTTAATGAGGTGAGGGAAAGTTGAAGGAGCTGAAGGAGGGACGGGGAGGAGTTAAGGGGGACGGGGGGGCCGTTACTGCGCTTCCCGCTGTTTCTCGGCATTGAGCCGGAAGCAGCGGGAGGAGTAACATACAATAAGCAAGCTCCCCGTTGCCCGTGCTTTTAATGATGGCAGAAGCCCTGATGTTAGAGCGGCTGCGTGCCGCTGCTGTGCACCACGGTCCCGGATGGCTAGAGGAGACCGTGGCTGCCATAACGAGGATCCCGGACGCCGTTTCGCCACGTCGGGCACGGCGTTCGGGGTCTGTTGGAAAGGACAGGCTCCCCTCCCCCGGCCCCCTTACGAGCATGGCTATGGCGGCGGGGGGGGAGTCGGCAACAACCGCTCCTGCGCTGAGCAGGCAGAGAGCGGTGCCAGGGGTGACGGCGACGCAGGCTGGGTCGACCCGTCCCTCTCGGCGGTCCCGACCTCCAGAGCGCCTCAGTCCGGAGGTAGTCCCGCGGACACGGCGTCGCAGAGGGAGCCCGATCCCGGACGCTGCAGGCCAGGCAGCTGGGAGGACCGCCCCTTCCCAGGCCCTGCGTCCTGGCAGGAATCCCAGGCCGCGACGGGGTCCGGCGGTAAGCAGGGAGTCGCAGGCTGGGCTCCCTGTCACCCCTCCCCCATCAGATGGAAGATTTGGAGGACAAGGTACGGCCGCCCCGCATGGTGATGTTCCGGCCAGGGGGCAGGCTTCGTCAGGATCGTCTAGACGGACGCCTAGAGCTGCAGCGACGTCGAGGCAACAGGTCCGGTCGGAAGTCTGGGTCCCGGCGGTCGGGCGGCAGGTTGCCGGCCCATCGGTCAGCGCGTCCTCATCCCCGTTCCGAAGATGTCGTTGGGAGGGACAGTCGTCGGCGAGAGAAGAACTGGAGGAAGGTGAACTGGACGTGTATCGTCGAGGTCAGGATGGTCCGGCTGACGGGAACACAGCGCCTGTGCAGCCCGGTGAGTGTATAACTCCATCATTGTCTTATCCAGCGATTTTTATGTCGGGTGTCGGCGGGGGGGCTGCTAGCATTGCATCGGGGGCCGGTAGTGGCGCGGGCGGACGCGACGGAGCGGGTTTGGCAGATTTAGTGGGTTGCTTACGGGAGCTGGTGGGGCGCCTGGATAGGGCCGCGGCGCCGGTAGTAACGGAAGTGTCTCCTGCGATAGTTTGGGAAGGCCCCAGGGACGTGGGATCGTTACAGGCGCGTCCTGCGGCGGCGGTTAGAGAGGCGGTCGCGGTGTCGGTACAGACCGAGGCACAGAAGGACGGCGATCGAGTGCGTATGGACGATCGTGCTCGGGGGGAGGTGTATGTTTGTTTTGAGGGTCCGTTGGGGGCGCATTTAAAGCAGGAGGTGCGTGATCGGATCTGGAAAGACGAATACGTTGAAATTTTTTCTCTCTTGCCACTGGCTAAATTTAATTTGGATAAGAGCAAGCGGGATGAGAGTAAAAAGGACGAGGAGGAACGGCGGCGGTATAGGCTGATCCCGCAGACGTTCGTTAATTGGTCGCAGGCGTTCGCCATATTGGCTAGTGTGATAGGGGAAAAGGCGCCGGAAAATTGTTCGGCGCTGTTTTGTTATTTTGATGCCATTGGGGAGGCTCATAGGGTGTATGGGGGTCAGGCGTGGCTGCGATATGATGAGCAATTCCGTCAGCGGAAGGCGGTTCGGCCGGCGATTCGGTGGGACCAGAAGGATATTGCTCTCTGGTTACGGGTTACGGCTCCGGTTAGGCAGCCCTTTCCCGGGAGCGGTGGCCAGGGAGGCCAGTCTAGTCAGAGTGGACAAAGCGGCGGGGGAAAGGCGGGGTTTTGCTGGCAATTTAATGAAGGTCAGTGCAAGTTCGGGGCCACGTGCAAGTTCAAGCACGTGTGCTCCGAGTGTAATGGTGCATCACACGGGGCGGCAAAATGTCTGCGGAAAAAGAGGTCAGGGAACCAGCACGGGGCTGGTCAAGGGGGTGTCGCCGGTGAGGGTGGAAGGGATGGCCCCTTATCTAAATGAGTATCCGGATAGGGCGGCAGCTAAGTTGCTTTATGAAGGGTTTCGTGTTGGGTTTGTTATTCCTCCACCTCCTTATGAGGTTCCGGTTACGCGGAGGAATTTAAAATCGGCTTACTTGCATGCGGAAGTCGTGTCGGAAAAGTTGTTAAAAGAAGTTTCGTTGGGTCGCATGTCGGGGCCATTTGTTGAGTCGCCGGTAAAAGATTTAGTTGTGTCCCCTTTGGGTATTGTCCCAAAACGCGAGCCCGGAAAGTTTCGTTTGATTCAACATTTATCGTATCCCAAAGGTTCGTCGGTAAATGACGGGATTGATCACGAGTTGTGTTCCGTAGTTTATACCTCATTCGATAAGGCGGTGGGGTTAGTGCGGGCTGCGGGTCCTGGGGCGCTGCTAGCAAAAACTGACATCGAGGCGGCGTTCAGGTTGTTGCCGGTTCATCCAGAAAGCCAACGGCTGTTGGGTTGTTTTTGGAATGGGGCTTTTTACGTGGATCGGTGCCTTCCGATGGGGTGTTCCCTTTCTTGTGCATACTTCGAGGCGTTTAGTAGCTTCGTGGAGTGGGTAACGAGGGGAGCATCCGGGGTCGACTCGTTGATCCATTACTTAGATGATTTTTTGTGCGTTGGCCCGGGGGGTTCGCCGGTTTGCGGTAATTTGCTTCATGCGCTACAGAAGGTGGCGAGGGATTTTGGGATTCCTTTGGCGCCGGAAAAAACGGAGGGCCCGGTAGCGACGATTTGTTTTTTGGGAATCGAAATAGACTCGGTGGCAATGGAGTGTCGTCTCCCGGCGGATAAGTTGGGTGCTTTGAGGCTGGAGGTTCGACGGGCTTGTAGAAGGAAGAAAATGTCGCTGAGGGAGCTTCAGTCGCTGCTGGGGAAGTTGAATTTCGCCTGCCGGATTATGCCGATGGGAAGGGTGTTTGGTAGAAGGTTGGCGGCGGCAACGGCGGGAGTGCGTGCGCCGCATCATTTTGTGCGGCTCAAGGAGGAGCACCGGGCTGATCTTCAGGTTTGGGATGACTTCTTGGGCCAGTACAATGGTCGCTCGCTATGGATGGCCCCAGCGCAGGATACGAGTGATTTGAATATTTTCACGGATGCGGCTGGGGCGGGTGGCTTTGGAGCTTACGGGGGAGGTCCGTGGTGCGCAGGTCAATGGCCGGCTAGCTGGGTGTCCAGTGGACTCACGCGGAATCTGGCCCTGCTCGAGCTGTTTCCCATCGTGGTGGCGGCTACCATTTGGGGGGACAGGCTCAGGGATAAGAAGGTCCGTTTTTACTGCGACAACATGGGGGTGGTGCTTGCCATTAATAACATCACGGCGTCCTCTCCTCCGGTAGTTCAATTGTTGCGACATTTAGTGTTGGTGTGTTTGTCGTTGAACGCGTGGGTGGTGGCGGTGCATGTCCCGGGTGTACGGAATTGTATTGCTGATGCTCTTTCTCGCTCGCAGTGGGACCGGTTTCGGCAATTGGCCCCGGGAGCGGAACGTCTCGGTTTGGCTTGTCCAGAGCATCTTTGGGATCTGGTATCGGTCCCGTAGAGCAGCTGTTACAAAGGTCTTTGGCGCGCACGATGTGGAGTGCTTATGCTGCTTGTTGGAGGCAGTGGGAGGAGTGGGTAAGAGAGTTGGGTGACGTCAATACGGATAGAGACAGGTTGGTGGCACTTTTGTATTGGTTAGGGGATGCCTGGGAGGCGGGGTTTTCAGTAGCGAAGGTGAACCGGTTCATATCTGCGGTGGCGTTTGGGCTTAAGTTGCGGGGCTTGCGGGATGTATCGAAGGAATTTCTGGTATCGCAGGCTTTGAAGGGGTTGCGCAGAGGTAGGGTGGAGGCGGATAGTAGAAGGCCGGTGTCGTTTGCTTTGCTTGGCTCGTTGGGCGGTTCATTAGCATCGGTATGTCGTTCTTCAGATGAAATGGATCTGTTTCGGTTGGCTTTTTCGTTAGCGTTCTTCGGAGCATTTAGAATAGGTGAGTTGGTGTCGCCAAGTACTAAACAGGCAGGGGGGCTGAGATCTGGGGAGGTGAGCCTTTTTGCAGATCGGCTGGAGGTATGGTTGCGTAGATCTAAAACTGACCAAGTAGGGAAGGAAAAACTGATAGTTTTGTTCGCTCTCCCGGGGTCGGTCATGTGCCCAGTGGAGTGCATGCGGGGTTTTACGAGAAACAGGGGGTCTCCAGATTTGCCTTTGTTACGTCATATGGACGGGTCGTTTTTGTCCAGGTTTCAGTTTGGAGCTGTATTTAAAAAGTGTTTGACGGCGGTTGGGGTTGCGGCAGGCTCATATTCATCTCATTCCTTCCGGATTGGCGCAGCAACGGAAGCGGGGCGCTGGGGGTTGGATGATGAGGGGGTGAGGCGTATTGGTCGTTGGGAGTCTAAAAGGTTTAAGTCCTATGTCCGCCCCCATATGTTGTAATTTTGTTGTTTATGCTTGAAAATGTTATATGGTGGTGCCTAACTGTGTTTTCCGTTTCAGATTCGCCTCCTTGTCTGGTGTGGTTGATGGGTCATTCGTACGTGCACTGGGGGGCTTTGAGGGCGGACGTCCGCCCGGATGGTCGCCAGTTGCGCATTCCGCGACAGGATGCGGTTGTGCATTGGCTGGGTTTTAGAGGTATGTCGTGGAACAGGGTGTTGGCGGAATTCCAGACATATGTGCGGCTTGATAGGGTTCCGGAGGTTTTAGTGTTGCACGTGGGTGGGAATGACTTAGGAGTCCGCCCTTTTCGTGAGTTGGTGCGGGATATCAAACATGATATGTTGTGTTTGTGGGTATCTTATCCCAAGTTGGTGGTAGTGTGGTCGGACATAGTCCCAAGAAAGCATTGGCGGTTAGCTAGATCGGTGGAGAGAGTCAATAAGGCTCGCATAAAAGTTAACCGGGCGGTGTCCCGTTTTGTGGCAAAGAACGGGGGCATTTGCGTGAGGCATAGGGATTTGTCAGGAGTGGGGAATTTCTGGAGAAGTGACGGGGTTCATCTGACCGAGGTTGGCATTGATCTTTGGAGCTTGGCGATAGCAGAAGGCATAGAAAGGGCGGTGGTGGTGTGGAGGAACTCACAGGCTTAAGGTGGTCAAGGCCTGTTTCGCGGTGGCGGGGGGAGTCCTTGAGGCCAGTCAGTACAAAATGGTGGGGGGGTCGCATCGGGGGTATGCGTCCCCCAAAAAAGGTACATGGTTGAAGACTTCATCGGGTGTTATCCCTTTGAAGTGGTCTTCTGGTAGAAGGTATATCACTTGAAGGCTTCATCGGGTGTTATCCCTTTGAAGTGGACTTCTAGTGGTCGGTATATCACTTGAGGGCTTCATCGGGTGTTATCCCCTTGAAGTGGACTTCTAGTGGTTGGAGCCATCTGCAGAGGTGAACGGTGCTTCCGAGCTGGTTTACGGCTGGAGGTAATTGGTGGTTTGCAGATGGCTAATTCGGTGTGTTCTTGAAAGGAACATCTGAAGGGGCTTCAAGGACTTCCTCTGCTCGGGTTAATGTTAACGTTTAATTGTTATTTATGATTCTGACCCATGTTGGGTCATGTGAATTATTAGGAGGAATTCTCTGGTGGATTCCTAACTAGTTATCCGAATGTTTCGGATTTAAATTGTTTTTATAAAACTGTGAAATTAATAAACGGCTGCTGTGGCCATTTCACATCCAACCTCGGTGTCATGTGTCGTTACTAAATGGGGGTGGGGGATAGTATGGTCTAAGGTTAACACACCACTCTACCTAGGCAGGTCAAGAAGAGGCTGGACGCAGCCGCAGGGTTAAGGGAAGCCGACATGACCGTCCTGGTAGGGAAAGGGTTAATGAGGTGAGGGAAAGTTGAAGGAGCTGAAGGAGGGACGGGGAGGAGTTAAGGGGGACGGGGGGGCCGTTACTGCGCTTCCCGCTGTTTCTCGGCATTGAGCCGGAAGCAGCGGGAGGAGTAACATACAATAAGCAAGCTCCCACCCTCCCACCCTTGGTTTGTTACTCCTTAGGTCTTATGTACGTCCGTCTATGAGCGTTGTGTTTTATTTTGTGTGCTTATTTAACATGTTTTTCTTTTTTCCGGAGTAGGTTCTGTTGTCATGGCAGCTGGCGGGGGGAGTCCTTGAGGCCAGTCAGTACAAAATGGTGGGGGGGTCGCATCGGGGGTATGCGTCCCCCAAAAAAGGTACATGGTTGAAGACTTCATCGGGTGTTATCCCTTTGAAGTGGTCTTCTGGTAGAAGGTATATCACTTGAAGGCTTCATCGGGTGTTATCCCTTTGAAGTGGACTTCTAGTGGTCGGTATATCACTTGAGGGCTTCATCGGGTGTTATCCCCTTGAAGTGGACTTCTAGTGGTTGGAGCCATCTGCAGAGGTGAACGGTGCTTCCGAGCTGGTTTACGGCTGGAGGTAATTGGTGGTTTGCAGATGGCTAATTCGGTGTGTTCTTGAAAGGAACATCTGAAGGGGCTTCAAGGACTTCCTCTGCTCGGGTTAATGTTAACGTTTAATTGTTATTTATGATTCTGACCCATGTTGGGTCATGTGAATTATTAGGAGGAATTCTCTGGTGGATTCCTAACTAGTTATCCGAATGTTTCGGATTTAAATTGTTTTTATAAAACTGTGAAATTAATAAACGGCTGCTGTGGCCATTTCACATCCAACCTCGGTGTCATGTGTCGTTACTAAATGGGGGTGGGGGATAGTATGGTCTAAGGTTAACACACGACTCTACCTAGGCAGGTCATGAGATGATGCCCTGTTTACCATTGTGTTACAATTAACCCCAATGCTTGTGGGCCATGGAAGACGTGTGCCAAAGCATTAGCAATAAGACTAGTCACACTGCTGGACCATCGAATGAGTGATAGAGACCCTGAATGTGCTTGTCTAAATGTTATACAAATATACTATTGTGGTTGTGAAAATGAATCCATACTGCAAGATTTTGTATGCTATTGAGAGTTACGTTTTATAGCATGGTTAAGATTTACATGAAAACAATCTGACATAACAAAAGAACTAGTACAGTCAGATTAGATCCAAACACATCAATAAGGTCCGTTTTTGACTGTGTCTTTTATTACCCAAAAACACTACGACCAGATGATCGCTGGTAGTCATTAGGCAAATATGATGTCCTCAACACATGGCATTTTGGTTTGTGGGGTTTCTTTGGTAATTTTGATCTGTCAGCATTTTTCTTTTTTAGATGTCACATCTGGGGGTAGCATTTTTTAGGAAATGTTTCCACCATAGAGACCAATTGTAACAAAAACAGCACCATAAAAGCACAACTATGCCTGTATGATCTTATGTGGAGTTTGTGGTGCAGCTGTCATGGTGTTTTTGGTGCGTTTCGAAATGAATAAAAGAATCTGAATTCAAACATGCAGCTTTATTTAAGCCAAATCCAGAAATAGATCTAAATTATTTTTTGAGTGGATTTAAAAGTCATATACAGTAAGTCCTTTCTTTATACTTTATATTTTCAGATCCACTAGAGTGCTTAGCTTAAAGAGGCTCTGTCACCAGATTTTGCAACCCCTATCTGCTATTGCAGCAGATAGGCGCTGCAATGTAGATTACAGTAACGTTTTTATTTTTAAAAAACGAGCATTTTTGGCCAAGTTATGACCATTTTTGTAGTTATGCAAATGAGGCTTGCAAAAGTCCAAGTGGGTGTGTTTAAAAGTAAAAGTCCAAGTGGGCGTGTATTATGTGCGTACATCGGGGCGTTTTTAATACTTTTACTAGCTGGGCGCTCTGATGAGAAGTATCATCCACTTCTCTTCAGAACGCCCAGCTTCTGCCAGATCACGCTGTGACGTCACTCACAGGTCCTGCATCGTGTCAGACGAGCGAGGACACATCGGCACCAGAGGCTTCAGTTGATTCTGCAGCAGCATCGGCGTTAGCAGGTAAGTCGATGTAGCTACTTACCTGCAAACGCTGATGCTGCTGCAGAATCAACTGTAGCCTCTGGTGCCGATGTGTCCGACACGATGCAGGACCTGTGAGTGACGTCACAGATCTGCACTGCCAGAAGCTGGGCGTTCTGAAGAGAAGTGGATGATACTTCTCATCAGAACGCCCAGCTAGTAAAAGTAGTAAAAACGCCCCGATGTACGCACATAATACACGCCCAGTTGGACTTTTACTTTTAAACACACCCACTTGGACTTTTGCAAGCCTCATTTGCATAACTACAAAAATGGTCATAACTTGGCCAAAAATGCTCGTTTTTTAAAAATAAAAACGTTACTGTAATCTACATTGCAGCGCCTATCTGCTGCAATAGCAGATAGGGGTTGCAAAATCTGGTGGCAGAGCCTCTTTAAGAAAGAACAAAAATTGCATATGTGAATCCAGCCTAATACTTTTGGTCCTAACCGATATTTAGGGGGGAAAACTCAGCAGATTTCACTTTTCTCCCCTTTTTCCATAGACTCTAGTTTTGTGGCTTGAAGAATCAGTGGAGCAAGTGGTTGGCATTAGCAATAGGGGAAGGTTGTTTAGCATATGATGTTTGACCAATAAATAAGATGTGTGCTGCTGTCCGAATACTGGTGGAAGTATTGTAGTCGATCGGCTGGGGTTTGTTTGACACAGGACGATATGACACCATCCCATTTACCGGGACCTGTGCTGCTTCACCTTTTTTTCTTGGATAACTGCTAGCAACCAGGCACAAAATTGTCAAACAAAGGCATAATTAAATCCAGGTGTAGGGTCAACAATAAATGGTCCTATAAAAGCATGTAAAGGATGAAATGTCAAGGCAGGCTGGACTAGATCCTATGTCCATAGGTCAAGTTTAGGAACATACAGAACAGGAACTAGAAGCAGTAGCAGACTGCTATAACTGGAACCTTATTGGTGCCAGGGAAAGTGGAACTTGGAACTAAGGGGGTTTTACACTGGGCGATTATCGGGCAGACAAGCATTCATATAACGCTCGTTGCCTATACTTGCCCTGTGTGAACAGGGCAGTGATCAGCAGATGAACGCGCAAACTCTCGATCATCTGCTGGTCGCATAGTTTTAAAATCTGTGTAAACAGGGAGACGCGCTGCCGACATGATAATAATGGATGGGGACGAGAGATCAGAGTAACGACCGCTCGTCCCCGTCCATAGCTCCGTGTGACAGGAGCAAGCGAGCGCCGATCAACGATGTCTTATTGATCGGCGCTCGCTGCACCGGCCGCTTATCGCCCGGTGTAAAAGGGCCTTAAGTTTGCTGCCTCTTTGATTGAAGGTGCAATTTGCAAAAAAGGTTGTGTACGCCACTGTTTTGACAAGAAAATTGGTGTAAAACGTTAGTAAATCAGTTGCACTCTATGCAACTTGTAAGCCATACCATCTTTCCCTGGCACAACATAAAATTGTTTCGGGGGGAGGGTTTATTTAATATCATGAGACATCCCACCGCATTAAAACGCTTTCCTGAAATGTGGCAGATAGAATAAAGATTTGCACAAGATGTCTACATTCAACAATGCCCACTCAACAAGGAGGAGAAGATATTATTACTCTTTCTAGCTTCTGGACCCAAGCAATGACCTTTTATTTCTACAGCCCTCTACTGATTTAGAAAAGATAAAGAACCGTGTGGAGGGTATTGTTTTCTACTTTACCCCTGTGTCCTCAGCTCTAATGCAGAGCCATAAAATTAGCATCTCTGTGATTGCTGATTATGACTTTTTCAGGTCTCTTTTCACAAGCTTTTCCGTCTTGTGTTTTATGGCCCCTATGAATAGAGAGAGGATATACCTTACAGCTAGCTCATGCATGCAAGCATGTTCAGACATACAGAAGAGAAAAAAAAACAAAACATGAAATTTCACACGTTTAAAATATTTTTACATATACTTTTATTCTTAATTTGTTGAAGCTGCAAATATTCTCATATTGCACCACTGCAAATGTAACATAATGGGGCAGATTTACTAATACTGTCTTAAATTTAGACAGCTTAGAATAAATAAATGCGCCAAATTTATCACAGTGACTCATGCTGGATGATAAATTTGGCACATCTTTAGACACTTCTGTCTAACTCTATACTACGTCTTGGTTGGCTTACTTTAGTCAATTTTTTTTGCCAAAATTTGGGTTCAATTTTGCTCTACTATGAATGAATCATAAAAAGTGCCTAAATAAATTTGAGCCAGAATTCTGGTAGTAAATCTGGCCCAATGTTATGAGCGGGAAATATTGTTCAAGACTGCACAAACTGTAAACAAACAGCACATTAGCTCATCAAAACTTGGCTTCACATACACTTCGGTTCAGTTCATACGTTGCGTAAATAGTACTGAATTTCCGCAACGGAATTAGTTGCGGAAAATCCGCAGCAAATACAGTAGCAGCAATGTGGAGATAAAACAAATGTCATCCACATGCTGCGTAAATACTGAGCAGAAAAAACACTCAGAAATTGACCTACGGAGTGGAATTTTATTCTGCAGCTTATCAATTGTATTTGCATAAACGCTGCTTACTTGTTGCGGGTTTTCCCCATTGAATTCAATGGGGAGGTAAAATCTGCAATAAATAGCAGTTGTTACGTTTTTTTTTTGTCTAGTTCGCAGCGATTCCGCCGCAAAAAAAACACAACTCAGAAAAAAAAAAAATCTTATATTTACCCAGAAGTCTTTGTGTCTTCCTCCAGGCCGGCCTCCTGGGATGACGTTTCATCCCATGTGACCGCTGCAGCCAATTACAGGCTGTAGTGGCGGTCACATGGGATGAAACGTCATCCCAAGGGGCCGACCTGGATGACGCCAGATGGCCGGCCTCCTGGCATGATGCTTTATCCCATGTGACTGCCGCTGCAGCCAATCACAGGCTGCAGCGGTCTCCTGGGATGAAATGTCATTCCAGGAGGCCGGCTAGGTGTTGTAGTTTTCCGCAGCGGACATTCCAGGTGAAAAACTTGACCCCAGTTTGGAACGGTTTTTCACCCGGAATTCCCTGCGAGGCACAGGGCGAATACATTGCATGCTTTTACGCAGCGCATCCGTCCTGCCTTAAAGAACTTGTCCACGATGATATTTTTTCTTTATTTAGCCTTAGTATTTGTTAAAAAAAATTCTCTCCCTTCCTCTAGCACCCACTGAACTAATGCAAACATTGCAGCAGTGCTGAAGTCCGTATATGAACTCCCCCTCCTCTCACAGTCTGGCCGGGAATTAGGGGGCTAAATAAAAAAAACATACATCCCAGACAACTCTTTAATATAATCCAGAAAACATTATGAAATGTTTGCTAAACATTCTTAGGGTCTGTTCACACTTCACGGATTAGCTGCAGATTTTTCGCAAAAGATTTAATTGCGGAAAAGCTGCCCGGTATTAGTGTAGCAGCAAAGTGGATGAGATTTGAACAAATTTTACCACAAGCTTTGGAAAAAATCCACCAATAAATTGACCTGCGGTGCCTTATTTTTTTAATACGCCGCATGTCAATTTATGTTGCGGAATCTCTGCAATTTTATTGAGGGATATGGGAAGGTAAAACCCTCAACAAATAGCAAAAGTTCAAAAATTTTGCGGTGGAAACGCTGCAATTCCACAGTAAAAAAAAAAACGCAAATCAGAAACAAAATGCTTTTTTTGTTAAGTTTCATAAAAAGCCAATACTTCCACCAGGCGCTGCCATATTGACGCGTCCTTCTGCGATCCATGCAGCCCGGGCTCCTGGGATGACGTTTCATCCCATGTGACTGCTGCAGCCAATACCAGAGGCTCACATGGGCTGCAGCTTCATCACAGAAGGCCGAGCTGCACGGTCAACAGAGGGACGCCCGGGGGGGCTAAGTATTGGCTTTTTATTTTCACCACTGCTTTTCATAGCGGAAATTGCGCCCAAAAATATGCACCACAATTTGGTGCGGTTTTTGTGACTGGTCTCCCTGCGGGTTCTAGGACGGATATGCTGCATACTTTTACCCAGCATATCTGCCCTGTGGGAACATATTCTTAAACAGATTCTTCAGTCAAAACATACAAAACATATCGACTGGAGAAAGATCCAAAAATGTTAGGTGTGGCAGTGTGCCAACTCAACTAAGTAGCAGCCCTTTCGGGCTGTTTGCTCAACTGCCATCACCTGTAAACTAAAGGCAGCAGGTGTCGAAGCACCCGCATTCATTTTCGCCAAGTCCCATCACTGGAATATACCTTCTTATAGCCTGATTATCAACCCAATCCCAGCAAGCAATATCTGGATCTTTCGATTTCTAGACCGGGGGCATAGTGGCTGTGCTGCAGAAGTGTGCCGAGCAGTTTGTACAGGTGAAGCATATTGAAACCATATGCTTCACCTGTACAAACTGCGAAGCCAAAAACAGTGGTAATTTGCAGTGAAACCGTGTGCAATTTTGCCAAGTGCTTCCCGGCCACGCGGCATGCTACCGTGGCTCAGCCGCCAACCTATGCTCACACCCTGACAGGTCCCAATTCTGAAGGACTATAGATAAAAAAAGCAATCATTAAACTTGTTTTTATCAGACCTTTATGGCATATCCACAAATCCTATAAACTTCAATGGAGTGTTTCCCCTTGGATGTGGTGGCTCCTTTGCCTGTGACTTTGGCATAAATCTCTAAGATGGCAATTCACTTTAAGTGCGTTCAGACATGACAGACAATTTCCGCTGCAAATATTTGTGCAAATTTTGCTTAAAATCGGAGTACGAAACATGTAGATTTTGTTGCGGATTTAGGAGTGAAATTGCCGCAGGTTTCAGCCTATGCTTTGCAAAGGCTGAAATCCACTGTGAAAATCCACTGCTTTTCCGCAACAGACTAAGCATGTTGCATGTAATGGCAGGAAGGAGGTGAAGGGAACAAGTGAGCCCTAATCTACCCACCGCCCTGTCCCTGCCTACTTGCAACGACCCGCCCTAGGCGACGGGGTACAACTTGGCGGCGGTCCCTACGCTGTCTAAGTGCAAGGGAGTACAAACAGGGAACACGCAAGGGAATACAGTAGCCCACGGAACGCCGCGAGGAAACGGAGCGGTGAATGAGCCAGTCAGGATCAGGAAGTAGTGGAGTATACAAACGGGAGCACGGAGCAGAAGCAAGCCAGGGGCAGAGCAACGCAGGATAAACGGAACTGAAGCAAGGCAGAAGCACGGCAGAAGCAGGCTGGAGCAAGGCAGCAGTGGGGCCAGGAATCCAAGAAGAATAACAAGCAAGGAGGAAGAGAAAACGGCAGGTATAAATGGACAGGGGGCGGAGCTAACTCTGACTGACCAGGCCGCGATAGGCTCTCCCACTCCTGAGCCTGCCACCCTGATTGGTGGGAGCAGGTGTCAGTCTCAGAGGTCTGGCCTCAGGTGTCGACTGATTAATCCTGGGAGTATACCCAGACGTAGTGCCTGGCAGATCCTTTACATTGCAGATGTGAAAATACGCAGCTTGCTCTACTTTCACTGTGTATTTCTTGCACTACATGTGGATGGGGTTTTGAAAACAGTCAAGTTTTCTTACATTTTGCAAGAAAGGGAATCTTTTGTTTCCTTCTGATCACTATTTATAAGTTACAATTGTGACTGAGGGGCTGTGGACCCCTTCTGGCCATGGACCCTCAGGCACTGCCCTAATGTCTGAAAGGTCATTCCACCTCTGAAATCAAGCTTTGTAAATAAGAGATGAGAAATCTGTGAATTGGTCCCTACGATCATGATATATGCTATACATTACATGGTTTTGTTTTTTAGAACACTGACATACTAAAGTATAAGATATCTATGCAAGTGAAAAGCTGTTGGCCTGACAGCTATCTGTCCTTATGCCTGCAAAAACATGCACGTTCACCTTAGGAGAAGTAGAGATGAGTGACTGTCACCTTTGGCATCAGTTATCTCTTAGGTAAATAGTAGGATCAGTCAGGAAAATCCATCCTATAAAAACCTATGTTTTACTACTACAGAGCTTGGGTAAAGGTCAGCCTGGCCCTTTAACCAGTACATCCCACCGACAAGAATCAATCTATGACCAACAAGTCAGTAGTCTGTGCAAATGTATTGGTAGTAGGAAGTGGCTGTAAAACATCTTTGTCTTATGTAAGTGTGTGGCCAGATCAAACAAAGGGCATTTGAATAACGACACAATCAGATGCAGATTGTCATTCTACCGTCCATACAACTAACATTTGATGGCACCACTTTAGATTTTAATGTGAAATGGAAGTGCTTATAGGGGTTGTCCGGTGAGATAAAATTGATTTGTAGGGTAGGCCATCAATATCTAATTGGTGGGAGTCCGACTTCCGACACCCCAGTCGATCAGCTGTTTGAAGGGTCCATGTTGCTGCGACAATCGCTACTTCCTCATCATTGTTTACACGGCTCCATACTGTAAAACGGCGTCACACTCGTAGCAGCGGAGTACAGTATTACAGCTTCCTCCCATTCACTGGAGCAGTGTAAGGAATGAAGGGGACACAGCGCTCGCCGGAGGACCCATATACTTATTGATATTGGAGGTCAGTTAGTAATGATTCTCTCTGCTTGCTGCGATACCAGGAGAACTGTCATAGATTACTTTCAGTGAATATAAATCTGTCCTAGTCATGTGACGGACACACAGCTGCACGGCTTGTTACAGACAGTTATCTGAACTTTTAACAAGCCAATTTTGAATACATTGGAAAATTGTATAACTTTTCATTATACCACGAATTATACCAGGAATAAAATGTATTTCCTGGAACCGGAATACTCCTTTAAAATTCTTTCAACTTTCTCATGCTTGTTCCAATTTTGATTAATTACATATTTTTCTTTGATTCTCAATTACTGATAAAGCATATTCAAATTCTTATTGCTACAAACTCATTTTATTTATGGGATAACTGTATATCCATTATTTATCCATTTTAAACAACCTAAATCTATCAATATACTCTTTTGAATATGATAGATCCACATCTGATGTTAATTTGCTATGAAAGTCTTCAAGGACTTAAGGCCATATTAGACGGAGCAATTATTGTACAAATTTTCGTATAATCGTTCAAATATAAGAGATAATCGCCATGTGTAATAGCATGCAACGATCAAACGACGAACGATAAATCATTGAGCTTCCGTGGATCGGCCGCATCTATCTGGCTGAAAGATTATCGTTCTTTGCTTCCACATCCCCATGTCTAATCAGAAATCTTCTAATCGTTAGCAGATCAGTTCCTTGCACTCCACCTACAAGCGCCACAATCTGTGTGTAATTGCTGTATGGACGATCGCAGTAACGAATGAACAGTGAAAATATTTAACAATTATTGTCGCGTGTAATAGAACGTCTTTCGAACACAAACGACTCGCTAAAGCTTTGCTCGTTGCTAGTTAATGAAAGAATATCTGCCCGTCTAACAGGACCTTTACTTTAGATTAGGTCTTCGTGCTTAGATCAGGTTTAGGTCTAAAACAACTTAAAGCCCGTCTACACTGGGCAATTTTCAGGCAGACAAGCATTCATATAACGCTTGTTGTCAATAATTTCCCTGTGTAAACAAGGCAGCGATCAGCAGATGAACGAACAAACGCTCGTTCATCTACTGATTGTATTGTTTTAAAAAACTAAAATATTATCGTTATCGGCAGTACATCTCCCTGTGTAAACAGGGAGACTCGCTGCCGAGATGATAATAATGTATGGGGATGAGCGACCGGAGTAACGAGTGCTCGTCCCTATCCATAGCTTCCTGTGGCAGGAGCAAACGAGCGCTGATCAAAGATCAAAATTGGTCGGTGTAATACGGTCTTTAGTTTGTCATTTAATCTGCCGCTAACATTTTTTTTTTTAGTTCTTTAATATATTCTTTTGTGCCTCAATAATCTATTTATTCTGTAACCTGTTTGTTCGTGCTATTACTTCAAGGAAATCTCCACTTTGGTGCAACATATTTATAACATTACACAGTTTACATCTAAAATATTAAATATTTCTGTTCATATTTTGTTTTATCTATATTGTGCTGTTTTTAATAACATCTTGTTGTATACCCTGTTCAGACAAAACTCTAAATTCAGAATTCTGCTGGATTTCTGTTTCAAATAACAGTTACTGTCTGCGGAATGGAGTTAAAACGCATACGGAGTCCAGGAAGGAACCAGCAGAATCTTTACATCAATTTCTCAATGGTGAAGAAAACGATGTATAGCCGAAAGTCAATAAAGTATTTACAAACTTACTCATCTTTCTATGAATAATTTACCTGTGGAATGTTGTTGAAAGGTGAGTTTTCTTTTAAACTATCTACACATTCAAGTACTAATACTACTTCTAGTGTAGAATGCAAAGCACTGAATGCTAGACTTTACCTAAGGTTATTCATCACTATTCTAAAAGAGAAAAGTGATGAAAAACCTTAATAAATCAGTTATACCAAGGGCACCTTGAAATCCACATCACCTTTTTCCAACACAAACAAAAATTGTATTGGAAAATCTCAGTTTGTGTAAAAGTGTTCATTAAAGGGAATGTGTTGCCAGCAAAACATGTATTTTTTTTTTTTAGTTAAACATTTAGTGTGTAGGTGATTAAACATTGTTCAAATTTTTTTTATTTTTTTCACGAGTCAGGAAATATTATAAATTAGATTCTAATTTATAATATTTCCCAGTGCTGGTCACTAGATGGAGCTATTCCCAAAATTGCAGCATTGCATGTGGTAAAGCAACCACATTGCTTTTTGCTGCAAAATTTGGAAAAAAGCACTCGCTCTAGTGAGCTCTGAGAATCCCCCCCTCCTTTATCCTGGCTAGTGCCGGGATAAACGAGGGGATTGAACGGTCTAACCTCCTACACTGTGTGTCGCCATTTTTTGAGCTAACACACAGTGTAGTAGGTTTACATACAGTAGTAAACACACACAAACACGAACATACATAGAAATCTCTTACCTGCTCCTGCCGCCGCGGCTCCCTCCGGCCCGTCCGCTCCGTCTGCTGCCGCTGGTCCAAGTGCACAAGTCCGGAAGCCGCGACCGGAAGTAGTAATCTTACTGTCCGGCCGCGACTTCCGGTCCACAGGAAAATGGCGCTGGACGGCGCGCATTTCAAATTGGACTGTGTGGGAGCGGCGCATGCGCCGTCCCCACACAGACGGCGTACACAGAAGTGGATGGGACGGGACCCGTTCGCAGTCCCTATGGGACTGTGGCTGCCGTATTCCATGTCTGTATGTGTCGTTAATCGACACATACAGAAATGGAAAAAAAAATGGCAGCCCCCATAGGGAAGAAAAAGTGTAAAAATAAGAAAAAGTAACACACAAACACACAAATTAATCCAAACGTTTTTAATAAAGCACTAACATCTTTAACATATTAAAAAAATTTTGGTGATGACACTGTTCCTTTAAAACACAACTTTTATTACAGTACTTAGAAAAAAATCAGCTGTGAGTGTAAGCAAAAATCTGTTTAATAGCAGAATACACAAGATGGGTGAGGTGGTTCGACACACGACTCACGTGTACATCATATTAAGCCACATGTGTGGAGAGGTTCCTGTATCGTTATGACAATGTGGTTGGTTATATGCACAAAACCAAACAAATTACCACTGGACCGGAAAAGTTATTTGGGACAACATTTAAATGAATTGTCCAGTTTCAACAAAATATTGTTATTTTTGTATAATAAAAAGTTATATAATTTCCCAATATACTCTCTGCATTAATTCCTCTTTCCAAGACCTCTGCTTGTTGTTATCCAGTAGGAACATTTAATGTTTACTTACAGTGAATACAATTTTGTCCATGGTCATGTGATGGCCACACAGATGCACAGCTCGTTACAGTATGACTACCAGTGTTCTGTCTTCTGTTTAATGATCCCAGCACCTGTTTGCACATCACATGACCATGGGCAATTACTACGAGCGCTCGTCCTCATACACTTCCATCATGTCGGCAGCACACCTCCCTGTTTACACAGGGTGATGTGCTGCAGTCAACGATAATATTTTATGCTGCCTAAACTATACAATCAGCTGATAAACGAGCGTTTGCTCGTTCATCGGCTGATCGTTGTCCTGTTTACACAGAGCAATTATCGGGAACGAGCGTTCCGTTTACTAATCCATTAATCCTTGATCCAGGATTTCAACCTCTCTCATTTAGGGTTTCTACCTTAAAAGTTTGAACAATTTTAGTTCTGCAGGATAGAAATTAAAAAATAAATAAAGATAAATAAACGCAAATGTGTTCCTAAAAGTGGACTGACTTAAAATGAGCTGCTCTTCATATCTTCATATAGTAAGTATACCATCTAAGGGTAGGTAGAAAACAAATCCCGCAAAGTATTCAGCATTCATACTAGTTAGGAATCATGCACACTGCTGTATAAAGGCTCCATACCAGTTCCAAGTCATATGGAGCCATAATAAAGTGCCCATAGACCTTTATGGGGCCCTACTGTACCTCAGTTTTCCTTGCGATTTCATTCGAAGGCATAAAGAGTCATGTTTGATGCCGTATTATGAAGGTACTCTCATATAGAATCAATGCTATAGAATTATATGGAGCATTATATGGTGGCACAAAGAGTAGTACGGAGCCACATGGGACTCTGTGTGCCACGATACACCCTTCCGCACAAAGCTGTGCCGAGAGCAGAAGGGCTAACAAAGAGGTTTATGCAAACGGATTGCTAAGTAGGGCACATTTTGGACATTGGAAGATATAGATGCAGGTCCAAATGTAGGTTGTCTCTCCATATCAATGACTGGAAACCTCATGTAAGTAAAATGCCAGAGCGGTTTAGCCAGGACATTTGTCTTCCTCCCACACACAGCAAAATGTTTTAGATTTAGGTAGAGACAGAGGTGAAAGGTTACGTGAAAGTCATCAGAGGTTACAGACTTCTCATTGCGCAGATTTATTCTGTCTTCCCTTTGTAATTCAGAACAGAGCTGGTTAATATCAGAATGCCACCATGCTGACTTATCTTGTTAGTTAATTCCTAACGTAAGGAGCCCTGCAGGAGAGGACACTACATCTAAGGGGAAGGTATGCACAACAATGGAAGTGAAAGCAGGGAGAACACAAAGAAATAGCAACTGAACATAGCTTCATGAGAGGCTGAGCTTAATGTTTGTTTTCAAATCTGCCTTACATATGCATCTTTGATACAATGTACAGTTTATTTATTCTCCATGTAATCCCTCAGCAGGGACTTGTCTATTAAAACACATGAATCACTGAGAGACGCTTGTTTCTGTTTCATTAGCGCATACCCCACATGGTGTTTCTTCTAAAACAGTGTGCACCGCTGTCCAAGGTTTCAATACTATATACAATACCGTGAAAAAGTTTTAAGCAGTTGTGGAAAAATGCTGCAAAGTAAGAATGCTTTCAAAAATAGAAGTGTTAATAGTTGTTGTTTTTTTTATCAATTAACAAAATACAAAGTGAATGAACAGATGAGAAATCTAAATCAAATCAATATTTGGTGTGACCACTCTTTGCCTTCAAAACAGCATCCATTCTTCTAGGTACACTTGCACAAACTTATGGATTTTGTAGGATTATAGTCAGGTGTATGATTAACTATTAATTATACCAAACGTGATAATGATCATCATTTTTATATGTAGGTTGAAACACAGTCATTAACTGTAACAGCTGGACAGGAGGCTTAAAACTGGGTGAGGAACAGCCATACTCTGCTACAAAGGTGAGGTTGTGGAAGACAGTTTTATGTCACAGGTCAACCATGGCAAGGCTGAGCACAGCGACAAGACACAAGGTAGTTATACTGCATCAGCAAGGTCTATCCCATTCAAAGATTCCAAAGCAAACTGCTGTTCAAGCTCTTTTGAAGAAGCACAAAGGAACGGGCAACGTTTAGGACCGTATACACAGTGGTCTGCCAAGGAAACTTAGTGCAGCAGATCAAAGATACATCATGCTTACTTCCCTTCGAAATCAGAAGTTGTCCAGCAGTACCATCAGCTCAGAACTTGTGCACGCTCATGCCCGCTCTTAAAGGGCCAGCGTGCGCACATGAAAACAATCATCATCATCAATCCACATGATTTCCTGGCCTATAAGAAGGCCCCAGCCCTTCTGATCCTTGCCTTAGCGTTGTTAGTTTATCCCAAGTCTGTCTTGCAAATGGTCCCTTAGTGTTTCCCGTTCCAGTTGTTACCCTTGCCCTGTTACCTGTTCCTGTATCCCGTGCTGTGTTCTTGTTCCTGTGCCTACTAGTGCTGGAGTCGTGTCCTACAGCACCTGCTGTCGTTTGCCACATCCAGTGTCTTCTGCCACGTCCAGTGTCTTCTGCCACATCTTGTACTATCTGTCACGTCTGGCGCAACCTGCTGCACCGACCTCCATCCGTGCTGAAGCCACAGCCACCGTCTGGACTAGTTCAGGTACCCGTGGGTTACGAACTGCCATTAGACTTTTGTATAGACCGAAACCTGGTCAGCTGCCTCTCCGCTACGGCAGAGCGGCCTAGTGGGTCCACATACCCTGTGACCGTGACAGTACGCTCAGGCCATGGAACCCGCTGGCCAGCCCAATACCGCAGTCCAGAAGATACAGACGGAGATGCATGACCTACGCACACGTCAGGATCAACCCCTGGAGGCCGTAAATTCTATCTTGGTCCGTCTGGATCGACTCACTCTTCCACCTCTGGTTCTTCCTCCTGAGGCTGTTGCTGTACCACTGCCCGCTGCTCCTCCTGTTTGTTCCGGATCCACAGTTCCTCTGCCTCTTCCTCCTCGCTATAATGGTGATCCCAGAGCATGTAGAGGATTTATTAACCAATGCACGGTTCATTTTAGGCTACGGGCTCATCTCTTCCCCTCCGAGGAGGCCAAAGTGGCATTTATCATCTCCCTTCTTGCTGTCAAGGCCCTCGCATCGGCGAACCCAATCTTGGAGCAACAAGGACCCGTATCCTCGGATCTAGCCTTGTTCCTGCAGTCCTTTTGTGCCGTGTTCGAGAAGCCGGGTCGAACTTCCTCTGCCGCAGTCACTCTGTTGACCCTCAAGCAAGAGGGTTCCACAGTAGGGGAGTATGCTATCTCCTTCCTTACCCTGGCAGCCGAGCTGGCATGAACAATGAGGCACTGGTGGTGGCCTTTTGGCAGGGACTGTCCTCTCACATCAAGGACGAACTGGCGGCCCGCGACCTTCCTTCTACCTTGGATGCCCTCATCCTGTTAGCCACTCGGGTTGATATGAGAATCCGGGAGCGCACTCAAGAGGTTGTCTGAACAGGAGAAGCAGCGCAGACGCTCCTCTGGACTATGCATGTATTGTGGCCTTAAGGGTCATTTTGTGCGCCAATGCCCACAGAAACCGGGAAACTCCAGTACCTAGGGTTGGTTGGAGAGGCAACTCTAGATGGGACGTCTCCAAACTTTAAAACCTCTTCCAAATTATTGATTCCTGTGGTCATCATCTCCGGAGAGACGTCACATCCCTCCTCCACCTATCTTGACTCCGGAGCAGCTGATAATTTCATCCAGCAGGATCTAGTGGAACGTTTACATCTACCCACAGTTCTTCTGAAGAGACGCCTGGCTGTTGCCTCTGTGAATGGTCTACCATTGCCCGATCCGATTGTGTTTATCACATTGCCGTTGACACTACGGGTTGGAGCTCTTCGCCTACACGCCCCGATTCTTGACTGGAGTTCCAGAGAAATTCTTCAATGGGGTTCCAGATGCCATAGCCATTGCCTGTCACAAGTCCATCCTGTTATGCCCCCTCTGCCTCATTCACTCTCCGATCTACCATCTCAGTATGCCAGTTTTGCGGATGTCTTCTGTAAGCGAGAGGCTGAGACGTTGCCTCCACATCGGAATTATGACTGTCCCATTGAACTGGTTCCAAATGCTTCTCTTCCCCATGGACGGGTATATGCTCTCTCCTTGCCAGAAACTTTATCTATGTCAGCCTATATCAAGGAGAATTTGGAGAGGGGTCGGCTTCTTCTTCGTTACAAAGAGAGACGGATCTCTTCGACCCTGCATTGACTACCGTGGTCTCAACCAGATCACGGTCCAAAACAAATACCCGTTGCCACTTATTTCCGAGCTGTTTGATCGCATACTAGGAGCCAAAATGTTTTCTAAGTTAGACCTGCGGCGGGCTTATAAACTAATCCGGATTCGCTGGGGTGACGAATGGAAGACGACATTTAACACCCGTGATGGGCACTACGACTACCTAGTGATGCCCTTTGGACTGTGTAATGCTTCCGCAGTGTTTCAGGAATTCGTCAATGATATTTTCCGAGATCTCCTCTTTATGTGTGTTGTAGTTTATCTCGATGATATTTTGATTTTCTCCCCAGATCTGATGACCCATCGGAGGCATCTCCTTCAAGTTCTTCTGCGACTAAGAAAAAATCACTTATATGCCAAGTTGGAGAAGTGCGTCTTTGAAAAGAGGTCTTTGCCCTTCCTGGGCTACATGATCTCAGATCAAGGTCTTAAGATGGATCCTGAGAAACTAAAGTCTGTCCTGGAATGGCCACGTCCTCAAGGCCTGAGGGCCATACAGCGGTTCCTGGGTTTCTCCAATTTCTAGCGGCAGTTTATTCCAAACTTCTCATCTCTGACGGCTCCCATCTCTACCCTTACCAAGAAGGGTGTGAACGCCAAGGTGTGGACTCCAGAGGCAGAATCCGCATTTATTAGCCTCAAGAAAGCCTTCACTTCAGCCTCGATCCTCCATCATCCTGACGTATCATGGCAGTTTTCATTGGAGGAGGACGCTTCCTCTGTTGGTGCAGGTTCACTTCTGTTCCAGAGGAGCTCCAAAGGAAAGGCAGTAGTATGTGGCTATTACTCAAGACTTTTTTCTTCTGCAGAGCGCAATTACTCTATTGGAGATCGGGAGCTACTGGCCATCAAATTGGCTCCGGAGGAGTGGAGACATCTTCTAGAGGGCGCAGCTCACCCCATCATGGTCTACACCGACCACAAGAACCTTACTTATCTTCAGTCCGCCCAACGACTTAATCCCCATCAAGCCAGGTTGTCGCTGTTCTTCACCCGTTTCCAATTTGTGCTCCACTACCGTCCCGCTGACAAGAATGTGAGGGCCAATGCCCTGTCCAGGTCATTTGAGATGGATAACACGGTGGAGTCCCTTCAAACTATCATAGACCCATCCTGCATTGTCACTGCTAATCATTTGCAGGTTAGAGACATCCCTCCGGGGAGGGCTTTTGTTCGGTAGGAAGACAGGAGAAGAATTCTCCGCTGGGGACTCAGTTCTAAACTGGCTGGGCATGCTGGTGTCCGTAAAACCCGAGACCTGATTGCTCGTCACTTCTGGTGGCCCACGCTACCTAAGATGTTCTGGACTTTGTTTCTTCTTGCACGGTGTGTGCTTCTAACAAAGTTACTCACTCCAAGCCTGCCGGCCTGCGTCAACCTCTGCCTGTACCCAATGCCCCCTGGCAGCACATTGAAATGGACTTTGTCACAGACCTTCCCCCCTCGGCAGGATGCAACACTGTCTGGGTGGTGGTGGACCGATTCTTGAAGATGGCACATTTTATCTCGCTGACCGGCCTACCTTCTACTCCCCAACTAGCGAGTCTCTTCATTCAACACATCTTTCGCTTGCATGGCTTGCCTCTTCACATTGTGTCAGACCGGGGGGGGTTAATTTACCTCAAAGTTCTGGAGAGCCCTCTGTAAACTCCTGGATGTAAGATTGGACTTTTCCTCAGCCTATCATCCCCAGTCCAATGGGCAAGTCGAGAGGATCAACCAGATCATGGGGAATTATCTCCGCCACTTCATCTCTTTACAGCACGATAACTGGGTACAGCTTCTACCTTGGGCCGAGTTCTTGTACAATAACCACACAAGTGAGTCCACCACTTCCACTCCGTTTCACATTGTGTACAGTCAACATCCGATAGTCCCTCTTCCTGTGTCAACTACATCTCAGGTACCCGCAGTGGACTCTGCATTTGGGGACTTTCTGCAAATCTGGCAACAGACCCGCTCCTCTATTTTGAATACCTATATAGAACCAGACCTAACTATAAACGTTATGGTAAACGTCCACACATATCAAAAAAGAACAGACAATAAATACCTATAACTGTATGTGAGGACAAATTAGTAACACCCCGTAGGGGAAAAAATAAACACCAAATACCACAAGAAATTATGCAAAAAATATATATATCCTTTATTACAATAAATACAAGAACATGATGGCCATCAAGACCTAAAAACCACAAACAATTAAAATACGCTAAGTGGACAACACAGGGCTACTCAAAAGAATGGCATATATATAATAGAAAATATACCATACAGGGTCATTGTAACAGTCAGGCCATAATTTTATATAGTATAACAAATAACAGGCCCCTGGAGCTCAATCGCCAGAAGAATATACTGAAACAGAAAAATAAAGACCCTTATCAGAGATGATATGCAAATAGGGCTGAATAGCCAACACCGAATGAACAGTGTGAATATGGTTGTATAGATACCAGGATATCACCCAGAAATTTCAATAGGTCCCAGGAGCCATACCAACCAGTGTTTTGCATATCAGGCCAAAACAATGAATGTCCACCGCAAGAGCCCCGACGCGCGTTTCGCGGTAGCTTTTTCAAGGGGTGCTAGCTAGTGAGATGACCTACACTAATATTTGTACTAAGTTAAGGAAGAGGTGTGTTTGTAAGCAACGAATGGCAGCACAAATCACCGATACACAACACCTGAAGTGTGTCAGGTGTCATGTATTGACGAGTCGAGCCTGCACATGATTACCTAAGTGTGGATTGGTAGGCAGCGAGACCGACGTCATTGGCAATATCAGGTACGTCCGAGAAGTGAGAGGTGCGCATGCGCATACGCGTCATATTAAGATCGTCCCAGAATGAAGGAGATCATCGCATATAGATGACACATCGTACAGTGGGGGCCATCTTAAGTCTGGGCAAAGATAAGGAATGCGGCTATGCAGACGGCCAAATCTCAAGATGCCGGAAGCAAACGTCAAAACATGTATGTAGAAATAAGTAATGACAATAAAGAGTTTAGGTTGAAGGATGAAGGTAGATTGCACATCAAAATACAATAAGACCGTAATATCTACACAGACAGATCATATATAGTATCACAATATCAATTCATATATACATCCATGTTAAATTGATCACAGGTCCAATCATCCATTATACACAATACATAATACATAATATTGGAAGGAGGGGGCAATTTGCATAAATATAATAATAAAAATATATATATAATAAATAAAAAAATATAAATATACAAAATAACAAATTTCTTTATTTTACATATAAACATATAAGCAAATATAAAGAGATAATATAATAATAAAAGTAAAAGTGAACAACACGTGCAGAGTGAAGTGATAAATAAAAGAAAGTAAATAAAGTGAACCACACGTGACAAATAATACCTTTAAAGATCTATACTACTGTTCATTAGTGTTTAAATACATACAAATAAGTATAGGTATATTCCCAAAATGTGATACCAAAAAGTATATACACATAATAATAATAATGTGTAAATGTAAGTGAATATATTTAATAAGTGTAACCAAAGTGTATATGACAAAAAATATATATGTAAATAATAAATATATATATTTTTA
Source organism: Rhinoderma darwinii (assembly GCF_050947455.1). Taxonomy (NCBI): domain Eukaryota; kingdom Metazoa; phylum Chordata; class Amphibia; order Anura; family Rhinodermatidae; genus Rhinoderma; species Rhinoderma darwinii. The sequence continues at coordinate 251,919,436 of NC_134688.1, read as the reverse complement.
TAATAGTGAAAATAAATGTGTGGAATTAATATAAAGATTAGTGTATGAACTATAAATAGGTGTTTGTATATATATATATATATATATATATATAAAATATAACAAATATAATCAACAACATGAAAAAACTCCATATATAGAGATTTTATATGTATGATATGTATACCTGGATGTGCAATGTATGCAAAAAAATTATATATATTTGCATACATTTTGTATCATTTAGTTGGAATGTGCTGTTCAACTTTTTGCTGTGTTTATGTGATCCATATATGTGGGGTTAGTGACTGCCTCCACTTGTTGTTCTTGCACTCCTCCCATTCTGCCCTGGGTGATTTTAATCAGTTCAATGCTGGATCCTACCATCCCCAGGTATATATGTAGGCTTAGTCCCAGTTCTGGGTGTATGTGCAGCGTAGGTTCCCACCTTACAGAGGTCGCCTTGTCGTGGCAGGTGGGCTAACACTTTTTGATCAAAATGTGCACTAAGAACCTCCCTATTTGTAAGTAGATTTAGCTTTAGTGCATATTTATTTATATTTAGTGGTTTAGGTGGCATTAGTGTCGCAGGGTGCTGTCACCATTCTATGTTTGCTGTATATCTGCAGTCATGGGTGTTCTTGCACCTGCATACATTTTGTATCATTTAGTTGGAATGTGCTGTTCAACTTTTTGCTGTGTTTATGTGATCCATATATGTGGGGTTAGTGACTGCCTCCACTTGTTGTTCTTGCACTCCTCCCATTCTGCCCTGGGTGATTTTAATCAGTTCAATGCTGGATCCTACCATCCCCAGGTATATATGTAGGCTTAGTCCCAGTTCTGGGTGTATGTGCAGCGTAGGTTCCCACCTTACAGAGGTCGCCTTGTCGTGGCAGGTGGGCTAACACTTTTTGATCAAAATGTGCACTAAGAACCTCCCTATTTGTAAGTAGATTTAGCTTTAGTGCATATTTATTTATATTTAGTGGTTTAGGTGGCATTAGTGTTGCAGGGTGCTGTCACCATTCTATGTTTGCTGTATATCTGCAGTCATGGGTGTTCTTGCACCTGCATACATTTTGTATCATTTAGTTGGAATGTGCTGTTCAACTTTTTGCTGTGTTTATGTGATCCATATATGTGGGGTTAGTGACTGCCTCCACTTGTTGTTCTTGCACTCCTCCCATTCTGCCCTGGGTGATTTTAATCAGTTCAATGCTGGATCCTACCATCCCCAGGTATATATGTAGGCTTAGTCCCAGTTCTGGGTGTATGTGCAGCGTAGGTTCCCACCTTACAGAGGTCGCCTTGTCGTGGCAGGTGGGCTAACACTTTTTGATCAAAATGTGCACTAAGAACCTCCCTATTTGTAAGTAGATTTAGCTTTAGTGCATATTTATTTATATTTAGTGGTTTAGGTGGCATTAGTGTCGCAGGGTGCTGTCACCATTCTATGTTTGCTGTATATCTGCAGTCATGGGTGTTCTTGCACCTGCATACATTTTGTATCATTTAGTTGGAATGTGCTGTTCAACTTTTTGCTGTGTTTATGTGATCCATATATGTGGGGTTAGTGACTGCCTCCACTTGTTGTTCTTGCACTCCTCCCATTCTGCCCTGGGTGATTTTAATCAGTTCAATGCTGGATCCTACCATCCCCAGGTATATATGTAGGCTTAGTCCCAGTTCTGGGTGTATGTGCAGCGTAGGTTCCCACCTTACAGAGGTCGCCTTGTCGTGGCAGGTGGGCTAACACTTTTTGATCAAAATGTGCACTAAGAACCTCCCTATTTGTAAGTAGATTTAGCTTTAGTGCATATTTATTTATATTTAGTGGTTTAGGTGGCATTAGTGTCGCAGGGTGCTGTCACCATTCTATGTTTGCTATATAAAAAATATATATATCCATATATAATAAATAAAAATAATAAAAATAAAGAATAAAAATAAGCACCCCATGAAAAAGCCTCCGGATAATCAAAATTAGAGATGTTCAGAAGGCAATTGATGAACGAAGTCCAAAGAGATCTTAGTTCGGAAATATAGCATATGATGATAAGTGTTCACTTCAGCACAACAACAACATCTCACAACGAACATACATGTAGCCCCTGAAGGGAAACAAAAATAAAGATAGTAAACATAATATAAAGAAATGCTACCGAGTATACATGCAGCCACACTGCACAAATGCTTAAACAGAAAACCACACCAAGTATCATCGCAATAGTATGATCAACCAAACTAGCAGAATGTATGCAAGTTAAAAGATTAATGATGCTATAGGACCCAAAATATAATGAAAATTACAGAAAAGAAGCAAAGGACATTTTCTCATTGAGACCCAGAGGCGAGCTTGTCTTTAGTTTCGTAATCCATATACATTCGATCCGTTCTAGTTTTCGGAAAGTATCTCCTCCACGTGAACCAACAATGATCTTATCTATGCCATGAACCCTCAAATCCTGCCACTTGTTGTTATGGAAATCCCGAAAATGCAGAGGAATAGTCTTCAATTTGCTAAGTTCTTCCCAGTTATTATCCTCTATTGTTCCTGCCTTTTTAATATCCCTCACATGTTCCTGAATTCGCATTTTTAATTCTCTTGTGGTCATACCCACATATGACAGGCCACATGGACAAGTGGCCATGTATACCACACCAGTAGTGCTGCAATTGATAAAATGTACGATTCTGATGCTTTTTGTCTTCTCAGAATCTGTAAAAGTATCAGTTTTCACAATCAATTTGCAGACGGAACAGTGACCACACGAAAAGGATCCCCACACTGGTCCTTTAGAGCCAAAGAGGTAGGTTTTAGGACCAGGAGCACCATAGTGACTCCGGACTAGGTGATCACTCAGAGTTTTACTTCTTTTGGCTGTAAGTTGGGGTTTCAAAGGCAGATGTTTTTTCAGATCAGGATCAGTAAGCAGGATTGGCCAGAAACGACTCACAATATTTCTCATCCCAGTCCATTGTGAATTGTAAGGAGTGATAAGTCTCACTATATCATCCTTCTTCTTGTGTTTCTGTTGGATGAGCAAGTTATTTCTGTTACTATGACAAGCCCTATAATATCCCTTCTCAATATCACTCTTCGGGTATCCACGTTGTAAAAAGCGGGTCCTCAAACATTGTGACTCCTTTTCAAAATTAGAATCGGAGTCACATACCCGTCTTGCTCTCAGGAACTGTCCCGTAGGGATAGCCCGTATGACATGAGAAGGATGAGAGGATGTTGCATGTAGGAGAGAGTTAACAGAGGTTTCCTTTCGGAAAATGGTAGTACTGAGCTTACCTGAATCCTGTACCATCATTTTGATGTCGAGAAAATCCATATTCGTTTGGCTGATCCTGCTTGTTAGTTTGATGTTCTGTGAATTGCTGTTCAAAGATTATATAAATTCATCAAGGTCTGCTCGCGTACCCTGCCAAATAAACAGGATATCATCGATGAAACGCATCCAACCAACAACACTACCAGGCACCTTATCCATGGTTTCCTGTACAACTTCCTGTTCCCAGTATCCTAGAAATAAGTTGGCATATGACGGTGCACAAGGGGCACCCATTGCCGTCCCCCGGAGTTGTAAATAGTGTTTGTCCCTGAACACAAAGTAATTATGCTCAAGGACACCACTTCCACTCCGTTTCACATTGTGTACAGTCAACATCCGATAGTCCCTCTTCCTGTGTCAACTACATCTCAGGTACCCGCAGTGGACTCTGCATTTGGGGACTTTCTGCATATCTGGCAACAGACCCGCTCCTCTATTTTGCTGGCTGTCGATCGCATAAAGCGAAAAGCGGATACAAAGAGAAGAGAGCCACCTCAGTATCTTGCGGGTACCAAAGTCTGGCTGGCCTCTGGGAACATCCGTTTGAAGATGCCTTCTCTGAAAGGCATTACTAATACCTCACATTTGTTTAAGGACAATCGCTTGGTTAGTTTTGAGCATCTTACCTCTCAATACTCTATACCTGTTTCAGATTTCTTTAAATATCTCCAGATTAGAGATTGTGTCACGACTTACAATCATTTTGATGCTGTATGTCTTTTTAAAGTGTTTGGATATCTCTCTAAACGTAGCAGGGGTTTTAGCCATGTATATAATATGTTGCACTCACACTCACTTTTTTCTAAAACACATCCCATGCGGTCCTGGGAGAGAGACTTGGGATGCTCCTTTTCAGAAGAAGCATGGGTGTCTGCCTTTAAATTAATCTACAAAGCCTTACCCTGTATCCAACACGTGGAAGCTGCTATAAAAACCTCTATGCGATGGTATTATACCCCAGATAGACTACACAAAATGTTCCCTGAGTCGCCCCCATTATGTTGGAGGAGCTGTGGCCACACTGGCACTCTATATCATACGCTATGGGCATGCCCCATACTTATCCCATATTGGTCTCAGGTTTTTGACCTTGTGACCTCAGTCTCCAAATGTCGCATCCCCCGTCCCCTCAAATGGCCCTGCTGTTTATAGATATGGGTTCATTTCCTGTACCACTACGATGCTTAATTTGTAAAATCCTGGTCATGGCTAAACTGGTCGTGACCCGTCTCTGGAAGAAGACCGCTGCTCTGTTATTAGGAGAACTGATTACACTGATCAACACAACCTATGCCTATGAAAGAATCATCTCCTTGGGCAACTCCTCGTTTCATAAATTCTCACTAGTATGGAATCCATGGTCAACTGGCGGGTACTATGCCACGTGACACACTTACTCATTTCGGTATTGATGTCATATTTGCTACGTTGATATAGATGACATGTATGTTCTCTTTTTGTTTATTTCTTTTCCTTTCTTTTCTTTGTTGTAATACCATAACGTCTCTCCAACCACGTTTACTCTCTGCGTAGAGATGGTTTTATTGTACTGTTGATATTGCAATGTTTGTATGCAATACTGCTATTTTGTTTTCTCACAAATACCAATAAAAATTATTGAAACGAAGGTGCCTTCATACAAGTTTGCTCCCAGGTTCCTTGGTCCTTTTGAAATTCTGCAACAAATAAATCCTGTCTTCCATAGGATGCGGCTGCCTCCTACCCTCAGAATCCCCAACTCCTTTCATGTGTCCCTCCTGAAACCAGTGGTCCTGAACCTCTACAGCAAGACTTCTAGTTCCACAATTGCTCCCAGGGGTTCTTCTAATGTGTTCGAGGTGAGGGAGATCCAGGACTGCAAAAGAGTAGGGGGAAGGACTTTCTATTTGGTGGACTGGAGAGGGTTTGGTCCTGAAGAGAGGTCCTGGGAGCCGGAAGAGAACCTCAGTGCTCCTGCTCTCATTAAAAAATTCCTCTCTCGCTGTGGTCCCAAGAAGAGGGGGCGTAAGAGGGGGGATACTGTAGCGTCCATGGCCACGGGCCATCGGGTTTACTCACCTCCCAACGCCCGCAGCCATGGATCTGTGAGTGCTGGTCCCCATCTCCTTCCTAGGAGACACCAGCGCTCACTTCCGCTCCGGTCCGCTGTGTCCCATAGGGTGCGCGCGTACGCTCGTGCCCGCTCTTAAAGGGCCAGCGCGCACATGAAAACAATCATCATCATCAATCCACATGATTTCCTGGCCTATAAGAAGGCCCCAGCCCTTCTGATCCTTGCCTTAGCATTGTTAGTTTATCCCAAGTCTGTCTTGCAAATGGTCCCTTAGTGTTTCCGGTTCCAGTTGTTACCCTTGCCCTGTTACCTGTTCCTGTATCCTGTGCTGTGTTCTTGTTCCTGTGCCTACTAGTGCTGGAGTCGTGTTCTACTGCTCTTGCTGCCGTTTGCCACATCCAGTGACTTCTGCCACGTCCAGTATCTTCTGCCACATCTTGTACTGCCCGTCACGGTCTGGACTAGTTCAAGTACCCGTGTGTTACGAACTGCCATTAGACTTTTGTATAGACTGAGACCTGGTCACACCAAATATTGATTTGATTTAGATTTCTCTTTTGTTCATTCACTTTGCATTTTCTTAATAAATTGATTAAAAAAAACTGATAACCTTTCTATTTTTTAAACCATTCTTACTTTGCAGCATTATTTTTTACACAACTGCGTAAAACGTTTACACAGTACTGTATGTTATGACGTCTGTGATTTGAAAATAGTAATTCCTTTCCAATATGCGTTATGTTTGAGAAAGTTCCAAGTGTTGCTAACAGCATCACACCCAGGCATCTCTCTAAGGCCCATGGAAAATGAAAGATGCTAAGCTATAGGCAACTGTACAACTTTTTCTTTGCCCTAGTTTTGAAAAATCTCCCCCTAAGAATGATTGGTATAAATCAGAAAAAATATTTTCATGATTACAGCTGTTTTTTTAATTTGTTTCCCACTTATCCCTCTTCTGAATTCTTCAAATGGCTTTCGCCAATCGTCTCCAAATTTCTGTTAGGAAACTCCAGACCATAAATAGGACAACAGAACCCTCTTGAAACCAAATTTAGCTCGAAGACCTCGTTAGCAGATCTTAAACAATATCATATAACAGCTTCATATCTTTTACTGGCCCACATTGCAATATAATAGATGACCATCGAGGACCAAATTACTTTTTCAAACAGTCTTCTCACCTAGATAAAGAGCATGGCCATTTCACTCTACTTTCCTTCAACACAGATTTTTCCCTAAGATTTAGATGAAATGTTCAGAGTAAGGGTATGTTCACACTGAGGTTTTTCGGGCTGTAAACTTCCCGAAAAATGGCTAAAAAATCGGAAGCAGAACGCCTACAAACATCTGCCCATTGAATTCAATGTGAAATTCGGCGTTCTGTTCCGACGGGTCGTTTTTTACGTGGCCGTTTTCCAAAATGGCCGCGTAAAAACACGCCCGCAAAAAAGAAGTGCATCTCACTTTTTCAGCCATTTTTGGAGTCGTTTTTCATAGACTCTATAGAAAAACAGCTCCAAAAACAGCCATTAAAAACGAGGCGAAAAACGTGACTTTGATTAAAAAACATCTGAAAATCAGGAGCTGTTTTCCCTTGAAAAAAGTTCCGTATTTTGAGACGTTTTTTATTTTGTGTGTGCACATACGCAATTTTCGCTGCATTTTTTACGGCCGTTTTTGGAACTGTTTTTCCATAGAGTTAATGAAAAACGGCTACAAAAACGTCCCAAGAAGTGACATGCACTTTTTTTTCGCGGTCGTCGTTTTACGTGCCGTTTTTGGAAAACGAAGAGTAAAAAAACGCCCCGGCGGACAAGAACACCGTATTTTCCATTGAAATCAATGGGCAGATGTTTGTGGGCGTTCTGCTTCCGTTTTTCGAGGCGTAAACGTCCTGAAATACGCCTGAAAACACTCCGTGTGAGCATACCCTAATAGGCAAAGTTTTTTAATCTCGGCAAAATATGAGAAAATTTATTTTCCTGAAAAAAAACAAAAAAAAACGAAACTTAATAAGAGCCATACAGGATGGCCAGAATGTTGACAAAGGGAAATCTCCAGAAACACTAGAAGCCTTATGGCTGTCACATTGAAATACCCAAACAAGCTATGGTAGCTGTGTGGAAACATCTGGCAAAAGATTATTGAAGAAACACAAATTACAGATTGGGGTCCACATTCTAAGGTAGATATGGATATTGATAAATTGTCAGGGCTCACCATGCTGCCTGCTGGAGAGGACTCTAATCTCCATGTACCAGAGGTCTGAGTGCAGGGGCATAACTAGGAAAGACTGGGCCCCATAGCAAACTTTTGACTGGGGCCCCCCCTCCCCTGGGTGTCACACAACCCCCCCCCTTGTAGATAGTGCCTTTTTTACAGCCCCCCCTGTAGATAACGCCATACAGCCCCCTTTGTAGATATCTACAGAGGGGGCTGTATGGCGTTATCTACAGAGTGGGACTGTATGGCCTTATCTACAGAGAGGAACTGTATGGCGTTATCTACAGAGGGGGACTGTATGGCATTATCTACAGAGGGGGACTGTATGGCGTTATCTACAGAGGGGGACTGTATGGCGTTATCTACAGGGGGGATTGTATGGCGTTACCTACAGGGGGGACTGTATGGCGTTACCTACAGGGGGGACTGTATGGCGTTATCTACAGGGGGGACTTTATGGCGTTATCTACAGGGGGACTGTTTGCCGTTATCTACAGAGGGGGCTGTATGGCGTTATCTACAGAGGGGGCTGTATGGCGCTAACGCCATACAGCCCCCCCTGTAGGGAACGCCATACAGCCCCCCCTGTAGGGAACGCCATACAGCCCCCCCTGTAGGGAACGCCATACAGCCCCCCCCTGTAGGGAACGCCATACAGCCCCCCCTGCAGGGAACACCATACAGCCCCCGCTGCAGGGAACGCCATACAGCCCCCCCTGTAGGGAACGCCATACAGCCCCCCCTGTAGGGAACGCCATACAGCCCCCCCTGTAGGGAACGCCATACAGCCCCCCCCCTGCAGGGAACACCATACAGCCCCCCCCTGCAGGGAACACCATACAGCCCCCCCCTGCAGGGAACACCATACAGCCCCCCCCCCCCTGCAGGGAAAACCATACAGCCCCCCCTGCGGGGAACGCCATACAGCCCCCCCTGTAGGGAACGCCATACAGCCCCCCCTTGCAGGGAACACCATACAGCCCCCCCCCCTGCAGGGAACACCATACAGCCCCCCTGCAGGGAACACCATACAGCCCCCCCCTGCAGGGAACGCCATACAGCCCCCCTCCCTTGCAGGGAACGCCATACAGCCCCCCCCCCCTTGCAGGGAACTCCATACAGCCCCCCCCTGCAGGGAACACCATACAGCCCCCCCTGCAGGGAACACCATACAGCCCCCCCTGCAGGGAACACCATACAGCCCCCCCTGCAGGGAACACCATACAGCCCCCCCTGTAGGGAACGCCATACAGCCCCCCCCCCTGCAGGGAACACCATAAGCCCCCCCCTGCAGGGAACACCATACAGCCCCCCCCTGCAGGGAACGCCATACAGCCCCCCCCTGCAGGGAACACCATACAGCCCCCCCCTGTAGGGAATGTCATACAGCCCCCCCCCTGTAGGGAACACCATACAGCCCCCCCTGCAGGGAACACCATACAGCCCCCCCCCTGCAGGGAAAACCATACAGCCCCCCCCCTGCGGGGAACGCCATACAGCCCCCCCTGTAGGGAACGCCATACAGCCCCCCCCTTGCAGGGAACGCCATACAGCCCCCCCCTTGCAGGGAACACCATACAGCCCCCCCCTGCAGGGAACACCATACAGCCGCCCTGCAGGGAACACCATACAGCCCCCCTGCAGGGAACGCCATACAGCCCCCCCCCTGTAGGGAACGCCATACAGCGTCCCCAACCCCTCAAAAAAATGCGACCTTCAGTGTGTGCTACAAATAACATGCATCCCCTATCCACAGGACAGGGGATACATGTGTGATCGCTGGAAGTTCTCCATGACTAACCTCTGACTTCCGGCGTCTGCGCAGCTCAATAAAAATGAAAGGAGCGCGGGTCACGCATGCGCACAAGCGCGACCGGCACTCCATTCATTTCTACGGAGCTGCCGACACAGACCCCGGAAGTCCGAGGTTTGTGATGGAGAACTTCAGGGGACTTTCAGTCCCCCGTTCTCCCTATCAATGCCAGCGATCACACATGTATCCCCTATCCTGTGGATAGGGGATACATGTCTTTTGTGTAATGGCAGAGCGGGGAGATACCTCCCTGCTCTGCCGTAGTGTTCAGTGGCGTCCCGCTGTAGCAGCTATAGCGGCTGCTAGCAGAGCCTCCGGCCATGGTGAGGGCCCGTGCCGGCGGGCGACACGGGCCCCCTCATGCCGCGGGCCCCGTAGCAGCCGCTACGGCTGCTACAGTGGTAGTTACGCCACTGTCCGAGTGCATTCTTAGTAGACGTTACTTGTCTGCCTCAGCTAAGGATCCTTTTACACTGGCCAATTTTGGCCGTAAAAACGAGCGCCAATTAACAAAACAGCTCGTTGAGCGGCCCTCTTTTGCTCCTTTCACAAGGAGCTCTGATCAGTAATGTATGGGGATGGGTTGTTGCGATTACGGCGACACGGCAAATTTATATAGTTTTTTTATGTTTTACTTTTGCACAATAAAAAACACTTTTTTATTTTTTTGTTGCCACATTCTGAGAGCAATAATTTTATTTTTTACTGTCAATGGTATATACTAGTCCTTCTCAATGAATTAGAATATCATTATCATCAAAAAGTTAATTAATTATTATTATTATTTAAATTCAATTGAAATAGTGAAACTCATATATTATATAGATTCATTACACACAGAGGTATCTATTTCCAGCATTTGTTTCTTCTAATGTTGAAGATTATGGTAACAGTTCATGAAAACCCAAATTTAGTGTCTCAGAAAATTAGAATATTATATAAGCACAATTTCAAACATGATTTAAAACCGAAATGTAGGCCTACTGAAAAGTATGTACAGTATATGCCCTCAATACTTGGTCGCTGCTCCTTTTGCATGAATTGCTGCATCAATGCGGCGTGGCATGGAGGCGATCAGCCGGCGGCACTGCTAAGGTGTTATGGAAGCCCAGGTTGCTTCGATAGCGGCCTTCAGCTTGTCTGCATTGTTGAGTCTGGTGCCTCTCATCTTCCTCTTGACAATACCGAGTTTGCTGGCCAATCAAGCACAGTGATACTAGAGCATGAAGTGATCTAAAATGTCCTGGTAGACGGTTGCGCTGACACTGGACTTGATATAACACAATGGACCAACACCAGCAGATGACATGGCCCCCAAACCATCACTGACTGTGGAAACTTCACACTGGACCGCAAGACACTTGGATTGACACCTCTCCACTCTTCCTCCAGACTCTGGGACATTTATTTCCAAATGAAATGTAACATTTACTTTTATCTGAAAACAGGACTTTGGACCGCTAAGCAACAGTGTTGGTCCACTGTATTATATCAAGTCCAGAGTCAACGCAGGACCTTAGAGCACTTCATGCTTCCCTCTGCTGACAAGCTTTATGGAGATGCTGATTTCGTTTTTAAGCAGGACTTGGCACCTGCCCACCCTGCCAAAAATACCAATACCTGGTTTAATAACCACAGTATCACTGTGCTTGATTGGCCAGCAAACTCGTCTGACCTAAAACCCATAGAGAATCTATGGGTTATTGTCAAGAGGAAGATGAGAGACACCAGACCCAACAATGCAGACGAGCTGAAGGCCGCTATCAAAGCAACCTGGGCTTCCATAACATCTCAGCAGTGCCACAGGCTGATCGCCTCCATGCCACGCCGCATTGATGCAGTAATTCATGCAAAAAGAGCCCTGACTAAGTATTGAGGGCATATACCGTACATACTTTCCAGTAGGCTAACATTTTGGTATTAAAAATCATTTAGTTTTCTGAGACACTAAATTGTGGGTTTTCATTAACGGTTACCATAATCATCAACATTAAAAGAAAAAATGCTGGAAATAGATCCCTCTGTGTGTAATGAATCTATATAAAATATGAGTTTCACTTTTTGAATTGAATTAATTAAATAAATAAACTTTTTTGTGATATTCTAATTAATTGAGAAGGACTAGTATGTATGAGGGATTATGTTTTGCAGGACTAGTAGTTTCAATTGGTACAATTCTGGGTTACATATGACTTTTTAATTACTTTTCATCCCTTTTTTTTGTAAGGCGAAATAACAAAAAAATCTGAAATTCTGCCATTGCTTTCTAGGTTTTTTTATTGGCGTTCACTGTGTGGGATAAAAAGCAGTTTGTAAAGGGCAAAACGTTGTTTTGCTTTTTTTTCATGGAATTTTTTATCTTTTCTATAAACTTAATTTAACTTATTTTTTTTACTTTTTTGTTTACTCCCTTTAATGGACTTGAACATCCGATCTCCTGATCGCTTATATAATACATTGTAGAAATGAGCGAACCGAAGCAGCCGAACTCCGTTTCAGTCCGAACTTTGGTATAATTTCGGTTCGGTGCAAACACGAACCTAGTGCAATTAGTTTCAGCTGAACTTGGTAAAATCGCTAATGTTAAATATGGCGTCCGCCTCATGGCAGAGAGGAGTAGGAAGGATCACATGACCCCAGGCCAGCCCATAATGTGCTGCAAACAGATCCCCCAGCCAATCAGGAGGCAGTATGAAAGGCTATGCACCATGCTTCAGCAGCCATTTTAGGCAGAGAAGCTGAGAAGATCTCTGTGACAGAGAGAGACACAGTCAGGGGCGGATAGGCCATTGTAATTACCGTTGGGCAGATAGTTTAATACATAGTAGGCTGCCTGGCCCGCCCATCCCCCCTCTACGCTCACGTTTGTTTGTGTTTTCTATGCTCGGTCAGGCACACATTGTCCTGGCCAGTGTCAGAGCATTATGAGCGGCCCTGCGGCGCACATAACGACCTGACGCTGGTCAGGCCGGCGTCAGGACATTCTGTGCGGAGATAGCGCTGCCATCAGCCTCCTTGCTCTCCTATCCCCCGTTGGCACGCGGCACCTTCTTTATTTTCCAGCTCCTGGGCTGAGCGGTCGCCTTGGCATGCCATTACTTCTTCCATTTGAGAAGAGGGCAAGAGGCAGAGGTCGCAGAGCAGTCAGACAAAATTTGAAGTGTGAGTGACAATTTGCGTGAGTGTGTCTTTTGGCTGATAAGGATATCTATGACTTACGGGCTGACATGATCACTGTACTAGGCACTGATAATCAGCCCCACCCCCAAGGCTACATAAGTGATGAGTCTCCCTAGTACAGAATTCATGTCAGCCCACACAGAAGTAATCAGCCCCTAGACTAGAGGATGATTACTTATGTATGGGCTGACATGATTTTTGTACCAGGGGCTGATATAACTTATAGAGCCTAGGGCCTGATTATCAGTCCCTAGACCAAAAATCATGTCAGCGCAGGATTGGGGATACATGTGTGATCGCTGGGAATCTGACCGTTGGGACCCCCAGCAATGAGGAGAGTGGGGGAACGAAATTTCCCTGAAGTGCTCGATGGGAATGGAGCGCTGATACTCATCAACAACAAGCGCGCCATTCATTTCTCTGGGACATCTGAGACCACTGTCTCTGTCAGCTCCATAGAAATAAACGGAGCGTCGGTCGTTTATGCGCACCAGCGCTGCATTTTCATCGAGCACTTCAGGGGAATTTTGGTCCTCCATTCACCTCTTCCCTGTGGTCGGACCCTCAGAGATCACACATGTATCCCGTATCCGACAAAATTGCTTTTATTTTCCATCCCCCTTCCACAAAAATTTGATAAAAGTTAATTGATAAGTCCCATTTACACCAAAATTATACCAATCAAAACCACATCCCATCCCGCAAATATCAAGCCTGCATACAGTTATCGACAGAAAAATTTAAAAGTTATGGCTCTTTGAACAAAATGATGCACAAACAAATTATTTTCTATTAAAAGTGTTTTTATTGTGCAAAAGTAGAAGAAAAAACAAACAAACCTGTAAATATTTGATATTGCCGTAACCGAATTGAACCATAGAATAAAGGTTACATGTTAATTGCACCGCACGGTGAACGGTGTAGATTTAAAATGCAATTGTGGAATTGCTGTTTTTTTTCTCCATTCCCCCTCCCAAAAGTTAATAAAAGTTAATCAATAAACTATATGTAAGTCAAAATGGTTCCATTAAAAAATACAACTCGTCCCACAAAAAGCAAGCCCTCATACATCTATGTTGACAGAAATCGAAAAAAGTTATGGCTCTTTGAATGCGTCGATGAAAAAAACGGAAGAAATCGCTTGGTCATTAGGGTCCCTCCAATGTTACTCTCCCGCCCAATCTGACATCGGGCTTGGAAAGCCATAACTGCACACTGGGCAGTGCAGTTACCGAGGCAACTGTACGACGCCCAGCGAGTAACGTGCATGGGTCCTATTTTAATTACTAGGACCTGTGCACGATACGCACACGGTGTCGTACGGTTGCCTCGGTAACTGCACTGCCCAGCATGCAGTTACGGCTCTCCACGACCTATGTCAGATTGGGTGGGAGAGTAACTTTGGAGGGACACTTTTAAGGCCAAAACAGACTAGTCACTAAAGGGTTAAGTGGCTTTAGGCTACAGCATTTCATTTTTACGGCGCTCTAGTCTAAGTGGCCAAATACAGGGGTGGGATCCGGCTGGTTCGTCCCGGTTCCCCCGAACCGGTTGTTAAAATTACAGCCGGTTCACAGAACCGGGTGAAGTGGGAAGCCAGAGCCGGTCCCCTGCACTCAATTGTATTCGCGTCTTTAGGACGCGGATACAATTGACTTCACTAGCGCTGCCCATGCAAGGCACATGATGCCTCGCCATTCGGCGCTTTAGTGATGATGCAGTCGGCGATGACGTCATCGCGCCACTGCATCATTCCGCTGGAGGACTGGCACCGCTGGAGGACGGAGCGGGAACGGGACAGGTAAGAAATTGTTTTTTTCCCTTCTACCATGGGCAGCGTTGTATATAGTCCCCAGTAGCTACAGGGGACTATATAGGGAACATAAACTACAGGGGACAATACATAGGTAGCAGTAGCTACAGGGAACTATATAGGGAACAGTAACTACAGGGGACTATATAGGGAACATAAACTACAGGGGATAATATATAGGTAGCAGTAGCTACAGGGGACTATATAGGGAACAGTAGCTACAGGGGACTATATAGAGAACTGTAACTACAGTGGACTATGTAGAGAACAGTAACTACAGGGGACAATACATAGGGAGCAGTAGCTACAGGGGACTATATAGGGAACAGTAACTACAGGGGACTATATAGCGAACAGTAGCTACAGGGGACTATATAGGGAACAGTAGCTACAGGGGACAATACATAGGTAGCAGTAGCTACAGGGGACTATATAGGGAAGAGTAGCTACAGGGGACTATATAGAGAACTGTAATTACAGTGGACTATATAGGGAACACTAACTACAGGGGACTATATAGGGAACAGTAGCTACAGGGGACTATATAGGGAACAGTAGCTACAGGGGACTATATAGGGAACAGTAGCTACAGTGGACTATATAGGGAACAGTAGCTACAGGGGACTATATAGGGAACAGTAGCTACAGGGGACTATATAGGGAACAATAGCTACAGGAGACTATATAGGGAACAGTAGTTACAGGGGACTATATAGAGAACAGTAACTACAGGGGACTATATAAGGAATAGTAGCTACAGGGACTATATAGGGAACAGTAACTATAGGGGACTATATATGGAACACTAACTACAGGGGACTATATAGGGAAAAGTAACTACAGGGGACTATACAGGGAACACTAACTACAGGGGACTATATAGGGAACAGTAACTACAGAGTACTATATAGGGAACAGTAGCTACAGGGGACTATATAGGGAACAGTAGCTACAATGGACTATATAGGGAACAGTAGCTACAGGGGATTATATAGGGAACAGTAGCTACAGGGGACTATATAGGGAACAATAGCTACAGGGGACTATATAGGGAACAGTAACTACAGGGGACTATATAAGGAATAGTAGCTACAGGGACTATATAGGGAACAGTAGCTACAGGGACTATATAGGGAACAGTAACTATAGGGGACTATATAGGGAACACTAACTACAGGGGACTATATAGGGAACAGTAACTACAGGGGACTATAGAGAACAGTAACTACAGGGGACAATACATAGGTAACAGTAACTACAGGGGACTATATAGGGAACTAACTACAAGGGACTATATAGGGGACACTAACTACAGGGAACGCCACAGGGGGTTCTATCTACAGGGAACGCCACAGGGGGTTCTATCTACAGGGAACGCCACAGGGGCCCTATCTACAGGGGGCACTATACAGGGAAAGCTACACTGAATGCCACAGGGGGCACTATCTACAGGGAACGCTACAGTGGGCCCTGTCTGCAGGGAACGGTACATGGGGCACTATCTGTAGGGAACGCTACTACCTACAGAGGGCTCTATGGGGAAAACGATCTACAGAGGGCTCTACTGGGAGCACTATTTACAGAGGGCTCTATGAGGGGCACTATCTACAGAGGGCTCTATGAGGGGTACTATCTACAGGGGGCTTTATGAGGGGAACTATCTACAGGGGGCACTGTGTGTGGTGCATTACTTTTCAGTGTTTGACACAATTTTATTCATGGGCACAGTGTATGGTACTATTATAATAAGGGGTACAGTGTATGGTACTATTATATTCAGGGGCACAGTGTGTAGCACTATTATATTCGGAGACACAGTGTATGATACTATTATATTTAGTGGCGTAGATTGTGGCACCATAAGAATTTGGTCTTCGTTTATAGGTGGAGAAATGTTGAAAGTGAGCTTCCGAAGACATCTGATTGAGCAAATTGAACCATTTCCGCAGAAATGGGTCATGGCCAGGAGGCATCATAGAGTTCTGGACCAGATGGAAAAGTAAAGAGAAAAAGAACGAATCTGAGAAGTCGTCACCTGTGAGTCACTAAATGTAAATGTTTATTCTCCCTGTGACTGCTCAGTACTGTACTCGCTGTATTAACTGCAGCGAGATGATGGGTGTATCGTTCTTTTTTGTGAAACCGCAACTCCCAGCATATCCTTACCATTGTTCTGGCTATACTGGGAGCTGTAGTTTTATTCCGTATAAACTTAAATGGCAGGGGTTAAGCTAAATTTGCAAATTATCTCTGTACTGAGCTGTATTTGTACTGGTGCTGTATATATGTACTGAGCTCGGTTCTGGTGCTGTATATATATGTACTGAGCTTGGTTCTGGAGTTATATTCATCATAACAACCAAACTCAATACATATATACAGCACCAAAGAGAAACTCAGAACATATATACAACTCCAGAACCAAGCTCAATACATATATACAGCACCAAAGAGAAGCTCAGAACATATATATATATATATATATATAGCACCAGAACCAAGCTCAGTACATATATACAGCACCATAACAAAGCTCAGTACATATATACAGCACCATAACAAAGCTCAGTACATATATACAGCATCAGAACAAAGCTCATACACATATACAACACCAGAACCAAACTCAGTACATATATACAGCAACAGAGCCAAACTCATACACATATACAACACCAGAACCAAACTCAGTACATGTATACAACTCCAGAACCAAGCTCAGTACATATATACAACTCCAGAACAAAGCTCATTACATAAATACAAAACCAGAACAAAGCTCAGTACTTAAATACAGCATCAGAACCAAGCTCAGTACATATACCCACCAGAACCAAGTTCTGTACATAAATACAGCACTAGAACCAAGCTCATACACATATACAACACCAGAACCAAACTCAGTACATGTATACAACTCCAGAACCAAGCTCAGTACATAAATACAACACCAGAACCAAGCTCAGTACATATATACTGCAACATAACCAAGCTCAGTACATATATACAGCCCCAGAACCAAACTCAGTACATGTATACAACTCCAGAACCAAGCTCAATACATATATACAGCACCAGAACCAAACTCAGTACATAAATACAACCCCAGAACAAAGATCAGTACTTAAATTCAGCATCAGAACCATGCTCAGTACATATATACCCACCAGAACCAAGCTCAGTACATAAATACAGCACCAGAACCAAGTTCAGTACATATATGTCAGAACAACCAAGCTCAAAACATATATAATTCCATTTCAAAAAGTGTCTCTCATATATTATATAGACTCATTACACACAGAGGGATCTATTTCCAGCATTTTTTTCTTGTAATGTTGATGATTATGGTAACAGTTAATGAAAACCCAAAATTTAGTGTCTCAGAAAATTTGAATATTATATAAGCCCAATTTAAAAAATGATTTTTAATACGGAAATGTCGTCCTACTGAGAAGTCTGTCCAGTATCTGCCATCAATACTTGGTCTGGGCTCAGACTCTGCATGAATTACTGCCTCAATGCGGCATGGCATGGAGGCGATCAGCCTGTGGCACTGCTGAGCTGTTATGGAAGTCCAGGTTGCTTCATCACTGACTGTGGAAACTTCACAAAGTAAATTTCGCATTTCATTTGGAAATCTCATCCCAGAGTCTGGTGGAAGAGTGGAGAGGCAGCAATCCAAGTGTCTTGCGGTCCAGTGTGAAGTTTCCACAGTCAGTAATGGTTTGGGGGCCGGGTCATCTGCTGGTGTTGGTCCACTGTGTTATATCAAGTCCAGAGTCAGCGCAGCTTCTAGCAGGACATTTTCCAGCACTTCATGCTTCCCTCTGCTGACAAGCATTATGGAGATGCGGATTTCATTTTCCAGCAGGACTCGGCACCTGCCCACCCTGCCAAAAGTACCAATACCTGGTGTAATAACCACTGTATCACTGTGCTTGATTGGCCAGCAAACTCACCGACCTAAACCCCATAGAGAATCTATAGGGTATTGTCAAGAGGAAGATGAGACACCAGACCCAACAATGCAGACAGGCTGAAGGCCGCTATCAAAGCAACCAGGGCTTCCATAACACCTCAGCAATGCCACAGGCTGATCGCCCGCATGCCACACCATTGATGCAGTAATTCATACAAAAGGAGCACCGACCAAGTATTGAGGGCATATATTGTACATACTTTTTAGTAGGACAACATTTCGGTATTAAAAATCATTTTTGTGAAATTAGGCTTATATAATATTCTAATTTTCTGAGTGACTTAAATTTTGGGTTTTCATTAACTGTTACCATAATCATCAAAATTACAAGAAAACAATGCTGGAAATAGATCCCTCTGTGTGTAATGAATCTATATAATATATGAGAGACACTTTTTGAATTTAATTACTGAAATAAATTAACTTTTGATGATATTCTAATTCATTGAGAAGGACTAGTATATATACTGAGCTTTGTTCTGGTGCTGTATATATGTACTGATCTTTGTTCTGGTGTTGTAGTTATGTACTGAGCTTTGTTCTGGTGCTGTATATAAGTTCTTTACTTGGTTCTCGTGCCGTATATATGTACTGAACTTGGTTCTGGTGTTGTATTTAGGTACTAAGCTTGGTTTTGGTGTTGTATATATTTACTGAGCTTGGTTTTGGCGTTGTATATATGTACTGAGCTTTGTTCTGGTGCTGTATTTATGTACTGAGCTTTGTTCTGGTGCTGTATTTATGTACTGAGCTTTGTTCTGGTGCTGTATTTATGTACGGAGCTTGGGTCTGGTACTGTATATATGTACTGAGCTTTGTTTTGGTGCTGTATATATGTACTGAGCTTGGTTCTGGTGTTGTATATATGTACTGAGCTTTGTTCTGGTGTTGTATTTATGTACTGACTTCGTTCTGGTGCTGTATATTTGTACTGAGCTTTGTTCTGGTGCTGTATATATGTACTGATCTTGGTTCTTGTGCTGTATATACAGTGAAGGAAATAAGTATTTGATCCCTTGCTGATTTTGTAAGTTTGCCCACTGTCAAAGACATGAACAGTCTAGAATTTTTAGGCTAGGTTAATTTTACCAGTGAGAGATAGATTATATTAAAAAAAAACAGAAAATCACATAGTCAAAATTATATATATTTATTTGCATTGTGCACAGAGAAAAAAGTATTTGATCCCCTACCAACCATTAAGAGTTCAGCCTCCTCCAGACCAGTTACACGCTCCAAATCAACTTGGTGCCTGCATTAAAGACAGCTGTCTTAAATGGTCACCTGTATAAAAGACTCCTGTCCACAGACTCAATTAATCAGTCTGACTCTAACCTCTACAACATGGGCAAGACCAAAGAGCTTTCTAAGGATGTCAGGGACAAGATCATAGACCTGCACAAGGCTGGAATGGGCTACAAAACCATAAGTAAGACGCTGGGTGAGAAGGAGACAACTGTTGGTGCAATAGTAAGAAAATGGAAGACATACAAAATGACTGTCAATCGACATCGATCTGGGGCTCCATGCAAAATCTCACCTTGTGGGGTATCCTTGATCCTGAGGAAGGTGAGAGCTCAGCTGAAAACTACACGGGGGGAACTTGTTAATGATCTCAAGGCAGCTGGGACCACAGTCACCAAGAAAACCATTGGTAACACATTACGCCGTAATGGATTAAAATCCTGCAGTGCCCGCAAGGTCCCCCTGCTCAAGAAGGCACATGTACAGGCCCGTCTGAAGTTTGCAAATGAACATCTGGATGATTCTGAGAGTTATTGGGAGAAGGTGCTGTGGTCAGATGAGACTAAAATTGAGCTCTTTGGCATTAACTCAACTCGCCGTGTTTGGAGGAAGAGAAATGCTGCCTATGACCCAAAGAATACCGTCCCCACTGTCAAGCATGGAGGTGGAAACATTATGTTTTGGGGGTGTTTCTCTGCTAAGGGCACAGGACTACTTCACCGCATCAATGGGAGAATGGATGGAGCCATGTACCGTCAAATCCTGAGAGACAACCTCCTTCCCTCCACCAGGACATTAAAAATGGCTCGTGGCTGGGTCTTCCAGCACGACAATGACCAAAAACATACAGCCAAGGCAGGGGCGTAACTAGGAAAGACTGGGCCCCATAGCAAACTTTTGACTGGGGCCCCCCCTCCCCTGGGTGTCACACAACCCCCCCCCTTGTAGATAGTGCCTTTTTTACAAACCCCCCCCCTTTTGATAACGCCATACAGCCCCCTCTGTAGATAACGCCATACAGCCCTTTGTAGATATCTACAGAGGGGGCTGTATGGCGTTATCCACGGGGGGACTGTATGGCGTTATCTACGGGGGGACTGTATGGCGTTCCCTACAGGGGGGACTGTATGGCGTTCCCTACAGGGGGGACTGTATGGCGTTCCCTACAGGGAGGGCTGTATGGCGCTATCTACAGGGGGGCTGTATGGCGCTATCTACAGGGGGGGCTGTATGGCGCTATCTACATGGGGGGGCTGTATGGCGCTATCTACATGGGGGGGCTGTATGGCGCTATCTACATGGGGGGGCTGTATGGTGTTATCTACAGGGGGGCCTGTATGGCGCTATCTACAGGGGGGGCTGTATGGCGCTATCTACATGGGGGGGCTGTATGGCGCTATCTACATGGGGGGGCTGTATGGTGTTATCTACAGGGGGGCCTGTATGGCGCTATCTACAGGGGGGCCTGTATGGCGCTATCTACAGGGGGGGCTGTATGGCGCTATCTACAGGGGGGCTGTATGGCGCTATCTACAGGGGGGCTGTATGGCGCTATCTACAGAGGGGGCTTTATGGCGTTATCTAGAGGGGGGACTGTATGGCGTTATCTACAGGGGGGCTGTATGGCGCTATCTACAGGGGGGCTGTATGGCGCTATCTACAGGGGGAACTCTATGGCGCTATCTACAGAGGGGGCTGTATGGCGTTATCTAGAGGGGGGACTGTATGGCGTTATCTACAGGGGGGCTGTATGGCGCTATCTACAGGGGGAACTCTATGGCGCTATCTACAGAGGGGGCTGTATGGCGTTATCTAGAGGGGGGACTGTATGGCGCTATCTACAGGGGGGCCTGTATGGCGCTATCTACAGGGGGGGCTGTATGGCGCTATCTACAGAGGGGCTGTATGGCGCTATCTACAGGGGGGCTGTATGGCGTTATCTACAGGGGGAACTCTATGGCGCTATCTACAGAGGGGGCTGTATGGCGTTATCTACAGGGGGGCCTGTATGGTGCTATCTACAGGGGGACTGTATGGCGCTATCTACAGGGGGGCTGTATGGCGCTATCTACAGGGGGGCTGTATGGCGTTATCTACAGGGGGAACTCTATGGCGCTATCTACAGAGGGGGCTGTATGGCGTTATCTAGAGGGGGGACTGTATGGCGTTATCTACGGGGGGGCTGTATGTCGTTCCCTACAGAGGGGGCTGTCTGGCGTTATCTACAGGGGGGACTGTATGGCGTTACCTACAGGGAGTCTGTATGGCGTTCCCTACAGGGGGGGTCTGTAGGGAACGCCATACAGCCCCCCTGTAGGGAACGCCATACAGCCCCCCTGTAGGGAACGCCATACAGCGTCCCCCCCCTGTAGGGAACGCCATACAGCGTCCCCCCCTGTAGGGAACGCCATACAGCGTCCCCCCCCTGTAGGGAACGCCATACAGCGTCCCCCCCCCTGTAGGGAACGCCATACAGCGTCCCCCCCTGTAGGGAACGCCATACAGCGTCCCCCCCCTGTAGGGAACGCCATACAGCGTCCCCCCCCTGTAGGGAACGCCATACAGCGTCCCCCCCCCCTGTAGGGAACGCCATACAGCGTCCCCCCCCCTGTAGGGAACGCCATACAGCGTCCCCCCCCTGTAGGGAACGCCATACAGCATCCCCCCTCCTAAAAAAATGCGACCTACAGTGTGTCCTAATAAAAGACATGTATCCCCTATCCACAGGAGAGGGGATACATGTGTGATCGCTGGCAGCGATAGGGAGAACGGGGGACCGAAAGTCCCCTGAAGTTCTCCATGACTAACCTCTGACTTCCGGCGTCTGCGCAGCTCTGTAGAAATGAATGGAGCGCTGGTCACGCATGCGCACAAGCGGCACCGGCGTTCCATTCATTTCTACGGAGCTGCCGACACAGACCCCGGATGTCCGAGGTTTGTGATGGAGAACTTCAGGGGACTTTTAGTCCCCTGTTCTCCCTATCGCTGCCAGCGATCACACATGTATCCCCTGTCCTGTGGATAGGGGATACATGTCTTTTGCTTAATGGCAGAGCAGGGAGATACCTCCCTGCTCTGCCGTACTGTTCAGTGGCGTCCCGCTGTAGCAGCCATAGCGGCTGCTAGCGGAGCCTCCGGCCATGGTGGGGGCCCGTGCCGGCGGGCGACACGGGCCCCCTCATGCCGCGGGCCCCGTAGCAGCCGCTACTGCTGCTACGGCGGTAGTTACGCCACTGAGCCAAGGCAACAAAGGAGTGGCTCAAAAAGAAGCACATTAAGGTCATGGAGTGGCCTAGCCAGTCTCCAGACCTTAATCCCATCGAAAACTTATGGAGGGAGCTGAAAATCCGAGTTGCCAAGCGACAGCCTCGAAATCTTAATGATTTACAGATGATCTGCAAAGAGGAGTGGGCCAAAATTCCATCTAACATGTGTGCAAACCTCATCAACTACATAAAACGTCTGACTGCTGTGCTTGCCAACAAGGGTTTTGCCACCAAGTATTATGACTGATTTTCGTCCCATATATTTCATAGTCACAGAAGCCGCTGCAGAAGAGTACTCCTAGATGGGACACGGTTAGATTGCGCCTCTCATTCGCAGGAAAGTTCCCAATGGTATGGACTACTGAGGTGTGGAACAGTGGAGACATAATGAATATAATAAATAGATTGGAATTCATGAAAACTAGAGAGTCAGAGCAGGAATACACGACTGTAGTAGGCAAGGACCCCCATACAGTGGTGCGCTCCCACCTGGTCGGTGCCTCTTGATGCCGTGCACTATACTGGCCGGCTGCTGCCTACTAGCTCACTAATGCCTCAGAGGATTCCCACTCGGCTATTTTAGGTAAATCATATTATTAAAGAGGTTTTCCCACAATCATCGATAATCACCTATCAACAGCATAGTTGATAATTGTCTGATCGATGAGGGTCCCACCACTGGGAACTCCACCGATCATGAGAACTGGGGTTTGCCCCGCCTGCTGCCAATTTGGACCCACCCACAACATGGGGCCACTTTTACATTTTTTTAAAGTTTAGTTAAGGGTATGTTCACACGGCAGCGTCCGTAACGGCCGAAATTACGGGGCTGTTTCCAGGAGAAAACAGCCGCGTCATTTCAGCCGTAACGGCATGTGCAGGCGCTTGAACGCCGCGTCCATTACGGACGTAACTGGAGCTGGTTTTCCATGGAGTCCATGGAAAACGGCTCCATTTACGTCTGAAGAAGTGATATGAGGGTATGTTCACACGGCCTATTTACGGACGTAATTCGGGCGTTTTAACCCCCGAATTACGTCCGAAATTACGGCTTGAAAGCGTTGACAAACATCTGCCCATTGAAAGCAATGGGCTGACGTTTGTCTGTTCACACGAGGCGTGTATTTACGCGACGCTGTCAAAAGACGGCGCGTAAAGACGCCCGCGCCAAAGAAGTGTCATGTCACTTCTTCAGACGTAAATGGAGCCGTTTTCCATGGAATCCATGGAAAACCAGCTCCAGTTACGTCCGTAATCGACGCAGCGTTCAAGCGCCTGCACATGCCGTTACGGCTGAAATGACGGGGCTGTTTTCTCCTGGAAACAGCCCCGTAATTTCGGCCGTTACGGATGCTTCCGTGTGAACATACCCTGACACTTCTTTGGCGCGGGCGTCTATTTACCCGCCGTCTTTTGACAGCGATGCGTAAATATACGCCTCGTGTGAACAGACAAACGTCAGCCCATTGCTTTCAATGGGCAGATGTTTGTCAACGCTTTCAAGCCGTAATTTCGGACGTAATTTGGGGGTTAAAACGCCCGAATTACGTCCGTAAATAGGCCGTGTGAACATACCCTAACACTTACTTAAGCCTTGGAATGTCCGCAGTTAAAAGGGTTTTCTGGGATTTTAAAATCTCTGCATTTGGGCTCAAATGTAAAAATAACATACTGTGCAAAATACTTACTTTACCAATTTCGCTCCCCTGCCGCTCATGTTTTTCCTCCCTGTGCACTGACGTGCTCTCCATAAAGACACATCAGGCGACAGGTGGCTAATCACTGGCTACCATGTTGACATCAATATGGAAAGAACCTTACTGTACACAGAGAATGAACAGGAGCGGCAGGGGGTGCACAAAACTGATGGGGGGAATCACAGCAGAATCGGTAAGGTAAGTTTATTTCACAGTTTGAGTTGAAACGCAGAGATTTTAAAACTCCAGAAAACCCCTTTAAGAAAATTATTATGGTCAAACTTTTTACATTGAACCAATGATACAAGAAGTTGGAAACTTTCTGCAGGATAGTCATGACTGTGGCATTCCTGTATGGATTGGTTGGGTTGACATGTTGCGGCACCACTGGTCACGTGATGATCAGCAGTTACCAGTCTGGAACAGTGATCAGAGCTCTCTATGGGCAGAGATCTTGAGAACTGTGATGAATTGATACACAAAGTATATTAGAAAAATGCATAACAA
Organism: Rhinoderma darwinii; assembly: GCF_050947455.1. Classification (NCBI taxonomy): domain Eukaryota; kingdom Metazoa; phylum Chordata; class Amphibia; order Anura; family Rhinodermatidae; genus Rhinoderma; species Rhinoderma darwinii. Next base: position 251,894,334 of record NC_134688.1, on the reverse strand, counting down.
AATGAAGAAGTTTTGCTTGCTGAACCTGGAAATCTCTCTGAGGCCCATACTTACTACACAACACGGTTATCCAACTGCCCAATCTCAATAGATTGCAGAATAATATTGCGCCTTATCTCTGACTACTGCAACCTATGGGGGCACATAAAATCATATGTGTACATGCACCCCCAATTTTGCAACGGCCAAAATCTGACATTATTGGATTTCTGAAATTGCAAAATTGTGGATGCATGAAAGGGCATGTACACACCCAATACTGTGCCCCCATAAGTTAACCCAAAAGGCATGCAACATTGCGTTGCAAACTACCGCAATCGGACAGTGCAATAGTCACAATGCTAGCATCTCTGTGGAGTCAAGGCCTGAGATTGAGCCTTTGTGCAATCTTAATGTGTTTCAGCAGGATTGGAACATGGCGCTAGTGAACCACAATTTTTGGCAATGTTCTTGTAAACTAATTTTTGCTCAAAAACGTGTAGTGGCAGACATATCAACATAACGCTCCCTTTCTTCATAGTTAGGGGCACTGAGCCCCTTCTCCAGTCCTACCCTAAAATAATACACCACACTCTCAACTACATGTCGCACACCCAGAGCAGGTTTAACTTATTACAGGGCACGTCAATTACACACTACAGAGTTTACACTAAAACATGCTCAGTTCTAAAATGTTCCCATGTGAACAGCGGCCTTCAGCTCCTTCCTTTCGGCACAACACGAGTTAAACGACCGAGTATAGCAAAGAGTACCAATTGCATGCTGGAACTTGTAGTTATAGGCCCAACTAAAGAACCGCTTACGCGTCACGAAAACTACACTTCCCAAAAGTATCTGCGGGCAAGAGCGCTTTGATTGGTTCCTTAGTAACCCTACGTATACTTGCTGGGAAGTGTGGTTGCACCGCGCGAGAGCTGGCTAAAAGGTGAGGCGGATAAGGTTTGATATTTTGTATGATTTTGTGAGGAAAGCGGGAGATTTAGGTAACCGGCTCGTTACTTAGCTGACTGACTTTATATAGTGCCCATGAAGCCAACAGCAGCACGTCTCCGCGTATGCATGAGACATGGTAGCACCTATAGAAGCCTATGGTAAATGTGGTTTATGCTATGTATAGGCTGTAACATGCATTTTTGCACTAGAAGCTCCACTTCACAGCGCGTTGGCTTCGGTTTGTAGTCTGGATATGGCTGTTGCACTATATAGAGTATGTGCATCCCAGTGATTAGTGATGTAATTCATTAATGGAGTGCAGGATTTGTAGTGTGGAAGAATGCGTTGTTGTGTCAGTCACTGCACTTCATCTGTATGGAGGCTACATGAAACATGAGGTGGAGATAGTCACTGGCCTCATGTATGGGGCTTGTACAGGTTCTAGCCTTCACCCAGCATGCCCCATGTGAAATAGCTGCAAGTTTCACCAGTGATGGTTTCCTGTCACCTTCCCAAATGTGGCACCTATCAGTCACCACCTGTGGTGCGGGATGTCCCCAGATCTGCCCCTCTTCTATCAACACTGCTCAATAGCGCCACTTTGTGGCAGGAGTACTATAAGGTGTGTGTGTATCTATATATATATATATATATATATATATATATATATATATATATAGATACACACGTAAATGGCAGCTCTTATTGACTGCTGTAATAAGAAATATAATAATGGGCTTTGGGGAGTTACTCGGCCATTGACCTGCAGATGTGTCCGCTCTGCAAGCTGTAATATACAAGTTGATATCTATGCAGTTTACAAATAACCCCTTCCTGTATACTTTGGTAAGGTTTCAGCAAATAAAGATAATAAAAAGTTTAGCAATTTTTTTTTTTTATCAGTTCCTCGTGATTTTTAGGATCTCTGCTTGCAGTCATTGAATGGGAACCTTCATTGTTTACCTCTGGAGACTGTACTGTAACCAGTCATCCATCTGTGTGAGCAGGACATGAGCAGGCCAGTTTTTAATTTCTCTGGAAGTAAACACTGAAGATTCCCATTTAGGCTGGATTTCCACACCGCGTAAACACTGCAGAATTATGGCAATGGTGTTCTGTATGGAAATTCTGTAGCATTTACAGTAGCAGAAACCTGGATGAGATTTTACAAATCTCTGGACCACACTGTGGAAATAATCACAGAAATGTTGTGCAGAAAGTGTTCTGTGGTGCGACTTTCAAATCTGCAACATGTGCGGAGACGATCCGTGTTTGGGCCGTAGACAATGGGTAGCATGTGTTCCGGGCTAAAGTACGCAAATTGAGTTATGTTTCCGTTTGCACAGTGTTTATGCTGCTGTAAGGGCTTATTCAGACGAACGTGATATACGTCTGTGCAACGCGCGTGATTTTCACGCGCCTCGCACAGACCTATATTAGTCTATGGGGCCGTGCAGACAGTCCGTGATTTTTACGCAGCGTGAGTCCGCTGCGTAAAACTCACGACATGTCCGTTCTTCGTGCGTATTTTGCGCATCACGCACCCATGGAAGTCAATGGGTGCGTGAAAACCACGCATGGCACACGGAAGCACTTCGATAACGCAGCAGCATAGTGGATGAATTTTAACAAATCTCACACACGCGCTGCCTAAAATTCCGAGTAGAAATTGACCTGCGGTGCAGACCGCAGCATGTCCGTTTCTGCTGCAGAAAGTGGCCAGAATTGCTGTGTTTTTCAGAGATGTCTCCATCTCCTAACATTGTGAAAAACACAGCAAAATATGCACCATTTTCTGCCATAAAAACCGCAGGAAATTGGTGTGTTTTTGCCGCAGTGGAATGTCTGCGTTTTTCAACAGAATTGCTGCGGAAAATTATGTCGGAACATACCCTTGGGCTCCACAGCAGCTATTGGTTGTGTGATGGTCATGGTAAAATCGTGGGTTACTGTGATCTCAATAAAGAAGAGTCATGGGCAACTTGTGACAATAACGAATATTCTGTCCATGTTGGAATTACTTCCGCCCAAGTCTTTTCCCCCATGAGGAAATATTAAAGTTGCGCAACATAGATCGTGAAAACTGATAGGAATTCAAATACATCTGAGGTTGTACGGATATGTCAGATGCCGGAGTACAATAGCTGTTAAAGGGGTATTCCAGTCACAAACACACTTATAACCTATGCACTGGATATTTGATAAATGTTAGATCGGTGGGGGTCAGACTCGCTCGGCTGTTTTCGTGACTGCAATACAGTTTAAATGGAGCGGCAGTGGGCATGATCGACCATTCAAACTCCTCCTTGCTGCGGTTGCATGCCTTAGGTGTACAGCAGGGGGTATCAAACTTGGCTGGGTAAATAGGCCGCACATAGAAAAAATGTGAAGTTGACGGGCCGCGTTACTTTAAAATTTGATACAATACAAAATCAATGTTAATTAATTAGTTATTTGAACTACTATAACAATACTACATTACTATAATAATAGCGCTAGATTTAAACTTACCGGAAACTTGTGCGTTTACTTCACGTGCTTATTTTAACAATCCAGTTTAAGTGTCGCTAAATGCAGTCTGGCTGCTCAGTTTGCAGCGTGTGGCAGACACAAGAATGTCAAGATTGGGCAGCCCCTTCTTAGATAGTGCCATAGTGCCCTCTGTAGATAATGCTATTGGGACTTTCTCTAGGAGTGGAATGCCCAGACAGAGCATAGGCCGGGGATTCCGCTTCTAGAGGGAACCCCCTGATGACACTGTCCATAAATGAACAGTGACGGCAGGGGCTTCTCCTGGAGCGGAATCCCCTGCAAGAGCGTTGGCAATGTGGATTCCGCTCCAGGAGTAACCAATAACGCCACTGTCTTTATATTGACAGTGACATCAAGGGCTTCCCTGGGCTCGGCGCTGAAAGTAGCGCTGGGCCCGGCGAGTCCTTGACTAGTGGCGGAGCTCCTCCGCTCTGAACTAATGCTGAAGCAGAGAGCTGGCGGTCCCTTACTTCAGCATTGAGTTCAACTGTATTTGCGTCCTGAGGGCGCAGATACAGTCGACAGCGGGACATACCTCCAGCCGCCCGGAAAAGTGGGACAAAGCTCAGGATCTGGGACTATTACGCTGAATCTGGGACGGTAGGGAGGTGGCCCTGGGGGGGAATGTAGCGCTATCTACAGGGTGGGTGTGGGGCAATATCTACAGGGTGGGGTTGCACTATCTGCAGGCGGCTGTCTTGCTCACCTATCACCAACGGACTGCCCTCCGTCATGAAGGAGCGCCGGAGCATTCCTCCTTCGCCCTGCTCTCTCCCAAGAGAGGTACGGTGCCCCGTGGGCCACAGATGACAGCCTCAGGGGCCGCGTGTTTGGGACCCCTGGTGTACATGATCGATTTAGCCATTTGTGGGGTTCCGTTCTAACATCGCGTTTCCAGTGTATATAGCTGGAATAACCCTTGAAGGCTAAGTTCACACTAGCGTTGTCTCCCATTTAGGTCTCTTCTGTCAGAGGAAGAGATGACCGAAAATCCAAACGGAGAGCGTTGCTTCCGTTTGATTTACCATTGATTTCAATGGTAATTCTTTTGTTTCAGTTAGATTCCGTTTGCCTCTGTCCGGCTGGTTTCTGTTTTTTTCACGGAAGCAAAAGTGACGTCTGCAGCACTTAAATCGTTGTCTTTATGGTACTAAAAATTATCCATTCCAACCGTTGGGAAATCTGGGTGTCGGAACACTTATTATTCATACTTAAAACTTTTTTTCTTAGTTGTTAGTCTTCGTTCACATCTGCGTTGGGACTTTCCGTCAGGGGAACCCATGAACTGAATAGAAACGGAAACCATAGGTTTCCGTTTGCATCACCATTGATTTTAATTGTGATGGATACGGTGCAAATGGTTTCCGCTTGTCACCGTTGTGAAAGGGTTCCGTTGTTTTGACGGAATGAATAGCGCAGTCAACTACAGTATAGATTCCGTCAAAACGAAGGAACCCTTACACAACGGTGACAAAAGGAAACCATTTGCATCGGATCCGTCACCGTTGAAATCAATGGTGATGCAAACGTAAGCCTATGGTTTCCGTTTGTATTCCGTTTGTGGGTTCCCCTGACGGAAAGCTCCGATTGAAACCATGAACGTAGTCCCGACGCAGATGTGAACGAAGCCTAAGTGATAAACTATAAAATTGTAGCGTTTACTTTCGAAAGAAAAATTAAAGTGGGGTGATGCAAGTACACAATGGGGCAGATTTATTAATAATGGTTTAACAATAGGGGTGCTAGACTGAACATACACCAAATTTTTCAATGACGCGCACACTGTTTGGGGCATCTTGGCGCATGTTCTATACTTTAGACCAGTATTTTGTGCCTGAAAACTGGTGCACTTCACGACTTGACAACTCCATTGCCATATTCTGTTTGAATCCCGACATGACGAGCATGTCACAAATAAATTTTCTTTTTGCCGCAAACAACGCCTCTGCCTTCCATTGAAATCACTGGGGGTGACTTGGGCCTTCTTTTGGCGCGGATTCTGACGCAGTTTTCGCATCAAAATGAGCGCCAAAAAACTCTGTGTGAACAGGTCCTTGGGCTACATTCAAACGAACGTAGCTAACCTCGGACTGGAAAAACTGCACTTTTTCACGTCCGAGACTAAAGTCTATGGAGGGATGCGTGAAACGCAAAAAAATAGGACATGTCCTATATTTTCACTAACCATGCACACGCTCCATTGAAACAACGGTCGTGTGAACGAACCCATTGACGTATATGAGTCCGTGTGACGGCCGTTGTAGTGTTTAGTTGTTTACACGGACTACATATACTCTCGCCTGAATGAGCCCTTAGAGTGTGATAAATACCAGGAGACAGCCAACGCACCTATATAATTGCTGCTGGCACCGGGCTTTTTTATTTTTTTTATTTTTTTAATTATCTTTGGAAGTGTATATTTTTGGGCTACTCTAAGTGAATGTACCATTCTTTCCCATTGTAGTGAACATGATTAAAAGAGGACCTGTCCGTTCTCCTCTGTTTTTAGTAAATACTTGTATTCCCCATAAAATAACAATGCTGGAGCAGCTTTTCTTAGAACTTTGCCTTGTGCCGTTCCTCTGTTATTCTGCCTAGAAATGTATGAATAAATTGACAACTGATTATTATTACCCTTGTCAAAGGGGTATGTCCCTACACCGTCTGAGACTGTGATCGCTGGTTGGACAGTGTTAGACTGTGTTGGTGGATACACCCAGTCGGTATCACCTAGTTGTCAATTTATTCATAAATGTGTAGGAGGAATAACAGGAACTGTACTATGCAGAGTTTTAAGTAAGGATACTTCATGGTCAATGCAAGTATTTACTAGAAGACATGTCAGGAGAGGTGACAGATCCTCTTAGAGGAGTTTTCTACTTTCTGAAAACTGATGTCCTATCCACCGGATAGGTCATCTTTATATGATCGGTGCGTGTCCGACAGCCTAAAAAAACTGTTCACATAATGTGGCTGAAAACCTTTTCATAGAACTGTATTTATGTACGTTTTTGCAACTTTATTTCATTTGAATGCTGTAGTTGGGCTGTCAAAACAATTGGATAATATGGAGTTAAAAAATGCATGTATTAGCATGCAGATTTTTTGCAGCAGTGATCTGCACTTTGCCACATCACTCTTAGGCCTCATTCACACGAACGTGTATTACGTCCGCGATACGCGTGTGAAAATCACATGCGTCGCACGGACCTATGTTAGTGAATGGGGCCGTTCAGACAGTCTGTGATTTTCATGCAGCTTGTGTCCGCTGCGTAAAACTCACGACATGTCCTATATTTGGCCGTTTTTCGCGCATCACGCACCCATTGAAGTCAATGGGTGCGTGAAAATCGCGCAGGGCACACGGAAGCACTTCCGTGTGACGCGTGTGATTCGCACAACTGTAGATAAAGAAATGAAGGAAAAAATAAAAGCACTTCCTTCATTTCTTTTTCTAAACTTCACAACCGCGTGTCATAAGCGTGGCACATGTGTGAAAATCACGCAGCACATACTGATGACACACGCAACTGCAACGCGCAAAAAATGCTGCATTTTTTGCATGCGCAAAACGCACACGTTCGTGTTTATTAAGGCCTTAGGCTGGGTTCACATCAGCATTGGTCTCCGCTGTAGCTTTCCGTCGGAGGTACCCATGAATGGAAAGCCAAACCAAAGCTTTTGTTTCCTTACAAATGGTTTCCGTTCTGTAAGGCTTCCGTTTTTTTTGCGTAAACAATAACTGTCGACTGCACAATTGTTTCTGTGAAAAAAACCTGAAACTTTGCGGAACGAAGACAAACCAAAACCATTTTCAATGGAAGCATTACCATTGAAATCAATGGTAATGCAAACGGAAGCTTTGGTTTCAGTTTGGCTTTCCATTCATGGGTTTCTTCGATGGAAAGCTGCAACGGAACCCATGACTGGAAACCAACGCTGATATGAACAGGTCCTTAGTATTTAGAATAAAATATGTTTTGGATGGTGGTTAAAGAGCAGAATCTTTCTGTAGTGACTGCAACTTTGTGTTTTGTAAACCATGCACCATATATTTATCTCTTATGGCTTTGATCACACAAGCAATACTTTATTAAAATGCACTCAAGAAAGTATGGAAAAGAAATGTGCGTCATTAGAAACAAATTAAAGGCTTGGTGTCTCCTGTTAGACATACAGCATGGTATGCGAAAGAGTCCCTGAACGGATCACTTTCAGTACGGGACAGTTGTCCGGCAGCGAGGCAGGCACTCCTAGCGTCGTACATAACTATGATGCTAGGAGCCCGGCTCCCTGCACTGTGTCCGGTACTTGCGGCCGAAATACGTCCGTCAACTACGGACGTAATGACCTCGTGTGAACATACCCTAACCGAGGGCTGCGACCCAAATGAAATGTGATAACGAACAGCATGTGCGTCACAATTGTTACTCCTATTGTCATTCCAATGTCTATTCTATCTGGCCACAATGTTAGGCTTTTCTTTTGATTGCTTGTTCAAAAAGCAAATAAAAAATTACGTTATAAAAAAAGAAACAAATTCGATACGATTCTAACGTTGCAGGATAGAGGTTCATTTAGATGTTAGGCCCCATTTACATCACGTTTTTGGCCTACGTTTAAAATACACACTTGAAAAAGCCCTCGACGTATATGTTAGGCTTCGTTCACATCTGCGTTGGGGTCCCGTTCTGACGTTCCGTCGGAACGGGACCCTGAACAGACACAAACTGACACATTGATTTCAATGGTGATGGATCCGGTGCCCATGGTTTCCATTTGCCCCTGTTGTGCACCGGACCTGTCGTTTTGCCAGAAGCGATGGCGTAGTCGACTCGGGGTTCATGGTCCCGTTCAGACGCAACGTCAGAACGGGACCCCAACGCAGATGTGAACGAAGCCTTAACTGTAAGCTGTGACGGAAGCCTAATAATGGCATCCATCACACACAAGCGGTTATGGGATATGTTTAACGTATACATCGTGTACTCGTGACCTTGTCATGACTTATGCAATAAAAGCTTCTGGGTGACGGTTACCACTGATGCATCAGTCACCCATGGGCTATTATGACATCTGTTCAAGGTATAAGTTATGAAGAAAAGAAAATAGATCCGGAGTGTATATATGTAAAATATAACTTTTACTGAGTTTCCTATTAAAAAAGATAGAAGGTACTAACATACATAAAAAATGATTCCATATGCTGTATATTCATACATCTTCATCATAGGTCTTGTTATATCTCGTATAGTTTGTATCTATAGCATTTATCTTTCTAGACTTTTGATCAACAAATAGACGGCAAGATATCCACCCAATAAGGGGTTAAACGAACGTATTGTTGCTTTTGAAGAGAGTTCCACATATATTTCTTATTGTGTTCCCTTAATGCAATTGACTATTTCAGTCATAAATTGTGGGGGTCAATGCCCCCCCTACCCATTCAGATGCTGGATGGTATTCAATATAAGGTGAGCGGGGAACCTCTCTCCGTAATGAAATCCTCCCGACGCGTTTCCTCTTGGCCAAACGATTCCTCAGGGGAGATGGGCCAGAACCAGCTTTACCCGGATTGTATAGGCGCTGGAAAAGGTTACTTATGGTTGTCTTTTCAAAAAAAGCATGTGCTTGCATTGGCAAGGAATCAATCACCCATATTGTTTGGGTTTCAAATCTCGTCGCCTGTTTCTGGCGTCTGACTTCAGAGTAGAGGGAAATTCCCCATCATTTTAAATCCAGTAACTCCGCCCCCCTTTCCTGTTGACATTCACCCACAACGTTAATGGGTGTGTACAACTATAAAGGCGATGATTCGCTATACAAGTGAAACGCTCGCTGACATAACAATCCTGGTATGGCTTCGCTGCGCACACCCACCTTACTTGAGGCATCGCCTTCATCCATCACCGTAAAATGCATCGAAGTCCCTCCTTTCAAAAATCAGAGCGATCCCGTGAACATGAATCCACAACAAGCGGCATTCCTCCGAACACCCGTGGTATAAATACATGTTCCCCAGGTAATGGCCTGTACCGCCCCCTATTAATGATGCGACAGACAGCTATTGGCTGTAACGTATATAATTCCTCGCTGAACTGCCCCACGCAGCAGCGCTTGTTTTCACATAGGCAGTAAAGTTGAGGAACTGGAATGCATGTAAAGGTAATGAACGAAGAAGGGACGAGTGTTGTAGATGAGGGGCGGGGAATCCTTATGCCATATGGGCATTGATTCAGAACTGCCATTCCCTCATCCACCACTTCAAGGTTTAATCCAAGAGCACTGGTTTAGGAGTTTAATTTATTTCCTAAATAGAGTGTATTTTTGATCATGTGATCGTGGTATTTAGGATCTTTAATGGCAAAACTAGACCTGGTACGTAATTATGTCTATATCACGAATTTAGATGTTTTTAGTTGTTTAGTTGTTTTTGTTTTAAATAAAACGTGTAGTCCAGCTGTTCATTTAGTCCGTTTGGTGCAGTTGACCCTATTTTAAAGATCCATCTGGATTCTTTCTGCAATAAAATCCTGTCAATGTCACCTCCTCTAATTGATGGTTGTAATGATTCTATAGCGGTGAATTTTAGACAGTTTAGCTCTACCCCGTGTTCCAAATGAACGTGGTGGGATACGGGTTTGTCTCTTTTGTTAGCAACGTCACCTAAATGTTCGCGGATTCTCTTCCTCCATTCCATAGTTGTTTTACCCACCTAACCTAAAGGACCGGGGCAAGTAATTTTGTAGATAATGTTTTTCAAACATTAACAAAATCTCCTATGGGATAATTGACGCCTGTGTGGGCACTTTTAAACGCCTTTTGGTATTTGCACAGATGTGCATGCTTTGCAGTGTCCACATTTAAAACCGCCGTTAATCTTTCTGTCTAGCCAACAACCTTGTTTTTTCAAGCTTGATAGATGGCTGCGCATAACTCGATCTCCTATACTTGTACCCCTCCTGTAGGTCATTTGTGCCTTTAGGGGTCACAACTTCTCTTAGATCATTATCCATCTGGAGGATACTCCAGTGTTTTCTAAAAACCTCTTTAACCATTTTGTCTGCCATGTCAAAGGTTCCTATCAGGTGTATAGGTTGGTTGGTAGTTTCCAGTTTTTTTTTTAGGGACCAGCAATTTTTCCCTTTTCCGGGCACATGCATGTTTTATATGCCTCTTTTAAAATTCTTGATGGGTAACCCCTCTCTAGGTTCCAAATATTAGGCTTTTTTTTTTCGAAATTCCTGTACATTCGAACAGTTCCTCCTGAGGCGGAGATACTGTCCTTTTGGTATGCCTCTCTTGAGGGGACCAGGGTGACGGCTCTCACCTCAGAAGGCTGTTCGTAGAGGTGGGTTTTCTGTAGATGGTTGTTTTTAATCTACCATTTCCCTCTATGGATATAAGAATATCCAGAAAAGGGAGTGTGTTGGAATGTGCTTCCGAAGTAAATTTCAAACCAACAGCATGCTGATTAAGAATCTGTGCATAATATTCAAATTGGTTCATCGATCCTATCCACAAAACGAAGATGTCGTCAACATAGCGCGCCCACATTGAAACCGGTAGGTTAAAGTTGCAGGATTGCGGTTCATTTAGATGTTAGGCCCCATTTACATAACGTTTCTGGCCTACGTTTAAAATACACACTGGAAAAATCTCTCGACATATATGTTGACTGTAAGCTGTAACGGAAGCCTAATAGTGGCATCCATCACACACAAGCGGTTATGGGATATGTTTAACGTATACATCGTGTACTCGTGACCTTGTCATGACTTATGCAATAAAAGCCTCTGGGTGACGGTTACCACTGATGCATCAGTCACCCATGGGCTATTATGACATCTGTTCAAGATATAAGTTATGAAAAGCTCATCACGTATGCCTGTGGCATATGTTATGCAATGGCGTACGTCACCCAAAGGCTCGGATGTTAAAACATATGCACCACTCTTTATACATTTATTTTTTGCAGGATTCCGTAGTTTGGAATAGCGTAGTCTACTACGCTACTCCATACCTAAAAAGGTATATCAGCCTGACACTCTCTTTTGGCCTCCGTCAGGTTAATAAAGTTCTATGGACACTTCTAGTGTTTTCGCTCGGAACTTTTCTGGCGTACACTCTAAATGTGATGTGAACAGGGCCTTATAATACTTTGAGAGCTATGTTGTCTTGTTATAGATGTGTAAGCTCTAAGTGATGGTAATCTGCTCAAAAGTTATAGTCAGCAACAGCTACTGCCAATTGTAGGGGCAATATTGAGTCTAACAAATTATATCAATGGACATGTTCATACCATTGTGTTACTTTGGATGCTGCGCAGGAGAAGTTGTATAGTAGACGGAGTCTTAGGCCTCATGCACACGACAGTGTTCAGTCCATGATGTACGGACCGCATGTTGGCGCATTTCCTGGACCGAGCACAGTTCAGGGAGCCGGGCTCATTATGTATGACGCTAGCTGTCCCTGCCGCCCTGCGGGACTACATGTTTTCAATATGGGACAGTAGTCCTGCGGGGACGCAGTGACTCACGGCGTCCTACATAACTATGATGCTAGGACGCTATGATGCTCCCTGCAGTGTGTTCGGTGTGGGAAATGCGGCAGACATGAGGTCCATATATCACAGACCGAACACGGTCGTGTGCATGAGGCCCTAGGGTTCAAAGGAGCAAAAAAAGGGAACGATGGAAGCAACGGATCCGTTGTACAACAGACACCGCCAGCGGCAACTGGAACCTGTTGACTTTAATAGGTTCCGTGGGGTGTCCGTGATTTTACCAGACACAATAGCTCAGCATGGCTGCACTATTGTCTCCGGTAATCCCTGCCAGATCTGCGAAGGGGGCCCCTAATGGAGCCTTCAACGCAAATGTGAACGAAGTCGGAGTGCTAAATCAGTAGGTATATATTAAAAATTTAGAATTTTATTGTTCTAAATACTAATATTTAGGCACCCAAAATTCAGCAACATTCGCTGAATGTTGTTTTTGTGTTAATTGATGACTGGACTTCATAATTGAGCTCATGATATCTTATTAGAACATTTTGGGTAAGATGACATGCAGCAGATTTGTTACAGACATTTCTGCTACAAAAATCTGTCTCGTATATCTGACTGAATTGTAAAAATCACACGCACATGCTGCATATGCCATAGTCACGGAAATGTCTGCATTAAATCTGCCATGCGTGAAAATTGTTCACGTTACTCTTATGACATCAGGAAATATTTTAAGAAACTTTTGGATCCACAGTAGTTTAAGCCATAATAAGGGTACAAACACACTGGGCGGATACGCTGCGTAAAACTACACCGTATCCGGCCTGGGACCTGTAGGGAATTTGTGGTGTGGGTTTTTCGGGGTAAATGTCCACTGTGGAAATCCTACTTCAATAAAAAAAAAAAACTTTAAACTTACCCCGGCTGTAGTCATGGCGACTTTTGAGCGTAGCCCGGCCTCCTGGGATGACGCTGTAGTCCATGTGACTGATGCAGTCTTTGGCTGTAGCAGTCACTTGGAATGAAACGTCATCCCAGGAGGCCGGGCTACGTTCGGAAGAGGGGATCTCATTGCTAGGACTATTGCCGGGATAAGTATGAGCTTTATTATTAATTAATTTTTCATTTGCGGCAGAATCGCAGCGTTTCCGAAGCAAAAGTCGCAACACAAAGGTCTTTGTTGCAGGTTTTACCTCCCCCATTGACTTCAAGGGGGGAAACCCGCAACAGAAGGGCAGCCATTCCGCAGCATAAATTGACATGCTGCCGCTGAAAAAAAACAAAAAAACGCACTGCAGGTCAATTTCTGAACGTTTTCTTTTGGCTGATTTTTTTTCTGCTGTTTGTGGATGAGATTTGTTTAAATCTCACCCACACTGCTGCTACTGTATTACGCTGCGAGTTTTCCGCAATGAAATCCGAATGAAAGTTGAATACATGATACTAAGAACTTTTTGTAAACAAGTAACGTTAGGGCTCATTCATGTGTTTTTGTTTTTTTATTTTGCACAGCTTTTTTTTTTTTGGCCAGATGTTGCTTAACCCCTCAATACCGAAGGTGTTTTAAACCTTAGTGACCAGAGCAATTTTCACAGTTTTGCTATTCACAGATGTAACGCAGTATAACTTTATATGTGTTTTATGTATCGGTGTGAATTTTGCACTGTTTTCTTGGGACATGTAGTGCTTCCTTTTGTGGTATATATGTATAGGTAATGTTTTTGTTACTTTTTTTTTTATAGCCGTGGAAAGACAGAAAAAAAAGAGAAAATTAGATTTTTCATCATTTAAAATGTAACAGTTTGAAAATAAAAGTAATTGCATCATACAAATGTATTGAAATATATATTTTCATTTATCCTGATCATAAGGACACCTGACTTGGAGGTGTCGTTTATTTTTTTTGACAAGAAATATAGTATAAAGCACAAGTGCCCCTTTTTTCAATTGCGCACTAAAATGTCTTCATTTAGTTTTTTACACCATGGTATTCATGTATGGGTAATGGACTTGAAGTCCAATAAATAATGGTAAAAAAAATTGTGTTCTACAAACTAGACACTCTAAAGTCTATTTCTAGCGGTTAAATTTCTGTTTTAACCCTTCACACTTTTACAGAATTTGTCCAAACTTGGGCCAAAAAAATGTAAATTGCATTTATTTTTTTACAAAAGTGTCACTTTTCTTTAAGCCATTTCGAAACACCATATGACATACTGGTAATAGTGACACCTTTCCACATTCTGCTATTTCTCCCGTGTACGGAGATACCAAATATGTGTGTCTAATCTATTATATGGACCCGTTATAGGGCATATCATAGAAGGAGTCCATTTTGGCTTTTGGAGGCCTTTTTACGCCAGAGCTTATTTTAGGGAACCACGCTATATTTTCCGTGGTACTGCAGGTCATTTTGACAAGTATAAATGTCCTGCTAATATTCATCTAGGGGTATAGTGAGTATTTTTAATAGGTGGAAAGAAGTAAAAAATAGTTTTTTACAGAAAATACAGTATTGCTGCATTTTTACAGCGAAACATTATCCAATAAGTAACCCCCCCCCCCCTACAAAAACAGTGTGAAAGTTAATAATGTGGGACTGTATGATAAATTTCAAAGCATGGATAGTTACAGAGACCAGGATTAGAGGGACATGTAGGGCAATAAAATAGCGTGTCCCTTCGTATGCCATTTTTGCTGCACACTGCATCGCTTTTGGGGGTATTGTTTTTTTTCAGTAGCAGGAACAGGGTGCACAAAGTGTCGTTCCACAAGCCGTCGGACATCTTCTGCCTCATGGCTGTGTCTGGGGTCAGGGGACTCCATTAAAAGGTGCTCAATTATGTTCTCCAGAAATGTAAAAGTATTTTGCCCATTTGATATTTTTGTACAGCACAAAGCCGTTGAATGTTGCCATCAGAATAAGGTGGATGGCCACCTTTTTATACCAGGCGTGGGATTTTCTTTGCACCAGGTATGGCTGTAAAGCCTGGTCAGACAAATCCACTGCCCCCATGAATTTATTATAGTCTGTGATGCAGTCCGGCTTCTCTTTATCAGAGGTGGCACCACGTTCCCTCACTGTCACTTTTGTGTCTGTGTGAACAGTGCTTAGCATGAACACATCCTTGCGGTCATTCAATTTTATTGCAAGAAGGTTTCCACTGCAAGGACCACTTGGTTCCCCCCTTCTCAGGCGTTTTCTCACCAGCTCCTGTGGCAAGCCCCTTCTATTTTTGCGGATTGTTCCGCAAGCCCCTGTGTCAGCGGCATGCAGGTGCTTGTACAAGGGGACGCTGGTATAGAAGTTATCAGTGTATAACTGATAACCCTTATTCAGCAGAGGCTGCATCAAGCCCCAGACTATTTTGCCACTGCATCCTAGCTCACTGGGACATCCTGGGGGGTTAATATCACGGTCTTTGCCTTCATAGATTCTAAAGGCAGATGTGTAGCGTGTACCGCTCTCACAGAGCTTGTAGATTTTAATCCCATATTTTGCTCTCCTTGAGGGGATGTACTGGCGGAATGAGAGCCTGCCTTTGTAACTCATCAGCGATTCATCCACCGCTAGGTTTTTTCGGGGTTGTACACCGGCATAACTGACCCCTCGAAAATTTTTATCAGGGGCCTTATTTTATACAGGCGGTCACGGCCTGGATCACTACGGTGTGTGGGGGGGGCCTGGTGATTGTTGTTTAAAATGAAGGAAGCGCATTACCGCCTCATATCTGCTTCTGGTCATAACGGCTGGAAAAACAGGTGTGGCACGTGTAGGGCTTGTCGCCCAATATGACCGGATTGAGGGCTTTTTCACTAACCCCACTTTGAGGATGAGCCCCAATTTTTTTTTAATTTTGCCAGTATTTGTGGGGTGCCACTGCTTTGCATAGGAGGACGTTGGCTTTTCAGCAAAGAATTGGCGAGCATACAGATTGGTTTGGTTAACAACCAGCTTCAATAGTTCATCTGTAATGGATATTTTTTTTAAAAATCGGGCTGTAAAATTTTCCAGATTAATATTTAACCCTGGTGTGGCAATAAATTCTGAGATATTAGGGGAAAATGACTCTGTGGGTACCCACTCAATATATTCTGGGGAAATAGAGTGGGTCGTGTATTGTGGTACTTCTGCGACATGCCCTGTGCTTGTGGACTCTCCATCGACAAAATTGCATTTGCAGAAAGCGTATCCCTGTCGTCGCCATCACTGGTAGACAACATTTCTACCTCGGACGCGGTTTCTGTATCGCTTTCATCCGAGTCAGAAATTAACATGGCGTATGCATCTTCCACCGTGAACCTTTTATGGGCCATTGTAATTACACACACTTACGACAAAGACTGTAACCAGACGCACACGCAGACAAATGATGTATTATTATTTTTTTATTCACAGACAAAAATACACGGATGTCACAAAAGCACGCTTCACAAAAAACGATGTCGAACAAACACGTAGACTATAAAACTTTTTTTTTTTTTACATATATTTTTTTTTTAACTTTTTTTTTGGCACAAAAAAATACACCGACGTCACACATGTACACTACACAAAAACCCTGGGCCAACCCTGGACCAACCCTGGACCAGCCCTAGGCTAGAACCTAGAATATCCCTAGACTAAGGCCTCATGCACACGACCGTATTTTTTCCCACCCGTAAATACTGGCGTAAATACGGGTCCGGTGTCACACGTTTTGCACCAGTATTTACGAACCCGTGCCCGTAAATATGGGTCCGGTGTCACACGTATTCCACCCGTATTTACGAGCACGTTTTTGGCGGCAAAATAGCACTGCACTAATCGGCAGCCCCTTCTCTCTATTAGTGCAGGATAGAGAGAAGGGACAGCCTTTTCTGTAATAAAAGTTAAAGAAATTCATACTTACCGGCCGTTGTCTTGGTGACGCGTCCCTCTCTTCACATCCAGCCCGACATCCCTGGATGACGCGGCAGTCCATGTGACCGTTGCAGCCTGTGATTGACCTGTGATTGGCTGCAGCGGTCACATGGCCTGAAACGTCATCCAGGACTTCGGGCCGGATGTCGAGAGGGACGCGTCACCAAGGCAACGGGCGGGAGACCGGACTGGAGGAAGCAGGAAGTTGTCGGTAAGTATGAACGTCTTTTATTTTTATTTTTTACAGGTTTATACTGATCGGTAGTCACTGTCCAGGGTGCTGAAAAAGTTACTGCCGATCAGTTAACTCTTTCAGCTCCCTGGACAGTGACTATTTACTGACGTCGCTTAGCAACGCTGCCGTAATGACGGGTGCACACATGTAGCCACCCGTTATTACGAGAGCTCCATAGACTTCTATGGACTGTCCGTGCCGTTATTACGGCCTGAAATAGGACATGTTCTATCTTTTTCAACGGCACGGGCACCTTCCCGTAAGAAAACGGGAAGGTACCCGTGGCCAATAGAAGTCTATGAGCCCGTTATTACGGGTCGTGATTACGACCCGTAATAACGGGCGTTTTTACGGTCGTGTGCATGAGGCCTAACTCTAAGGATAACCCTAGCCTAGGTATACAGTTGAAGTTTATATAAAGTTCATATATTAGATTTTTAGCAATTTTGTGTCTCTGGTGTCACTATAAAATTCTCTCTCCGTCTCTTCTCGTACAAAGTAACAAGTGTGAGGAGAGACGGAGGAGAAACTTTGTTTATATTTTGTGATCACTGTGAATGGTTCTCACAGTGATCACATGAACGGAGACCACTGTTATTGGTCTCCGATCATCACTCTGAAGTCTTGGCTGTTGCGAACAGCCTTGGCTTCAGAGGCAGATTATGTGATGCCCACGAAAACCGCTCCGATGCGGTCCCCTCCCTCCCAAACCACTCCGATGTGGCGCTTGCTATTGAGCGCCGCATCTGAGGGGTTAAATATGATCGGAGACCACTGCTTGTAGTCTCCGATCGTTGCCCTGAAGCCCGAGGCTGTTACTAACAGCCCGGTCTTCAGGAGATCCCCGCACGATGGCAGAAAAGTTCTTCTGAAGTGCCGACGTGAAAAGCCGACACTTCAGAAGAACTGCCCTAAACAACCGACGTAAAAACACTACGCCGGTCGTTAAGGGGTTAATATTGTTTAACCTATGCTTTTTAAAAATTCGTTTTTTCTATAGAGTGCTTCGGCAATTGTTTTAGCGTCCTTCTAAGGGTATGTTCACACATTTAGCAACAAACGTCTGAAAACACAGAGCTGTTTTCAAGGGAAAACCGCTCCTACTTTTCAGCTGTTTTTTAAGCAACTTGCTTTTTTCATTGCGTTTTTGGAGCTGTTTTTCTATAGTTAATGAAAAACGGCACAAGAAGTGGCATGCACTTCTTTTTCGCGGCCGTTATTTTACGCGGCCGTTTTTCAAAACTGCCACGTAAAAAAACGGCCCATCGGAACAGAACACCATTTTTCCCATGGGCAGATGTTTGGAGGGGTTCTGCTTCCGATTTTTCGGCTCTGTGAACATACCCTAAAGGTTTACAGTCAGCAGATTCGTTGGTACGGTTTCTGAAACACTGTACGGCCCCCAAAGCATCTCCTACAAAGCTTCTATATGGACGAGGCTTCGAGCGGCATCTTCTGCCGGCAGGTTTAACATTTTGTCTGAAGACACAGCCTGGAGCAAAACCTGTGTCACTTTTTTTAGGTATTTTTTTTTATCCTTTTAAAATGCAAGCCAGGAAAGTGACACGATTATGTGTTTTATATGCAGTATCATGATTCAGTGTTCTATAGATGCAATTTGGGAAACCTGAAGTTTAAAAATTCACTGGGAAAAATACGAGCACTAAGCTTGTTAGTTGATCATGACAAATCGTATTAGTTTCTTTGGGACTCAAACTGATGACAAAGTGCATCAATTTGTATCATTCTTGATTTTACTTTTACTATTGATACATTTTTTTCTTTCCCCTCAATTGTACAGCAAGTAAAAACGTACTTCAAATAAATCTTGAAGAGGCTGTCTCGTACAAATAACCCCTTTTCAAAAATAAGCCGGCATGCCAATCAACTGATCACCACGGGTCTGGCTTCTCTCATTCCCGGCGATCAGTTCTTTAATGTCGGGAAAGCAACAGCCTCCCACTCATTTTCCCTGCAGCGACTGCTGATCTCTATGTAATGCAGAAACGCGCATTAAGTTTGGCCAGAGCGGGAGCCGCTCCTACAGGGCGGCTCTCCATTTTGGCATATAGAGGGGGGTTCCAAGCGGGGCACCGCCCTCTGTTGTCAATAGGTCCTAATAGAGCATATTGACAGGGGTTGTCCTGTTGGGACAAACCCTTTAAGTGGATATATTTTTCACTTTTGGCAACTTTAATTTAATATTTAAAGGGGTTTTCCCATCTGAGACATTTGACATATCCACAGGGTATGTCATAAATGTCAGATGTGGGACCCGCACCTATCCCTAGAATGGGGCCTCCTAAACCATGTTCTACAGCTCTGTGTTGTGGCTGACGCGTGCGATGTCCGACCATGAATTACGGAAACAGCATAGCTTGCATGCTACGCTGCTCCCATAACTACCATTCACTACTATGGGAGTTACGGAAACAGCCTGGCTCAGTGAGCTACGCTGTTTTCATCTTCATGGTCGGAAAATCACACGCTTCAGCTGTAACACAGAGCGGTAGAAGGGAGTTAAGGGGGCCCCGTTCTAGAGAGAGGTGCGGGTCCCAGAAGTGGGACCTGCATCTATCTGACATTTATGACCCATCCTTTGGATAGGTGATAAATGTCTCTGATTGAAAAAAAAATTAATTTAAGGCTGAATTCATGAAGTAGTGTGTGTTAGCGAATGTAATTACTCCTTTGATGCAATATTGTAAACTATACATATAAATATGTATAATGTTTTTTTCAGGCCTCATCAGAAGACACGATCTCTGAAATAACCTATGCTGCTTGGGGAGGCTGCTGCATAGTCCTGTGTACTTCCCGTTTTGTTTTATCAGGGTTCTCTTGTAACTCTGCTTAACAGGCTTCTCTAGACTTCATAGACCAGTTAAGGTAAGAGTACAAAGGAAAATTGTACAAACGTTTTGTCAAAGAACTGAGGACTTAAAGTTAGTTTAAATGTATTTCTTGATTCCTGGTCCTGAGCTTCACAGGTGAATGTGTGACCAGGCAATATCCAATGTCCACGAGAACGCGCATGTAGATTTCTACAAGTTTTAAAGTTGTTGAAATAAATGACTAAACATTGTAAATAATAGAATCAGAACTAATGTGCAGAATGCAACTTGACCAGCAGAATGTTATCAACTTTAAAAAAACTTTTGAAAATTGCATCAATTTCAGTAACTCTAATCTGAATTTAAGTCTTATCTACTTAAGGGTATGTTCACACGGCGGGGGTCCGTAACGGCTGAAATTACGGGGATGTTTCAGCCTGAAAACATCCCCGTAAATTCAGCCGTACCGGCATGTGCAGGCGCTTGAACGCCGCGTCAATTACGGCCGTAATTAGCGCTGCTATTCATTGGAGTCAATGAATAGCGGCTCCAATTACGGCCAAAGAAGTGACAGGTCACTTCTTCTACGCGGGCGTCTATTTACGCGCCGTCATTTGACAGCGGCGCGTAAATATACGCCTCGTGTGAACAGACAAACGTCTGCCCATTGCTTTCAATGGACAGATGTTTGTCAGCGCTATTGAGGCGCTATTTTCAGACGTAATTCGGGGCAAAAACGCCCGAATTACGTCCGTAAATAGGCCGTGTGAACATACCCTAACAGAGACCAAATGAAACACGATTTTATCCTTGGGCATATTACTCAATCTAAAATGAAAACTATGTAATCCTAATACATTTATATCCATGACAATAAGCATTTATCAGGCAAAAGCAGGAGAAAAGACACAGCAAATGTGGCTGAAATCTAAATATGGATTGATACATTACACATTAATGTCTATAAAAAATAATAATCTTTATAGTGTGATTTTTGCATGGTATGTAGAATGCTTTGAACCTAGCATTTCTCTGTGGTTTTTTTTAATTTTGTTTTTTTGCAGGTGCCTAGAGATCACTAGCTGTCTGAGTCATGGAGATGCCATCATATTACACCAAGCTCCTTGGAGAGCTGAATGAGCAGCGTAAAAGAGATTTCTTTTGTGATTGCAGCATCATTGTGGAAGGTCGAATATTTAAAGCACATAGAAATGTTCTATTTGCCAACAGTGGCTATTTCCGGGCCATGCTAGTACATTACATTCAAGACAGTGGAAGGCACAGCACAGCTTCCCTAGACATTGTGACATCTGAGGCCTTTTCAACAATCCTGGATTTCCTATACTCCGGAAAGCTAAACCTGTGTGGAGAGAATGTCATTGAAGTTATGAGTGCAGCAAGCTACCTTCAGATGACTGATGTGGTTAACTTCTGTAAGGCATATATACGATCTTCACTTGACATTTGCAGGAAAATAGAAAGAGAGAGTTCCTTTGGACAAGCCGATAGTGGTAGTGATGGTCTTAATAGCGGAAGAGGTGCTGCTAGGTCAGTGCCAGAAAAATCATCTCGGGGAGATTGTCAGAAAGATCCCCCATGTGGGGACTGTAGTAGCTGCAACTCTGTGGAAATGGTAAAAGATCCTACAAGTATAGCCTCTCCAGGAGAAAAAAGTCCTACCAAAGTGATGGAACCCAAAGAAGAGTTTGACTCTGATGTGGTGGAAGTAACTGAAGGTCTTCAACCATATCAGATGCAGCAAGATTTGGAGCAAGGTGAAGAAAGTCCACAAGGTGGTTCTGGAGTGGACATACCGTGTAATAATTATCACATGAAGCAGTTTTTAGAGGCTCTCTTACGTAATAGCTCTGCTCAAAGGAAAGAAGACTCTGGGCACCATTTTCCTCGTGACTTTGAGTCACGGCAAGAGGAAGCAAGTGTGTCGATGAGCTCTATGATGGATATTCAAGGTGACTGGTATGGTGAAGATACAGGTAAATCTCTTGAAAGGTGTCCTTTTTTTTATATGTTTTCCTCCTTTGTGTCTACGGTTCTGTGAACGCTTGTTTGCCTGATATTTGGCCGGTGTAACAGGGCCTTTACTTTTACACTCCTGTAACCTGTTTTAACTGGTAGTCTCTTGATAACATAAGAAGCTGATATTGTGGAAAAGCTAGCACTATGAGAACTTGTTAAAATTATTTTTTATTTATTTTAATCTGATATATTTTCTGAGCAAAACAATGCAAATAACATTTGCCTTAAAGTGTAGCTAAACGTTTGACAAACTTCTGACATGTCAGAAGTTTGGATTGGTGGGTGTCCGAGCACTGATACCCCCACCAATCGTTATACTGAAGCAGCTGAAGCGCTCGTGTGAGTGCTTAGCCGCTTCGTGTCTGTTCGGCTTTTTCCGACTTTGTACGGACTCAATAAAAAGTCTGAGCCCGTACTCGGAGACATCGACTTTCTGGAAAAAGCCGAACCGACACGAAGTCTCCATGCTCGGACCCCCACCAATCCAAACTTCTGACGTGTCACTATGACATGTCAGAAGTTTGTCAAATGTTTAGCTACACTTAAATGTCCCTCCAGCCCCCACTCCCATACCACAGTTAAGGAAAAAAGAGGTACACTGTCAAAAATAGAGCATACAGATTAACTCACGAATATTGCATCATTATATACTTCAGACTTATACACTTGAGATGAGGGTGTTACAGTATTGTATCAATAGGTCACATGTATATTGTATTAGAAGACATCCTATCTCGGAGCAAGATAGCTGATGCCAGGCGTGGTTCGTCCAGCCATGGTGCTCGTAGTTTTTAACATTTATGAGGTCTACCTCATCTAGCATACACACCTTTTTCCATTTGAAGTAATGTATTAACACAACCAATAAATTCCTTCCTTGTTGGAGGATCCTTTGAAAGCCGAAATCTTTTTTTTTTAAATAAATCTGTCTTATTTGATTTTGAATAACTTCTGATTTGTTTTTTATTAAAAAAAAAAAATTTTTTGGACATACAGCTTCTATGTATTCTGTATACATAGAAGCTGGTTCCTGCTGTCACTGAAGCAGTCAGTCTTGCTAACCTACCCGATTGACCGCAAGACTCTGCTTCTATGTATGCAGGTTACATAGAAATTGTATCTCAAAAAGTAAAAGTTTTTATTTATTTTTTTTTTGTTAAATCGAGACCAATAGAAAAGTTGTTGAAAGCATTGACTTTTTTTTTTTGCCTTCAAAACTGTTTATAGTTTTTAAGGACATTAAAAAATCTGTCCTACTACCTGCTTTAAAAAGAACATAGGTTATATAAAATGCCCTATGAAGGAAATATAGTTGTGAAAAGCACTTGGCGTCACTCCATGAAACCTTAGCAATATATTCGAAAATAGAAGACCGCTGGTCCCAGGCTAAGGTAAACTTTCTATTTTTGTTTAGCTGCCAACGGACGGGATGTTAGTAATCCAGATATGAGAAGCTTATAGAGACTGGAAATTTATTTATATGGGGCTGCCGAAGATAGCGCTCGGCAGCCCCATAGAAATGAATGGAGCGGTGGTCGAGTATGCGCACTATGCATTTCTATGGGGCTACCAGGAACTGCAAGGTAAGCCTGTTCTCAGCGGTCGGACCTCCACCGATCAGATATTTATCACCTGTTCTGTGGATAAGTGATAAATAATCATTATGGGAAAACCTCTTTAATCCTGAACTGGTACCCAGAGAGGCTAGGATATCCAACACTTGATCAGTCAGTATCTGTAAGTCCCTTGCTTTACTCTGGACAGTATATGAATGCCTTATCAGAAGGTAAGTTGACATTTATTTTACAATTTTAATTTAATTAAATAGGTCAATTGGTACAATATGCTATTAGAACAAATTTGCTATTTGGACTATGATAACAGATTTTTGCAAATTATTTGAAAATTGTCAAATGTACCAAGCCACCTGGTTTTGAGCAGAAAAAAAATGAGTGCTTGCAAATTCTTTTTCAGGGGATGTCTTAGTTGTACCAATCAAACTACACAAGTGTCCTTTCTGTCCATACACGGCCAAGCAAAAGGGCATTTTAAAGCGTCATATTCGTTCACATACAGGAGAGCGACCATATCCTTGTGAAATTTGTGGCAAAAGGTTTACACGACAGGAGCACCTGCGCAGCCATTCTCTTACTGTGAGTATATGCGTTGCTATATGTAATCCATTACCCCCTCCCCCTTGCGCTTTTTTTTAAAGTTTTATAAATACATTGAATCACAATGAATAGAATTAGACTCTTTTTTTTTTTTTTCTGTTGATAAAAAAACCAAAAAAAAAACTTTGTTTATGTCAAAGTGAAAACATCTCTACTAAGTGATCTACATTCACAATTGCAAAATAATTCAATGCATAATTATTTCCCACCCCATCACTATAAAGCTCTCATAGACAAGAAGACTGCAGCACTTAAAAATAAAGTCCAAATGTGACTTTTTTCACCAGGATATGTGCAACATTTAACCCCCATGAGGCCTTTATCAAGGACCTTATGGAGGTCGAAATGTTGCATATGTACTGGTAAACACCTCATGTTTGGACTTTTATTTCGGAGTATTGCTGTCTTCTATAATTGCTATGTGGGTTGTCAAGAAAACAGGATGTCAACTACTGTGCACCCCTTTTCTAAGTGAGTGCTGCGGTTTTCCTTTCATACTCTTAAAGCTGGCCATACAAGTTAATTAAAAGTTGCCTGAAGCTGCTTATTACAACAGGATCTGTCAATGATCTATTGTGATAGGGACACTTAGGGTATGTGCACACACACTAATTACGTCCGTAATTGACGGACGTAATTCGGCCGCAAGTCCCGGACCAAACACCGTGCAGGGAGCCGGGCTCCTAGCATCATACTTATGTACGATGCTAAGAGTCCCTGCCTCGCTGCAGGACAACTGTCCCATACTGAAAACATGATTACAGTACAGGACAGTTGTCCAGCAGCGAGGCAGGGACTCCTAGCATCGTACATAAGTATGATGCTAGGAGCCCGGCTCCCTGCACTGTGTTCGGTCCGGGACTTGCGGCCGAAATACGTCCGTCAATTACGGACGTAATTAGTGTGTGCACATACCCTAAGGGTACTCTTACACGTCCCAACGTAGGCCATGTAAACGAGTGCCCATCAACGAGAAAGCACGTTGATCAGTGCTCGTTTGCTCCCTTCGCAAAGACATATGTATGGGGACGAGTGCTTATTACTACAATCGCTCATCCCCATACACTTCTATCATGTTGGCAGCACATCTCCTTGTTTACACAGAGAGATGTCCTGCCGACAATGATAATAATTTAGGCTGCATAAACTATAAAACCAGCTGGTGAACGCTCGTTTGCCTGATAATTGGCCCATGTAAAAGGGCCTTTAGCCTGTCCTAGTGGTTTATCTCCCACTTCCTATTGAAATAAACACATGTAGTTATGTATGTGGACTTCCTGACTTTCCGACGATGGCAGATTTGGGCATGTTGGATTTCAACATGCCCAATCCTTTATTCCCGTTGGAGTAAGGAAATAGCCTGATGGTCACGACAGCTATTTCTTAAAGGGGTTCTCTGTATCGGACAATCTCTTCTGGGACACCAGTAATCAGCTGTTGGCTCTGGGGAAACCTGGCAGTAAATCTTCCATTTCTCTGCAGCACCACCACAATAAGGCGTTACACAATGTCCATTTAAAACAATGGGATATCTGTGTAATACAGTACAGGTCCTCCAGAAAGAGACGTTCTCTGTAACTGCTTTCTACACTGGACAAGAGATGAGGATCTTAAACGGGGACCCCTCTGTATTATTGCAGTTCCCTAATAGAATATGTGAAAATGGGTTTTCGGAACTGGACAACCAGTTATATGTATGGCCAGCTTAAGTCGTGATTGGAACAACCAAATGGTTTTAGAAGCCAAATCACCTTACAAGTCATAATAGTATGAATACTTCTGTACCTGGAATAATGTCCCACTGATCAGTGGTGGATTAAGTAGACCCTGGGCTGTTCCACAAGCTTTGACTTCCCCATCGCTGCTCTGCCGTGTCTGCAGTGAACACCACATTCCTGTTCGAGCATTGACAAATGGTTGTTACAATTCCCCTAGTCAAAAGGCTGTTTCCCTACATACTGACAGTCTCCAACCATGGCTGACAATATCACACTGTGTAGGAAAACATTCTCTTGACAATGGGAATGGTAACACGCATTTGTCTATTAGTCCTGGGTACACAAAGAGTTTTTGTGGAATACAAGGATTTCCTACAACAGACATGTCCGGAAAGGGGACCAATCCTCTATAGTTTCAGTGACTCACAAGTGACGTCTTCTCTGATGGGAGTCGTTCTCTTTTCTTCTACATCTGACACAGACCATTATGGCGACTTCTCCTGATATCTTTGCTCCTCGCTTCTGCAGCCATTTCCATCCTCTATTGAAAAACACAAATTCAGACACCAGGGCCCAGGCCCATACATTAAAGGGGTTGTCCGGGCACCGACTGTCTTTTTCTCAGACTAATAAATTCGGACCCCAGACTAGATTATAGAATAAATACAGACCCCAGACCTTCTAAACTATTGCAGTCCACAGACCATACACCACCCCCTAAACAAATACAGACCAAAGAACAAGTACCCAGAACGAGGCTCCTTAGGAATGCATTGAGAGCATGAATAAAAAAAAAAAAAAAAAATGTGGAGTGCTCCTTTAAACACAGACCCCCTAAATATAGACACCAGACCTCCTAAATACAGACCTCATAAATACAGACCCCTTAAAGAGGCTCTGTCACCACATTATAAATGTCCTATCTCCTACATAATCTGATCAGCACTGTAATGTAGATAATAGTGAGCCAGGACGCGATGTCTATTCACACTCCCGACACTTCGGTAAAGTTTGTGTGGG
The DNA here is from genome assembly GCF_050947455.1 of Rhinoderma darwinii. Taxonomy (NCBI): domain Eukaryota; kingdom Metazoa; phylum Chordata; class Amphibia; order Anura; family Rhinodermatidae; genus Rhinoderma; species Rhinoderma darwinii. The sequence goes on along the minus strand of NC_134688.1, from coordinate 251,867,439 downwards.
ACTTACTCACACAGTACAGCGAGCTCACGTCCTGGCTGGAGGCAATGTCTCTTCACTCTCAAGACACTTCAGTAAAGTTAATGTGGGTGTATGTGACAGCAAAGTGTGATCTCGCAAGATCACGCTGTGCTGAGTACAAATGGAGATGAATGGAGGGAAGTGTATGACGCTGATTGGTCAGTGTCATACACTTCTCTTTACAACCCCCACTTGGTCAAAAGTTAAAAAACGCCCAGTTGTCCATTAAGAAACTAATTAGCATAAATCTAAAATTGCTCATAACTTGCTCAAAAATGCTAATTTTTCAAAATATAAAAAAACAACTTATCTACATTACAGCGCCAATCAGATTATGTAGGAGATAGGGCACTTATAATCTGGTGACAGAGCCTCTTTAAGCAAATTAATTCCCTTCTACTTAGTAGCTCACCTCAGTCTTTTCTGTGGAGTCTTGCTGCTGTTCAAGGACCTGCGTTCTTGTGTCCAGCAGGTCTCTTAACAGTAGTAAGAACTGCAGGACATGCACAATGCAGTTTTGTTTTTGCCGCAATTTGTGGCAAAAACGTGACAAAACTGTACTTTGGGCGGTCGGTCCCGGGCGGCTGCCCAAAACGCCCTAATGATCCTTTCTTGCTCCTGATCAGTTTCCTGGGCAAAAACAACAGTGAAGGCAGAAGAAGAATCCAAACAACTTCATGGCAGTGTTATTAAAAAGTACCATGTTTGGGCAGGATACTAGTACGTTTTAAAGTTCCGGAATATCTCTCGAAGTAAAGTTGAAGTACTCTGGGAGATATAGAGATATGCACACACCCGAGGGGTGGGGCGGTTTGTTAACAAATATCCTATTGCAAAGCCCTCTTTTTCTTCAAGTAGAAGAGGGCTAAATAAAAAAACACAAATCCCAGACAGCCCTAAGTAATTTAAAAACGGAAAGGATATAGCACAACTGTTAATGTGCCTAAAGTAGGTTGTGCTCTAGAAACTAAAGGGCTTTGCAAGGAGGGCAATAATGAGACCGGTTGTCAAGGGACCTTTGTCAACACTGAAGAAGTTTAAAAAAACGTTTATAGCTAATGGTCTGTTCCCATCAGCATTGGCTTCCGTTCATCCATTCCGTCACAGGAACAGCCAAACGGAAACTATGGCTTCCGTTTGCATTACCGTTGATTTCAATGGTAATGCATAGTCAACTACGCTATTGTTTTCGTTTGGCATTCCGTTCATCTGTTCCTCTGACAGAATGGATGAACGGAAACCCCAAATGGAAACTGACGCTGATGTGAACAGGGCCTAAGATGAGAACTTCAGCTTGTTAAACGTGCTCATACTGATAAGTAACGCTTTGGGGATTTAACATGCTCTGGAAAACGTGAAGCGGCAATGAGTAGCAAAATGAAGGGAATTCCATACTGCTGCATTCTGCAAGAGGACTGTGACTATTTATTTTCCAGCCAGCAGACTCCATACATAAAATTGTGACTGGATTTAAAAATAGCTGTTCACTCACCACGCCAAACAACTGGACAGAGCTTGAACGCTTTAGTGCGGTATGTGTGAAAGATGTGTCCACCCATGCAAATCTGTATTTGCTGCCAAAGATGCCTCTACTAAATACTTGGAATAGTGATATTTTGTAGTGACTTGTTTTACTTCAAAATGAAAGATATTACAAGTTTTTATTTCTATTAAAAGTTATGCAAATAAAATGTTAAACAAGTCTTGTTTCTATAACCCTCCAATTTGTCACCTTTATTGATTTGAGAACTTGTACGGATACTTTGTACATGACCATATATTGAAAGGTATAAGCACTCTCAATCTCTGCTGTTACCCTGTGAATCTTCCAGCAGAATGCTCCTAAAACTGCCTGGAATGGGTGGCCATAAAGAATCCGCATTCTCAGGGGGTTTCTCTGCTGTTATTGTTTCGCTTCCACTTGCATTTGTAGTGTTGGATGAGTTCTATTCACCTAGTACTAGATTCATGTTAGGAGAAATCTACTTCACTGAACGTAAAAATGTTACTAATATCTATGCGACTGTACTTTTCTAGGTTCATCGGTCCAACCGTCCCATCATCTGTAAAGGTTGCCGTCGTACTTTTACCAGCAGTTTGTCTCCTGGTTTGAGGCGTTTTGGCTTGTGTGACAGTTGCACGTGTGTCACGACTACAAACGATGACTCTCAGCATCCGAGCCATACAGAAGCCGCATCAGACAGCATGGACAAGGATGAGGGTGATGGAGACTGGCCAATTTACATTGAGTCGGGTGATGAGAATGAAGGTGCGGAGGAGGATGTTGAGGATAAAGAACAAATCCACAGGGAGGTACTGATGTGATGCACAGAGAAGATTCTGCTGTAACCTCTTTACACAGGCCATCTAGGTAGCATCATGCTATAAAGCGTATGCCGTCCTTTATCTGCCACTATTCAGCATCTTGGTGGTCAGCGGGTTTTATGCCGCCTTGGCTATGCACAGTGCTGCTAGTTCAGTAGCAGCAGAACATTTTCTATTTTACACTTGTTTATTTAAGTGCTGTGCACTAAATACCTTCATCATCCAACATGACTTTTTAGTTTTAAACTGCATCTCCCAAATTGCTCTGCCATTCTTATTCCCACAAAATGGTTAGCAAACTGGTGAACGTAGAATAGACCATTCCAGACTGTATTCAGTTATCGCTCTAGGTTCGACGGAAATTGTCATTCAAGTAAATCTCATGAAGTTTATCGGGAGAAAGGTAAAGTATCAGCATCTTCAGATATTCACACTAGCCTGGACTGAACATGCTAGTTAGAGCTTGTTAAATATCTCTGCCTTGCAAATGAATGTTCTCTGAAGTGATGTAATGGAGTAAGAAAAACAATATGTGCCTCCGTAAAAATGATGTTTGCATACATCCACCAGCATTTTCAAGTTGGCATCCAAGGATTCTGTGCTTTCTGGAAAAGATAGGAGCAGCCTCTCTTATTACAACATGTATTACATGACATGTTTATCAGACAGATGGTAACGTTGTATGAAGGGCTGCACAACTCCATGTTCTGCTAAAGATAAAGCTGGAATTAGACATTTTTCTCTTGGAATGCTCACCATTGCGTCTGTTCTACCAATACCATCATATACAAGAAGTTGAAATCCTCAGAATTAATAGGAACTAATATTGTAATCATGACATGTACTTGGCACGTTTACACTGAGGTGCACTAAAATAACCAGGTGATCGATGCTCAGTGCTTTATCAATTGTATACAAAATAAGCTAGCTGTTTGTGTGTGTATACGGATGTAGCCATCTTCAACTTGACGGCTACACCGGATATATATATATATATCTCCGATGTAGCCGTGAAGATGGACACACACACACACACACACACACACACACTCACACTCACACTCTTTCTAGGAATTTTGACTGTAGCAGCAATTATCCAGGATATGTTGCAGATCAATGTGGGGAGGGTTTGGTTGTCTCCTTGTGATTACATGAGGATAAGACTTACTGGAATAGAGGAAACACCAAGATCTCAGGATGTCCATTGGAGGTGATGATAGGCGTTAGAATTGGGTACTTTCAGGAGTAGTATCCATAACTCTACACTAGTCTTGTAAAGCATTTAGGCAGGACAATTTTAGTGTCAAAATGACAGCTGTATTACAATTTAAAATATAGCATTTCAAATGTCACATCTCGTGAAGACCATTGCTGGTTCAGTGCCTGTACAAAGTATGCATTGCTGTCATACATTGTGGGAAATGTAGTGCTTTAAAGGGCAGCCAGTGTAAAGAGAAAAATAATCATCTGCCCTAATACAGCTACAGCAGTATATGTTTTGTACGTGATGTCAGGGCAACAGAGCCTTATATTATCTTATGTATACCCAATATGCAGCTTTGGAGAGATGTGCCTGGGTCAGGTTGCTTCCATGCATAGCCCCTTCCCTACTGAGTTCACTCAAACGCTGGTGTTGAAAGAGATAAAACTAATAGCGATGGAGGGAGGCCCAATTCTCCAGGAAAAACTCACTTGTCCAGTTTTTCCAAGAAAAACACATTCAACGCAGAAGATTTTTCCGTTCCTTCTATGTAGATTGGTCTAAGTTCATATGGTGTTAAAAATGGTTGTGGCCACTGGCACTAACCCGGTTGCCTCGATTCTCACAAAGGTGTCATCCGAGTTTTACAATTTAAAGGACTTGCACATATAGAATACAAGCTGTGAACGTTTTCATTACCTGTTTTATTTGGTGATGTGTTTTATTCACCACGCACTGCAAGTTGTTGTAACGGGACGCATATATGTTCTGGTGTATATGAGCCTTTAAGGGGGTTTTCCCACCACAGACACTTATGGCATTTCCACTGAAGTGCACTCGGCTGTTTCCCTTACTCACGTAGACGGTAATGGGGACTCACCAGGCAAGCATCCCAAGGGCCAGTGGGGTCCCAGCGGTTAGATTTATAGTAATCTGACTTTTTGGCTTATCCTATGGATATGCCATAAAGATTAAAATGGCTCTGTCAGGTCTCCAATGCTACCCTATCTGAGGGCAGCACAGTATAGAGGGGCAGTTGCTGAGCTCAGAGATCTGGTTTTCTATGATTTTAAATCTATATTTTAATGTAAAAAGCTGTTGAAATGATGCAGGACTCATATACAGAAACTGTGAGTCCTGCTTTCTCCGCCCACAGAGAGTCATTGACAGCTTTTCTTGTGTATGAGGTTTAGCAGGACTTCAGAAAGTAGATTTTGAGAATTTAAAATGTCTATACACATTCGATTAATGTCGGCCAAAGATCTAATGTGCATGGCGATGTTCGGAGTCTTTCCTCATCGCAGATGTTGGGGAGATAAAGCTCTGGCTGTTGGATTTCAACATGCCCAATTCTTTTGTTTGCAAGGAGATAAGCCGATCCCAGAGGTGTCTGGCAGCGGTTTCTCCTTTCTATTGAGAACACATTCACACTCTGCCTAGTTGACTGTGTATGTCTATAGGGAGGTCGGGAGGAATAAATGGTGGAACCTTCAGCTGCTAGCTATCTAAAGTATATCTCCAGCTTAAAGAGGCTCTGTCACCACATTATAAGTGCCCTATCACCTACATAAGGAGATGGGCGCTGTAATGTAGGTGACAGAAGTGCTTTTTATTTAAAAAAACGATCTTTTTTCACAAAGTTAGGAGCGATTTAAGTTTATGCTAATGAGCTTTCTTAATGCCCAAATGGGCGTACTTTTACTTTCGACCAAGTGGGCGTTGTACAGAGGAGTGTATGACGCTGACCAATCGGCATCATGCACTCCTCTTCATTCATTTACACTGCACTAGCGATATAGATATATCGCTATGTGCAGCCTCATACACAAGCCCTAACATTACTACAAGTGTCCTGATAATGAATACACATGAAATCCAGTCATGTGTACTCAGAATCCTGACACTTCTGAATCTTTTTTTTGTGGAAAGGAGTGCATGATGCTGATTGGTCAGCGTCATGCACTCCTCTGTACAACGCCCATTTGGTCGAAACTTTGTGAAAAAAGATCGTTTTTTTTTAATAAAAAGCATTACTGTCAACTACATTACAGCGCCGATCTCCTTATATAGGAGATAGGGCACTAATAACGTGGTGACAGTCTCTTTAAAGAGGCTCTGTCACCAGTTTATCAATTTCCTATCTCCGAATAGGCGCTATGATGCTGATAACTAGTGTGATGTTTAAATAAAAAAACAACTTATTTTTTGCAGAGATATGAGCATTTTTCTAAATATGCTAATGTGGCTCTAATAGCCAAATAGGAGGTGACTCTTTCTTTTCTCTCTCTCTGTTTTCTGTGTGACGCTGTCCAATCATCATTCAGCTTCTCCCCCTTCCCTGCCCAGCAATACAGTGTGATCATATAATATACAGCTTCCATTCCCAACTGTGTATTCAACTGGCGAAATCTCCGGCTGTGTCACAGCTAGAACTGCGATCCTGGTGTCATATGAAAGATTAGAATCTCCTCTTTTATATGCCACTTTTATAAGCATGTTCTAGGTGGTCCACAGCCGGAGATATGGCTGTTTAAAGTGATCCTCCTTCCCTCCAGCCTCAGTCTCTCACACCGTGTGAAGCAGCTTCATGCTGATGGGACAGTGTCAGAGGCTGTGAGGTAGCTCCACCTCAGGAGAATCGCTGGTGTTGACACCCACTTATCTAATAAAGGCTCATTGACCTATTTAGAAAAAAAAGCTCATAACTTTTATAATCATGAACGTTTTGGGACACCGTTTTCACTAGCATTATCAGTGTAAGGCTATGTTCACACAGTTTTTTGCAGGCAGAAAATTCTGGCTCAAAATTCCACGGGCAAAAAACGCAGCAAAATACGCTTTCTCTGCCTCCCATTGATGTCAACGGGAGGTAAGATACGTAAACACCCGAAGATAGGGCATGCCACTTTCTCACGCAAGACTGTTTTTCCGCTTGCGGGAAAAAAACGCCTCTGCCTCCCATTGAAATCAATGGGAGGCATTTTCGGCAGAAAACGCGCCAAAAAACTGACGCGGTTTCCGCATAAAAAAAACTCTGTGTGAACTGGCCCTAACAGCACCTATGAGATTAGCTAGGAGCATTACTAAACTAGTGACATAGCCTCTTTAAATAGGCTCTGCACTTGAACAAACTTTTCATAAATCAATAGTATAAGCAAATATAAGAAACTTTGTAATGTACCTTATTACAGAAAATGCCTATTTCTCCAATTATCAGGCTGCTTCCCCCGCCTAAACGGTTATTTGATATATATGGATAAATGTTTCCATCAAGTTCAATGAAGGGATGGGAGAAACGGAATGGATATGGGTAAACTATAGAACTTTTGATTTACCCCTATTGATCCAGAGGAAAAAATACAGATAAGGCATTAACCAAAATATCCCAAGTGGCGAACATACTGGATCAACATTCAAACAAGAATTCTATAAATTGACATGGGTGCTTATATATTTTTTAAGTGTTTTTATCTCACCCCAATGCTGGATTCTCAGCTACGCTACTCATGACTGCAGTTTAATGTTCTCCCTGCTGCTGCTTCTATATGTATGATCGATAGCGATAGGAGAGCAGGATTCTCCCCTTTTCTGTGTGTCCGGTGTATGGGAGAGATTATAGTAGTTAGGCTTCGCCCACTATCTTAAAAAAAAAGCTGAAAATTAGAGCACAAGCCTGCAGAGGGGGAAAACTGCTAAAAAGCATCACATAAAAGTCCTATATAATGGCCAGAAACAATGTTATTCCTCATGTACACATATATGACCGCTTATTCTGAAAAGTTAGGTACGCCTCAAGTGTTTAAACCGCTTTTTACATGAGAATCCTGAATGAAATCATAGAAAAAAGAGTCTGTGTCACCAGATTATAAATGCCCTATCGCCTACATAATCTGATCGGCGCTGTAATGTAGATAACAGTTTTTATTTTATTTTGAAAAACGATAATTTTTTAGCAAGTTATGCGCAATCTTAGATTTATGCTAATTCGTTTCTTGATAGACAACTCGGTGTGTTTTTACTTTTAACCAACTGGTTGTTGTACAGAGAAGTGTATGACGCTGACCAATCAGTGACATACACTCCTCATTGTTCCAGCCCAGCTTCTTTCACTGCACAATCACACTAAGGCTGGGTTCACACGAGCACATTAACGTCCGTAATGGACGGACATATTTCGGCCAGAAGTCCCGGACCGAACTCAGTGCAGGGAGCCGGGCTCCTAGCATCATAGTTATGTACGATGCTAGGAGTCCCTGCCTCTCTGCAGGACAGCTGTCCCGTACTGTAATCATGTTTTCAGTACGGGACAGTAGTTCCACGCAGAGGCAGGGAATCCTAGCGTCGTACATAACTATGATGCTAGGAGCCCGGCTCCCTGCACTGTGTTCGGTCCGGTACTTGCGGCCGAAATACGTCCGTCAATTACGGACGTAATTAGTGTGTGTGCACATACCCGAACAATGAGGAGTGTATGACACTGATTGGTCACTGATTGGTCGGCCTCATACACTTCTCTGTACAACACCCAGTTGGTAAAAAGTAAAAACACGCCCTGTTGTCCATTAAGAAACAAATTTGCATAAATGTAGTATAAAATTGCTCATAACTTGCTCAAAAATTATCGTTTTTCAAAATAAAAAACACTGTTATACATTACAGCGCCATCAGATTATGTAGGAGATAATTTGGTGATAGAGACTCTTTAAGCTTGGCGACTATCCTAGGCTGCCCTCAAATAGGGTATCATAGGGGACCTGACAGCTATTTTAAGGGAATAATTCTTTTAAATAGAATAATGGCTTCTTTGCCTAGATTTTGTACCAAATAATTAATTGAAATGTAATATTCTCTATGAAACTAACAGCTGGCTATGAACTATGAGTTTCCACATAGTTTTTTATATTTTATCAGAACTGTATTTTTTATGTAATCGTCTTGATACTTACTTTTATTTGAGGCATGGCAGCTCGAAAGAAATTCCTCTATCAACAATTATTTGACCATAGAAATCCCTCTATAGCCATAATTATTTGACCATAGGAAGTTTTCTTTTGTTTAATCCTGCGGTTTTTCCTGTGTTTTTCTTTGAGTATGAATATATCTTACAGAATCTTTTTATATGGACAATGTCTTTACTATTTACAAATTCTGCAACTTTACATGTAAGCTCCTCTTTGTATGTATGTGATGTTTTAAATATCTTTTGTGAAGAGTAAAGGGGATAACCATTAAATGTACGTTCTAATTGTAAATATGGTTTTAAGTAAAGGAGTGTTTTTACTACAACTCCAATGCATGTAAAGGTAGAACTACAACGTCATTAAAGAGAACTGAATCCACTTTTACAAGTGACTGGACCAAATGTCAATGTCTTCTATGAAATTTAGGACCATGTCGATTTTTTTTTTTTTTTTTTTTTTTTTTTTTTTTTTTTTTTTTTTTTTTAATTTTATTTCCAGTACTCACAGGTGAAAGATGAAATATTCGCTCTCTCTCATTCTCTCTCTCATTCTCTCTCTCTCTCTCATTCTCTCTCTCTCTCATTCTCTCTCTCTCATTCTCTCTCTCTCATTCTCTCTCTCTCATTCTCTCTCTCTCATTCTCTCTCTCTCATTCTCTCTCTCTCATTCTCTCTCTTTCTCTCTCATTCTCTCTCTCTCTCATTCTCTCTCTATATTATATTATATATATATATATATATATATATATATATATTCCTCACAGCATCTTATCATTTAATTGTAAATTAGGACTGAACTTAATTATGCAAATATAGTACATACTTGATATTTATTATACACCTTGGCTAATAAATCCATTCATTAATGGTCTGTCTTTCTTCCATCATAACTCACTCACCTGTGTATGAATTTTGTTTTTACATCCCCTTGTCCTAGCAATTTAGATGTTTGTGATAGGGCATTCTACTATTGGGGTTCACACATACTGTTTTTGGTGGGGGTTTTTTTTGGCCAAATGCTGCAGCCAGAGGTTACCTTAAATTCTCTAGTAAAATATGTGAAAGCTTACATACACAGCTTGGTTTGTGGCAATTTTGGGGTGTTTTTTCCTAAATGCAGCAAGCACTAAGTATGATGTTTTTTTCCCCACCGTTTTATTTATAGGACTTCAAAAACACCTGGAAAAACATTTGAGCACATGCTTGTCCTGTGCCTATCTCTGCAGTCAGGGCAGAAATGATAACTGATGGGTTGTGACATGAATCCTAGTACACTCAATTTTGGCCCTGCACATCTAGAGCTGCTGTGCCTAGCAATGCAAAACGAGCGCTGTAACGAAGACTGTGGCCCCTTCAGTTAGTTGATTGGCGGGGGTGCCGGCAGTCAGACCCCCACCTATCTGATATTGATGACCTATCCTAAGGCTAAGCCATCAATAAAAAATGTCTGGACAACCCCTTTTAAGTTTAATGTCCTCAACCATCTCTTGCTTCCTTTTATGCTGTCATAGAGTTAAATGGGTTGCCCATGGACGAGGCACTAGGTGGAGTGAACACTATTGAATTCAGTAAGAGCTGTAAAGATCCTTGCAGTAAGCTCCTCTAGTGGCTGCTGCAGGCAAATTACTCTGTGTGATGGTAAGCAGTTCAGTGTTGCGGGGGAGCCTTTTACCACGAGCCTCATAACAATCGTGTGGTCTGTCTCTATGGTAGGTACGCCACTGAGTATAACATTGAATATTTAATGAATAGCGCAGCATTCTACGCTATTCCGGTAAAACAACTGTCAACCTCACATAGGGGTTGCACGATACATCAAAATATGGATACTATTTAGATGCTGTGCACACGCAAACCGTTCAATACCGTGATTTCATGTATTTTGATACTAAACTGTGCAGCTGCACAGCTTAGTATTGTAATACAGGGATTTAGTCAGTAGCATGATGTGATGAGGCCGGCACTACACTAATGATCTCTGCCGTTATCCCCTTGAAAGCCGTGATCAAAGCTACATTTAAGTTAAATTAAAAAAAATAAATAATAAAATAAATCTGAAAAAACAAACACACAAGGCACATTTTACAATAAACATTAAAATATTGGCCAATACATAAAATAATATACACATTTGGCATCATCTCAATCGTAATAACCTGCGCAACAAACTTATAGCATCATTTATGTTAATCGGTGTCTGCCTTTTTTCCAAAATCTATATAAATTAAACGATAATGTGAATGTGCCAAAAAATTGTACCTTCGTAAAGTGCAACTCGTGCTGCAAAAATCAGTCGCATACAGCTACATAGAGTGAAATGTTATAAACGCGGGATGCAAAGAGAAATTTTTTCTAAATAGTTTTGTCCTCCCGGCCATAATTGGTTGTGTGCCTAAGTGGTTAACACCAATGTTGCCATTATGAGTTAAATGATAGGGTCACTTATTAATGTGAGGCACATGGTGTAATGAATTTAGAACCTCAATTTGCCTCACGTTAATAGTGACTAAACCCATCATGTACCTCAGTCATAATGGGCAACATTAATTATAATCTTAATATAGCGCCAACATATTCCGCAGCACTTTACTATTTAGAGTGTTAATGTACAGACAATATCAGATATTACGTAGTGACAAAACTAATTTACAATTCAAACAAGAGACGTGAGGACCCTGCTCACAAAAGCTTATTATCTGAGGAAAGAAGGGAGACACAAAATGTAAAAAAGTGCATGTTAAGTACAATGGTCCAGCCATATTTGATACATATAGGGTATCACACATAAAAATGCATGAGCCGTTCACCAGGCAGTGTCAGTGTATGACAGATATTTGAAGTGCATTAGGGTGCAAGGAGTGTGGGGGATACTGCTGATTGAGGGGGTCAAGTCCTCATGACTAATGTAAAATAGGGGCCAGAGAAAGGAGTTGGATTAGGGAATGTTATAGGATTGTGTTTTCAGGGCACGTTTAAAACTGGATGTTGGGAATTAATCTGATTGGGGTAGCGCAGTCCAGGGAACTGGTGTAGCATGAGAAAAACCTTGGACACAGTGGGAGGTTAGGATTATGGTGGATGTTAATCTAAGGTCGTTGGCAGAACGTAGAGTGCGAGAAGGGTGGTAGACAGAGATAAGTGAGGAGATGTAAGGAGGTGTAGCTCTGTGGAGAGCTTTGTGGGTGAGCGTAATAAGTTTTGAATTAAATTATGAAGGGTATGGGCAACCAGTGCAGTGACTGGCACAGGGAAGAGGTGTTGGTGTAGCGGTTGGTCAGAAAGATAAGTCTGCTGCATTAAGGATAGATTGGAGTGGGGAGAGTTTAGACGAGACTGAATCAGCGACGAGAGTTTTGGCTGTTGCCACAGTAAGAAAAGGGTGGATTCTGGAGAGGTCTTTGAGGTGAAAGTGACAGGAGCGTGTAATTGATTGAATCTGTGAAGTAAAGGAAAGAGCTGAGTCAAAAAAATAACCCCAAGACAGCGGGCGTGCTGCCTAGGAGTTATGGTAGTGCCACACACTGAGATGGAGAAACCAGGTTTAGGTAAGTAAGTAGATAGTGGGATTCAGTTTCAGATAGAGAGAGGACATGATGTTAGAGACCACTGATAGACAATCACTGGTGTTTTGTATTAGGGCAGGGGTGATGTCATGGGCAGAGGCATATAATTTGCGGTCATCCGCGTAGAGATTGTACTGGAAGCCAAATCTGCTGATGGTTTGTCCAATAAGGGCTGTGTAGAGAGAAAAGATGAGTGGACCTAGGACTGATTGCTGAGGAACCCCGATGGCAAGGGGAAGAGCAGGAGTAGAACCAGAAAATGATACACTGAATGAGCAGTCAGAGAGATGGGAAGAAAACCAATAGAGAGCAGTGCCTTTAAAGAGGCTCTGTCACCACATTATAAGTTCTCTATCTATTACATGATGTGATTGGTGCTGTAATGTAGATAACAGCAGTGGTTTTTATTTAAAAAAACGATCATTTTTGACAGTTACGACCTATTTTAGATTTATGCTAATGACTTTAATAGACCACTGGGTGTGTTTTTACTTTTTGACCAAGTGGGCGTTGTAAAGAGAAGTGTATGACGCTGACCAATCAGCGTCATACACTTCTCTCCATTCATGTACTCAGCACATAGTGATCGTGCGAGACGATGTGCTGTCATTTACTCACACATTAACGTTACTGAAGTGCCCTGAGAGTGAATAGACATCGCTTCCAGCAAGGATGCGATGTCTATTCACAATCCCGACTCTTCGGTGTAACGTTTGTGTGGGACTTGCAGCACATCGAGATCACGTTGAGCTGTCATTTACAGCATGATCTCGCGAGATCACGCTTGCTGTCGTTAAGTCCCACACAAACGTTACCGAAGTGTTGGGATTGTGAATAGACATTGCGTCCTGGCTGGAAGCGATGTCTATTCACTCTCAAGGCGCTAAAGTAACGTTAATGTGTGAGTGACAGCACATCGTGATCTCGCAAGATCACTATGTTCTGAGTACATGAATGGAGAGAAGTGTATGACGCTGATTGGTCCGCGTCATACACTTCTCTTTACAACGCCCACTTGGTCAAAAAGTAAAAACACACCCAGTTGTCTATTAAAGTCATTAGCATAAATCTAAAATAGGTCGTAACTCTGTCAAAATTTATAATTTTTCACAATAAAAACCACTGCTGTGATCTACATTACAGTGCCGATCACATTATGTAAGAGATGGGGCACTTATAATGTGGTGATAGAGCCTCTTTAAGGCCAATAGATTGGAGCATGTTAAGTAGAAGTTGGAGGGCTACAGTGTCAAAGGCTGCAGAGAGATCCTGAGGAATCCGTAGAGTATTTGCCGTTAGTCTTAGCCGCAAAGTGATCATTTGAGACTTTAGTAAGGGCAGATTCTGTGGAGTGTATAGTGCGGAAACCAGATTGTAAGGGGTCAAAAATGGAGTTCGAGAGATGGCAGATAATGTGAAAGTAGACCATGCGTTCCGGGAGTTTGGATATGAAGGGAAGAAGACCGGTCGGTAGTTGGCATCGCTGGATGGGTCAATAGTTGTTTTTTTCAGTAATCGTTTTATAATGGCATGTTTAAAAGAGGCAAAGATTCCAGAAGAAAGAGAGGTTAAATGTTTTAGTCAGGTGACCAGTGACCGCTCGGGAGAGGGACTGGACGAGGTGTTAGAGACCACTGATAGGATCACTAGGGCAGGTAGTAGGACGGGAAGAAAGGAGCCTAGAGACTTCTTCTGTTGTTGGGTAAAATACTGAAAGTGAAGAAGAGGGAGTGTGGGAGGGAAGGGGATCGATGTTACTAAAGACTATTGTACACTGGCCGATAATCGGCCGGTGCAGCGAGCGCCAATCAACGAGACATCGCTGATCAGCGCTCGTTTGCTCCTGTCAAAAGAGCTATGGGTCGGGACGAGCGTACGTTGCTTTGAGCGGTCGTCCCCATTCGTTATGTCGGCAGCGCGTCTCCGTTTACACAGGGAGATGTGCTGCCGATTAACAATAATACTTAACTTTTTTAAAACGATACGAAAAGCAGATGATTGAGCGTTTGCTCGTTCATCTGCTGATCGCTGCCCTGTTTACACAGGTCAATTATCGGCAATGAGCATTCTATGAACGCTTGTCTGCCCGATAATCGACCAGTGTAAAAACCCCTTAGGGCCTGTTCACACTGAGTTTTTTGCAGGCAGAAAATTCTGCCTCAAAATTCCATTGCGAATTTTGAGGTAGATTTTGATCTGCCTGCACGCCGTATTTCGCTGCGTTTTTGGCTCGCGCCACGGGCAAAAACGCAGCGAAATACGCTTTCTCTGCCTCCCATTGATGTCAATGGGAGGTCAGAGATGTCAACGTCCAAAGATAGGGCATGTTGCTTTCTCCCGCAAGTGTTTTTTATCCACTTGCGGGGAAAAAAACGCCTCCGCCTCCCATTGAAATCAATGGGAGGCATTGTGTGTGAAATCAATGGGAGGCATTTTCTGACTTTTTTTGGCGCGGTTTCCGACGTGGGTTTCCCCATCAAAACATGTAAAAAGAACTGTGTGAACAGGGCCTTAAAGGAAGGGTGTCGCTAATTTTTTTTTTTTTATATTAATTTGATAGTGTTTTATCAAAAGAAATGTTATTTATTTGTGTGTTTTGTGTTTTTTACTTTTTTTTTTTTTTTTTCTAACATTTTCTTCACTATGGGGGTTGCCATTTTTTTTTCATCTCTGTATGTGTCGATTAACGAGACATACAGAGATGGAATACGGCACATATATCCCCATAGAGAATGCGAACGGGAGCCGTTCCATTCACTATGGTGTACGCCGTCTGTGTGGGAACGGCGCATGCGCCGCTCCCACACAGTCCAAATGAAAGGTCTTCGGCCGAGCGACATCCGGCACAATTTTCTTGTGGCTGGAAGCTGCGGCCGGACAGTAAGATGACTACTTCCGGTCGCGGCTTCCGGACATCTGATTAGAAGCAAGGACTAGGAGCGGAGGGAGCGGCGGCGGCAGGAGCAGGTAAGTTATTTCTGTGTGTGTGTATGTGTTTTAGGGTGTGATTAACACTGTATGTAAGCCTACTACACTGTGTGTTCGCTCAAAAAATGGCGCCACACAGTGTAGGAGGTTTGAACATTCAATCCCCTCCTTTCTCCTGGCACTAGCCAGGATAAAGGAGCGTGGGTTGTTTGAGGACGCTAGAGCGAGTGTGTCTTATCAAATTTTGCAGCATAAAGAAATGTGGTTGCTTTACCACATGCCAATGCTGCAATTTTGGGAATTGCTCCCTCTAGTGACCAGCACAGGGAAATGTTATAAATTAGAATCTAATTTATAATATTTCCTGACTTGTGAAAAAATTAGAACAATGTCTAATCATGTATATAATAACTGTTTAACACAAAAAAAAAATGATGCTGGATTATGTCAATTTTAACTATAAAATAAGTGGCCAGGTCTTCAGCACTGAGATCTGTGAGCGGCGTCTGCACTTTACGACCTAAGGAATGAAAAGTATCAGAGGTGGGTTTTTTTTGGCTCGGTGAAGGGTAGAGTTGTAAGTTCTCAGCACAAATTTGTAACGGAGGAAATCTACTGACAAATGCGATTTTTCTCCACAGACATACGAGACATCTCGAGCACCGCTGAAGAAAGCCAGGGTTGTGGACGTCTTTGCGGTGTGGTTCGTGGGGTAGGGGTGCTGCTTTATCCAAAGAATTTTTGAGTGTTATTGTAATGTTCGGTGGCCAGACTAGCCAAAATGGCGCTGGCACACCTGCATCAGGCACCAGAGCAGGGAAGGGGACGGCTGCCGGAGCAGCTGCTAAGCTAGCAGTGTTTGTTAGGGGGTGCCTAATCGCTATGAGGTACTCCCTGTGGATGTGGCTGATGAAATGGAGAAAGAGGATGGCGTAACTGTAGCTGACGTCCCGGCCAATGATATGATACTAGCGCTGTGAGCACCAAAAACTCCCCTGTGCCCATTAAGAATGAGGGTGGTGGCCATCTTAGATCTGATGAACCTACTCTAAAGGATGTATTGCAAGCGGTGACCCAATGTAATGTCTCATTAGACTCTAAAAATTGAATCTCTGACGAGAACTGTCCTTTATGAAACATGATTTGAAAAAGTCAATGAGCGGGAGGTGGAGGTCCGTGTGAGTGAGGTTAAAGATAAACTACCCTCCCTGGTTGCTGATAGCTGCTAACACGATTAACAACTTGCCGCTTTGTTTGCTAAAACTGATGACCTGGAAAATCGCTTGAAGCGCAATAATGTTAGGGTACTGGTCATACCAGAGAAAACTGAGGGGCCTAATCCTACCGCTAAGGCCCCATGCACACGAGCGTAAAACCGCTGACCGTACTACGGTCCACAGTTTTACGGACTCATTCGGTACTATTGGACGCAAACATTTTTCCGTAGCGCTACGAATGGGTGTCCGTGCCGGGAATTATGGAGCATGTCCTATTTTCCCTCATTTACGGGCCAGTGCTCCTATACTTTGTATGGAAGCACGGCCCGAAAATGTGGGCGGGGCTGTCAGTGGCCAAAATCGCGGGCTGTGCTTACGGGCACGGCCGTGTGCATGGGGCCTCACTTTGATGACTGGCTAAAAAAATCTGTTTTATCCGCACTGTATGCGGTGGAACGGGCGCACCGAGTTCCTACAAGACCTCTACCTCAGGGTGCCTCCCCACACCCAGTTCCGATTAAACTACTGCATTACAAGGATCGGGACGCCAGTCTTAAAGCTGCCAGACAAAGGTATTGCAGTCAATGGCCAGCGTGTTGCTTTTTACCCAGATTTCTCAGCAGACTTCCAAAAGCAAAGGGCACAGTTTCTGGATGTTAAACCCTTCCCGACATTAGCCATATGGGTATGTCATGGAAAGCCAGTGCTTCCCGTATTTTGCCGTATCCATACGCCAAATGCTTGGCACCGGCTCAGAAGCTGAGCCGGTGCCATCATCGCCGCATGTCAGCGCTATCTTACAGCTGACATCCGGCTGTAATGGCGGGGACCGAAATTAGCTTCGATCCCTCCATTAACCCCTGAAATGCAGCACTCAAACGCGATCGCAGCATTTAAGGTGTTTGCAGCTCATCGGAACCCCAGAAATGAAATTGCCGGAGTTCAGGTGGCTGCAATGGCAAATGGAGGCCTAATACTGGCCTCCTGGTCTGCCTCACACGGAAGCTGGTCAGGACCCGCCCGGCGGCGGAGCCTGATTGCCTTCCGTAGTTGCCGGCAAGATGGCGCCGGCTCAGGAGCTGATCCGGCGTCATCAGCGGTGGAAGTCCACTGTATGTTACGGCTGACATCCACCTGTAACGGCAGGAACAGGAGCTAACTCTGATCCCTGCCATTAACCCCTTCGATGCAGCGATCGCTGCATCTTAGCAGTTGCTAGCATTGCGCTACGTAGGTAGCGCAATGTATTAGAAAACAAAAATCTGACAGTTGGACCTTCAAGTCCTCTAGTGGGGCTTGAAAAAAAGGGTAAAAAAAAGTGAAAAAATTTATACGTTTGAAAACCATAAAAGTTTCAAAAAATAAAATACAATCGCCCTGTTCCCTTATCAAGTCCTTTATTATTGAAAAAAATAAATAAACCATACGTATTTGGTATCGCCGCGACCGCAACGACGTGAGGTATAAAAATATTATACTATTTATTGCAGGCGGTGAACAGTGTAAAAAAAACTATACCAGAGTTTCTGTTTTTTGGTCACATTGCCCTACAAATATTGATAAAAAGTGATCAAAAAGTCTCACGTATCCAAAAATGGTACCTATAAAAACTATAGCTCGTCTCGCAAAAAACAAGCCCTCATATAGCTCCATCGACTAAAAAGTTATGGTTCTCACAACATGGTGACAGAAAGAATACATTCTTTTTACAAAAGTAATTTTATTGTGCAAAACATTGTAAAACATAAAAATGTGCTATAAATTAGGTATCGCCGGAATCGTACTAACCCGCAGAATAAGGCTGGATTCACACGAGCGTGTGTGTTTTGCGCGCGCAAAAAATCCGGTGTTTTGCGCACGCAAAAGGTACATAACAGCTCCGTGTCTCATCACCATATGATGCGTGGCTGCGTGATTTTCGTTTGTATGTTTGTAAACAGAAAAGCACATGGTGCTTTTCTGTTTTCATTCATAGTTTTTACTGCTGTTGCGCGAATAACGCGCGTCACATGGAAGTGTTTCCGTGTGTTGCGCGTAATTTTCACGCACCCATTAACTTCAATGGGTGAGTGATGTGCGGAAAACACACAAATATAGGACATGTAGTGAGTTTTACGCAGCGGACACACACTGCGTGAAAGTCACGGACTGTCTGAATGGCCCCATTGACTAACATAGGTCCGTGCGAGGCGTGTGAAAATCACGCGCGTTGCACGGACGTATTATACTTTCGTCTGAATAAGCCCTAAAGGTAAAATGTAATTTATAACGTGTGGTGAACCTTGTATAAAAAAAAAAACTATGCCAGAATTGCAGTTTTTTGGTTACCTTGCCTCCCACAAAATAGGATAAAAGGTGATCAAAAGGTCGCATGTACCCCAAAATGGTACCAATAATAACTAAAGCTCGTCCCGCAAAAAAACAGCCCTCATACCACTACGTCTGTGAAAAAATTAAATTAGTTAAGGCTCCAATAATTCAGGAAATAAAAAATATACAGTTGTGCCGACCCGAGGGGAACATTTCTTCTGTTTCAAGAGGTGATTTATCAAGGACCTAAAATTAGGGAACCAGGAAGGGGAGGACTCAAACATATCTGCTGGAAGCGACGGTGCCCGTATTATATCAGGACAACACTTTCCCAGCAAAATTCCCCAAACTGCAAAGGTGCGGAGTGTGGATCAAAAGGGGCATAAAAAAGGACGCCATATATCAGTGTGACACCGGCCTGTGCAGAAAGGATTGCTTCACAGCGTAACACACATCTATGGATCATTTTATTGTTTTTTTTTACCGCATTATTATACCACCGGACTATGCCCCTGATATACTCTGCCTAGCTTACATGTACCCCTACATTATAAACGAAAACACCAGCAATACTCAAACAAAACTACTACCAAGCAAAATCCGCACTCCAAAAGCCAAATGGCGCTACCTCCCCTCTGAACCCTACAGCGTGCCCAAACATCAGTTTCCCTCCACATATATGGCATCGCCATACACGGGAAAACCCTTTTAACAATTTTTGGGGTGTGTCCAGTGGCATGAGCTGGGCATGACATATTTGCCACAGATGGCATATCTAGGGAAAAATATTAATTTTTAATTTGCACCATCCGCACCGGATTCACTTATGGAAAAGACCTGTGGGGTGAAAATGCTCACTACACCCCTTAATAAATGCCTTGAGGGGTGTAGTTTCCAAAATGGGGTCACTTTCTTTTTATTATTTCACATCTGAGCCTCTGCAATTGTGAACCAGTACTTTGTAAATCGCCAAATTAGGCCTCAATTTTACATGGTACTCTTTCACTCCTGAGCCTGGTCGAATGTCCAGGCAAAAGATTAGGGTCACATATAAGGTATATCTAAAACCGGGAAACACCGCATAATTAGAGAGCGGTCTTGTTATGGTGGCACAAGGTGGGCACCACATATTGGCATATCTATGGAAAAAATCCCATTTTCACTCTGCAACATCGAGTGCACACTAATTTCTGCAAAACACCTGCAGGTTTAACATGCTCACTACACCCCTAGATTAATGCATTGAGGGGTGTAGTTTCCAAAATGTTGTCACCTCTGGGGGGTTTCCACTGTTTTGGTCCCACAGGCACCCAGAAACCAATCCAGCAAAATCTGCACTCTAAACGGCGCTCCTTCCCTTCTGAGCCCTGCCGTGTGCCCAAACAGCCGTTTATGACCACATATGGGGTACTGCCGTACTCGGGAGAAATTGCTTTACAAATGTTGGGTTCTTTTTTTCCTTTTTTTTGTTGAGAAAATGAAAAATTTGGAGCTAAAGCTACGTCCTATTGAAGAAAAAGGATTGTTTTTATTTTCACTGGCCAATTCTAATAAATTCTATGACACACCTATGGGGTCAAAATGCTCACTGCACGCCTAGATGAATTCCTCAAGGGGTGTAGTTTCCTAAATGGCATCACCTTTTGGAGTTTTCATTGTTTTGTCCCCTCAGGGGCTTTGTAAATGTGACATGGCCTCCGCAAACCATTTCTGCTAAATGTGATCTCCAAAAGCCAAAGAGCGCTCTTTCCATTCTAAGCCCTGCCGTGTGTCCAAACAGCCGTTTATTACCACATGTGGGGTATTGTTTTACTCGGGAGAAATTGCTTTACAAATGTTGCGTTGCTTTTTCTCCTTCAGTCCTTGTGGAAATTAGAAAAAATTAGCTAAACCTACATTTTCTTTGAAGAAAATTTAGATTTTTATTTTCAGGGCCTACTTCCAATAATTTCTGCAAAAAACCTGTGCGGTCAAAACGCTCACTATACCCCTAGATAATTTCCTCGAGGTGTGTAGTTTCCCAAATAGGGTTACTTTTGGGGGATTTCCACTGTTTTGGCACCGCAAGAGCCCTTCAAACCTGACATGTGCCTAAAATATATTCTAATAAAAATAAGGCCCCAAAATCCACTAGGTGCTCCTTTTGATTCTGAGGTCGGTGCTTCAGTCCGAAATTTGTAAATTTCACCTCTACTTTGCTTTAATTCCTGTGAAACGTCTAAAGGGTTAAGAAACTTTGTAAATGCTGTTTTGAATACTTTGAGGGGTGCAGTTTTTAAAATGGGGTGACTTATTGGAGGTTTCTAATATATAAGGCCCTCAAAGCCACTTCACAACTGAACTGGCCCCTGTAAAAATAGCCTTTTGAAATTTTCTTGAAAATATGAGAAATTGCTGCTAAAGTTCAAAGCCTTGTGATGTCATAGAAAAATAAAAGGATGTTCAAAAAATGATGCCAAACTAAAGTAGACATATGGAGGATGTTAATTAGCAACAATTTTGTGTGGTATAAACGCCTGTCTTACAAGCAGATACATTTTAAATTGATAAAAATACAAATTTTTGCAACTTTTCGCTAAAATTTGGTGTTTTTCACAATTAAATTCTGAACGTATCGATCAAATTTTGTCAGTAACAAAGTCCAATGTGTCACGAGAAAACAATCTCAGAATCGCTTGGATAGGTGAAAACATTCCGGCGTTCTTACCACATAAAGTGAAACATGTCAGATTTGAAAAATGAGGCTCTGTCAGGAAGGTCAAAAGTGGCTAAAGAGGGAAGGGGTTAAAGAGGCTCTGTCACCAGATTATAAGCGCCCTATCTCCTACATAATCTGATCGGTGCTGTAATGTACATAACAGTGGTTTTTATTTTGAAGAACAATCATTTTTGAGCAAGTTATGCGCAATTTTAGATTTATGCTAATTAGTTTCTTAATAAGACAACTGGGTGTTGTAAAGAAGTGTGTGACGCTGACCAATCAGCATCATACACTTCTCATTGTTCCAGCCCAGCTTCTTTCACTGCACAATCACACTGGGCTGGAACAATCAGAAGTGTATGACGCTGATTGGTCAGCCTCATACGCTCCTCTGTACAACGCCCAGTTGGTAAAAAATAAAAACACGCCCAGTTGTCTATTAAGAAACTAATTAGCATAAATCTAAAATTGCGCATAACTTGCTAAAAAATGATCGTTTTTCAAAATAAAAACCACTGCTCTTATCTACATTATGTAGGAGATAGGCCATTTATAATCTGGGGACAGAGTCTCTTTAAGCGCCGTTTGAGATCCGTAGATGTATCCTATGCAATGCTTTACCCAGCTTGATTGAGAGTTGCGGCACTGGGTACTACGCATTTTTTCGAGAACCATAAGGAGGCAGTTCGGTGGCTGGATCAAAATGAAATTAAACTACAACAGGAGGAGAGGAGCTGAGCTAAGTCCGCTGCTCAAAATAGGATTTTCCTGAGGGTACGGTCTTGAGTTTTTAAATGGCGGCTACAACTGAATATGTGCTCATATGGCCTGAGGAGCACTTGTATCCTTTCAAGAGCGGGAGACCCGTTGCTATTTTTTGGTGACTTTTTGACGTTCTCATATCTGGTCTGCATCGCTCCATGTTTTTAAGATACCGCAGCTGCAAAGTTGTATAGTTGATGTTGTTATTTTTTTCTTATCCAGGTTTTTGGGAATATACATGTGCAATGGATCTTCAAATAATATGGTTATATGTATGTCTCCTTACTGTCACCCTGTGGTCTTCTATGGTATTGCTACTGTGCTGTGTAGAAATGGCTGTCTTGATATACTTCAGATTTCTCAATGTCAGATAGCTGGAATGTGTGGGGTCTTCCGACTAAACAATGTTCACTATTTGACTGCCTGCGCATGCATAGTCCAGCAATTGTCTGTCTCCAGGAGACTCCTCTGGATGGTGACTGACCAAATGTCATGAATAGGTCATGGATGAGTAAGTTAATATCACTCAACTTTTTCTGGACATTTTAGAGGGGTCAGTATAACGGTCCACAAATCTATTCCATTTATTTGTATTGCATCCAGAATAGATCAAGAAGGCAGATCTGTATGTCTTCACTGTAAAATCTACAACACTGAATATTTGCTAATATCTGTATATATTGCTCCTCCTCCGTATGCTCGTGCGGTTATTCGAGAGGTGATGTCCTGGGTCAATGCTATGCCGGAGGTTCCGATCCTAATAGTGGGAGATTTTAATAATGTGATACAACCCTATTGGGATCGTCTTTATGATGAAAGTACCTTGGTGACAGATTTCTTGTCTAATTTTGGAGAGTTGATACAGGAATTATTGCTAATTGACTTATGGCGTACACGTCACCCGGGAGAATGCCAATTTTCCCATTCTAGGTCACACGATTCATTATCGCGTATTGATCTGGCCATGTGGTCACCTAGTATTCTACAGCCTTTAAGATCAATTGATTATAGCTCTAATTTATCTGATATTTCGGCATTGGTGTTGGCCCTTCAGACATCTTCAACTCCAACAGATGTATGGTATCTTTGGTCCTTTTACTGCATTCTGGTTACAGGCATTTATAATTCGCGAGTGGAATCTGCCTTATCGGAATACTTTGAATATAATGAAAGTACGGTGACACTCAATGTGCTCTGGGACACACTCAAAGCTTGTCTGAGAGGAACGCTGATTGAAAGAGGCTCTGTCACCAGATTATAAGCGCCCTATCTCCTACATAATCTGATCGGCGCTGTAATGTAGATAACAGTGGTTTGTATTTTGAAAAATGATCATTTTTTAGCAAGTTATGAGCTAGTTTAGATTTATGCTAATTAGTTTCTTAACAATGCCCACTTGGTAAAAAGTTAAACGCCCAGTTGGTAATTCAGAACTAATTAGCATAAATCTAAAATTGTTCACAACTTGCTAAAAAAATTATCGTTTTTCAAAATAAAAACCACGGTTATCTACATTACAGCGCCTATCAGATTAGGCAGGTGATAGGGCACTTATAATGTGGTGACAGAGCCTCTTTAATGAGAACCTTTCCCCTCCCCATACATGTGCAGCATGTAATGGGGAGGGCTGAACAAACCCTGGGGCACTTTACATTTTTTTTTCTACCTCCCTCCGTTATTTAGATATCGGTTGCCGTTATATTTGGCGCCCAATATTTAAATAACCCCCAGAACAGTCAACGGGGCGTGTACTGGCAAGGGGGCGTGTTACTATGACTGTGACACTGTCCAATCAGATATGGACAGTGCCGCAGAGAGAGTGCACGCTCTCTCTCTTCAGCTTTGAAGATCAGTCTTTTCACCCGAAATGGGAAGGGGGCGTGTCACTGCTACGGACAGTGGAAGAGCTGGGGAGAGGAGCTATGTGGGGGGCACTAAGGGGGTCTTATACTGTGTGGGGATAGCTATAGGGCATTATACTGTGTGGGGGCGCTAAGGGGTCATTATACTGTGTAGGGAGCGCTAATGGGTCATTATACTGTGTGGGGGCAGCTATAGGGGCATTATACTGTGTGGGGGCACTAAAAGGTCATTATCCTGTGTAGGGGCAGCTATGGGGGCATTATCCTGTGGGGGCTACTAAGGGGTCATTATACTGTGTGGGGGGCCCACTCAGATGTTTCACCTCCCTGTGCTAAACCCCTAGCTATGCCTCTGTTGGACGGGTTGGGTCATATGACCCACCATTAGCAGCCATAGTTCGGCCTGTTGCAGAGACTTCTTTTTCTAATGGAGCTAAGTACTGGCATCTAACTACGAATGATGTTAAAATACATTAGACTGAATGGGGGTAAGTACAGCAGTGGGGGTTCCAAACAAAAATATCGGTGGCTCCCGTTCTCAAAGTTTGGGAACCACTGCACTAGGGGAAAGGGTTAACTAATGGAAAGGGCAGAGAGCCTTCCCAAAAGGAAATGGTGGCCTAGCACTGGTAAAGAAGCTCAGCTTTGTAAGTTATTCCTTTATTTCTCGGAAATTCTACCTGGACTCTGCAGCAAAACCGACCCATATTCTGCAGGGAATTCCGGCTAAAAGTTAAAATTCCGGCTAAAAATGGTGTTTGATTTGGTGCAGATTTTCAGACTGATTTGCTGCTGTGGAGAAGAAAAGGGTATTAGAAAAAAGACTATACTCCTATACCCTGGCACTCCCGTAGTGATGCGTCCCTGCTCCCATTCGCTGGTCTGTTGATCCTGCCTCCAGGTTTTGTTTTTTTTTTTTTTTTCAAAAACAACCCTGTCCAGATGAATGGATTTTCAGTCGCAGAAATTTTCGCAACAAAATCTGTAACGTGAAGGGGGCCTCCAAAATCTGCACAAGTTCTGCACAGATATTTTCTGCAGTGTGTGGATGAAATTTGATGCTACTGTGATACGCTGGAGATTTTCCGCCTGCAATTACGCTACGTGTGCAAAGGGCCTGGAACGAAAAGTTCAAGTTAGGGACTCGCAAGTGTGGGGATCCGTGACGAGGATTGCGAGCTTGCGTTGTTTTGGCCAAAACGACAACCAATACCCCATGTTTTTTCATGGTTACTTACACTGTATATACTTTTTTCAGGACGCGGCCAGGTCTTGTGGTGTGCAGGTGTTTGGCATTACATGCAGGGCAGCCCGCTCTATCTCATAGTATGGGCGTTCTAAATAGGCTGCTATTCGGCGAGATATGCTGTGCCTCACTATCCACACACTATCCCTCCATGTTTTACACACTGCACTCACACCTTTTGTATCACTCACAGCTCTGACCCCTATGTACTAAACTTAGTAATGCCCCCTATATTGCACATAACTACATTATCATTTGTATACTATACACAGTATTTATTGCATGTATTACACATTTACATCCATGCACCACACGCCACTCCCCTCAAGGTTAGTGGGAGTGGCTATCATTATTTAACACACCTGGGCACTCTCCTTAAAGAGACGCTGTCACCACATTATAAGTGCCCTATCTCCTACATAAGGAGATCGGCGCTATAATGTAGGTGACAATAGTGCTTTTTATTTAGAAAAACGATCTATTTTTACCACGTTAGGAGCGATTTTAGCTTTATGCTAATTAGTTTCTTAATGCCCAAGTGGGCGTGTTTTTACTTTAGACAAAGTGGGCATTGTACAGAGGAGTGCATGACGCTGACCAATCAGCGTCATGCACTTCTCTCCATGCAGATTTTGCAAGTATTTTTAAAGCCAAAACCAGGAACAGAACCTAAACAGAAGAAATCTATAAAGCAAGGCCTTATAGGTCTGCTCTCCTGGATCCAATTCTGATTTTAGCTTAAAAAATGCAGGCAAAATCTGTATTGTGTGAACAAGGCCTAAAGGTGTATTCACACATTGTTGTCATATCTTGATTTTTACAAAGCTGTGGCATAACTGCAATATGACAGCAATGTGTGAATAAACCCTAAGAGACTGGACTGTTGGGGTATGTTCACACGGCCAAATTTCAGACGTATACGAGGCGTATTATGCCTCGTTTTACGTCTGAAAATACTGCTCCAATACGTCGGCAAACATCTGCCCATTCATTTGAATGGGTTTGCCGACGTACTGTGCAGACGACCTGTTATTTACGCGTCGTCGTTTGACAGCTGTCAAACGACGACTCGTAAAAATACAGCCTCGTCAAAAGAAGTGCAGGACACTTCTTTCAGACGTTTTTGGAGCTGTTTTCTCATAGACTCCAATGAAAACAGCTCCAAAAACGGACGTAAAAAACGGCGCGAAAAATGCGAGTTGGTAAAAAAACGTCTGAAAAGCAGGGTCTGTTTTCCCTTGAAAACCGCTCTGGATTTTCAGACGTTTTTGTTGACTACGTGTGAACATACCCTTGGAGGTGTGCGTGCTGCATTTCTGTCGTAGTCACCCTGCAATTTTTAGGGTATGTTCACACGGGCCATTTTCAGGCCGTATACGTCCCGAAAAACGGCTGAAAAATCGGAACCAGAATGCCTACAAACATATGACCATTGATTTCAATGGGAAATACGGCGTTCTGTTCTGACGGGGCGTTTTTTTACTCCTCGTTTTTCATTGACTCAATAGAAAAACGGCTCCAAAAACGTCCGTAAAAAACGCAGGTTTAAGAAACGGCTGAAAATCAGGAGCTGTTCTCCCTTGAAAACAGCTCCGTATTTTGTTAAGCGTGTGAACATACTTTTGACTGCTGTTGCGCGAATAACGCGCATCTCACAGAAGTGCTTCCGTGTGGTGCGCGTGATTTTCACGCACCCATTGACTTCAATGGGTGTGTGATGCGCGAAAAACGCAGAAATATAGAACATGTCGTGAGTTTTACGCAGCAGACTCACGCTGCGCAAAAATCACTGACAGTCTACACTGCCCCATAGACTTGCATAGGTCCGTGCGACAAGCGTGAAAAACACGCGGGTGGCGCGGACATATATCGCGTTCGTGTAAATCCGCCCTCACTCTGTGAGCCCGTTCCATACTTCCCCTACCCGACTTTGGCGTATGGATACGTCAAATGTCAGATAGGAGTTAATGTGTCAGTATAAGGGCGGATTTACACGAGCGTGTGCGTTTTGCGTTCAGTGGACTCACGCTGCGTAAAAATCACGGACTGTCTGCACGGCCCCATAGACTAATATAAGTCCGTGCGAGGCGCGTGAAAATCACGCGCGTTGCACGGACTTATATCACGTTCGTGTAAATCTGCCCTAACACAGCACATACTGATCTAGCAGGATCACTATGTGCTGTGTAAATGAATGGAGAGAAGTGTATGACACTGATTGGTCAGCGTCATACACTTCTCTCCACAACGCCCACTTGGTCAAAAAGTAAAAACATGCCCGTTAGTGACCGCCAATATGCCTTTTCACGGCGGCCACTAATGGGCTTTATTCTGATGCATAAGCCTTTTTACGGCACTGCATCAGAATAAGTAAACAGAGCAGGGAGCCGTCAAATCTCCCTGCTCTCAGCTGCCAGAGGCAGCTGAGTGCTGGGAGCGTCCCTGCTCTGCCGGGTGAGATCGATATTAGTATCGATCTCACCCGTTTAACCCTTCAGATGCGGCGCTCAATAGCGTGCACCGCATCTGAGTTGTTTTGGAGAGAGGGAGGGAGCTCCCTCTCTCCCCCACCGACACCCGGTGGTGATACGATCGCCGAGTGTCTGTGTCTCTAATGGCAGCCGGGGGTCTAATAAAGGCCCCCAGGTCTGCCTGTAGTAAATGCCTGCTAGGTCATGCCGGAGGCATGTCCTAGCAGATGCCTGTGAGTTTGAAACGGACAGGCAGTAATACACTGCAATAAAGTATTGCAGTGTATTATAATAGCGATCGGATGATCGCATATTAAAGTCCCCTAGTGGGACTAGTAAAAAAGTTTAAAAAAAAGTTTAATAAAGTTAATTTAAAAAAAAAGTGAAAAAAAATTAAAAACCCACTTTTTCCCCTTACAAATTGCTTTACTATTAAAAACACAAAATAAAGTAAAAAGTTATGCATATTTGGTATCGCCGCGTCCGTAACGACCCCGACTATAAAGCTGTTACATTATTTAACCCGCACGGTGAACGCCATAAAAAAACTATGGAAAAATTTCTGTTTTCTGTGAATCCTGACTTGAAAAAAATGTGATAAAAAGTGATCAAAAAGTCGCATCTACTCCAAAATGGTACCAATAAAAACTACAAGTCGGTGGAACAATAAAAAAAGTTATGGCTCTTCAAATATGGAGACACAAAAACAAATAATTTTGAAAAAAAAGCGTTTTTACTGTGTAAGTAGTAAAACATGCAAAATCTATACAAATTTTGTATCGTTGCAATCGTAACAACCCACTGAATAAAGCTATTGTGTTATTTATACCACACGGTAAACGGCGTAGATTTAGGATGCAAAAAAGTGTGGCAAAATTTCAGGGCTTTTTCTATTCCCCCCCTCCAAAAAAAAGTTAATAAAAGTTAAACAATAAATAATATGTACCCCAAAATGGTGGTATTAAAAAATACAACTTGACCCGCAAAAAACAAGATCTTCTACAGCTATGTCGACGCAAAAATAAAAAAGTTATAGATCTTGGAATGTGACGATGGAAAAACGTAAAAAATACCTTGGTCGTTAAGGTTTAAAATAGGCTGGTCATTAAGGGGTTAAGAAAGTAATTAGCATAAATCTAAAATCGTTCATAACTTGGTGAAAATAGATAGTTTTTCTAAATAAAAAGCACTGCTGTCACCTACATTATAGCGCCGACCTCCTTATGTAGGAGACAGGGCACTTATAATGTGGTGACAGAGCCTCTTTAACCCCTTAACGCCGAAGGACGGATATATCCGTCCTCAGCAGCTGCTAGTTCGCGCAGGAGGACGGATATATCCGTCCTGTGATCGCGCGGGTACTGACAGTTTACCCACGCGATCAGCGGCAGGAGCACGGCTGTTATACACAGCCTGGCTCCTGCTGCAACTGCCGGAATCGAAGCACGCGCCGATTCCGGCAGTTTAACCCATTAAATGCCGCTGTCAACAGTGACAGCGGCATTTAATGTGTTTGACAGAAGGGGGAACTCCCTCTGTCTCCCGATCGGCGCCCCCGCAAACAAATCGTGGGTCGCCGTCGGGTTTCCATGACAGCCGGGGGTCTAACAAAGACCCCCAGGTCTGTCTTCAGCATCTGCCTGTTAGGCGATGCCGGAGGCATGACCTAACAGGTTGCCTGTCAGTTTTACACTGACAGGCAATAATGCTTTGGTATACGAAGTATACCAAAGCATTATATATGCGATCGGCACATCGCATAGTGAAGTCCCCTGGTGGGACAAAAAAAAAAAAAGTAAAACCGTTAAATAAAGTTTGTGAAAAAAAAAATAAAAAAAATTACAGTCAAAGTCAAATAAAACTACTGTTTTGCCCCAAAAAGTGGTTTTATTTAATAAAACGGTCAAAACAAATAACACATACACATATATGGTATCCCCGCGATCGTAACAACTTGACCAATAAAATGAACACATTAATTAAACCGCCGGATGAACGGCGTCCAAAGAAAACGCAAAAAACAACGGCAAAATTCTCTCTTTTCTCCCATTCCCCCCATAAAAAATAAAATAAAAGTTCATCTATAAGTCCTATGTACCCCAAAATAGTACTAATGAAAACTACACATTGTCCCGCAAAAATCAAGCCCACGTACGGCCACATCGACGGAAAAATAAAAAAATGACGGCTCTTAGAACGCGGCGATGCAAAAACAAGTACCGTATATGTCGGCGTATAAGACGACTGGGCGTATAAGACGACCCCCAACTTTTACCCTTAAAATATAGAATTTAAGATATACTCACCATTTCGTGCAGGAGCGCTTCACTATGGCCATCGGCGGCAGGACCCAGGACTCTGTCTCTTTGAACTCGCGCATGCGCAGATAGGCGAGGTACATGATGGGGTTAATTACTATTAATGTGAGGAACATGGAGGGTAAATTCATCGCACCTCGCGCCTCACATTAATAAGTGAATGAAAGCCGTGTTTATTTCATTTTTTTACAGCGTACACATCATAAATGATGCAAAAACATTGTTGTCCGCGCCATTACTGAATGTGTGTATTTTATGTATTGAGACTTATTTTAATGTTTATTGTAAAAAAGGTGAAGGTGTATTTTTTTTAAAATGTAACCATACTTTGTTTTTACTTTATTTTTAAACTTTAATGTACTGACATATATCAGATATGTGCCAGTACATTAGCCTGTGGACGGATAGCACACAGGCAGTTGTTAGGACATACTTGGGTATATCCTAACAACAAGAGATATGGTCAGACAGCCCTGGGGTCCGTCAATAGACCCTGGGCTGTCTGCCCATATATGGTATGGCCCTCGATCGCGTCACAGGAATTCCCTGTGACGCGATCCAGGGGCATCCCCCCTTCTCACTTTCCCCTGAATGCTGCAGTCAGCTGTGATCGCAGCATTCACGGGAATAACGGCGGAGATGAGAGGTTCTCTGATCTCCGGCGTTATAGAGCGGGGCTGCGGCTGTGTAACACAGTCATTGCCCCGCTCCTGACAGGAAGTGCGCGCGCGGTCAGCATGAGGAGATGCGGCCGGCGCTGCACTAATGAGCGGCAGTTCAGGCACTGAAGACAACATGGGGGTGCTTTGTAGCGCGCCCGCCATGTTCTGTCTTCAGTGCCGCAGATCATTAGTGCAGCGCCGGCCGCATCACATGATGCTGACCCCGCGCGCATATGTCAGGACTCAGGAGCGGGGCTGTGGCTGAATTACACAGCCGCAGCCCCGCTCTCATAGTCATGTGTACTATACTGAGCTGTGCGGCTGCAACGTGCATCCCTAATATCCGACAATATCCGGCATATAAGACGACCCCACACTTTTGACATTTTTTTAAGGGTGTAGAAAGTCGTCTTGTACGCCGATATATACGGTAATTTTTTTCTAAAAGGCTTTTTATTGTGCAAACGTAGAAAAAACATATAAAACCTTTACATATTTGGTATCCCCGTAATCGTGCCGACCCATAGAATAAAGTTAACATGTTATTTACGCTGCATAGTAAACGGTGTAAATTTATAGCGTGAAAATCAATTCTGGAATTTCTGCTTATTTTCAATTCTCTCCTAAAATAAAGTTAATAAAAGTTAATCAATATGTTATAAGCATCTAAAAATGGTACAATTACAAAATACAACTCGTCCCGGAAAAAACAAGCCCTTATACGGCTTTGTCGACGGAATAAGAAAAGAGTTACGACTCTTGGAATGCGACCGTGGAAAAACAAAAAATAATCCTTGGTCATTAACGTGCAAAATGGCCCGGTCATTAAGGGGTTAAATTGACACTGTTCATTCTACAGATTGTTACAATTATGACTATACCACATTTATAGCTTTGGGTTTTTTATGTTTACTACTTTTGCACAATAAAAACACGTGTATGTGTTTTTTTGTTGCCAGATCCTAAGAGCCATAATGTTATTACTTTTCCGCAGTAGCTTCATGAGGGCTTATTTTTTGCTGGTTGACTTGTAGTTTTTAATGGTAGCCTTATGGGGTACAGATGATTTTCTGATCGTTTTCTATTGCACACAGGACCAAAAAAAAACAAAAGCACTTTTTTTTTAAATTTGACATTCATCCTGCAGGTTAAATAAGGTAATGCCTCATTCACACGACAGGGTCCGAGTGTCGGCCGATAAAAACGGCCGTTTTGGGCCGTTTTTCCCGGCCGGTTTGCATCCGTTTTGCTACCGTTCCGGGCCGTGTTGCCGCTTTTAACAGCCGATTTTGACCCGTTTTGCATCCGTTTTTTTCCCTGTCCGTTTTAAAATCGGATGAATTTCATTTAAATTTGTTGCCACACACAGCCCTCTGTAGATAATGCCACCCAGCCCCCTGGTAGGTAATGCCACCCAGCCCCCTGGTAGGTAATGCCACCCAGCCCCCTGGTAGGTAATGCCACCCAGCCCCCTGGTAGGTAATGCCACCCAGCCTCCTGCAGGTAATGCCACCCAGCCCCCAGCAGGTAATGCCACCCAGCCCCCAGCAGGTAATGCCACCCAGCCCCCTGCAGGTAATGCCACCCAGCCCCCTGCAGGTAATGCCACCTGCAGGTAATGCCACCCAACCCTCTGCAGGTAATGCCACCCAACCCTCTGCAGGTAATGCCACCCAGCCCCCTGCAGGCAATGCCACCCAGCCCTTTGCAGGTAATGCAACCCAGCCCCCTGCAGGTAATGCCGCCTGCAGGTAATGCCGACCAGCCCCCTGCAGGTAATGCCGCCCAGCCCCCTGCAGGTAATGCCGCCCAGCCCCCTGCAGGTAATGCCGCCCAGCCGCCTGCAGGTAATGCCGCCCAGCCGCCTGCAGGTAATGCCGCCCAGCCCCCTGCAGGTAATGCCACCCAGCCCCCTGCAGGCAATGCCACCCAGCCCCCTGCAGGCAATGCCACCCAGCCCCCTATATGTAATGCCACACAGCCCCCTGTAGGTTGCCCCCATCCTCCCCCTTCCAAGAGAAGTCACTGACTTCAATGTCCATATATGGACAGTGTAGTCACTGACTACTCCTGCAGAGGAATTCCCTGCCACAGGTCGGAATTCCGCTTCAGAAGTGTGACGTCACTGTGTCCATATATGGACAGTTTGGTCACTCACTTCTCCTGTAGCGGAATCCCCGGCCACAGAGTCGGGGATTCCGCTTCAGAAGTGAGTGACGTCGCTGTGTCCATATATGGACAGTGTAGTCACTCACTTCTCCTGTAGCGGAATCCCCAATCCCCGGCCGGGGATTGGGGATTCCGACTCCTACTGGGAGCAAAAAAAGACCCTCCTCCTCCTCACATGCACTCTGCACTGTGAGGAGGAGAGAGAGCGCGAGCGACGAAATACATGGCCATCACTCGGGACACATTCCGGTGATGGCCGTGTATTACCCGGCCCCATAGACTTCTATGGGGGCCGGGTAAATGGCCGAAAATAGGGCATGTCCCATTTTTTGATGGCCAGGTTTCCCGGGCCGTCAAAAAATCGGTCGTGTCAATAGCCCCATTAGGGGTCTATTGTTCCTACTGCAGCCGCTTGACGCCCAATTTATGAACGGCCGTCACCCGGCCGGGAAACCCTGTCGTGTGAATAAGGGCTAATAGTTTGGGTCGTCAGTGCCTATCAGTCTTTCCTTTACTTTTACTACTTTTTGGATCCACTCCTGTTTGGCTAAATAAAAACTGCATTTGCGATTCCAGCCTAAATGCATCAACGATTAAACTTTAGATAAAAAGTACATCAATTGTGCATAGTTCTTAGAACGTTTTTTCACGTCGGGGCTTCAATTTCCAGAGAGCATGTGCGCCTGTCAGAGCTCCGCAGTCCAGCGGCGAGGAATCTAGCGGGCTCACTAGTATGAGGGTTCTAGGTCTCTATAGCCCGTCACGCAATGTATCACGTACACAGAACAGTGGCTGCCCCACAACCCGGAGCTGCAGCCGGTTCTCCCAAGCAATGACGCATTCTGTAACTCCACCTGTTTGTGCTTTTACACCCGATTTCAATGACATCCACTTTAATACTCCGCCCCGGGTGCGGTCCCTTTAAGGCTGTCTCAGCCCTCGGGCGTCATCACGTGATTGGTTCTTTGTCCACACATTCGGGCGAGGAAAGCAGTTCCGCAATAAAGCGAAGGCTGAATGAGAAAACAAAAGGAGAGAAGTAGCGCCCCGTGAAGGGCGTGGCGCCAGATGAGGAGAAAGGGGAGTGACGACGCATTTTGAGAGAGGTAAAAGGAAACGCCCATTGGACGTCCGCACATTAGACACACGTTACCGTCACTGTCTGCCCGGTAAATAATACCTAGCGCAGCCAACCAGAGCCGCCCAATATCACAGCTGTTACTCTGTCAGGAATGGCATCTGGTGTAACCGCTCACAGAATTGCTCTGACACAAACCCCGCCTATGTGACAGATTATTCTCGATGACAGATTCACTTCGTTGTACGGGGACCAGCTGCAATGAATATAGTGCCACACTGCCATTGTTAGATAGGTATTTAGAAGAGGACTTCCATTTTAGTGAAGCAAATAGTACATAACTTAATAACCAGAATAAAATGTGCTTAGTCCTAGTACAATTCTAGAGTAACAGAAGCCATTAAAAACACTAATTACAATATTCTGAGGTAAATTATTGTACAAGCTGTGGTAAACTCTAGAAATGCTGAACTGTTCTGTGCCAAACAGTCATTTCAGAAAATTCACTTACTAGTATGGGAAAATAAATTAATTCATTTACTACAGCTTTCTGAGGAAGCCACGTGGTCTGCCAATTATTATAAATAATAGCCGACCTTTGTGACTACTTGGAAAAAGTCAAGTTGGCGGTACATAAGGTGGCACAATGCTTTCCTAGTGCAGCTGCCACTTTGTTTGTTTGTTTGTGGGTCGGACCTCTGCAACGTTTCGGTCCTCCAGGACATTTTCCACAAGGTATCTCTGTTATGTATGTACAGTGTGACCAGCTATGTGGCGGGAGAGCGGCTCACGTACATACGTAACACAGATACCTCTTAAAGGGTACCTGTCCCCAGAATTTCATCTATTGAACTTTACTTATCCCTCACTGGCCGCTGCTATGAAAAGTTCATTGCCGTTATCTCCTATCCTAAACGCCTCCTCCGACTAAATAACGGTCTGCAAATATTTTGCGCCTTTTATCGTAATAATCCGGTGTCCCTTTGTGCGCAAACGCCAGAAGAGGACATCAATCCACAAGCGTGTGATTTTGCGTGCTGGGGGATGGTGAGGAGCTGTCAATCAAAAGTAAGGAGGCGGGGTAAACCCGGAAAGACTTGAGGAATGACTCTTATGGCTGATTCAGACGAACGTTGCGTTTTTGCGCGCGCAAAAACCACTTGATAGCTCCGTGTGTCATCCGTGTATGATGCGCGGCTGCGTGATTTTCGCGCAGCCGCCATCATAGAGATGAGTCTAGTCGACGTCTCACTGTCCAGGGTGCTGAAAGAGTTAACTGATCGGCAGTCACTCTTTCAGCACCCTCGACAGTGAATGGCGAACACAATATCGAGAAACCTGTTAAAAAAAAAAAGAAAAAGTTCGTACTTACCGAGAACTTCCCTCCCGGCCGTTGCCTTGGTGACGCGTCCTTGGTGACGCGCCTCTCGACATCGGGCCCCACCTCCCTGGATGACGCAGCAGTCCATGTGACCGCTGCAGCCTGTGCTTGGCCTGTGATTAGCTGGAGCTGTCACTTGGACTGAATTGTCATCCCGGAGGTCAGACTGGAGGAAGAAGCCGGGAGTTCTCGGTAAGTCAGAACTTCTTTTTTTTTTTACACGTTCAAGTATATTGGGATCGGAAGTCACTGTCCAGGGTGCTGAAACAGTTTAACGCTTTCAGCACCCTGGACAGTGACTATCTCCTGACGTCGTGTAACGGAAATTTTTTTGCCGTGTTCGGCCAAAACTAGTTTGGTTGGCCGGGTTCGCTCATCTCAAAGACACTCCGTTTGGATGTTTGGAAACCGAAAAGCACGTGGTGCTTTTCTGTTTACATTCATCCTTTTGACAGCTGGTGCGCGAAACAGTCGGTTCGCACGGAAGTGCTTCCGTTCGACCTGCGTGGTTTTCACGCACCCATTGACTTCAATGGGTGCGTGATGCGCGAAATACACGGAGATATTGAGCATGTCGCGCTTTTTGCGCAGCGGACAAACGCTGCGCAAAAAGCACGGACTGTCTGTACTGCCCCATAGACTTGTATTGGTCTGTGCGTGGCGCGTGAAAACCACGCGACCCGCACGGACCCAATACACGTTCGTGTGAATCTCCCCTTAGGCTGGGTTCACACGAGCATGTTGCGTCCGTAATGGACGGAACGTATTTCGGCCGGAAGACCCGGACCGAACACTGCAGGGAGCCGGGCTCCTAGCATCATAGTTATGTACGACACTAGGAGTCCCTGCCTTGCTGCGGGACAACTGTCCCATACTGTAATCATGTTTTCAGTACGAGACAGTAGTTCCACCGAGAGGATAAATATATAAACATATATAAAAATGTATAATAAAGCATGGACAACACTGAATTGCGTTGATTTTTGAGTATTGTGTAATTATTTGTACTTGGTCGCAGTGTTGACATGTCATACTCCACACGTGACCATGGCAGCCAATCACTGGCCGAATCGGTGACGTGCCATATATACTGACCCCACCACTAGTGGCTGCTTATGCTTTGTTCATATTGCCATTGGAGGCTCTGTTGGTAGTTCAGTCACACTTGATGGCAAGAGAAGCGCTAGTTTTGCCGTCAGGATGGGACTAAAACAGACCCCATTGTAAGTCCTAATACAGTCCAGGACATGGATATGTGTGCACAATGCCCCCATTGTACATAGCTGGGTCTTATACATACTATTTATACTTTGATTTTGTATTGGAGACGGAGTGCATGGAGACATGAAACGTTTTGGTATGGCAGCATGGCCCCAACATATCTGTATGTTTTTGATCAGAGATGGTAAGCTCTAGTTTAGCAAGAACTGATGAATAACACTAATAATAGTGAATGCATTTTGCTTCCAGTTCTTTTCAGCATGGATTTCTCCTCTCATCATATTCGACTCCTGCAGCAGTTGGATGAACAGAGAAAGAAAGACCTGTTTTGTGACTGTCACATCATGGTAGAAGGCCAGATGTTCAAGGCTCATAGAAATATCCTGTTTGTCAGCAGTGGATACTTCAAAATGCTGCTGTCCCAAAGCTGCAAGGACGTAAGCAAGCCGACAACCGCCACCTTTGATGTTTTTTCTGCTGACACGTTCACTGCCATACTAGATTTTGTGTATTCTGGTAAATTACCCCTGTCTGGGCAGAATGTCATTGAAGTGATGTCAGCAGCTAGTTATTTACAAATGACTGACGTCATCAGCGTATGCAAGATGTTTATCAAATCATCTCTGGACATCAGTGAAAAGGATGTATACTCTAGCACGTCAACCAGAGACAAAAGGCATCTCCCAGGTCGCCATGGTGTTTGCAATGTGAGCTGGGGAATAGGCAGCTATCCATCAAATGAGACACAGGATGAGATTTCTGAATGCATAAAAAATGAGCATTACTGGAATTCATATAGTAGCCAAACTAGGTCTAATGGGCCACACTGTAATGAAATGGACAAGGCTGTAGCAACTACAGTCCTAGATAGACAGGATATCCCCCAGCTGCCCAGTTCAACTTGCTCTCCTGACAACTTGGACGGC
Source organism: Rhinoderma darwinii (assembly GCF_050947455.1). Classification (NCBI taxonomy): domain Eukaryota; kingdom Metazoa; phylum Chordata; class Amphibia; order Anura; family Rhinodermatidae; genus Rhinoderma; species Rhinoderma darwinii. The sequence goes on along the minus strand of NC_134688.1, from coordinate 251,830,120 downwards.
TTTAATTCAGAAGCTAATGATACTATCTGTGACCCAGACATGTCTAATGGTAGATACCTAACTGAAGGGACTGAAGCCATTTTGAATTACTCAACAGTGAGTCATCACAAAGAAAGAAGGAGATCGTCATATAAAAAACGAGCAACCAGAGCTGACCAGATCTATGCCACAATGCCAACTGTTATGGGTGATAAAGGAGGCTGGGAAGGAGGTGAGCTTGGGTACAGACAGTGACCGTTACTCAATTATTTCCACTTTGTTTGGTTAAAGAACTTCAGGCAACAATTAAAATCAGAAATGTGTGCCCCACCTTTACCCGCATCACCCAATACCCTCGTTCATCAGGGAAAAATTAAAGTGCAACGGTCAACAGATTGAGTCCTTGATGTTAGGCATTTATTAGATGCCCTAAGGCTGGGTTCACACGACCATGTTCGGTCCGTAATGGACGGAACGTATTTCGGCCGCAAGTCCCGGACCGAACACAGTGCAGGGAGCCGGGCTCCTAGCATCATAGTTATGTACGACGCTAGGAGTCCCTGCCTCGCTGCCGGACAACTGTCCTGTAATGAAAAGATGAATACAGTACGGGACAGTTGTCCGGCAGCGAGGCAAGGACTCCTAGCGTCGTACATAACTATGATGCTAGGAGCCCGGCTCCCTGCAGTGTGTTCGGTCCGGGACTTGCGGCCGAAATACGTTCCGTCCTTTACGGACCGAACATGCTCGCGTGAATCCAGCCTGATAAAGGCCCCCAGGTCTGCCATCTTTGTACCCTGGCAGGGCTTAATAGGAGATTGTCAGAAACACGATATAATGCAATACATTAGAATTGCAGTATTCCGTGCAAGCAATTCAACTATCGCAATTTCAAATCCCCCACGGGGACTAATCGCAAGTTAAAAAAAATAAATCAAATAAAGTTTTGTTTTTTTATGTACAAAAAAATGTCAAAGTTAAAAAAGATACCTTTTCCTATTTCTCCCCTAAAGCAATGTAAAAAAATAAACATAAGTGGTATCGCTACGTCCGTAAAAGTCAGAACTATTAAATTATAACATTTAAACCGCATGATGAATGCCGTAAAAACAAATATGTGAATGCCAGAATCGCTGTTTTTTGGTCACCTCATGTCCCACAAAAAATGAAAACAAGCGATCAAAAAGTCTAGTGTACCCTAAAATAGTACCAATAAAAACGACTGCTCATGCCGCAAAAAATAAGTAAAAAATAAATAACCCTCACCGTATAATCGAGGGAAAACGTAATAAAAAGTCATGACCAAAACTATTTTTTATTTTTTTTAACAATTCGTTTTTTTTTGTAACCGTAGTAAAACATAAAAAAATGATATAAATTTGATATTGCCGTAATCATATTGACCTACATAATAAAGTTGTCGTTTTTACAGCACAGTGAAGGCCGTAAAAACGAAACCCCCCCAAAAAAAATAAAAAAATATGGCTTTTAAAAGGTGGGGAGGAAAAAGCGAAAATTAAAATTAAAAAAATGGCTGTGGCGGGAAGGGGTTAATATTGAAAAATAAACATATACTAATCCTGTAGGAGATCCAATGTCTGCTGCTCAAACTCATAGCTGTCTGAAAACAATACTGTTGTGTTGATGTGTTTTCCACATTGACCTACAGAGCTGTTGGATGACGAGGTCAGTATTGACAATGTCTCGATTTGCAGCATTCGCAGACCGTCACCTTTATAGAAGATGTAATCGAAGCATTATACACTTCCCATTAAAATCAGTGGCCTCACTATGATGCTGCTAGTTTAGATCTATAGACCCACAGTCGTGCTGGGATTTGGCCCATAATACAGATGGAAAAACACACCCCTATTACACATGTGAGAAACTGGCCTAACTTTTAAAAGAAAAAATATATATTTTTGGCCAGATATCTTATCCATTTTAGACGAGACTAGAAACAATGGGTTTGGATCCAGCACAGAAGATTTGATAAAATGGAAGAAAAATTTCCGAGTTTAATGGGCCAGTACGTTTGGCAAGTTAAAATCAGGAATGAGGAGCACAGCGTGACATCCTGATAGTGTAAGGAAAAAAGTGATAGTGGTAAATGAAAAGCCTACGCGTTTCAGACGCTGCGAGCGTCCTTAATCATGGCTGAAGCCATGCTGAAGCCATGATTAAGGACGCTCGCAGCGTCTGAAACGCGTAGGCTTTTCATTTACCACTATCACTTTTTTCCTTACACTATCAGGATGTCACGCTGTGCTCCTCATTCCTGATTTTAACTTGCCAAACGTACTGGCCCATTAAACGCGGAAATTTTTCTTCCATTTTATCAAATCTTCTGTGCTGGACCCAAACCCATTGTTTCTAGTCTCGTCTATCTACTGTGTGCCGACACGAGGATCCGTGCACGATCATCCCGAAAAACCACATTTGCAACGAAGGTGAGCTGGAGGTGTTTCTCTTTCTACATCTTATCCATTTTCATATTTTCCTTACAGATGTTATACCAAGCATGCGTTTCAAATGCCCGTTCTGTTCACACATGGTTAAGAGAAAGGCAGATCTGAAGCGCCATTTGCGATGCCATACAGGGGAGCGTCCGTACCCTTGCAAGACTTGTGGGAAAAGGTTTACCAGACTGGAGCATGTCCGCAATCATTTCCGAACGGTATGTTTTTTTCAGTTAGCATGAATTATTGCAGAATATCAAAAAGATGACAGTAGAACTAGTACAAAGTTTTATAGGTACAATGTATTAATCCTTATTGCCGGCTTTGAAGGTTTTAAAATCTTATAAAGTTATTAACCATTTGAGTTAACTAATACACAGGTTCACACACAACTGTCATAGCACATTGTGGTCATTTACCATCGGATATATATTTTATTTTTTATAAACGGAGCTTGAAACTGCCCTTGATTTAAAGCTGCATTGAGTGACTGGTATCACCAGAGTAAGCAGGTCACAGTTCTTCTTCGCAAACGCTACATAAATGCTGAGAAACAAAATAATCCTCTAATGTGGCTCCATGTGCAGATGGTTGCATTTGGCTACATGCATCTACTCTTTTCATTGTCAATTGCCATCTTATAACTGGTTTCTGGTGTGCTAAAGGGGATGAAACATAAGCTGGTTGTCTACCTTCTATCAATAGATCCTTAAAAACTGATTTAGGCCCTGTTCACACACAGTTTTTTTGCAGATAGAAAAATCTGCCACAAAATTCCTTCAGGAATTTTGAGTCAGATTTTGACCTGCCTGCAAATTCTTGCTGCGACTTTTGCTGCGTTTTTTTACCTGCAACCATTGAGCACCGTGGGCAAAAAAAGCAGCAAAAAATGCTTTCTCTGCCTCCCATTGATTTCAATGGGAGCTCAAAGGCGGAACTGCGGCAAGAAAGAGCATGCCGCTTTTTTTTTTTTACCACGAGAGGCTAACAAAAACTGGCTGGAGGCCATGTCTGGTAATTCTCCCAACGCTCTGGTGAAGGAACTGCGGAAATAAGTGACGGCACAGCGTGATCTCGCGAGATCACACTGTGCGGTGACTAAAGCTGGACATGATTGAAGAGAAGTGTATGACGCCGATTGGTCAGCGTCATACACTTTTCTTTACAACGCCCACTTGGTTAAAGTAAAAAAAAAAACGTTCAGTTGGGCTTTTACTAAAAATTTGCATAAGTGTTAAAATGCTCATAACTTTGTCACTAATAAACGTTTTTTTTTAAAAAAAAAACAACAGTAGTTATCTACAACTATTAGATTAGGTAGGAGATAGGGAAGTATGAAACTGGTGACCGAGCCTGTTTAAAGAGGATCTGTCACTAGTTTAGTAATGCCCAAACTCCTAGATAATCTAATAGATGCAGTCACACTGATCATGCTATGGAAAATTGTGTCCCAAAAAGTTTATTATTTTAGAAGTTATGAGCATTTTTCTAAATATGCAAATGAGGCTATACTAGACAAGTGGCTATACTAGGCAAGTGTCCAAAGCCATATATCCGGCTTTGGACAACCTACAACAGTGGTTCTGGTGACCTATGAAAAACTAGATTCTAATTTTTCATATGGCACCAGTATCGCAGTTCTAGCTGTGAAACAAGCGGAGGTATGACCAGTTGAAAACACAGGCGAGAATAGAAGCTGTATACTATATGATCACTGTGTGTTGGTGGGCTGGAAAGAGAAAAACTGCATGATGCGGATTTGACAGCGTTATACAGAAAATATTACACTGCCCAGAGAGAAAAGAAAAAGAGTATCCTTCCATTTGGCAAGTATAGCCAATATTAATCAATAAACTTTTTTTTTTTTTTTTTTTTAATCACACTGTAGTTATCAGCATCCTAGCGCCTATTAGATTAGTTAGGAGATTAATAAACTAGTGACAGATCCTCTTTAATCAAAACGCTGCTCTGTGTACAGTTCTATGTTTGTGACCCCTCAAATTCTCAGTAAAGTAGCTATTATTGCTGTGGAAATCAGAAGTATTTCTATAGTATTGCAAAAAAATAATGTATTTAGTGTTTTTCTCTACAATTGCAAAACAGACTATAATTAGGGCATTTAATGCTTTGAAGCACATTTGACATTTTCTTTTATTGACAGATTCACGAGGCTGGGAAACTTATATGCAGAAGGTGCAAGCGTCCAGTGACAGATGAATCAGGCCAGGTGGTCCAGGAGGGGACGAGGCGATTTCGGTTGTGTAGTGAATGTGTGACGGAAGTCGGAGTCAACAGTTTTTCTATGGAGTTAGATGAATATGATGACCACCCTATAATCTCGTCAGGTGATGAGGAGAAAGAGCCACCTTGGACTTTCCATGGAGAAAGAAGCTTGTCTGAACCATATATTGTAGATGATGCCTCTTCTGACATGATCATACATGAAGTTGTGGATAGTGATGAGGATATCAAACCACTTGTATGTTAGCAAGGATGAATTCTTCAGCCATGAAACATTCCAGTTTTCCCATCAATGGCTATGGACAGATATTACCAATTAGTACTTTTATTAGAATGAATATATATTTTATTCTATGTAAATAGTTTTTATTTTAGAGTTAGACCCCATGCACACGAACGTGCTTTTGCGGCCGCAATTCCCCCAAAAATCCACGGGAGAATTGCGGCCCCATTCATTTCTATGGGGCCATGCACACGACCATAGTTTTTACGGTCTGTGCATGGCCCGGGAGCCCGCACCGCAGAAAGAACGGACCAGTCTTATTAGGGAATGTTCACACGAGGGCGTCCGTAACGGCTGAAATTACGGGGATGTTTCAGCCTGAAAACATCCCCGTAATATCAGCCGTAACGGCATCTGCAGGCGCTTGAACGCCGCGTCAATTACGGGCGTAATTGGCGCTGCTATTCATTGGAGTCAATGAATAACGGCTCCAATTACGGCCAAAGAAGTGACAGGTCACTTCTTTGACGCGGGCGTCTATTTACGCGCCGTCTTTTGACAGCGGCGCGTAAATTACGCCTCGTGTGAACAGACAAACGTCTGCCCATTGCTTTCAATGGGCAGATGTTTGTCAGCGCTATTGAGGCGCTATTTTCGGACGTAATTCGGGGCAAAAACGCCCGAATTACGTCCGTAAATAGGCCGTGTGAACATACCCTTACAGCCGTCTTCTGCGGTCCGGGCTCATTTAAAATAATGGCCGTGCCCATGTGCATGTCCCGCGATTTGCGGGTGGCTCGCAGCTGACAGTCCGCAGCCGGCTGACCCGAAAATCACGGCCATGCACATGGCTACGGTCGTGTGCATGAGGCCTTATACTCATACAAGTCTGCTTGTAAAAGCGGTTGTTTTCTTAGTCTGTGCTTTTTGGGAGGGTAAATTTACAAGACTGACTTAATTTGCATCGGAGTCTAGTGCTTCTGTATGGATCAATACGTCCATATTTTGTGGTTTTTGGTCTTCTACGGTAATTTGCACTAAGATCTCATATTGTAAGCACAAGTCTGTTCACCTATTACCAGTTTAGAAGAACAGAGGAGGATTATGAGAACATACAGTGAACAATCACCCATTTAGTAATGGGTTTAAAAAGGTTTCCTTGTAACAAACACTTCTTCGATGCCATATTAAAGTATTATTTAGCTGGTAGAGGGAATTCCTGATCAAATCCTCCATGAATAGAGGGTATGTGCACATAGGGAGTATATACGCTGCTTAAAAGTACGCAGCGTATTCGACCTAGAACCCGCAGGGAATTCCGGACTAAAAACTGCACTAAATTGTCGTGCAGATTTCCAGCTGGAATCTCTGTTGCGGAAAACAGAGTAGAAAAAGAAAAAGCAAATTCTTACCTCACTTAAGTTGCCATAGTGACGCATCCCTCTGTTCTCCATGCAGCTCAGCCTCATATGATGAAGCTGCAGCCCATGTGACCACTACAGTATGTGATTGGCTGCAGCAGTCACATGGGATGAAACGAGCTGCACGTAGAACAGGGGGACGCGTCAGAGGCCCAAGGGGATAAGTATAGACTTTTTTCAATTAAATTTAAACAAGAAAAGTTCTGTTTTTTTCCTGATTTGCGGAATCACTGCTTTTCTGCAGCAAAAAGCAGAACATTTCTGTTTGTTGCAGGTTTTTACCTCCTCTGGAATTCAATGGGCAAAAACCGCAACAAAAGTGCAAGAATTCAATTTATGAATGGATTCTTGGCTGATTTTTTTCCACAGCCAGTGGGTGAGATATGTTCAAATCTCATCCACTTTCCTTCTACTGTAATACACTGCGGATTTTCCGCAATGAAATCTGTGAGCATGCACTAAAAGGGTTTTCTTGGAAAGTAATATTTTTTTTAGGAATCTTTCCGTTATCAAAGACGTCATACTGAGGCTCCCCACTTGGGTCTCGTGTCTATAAGCCAAAGGGAGAGCTAGTAAGAGCAGCTCCCATTCTGGTGGATTTAACACAGCCATGTATTAATACGTTACCTCTGTAGTGGCTGCATCCCTGGCGATGACAGCTGTTTGCCGGCGATTAGAAAAGCCGGACCTGTGGCAATGAGATGAACGGGGAAACTAAGTTTTGAGAAATGGCTTGTTCAGTTGAATCACCTCAGGATCCATGTAAAGCAAATATGTGCTCATCCTCAATCTGCATTGTAATAAAAGTTACCACCACACAGTATAATATATATACATAGTCATGTGACTACATAATTACTGACCGGCACATGCGCATATACAGTCTACTCTACACACTGGTCACAGCATGTGGGTAGCAGCAAGAGGGGTGGAGTCGGTGTGGTGATATACAGGTATTTTTTTTTTAAAGAGGACCTATAACACCTATGGGCACAGTTTATACAAGAGAAGACATAGTCCACAACATCTTTAGGCAGCGTGGGCCACCAGTAGTGACGAGAAACAAAGTCCTGAGTATTTACGGACACCAGAGTGTCCAGCCAACTTGGAATTGTTAGGAAAACACCTGCTCCTTTAAGGTCCCTAGCTTTTGTGCAGTTCTTCCGTTGCCTTGAGCCTATCTCTTTTCCCTGACCGTCTGCCAATCAGCTGTGGGGTTGTATTTATGCCTGTCTTTTCCACCTGTCCTTTGCTTGTGAATTTCCTCCTTTGGTTTCTGATCAAGCTTCTGACATCACCTGCACTTCTGATTCTGGACCTCGTGTACACTGACCTTGGCTTGTGTCCCATTTTACTCTATGCTTACCGATATTGATTATCCGCTCCCAACCGGTTTTGACCTTTTGCTATTCCTGTTATCCGCTTGCCTTCTGTTTTGAACTTTGTTTCCCTCTGGCTGTCTGGTTTCCAGCTCAAGTTTGCCTGCATTGCTCTTCTCGTCCCTGACTGCACTCTGCTAAGACAGCCTGGGTTCTGAGCAGCAAAGTCTATCCCACCTTGCGGTCGGCTCTGGCGAACACCTCAGGGTAGCCTTAGACGCTGTTGATCAAAGTGGTTGCGGATTTGGGGTTGCGGTTTACGTGCTTGCTCTCTCCCGCCAGACTCCAGCAGCCTTGATTTAATCGCTAACATTACAGGAATTATGACCCCAGAGGAGTATTTGTTTTCTGTCAGCAGGACGAACAAAAATGTTTCCAGGAAGAATGTCTTTAATCTGCAGAGAGTTAACATAAAAAAAATTATCAATGATATGTTGAGGGTCCTCCTCTGAATCATCTGTTTCAAATGATCGTGACAGGGCATTGGCCTTTATATTTTTATCAGCAGGATGGAAGTAGGAACTGGAATCTGACAAAGAACAGTGACCAACGGTCCCCAATAGAGTAGTTGCGTTCTGCAGGAGAGAAGAGATTAGAAAAGCCACAAGATAATATCTTACCCTTGGAGTTTCTTTGAAAAATAAGTGCTCCAGCACCAATGGAAGAAGCATCATCCTCCAACAAGAACTGCCGAGACACATCAGGATGGTGAAGAACGGAAGCTGAATTGAAGGCTCTCTTTGAGGATGATGACTGCCAACTCTGCCTCAGCGGTATAGAGCTTAGCGTTCACTCTCTTCTTGGTGAGAGCTGAGATTGGAGCAGTACAAGACGAGAAATTTGGGATTAATTGACAGTAGAAATTTGCGAAACCAAGAAATTTCTGTATGGCACGGAGACCTTGAGGACATGGCCACTCTAAGACGGACTTCCCTTTCTCCGGATCCACCTGGATCTGAGATTATATAGCCCAGATGCTTCCGATGCGTCGTTAGAGCTGATGAGTAAATCAAGATGTCGTCTAGATGTACCACCACACAGACATACCGTAGATCCCAGAAGATGTTGTTTACGTTCTTGAAAGTGATTTATTTTAAACCACGATAGTTGATACATGGTCAGAGAGATCCATCCTTTTTTCCTACGAAGAAGAATCTGGCTGTGGCTGGAAAAGTAGACATCCTGATAAACCCCCTATCGAGGTTCTTCTTGACATATGCTGACATTGCCTGGGTTTCAGGCAAGAAGAGAGGATAAACAAGCCATGAGGAGTTGAAGCTTCAGGGAGCAATTCAGCTGGACAATAGTAGGAACGATGGGGAGGAAGGACCTCAGACTCCTTCCTGCTGAAGACATCTGTAAAACAGGCATACTGTGGAGGCAGTCCAGAGAGTGACTGAGGCGTCGGGGACAGGACAGGACGAACCTGAGGCAGGCAGCGGTGAAAACATCTGGTACCCATTTGGCCTAATCTCTCTGGAATTCCAGTCAAGGACAGGAGCGTGTTGGCGAAGCTATGGCAGTCCCAGGAGGATTGGGGTAATAGCTTTTGGCAGGACATAAAAAACTATTTGTTCTGAGTGAAGAACTCCCACTTGCAACTTCAGAGGTTTGGTGATGGAAAGAATTGGATCAGGTAGAGGTTGACCATTCACAGAACCGACCGCCAGAGGTTTCTCCAGAGGAATTGTGGGCAAGTGGAGACGGCCTGCTAAGGCCTGTTGGATGAAATTAGCAGCTGCTCCAGAATACAGATAAGCAGGAATAGAGTGCAATTCTTCACCAGTGGAGATTGTCACAGGAATGTATAGCTTTGTAGAGAAATTTGCAGCTGGCATCGATCCACTTAGGGTAGTCTCTCCTACCAACACTAGGTGCTGGAGTTTCCCGGCTTCTGGGGGCATTGACGCACAAAATGACCCTTATAGTCACAGTACAGACATAATCCTGCTGAACGTCTGTGCTGCCACTCCTGGTCAGACAGCCTGAGTCTGTCCACCTGCATTGGCTCTTCAGGGACAACAACCGAAGGTTGTAGCTGTGGTCTCTGGAACCTAGGCGCTAGTCTGTAGGACCTTTTTTCGCTACAAACTTCCTGGGCGCATTCTTGGAACCTCATGTCTATCTGTGTAGCCAGAAGAATTAGGGCATCCAAGGAAGATCTCGGGCCGCCAGCTCATCTTTTATTTGAGGAGCTAATCCTTGCCAGAAGGTTGCCACCAAGGCCTCATTATTCCAGGCAAGCTCTGCTGCCCAAGTACGGAACTGGATAGCGTATTCTCCTACCATCGACTCCCCTTAGCCAAGAGTTAGAAGTGAAGACGTTCGGCCCGGTTCTTCAAACATAGTGCGAAAATTTTACAGGAATAACTATAGATTAGAAGATTCCGGACCCTCACGTTCCCAGATAGGGTTCGCCCATGCCACAGCTTTGCCAGAGTGGAGGGAGACAATAAAGGCAATCTTGGTAAGATCAGAGGGGAAGAGCTGTGCGTGGAACTGGAAGTGGATCTTGCACTGGTTGGCCCCTATAGGTTGTTGCATCTCCAATGTAACGAAGTGGAAGTGGCAACAAAATTCCGGACCCAGAACTGAATAGAGTGCTGGAGGGCAGTGGAGTAGGTGGGGCAGGAACAGAAGCAAGATCCAAGCATGTGGCAATAGTATTGACTGCTAGCAGAAGCTGATCCTAGCGTGCACGGAGATCTCTCATATCTGCTTGCATTGCTTGGACCGACGTCTTGAATTGACCAGCAGGTTCCATGGCCTGAGCAAATTGTCATGGCTATGGGGTATGTGGACCCACTGGGCCGCTCCGCCGTAGTGGAGTAGAAGCTGATCAAACAAAATTTCAATGACAGTCACTACAGTGAAAGTACCTGGGTTGCTGGCTTATGCCGGATAATCAGAAGCACGCTGGTGTTGGACTAATCGGAAGCTGGCTTCTGCCAGACTATTGGAAACGAGTCGTCTCAGACAATGGACTTAAACACAGAAGTTGTCTCGGACAATGAACTTGAACACAGAAGTTGTCTCGGACAATGGTCTTGAACACAGAAGTTGTCTTGGACAATGGACACAGATATTGGATACAGGATATGGCTAATGAACCATTTGAATGACAAACACTGGGAAAACACAATAATATTGCTCAGGCAAAGTGGAAGTGGGCAAGGTTCCTTTTAAAGTCCCGGGTATGCAGGGATTGGCTTGGGGTGAATTTCCTGGTGTACGCGCTGGCCCTTTAAGACTGGTGACATGCTCGCGCACCATACAGGCAACAGCAGGAGGTGAGAGCATGAGGAGAGAGCAGTGTGTGCCAGCGTCTCAGTGGGAGGCGACCCTGACCCGGATCCTGAGGATTGCGACTACCGGTAAGTGGGATAAGCCGGCGGTCAGCGACCACGGGCATAACATGCCCCCACATTATACACTCAAATACCAGCAAAACCCCAAACACACCTACTACTAAGCAAAATCTGCGCTCCAAAAGCCAAATGGTGCTCCCTCCTTTCTGAACCCTACAGCGTGCACAAACATCAGTTTACGTCCACATATATATCATTACTGTACCAGGGAGAACATGCTTAACAGTTTATGAGGTATTTGTCTTCAGTGGCACAAACTGGGCACAACATATTGTGCACTAAAATGGCATATCAGCGGAAAACTTCAATTTTTACTTTGCACCATCCGCTGCACATTAATTCCTTCTTGATAAATGCAATGAGGGGTGTAGTTTCCAAAATGGGGTCACTTCTTGGGAGTTTGTTGTACTATTTGACGGCCAATGCTGCATAAATCTCCATAATAACTTCATATGCGCATGGTGCTTTTACACTCCTGAACCCTGTCGTATGTCTGGGCAAGCAAGGAAAAATGGCATAATAAATAGGGAGCTGTCTTTTCATAGTGGCACAAGCTGGGCACCACATATTGGGCACAAATGACAATCTGTAGAAAAAAATATATATTTTTACTTTGCACCATCAACTGTGCATTAATTTCTAATAATAAAACAACTGTGGTGACAAAACCCCTTAAAAAATGCCTTGAGAGGTGTAGTTTCCACAATGGCGTCACTTCTGGCGTGTTTCTTTCACTATTTGGCCAATGCTGTGAAAAATCACCAAAATAGGACTCAAACGGGCATGGTGCTTTTTCACTTCTGAGCCCTGTCATATGTCTAAGCTCTGGTACCTCAGGGGCTTTGCAAATGTGGCATTGCGCTCGAACAGCAATCTAGCAAAATCTGAGCTCAAAATGCAAAATGGCGCTCTTTCTTTCTGAGCCCTGCCATGTGCCCAAACAGCAGTTTACAACCACATATAGGGTATTGCCATATTTGGGAGATATTGAGTAACACATTTTTTTGGGGTGGTTTTTTTCTCTGATTACCTGTTGTGAAAAGAAAAAATTTAGAGCTAAATCTACATATTTTTGGGAAAAATATAATTTTTCATTTTCACTGCCTAATTCTAATAAAATCTATGAAACACCTCTGGGGTCAAAATGCTCACTATACCCCTAGATGAATGCCCTGAGGGGTGTCTTTCCAAAATTGAGTTACTTCTCAAGGGTTTCTACTGTACTAGTCCTCAGTGGCTCTGCAAATGCGACATGGTGCCTGAAGAACAATCCTGCAAAATCAGCATGCCAATTAGCACTCCTGCCATTCGGAGCCCTGCCGTGTGTCCACAAATCAGCTTACGACCACGTATGGGGTATTGCCGTATTTGGGAGAGATTCCTTTACAAATGTTGGGGTTCTTTTTTTCCTTTATCCCTTGTAAAAATGAAAAAACATTCTAAACTGTAGTGGAAAAATTTTTTGATTTTCATGGCCTAATTCCAATAAAGTCTGCAAAAGACCTGTAGGGTCTCAATGCGCACTATACTCCTAGATAGATTCATTGAGGGTGTAGTTTCACAACTGGGGTCACTTTTAGGGGTTTTCGTTGTTTTGGTCCCTCAGGGGCTTTGCAAATGCGACATTCCACCCTAAAACCATTACAGTAAAATATCAGCTCTAAAAGCCAAATTGTTTTCCTTCCCTTCTGGGCTCTGCTGTGTGTCCAAACAGCCGTTTATGACTACGTATGGAGTATTGCCGTACTCGGGAGAAATTTCTTTACAAATGTTGAGGTGCTATTTCTCTTTTATTCCTTTTTACGGCCTAATTCCAATACATTTAGCAAAAAAGATGTGAGGTCAAAATGTTCACTATACCCCTAGATAAATTCCTTGGGGTGTGTAGTTTCTAAAATGGTCTCTTTTTGGGGGTGTTTCCTATGTTTTGGCACCACAGGACCGCTTCAAACCTGAAATATATTCTAATAAAAAGTCCTCAAAATCCTGTAGGTGCTCCTTGTCTTCTGAGGCCTGTGTTTAAGTCATGTAACACACTAGGGCAACGTGTGGGATATTTCTAAAAACTGCAGAACCTGGGCAATAAATATGAAGTTGCTTTTCTCTGGTAAAACCTTGATTCACAGAAAAAAAATGAATTTTGTAAAATAAATATTTTAGGTCATTCCTGTGAAACACCTAAAGGGTTAGGAAACTTTCTAAATGCTTTTTTAAATACTTTGAGGGGTGCAGTTTTAAAATGAGGTGGCATGGGGGGTTTCTAATACATAAGGCCCTCGAAGCCACTTCAGAACTGAACTGGTCCCCAAAAAAATAGGTTTTGGAAATTTTCTTGAAAATGTGAGAAGTTGCTGCTAAAGTTCTAAGCCTTGTAACGTCCTAGAAAAATAAAAGGATGTTCAAAAAACGATGCAAACATAAAGTAGACATATGGGACATGTTAAAGTGAACCTTTCACCTGCCCATACATGTGCAGCATGTAATAGGCCGGGCTTCACAAACCCTGTCTCACTTGAAATAATTTTTCTAAACTTCCTCCGTTATTTACATTCCGGTGCCGTTATATTTGGCGCCTGATATGTAAATAAGCCCCAGAACTGTCAATGGGGCTTTTCTATCTAACTAACTGGCAAGGGGGCATGATCTCGTCGCTCTGACACTGTCCAATCAGCTACGGACACTGTTAGGGCGGCTTGCGCTGTGTTCCCTCCCGCGAGCACACACACAGACTGAGAGCCACCAGTCTGTGTGTGTTCTTGCGGGAGTCAACACAGAACAAGCCGCTCTGACACTGTCTGTAGCTGATTGGACAGTGTCAGAGCGAAGACCTTGCCATTTAGTTAGATAGAAAGGCCCATTGACAGTTATGGGGCTTACTTACATATCGGGCGCCAAATATAACGGCACCAATATGTAAATAACGGAGGAAGATAGGAAAAAAATGTAAAGTGAGACAGGGTTTGTGAAGCCCGGCCTATTACATGCTGCACATGTATGGGCAGGTGAAAGGTTCACTTTAACGAGTAACTATTTTGTGTGGTATTACTATCTGTCTTAGGGCTCATTCAGACGAATGTAAAACTAGTCTGTGTGCTGTGCATGGAAATCACGCACAGCACACACCCATTCTTCACATCTCCATCAGGGCTCCCTTCATGGGTCCCGTCTGAGCTTTCCTTCAGGGGAACCCTGACTGAAACAAACGGAAACCATGGGTTTCCGTTCGCATTACCATTGATTTCAATGGTGACGGATCCGATGCAAATGGTTTCCGTTTGTCACTGTTGTTTAAGGGTTCCGCTGTTTTGACAGAATGAATAGCGCAGTCTACTACAGTATTGACGGAACCCTTAAACAAAGGTGACAAACGTAAACCATTTGCACTGGATCCGTCACCATTGAAATCAATGGTGATGCAAACGGAAACCTACGGTTTCTGTTTGTTTCATTTAGGGTTCCGTTCATGGGTACCCCTGACAGAAAGCTCAGTCGGAACCCATGAACGGAGCCCCGGCGCAGATGTGTACAAAGCCTTAGGAAGAGAAATGTTACATCTAATGTCGTTAGCATTTTATGGCCTCATTTAAATAGAACAGAAGGAAAGAAATACCAATCCTGGTTTTTACTACAGAAAATAAAATAAAAATTTGTACCGAAACCTAGTTAATTACGGATATGTAAAAGCAGGAGAGTTTCCACCTTAACCCCTTCAGAACGGAGCCTGTTTTGGCCTTGTGGACACAGATGATTTTTACAAATCTGACATGTCACTTTATGTGGTAATAACTTGGGAATGCTTTTACCTATCCAAGCGATTCTGAGATTGTTTTCTCGTGACATATTGTACTTTATGTTAGTGGAAAATTTTTTATCAATAAATTCAGTATTTTTTTGTGACAAACACCAAACTTTAGAGAAAATGTGCAAAAATTAGCATTTTTCTAAATTTAAATGTATTTGCTTGTAAAACAGATAGTAATACCACACAAAATAGTTAGTAATTAACATTTCCCATATGTCTACTTTATGTTTGCATCGTTTTTTGGACGTCCTTTTTTTTTTATATCTAGGACGATACAAGGCTTAGAACTTTAGCAGCAATTTCTCACATTTTCAAGAAAATTTCCAAAACCTATTTTTATAGGTACCAGTTCACTTCTGAAGTGGCTTTGAGCGCCTTATATATTAGAAACCCCCATAAGTCTCCCAATTTTAAAAACAGCATTTAGAAAGTTTCTTAACCCTTTAGGTGTTTCACAGGAATTAAAGCAAAGTAGAGGGGAAATTTACAAATTTCAGTTTTTATCAGAAAATCATTTTTAATCCATTTTTTTGTGTAACACAGAAGGTTTTAGCATAGAAATGCAACTCAATATTTATTACCCAGATTCTGCCGTTTTTAGAAATATCCCACATGTGGCTCTAGTGTGATAATGGACTGAAACACAGGCCTCAGAAGCAAAGGAGCACCTACAGGATTTTGGGGCCTCCTTTTTTAGAATATATTTTAGGCACCATGTCAGGTTTGAAGAGGTCTTTGTTTGGGGCCAAAATAGTGCAAACACCCCCAAAAAGATACCATTTGGGAAACTACACCCCTCAAGGAATTTATCAAGGGGTATAGTGAGCATTTTAACCCCACAGGTTTTTTTGCTGAATTTAGTGGAATTCATCCGTAAAAATTAAAATCTACATCTTTTCCAATAAAACTTAGAAATTATCAATTTTTACAAGGAATAAAGAAGAAAAAGCGCCCCAAGATTTGTAAAGCAATTTTTCCTGATTACGACAATACCCCATATGTGGTAATAAACGGCTGTTTGGAGACACGGCGGAGCTCAGAAGGGAAGGAGCGCTATTTGAATTTTGGAGCTCAAGTTTGCTGGATTGGTTTTTCCGGTGTCATGTCGCATTTGCAAATCCCCTGTGGGACCAAATCAGTGGACACCCCCCAGAAGTGACCCCATTTGGGAAACTACAGCCCTAAAAAGAATTTATCTAGGGGTATAGTGAGCATTTTGATCCCATAGTTTTTTTTTTGCTGAATTTAGTGCAATTAGGCTGTGAAAACTTCTATTGTTTTTTATTCTTTTATTTTACGGCGTTCACTGTGCGCTATAAATGACATATTTAATTTATTCTGTGGGTCGAAGTGATTACGGCGATACCATGTGTATATGTTTTTTACGTTTTGCAGTGTTCGCACGATAAAATCACGGTTTTAAAAAAAAAATATTTGTTTTTGTGTCAGCATATTCGAAGAGCCACAACTTTTTTTTATTTTTCCATCAAGAATGTTGTGTGAGGGCTTGTTTTTTGCGGAACTGTCGTTTTTATTGGTACCATTTTTGAGTACATGCGACTTTTTGATCCCTATTTATTCAATTTTTTGGGAGCTGAAGTGACTAAAAAACTATACTAGAATCGCTATTTTTAATTATCTTTTTTATTGTGGTCACCGTGCGGGATAAACTACATTATACTTTTATATTTCAGGCCGTTACGGACACGGGGATACTAATTATGCAGTTTATTCAATTTTTTTTCTAATAATAAAGGACTTTATAAGGGAAAAAGGGCGATTTTTTATTTTATTATTTCTAAATTTTACTTTTGTACATTTTTTCTGTAACTTTTTTTGTTTTAGTCCCACTAGGGACTTAAAGATCCAATTGTTGGATCATTGTTATAATACCCTGCAATACTTATGTATTGCAGGGTATTATACCGGTCAGTTTCACACTGACAGGGGGCATATTAGGTCCTGCCTCTGGCAGGATCTATTCGCCTTCCATAGATGGCAGACCGGAGGCCTTTGTTATGCTTCCGGTTGCCATAGCAACAATCGACAATCTCGTAGCGGGGTGCCGATATTGTTATAACCACTTAAATGCGGTGGTCGCTATTGACCGCCGCATTTAAGGGGTTAATCGGTTCGGATCACCGCTGTGATCCGACCCGATGTTTTCCCCAGTACTAAGGCTGCCAGTAACTGCCTGTACTGGGTGATGCCAGGCTGCGGGGAGAGCCTGTGTGCTCTGTTAGGAGTACACGTAGATTAACGAGCTGCAGGCACAAGGACCAGCGCTGCAGCCCATTAATCTACGTGGGGATGTTGGGAAGGGGTTAAAGGAGCACTCCACGTTTTTTAATTTTATATCCCCCTCCATTTGTACATCGGTTTTTCAGTGGGGTGCTGTGTGCAGAAATACTTATCAATCCGTGCATTACGTCGTTTTCGGGTATAGCACTGCTCACGTGATCTTCATTCTGACCTGGTCTAGAATCACTAGAACCCTCTCAATGCATTCCTATAAGAGCCAGAACGCGAACGCAGCAAAATACGCAACTCTGCGATTTAAAAAAAAATTAAAATCTTATACTTACCCAGGAGTCTGTTTCTTCCTCCAGGCCAGCCTCCTGGGGTGATGTGTCATCCCAGGAGACCGCGGCAGCCTGTGGTTGGCTGTAGCAGTGGTCACATGGGATGAAACATCATCCCAGGAGGCCGGACTCCTGGGATGACGGTTCATCCCATGTGACCGCCGCAGCAGCCAACCACAGGCTGCCGCGGTCTCCTGGGATGACACGTCATCCCCAGAGGCCAGCCTGCTAGCAGGTCTGCTAAGTGCTGCCGTTTTTCGCAGCGGACATTCTGGATGAAAAACTGCACCACAGTTTGGTGCGGTTTTTCACCCGGAATTCCCTCCGTCCCGTAGGAACCCAGCCTTACATCGTTTTTTTTTCTATTTTCCATTCAGTGTCATTTTGTACATACTTTTTTTTTCTGGCACTTTTGAAATGCTATAGAGAAGCCTATGGAAAAACGCCAGAAAAAAAACGCGACCCCTAGAGAATGCGGTGTATGGAAAATAACGCTACTGACCATACAAAAAAAAACAAACATCTAAAACGCCACAAACCAAACCACAGTTGAATATAGCCCATTTTATATTTCACTGGCCGCATTTAAAAAATGCCAAAAAAAAGCGCGCAAAAAGCTGTGTGTGAACCCCACCTAACACCAGGTATGGAATCCTTTCCTGTGGATACGGGCTAAGATGCTCCCCAATGACCAGACAACCATAACCAATCCAGACGAAGCCTCATGCCCACGGCCATATTACATCTCCTTACAAAACGGTGCACAAAACCAAATTTTTTTTTAATGTCAGATTCCATATGACTTTAATAGAATTTTTGGGGGATATGCTCCATTGCACTGCTTCTATGGGAGAATAGCTCTGTACATATGGCACCTGACGGCATGGTACAGCAGCACGCAGAGGCCATATGGCCTGTAGGTGGAGAACCTCTAGGCAAGCGGCCATCTAAATAGCTTGTACGGCATCAAAACCACACTTTGTTTTAACACTATAGTGAGTATAAGGCTGAAAGGAGTCATCCGCAACCAATGTCTCCACAGCTATTGTGAAACTACAACTCCTAGCATGCCCTGAGATCAGCTGGAGTACCACAAATCATTGGCATCTTAGTAATGAATAAGAAGTCTGTCAAATGGTGTAGAAATATTAGAAATCTGTGCACAATGTAGCCAGTGCTCGTCCATAGTGACATACCTATGCATGGCTAGCTGCCTGTGGAGATCTAGAGGAGCAGGTGAATGGGCATATGCTGATGTTTCTACTACTTACCCTCATTCCAAGCCCTATAATGTATAAGATTGCTATACATAGTGGTACCCATTTATAGCATAACATGTTACATTTCTACTGTGCCAGTACAGTACATTATCAGCATATAACTCGGGTCACCACACAAATGCATGCCACTCCTCCGGGTGTCTTGCACACCCCCTTAGGTGCGGCCCCTTTAAGACAGTCTCAGCCCTCGGGCGTCGTCACGTGACGGGTCTTTGTCCGAACATTCGGGTGACGGAAACAACACCGGAGAAATCAAAAGCGGGTGAGAAGGAAAGCAGAAGCGACAGAACACCCGAAAGGGGGTGGTGTCTTCGGTATGTATATCTGCGTGCATTTGGAACACTGCAGCCAGAACAGTGCACCGACTGAGGTGACCCGGCTCCGGGCGGGGTGTGTGAATGTCACCAAAACCTAGAGCTTGATTACCGCAGTATCACAGGTGCATTTTTTACATGCTTGGGCTTAAGAATACACCGTAAACATACGCGGGCGACTTAGGTTTTCGGGTCACTGACCGCTTGAAATGGACCGGCCCATGGGAGAAAGGTGACGAACGAATATTAGATATGGCAAACAAACGAAGGTGGGTAATATTTACAGCAATGTACCGGTACCGAATCTCCCGGTAAGGGTGTGGCATATAACAGACAGCATTGGCTACCAATTACGTTTCTACGGTGCTTAACATCCCGCCTCTACTTGAGTGACAGATAGCGAAGCGAATCGCTATTCAGGTGCTTGATCCCGCCTTTACCGGCGAGGATAGTAGCCAATAGGAACTGCAGTTATAAAGTGGGTGCTGCTTTGATGGACATGTTACTCCGCCAATCAGTGAGCTGTTTCGAGAGAGTTCATTTTGCGTGTGTGACAGCTATTGCGAAGTGTCAGTGGTGTTTATTGGAGGAAAGAGATGACTGGATCTAGTAGAACGCAATATACCTTTACATTGCCCGTCATATCCTACCACCAGGGTAATATAGCAGAAGGGATATCTGTGGGGCACATGTACCCTATTACATAAAATATAGAAAGCAAATAGCCAGAAATACACTGGAGAAACACATAGGCTCTGTTCACATCTGCGTTATGGCTACGGTTTACAATGCTGACCTATACTGGGGTCTGTCATTATGACGGCGAGAATAGCGCTGCATTATCCTTGCCGAAAGTGATAACAACTCCTGACAGAACGGCCAAACACAGATGTGCACATTTACCTTGTGAATAAATGATTATTTTTTTTTGCTGCGACTTTTACCTACATCTCTGACGCTTATTTTTCTTCTGCATAAAAAAAGGGGCGTCGTTAGATGGTTGCATGGAATATGATCAAAATGTGCTATGTATTCTGTATGTCCGGCATCATTGTGAGGAACTCATTGCCAGGCTGATTAGCGCCTGTTCACGAGTCAGGAAGAGTCCCAGCGTATAACCTTGACGGAAGGCGCCAATGTATCGCGCTGTATAGGCATACAGTGATATACGTCGCCTGAACTCCCAATACTACTACTGTGCTACTTTAAACGCTGAGCCCAGGGAAGGCCCTGATGTCACTCTATATACAGGGGCTTTGAGATGACGGACTCCCCGGCCAGAGTGTCTGAAAAACTTTGGGCAGGGATTCCTCTCCTGGAGGAGCCTCTGATGTCACTGTCCATATATGGACAGTGACGTTAGGGGCTTTGTAATGCAAGAATACCTGGCCAGAGCGTTGACAGCCTTCTGGCTGGGGATCCCGCTCCTAGAGGGATCCCCTGATGTCAGGGTCATATATGGCCAGTGATGTCAGGGATTTTTTACTACGGAGTCCCCTGCCAAAACATCGGAAGCCCTCTGGCCGGGAACCAGCCCGTTGATTCATTACTGGGAATAAACAGCCCTCTGGCCGGGGACTCCAGGACTGGAGGAGCCCCTGATGGAACTGTCCACATATGAACAGTAACAACCGGGGCTTTTCCAGTCCCGTCACCAGTCACACTGCTAGGAGTATTGTTTATTGGAAAACACTGCTGGCACTGTTTATCAGGGGCACATTCTTCTGACACTTGTTTATAGGAGTACTCTGCTAGGAACTTTATCAGCGGGCACACTGGTGGTGGCACTCTGATGACACTGCTAATGGAGGCATTCTGGCTGTTATGGGGATATGGACTGGTAGGGCTTGATAGAAAAAAAATAATTAATAACAGTAGGCAAATTACAGAGATGGGAATGCCACCTTATGTGTGCAGATAAACAAGCCTTAACCCCCTAATGGTGCAGTCAGGTGCATGGGTTTAAGTGCAAAGAACGCCTTGACGGGACCATGGACCTCCAATCTGACCGCATGCGTTAGCACTTCGCACAACTATCGTGTGACTGCACGCGTCCATCCAATTGTGTGGTACATGCACCGGCCAATCAAAATTTCAACAAGCAGATCGTACCCTATATTAATGGACAACATTGGGTTAATGTGTGAGGTACATGATGGGGTTAATTACTATTAATGTGAGGCACATGGAGGTTCAAATTCCAAAACAACACCACCACATTAATAAGTGACCCCATCATTTCCCTCACATAATGGCAACATTAGGCTTTACCCCTTAGGCCAGATACCCACTGGTCTGATACGCTGCGTAAAAATCACGCAGCGTGTCAGACCTGGAGCCCTCAGTACGTTCCGTCCGAAGAATCGCACCATTGT
Organism: Rhinoderma darwinii; assembly: GCF_050947455.1. NCBI lineage: Eukaryota > Metazoa > Chordata > Amphibia > Anura > Rhinodermatidae > Rhinoderma > Rhinoderma darwinii. Next base: position 251,808,697 of record NC_134688.1, on the reverse strand, counting down.
GGTGCGGTTTTTCTAATGCAATTTCCGCTGTGGAGGAAAGCGCTCATACTTACCCCCTCCGTCTTCACTACTCCTAGCTCGGCCTCCTATGGTGACGTTGCAGGCCATGTAATTCTGCAGTCTGTGATTGGCTGCAGCGGTCACATGGAATGAAACGTTTTCACAGGAGGCCGGATTGCAGGAAGAAGGGCATTCTGGGTAAGTGATATTTATTTATTTTTTCTTTCCGGAGTTGCGATTTCCGCAAAAGTCGCAACGCTTGGCTTTCTGTAGCAGGATTTGCATCCCATTGAATTCAATAGGGAAAACTCACAACAGAAAATCAACAAAAATTCAGCATAAATTGACATGCTGCGGCGTTAAATTCCGCACCGCAGGTCAATTAACGTTTACGCTGCGTTTTTTTATCTGCAGCGTGGGCATGACATTTTCTAAATCTCATCCGCTTTGCTGCTACTGTAAATGATGCGGAATTTCAACTCACAATTTCATTGCGGAAATTCTGCAGCGTTTACACTACGTGGGGACCCGGCCTTAGGGACACGGCCAATTTTGGCCTTGGACAGAACAATTTTTTTTAATTTTTTTTTATTCTTTGCATGGCCTAACAGATGCCTGTTAGTTTTAGGCCTCCCACACACGAGCGTGTTTGGTCTGTGATCTACGGTCCGTATGTCAGCAGCATTTCCCGGACCGTACACACTGCAGGGAGCCGGGCTCCTAGCATCGTAGTTACATAATCTGATTGTCGCTGTAATGTAGATAACAACAGTGGTTTTTATTTTGAAAAACGATCATTTTTGAGCAAGTTATGAGCTAGTTTAGATTTATGCTAATGAGTTTCTCAATGGACAACTGGGCGTGTTTTTACTTTTTACCAAAGAGGAGTGTATGACGCTGACCAATCAGTGACTAATCCGTGTCCTACACTTCTCATTGTTCCAGCCCAGCTTCTTTCACTGCACAATCACACTGTGCTGTGGATCATGCTGGAACAATGAGAAGTGTATGAGGCTGATTGGTCGCTGATTGGTCAGCGTCATACACTCCTCTTTGGTAAAAAGTAAACACACGCCCAGTTGTCCATTGAGAAACTCATTAGCATAAATCTAAACTAGCTCATAACTTGATCAAAAATGATCGTTTTTCAAAATAAAAACCACTGCTGTTATCTACATTACAGCGCCGATCATATTATGTAGGAGATAGAGCACTTATAATGTGGTGACAGAGCCTCTTTACATTTTTCACCCCCTGCATTTGGTTGGACGTGCCGTTTTTATTCCTTCATCAATGTAGCTGTGTGAGGTCTTGTTTTTTTGCAGGACGAGATATACGTTGTTTTTTTACAAACTGCTTTCAGGGAAAATGTTTGTAGCATTGACTGTATTTTATGAGGAAAGTGTTGGAAACCTTGCGTTTTTTGATTTCATGCAGACGTCTTTCTTTTCTGTCAATCGCTGATCATTACGCATGCTTCCTTTTTTTCCCAATTCAAATTTTTTTTATTGGTTTTAATACAAACAAGTACAAAAACATTTGGAGAAGGTATGTCCCCATAATAAAAAGAACATGACAATAAGGGCACAGCCCAAACAGGAGGGTGAGCATCACAACCCATGAAGAGCACACAGTATGACCGCACTCTGAGCACTCATAACGGGAAGGAGCATTGATTAAAAGTAAAAGGAAAGAAACCTACAATAATTCAGCTTCTCATACATCCTAAAATGCAGTGGCAGTAGTAGGTAAGCGCAATCACAGGAAGCAAATGACCGCTCAAAATAGACACAAGAAAGGAAGTGGGAGATAGAATGGGAAACAAACAAGGGCAAGGGAGAGACAAGGAGAGTTCATGGTGAACCTGGACTCCAGTTCCGGATAATCATGGGTAGATAAGAGAAAGCAGTGTATAGAACCAGGGGTATTGAGAAAAATCCACGGCACTCGTCATTTTCATATTTTCTTTATTTAACATAGGAAGTTTGTAGGACGTGGAATGATGGCCTATGGCCTTTTCACGTATGCCCGCGATTCGTTGAGGCCTTAACAAGGGGCTGGGTATACAAGGGGCTCTTGGGCTGGAGCCTGACACTGGCTGCAACGCCTGAAATTTTAAGATATGGGAACTCTTTGAAAACTTGTTTGATCGCTGCTGACTTCCATTTATTTTGTGGAATAACACCATAAAAGTAGTAATATGTAGCAGTCACCTCTTGCATTCATTTGTTGTAAGATTGGATTTACAGTATATACAGTGAAATTGTCAATTATTTTTACAGTGACTATTTTTGTGAACTGGACCCTAACTAAAGCTCGCCATACACATTAGATAAGTCAGCTGAACCTGCCAATTTTCGACTCTCCTCTAACCTGCAAATGTCAGGGGAAAGGGGGATCGGTTATGTTGGATTTCAACGTGCCTGAATCATTTGTTCCAGCTGGAGATAAGTGACTGCTAGAGGCGCCCTACTGCATCTTATTCTCATCTCCCCATTAAAAAAAAACTATGCATGTACAGGTGAACTCGGGAAGAAAAATTGTCAACTGAACGAGCATTTGGGCCCATAGCTATCTCAAGTGAATGGCCAGCTTAAAGCGTACCTAACTTTTTTTCAAATGACTTTTCAGAATAAGCTGATATATTTGTGTACATATGGAATTATACTATTTCTGGCCATTATATGACTTGTATTCTGCATTTTTTAGAGGTTTTCCACTCTGCAGGCTCTATACCTAATTCTCAGTTGTCTATAAGATAGTGGGCTGAGCCAAACAATTATCATGACTTCTATACACTGCACACATAGAGCAGGATTCTGCTCTATATATAGCAGAGGCAGTGTTTGGGTGCAAGCCCTAGGGAACTGACCCAAGTCCCAGGTATACAAATCAAGGGTACTTTATTGACCTCAGTGCAACGTTTCAACTCTGTCCCCCAGAGCCTTTCTCAAGCATCAGGGTGTATGAGCAGCGTTAGGGACCCACCTTATAGAGAGCACCCTGTAGTGGCAGGTGGGCTCACACAATTTGATCAAAATGTGCGCTAAGAACCTCACTTTTGTAAGTAGATTCAGCAGTTATGTATTTATATTTAGTGGTTTAGGTGGCATTGGTGTTTGCAGTGTTCTGTCGCCAGTTTTTTGTGTGATAGATATATATATATATATATATATATCTCTGCATCAGCATTGAGATTATACAGCAGTATAGCGGAGAATCCAGTGCTGACGTAACATCAGCACGTCTGTCTGTCTTTTCACTCTGCTCCTGCCACTCCTTCCATTCTCCATAGACTTGTATGAGCAGGGTGTCTGTGTCTCTTTCCCTCTTTGCTCTCTCCTCCTGCTCCCCCTCCCCTCTCCGTAGACTAGTATAGAGAGGCAGTGAAGACACATCCCCACCTTCTGCAGTCCATCAAATCTGCTCTATAACTAGGGACGGGTTTTGCTTGACAACGGGGTGAACAGCAGATTACAGGAAGTGAGACACCTAGTGGCAGTAACTTCACACAGAATTTACATGGATAAAACAACAAAATGTTAACAGGAAGTACATTTTCAAAGTTGATGTATATCAGGTATACTTTTAGATTAGCATAAATTGTTTGAAAACTTAGCGACCATTTAAAGGGGTTTTGCCACCACAAACCTTTTTGGCATATCCACCAGATATGCCATATATGTCTGATAGATGAGTCTCACCTCTTGGGACCCACACCTATCTCCCGAACGAGGGTCTCCTGACTTCATCCAGCCTGGCGAGGCGGCTGATAATCACCACATCCAGGTGGAGCATAGGTACATGACAAGACTGGAAGCTGAGCTACACTGTTTCCATAACGTACATTCACTTCTAAGACGGGACGGGAGTTACTGGTCCTCAATTTGGATCCGCATCAGATATTTATGGCGTATTTTGTAGATATTCAATAAATGTTTGTGTTGAAACAACCCCTTTAAGTTCTATACCTTTTCCTAATCCTTTCTAATTCCTAAAGTCTTTATTTCCTCCTAGTTATTTTTATCTCACCCGCCTTTTCCTCTGCTACACAGTGTACTGGGAAGGATGGATTTCTCCTCTCATCATATTCGACTCCTGCAGCAGTTGGATGAACAGAGAAAGAAAGACCTGTTTTGTGACTGTCACATCATGGTAGAAGGCCAGATGTTCAAGGCTCATAGAAATATCCTGTTTGCCAGCAGTGGATACTTCAAAATGCTGCTGTCCCAAAGCTGCAAGGACGTAAGCAAGCCGACAACCGCCACCTTTGATGTTTTTTCTGCTGACACGTTCACTGCCATACTAGATTTTGTGTATTCTGGTAAATTACCCCTGTCTGGGCAGAATGTCATTGAAGTGATGTCAGCAGCTAGTTATTTACAAATGACTGATGTCATCAGCGTATGCAAGATGTTTATCAAATCCTCCCTTGATATCAATGAAAAGGAGAGGGATGGCTTCTTTAGCTTGTCAGACAAAGACAATGGCAGCAATGGTACTGGACTTTATGCAGCTGGGTGGAGGACTCAAAATAGCCCGACACACACTCATGAAACAGCAGAGCATAGTGGTTTCATTGCTGGATACAATTATCCCCCTCCCATCAACCCCCGGTTGCAGCGTCCTTTCTCTAAACATTCCCGTAAACCAGAGCATGTCCGCAAGCACCGTAGACGGTTAATGCCTGAAGCCTTAACCCCTGCTTGCGTTACACCAGTACCGTTAGGTGACCTTGTGGGTGGTTCTGCAGAATGTATGGTCCATGATGAAGATAATACAATGCCGGATGAAGAACCACAATCGAATGAAGAATTAGTGTGTCCAAAGCCTGAAGAAGAAGAGGAGGAAGAAGGTGATACTGCTCAAAGCTGGCCAGAGTCACCACAGCATGTAGATTCTGGAGATCAGGACATAGCTCCTCATATCTCCAAGGCTGATGAGCTGTACAAAGCAATGCCTACCATCTTAGGTGTTATGTCTGGTTGGAGCGAAGGTGAGAGTTATGTCACTGATCATGAACATAAAAATCTATATTTGATTACCAATCTATTCACCGACTACTCCCAGTGTTACAGTATCTTACAAATACAAACATAACTGGTATGACATGAAACATTACGCAAGTTAAAAGTGTTTTCCAGTCATAAGAAATTGATGACCTATCCTCAGGATAGGCCATAAAGATCTGATCGGTGGTGGCCCGACTATCGGCACCCCCACCGATCAGCTGTACGAGCGCTTCTTCGCCTTCATTACGGTCACTGCTGGTAGTGTGAATCGCCAACACACTTGTAGCGGCGGTACACAATATTATAGCCTTCTCCCACTCACTTGAATTAGAAAAGACTAAGGCCTGATTTACACGAGCGTGTGCGTTTTGCGCACGCATAAAACGCGGCGTTTTAAATGCGCAAAATGCACTTAACAGCTGTGTCATCAGTGTATGATGCGCGGCTGCGAGATTTTCGCGCAGCCGCCATCATTATGACACTCCGTTTGAATGGAAACAGAAACGCACCACGTGCTTTTCTGTTTACAAACATCCAGAGTTTGACAGCTGTTGCGCGAATCACGCAGTTCGCACGGAAGTGCTTCCGTGCGACCTGCGTGGTTTTCACGCACCCATTGACTTCAATGGGTGCGTGATGCGCAAAAAACGCTGAAATATAGAACATGTCGTAAGTTTTACGCAGCGCACTCATGCTGCGCAAAACCCACGGACTGTCTGCACTGCCCCATAGAGTAATATAGGTGCGTACGACACGCGTGAAAAGCACGCGCGTATATTACACTCGAGTAAATGATGCCTAATACTGTGAACCACCGCTACAAGGGTTTTCAGTGATTTACAGTACATGCAGATAAGAAATGAAGGGGAAGCAGCGCTCGTACGAGCGCCACTGCCCCTTCAAAACAACTGACCGGCGGGGGTGCTGAGAGTTGAACTCCCAACGATCAGATGTTAATGGCCTATTCTGAGGATAGGCCATCAATTTCTTAGCACTGGACAACCCCTTAAACATCAGGAACCTATGAAATGGTCATAGTATAATAGGAATGCCTGCTTTATAAACTAATATTTGGAGGCCATTTAAGAACATAAATATACAAAGGAGAAATACATTAACTGGTTCCCGGGTTCCTGGTCCTTAAAACTCGAGCCATAGACTTTTTACGGCTCGGGTTTTAACTTGCTGCCCGAGCGATCGGGCAGATGAAAGTCGGGACTCCGGCTGTCAGTGACTGCCGGGGACCCTGAGGAGAAGATAGAAGCAGCTGTCTCTATTCCTCCCGGTGATCATGTGACTGGTCACATGATCGCCAGGTGCTGTTACTGACAGACTGCTGCTGGGTCTTACTAGACCCAGCACAGCCCAGTTAGTGCCAATCGTCACTATGAGAGGGCTGATTTCCCCTGTAACTGGGGCTGCTGTGCAGCCCCAGTTAGTGGAAAAACATGGTGTAAAAGAAATAAAAAAAATATAGGTCTTTTTTGACCCTTGAGGGACAGACCATAGTAAAGTGCAAAAAAATTAAATACACAAAATACCCACCCCAAAAAAAACGTTCACCCCCCCCCCCCCGCCAATCATTGTCATAACACTAGCGCTGACCCAATTACCCTAATATAGACATGTAATATATAAAAATTTAAGGTAGACAATGGCGATCACAAATAAAAGGTCTATTTTAGGGTAAAACTATGTTATTACCAAAAATAAATAAATAGCTGAATCGTAAAAAAGCTTCTTTTTTTACTATTATTTTCAAACTTTATGAATAAAAATTCTAAAATAGCAAAAAAGGTGTGTATAGAAACGATAAAAAAAGAAACCTGCATTGTCTACGGAAAAAACTTCACAAAAATCACGTCGTTAGCCCAACAAATAAAAAAGTTATAGCAATTTAACTAACACATGCTAAAAAGGGCTAAATGGTGTCTGGTCCTGAAGGCGCAAAATAGCCTGGTCCTGAACTGGTTAATGGGGTATTTCCAACTCAGACATTTATGGCATATCTGCATCCCGCCTGGTGAGCCAGCTGCTGCATCCAGCCAGAGAATACATGGAGAAGTGGCTGCAAATTTGCAGGGAGGAGGAGTGCATCTATTATGGCCAAAACGACATTTTTATACAAGCTTAGGTTTACTGAAGGAGAACCTAGTCTAGAACAACAATTATGGTTTTTAAAGATAGTTTTATGTAAAAAAAAACAAAAAAAAAAAAACCGGCAGATAGCGTTGAGGCAGATTTAGGCTTCTTATCTGCATCAAGACTTCTATTTCTGACATATCCCGAACAGATCTGTTTTTATTGGATTTAAATGGAAGTCTCATGAATCCCAATTACTTTAAAGGGATCTGTCAGATTATTGGATGTAATAAAGTATGAGACTACACAGTTCTGCCCATTTTATGCGTTCCCCTCTGCAACATATAAAATGCACACGACATGTCCCAAAAAATATTGAATTGTTACTCAATCTGTATTCATGCACATACTGGGAAACTCCTGGATGAACTTTTACCTTGAATTCTCATTTTATACATTTTCTGTTTTCAGATGATCTGAGTCCTGTGAGGTATAAATGTCCGTTTTGTACCCACACCGTCAAACGCAAAGCTGACCTCAAGCGTCATCTGCGCTGTCACACTGGAGAGCGGCCATATCCTTGTGAGGCCTGTGGGAAGAGGTTCACACGTTTGGAGCACCTCCGCAACCATTTTCAAACTGTATGTAATAAAAATTGCTGCACTTATACTTATTTATATTGGCCATATCCTGTTAAAGGCTTGCTGCACTTTTGCAACAAATGTCTGGTCTAAAATGAAAAATTGCAAATGGTCTCTGAGCACAGCGGATGCACAAGAGAACTTGCCAGTATTCTTCACACACAGCAGGTTATCAATCCCTGTGGCGAACTCTCAGCTGAATTGTAGCTCTAAGCTCTGAACTTGCAGATCCACAATCAGGCCTCTCTTAGGGTACGAACACGCACAGTGTAAACACTGTGGATTTTCTGCAACTGTTTAATTGCGGAAAATCCACAGTGTATTACAGTAGCACGAGTGTGGGTGAGATTTCAATAAACCTCGTCCCCACACAAAGAAAAAAAGCCCCCGAAAAAAAAATGCACATAAATTGACCTGCGATGCGGTTTCCTCAACCACAGCATGTCAATTAATGCTGCGGAATCGCAGCGTTTCTGTTGTGGGTTTTCCCCATTGGATTCAATGGGGTGCTTAAATCTGCAACAAAATGGTGTGTGTTGCGACATTTGCAGCAGAGTCACAGCAATTCCACCGCAAAAATCACAAGCAAGAAAAAAAAAACTATACTTACCCAGCGTTCCTGGCTTCTTCTCCAGTCCAGACTCCTAGGATGACCTTTCATCCCATGTGACTGCTGCAGCGGTCACATGGCCTGTAACATCATCCCAGGAGGCTGGACTACGCGCAGAGGAGAGGGAGGGGGTAAGTATGAACTTTTTTTTTTTGTTGTTAAATCTCTGGTGCGGCTTCTTTACGTAGCGGAAACTGCCGGAAAAACGCACCACAACGTGGTGCGATTTTCCGGACTACATTCCCTGCGATGTTCAGGGCGGATACACTGCAACAGCTTGACACAGCGTATGCGCCCTGAACGCTCTGTGTGTGTTTGTATCCTTATAAACAAAAATCAACACGGAAATCCGCCAACAACATACTGCAACTTGAATCTCTCAAAATACTCAGATCCATATGTAAAGAATAAAATTCCTCCCATGACGCAGGTACACATATGCTGTAAAGGTATTTCTGTCAGCAGGAAAAAAATGGTCTGTTATGCTTTTGTAGTGTAGCAGTGAAGATATGTATTACAAACACGTGCTGTAATAGCATAGAGTGCACAGAAACATCTCAGTCCAATTCCTAAGGGATGCAAATTCAGAATGAAAAAAGCAGGTATATCAGAACAGGATCACACAGAGTTTTGATGCAGTTTTTGAGCCAAAGCCGGAAGTTCAAAAGGCATGGAAGGTATAAAAAAAAGGGACTGATGCATCGCCTTTATTTTGTGCCTGCTCTTGTGTAAGGCCGGGTTCCCATGTAGCGTAACCGCTGCAGAATTTCTGCAATGGAATTCTATGCGGAAATTCCACAGCATTTACAGTAGCATCAAAATGAATGAGGTTTAGAAAATCTCATGCCCACGCTGCGGAAAAAAAATACAGCGTAAACGTTAATTAATTGACATGCGGTGCGGAATGTAAATGTCAATTTATGCTGTATTTTCGTTGATTTTCTGTTGCGAAAGTGTTTTAGGACTTTTGCAGTGGAATCACAGCGATTCCACCACAAAAATCGCAACTCAGGGAATTTTTTTTTGAAAATCATACTTAGCCAGAACGCCTTCCTTCTTCCTGCAGTCCGGCCTCCTAGGATGACGTTTCATCCCATGTGACCACTGCAGCCAATCACAGGCTGCAGTGTCTTGTAGGAGGATTGACTACACGCAGAGAAGAGGGAGGTGGTAAGTATGGAAGTTCTCCCAGTGCTTCAGTCCGCAGCGGAAATGGTCCGCACCACATTTTGGGACAGAAGGTGCTGCAGGTTCCAAGTCTGATACGCTGCACAGCTTTTGCACAGTGTATCCGGCCCGTGGGAACCCGGCCTAAGGCTAAAAAAAACACAACCAAAAACTGCATCAAAACTGTGCGTTCTTGGCCTAAGGCGAGGTTCCCGACATTGTGGAAAAAAAGAAAAAAATTACTCTGTGGAACCAGCCTAAAAATCTGTACCAAAATCCGCAATGAAATATGACTGTAACTCGTTCTTCTGGTGTGGACATCAGCCATGGATTTAATTCCTAGCATTGCAATGAATGAAATCCGCAGCATTTCCTCAACAGATAGGGCATGCTGTGGGTTTGAAAATCCACTGGTGATTTTTACACTGAGTGAATGGAGTCTGTTAACCCTATTCACTAACATTGTACTGTACTTTGGTGCAGATTTCAGTGTGTAAATCCACCTGCATCAGTATCCTTTCTACTGCGTTATTAAGCATCGGAGACCTTTTTCCCTGCAGAGATTTTATAGAACTACCAAGACCGATCCATGACCTATTGGAGTCAGTTTAAACCTAGGTTTACACTCTGCATTTTTCCGCAACATGCCTAGATTTTACAGTACAATTTGTGAAATCCATAAGAAATCCACAAGTAGAGCATTAACCCATTCAGGATAGTTATTTTGGGGACAAAGCGATTTATTTATTTTCATCATTGCGTTCCATGAGCCATACGTTTAATTCTTCCGTCTATGTAGCGGCATGAGGGCTTGTTTTTGGGAATGGAAAAAGAAACCAATTTAGCCATTGTTTTGGGTCTCCTTTTTACTGCATTCACCATTGAAGCGGGATGTCGGCTGTATATTACAGTTGGCAATCGCTGCTGATGCGTTTGTGCCCTTTCCCTAAACTGAATATACCACTATGTCCTATTGCAGTAAAAAAACCAAAAAACACAATTAGATAATTTTCATTCATTTGCGGGAAGGAGTTAAGCAGATTTCCATTTCTGCACTATGCCCTCAAGTCCATGCTGATATTTTCTGCAGCACGTAACGGAACTATGCAACAAATCCGTCATGTGTGAACATGGCCTGAATGCTTTTGTTGTTAATCTGTAGCTCTGTTGTATGCTGTATTTCAGTTTTTTCTGCATATTAATTATAAATTCACCATATTTAGAATTCTGGTCACAAAGTATTAATGACCTAATTTCTATTACGTGTTGAGAGCAAAAGTCAGGCATTGCGCCTGTTTTAACAGTTCATGTGAGAGCTGTATATTTTGAGTCAAAAACAGCATTGGGTCCTATGGGTAGGCAGTGTTTCTCAAAGAAAAGGATTTCCTCTGATCGGATTTGACCCCATTTTTGGCACAAAATATATGGCGCTTACGCGGACCATTCAAAGAGGTGTACATGAAGCGTTCAACTAAACTTGCCAGACCCCCATATTATGTGCATGTAGTATTCACTGAATTTCTTATGCCCTCGACCTAGATCCACGAAGCTGGCAAGCTCATCTGCAGGCGCTGCAAATTACCAGTTACAGAGGTCACAGGTCGAGTAATTCAAGATGGGACAAGAAGATACCGTTTATGTCATCCATGTTTGACAGAAGCTGGTTTGGATAATGTCAACTTTGATTTTGGGGATGACCAGCCCCTGGTGCTGCCACCTGAAAATGAACGAGAGCAGCGTTGGAACTTCAAGGACGATCCCAAGGAGGAGAATAGTAGAGATCGCCCAGAATCAGAACTTGTGATCCAAGAAGTAGAAGACAGTGAAGAGGAAGATTCAAAATCCCGAATAAAGTGAATTTTAACAGGCACAAAAATAAAGACTTATATAAGCGTCCTCCTCCAGCCACCCACCCCCGCTTCACAAAACCGGGAGTTATGATGTGTGCACATGCTCAGTGTTGTAATTTTATCTGTCCCTAGATGTTTTTATTGATTTAGAGTAATTGTGCGCCACTCTTTAGTAGCAGCGGCATCATATCTTGGAGAATTACACCATCACTATAGCTGGATCCCAGTTTTCCTCATGGGATGTTGCAGTTGGTGGTAAAAGCCTTTACAACATTTCCGTTTATGTAAATATCGGGCACTTAGTCATAAAACACTAAGAAACCCCACCTGGCACTATGTGAAATATTCCTCTGTATGTTAAATATGATAAATATTTCTGAAAGTTTCACTGTAATGAAGCTTTATAATTTTTTTTACGGATACCCCTTGTGTTGTTTCCTCACTATAGCAGAACTGAATGCTGCCACAAATGTACCACGCTCGTATTAACATGAATACTACATTAATAACCGCTGCTAACAGGATACAAAATAATGTAAATTAAAAATAGGTTTATTTACGGTCTTCAGTGCAAACACTTGCTACAAATAAAGTCCACTTTCCAGAGCAGGCCAATTTACCACGCCATGCAAACACAACACCCCGTTTTCTTAATATATATATTTTTTAAAAGTGCAGAAGGTAAGGCATCTCCGTCGTCATTCGGTAGAAGCTCAGTTGTCTCCTCTCTACTTCAGAGATTGAGGAAAATTCTAGTAAATGTCAAATATCAATAATAACAAAAACCTCAGGCTTCTCTTCTTCCCATATCTGCATGGCTGAATATGTAATAGCTTTTACTTCTGTACCCTGGAAAAAAAATAGCACACAATAAGGGCATAGGCTTTGCTTTAAACAAAGTTATTTCTTATGACCAAACCAGCACCTGCGTATTACACGTGAATAGTAACGACTGTTCATACCATCAAGATTGAAAGCATTGAATTAGTAACAAGTGGTATAGCTGCATGTGAAACAAACCCAATGCTTACCATGGCTGCTCAGAAATACAAATAACTAAGACCTTCAGCTGACTCTTCTGGTACTGTATTGGATGTCTTGTAAATAAATAAAACACTAACTAGTAACTACCATGACTATACATAAACCCTTTCACAGTCAAGAACGTATCACATACATGGCAGGGAAGCACTTCCGTAGCGAATGACATATCGGATATATAGATCGCTGCAAGAGCCGCAATCCTGGTCTTATTTTAAAGCCAAGCATCTAGATCTTTGAGAGGAGGCAACTGCACACAGATTTATACAGCTCCTATTCAGCTCTGTTCGATATACAGTGATCTCCCCCCTTAGTGGTGGCTGCAAGCAGCTAGAATTTTATAATTTAACTCTGTGTGAAGGTAAACAGCAAATTCTGTATAAGAAAAATGAAGCTCCAACTCCTATATAGATATTTTATGAAACTTATCACAGAATTTTGAAGCACTATTAGACACGGGCTACCGTGCAGCTGCAATTGAACATGAAAGTACTCAACGTACTACATATTTGTGGTTTGTGTACCAGAATTGCAGCAATAATGAGAGGGAATGTATGAACTCACACTTGCGATTTTCAAAAAGGACAGTTTTAAAGGGGTTGTCCTGAGATTAACAATGTCCGATTGCTTGAGGACCCCCACGGTTACTAGAATGGGGAGGTCCTGATTGCAGTGAGGAGGAGCTTGAATGGCAAAGGACAAGCATGTGCCCTGCTTCTCCATTCAAAATCTATGGGACTAATGGAGACGGCAGAGTACAGCGCTCGGCTGTTTCAGTCAGCCCCACAGACATTGGTTCATGGTTGGTCTGCGAAGGTTGTTGCTGTTTTAGACAACAATTCCACGATCATTATCTGCCTTGATAAAACGGATGTAGATCTTTTGCTTGGCATGAACGACTTTCCAAGGACTGAACCCAACAACGATGAAAAAAATCCACCACTCCAGATAAATCTTTCCCATAGATATCTTCCCTCGATCTGCATCTGTCACGCTCGTTCGAGTCACAAAAAGGCACCAACAGTCGGCAAAAAAAGGTCTAAATCAGCCTTTCCCACCATCCAAAATCTATACTGTATGGCCAGCTTTAGTTCCATCTTACATGGTCCAATTAAAGTAAAAGTGTGTGTGGGGGGGGCGTGGCTTGGATGCTGACTGTGGCAGACGCTTGCGGAGCTCCGTCGTGAGACCTCAAAGCGACTAGGAAAAAAGCATACCTGGTGTTCATGATTTTGCCATTCTTCGGTGCCTTGTCCAGTGGTCGAGATGATGGTCTGACTGACTACTTCTCCACCCGCAGCATGCGGAAAGACGGGATCCAAGATGGCGCCGGCTTCAGCTCCTCCGGTAACTCCTGTGCCAGTGGCAGGGATTCAGGGCCGGCTTCCCCCTCTGCCTTTCTTCATGCGGCATCTGTTCGCCACATGCTCATGGTGGATGAGCGACAGCAGGACACTATGGATGATCTCCTCACTGGTAGCCATGTCAAGCAGAAGGCAAAACTCTTCTCTTTAGAGGACTTGCATGCGGAGCAGTTTCTGTCTGATGGCAACCCGATCTTTAATCTCCCCACCACGGATCAGATGGCCTCGGAAACGTTCATTAAAAGGCCTGGTAATGGCGCTTAGAGGTTCCCTGCAAAAGGACCTGGCAAAGCTTAATGCCACACTTCATACCCCCATAGAGGACCTGGGCTCCAAAGTGGACCATGTGGAAACCAAGATGGGAGATTTCACTCAAGCTCATAATGACCTGGTTGATGCGCATTATGCTTTGCAAGTCGAGATGGAGGCTATGAAATTCAAAATGGCGGATATGGAGGACAGAAATAGACGGAACAATGTTAACTTTCGGGGCATACCTGAATCAGTCTCACCAACTGACCTTCCATTGTATCTGCAAACTGATCTAAAACTCTACTCCCTGACTCTCAGCCTCAAGATTGGATTATCGACCGAGCACATCGCTTACCTAAACCAGAGGTTTTAGCGGCGGACGTCCCGCGTGACGTGATATCCCGCATCTATTTCTTCCAGGTCAAGGAATCATTGAGGTTTGCTGCAAGGAGGGCTAAGAAATTGCCTGATCCATATGGCGGAGTCCATCTTTACACGGATCTTTCACAAGCTATGCTTCATGCTAGGAGGAATTTCATCCTCGTTACCTTATCGCTTCGCAACAACACGATCCCATATAAATGGAAGTTCCCTACAAAGCTCTTGATTCGTAAGGATGACCATACGCATGTCCTTCTTAAGCCTGCTGATGGCATCAAATTATTTAAAGAGTGGGGTGTTCCGTTATCCGACCCCTTGCCGAAACCCTTTCCCAAAGGACCGGCAAGACTTTCTCCAGACTGGTCGAAGAACGCTGATTCTCGCTAAGGTACTTATATTTCTTTTGAGATTCATGAGGTCGAGTGTCATCTGGTTGAACGTCCGTCCCCAGAGCTCTTTACAAGATCGTTGAGTTCTTCTGGATCCTGCTGGAACTTTCCCGGTCATCAGGAAATGTTGTATTCCCGTTGCCTGTGTTTGTCACGATGGTTCAATTCTTGCCTGTTTTACTGCCTCACATGCTTCACCAAGAGTATGTTTTCCTGTAAATCCAAAGATGTCAGTATGGAGTTGATAATGTATATTGTATGCTTTCCAATGCAGCTAGGTATTTTCAATAATGTCAGTTAAGATTGTCTCGCTTAATGTCAAAGGTTTAAATAGCCCATTTAAGAGATCATCTGCCAGGAAGGAGGCCCGGATTTCTGCTGCGTATGTCCTGTGTTTACAGGAGACTCATTTTCAGCAATCTCAGTGTCCTACCTTTGTGAATGCTAAATTTCCTCACATATTTATGGCTAATTCGGACCGTAAAAAAGCTGGGGTCTTCGTGGCTTTAGGGACACACTAGATTTTAAACTTTATTTCTTGCTCTGGTTTGTTCGATCAATGATTCCTTGCATACCTTAGTCAATGTATATGCTCCCAATGCTTCTCAGATTAGATTTCTAAACAAAACCATGAGGAAAATTCGTAAAATTCAACAAGGCCAACTCGTTTTATGTGGGGACTTTAATATCATTCCGGATAGGGGTATGGACACTACTAGTCGGAGCAAGAGGTCTTTCCCTACGCTCTCACCGTGGGCTCAGAGGGAGGATCTTTAGGATGTATTTAGATGCCATAATGTTTTGTCCAAGGAATTTACCTTTTATTCCTCCTGTCACCACACCTTTTCTAGGATAGACTTATTCCTGGTGGATAAGTGGTTACTTCAGGCGGTAGTCAAAGCTGAGATAGGGGTGATCACTTGGTCAGATCATGCCCCGATTTCCATACAAATAGCGCTGTCACCCTGGCCTCGGCCTTAAAGGACTTGGCGTAATAATACATTCCTAATGGCCCTCGCCAGATAGAAATTGTGTATTTCCTTTCCATTGCAGGAATATTTTGATCTTAACGACTCCCCAGACATAGACCCCTTAGTGTTGTGGAATGCCCATAAGGCGGTGCTGCGAGGCCTTCTGATTCAACAAAGTTCTCATTATAAAAAACAAGAGCAGGCTGATCTGGACAGAGTTCTGGCCCAGATTAGGGTCCTGGAGTCCCAGCAACAAACCTCCCCTTCAGACACTCTAAACGATACTTTGCGCAAACTTAGACAGGAGTTGAGAGCGTTGTTAATAGCGGACTTTGACAAAACCTTAACCTCGCTTCGCATGACCGGTTACACTTTGCATAACAAAGCTTGTAGGTTTATGGTGGCACGGGTTAAGCAGAAACAGCAAAAATCCAAGATACCGTTTTTGCTAGCAGAGGGTAGGGATCCAAAAATTTTGAATCCCCGGGACATTGCAGACAGATTTAGCCTGTTTTATTCCAAACTTTATCATTTAAAAGGATGACCCTACTACACCTCACCCTGAATCTGGTCTAGAAACACTTTCTATGGCCTCCGAAGTAGTTGCCTAAAATATCCCCTCTTCAACTTGACCAACTAAATGCTCCTATCCTGCCTGAGGAGGTGATTAAAGTTATTAGAATGGGCAAACCACATAAAGCTCCTGGGCCGGATGGGTTCTCCTCCGAATACTATAAACTTAATGAAACTATTTTAGCCCCTTATCTGGCTCGTGTTTTTAGTGCTGCAATGTCCAGGGGCAGCCTTCCCGCTGAGATGCTTCAGGCTACCATTGTAACTATTCCTAAACAGGGGAAGTCTCCTACTCTTCCAGCTAATTTTCGGCCCATATCATTGCTGAATTGTGACACAAAACTCTATGCAAAAATATTAGCCCAACGCCTTTTGACGATACTTCCTACTGTTATACATAATGAACAGGTGGGTTTACTCAAGGGCGACAGGCCCCAGATGGTACTAGACGCATTATTAACTTGATTTCCAAAGCAGAGACTAGTCGGACACCTTCTCTCCTCCTTACCCTGGATGCGGAGAAGGCGTTCGACAGGATACACTGGGATTTTGCTTTTTTGACTATGAAGAGCTTTTGGTTTCTCTGTGTCTATACTTAAGGCGATTGGGGCCCTTTATTCCTCCCCTCCCACTCGGGTATTAGCGAATGGTATGATGTCTAAACCATTTTGTATCACCAATGGTACCAGGCAAGGATGTCCTCTATCCCCCTTGTTTTTCACTATGGTAATGGAACCTATGGCAGAGATGATACGCATGGATTTGGAAGTGCGTGGTATTTCAGTAGGGCATAGACAACATAAAATTGGCTTATTTGCTGACGATGTTATACTGACTCTTACGAACCTGCTGGCATCCCTCAGAAGGGTTTCAGAGATTGTCGCAATTTGGTACGGTTTCAGATTATAAAATGAATGCCTCCAAGTCTCAGATACTGGGCCTATCGATTCCCACAACACTGCGCCAAGACATTCAAAGGGAGTTCCCGTTTGGATGGGAGGAGGTATCGATTCCATACTTCGGTATCAACTTGTGTTCTACAACTTCTAAGCTGGCTCATATCAACATTCTCCCCTTACATGCTAAATTGCAAGTCGAACTGCAAACGCCTATCAGACACTGAGCCTTCCTGGATGGGTCGAATGGTACTATATAAAATGCTTATCCTCCCTAAGATACTTTACATTTTTAGGACGGTTATGGTCCCTATACCTGGATTCCTACTCCGGAAGTTACAAGACCAATTGATGAAATTTGTATCCATCGGCAGAGGGGGGGTATGGGTGTCCCAAACCTTGAAGCATATCACAAGGCTATAGTGGTTCATCAATTGAGACACTGGTGCCTCCCATTCTCTAGTTGGCCTACGATTGAACGTCATTTTATGGGAGATACCTCTCTCCCCTCGTTACTTTTGACCCATGCGAAATTTCCTAATAGCTCGGTCCCAAACTTTCTTACAGTGAAAATCTCGATTCAGGCGTGGAGAGCGACTTTAAAACAGATTCCCTCCTCAGCTTCTACCAGCACGCTCCCTTTGCCGGTTGATGCTCTTGAGCTTCTGATTCCTAATTTTAAGATGAGGGCTTGGTCTACCTTAGGCATTGCGACACTGACCGACCTTTTCCGGAATGATTCTATTAAATCCTTCTCGGAATTGAGATCGGGGTTCGCAATTTCACATTCTGATTTTTTTCAAGTACCTACAGGCTCGACACCTTCTCCCTTCTAGATCACACGCACAAGTTCACGTCCCCTCTAGATTGTACGACATGGTCTTCACGTCCTGCACGGGGGATTCGACGTTAACTCGATCTTTCTATGATATAATCTTGGGGGATGTGGTGGCTTCTAAGATCCCACAAATGATAAAATGGGAAGGAGATTTGGGGTTTACGTACAGTATTGATGAATGGTCTAACTCTATTAAGTGGACCCCGAGGTCTACTATGAACTCAAATCTCCTGGAAGTTTACCACAACATCCTTTTAAAGAGGCTCTGTCACCAGATTTTCAAACCCCTATCTCGTATTGCAGCAGATCGGCGCTGCAATATAGATTACAGTAACGTTTTTTTGTTTTTGTTTTTAAAACGAGAATTTTTGGCTAAGTTATGAGCATTTTTATATTTATGCAAATGAGCCTTTCTTAAGTACAACTGGGACGTGTTTAAAGTTAAGTACAAGTGGGCGTGTATTGTGTGTGTACATCTGGGCGTTTTTACTTGTTTTACTAGCTGGGCGTTGTGAATAGAAGTGTATGATGCTGACGAATCAGCATCATCCACTTCTCTTCGTTACCACCCAGCTTCTGGCAGTGCACAGACACACAGCGTGTTCTCCAGAGATCACGCTGTGACGTCACTTCCTGCCCCAGGTCCTGCATCGTGTCGGACGAGCGAGGACACATCGGCACCAGGTGACAGAGGCTACATCGACTTACCTGCAAACGCCGATGCTGCTGCAGAATCAACTGTAGCCTCTGTCTCCTGGTGCCGATGTGTCCTCGCTCGTCCGACACGATGCAGGACCTGGGGCAGGCAGTGACGTCACAGCGTGATCTCTCGAGAACACGCTATGTGTCTGTGCACTGCCAGAAGCTGGGTGTTAACGAAGAGAAGTGGATGATGCCGATTCGTCAGCATCATACACTTCCATTCACAACGCCCAGCTAGTAAAACAAGTAAAAACGCCCAGTTGTACTTAAGAAAGGCTCATTTGCATAAATATAAAAATGCTCATAACTTGGCCAAAAATGCTCGTTTTTGAAAAAAAACAAAACGTTACTGTAATCTACATTGCGGCGCCGATCTGCTGCAATACGAGATAGGGGTTTGAAAACCTGGTGACAGAGCCTCTTTAAGGTGGTATTATACTCCATCTAAATTGTCCAAGATCTTTACGACTTCTAGTCCCTTGTGTTGGCGGGGATGCGGGGGGGGGGGGGGGTGTTCCTTATATCACATCTTCTGGGATTGGCCGGTTAGTGCTCCATTATGGGTAGCGGTATTTGATATTTTCTCCAAACTATTAGGTCCTCAGTTGGTACTGAACGCAACTTTGGTCTTCCGGTCTTTAGATATGCTCTCTGTTTTGCCATCCCATAGGGTTTTAGTGTGTCATATCTGCCTATCGGTTAAACTTTTGTTAGCTAAACGGTGAAAGTCTGCCGTTGCGCCTTCTCTGAAGGAGGTTATTGATAGTGTTTCGTCACATTGTGTGTATGAGAGACTTTTTGCACTCCGCCAGAACAGGGTGGTACGTTTTACTGTCCAGTGGGATTGTGGACAACCATGTTCCCTTGTGGAGAGGTCTACTCTTGGGACTTTGATATATGCAGGCAGGAGGATGGGACTTTCCTCCCGGACAAGCTCATATTCTCTTTGTGCCTATGTTACATATGCAATTGGATGTATTAATATATACTTGGTGTTTATCCTTGTTTTCCCTCCCTTCCCTTCCTGACTTCGCCCCCTCCCCTCCTCAGGTCACTTCTCAATTGATTGATTTAATTTCCTTGATTGTACTGGTAGTACTTTTGTACGCGCGATTTTGTATCCTTTGTAACCTGTGGAATTATTTGATAAATCAATAAAAACCAATGATTATAAAAAGTAAAAGTGTGTGTTCACATGTTGAGAAGCTCAAATTGTAAAATGTTCTAATAAATATTCAAATCTGGTGGAATAAATAAAAATTTACCTGGGGGTGCTTGGATAAGTTAAATTCTTCTCCCCACCTGTAAAAAATACAAACAAAAACACAAAATGACAGGTATTTAAAATGTAAAACAGTAAGAAAAAAAAAAAGCTATTTTCTCTCAGAGCTCCACATTTGGGCACCTTTAAATGGGTTATCCAGTATGTAAATAAAGCTAAAAGGAAGCCAGCTGGGATCATCCTCGATCACCCTGTCTATAGACATTTTATGAGCTAAAATAAAAAGGATTTTTACGCAGGATGGCGAGTGGCCGCTTTTTCTTTTATGCTTTTCTTTGGATTGATGGAAAGCTAAAAGGAACCCTCCAGGCAAAACTGATACAGTGGGGTAGATTCTCTAATCAAAGCACGCCAGTATTCTGGCTCAAATTGGGTGCCACATTTGAAAAACCTTTTTATACACTTTTTGCAACTCACCGAACAAGGGGGCATGGCTTAGTTGAAATGGTTACCTCATAAAAAGGTGGCATAAAGTTATAAGTGTCTACTGATGAGCCATATTTATTTTTTTATTATGCATTAGCCACTGTGATAAATTTAAGCATTTCGTCTAACTATAAGCGGTCTAAATTTAACACAGTATTAGTAAATTTGCCCCACTATGCTATATCTTGTGCAGTGCCTGAGGGCCTTTATTACAGGTTTTTTTTTTTGTTTCCCTGTGTCACGCACAACTCCCTTAGGCCTCATGAACACGACAGTGTTCGGTCCATGATATACGGACCGCATGTCGGCTGCATTTCCCAGACCGAACACAGTTCTGGGAGCCGGGCTCCTAGCATCATAGTTATGTATGATGCTGTGAGTCAATGCTCCCTGCGGGACTACTGTTCCGTAATGAAAACATGTTTCAGTACGGGACAGTATTCCTGTGGGGAGGCAGGGACACTTAGCGTCATACATAGCGATGATGCTAGGAGCCCGGCTAGCTGAACTGTGTTCAGTCCGGGAAACGCGGCCGACATGCGGTCCGTAAATCATGGACCGAACACGGTCGTGTGCATGAGTCCTCAGGCCCAGCACTAATCAAAGCTCAGTTTATAAGTTTTATAATGAAATATTTCCAACTATGTGTTTCAATTCCTCACCACTATCAAGACGATGGTTTGCTATAAGTAAATGTGACATTTAGGGTATGTTCACACAGCCTATTTTCGGCCGTTTTTCGGGCCAAAAACTTCTGAAAAATCGGAAGCAGAACGCCTCCAAACATCTGCCCAAGTGTAGGTCACTACTTGGGCCGTTTTTGGAGCCGTTTTTCATTGACTATAGAAAACAGCTCCAAAAACGGCCTTAAAAAAGGCAGTGAAAATCGCGAGTGGCTTAAAAAACGTCTGAAAATCGGGAGCTGTTTTCTCTTGAAAAAAACGCATGTGAACATACCCTTCTGTTAACATTGAGGATGGAAACCTAAACCAACAGTGGGTAGTAGATTACGGTTATCCTGCTGGCTTCAACACAGGAGTGGGTAAGCTGAGGCTCTTTCGACTGCTTCACACATACATTCTAACCCAGAGCAGTGAAGGAACAGCAGAGTCGTGAATAAGGCATGGCTGTTGAGCAAAAGCAATATGTAACTGTGCCTAGAACCACCATTATGGGGGCACTGGACCATCTGAAAAAAGGGCACGCAAAAAAATAAATGTTCGTGCCACATGTAGTTCTCCCTAGCCTCCTGGAAGATCATCTAACTCCGACGCCACAAAATGTAGATCCAATTCTAAAAATGTTTGGCCACTCCGTTCCTATAGCGACCTAATACTTTTCACAGCTCAGGGTTTGCTACAATGTATCCAGTCTAGGCATTCCTCTATAAGCTAAACATATTAGACTACTTGCTGATACATTTTACTTGCACTAAGGCTATATTCACACGAACGTATCAGATTCACGTGTTTGAAAAACAAGCGTGAATCTGGTCCGTGTGTGCTGCGTTATTTATGCATCAGTGTGCTTTGCGAGTGGCATGCATTATTCACTCACTAGCAAAGCACATCTTTTTTTTTTCCAATCGAATTGATGTGCAAAATTGCGCACGGATGTGCATCCGTGTGCAGTGCATGGTTTTCATGCAACCATTGACTTCAATGGGTGCGTAGGTGCGTGAAAACGCACCAATATAGGACATGCAGTGAGTTTCACGCAGCGGATTCTCGCTGCGTGAAATTGCACGCATGTGTGAATGCCCAGCACACGGACGTTATTCAAATTTGTGTGAATTAGCCCCAACACATTGTAGCAGATTAACAGAACTCAAGAGATTTATGTTGGTCATGTAATTAGATTTGCCTACAATAGCCTATATATTATAGCAAATCATGAACTGTGAGAAAGTATTAACCTCTTCCTGCACCTTGACCGCACATCACGGAGAGAAGTTAGTTAGCGCACTTTGATGTGCAGTTACGTCTGGAGTTTAACCGCCGTACGGCGCTACACCACAGCGGCGGTTAACTGTGCAGGGTGTCTGCCCTGTTCTCCTGGTTGCCGAACAGTGGCCCATCGCTGCTGATTTTGGCAATTAACCCCTTAGATGCGTCGACCGATTGCGATCGCCGCCTTTAGGGGGTTTGTAGCACATGGCACCCGAAAACCTTTCCAGCTAATTCTGCACTCAAACTCAAATGGCGCTCCTTTCTTTCGGAGCCCTGCCGTGGTTCCAAATAGTTTATTACCACATATGGGGTATTGCCGTATTTGGGAATAATTTCTTTACAAATTTTCGGGTGCTTTTTATTCTTTAGTCCTTGTAAAAATTTAAAAAAAAGTTACATTTTTTCAGAAAAAAAAAAAAAAAGTCGATTTTCATTTTCACAGACGAACTACAATAAATATAGCAAAAGACCTGTGGGGTCAAGATGCTAACTATACACCTACATAAATTCCTTGAGGAGTGTAGTTTCCAAAACGGGGTCACTATTGGGGGGTTTCCACTGTTTTGGCACCACAAGACCTCTTCAAACTCGACATAGTGCCTAAAATATATTCTAAAAAAAGGAGGCCCCAAAATCCATTAGGCGCTGCTTTGCTTCTGAGGCCTGTGTTTCAGTCAATTAACACACTAAATATTGAGTGGTGTTTCTCTAGTAAAACTTTGTGTTACAAGAGAAAAAAAAAATTACAAATTAATTTCAGCAAAAAAATAAATGTGGAAAATTTTCCCTCTACTTTGCTTTAATTCCTGTGAAACGCCTAAAGGGTTAAGAAACTTTATGAATGCGGTTTTGAATACTTTGAGGGGTACAGTTTTTAAAATGGTGATTTATGGGGACTTTCTAATATATAAGGCCCTCAAAGCCACCCACAGAACTGAACTGGTTCCTAAAAAATTGCCTTTTGAAAGTTTCTTGAAAATGTGAGCAATTGCTGCTAAAGTTCTAAGCCTTGTAACGTCCTAGAAAAATAAAAGAATGTTCAAAAAAATTATGCAAACAAAGTAGACAAATGGGAAATGTTAACTAGTAACTATTTTGTGTGGTATTACTACCTATTTTACAAGCAGATACATTTAAATTTAGAAAAATGCTCATTTTTGCACATTTTCGCAAAATAGTGTTTTTCACAAATAAAAACTGAATTTATCGACCAAATTTAATAACAAAGTGCAATGTGTCACGAGAAAACGATCTCAGAATGATTTGGATAGGTAAAAGCATTCCAAAGTTATTAGCACATAAAGTGTCACGTGTCAGATTTGAAAAAAAATCGGCTTCGTCCTCAAGGCCAAAACAGGCTCAGTCCTTAAGTAGTTAAGGGCTTATTCAGACGAACGTTGAGACGGTCTGTATGACGGTGTTTTAACGGACCGTGTGAAGGACCCATGAAAAAATAGGATGTCCTATTTTTGTCCGTTTTCACAAATCCCTTAATAGACACAAGTCTACGAAGGATCCGTAAAAACGGGTGCAAATCGGCAAGGTCAGCTGCATGTGACCAATCATTTCTCTGCAGGGAATATGTAGTATTACACAACATTCATTCAAATAATATGCACATAGAAAGCTTCTTCTTTTTTTTATATAACACTGTGGACAGACCCTTTAACCCCTTAGGGATACAGTGAGAACTTTGACCAGACAGTTGTTTTATAGAATTTACTAGAATTGAATTATGAAAATAAAAAAATATATTTTTTTCCCAATTATATGTGGATGAACTAAAAGTTTTCATTTTCAAAAGGACTTTAACCCCTTAATGACCGCCGATACGTCTTTTTACGGCGGTCATTAGTGGGCTTTATTCTAGAGCGCCGCCAAACTACGTCGCTGCTGTAGAATAAAGTAAACAGAGCAGGGAGCCGTGAAATCTCCCTGCTCTCAGCTGCCAGAAGCAGCTGAGGGCTGGGGGCGTCCCTGCTCTGCCGGGTGAGATCGATATTAGTATCGATCTCACCTGTTTAACCCTTCAGATGCGGTGCACAATAGCGAGCACCGCATCTGAATGGTTTTGGAGAGAGGGAGGGAGCTCCCTCTGATCTCACTGACACCCGGCGATAAAATCGCCGAGTGTCTGTGTCTTCTATGGCAGCCGGGGGTCTAATAAAGACCCCCAGGTCTGCCTGCAGCGAATGCCTGCTAGATCATGCCGCAGGCATGACCTAGCAGATGCCTGTCCGTTTTAAACGGACAGGCAGTAATACACTGCAATACAAAAGTATTGCAGTGTATTATAATAGCGATCGGAGGATAGTGAAGTCCCCTAGTGGGACTAGTAAAAAAGTTTAATAAAGTTAATAAAAAAAAAAAGTGAAAAAAAAAAAATGAAAAACCCAGCTTTTCCCCTTACAAAATGCTTTACTATTAAAAAAAACTACAATAAAGCAAAAAAGTTACACATATTTGGTATCGCCGCGTCCGTAACGACCCCGACTATAAAGCTGTTACATTATTTAACCCGCACTGTGAACGCCGTAAAAAATAAAATAAAAAACAATGGAAAAATTGCTGTTTTCTGTTAATCCTGACTTAAAAAAAATGTGATAGAAAGTGATCAAAAAGTCGCATCTACTCTCAAATGGTACCAATAAAAACTGCAAGTCGTCCCGCAAAAAACAAGACCTTATACAGCTATGCCGACGCAAAAATAAAAAAGTTACAGCTCTTCGAATGTGACAATGGAAAAATCTAAAAAATGGCTTGGACATTAGGGCCCAGAATGCCAGCAGGGGGAAGGGGTTAAAAGAAAATACACACCAACATTTGTTAAGTAATTTCTCCCGATCATGGAAGTACCCCATTTGTGGTCATAAACTGCTGTTTGGGCGCACAGTAGGGCTCAAGATGTAAGGAGCATAATTCTGTTTTTGGAGCACAGATTTTGCTGAATTGGTTTCTGGGCACCATGTCTCAATTGCAAAGCCCCTGAGGTACCAGTACAGTGGAAACCCCATTTAGCAAGCTACACCTCTCAAAGAATTAATCTAGGGGTGTAGGGAGTATTTTATTTAAATTGGGCCGTAAAAATAGAAAATTATTTTCCCAATAATCTGTAGTTTTAGCTCAAATGTTTTGTTTTTTTACAAGAAATACAGTAGAAAAGGCACCCCAACATTTGCTATGCAATTTCTCCCAAGTAAGGCAATAACCCATATGTGGGTGTAAACTGCCGTTTGGACACACATTAGTGCTCTATAGGGAAGAAAGAACGCTATATGGCATTTGGAGCGCAGATTTTACTGGAATGGTTTTAAGATGCCATGTTGCATTGCCCAGTAGTTACAGCACAATGAAAAACCCAGAGAAGTGACCCCCTTTTAGAAACTACACCCCTCAAGAAATTCATCTAGAGGTGTAGTAATCATCTTGACCCCACAGGTGTTTTTCAAAAATTAGTACGCAGTGGATGTTGTAGACAGAAAATTTAAATTTTTCCATATATAATTCTCTAATTATTAAGCCGTGTTTCCTGGTTTAAACACCTTACGTGTGGCCCTAATCTTTGGTCATACGACAGGGCTCAGGAGTGAAAGAGTACTGTGCGCATTTAAGGCCTATTTTGGTGATTTACACAGTAATGGTTCACAAATCGCAGAGGCTCTGATGTAACATAATAAAAGAAACCCCTGAGAAGTGACCCCATTTTAAAGACTAGAAATTAGTGCTCCATAGATTATGCAGATTGCCATTTTTCCATGCCATTTCAATGGGGTACAGAGGGTGCCCCTCCCTCTCTAAACCACTTAAATGCCACGGTCATTATTGAGGGGGTTAAACGGCAGGGATCAGAACTAGCTCTAATCCCGGCCATTGGCATGAGAGCCCGGCTGTATGTTACAGCCGGGCTCTCACTATGAATAGCCCGGGCAAGTCCTGAGTGCAGTTGTGCAGCCCTTGTGCAGTTAATGTATGGCATTTCGCAGGAACCACTTCCCTCCCATGACGTACCTGTGGGTAGGCAGGGGTTAAACCATACATCAGTGGTATGTATCACCAGCAATTTCGTATTCTACTCCTTTTACATTGATTGCACTTCTCTATTACATGGTTTGAGCTTTACTTTATTACAAACTACATAGTATAATAGTATGAATTTGTTATGTATGCTCTGAAGCTTAGCAGATCATTAGTCTCCTTTAGGTCAAGAGAGATCTTACCCAATAGAACGGATCTTGAAATTCATTCGGTCTATATGTAGCACTTTCACCTCCTGAATAAGGAGAAAAAGTTACTTACTGGTACAAACTACAGAGTGGCTAGTTTTTTATATCATCATGAAATACTCACCCGAGGTACGAAGTACTGATCAGCACTGAACTTATAGAGCCACTCATCTAGGAAGTTATATAGTAAGGAGAGCATATCATTCCCTAGGAAAAAGAGAGACACTGAAAATCAGACATCTGTAGTATAGTTTTCTTAACACAGGTGTACGAGAAGATGGATACCTGAGGATCCATTATAAGTCAATAGGACTTGTCAGGATAATGGATACGTTGTGCCTTCTGGCCACGGCTTCTGGTGGATTTGTTGTGCCTTCTGGTGGCAGAGCATCTTTAACTTTAGGATTCTCATCTTAAAAGGGAACATGTCTTGTTGAAAATGCAATCTGATCTGCAGTCCGCATGTTATAGAGCAGGAGGAGTGGAGCAGATTGCTATATCGATGCGTGGTAAAATATTTAGTATAACTTGTAATTTACTGATCTAAACCTCTGCTCAATCTGGGCTTAGGAATCTAGTGGGCGGTCCTAAATTGTGACTGACAGCCTTCCCTGTAAAAGTGTGCATACAAAATAGGCTGTCAATCAGCGATTAGGACTCCCAAGCCCAGAACGAGCAGAGGTCTAGATCAGTAAATTATACAAAGTATTTTCCCACAAAACAATATATCAATATGCTCAGCTCCTCCTGCTCTATAACATGCTGACCACAGATAGGACTGATTTATCAATGTGACAAGTTCCCTTTAAACTTTATTCTCTAGAACCTAAATAACCTCTACATATACGAGGAACAGATTAAAATATAGAGGGAGATTAATGAAAATCAAACAGAAGGTCTTTGTTGTCCATAGCAACCAGTCACAGCGCAGCTTTAATTTGTTTTATAGTGCTTTTGAGGTTTGTTTCTATAGGCAACAAAGACAGTTTAACCCCTAGGCGCACCACAACGCAACTGTAAGTCCTGGTGGCCAGTGTCTTAGCGCACGAGGAAGTACAGTTACTGCAACATTGGGAACCGGGAGGCCAGTTGTCCCCGACAGCGGACACTCCACTGTTGCCGACCAGTGGGTAATTTCTGCTGATTTCAGCAATTAAGCCCATAAATGCGGGGATCGATTGCAATCGCCGCATTTTATGGGTTTCTAGCACATCGGCAGACCTCACAATGAAATCGTGAGGTTTGCCGATGACTAACATGGCGACCGGAGGCCAAGCAATGGCCTACATGTCTGCCATGTACGGAAGCCTATCAGGACCAGCCTCCTGATAGGAAGCCACTTTGTCGTTCCCGATGCACTCTGTCGGTGACAGTGTGCATTGGGAACCGGGAGGTCAACTGTCCCCGACAGCTGACATTCCACTGTTGCCGATCAGTGGCTTATCGGCGCTTATTTCAGCAATTAACCCCTTAAATGCAGCACTCGATTGCGATCGCCGCATTCAGGGTGTTTGTAGCACATCAGCAGCCCCCATGGGGGTTGCTGATGCTTGTGATGGCATCCGGAGGCCAGACAACGGCCTCCGTGTCTGCCATGTATGGAAACCTATGAGGACCAGCCTCAGAGTGGTCCTCGTAGACTTACTGTCAGAGTGACGTCACGCTGACAGTTGGAATACATTACACTACTATGTTGTGTAATGTATTCTAGCAACGATCAGTGCTGCAGGTCAAAAAAAAAAAAAAATGTTTTACAAAAGTGTAAAAATAAAAGGTTACTTATTACAGGAAAACTAAAACGTAAAAACCAGTACACATATTTGGTGTCACCACGTTCGTTACGCCCCAACCTATAATGTTATTTTTTCCGCATGTGAATACCGCAAAATAAATAAACAAAAAACAATGCCAGAATCACTATTTTTTGGTCACCACCCCTCCCAAAATATAGAATAAAAAGTGATCAAAAAGTCGCATGTACGCCAAAATATTACCAATAAAAACTACAACCCGTCTCGAAAAAACAAGCCCTTACACCACTTTGACTGAAAAATAATGAACGCCGTTAGAAATAAAGAATTTAAAACGCCCAAATCAGTGTTTTTTGTTCACCTTAGCTCTAAATAAAATGCAATACAAGTTGTATGCACCAAAAAAATGGTACCAATAAAATCTACAGCTCGTCCCGCCCAAAAAAAAAAAAAAGGCCCTCACACCGCTCAATCGACCAAAAAAAAAAAAAAAGTTATGGCTCTCAGAATGTGCTGATACGAAACAATTTATTTTTTTTAACAAATAGCAGTAAACTATATACATTAGGTATCACCGTAATCATATTGACCCGCAGAAAAACCAGGGTCAATAAAAAGGACCAGTGTCACAAAAAAAATTTTTTTTTAGATCAATTTGACTTTAGTGTGTTATTAAACATTTTTTTTATTTATTTGTGTGTTTGTGTTTTACTTTTTTTTATTTTTTCACTTTTTCTTCCCTATGGGGGCTGCCATTTTTTTTCCCATCTCTGTATGTGTCGATTAACGACACATACAGACATGGAATACGGCACATACAGTCCCATAGTGAATGCAAACGGGGCCCGTTCCATCCACTATGCTGTACGCCGTCTGTGTGGGAACGGCGCATGCGCCGCTCCCACACAGTCCACGTTGAACTGTGCGACTGTCGCGGCCGGACAGTAATATTACTACTTCCGGTCGCTGCTTCCGGACTTGTGCACTTGGAGCGGAGGTAGCAGACGGAGCGGACGGACCGGAGGGAGCGGCGGCGGCAGGAGCAGGCAAGTTATTTCTGTGTATGTTCGTGTTTTAGTGTGTGTTTACTACTGTATGTTAACCTACTACACTGTGTGTTAGCTCAAAAAATGGTGACACACAGTGTAGGAGGTTTGACCGTTCAATCCCCTCGTTTCTCCCGGCACTAGCCAGGAAAAAGGAGGGGGGGGGGAATTCTGAGAGCTCACTAGAGCGAGTGTGTTTTCTCAAATTTTGCAGCATAAAGCAATGTGGTTGCTTTACCACATGCAATGCTGCAATTTTGGGAATTGCTCCATCTAGTGACCAGCGCTGGGAAATATTATAAATTAGAATCTAATTTATAATATTTCCTGACTCATGAAAAATAAAAATTAGAACAATGTTTAATCACCTATACACGAATTGTTTAACTAAAAAAAAAAAAAAGAGCGGTGAGAGCGGTAAAAACGAAACCCAAAAAACAATGGAGGAATCGCAGTTTTTTCAAACTTCTCCCCGCAAAGAATTTTATTTTCCGTTTTCCAGTACATTATATGGTACTTTAAATGGTGTCAATAGAAACTACAGCTCTTCGCGCAAAAAACCCTCATACCACTCTATTGACGGAAAAATAAAAAAAGTTATGGCGTTTGGAAGGCGGGGAATGAAAAACTAAAATGGAAAAGCAAAAAAGGATCAGTCCTGCAAAGGTCAATTCATTTCTATTTAAAAAAAACGAATTATTACCACATGTGGGGTATTGTCATACTCGGGAGAGATTGCGTTACAAATTTTGGGTGGCTTTTTCTCCTTTATCCCTTGTGAAAATGAAAAAAATTCAACGTCTTAGTGGACAAAAATGATATTCATTTTCACGGCCTAATTCCACTAGATTCTGCAAAAAACCTGTGGGGTCAAAATGTGCACTACACCCCTAGAAAAATTCCTTGAGGGGTGTAGTTTCCCAAATGGGGTCACTTTTGGGGTATTTCCACTGTTTTGGTCCCTCCAGGGCGCTGCAAACACGACATGGCACTGAAAACCAATCCAGCAAAATCTGCGCTTCAAAATCCAAATGGCGCTCCTTCCCTTCTGAGCCCTGCTGTCGGCCCAAACATCAGTCATATGGGGTATTTCCGTAATCGGGACAAGATGCTTTACAAATGTTGGTGTGCATTTTCTTCTTTATTCCTTGTAAATATTACACATTTCTAGGTTTTTCATACATGGACAGTGTTGTCAGGGGCTTTCCCAGAGCAGAGCGTGCTAGCATCAGGTACCGCTCTGGGATTGCCCCTGACATCACTGTGAGCTCACTAGCAGAACTCTGCCTGGGACTCCGGCTCTGGGGTCGCCCTGAGATCACTATTCAAATTTGGACAGGGATGTCAAGAGCAGAGCTGGAGTGCCAGGATGAGCGCTACTAGCGCTCTGGCCGGGACTCCAGCACTGGGGTTGCCCCTGACATCTCAGTCCATATATGGACAATGATGTCAGGAAAAGAGCTGCAATCCCAGGCAAAGTGCTAGAAGCGGCTCTGCTCCAGCACTCCAGCTCTGGGCAAGCCCCTGACATCACTGTCCACATATGAACACGGATGTCAGTGGCTTCCCCAGAGTTCCAGAGCAGAGCCTATACTGGTGCTCTGCGACACCGGATCTGGGGTTGCCCCTGACATCACATTCCGGTCCAGGAAGATCCTCCGACGTAAAAATCTATGGACAGTGACGTCAGAAGCTCCTCCAACATAAAGCGTCGGCAACTCTCTGGCTGGGGATTCTACTCCTAGAGGGAGCCCCAATGGAGCCATCTACTGGGTGTGTGGCAGTATCTACAGAGGGCACTGCGGCAGTATCTACAGAGGGCACTGCGGCAGTATCTACAGAGGGCACTGCGGCAGTATCTACAGAGGGCACTGCGGCAGTATCTACAGAGGGCACTGCGGCAGTATCTACAGAGGGCACTGCGGCAGTATCTACAGAGGGCACTGCCCAATCTTGACATTCGTATGTCTGCCAAAACGAACCGAGCCGCCGGACTGCATTTAGCGACACCGGACTGTTAAAATAAGCACGTGGAGAAAACGCGCAAATTTACGTTAAGCTTAAACCTAGCGGTATTATTACAGTAATGTAGTATTATTATAATAGTAATGTAGTATTTTTATAGTAGTTCAAATAACTAATTGAAAATTAAGGCGGCCCGTCAACGTCACATTTTTTTCTATATGTGGTCCACTTACCCGGCCGAGTTTGAGAACCCTGGAGTAGAATGTTGGGGAAAAAAATTGATTTTTTTTAAAATAAAGATTGTTCATAAAGGGTCTTCAAATTATTTAGATGAGAGCAAGTAGAGAGAGCAGTAAAAATTGAAGTGTCATGTAAAAAAAAAAGTACAGTATGTATATATAAATGTAGATATAAATATATACATCTGTACAGTGAATAAAGATTATATCCCCCCCCCCCCAACAAAAAAAAAACCTGTGATCTCTAGCTCTCTGTCTACACACGTGTGCGATATATATACATATATATATATATATATATACACACACAAACACACACCCACACATATGCATAGATTTAAACACAGATATAGATATACTGTTGGGCTTTACAGTGAGGTACACTTTATTAACCCCTTCCCCCTGCTTGCATTCTGGGCCCTAATGACCAAGCAATTTTTATAGTTTTTCCATCGTCACATTCGAAGAGCTATAACTTTTCACGTTGACATGGCTGAAGGAGGACTTATTTTTGCGGGATGAGTTGTATTTTTTCAATGGCACTCTTTTGGGGTATGTCACATTTTTTAATTTTAATTATTTTTTTTGGGGGGGGGGGGAATATAAAAAAAAACCAGCAATTTAGTCATTGTTCTATGCGTTTTACATTTATGCCGATTACTGTGCGGCATAAGTAACATGCTACCTTTATTCTATGGGTTGGTACGATTACATCGATACCAAATATGTATATATTTTTTTATGTTTTACTACTTTTGCAGAATAAAAACACTTTTGAACTAAAATAATTTTCTTTTGCATCGTCGCTTTCCAAGAGCCATAACTTTTTTCTTTTTCTGTCAATGTCGCCATATGAGGGCTTGTTTTTTGTGGGACTTCATTGCTACCATT
The DNA here is from genome assembly GCF_050947455.1 of Rhinoderma darwinii. NCBI lineage: Eukaryota > Metazoa > Chordata > Amphibia > Anura > Rhinodermatidae > Rhinoderma > Rhinoderma darwinii. The sequence goes on along the minus strand of NC_134688.1, from coordinate 251,776,156 downwards.
TTGGGGTACATGGAACTTATTGATTAATTTTTTATCATTATTATTGTGGGGGAAAATGGGAAAAGAAATAGCAATTTTACCGTTGTTTTTTGCGTTTTTCTTTTATGGGGTTCACCTTGCGGTTTAAATAATATGATAACTATTTTTTGGGTCATTACGATTGCGGGGATACCATATATGTGTAGTTTTTATTTGATTTTTACACTTACTAAATAAAACCATTTTTATGGCAAAAAATATGGTTTTATTTTTTTTAATGTGTACCTTATTTATTTTTATTTCACATTAATTACTTTTCCAGTATCACTAGACTTCACTATGCGATCTTCAGATCGCTGCTATAATGCTTTGGTATACTTCGTATACCAGAGCATTATTGCCTGTCAGTAAGGGGGGATTCACACGAGCGTGTATTCGGTCCGTGCGGGCCGCGTGGTTTTCACGCGCCACGCATCGACCAATACAAGTCTATGGGGCAGTACAGACAGTCCGTGCTTTTTGCGCGTTTGTTCGCTGCGTACAAAACGCGACAGGTTCAATAACTCTGCGTATTTTGCGCGTCACGCACCCATTGAAGTCAATGGGTGCGTGAAAACCACGCAGGTTGCACGGAAGCACTTCCGTGCGAACCTACTGAAACAGCGCACCAGCTGTCAAAAGGATGAATGTAAACAGAAAAGCACCACGTGCTTTTCTGTTTCCGAACATCCAAACGGAGTGTCTTTGAGATGAGCGAACTCGGACAAGCGAACCGAACTTCACCGGGTTCGGCCGAACTCGTTTTGGCCGAACTCGGCAAAAAAATGTCCGGTACGCGACGTCAGGACATAGTCACTGTCCAGGGTGCTGAAAGAGTTAAACTGTTTCAGCACCATGGACAGTGACTACCGATCCCAATAAACATGAACCTGTAAAAAAGTTCTGACTTACCGATAACTCCCGGCATCTTCCTCCAGTCTGACCTCCCGGGATGACAATTCAGTCCAAGTGACAGCTGCAGCCAATCACAGGCCAAGCACAGGCTGCAGCGGTCACATGGACTGCCGCGTCATCCAGGGAGGTGGGGCCCGATGTCAAGAGAGGCGCGTCACCAAGGACGCGTCACCAAGGCAACGGCCGGGAAGTTCTCGGTAAGTACGAACTTTTTCTTTTTTTTTAACAGGTTGCTGTATATTGTGTTCGGCATTCACTGTCGAGGGTGCTGAAAGAGTTACTGCCGATCAGTTAGCTCTTTCAGCACCTTGGACAGTGACGGGCGTCGACTAGCCTCATCTCTATGATGGCGGCTGCGCGAAAATCACGCAGCCGTGCATCATACACGGATGACACACGCAGCTGTCAAATGGTTTTTGCGCGCGCAAAAACACAACGTCCGTCTGTATCTGCCCTAAAGAACGGACAGGCATCTATTAGGACATGCCTCTGGCACATCCTAATAGGTATATAGCCAGGGAAGGCATGGGGGCCTTTGCCTGCGGGCCGTCGATGGGTGACAGAGGGAGCTCACTCCCTCTGTAAACAACTCAAATGCAGCGATCGCTAATGACTGCGGCATTTGAAGAGTTAAACAGCCACGATCGAAGTAAACTTCGATCGCTACCGTTGGAGCAGGAGCCTGGCTGACATCAGACAGCCGAGCCCCGGCTCCAGCCAGCACGGGACACCTGTGCAGGACGTTGATTAGTCCGCCGTGAAAAGGTGGCGGGCTAGAATAAAGCCCATTAATGACCGCCGTGAAAAGGCGTATCGGCGGTCATTAATCAAGGGGTTATAGGTGAAGCAGCCGCTGACTGAGGTGTTGTCATAAGATGACAGGCAGAGAAGGATATGCTGTGCTGGGATTTTTAATATGTCCCTCCCACACCAGCCTGCGGAGAGAGCTCTGCTACTGCAGCATAGCAAGGTGGAGAGGCTACATAAATCATATATGATTTACTTTATTTGCCCTCATAGCAATTCATTAGGGCTTTCTTTATTGTCTGGGGCACTTTTGAAATTGTATGCAGATAGTGACCAACCCCTTTAAAGAGGCTCTGTCACCACATTATAAGTGCCCTATATTGTACATAATGTGATCAGCGCTGTAATGTAGATTACAGCAGTGTTTTTTATTTAGAAAAACAATCATTTTTGACGGAGGTATGACCTATTTTAGCTTTATGCGAAGGAGTTTCTTAATGACAAACTGGGCGTGTTTTACTTTTTGACCAAGTGTGCGTTGTGGAGAGAAGTGTATGACGCTGACCAATCAGTGACCAATCAGCATCATACACTTCTCTCCATTCATTTACACGGCATATAGTTATCTTATTAGATCACTATGTGCAGTCACATACACTAACGTTACTCAAGTGTACTGAGACTTAATATACCTCACTGCCAACCAGGACGTGATGTCTATTCAGAATCCTGACACTTCGCTAACGTTTGTGTGTCATTTACAGCACAGCAAGCGTAATCGCGAGATAACGCTTTAAATGACAGCCCAGCGTGATCTCGATGTGCTGTGCTGTAAATGACACACAAACGTTAGCGAAGTGTCAAGATTCTGAATAGACATCACGTCCTGGTTGGCAGTGAGGTCTATTAAGTCTCAGTACACTTGAGTAACGTTAGTTTGTGTGTATGTGGCTGCACATAGTGATCTAATAAGATCACTATATGCCGTGTAAATGAATGGAGAGAAGTGTATGACGCTGATTGGTCAGCGTCATACACTTCTCTTTACAACGCCCACTTGGTCAAAAAGTAAAACACGCCCAGTTGGTCATTAAGAAAGTCATTAGCATAAAGCGAATATAGGTCATAACTCCGTCAAAAATGATTGTTTTTCTAAATAAAAAACACTGCTGTTATCTGCATTACAGCGCCGATCACATTATGTACAATATAGGCCACTTATAATGTGGTGACAGAGCCTCTTTAAAGGGAAACTGTCACCAGCATTTCACCTATTAAACCAGCAATACCTGGTGGTAGTGGGTGACAAATCAATTCTATATAACCTATAATTGTCTTCTTAGTCGGCTCTGTAGCTTTAGTATTCAGTTTTTAGTGTTCCTGCACTGTATGCTAATGAGCAGAAATATCTTCGTTTGAAGAGTCATATCTTCATTCCTCAAGTCTTTCCGAGTTTACCCCGCCTCCTTACTTTTGATTGACGACAACTCACCACACAAAATCCTGAGGTTGCGCATGGATGTCCTATTCTGGTATGTGCGTACAACGGGACACCTGATTATTACGATAAAAGGCACTAAATGTTTGCAGACCGTTATTTACAGTCGGAGGAGGAGTTTAGGAGAGGAGATAACGGCAAAGAACTTTTGATAGCAGCGGCCAGTGAGGGATAAGTAAAGTTCAATAGGTGAAATGCTGGTGACAGGTTCCCTTTAAAGCAAAAATCTTTCAATTTTATAATGCTGCAATTTGTAGTATGCATATACAGATAATGTGCAACACAATTCTTGCCTTCAATTTGCACCTCTACTGTATCTGTAGGCTCCACAGTCTCTATATCAGTCATGTAACCGAACATGGCCATGGCACATTGTTCAAAAGCTTCCTCCAGTGTTTCACCCCAAGCATGTAACCTGTAGAAAAAGCAGAATGAGCCACCCATTAGTCAATTCAAGTGCTCTAGAATAAAACATTATTGCGCTACAAGTTTATTAATGTCGGTGTACACTTTTGTGAAATTTTTTTTTTTTTTAATAAATCAATGTTTTATCGAATAGTAAACATTTTTTAAATAGATTTTTTATTGAAAAAAGTTTTTTTTACTTTTTAAAGTTACATTTCTATGTATCCTGTAAACATAGAAGCTGCATCCTTCCATCAAAGCCAATTCCATCAGGTCAGCCAATGGGGGGGGGGGGGGGGGATCATCATAGGGCGCTATGGGCGGACGCCCGGGGCCCAAGGCTCCCGGGGGGCCATCGCAGCAAAACCGCGACAAAACTGCATTGTGTATGTCCTGCAAAAGGTCCTTTAGACATAAGGTCACATGACCTTATCTCTGAAGTTCTTACTACTGTTTAGTGACCTGCTGGTCACATGACCGCAGGTCCTTGAACAGCAGCAAGACTCCACAGATAAGACTGAGGTGAGCTGCTATGCAAGTATAAGGGGATGGATTTGTTTAAGGGGTCTGTATTTAGAGTGTCTGGTGTCTGTATACTTAGGGGTCTGGTCTATTAGTTTATGGGGTCTGGTCTAGGGTCTATTAGTTTAGGGGTCTGTATTTAGGGGTCAGGTCTGGGCTAATTATTACTGTAGGGGTCAGGTCTGGGGTCTGTATTAAAGGGTCTGGTCTGAGGTCTATTTATTTAGGGTGCTTGTTCTGGGGTCTGTATTTGTTTAGGGGGGTATGGGGACTGCAATAGTTTAGAAGGTCTGGGTCTGTATGTATTCTAGGATCTGGTCTGGGGTCCGAATTTATTAGTCTGAGTAAAAGGGGTTGTCCGGGCACATCGATAGGTCATCAGTATAAAAAACGGTCCGTGTCCGGACAGCCCCTTTAATGTATGGGCCTAGGTGTCTGAATTTGTGTGTTTCTAGAGGCTGGAAATGGCTGCAGAACCGATAGGCAAAAATGTCTCATCAGGAGAAGATGCCATAACGGCCTGTGTCACATGGAGAAGAAAAGAGAATGACTCCCATCAGAGAAGACATCACTTGTGAGTCACTGGATCTATAGACTATCTGTCCCTTCTCCTGACATGTGTGTTGCAGGTAATCCTTGTATTCTACATATCTTTGTGTACCCAGGTAATAGACAAATGCGTGTCACCATTCCCATTGTCAAGAGGATGTGTCCCTGAACAGTGTAATACTGTCAGCGATGGTTGGAGACTGTCAGTATGTATGGAAACAGCCCTTTGACAAAGGGAATCGTAACAATCATTTGTCAATGCTCGCACAGAAAGGTGGTGTTCACTATAGACAAGGCAGAGCGGCGGTGGGGAGGGGAGGTCCAAGTTCATGGAACAGCCCAGGGCCTATGGTCTACTTAATCCGCGACTGGGTTCAGCTACACTGACGGCTCTTGTAAAAACTGGTCCCGAGTGTCTCGAACATGCAGGATCCAGCTAATTACGATCACAACTTCATTAACTTAGATGTGATCTATATTAGCCGGGATCCCGGATTAGCTGTATTTCCAACATCATATTTATTAAAAAGGCCATATATACTAGCCACACTCCACTTCCATTATGTTACAATTAGTCTTCGTGGCAGCAGGGTGAGTGTATCCAAAGCGAATATGTAGTCTTCACCAAATTTGTCATGCCAATGCCAAAGGGGAGTGCTGGCCTTCATAAATTCCTATAAAAACGAAACGATCACTCTTGCAAAAAAAAACAAACAATGGCTTATATGGCTACGTCAACGGAAAAATAAAAGTTACGTCTGTTAGTATAACGATATCAATTACCAGACTTGCTAATATAATTACTGTATTTTATGTATTTATATTATAATCAACATGGAACAAACTTGTATTCAGTGGCTGTGCTTTACTTCTTTAAAAACTTACAGCATGATTCACTCCCATTATATTACAAAATCCCCCCCCGCCAAAAAAAACAGTCATATTTTGAAGTAAACCTGTCATGAGATAAGATGCCATGATACCCCTTACCCATTGTTTTTAGGGGACAATACAGTGCCTCATGCATACACATGCAGCACCTATTGGTCATGACCTGTAAAGAATTCTTGTGCTCTCATACAGTGTCTGTGCAAATTGCTTTGTACCATTCAGGCTACGTTCACACCATGTTTGGTATGTGTGTGCATTTTGCTGAAGGTGTCTATAGGCCCCTATAGACCTGACTAGGGATGTCACGATACCAGAATTTGGACTTCGATACCGATACTTCGTTTAGTATTGCGATTTCGATACCAATTTCGATACTTCGCCAACAGTAATAAAAAAAAAAGTTCTTCCGTTTTCTGATGTGAGGCGTGAGGTGTGATGAATTTTGAATGTGCCTCACATTAATAGTAATTAATCCCATCATGTTTCTCAGTCATAATGGGTTAATGTGTAAGGTACATGAAGGGGTTAATTACTATTAATGTGAGGAACATGGAGGTTAAATTCATCGCACCTCGCGCCTCACATTAATAAGTCATAGAAAGCAGAACATCTACCGCTTCACATAGTGCAGGTTTATGCCCCTCATTTGTCTCTGCTCCCATGGATAAAGGCGGGGATAGTGAGTATTTCTGATTTTTATGAAGGAGAAAGTATGAGATCATTTGAGAACTTAACATTCAGGTTTGATATTCCCAGCAAGTTATTTTATCAATATCTTCAAATCAGACACTTACTACAATCTATAGAGTTACCAACTCGGCCAGACCATCTGTCAGCATTCCATAAGTATTTTTATCAGTGGCAAGGATATGATAAGGGACTCTCCTGTAGCTATAATCTTCTTCTAAATAATACGGTTATAAGTAAATCATCAAACGAGTTGAGATGGGAGTGTGAGTTGGGAGAGGAGTTTTCTGGGGAAGAATGGGCAAAGGCGTCAGGGTGGATTCTACGTCATTCTAGATGTATTAATCATGTGGAACTCTCACGGAAAATCCACCTCAGATGGTATATGACACCAGCAAGATGTGCTCATTTAATGATTGGTTCAACTAATAAATGTTGGAGAGGGTGTGGATTGATAGGATCGACCATTCACATGTGGTGGTATTGCCCGAGGATTAGGGGTTTGTGGAAAGAGGTGTATAAATTGATGAAAGAGATTACTGGGAGAATTATTCCTTTTAAACCAGAATTGGCAGTTCTGGATATTGGGCTGGGTGATATCCCACATGAAGACCGAGTAGTGACACATCACATATTCATAGCCACTAGGATAACCATTGCTAAATCCTGGAAGGCGAATATATCGCCATCAATAACAGAAGTAATCAGTAGAATAAATAATACCTGCCATTATGAATCGATTTTATTGCATACCCCTGCCAGTCATGAAAAATGCTTGAAAAATTGGGAGATATGGAAAGACTCGAGATACTATACATAATGGTATAAAGATTGACATGTATGTAACTGAAAATATGATACTGCACTATGTGTTTGTTTTTGTTTGTTTATTTTTGCTTATTTTTACTATTATAAGTTGGTGCTAACGGACTGATTCAACCTGGTATATATTCAATGTATTGAAGCACTATTGTTGTTGGCCCGTGTCTTGGGCATATTTTGATGTTTTCTTGTTTAAAAAAGAAGTAAAATTTCAATAAAAACTATTGATTTAAAAAAAATATAAAAAAAAATAAGTCATAGAAAGCGGTGTTTATTTTATTTTTTTACAGCGTACACATCATAAATGATGCTAAAAAATTGTTGTGCAGTTATTACGGCCACGCCAATACCGAATGTGTATATTTTATGTATTGAGACTTATTTTAATGTTTATTGTAAAAAAGGTGAATGTGTATTTTTTTTTTTTATTTAACATTACTTTGTTTTTACTTTATTTTTGAACTTTAATGTACTGACATATATCAGATATGGGCCAGTACATTAGCCTGTGGACGGATAGTACACAGGCAGTTATTAGGACATACCTAAGTATGCCCTAACAACATGAAATATGGTCAGACAGCCCTGGGCTCCGTCAATAGACCCTGGGCTGTCTGCCCATATATGGTATGGCCCTCGATCGCGTCACAGGAATTCCCTGTGATGTGATCCATGGGCATCCCCCTTCTCATTTTCTCCTGAATGCTGCAGTCAGCTTTGATGGCAGCATTCAGGGGAATAGCGGCGGAGATGAGAGGTTTCTCTGATCTCTGCCGTTATAGAGTGGGGCTGCAGCTGTGTAATACAGCCATTGCCCCGCTCCTGACAGGAAGTGCGCGCGCGGTCAGCATGAGGTGATGCGGCCAGCGCTGCACTAATGAGCGGCGGTTCAGGCACTTAGGACAGAACATGGGGGTGTTTTGCAGTGCGCCCGCCATGTTCTGTCTTCAGTGCCACCGCTCATTAGTGCAGCACCGACCGCATCTCATGATCCTGACAGCGCTCACTTCAGGACTCAGGAGCGGGGCAATGGCTGAATTACACAGCCGCTGCCCCGCTCTCATACATTCATGTATTACTATACTTAGCTGTGCGGCTGCGCAGCCAAGTATCGAAATACATGAAATAACGGTATCGAACCTTTTGGGGATGCAGAGTATCGAAACCGTATCGAAGTTTCGATGCATCATGCATCCCTAGTCCTGATAGATTTATTTTTAGCATCTGCTTGGCAGGTACATTTTTCTTCTTCTACTACTGAATAGCCCGCAGCGCTTTCCTAAACAGGAAATTCGTAATATACATTTTTTTTTTTTTAACATGGGATCCTATAGATAACATATGCATTTGTATTATATACAATTGCATACATGGTTTACGTTCGCATATCGGGAGATTTTGCAGGCAAATGCACAAAACATAAGCCAGAAACGTGCTGTAAACAGATACTAATAGATCCAGATTAACACTATCCTTCTACCTCAACAAACCTTTAGCACTGGGGACTGGTGGGCATCTTCCCCTGTAGGGCTAATTCACACACTGTAGGTTTGGTAAAGCTTTTTTTATGCAGTTTTTGAAGCCACAACAAGGAGTGGATCGTAAAAGGAGGGAGAAGTATAAAGGAAAGATTCTACTTCTCTTTTTTTTTTACTCCACTCCTGGTTTTGGCTTTAAAAAAACTGCACTTTGAGAATATACTCATACAGTATAATGCTCATTCTGCTCTATACTCTATAAAATGACATATACATATGAGAATGTGAACACTTGGAAGCGTGTTTCTAGGCATTTAGGATATCTGAAGGACCCTTTTCGAAATAATTACAATGGGAAGCTAAGCAGAGTTTCCAACAGAAGGGAAACAGGCGAACACTAGAGGACCGCAGGCAAAATCCTTATCAGATGATGGAAGTGGCATTTTTTTATGCTTCTTAAATATTAAAGAGAATCCAGAATTAAATTGGGCAGTAGCATAGTAACCACCCAGAAATGAACTGGGTGACAACGACTGACCTCCTTGGTTGTGTGTCACTTAGTCTGGGCATAGTGGATGCCCTGTGACTGGTACCATAGAGTGATCTTGATCTTTCCTGCACAATGACAGGTCCGCTGCTTCTGCCTAGTGGATCTTCATCAAAACAAGATAGCAAGCCGGTGTAAGAGCAGCATATGAAAACCAAAAGGCTAGAAGACAAGCCAGAGCTTCCCTTTATTACTTATCACTGAATGATCATATGTATAAATAGAACTGCTCTTATAAAAGGAACGTTCTGCTGTCAGTCTATGGAAATATCTTTACATTACAATTACCAGACAAACAAACAGTAATTCAATTCCGTCACCAAACACCAGAATTTCTACTAGTCCTAAATGGAAACATACTGTACGTCCGCAGTGTGATCCAAATCTGAAAGACACAAGGTTGGGGACATTAGAAGTACAAAACTGCATAGCAACATACAATACACATGTAGTAATGTAGAAACATAGACACACGCGGACACTGCATAACATACAGTACACACGTAGTTACACAGATACAAGGACACACGGCATAGCAACTTGCAGTAAACAATTAGTTACATAGACACACACAGACAGTGCATATCATACAGTACACACATAGTTACAGAGACTGCATAGCAACATACAGTACACACACTGCATAGCAACATAAAGTACACATGTAATTACATACACACGCAGGCATTGCAACGTACAGTACACGTAGTTCAAGACACTGCATAACAACATATAATACACAAGTAGTTATATATAGACACACACTGCATAGCAACATACAGTACACACGTAATTACATAGACACATGCAGACACTGCAAAACACAGTACACACGCGGACACTGCATTTTAACATACAATACAAATGTAGTTACAGACACTGCATAGCAACATACAGAACACACGTAGTTATGTAGACACACACACTGAATAGCAACATACAGACACATGTAAGCAACATACAGAACACACGTAGTTATATACACACACACACACACACACACAGACACTGCATAGCAACATACAGAACACACGTAGTTATATAGACACACACGGACACTGCATTGTAACATACAATACAAATGTAGTTACACAGACACTGCATAGCAACATACAGAACACACGTAGTTATATAGACACACACACTGCATTGTAACATACAATACACATGTAAGCAACATACAGTACACACGTAGTTACACAGACACTGCATAGCAACATACAGTACACACGTAGTTACACAGACACTGCATAGCAACATACAGTACATACGTAGTTACACAGACACTGCATAGCAACATACAGTACATACGTAGTTACACAGACACTGCATAGCAACATACAGTACACATGTAGTTACGCGGACACTGCATAGCAACATACAATACACACGTAGTTACACATCACATACTGCATAGAAACATACGCAGCTATAGAGACACTCGGACAGTAAACGCTGCGCTCATGTTGACAATGCGAGGGGAACGCTGAGAGAAACCCCCGACTGTAAGTACGAGCACAGCGCACCATGTTATACCCTCAGTGCCAGCCCCCGCACGTACATTCATGCTTCTTCACCACAGCTGGGTACTTGGCTTTCACGGCAGCTTGCTCCTTCGTCACGTCGTAGTAGCGCTCATCCATTGCTCACAAGCACAGGTAACAATCTTCCGGGTTGCGCTGTCATTTCCTGTCATGTGACCGGATTTCCGCGTCAGCAAGTTCACTTCCATGGTACAGGTGGTTGTGTTGTTAGGATGTCCAGAGACAGATGTGATCGCACAGGGCAATGCCAGAGCCCCCATAACTTTCATCTACTGTCCCTTTAAAAGCCAGTCACTGAATCCTCACAAATGGCAGCAAGTTTTACTATAATCGGCATCTGTACTGACCCCCATAAGTGTCCGGCACCAGTGCCTTCCTTATACGTGCCATACCCTTTGACAACAAGAACAAGTTTCTAACTTTTTTTATGCCTTAGAACGGTGATACATAAAACACAGTTGATTGGCTGAATTGAAGAAAGGGGGTGAAACATATCATAGTGGGCCCCCCAACTCATGTTTACAACTACAGAGACGCATCCGGTGGGAGCTGGCTTACGTAAACAGCGTAGTTTCTGTAAACTACCATAGCATGCCTCCCAACTTTCAAGTATCACAAAGAGGGACACGAGATGTGGCGCGAGCATCGCGTCGTGGCAATTTTTTTTCTTTTAAGACACGCCTCTAATCCCACCCAATCCCCGGCCATACACACCCGGTTCAGCCCACACAGTATCATGCTCCCATAGTGCCTCCCACACAGTATAATATCAAATACGTAGATGCCCCCACACAGTATAATATCAAATACGTAGATGCCCCCACACATTATATTGCCCTCTAGCTGCTGTCATAGAGTATAATGCCCCCATAGCTGCCACCATATATTATACTGCCCCATACAGTATAATACCCACACAGGTGCCCCATACAGTATAAAGCCAACACAGATGCCCCCATACAGTATAATGCCCACACATATTCTCCCATACAGTATAATGCCCATACAAATTCCCCCATACAGCATAATGCCCCCATAGAGTATAATGCCCACTTTGCTGCCCCTAGTGCCAGTGCCCTTATAGATAGTGACACAGTGCCCATGTACATAGTGCCCATGTACATAGTTCCAGTGTCCCCTGTAGATAGTGCCCATGTAGATAGCACCACAGTGTCCCCTGTAGATAGTGCCCCCATATAGTACCACAGTGTTCATGTAAATAGTGCCACACCCCCCCCTTTAAGATAGCGCCACCCCACCCTGTAGATAGTGCCATTGGGACTCCCTCTAGGAGCGGAAACCCCAGCCAGAGCATAGGCCGGGAATTCTGCTCCTAGAGGGAGGCTCTGATGTCACTGTCCATATATGGACAGTTGTACAAAGAAGAAGCTGATGGTTCCCTGCTTTGGAATTGGGTTCAACTTTATGTGAGGACGCAGATACAGTTGACAGCAGGACATACCCCCGGCCACCCGGGACACTGCCCGGAATCCGGGACTGTCCCGCTGAATCTGGGACAGTTGGGAGGTATGCCATAGAAGTAAATGGGTGTTACTAAAACAGCATAGCATAGCGAGCTACACTGTTTACGTAACTTCCATTCATAGTATAGTGTCTCCCCACGGCCTGCACCGACGCAATTCACGGTCGTGTGAATCCGCCCTCACGCTGAGTAAAAATCACGCACATGTCCGCACGGCCCCATAGACTAATATAGGTCCATGCGACGCGCGTGAAAATCACGCGCGTTGCACGGACGTAATTCCCGTTCGTCTGAATAAAGCCTTACTGTGACGTCACTAAAGAGCCTAGTCTATGAATACACAATTGTTTTATTGATGTCACTAAAGAGCCTAGTCTATGAATACACAATTGTTTTATTGATGTCACTAAAGAGCCTAGTCTATGAATACACAATTGTTTTATTGTTGCACCTTACTGTTACGTCTCTAAGGAGCCGAGTCTATGAATACACAATTGTTTTATTGATGTCACTAAAGAGCCTAGTCTATGAATACACAATTGTTTTATTGATCCACTTTACTGTTACGTCACTAAGGAGCCGAGTCTATGAATACACAATTGTTTTATTGATGTCACTAAAGAGCCTAGTCTATGAATACACAATTGTTTTATTGATGTCACTAAAGAGCCTAGTCTATGAATACACAATTGTTTTATTGTTGCACCTTACTGTTACGTCTCTAAGGAGCCGAGTCTATGAATACACAATTGTTTTATTGATGTCACTAAAGAGCCTAGTCTATGAATACACAATTGTTTTATTGATCCACTTTACTGTTACGTCACTAAAGATCTTAGTCTATAAATACCTAATCATTTTAATGATACATTAAATTGTGACTTCACTAAATAGACTAGTCTATAAATACACAATTATTTTATTGAAACACCTTAGGGCTCATTCAGACGTGTGCTGTGCGTTGCAATCACTCACAGCACACGGACCCATGCAATTCAAAGGGGCCATTCAGACATGCATTGTTTTTCACGCAGCGTGTGTCCGTTGCGTGAAACTTACTGCATGTCCTATAATGGTGCATTTTCACCTAGTCGCCCATTGTGGTCTATGGGTGCGTGGAAACCGCGGACAGCACACGGACGACATCCGTGTGCTTTCCGTGTTTCATGCATCAAATACATTGAAAATCAGAGAAATACATTTTTTTTTAAAAATAAAGTGGTTGCACAGACTTGAAAAACGCATGCCACATGCATAGCACACTGATGCCATTACACAATGCACACGGACAAGAAATGTAGGATGTAATCGGACACGCTCGTCTGAATGTAGCCTTACTGTTTCCTCACTAAGGAGCCTAGTCTATAACTACACAATTGTATTATTGATGCATTCTACTGTGATATCACTAATCTAATCTATAAATACACGATTGTTTTAATGATACATTCTACTTTGACATCAATAAAGAGCTTTGTTTTATTGATGCACCTTACTGTTATTTAACTAAAGAGCCTAGTATATAAATAGACAATTGTTTTATTGATACATTCTACTGTGACATCACTAAAGAGCTTAGTTTCTAAATACACAATTGTTTTAATGATACAGCCTACTGTCACATCACTAATGCCTATAAATACGCACACAGCACCAATCATTATCGCCCTCCCTAGCGCTTATCATTGAAGTGAAAGAATTAGCAGCACAAATAAGCACAGTATGTCAATGTGAGACTGGATTGGAGTTTAAAGAGGTTAGTGTCTTTAGCCTCGGTCCTCCTTTCTCCTAGTCATGATGCTACTACTGCTAATGACTAAACACTCACATTCTACAAACTCTAGGAGCCCATCATAAAGACTATAAAACTTGCTTAAAGGGTAACTAAACGTTCAAAAAACTTCTGACATGTTATAGTGACATGCCAGAAATACGATTTGTCACCACTCACCAGAGAGCCCCGCTGAGCCCTCTAATTGCATGTAAACAAGCACCAGGACAGCGCTGGTTCGCTGTGGGCAAGGATAGGTAGGTATTGATTTTTTGTTTTTATTTATTTCATTTGCAGCACCTAAGAAGAAAAAATCACTTCCAGGATAACCCCTTTAAGACATCCCATTTAAACATGTGCTGAGTTAATGGAAGGTGGTTTCCCAATGAGGACAGCCCTATATAGCAGCAGCCCCATAAACAGTAAACACACATATCTTGAAAATGGGTAAGAATTGAAACACAAAGTATCTAAGATTTCAAGGATATTTCACCAACTTTATCAATTTTACCCAGGATCACTTTCCACCATTAATAACTTAAATTTAAAAAAAAGTTATGACACCTTGTGTGGTATAGTGTAAGTGGCCACAGCTTTATTATAACTTATTATTTATTAAACAGAAATTAACTCGGCTTGAAGACATTATTTTCTCCGTTGTCCTCTTGATTCCTGCGATGCCAACGAACCGCTGTTATACAGCGTGCATGTAGGGTACTAGTTCTGCATTAATAGCCGTAAAACCCACCAAGGATGGAAACTGAGAGGCTTATTCGGTACCCCGACCACCCCCACTAAGCAAAGCCAGTCTGCGCTCGGCACCGTCACGTAAATCCAATAAAAAGATATCCGACCCAATATCATTAAGACAAACGCCGTCAGGTGCCAGTAGGTCCAAATTGTCACCCTCTAATGAACAATGGCGGAGCGCAATTCCACCTATAAACCGCACAAACCGCGATACTCAAACATTCAGCAACCTACGTACCCTTTCCAAAGCCGACATATCTCTGGTGCCCCTCAAGATCGTCCGACCCACTTTTTCAAACCGGACTATAACACACCGAGAAAATAATTGACGAAAAAGCTCCAAGTCAGTACAAATTAGAGACAAAAGTTCAGCCAGTTTAACCTGACCAAAGTCGTTACCCCCGGCGTGGATAATTAGCACTACAGGCAAAGCCACGTTTCTGCTTATGGAAACGATTTCGGGCACGAGCTGTACCCACCGTAATTCCCTGACACCTTTGAGGCACACCTACGCGGGATATACACAAATTCAGACCAAGGGGTCTCCTCGCCGAGCGGACAGCGGCCAAATGCACATATGAGTGCCCAAGAATACAGATCTGGGGCTGTCCAAGCCCTAATAATAAATAAAATAGAATACAAATAAAATAAATCGGGAAAGGAAAGAAAACAGGCGGTGGGTAAAGGTCCAATTCATGAACAAACTAAATCCGGCCAAACATGGTTTTTATAACTGCCGGAGCTCCAAAATAGCGTTCTCTAAACCCAACGCGTCAGCCTCAGTTGCTGCACTTATGCGGAAAGAATTGGTCCCAAATTTATGAGCAGGAAGCTCCAGGTATCTCAAACATGATTTAAAAAAAGAATCAAATTGGAAACGCGTGAGGGACAAGCTGTTGGCATGTAACAAAAATTGAGGCCCGGAACAAAAGAAAATTGCTAACTAATACCACTGGGCAGTGTGGGGCCCGGGGCCCCCCACCCTCCCTACTGACAACAAAGATCCTCTCCCAGCCTAGTCTGTTTTCGACTTGCGAACACAGATTTTTAGTGAATCCTGCAGAACCACAATATCTGATGCTGAGAGTCCATCCATCTTCCTGGCGCTAGGCGCAATCAGCTCACTAACACGCAACACAGCAAGGAAGGCCAAAAAAAAAGCAGCGCAGAACAGACAACATTCATAACCATCATGGCAAATTTTTTCCATCACTGACAAAATCCTACCCAGTAATGCAAAAGAAACAGGTTGTCTCGTATCGTGGGTGACTGTTTCCTTCTTCCATCCCTTAAGCGCCTGGTGCACCACGAATTAGTTAGTGACAACCTTAAGTCCCCACAATTTAAACATAATAGCCAGGTCGACTAAATACCTACCGACCATCGCACTGCTGCCGTCCTAATGCAATTTTACCAAGAAATCCAATGTGGTGTCGGCTATCATTCACCAGGGAAATTACCATCAGCTACCTCTAACCATAAATCCCACAAGGTATAAGAAAATATAGGAGGATTCCTCCAGCTCACCGATATGTATATCCAGACTTGGACTGCGCATGGATTCACGTGGCTACACACGGAACAAACACAGCAAAAACGGATGAATAGGATCCAGCGCTGTTTCATTAAAAGGAAATAATATTCCAACTTTATTTCAAACAAAGAGTAAAATCCACTAGGAGTACGGGTGGATGCTTCAGCAGTAAGCCTATGCGTTTTAGAAATAGACTTGGCCCTATCCAGGGTCCAATTCTTGTAGCCTCTATTATTAAGTCTATGACAGATCAGCGACTGTTCCTCAAGAAAACTCTCCTCACTACTACAGTTTATTTTGGCCCTCATCATTTCCCCTACAGGGATAGAAGAGACAGTGTGTCGGGGATGACCACTGTCAGCATTATATCCATTATATTTTGTCACCATATTTGTGCATAATGCTTCTATCGGGCATACTGACCAAAAATTACTATTTTTATTATATTCATGGTTGTAGATGAGTTGCTCCCTAGAGTTACATCTTGCAAATATAGGTTTATTATGACTCCGTACACATTGTGGCTTCTGTTTTCAGTTTGTGGCAGGTTGGGCTCGTTTCTGCTAAATAACGGATTACACACCACTATCATAGTATTAAAATTAGGTGGAAAGATCTATTACATTAGATTTAGGTCCAACAGTGATAGTATACATATACATTATATTGGGATGTCTAGGGTTAACATCATTTTCTCCTAACCGATGTGCGGCTTCTCTTCTCTCTTTTAACCATACACTTTCAGAGGATATTGATGTTACAGTAACTATTTGTTTCTTTATATGCACATAATCTTTTTTATTCATATCTCTGCGGAATGCACAGATCATTGTTTTAACAGTTATTCTTTATTACAAACATCTATTGCATATATATCCCGTTCAACATCTGTTTTAGATCATTTGAATCAATTCTCCTATATAAATTATCATATGCTTACAACATTGAACTTCACCACAAAAGGTTAATTAACTCTTACCTTTGATGAATGTGGGTTGCATTGTTCGGATGCACCGTCTGGTTCCTGTTGAACTTGGGCTGAGAGTAACTGCCTGGTGGCTGGTTCCTGCACAGTTGTGGGCTGATTTCCTGAAGATCTGGGGAAGAGACTGGATATAGAAAAACATATGGGGAAAGTTTTACAGATGAACTGACCGGATAAAAATGCAGGGTGTTTTGTGTGCGGTATTTACATTGTGCCATGACTAAGGACAGGTGATCTGTCTGAAACGCGTAGGCTTACTGCTGAAGCACCCACCCGTACTAGTGGATTTTACTCTTTGTTTGAAATAAAGTTGGAATATTATTTTCCTTTTAATGAAATAGCGCTGGATCCTATTCTTCCGTTTTTGCTGCATAAATTCCACACTCTACAATGACTCTTCCATGTAGCCAGGACAACAGAACCCGCGACACGTATCAGTTGTACCGCAACATCAAATGAAGTTTAGAAACTGCTGCATCCTCCCTGGAAATCCCCTGGAAAGGTTACCCCTATAGAAAAAAATCGGGAAGTCACTGTCGCAGTTCAAAAAAAATTTGTGACAAGAGAGATGTACTGGATTTTCAGATTGGAGTGCCTCTGCCCAAATGGGTTAAATGAAATGTTAGAGATGTCAAAGCCAAACGTTGATGAAACTCTTTGACATAATGCCACCTGGCCTGTGGGCGCTAAATATTGTATTGAAATATACAAATAATTCAGCCCCTTTTTCGGGGTAACATTGGCAAATTATGTGCGCCAAGGTAGAATAATCTTGGAGCCAGTTACCAAAAGTTTTGGCAACTTTGTCTGTTCGGAAACATCTGTTTCTTTAAAGGCATGGTGTCGCCCCAAAAACATGTTTTTTTTTTAAAATTTAAACATTTAGTGTGTGGGTGATTAAACATTGTTCAAATTTTTTTTATTTTTTTCGCGAGTCAGGAAATATTATAAATTTTTTCAAATTTATAATACTACCCATTTTTGGTCACTAGATGGAGCTGTTTGGAGCTAGTTCCCAAAATTGCAGCATTGCAACATTGGGTTAAAAGCTATCGCTCTAGTGAGCTCTCAGCAATCCCCCCTCCTTTATCCTGGCTAGTGCCGGGATAAACGAGGGGTTTGAAAGGTTTAAAGGGGTATTCCGGAACTAAAAAATTACATTTATTTAAATAAAACAATGAAAATGATATAACTTTACAATGTACTTACGTTTCATCAGATGGCTGTAGCGTCGTATATCCTCCTCCGTCACCGCCCCCTTAGTGAAGCAAAATCTGCACTTCCTGTGCAGACCCGTCCATTTAGTCTTCTGCCTTGCTTCCGGTTTCCGGCTTTCACACTGTACGGTTACGTCACAAATGACGTAACCGTACCACGTGCTTCTTTATCTCAGAGCATGCGTGGTTAACACACTCCACCGCGCATGCTCTGTGAAATTATAACCCCTTATAAATTACCGACGGAATACGAAGTTGCGGGAATAACGGCCGTTTCGGCCGTCTTCCCGACAGGTGCAGGAGCTGTGACAGCTGCTGTCTCGTACAGCAGCTGCCGCAGCTCCTACAGCGGGGACCGATCGCTGTGTCCCCGCTGTCTAACCCCTTAAAAGCCGCGTTCAATAGAGATCGCGGCTTTTTAGGGGTTAAGTTACCATCGCTGGCCTGCTACACGATAGCGGCCGGCGATGGTTACTATGGCAACCGGACACCAAACAATGGCGTCCGGCTATGCCATCGACGGAAGCCTAATGGGTCCTGACAAAGTCAGGACCCACTATGCTTGCTGTCAGTGAATAGCTGACAGTTCTAATACACTGCACTACGCATGTAGTGCAGTGTATTAGAATAGCGATCAGAGCCTCCTGCCCTCAAGTCCCCTAGTGGGACAAAGTAATAAAGTAAAAAAAAAAGATGTGTAAAAATAAGAAAATAAAAGTTAAAAAAAATCCCCTTTTTTTCCCTTATCAGTCCTTTTTTATTAATAAAAATATATAAATAAATAAAATATACATAATTGGTATCGCCGCGTCCGTAACGGCCTGAACTACAAAATTATTTCGTTATTTATCCCGCGCGGTGAACGCCGTAAAAGAAAATAATAATAAACCGTACCAAAATCACAATTGTTTGGTCACTTCACCTCCCAAAAAATGTATTAAAAAGAGATCAAAAAGTCGCATGTACCTAAAAATGGTCCTGATCGAAACTACAGTTCGTTACGCAAAAAATAAGTCCTCGCACGGCTTTATTGATGGAAAAATAATAAAGTTCTTGCTCTTAGAATAAGGCAACACAAAAAGTGAATGATTTTTTACAAAACGTATTTTATTGTGCAAATGCCATAAGACATAAAAGAACTATAAACATCTGGTGTCACCGTAAGGCCGAGTTTACACGAGCGTGTGCATTTTGTGCAAGCAAAAAGCGCGGCGTTTTGCGTGCGCAAAAGGCAATTAACAGCTCCGCGTGTCAGCCCTTTATGATGCGCGGCTGCCTGGTTTTCGCGCAGCCACCATCATTATGACACTCCGTGTGGATGTTTGTAAACAGAAAAGAATGTGGTGCTTTTCTGTTTTCATTCATCCTTTACAGTGCTGTTGCGCGAATCACGCACGTCCCACGGAAGTGCTTCTGTGCGACATGCGTGGTTTTCACACACCCATTGACTTCAATGGGTGCGTGATGTGCGAACAGCGCACAAATATAGGACGTCATGCGTTTCACGCAGCGGACATACGCTGCGTGAAAATCACGCCCACCTGGCTGCACGGCCCCATAGACTAACATAGGTCCCTGCGACGCGCGTTGCACGGATGTATAACACGCTCGTGTAAATGAGCCCTAATCGTATCGCCCCGCAGAATAAAGTGAATATGTCACTTATAGCGCACGGTGAACGCTGTAACAAAAATAGAATAAAAAAACAATAGTAGAATTGCTGTTTTTTTAGCCACCACGCCACTTAAAAATAGAATAAAAACTGATCAAAAAGCCGCATGCTCCCCAAGAAAACTACAATGAATTCCTCAAGGGGTCTAGTTTCCAAAATGGGGGCACCTTTTGGGGGTTTCCACTGTTTTGGTACCAGAAGACCTCTTCAAACCGTTTAACCCCTTAATGACCGGGCCATTTTGCACGTTAATGACCAAGGATTATTTTTGTTTTTTTCACGGTCACATTCCAAGAGTCGTAACTCTTTTTTTATTCCGTCGACATAGCCGTATAAGGGCTTGTTTTTTGCGGGACGAGTTGTATTTTGTAATTGTACCATTTTTAGATGCTTTTAATATATTGATTAACTTTTATTAACTTTATTTTAGGAGAGAATTGAAAATAAGCAGCTATTCCAGCATTGATTTTCACGTTAGAAATTTACGCCGTTTACTATGCAGCGTAAATAACATGTTAACTTTATTCTATGGCTCGGCACGGTTACGGGGATACCAAATATGTAAAGGTTTTATGTTTTCCTGCGTTTGCACAATAAAAACCCTTTTAGAAAAAAATTACTTGTTTTTGCATCGCCGCATTCCAAGAGCCGTAACGGTTTTATTTTTCCGTCTATGTGGCCGTACGTGGGCTTGATTTGTGCGGGACAATGTGTAGTTTTCATTAGTACTATTTTGGGGTACATAGGACTTAGATTAATTTTTAATGGTGGGAATGGGAGAAAAGAGCGAATTTTGCCGTTGTTTTTTTGGACGCCGTTCATCCAGCGGTTTAATTAATGTGTTAATTTTATTGTTCAAGTGGTTACGATCGCGGGGATACCATATATGTGTATGTGTGATTTGTTTTGACACTTTTACTTTCAAAAAACAACTTTTTGGGCAAAAAAAATAGTTTTATTTGATTTTCACTGTAATTTTTTTTTTGTTTTTTCACCAACTTTATTTAACGGATTGACATTTTTTTTTTAGTCCCACCATGGGACTTCACTATGCGATGTGCCGATCGCATATATAATGCTTTGGTATACTTCTTGTTATTATTGCCTGTCAGTATAAAACAGAGGGAGCTCCCTCCCTCTGTCAAACACATTAGATGCCGCTGTCACTATTGACAGCGGCATTTAATGGGTTAAATTGCCGGAATCGGAGCGCGCTTCGATTACGGCAGTTGCAGCAAGAGCCAGGCTGTGTATAACAGCCGTGCTCCTGCCGCTGATCGCGTGGGTACACTGGCAGTACCCGCGCCATCACAGGACGGATATATCCCTCCTCCTGCGCGAACTAGCAGCTGCAGAGCACTGATATATCCGCCCTTCGGCGTTAAGAGGTTAAAAACGCAGATATCCAGTGATTTCAGCTTGTGCTATCAGTAATAGAATGAGAGCACCAAAATGAAGACTGAGATTGCAGAAGTTAGTAGAGCTGGGTGTAGTAGGCGGAGCAAGTGCACTGCTGCATGCACATTGCATGCTGGGACTAGAGCAGTGCATGCAGGGAGGAGAAACACAGGAAGAGAAGAGGAATGAACTTACTGAGCAAAACAAACCTCTCAAGGTAAACAATAGGGAGTAGTGTTACTAAAACCATTTATTATCAAGAAAAAGCTAGTCAGAGTGCACTAATATATTAATAGAGGAACATTGCATTGATTTAAAAAAAAAAAAAAAGGATTGGAAAACCCCTTTAACCTCCTACACTGTGTGTCGCCATTTTTTGAGGTAACCCACAGTGTAGTAGGTTTACATGCAGTAGTAAACACACACAAACACTAACATACATTGAAATCGCTTACCTGCTCTTGCCGCCGCGGCCCGTCCGCTCCCTTTGCTGCCGCTGTTCCATGTGCACTTGTCCGGAAGCCGCGACCGGAAGTAGTAATATTACTGTCCAGCCGCGACTTCCGGTCCACGGGAAAATGGCGCCGGACAGCGCCAATTTCGAATAGGACTGTGTGGGAGCGGCGCATGCGCAGTTCCCACACAGACGCCGTACACGGCAGTCAATGGGACGGGAGCCGTTCGCAGTCCCTATGGGACTGTGGCTGCCGTATTCCATGTCTGTGTGTGTCGTTAATCGACACACACAGAAATGGAACAAAAAATGGCAGCCCCCATAGGGAAGAAAAAGTGTGAAAATAAGAAACAGTAAAACACAAACACACAAATGAAAATAAACGTTTATATTAAGGCACTAACATCTTTAACATATAAACAAATTATTTGTGATGACACTGTTCCTTTAAGGTTGTCATGACTTATAGTCTAGCTCCTGGGAGGTTTTGTTTTGAGCTGCAGAGCCAATCTCATTTCCCTGTTTGCATCCTATCAGATTCTAAAGTAGAGTATTTAAGTCTGGTCAGTTCCTTAATTTGTGCTTGTGAATTTCTTGGTGTATGCAAGTATCAGATCAAGCTCCTGATTATACCCTGTATTACCTGACTATTTGGATTCTTGGAACTGGACCTCGGCTTTGCTTTTGCATTATCCATTTTGCTCACTGATTTGGACATTCTGCTCTCGGCTGGTTTTGACCTCTGCAACCTCTGGTAATCTTCTATTTTGTGATTTGCACTTACAGTCTCTCCTGCTTGTGAATTCTGTTTGCTGATTACCCCACTGGCTGTCTGGTTTTTTGTTCTGGTTTTGCCTGCATTGCATCTCTTGTTCTACACCGTATTTTGTTAATGCAACCTGGGTTCTATGCAACCAAATCCAACCTGCCCTGAGGTGGGCTTAGGTGAAGACCATAGAGTAGCGTTAGACTCTGCTGATCAGAGTAGTGACGGATTTGAGGTAGCAGATTTTTTGCATGCTTTATCCAGTCTCCAGTTGTCTTTGGTGTATCGCTTACAGGGCAATTCCATAGACTTGCACTCTGGGAATTGCTCAACTAGTGATTCCACTACATTGACTTTCTTATCTGATCTCTTCTCAAAAGTACGCTCCTTGTCGACCATCACCTGTTCAACAGAGACCAAAGACCAAATATCCACAAATTAATTTCTCCAAATTTTTCCTTTGGTCTCTGCTGACAAATGAGTCCTGAGAGGAGCCACCCAACAATGAATCCCGAAATGTTAAACAAGACAAACTTTACTCTCTCTCAGATGGGGTTTTAGTTCCCCCTGGAGGAATAGAGGGAGCAGCCGCTCCCATTTTTTACATTCAAACCAGCCACCATGACTTTCAAAACTGATACTAAATCATTACCGGTTAAAAAATATTTTTATTGAGCCACGCGTCACCGCATGCAGACTCACCAAGAGCAGAGGTCCTCCCGACTCCAGAGGGTATTTCTTCCACCACTGATGTTGCTGGAACCAAGGACTGAACCCCACTAGCAGTGCAGGCCGGGGAAACAACCTGGAACAGAGTGCCTTGCTCCGCGGACAAATGAGGAACCTCATGGTGCCGACCGTGTCCCTGCCTCCACACAGACCTCCTGGATGAATCCCGCAGCGACCAAGATGATGACGAGGAAGAAGAAAAGGAGGCTACATCCCTTGAGGATGAAGATGGTTGCTCACGAGCACTGCTTCTCCTGGACCTGTGACATCTGCGAGGGTTGTGGCTATGATGTTTCCCAGAATGGCGTTTCCTGCCTCTCCTGGAAGATTCCTTCGCCGGACCTGAAGAAGAAAAAAGGGACAGGGCAGAGGAGCAGCATTTATTACACCCATCCTCCCTGGGACCACTAACGTGTAAGCCTGCCCTGCTCTGGCATAACCCTTGGGGGAAGGAGCAGGAAGGCATGTATGGTTGTGGGTGAGCTCCAGCTAGTATTTCAGTCTGCTCACGTATTACCACCGGCATCAATGGCTCCACACCCCTGCCCCCGTCGTTCTTGTTTCTAACCTGTGTCCTGGAACAGCGTTAGCACCCCCGTCGTCCATGGCCTCCCCCATCTTTCTCCCCCCTGCCTTCAGAGAAGAGGAGGCGGCGCTAGAAACTGATGTCAATGGAGGAGCCGTCTGTGAAGCCCCAGCCAGGCCTAGCTGCCACACGCAGGCCTCGTGGAATGCCACCATAGCCGCCAGATCTCCCTTGTCATCCTCAGCCAGAAGCGTGGGAGCGGCTGAGCTCCCCATGTCCCGCTCCACAGCGGCGGTTGAAGGAACTTTGTGCCGGATAGATGCCAACTTAACTTCAATCCGCCGTACATCGTGGGGAGGAATGCCAGAGGGGTGGATGGGACAACATCGCCCTAGGACATAAGCCTGCAGGCTGTGTATCCTGCAGCACAGGACAGAGGGCCGGCCACCATGGTGCTCACACGTTTAGTAGTGGGGCTAGGGCTTAGGCGGGCGGGCGAGTCACACGTTGCGGCCTACCTCGTTTAGCCATAGCAAGCTGTTCCGGGACCGGTGTCCGGACATCTCTCTCCTGTCTTGCCAACAGTGTTTCCAACCAGCCGGTCCCCTCAGAATAGGGTTGTCACGATACCAGAATTTGGACTTCGATACCGATACTTCATGTAGTTTTGCGATTCTTGATACCAAAACGATACTTTGCCAAAAATAATAAAATAGAAAAAAAAGTTCTTACATTTTCTGCTCTGAGGCAGGTAGTGTGATGAATTTTGAACCTCCTTGTGCCTCACATTAATAGTAATTAACCCTATCATGTTTCTCAGTGATAATAGACAACATTGGGTTAATGTGTGAGGTACATAATGGAGTTAATTACTATTAATGTGATGCACTTGGAAGTACTAAATTCATAATACCATGTACCATGTCACGATGGGTGCGTAGACCCAATGGGCCGTACCGCCGTAGTGGGATAGCAGCTGGCCAACAGGATACCAAGTCAAAGTCTATAGTTCCGATAATGGTACCTATGGTAACTTCAGACAGTAGCGATGGTAGGCTCGGATGGGACCTTTGCAGCAGGCAGACACCAGTCACGGTGTAACACGGAAGGCGTAGTATACAGCACAACACGTCTCCAACTCTGTACGGCACAGGAACAAGGTAGCAGAGGAAACAGGTAGCAGGAACGGGAACACTGGGAACTGGAAAACACTAAGGGACCATTTGCAAAGACTAACACGGGTAAACACAACAACGCTCAGGCAATGATGGAAAGGGCAGGGCCCTTCTTATAGTCCAGGGTGATCATGGGCTAATTTGGTATACAATTCAGGTGAATTAGCCCATGATCAACCTGGACTATAAGGAGGGCCCTGCCCCTTCCATTATTGCCTGAGCGTTGTTGTGTTTACCCGTGTTAGTCTTTGCAAATGGTCCCTTAGTTTTTTCCAGTTCCCAGTGTTCCTGTTCCTGCTACCTGTATCCTGTATCCTGTGCTACCTAGTTCCTGTGCTGTAAGGAGTTGGAGACGTGTTGTGCTGTATACTACGCCTTCCGTGTTACACCGTGACTGGTGTCTGCCTGCTGCCAAGGTCCCATCCAAGCCTACCATCGCTACTGTCTGAAGTTACCATAGGTACCCTTATCGGAACTATAGACTTTGACTTGGTATCCTGTTGACCAGCTGCTTTCCCGCTACGGCGGCACGGCCCAGTGGGTCCACCCTACTTTACACAGCAGAGTGAACCGGAAGTAAGCGCTGGCATCTCCTGATGAGGAGCCAGCGCTCATTGATCCATGGCTGTGGCCGTCAGGGGGTGAGTAATCCCGATGGTTCGCGGCCATAGTTGTCACATACCATACATTACGAAGTGAAAGAAAGCAGTATTTATTTTATTTTCCAACAGCGTTCACATCATAAATGATGCTATAATATTGTTGTGCAGGTTATTACCGTTGCGATGATACAGAATATGTGTATATTTTATGTATTGAGACTTATTTTAATGTTTATTGTAAATAATGTGTATGTGTGTTTATTTAACATTCCTTTATTTTTTTCTACTTTTCTATTTTTAGACTTTAACGTACTGGCATATACAGTGAAGGAAATAAGTATTTGATCCCTTGCTGATTTTGTAAGTTTGCCCACTGTCAAAGACATGAACAGTCTAGAATTTTTAGGCTATGTTAATTTTACCAATGAGAGATAGATTATATAAAAAAAAAAAAAAGAAAATCACATTGTCAAAATTATATATATTTATTTGCATTGTGCACAGAGAAATAAGTATTTGATCCCCTACCAACCATTAAGAGTTCAGCCTCCTCCAGACCAGTTACACGCTCCAAATCAACTTGGTGCCTGCATTAAAGACAGCTGTCTTAAATGGTCACCTGTATAAAAGACTCCTGTCCACAGACTCAATTAATCAGTCTGACTCTAACCTCTACAACAGGAGTCTTAAGCACGCGGCCCGCGGGCCGCATGCGGCCCCTGGGGCTGTCATCTGCGGCCCTCGGGACACAGAGCCGCTAGTATCGGCTCTGCTCCGAGACTCTGGAATTCCCTGACATCGCTGTCCACATATGAACAGCGATGTCTGGGGCTTCCCCAGAGCCGGAGTCCCGGGCAGAGCGCTAGTACAGGCTCTGCTCCGAGACTCTGTGGAATTCTCTGACATCGCTGCCCATATGTGGACAGTGTGTCAGGGTCTTGCCCAGAGCGGAGCAGAGCGCAGGTGTCGGCTCTGCTCCTGGACTCTGTGGAATTCCCTGACATCGCTGTCCACATATGAACAGCGATGTCTGGGGCTTCCCCAGAGCCGGAGTCCCGGGCAGAGCGCTAGTACAGGCTCTGCTCCGAGACTCTGTGGAATTCCCTTACATTGCTGCCCATATATGGACAGTGTGTCAGGGTCTTGCCCAGAGCGGAGCAGAGCGCAGGTGTCGCCTCTGCTCCTGGACTCTGTGGAATTCCCTGACATCGCTGTCCACATATGAACAGCGATGTCTGGGGCTTCCCCAGAGCCGGAGTCCCGAGCAGAGCGCTGGTATCGGCTCTGCTCCGGGACTCTGTAGAATTCCCTGACATCGCTGCCCACATATGAACAGCGATGTCTGGGGCTTCCCCAGAGCCGGAGTCCTGAGCAGAGCGCTGGTGTCGGCTCTGCTCCGGGACTCTGTGGAATTCCCTGACATCGCTGTCCACATATGAACAGCGATGTCTGGGGCTTCCCCAGAGCCGGAGTCCCGGGCAGAGCGCTAGTACAGACTCTGCTCCGGGACTCTGTGGAATTCCCTGACATCGCTGCCCATATGTGGACAGTGTGTCAGGGTCTTCCCTATAGCGGAGTCCCGGGCAGAGCGCTAGTATAGCCTCTGCTCCGGGACGCTGCGGAATTTCCTGACATATCTGCCCATATATGGACAGTGTGTCAGGGTCTTCCCCAGAGCGGAGTCGCGGGCAAAGCGCTAGTATCGGCTCTGCTCTGGGACTCTGTGGAATTCCCTGACATCGCTGCCCATATATGGACAGTGTGTCAGGGTCTTCCCCAGAGCGGAGTCCCGGGCAGAGCGCTATTATCGGCTCTGCTCCGGGACTCTGGGGAAGCCTCTGACATCGCTGTCCATACATCGACAATGATGTCAGGGGCTTCCCCAGAGCAGGAGTCCCAGTGATGTCAGGAGCACAGCTGGAGTCCCGGGAAGAGCCTACTAGCGCTATGCCTGGGACTCCAGCTCTGGGGTTGCCCCTGACATCTCTGTCCATATATGGACAGTGATGTCAGGAACAGAGCTGGAATCCCAGGCAGAGTGCCAGAAGCGGCTCTGCTCCGGGACTCCAGCTCTGGGCAAGCCCCTGACATCACTGGGGCAGCCTCTACAGAGGGCACTGCGGCAGCCTCTACAGAGGGCACTGCGGCAGCCTCTACAGAGGGCACTGCGGCAGCCTCTACAGAGGGCACTGCGGCAGCCTCTACAGAGGGCACTGTGGCAGCCTCTACAAGTGGGTGTGTGGCAGTATCTGAAGAGGACACTGGCATTATCTAGGGGTGTGTTGCATTATCTACAGAGGGCACTGTGGCCTTATCTACAGAGGGCACTGTGGCCTTATCTACAGAGGGCACTGTGGCCTTATCTACAGAGGGCACTGTGGCCTTATCTACAGAGGGCACTGTGGCCTTATCTACAGAGGGCACTGTGGCCTTATCTACAGAGGGCACTGTGGCCTTATCTACAGAGGGCACTGTGGCCTTATCTACAGAGGGCACTGTGGCCTTATCTAGGGGTGTGTTGCATTATCCACAGAGGGCACTCCGGCAGCATCCACAGAGGGCACTGCGGCAGCATCCACAGAGGGCACTGCGGCAGCATCCACAGAGGGCACTGCGGCAGCATCCACAGAGGGCACTGCGGCACTATCTAAAAAGGGGATGCCCAATCTTGACATGTGTGCTAACTGAGCCGCCGGACTGCATTTAGCGACACAAACTGGAAAGCTGGATTGTTGAAATAAGCACGTGGAGAAATATCTAAAATTATAAACCTAGCGCTATTATTATAGTAATGTAGTATTATTATTCTAGTAATATAGTGTTCTAGTAGTTCAAATAACTAATTGATTAACAATAATTTTGTATTGTATCAAATTTGAAAGTAATGCGGCTCGTCAACTTCCCATTTTTTCTATATGCGGCCCACTTACCCGGCCGAGTTTGAGACCCCTGCTCTACAACATGGGCAAGACCAAAGAGCTTTCTAAGGATGTCAGGGACAAGATCATAGACCTGCACAAGGCTGGAATGGGCTACAAAACCATAAGTAAGACGCTGGGTGAGAAGGAGACAACTGTTGGTGCAATAGTAAGAAAATGGAAGACATACAAAATGACTGTCAATCGACATCGATCTGGGGCTCCATGCAAAATGTATCGAGCCAAAAGAAACTGTAGTTCTAACAATCAATTTACTATGGAACAAAAACAGATACAATCCAGGTTACACAGCAGAGGATACCCCAACTGGTCCCTCAATCGAGCCAACAACATCACGGCAAAGACCCCTAGAGCTCACCTACTCAAACAATCAAATCAAGCCAAAAAATCAGATTTAAACAAACCTACCCTGGTTCTACAACAAAGTAACCAATTTTCTGAAATTAGACAAATCGTGAATAAATACTTACCGATCTTGATGGAGGATGATAGTCTGCGTTCCATTCTCAAGGGAGGCTGCAGAATAGTCGCCCGTAAAGCGCCCTCTCTTGGCAGTCTCCTCTCCCCCTCCTTGTTCACCTCTAACGAAGTCAAAACCACCTGGTTGGAAAACAAGGGTTTCTTCAAATGTGGACAACATCCATGTAAAGTGTGTTCTTATGCTCATCCCACCAAAACTTTTTCCAACTCTAACAATTCTGATACATTCACAGTACAGAATTATATAAATTGCAATACCACATCCGTCATCTATATGATAGAATGTACTGAGTGTAATCTAAAATATGTTGGATGCACTGGTAGAAAATTTAAGACTAGAATACTGGAACACTTGAGTTACATCAGAAACCCCAATATCAGCAACATCTCCAACGTGGCTAAACACTTCATATATCACCACAATAGAACAGCAAAATCATTAAAATGTCACACCATAGAAAAAATTCACACTCCCAAAAGAGGCGGAGATCTACCACATAAGATCCACCAAAGAGAAGCATATTGGATCTACAGACAAAACTCAAGTCCCCAATGGTCTCAATTTAAAAAAGGAACTGATGTTCCACTATTAAACATACCCAAAGTCACATACTTTTTCAATAGTGGTTCCTTATCCACAATAGACAGTTTTCTATTCAACTCGCCATAATCACTTCCAAACATAGTACACATTACTCTAGGCATCGCTAAATAACGCATTAAAAATATGCCTGTAAAAACCTTTTCCTTTGTCCTTTTTTCTCTTTACATTATACAAAACAATTCTCATGATACACAATAAGAGACATTCTTTTATACACTAAAAGGTGCAGCCAAGAATTAAATACTACAAATATAACAAATATTACCAACGATTATTATTTTCACACAAATGACCTCCATTTGTTCATTCACTATGTTTTAACCAACAATACATGTAGATTATATAGATGTTACATGTAGAAGTTTTTTAGCCCCACCATCTTCTTTTTTCATCACTTTTTCTCACGTTTCACTTTTACTTGGTTGGTTACAATGAATAAAAATTCTTTTGACTGTCTGATTTAAAATAACCTCCAGTTTGACTACAACTATGCGCTCATCATTTTTTCCACACTAAGGAAAAAACGGTTTGTCCGGGTAAGACAACATATATGATGCATTTTATCTCTTATACATCTAATTTCTCAACTCTACAAGTACTGCCATCTTCTATATTGAATGATACATAGTACCAACCAATAAGATTGACATGTGCCAGGCTCACTTACCAGAGACCGGACACCGCTCTGACTCCTGCTTGCGTTCCAGGGTTTCCACGTGACCTGGAATGCAAACAAAACACACCGGAACTCGCCGCGTCCCTGCCAAGCTTGTTGGATAGTAACATCAATACATAGCTCTTTCCGAATATACCAAAACAATAGCTTGGCACCTAAATCCATGATTACTAATACTGTTATTTCTCAAATAATTTAACAATTCACTTACCGAGTCTAGAGAACGTCACGCCCATCAGACAGGATTCTGGCCACACTTCATTTCTGGTTTGCGTTCCGGGAGACCCTCGTCACCTGACACGCAATCAGAAAACACATGTCAAACCGGATATATATACTAGTTATACATGTCAGCTAGTCAAACCTAGCCATGATTAAGGACGCAGGAGGCGTCTGAAACGCGTAGGCTTCCAATACCACCGTAACTTCTCCCTGCACTTCAGGATATCACTCTATTCTTGATCCTGTTTTAAACATTGGAATTAAAACTTGGAATTAGTTTTCGTTTTATTTAAAATCAGCGCTGGATCCAACTCCTTCCTTTCCACTTATTTTAAAATGTATACAAGAGTACTGTCATGTAACAATTAACACTGTGGTGTATAGATTCTGACACCTCAGTATAAGTATTGCACCATAGCTAATGTTAGACCGTGCAGTACTATAATAGGCTGATAGAAGGGGAATGCGTCTATAGTACGTTAACTCCTAATGTACAGTATGAATACAGTAGCTCCTGTATTATTTAACCCGTTAGTGACCGCCAATATGCCTTTTCACTGCGGCCACTAACGGGCTTTATTCTGATGCATACGCTTTTTCACGGCGCTGCATCAGAATAAATAAACAGAGCACGGAGCCATTAAATCTCCCCGCTCTTAACTACCAGAGGTAAATTATTTGTCCGGTGTCCCAACTGCAGTGAGCGCCATTTTCAATTCATCCATGTCCTCAAGACGCAGTTACAGTTAAATACATGCGTCATGGAACCAGGTCAGCTGAGCATTGGATTTAATCTTTTTGGTGGAACTATTAATGACGTGGTCACTGTTTAGCACAATTATTTTTAGGATGGCACTATCACTACCATGGCACTATCTGCATAGCACAACAATTTAAGGTGCCATTATTTGGGTACTATTATGTGGCATAATTATGTTTGGGGGCACTGTTATTGCTGGGGACACTATTTGCTGTCCACATTTTTTTTTGGAGGTACTATCAGGATGGCACAATTACTTTTAAGGGCAATATTACTGTTAGGGAATTATCTGCTTTGCACAATTATTTTGTGCGACACTATTACTGTTGGGGGACCTAACTGCTTGGCACAATTACTGTTGGGAAAGCTATATGTCGCACTACTAAAGTGGGTGTCCAGTTTCAGCAAACTAATGTTATGTTTCGTATTGTGATGGCAGGCCAGTCAGGGGAACAAAATGAGCCATTTTAGAAAATCGATCCACCACCACCCAGATCACACTGCATCCCGCAGAGATAGGCAGATCTGTGACAAAGTCCATAGCAACATGCTGCCAGGGGGCATCAGGCACAGCCAGTGGTTGGAGCAGACCAGTAGTGGTACAGTAGTGATAATGGGAGATTTTAATTACTGGGATATTAATTGGTGTCATGGTTCAGCTTCAACTGCAAAGGGGAGACATTTCCTCAACCTGTTGCAGGAAAATTTTATGGGTCAGTTTGTGGAAGACCCGACTAGAGGTGAAGCTCTGTTGGATCTGGTAATTTCTAATAATGCAGAGCTTGTTGGGAACGTCAATGTTCGTTAAAACCTCGGTAACAGTGATCATAATATAGTTATATATTACAAGTACTGTAAAAAACAAACACAGGCGGGGAGTGCAAAAACACTTAATTTTAAGAAGGCCAATTTCCCCGGGTTGAGGACTGCAATTCAGGATATAGACTGGGAAGAACTAATGTCAAATAATGGTACAAATGATAAATGGGAGATTTTCAAATCTACTTTGGGTAATTATAGTGCAAAATTTATTCCGATAGGTAACAAGTATAAACGACTAAAATGAAACCCCACATGGCTTACACCTTCTGTAAAAATACATGACAAAAAAGGGCACTTGAAAAATACACATCTGTGGTTACAGCTGTAGCCTTTGTAAATTATAAAGAGCTTAATAAAATTTGTAAAAAGGTAATAAAATCAGCAAAAATACAAAATGAAAGACAGGTGGCCAAAGATAGTAAAACAAATCCCCAAAAAATCTTCAAGTATATAAATGCAATAAAAGCCAAGGTCTGAACATGTAGGACCCCTAGATAGTGGTAATGGGGAGTTGGTCACGGGGGATCAAAAGAAGGCAGAGTTACTAAATGGGTTCTTCAGCTCTGTATATACAACAGAAGAAAGAGCAGCTGATATAGCTGGTGCCAGTGCTGTTAATATATCAGTTGATATACTGAATTGGATAAATGTAGAGATGGTCCAAGCTAAATTAAACAAAATAAATGTACACAAGGCCCCGGGACCAGATGGGTTACACCCGAGAGTTCATAAGGAGCTTAGTTCAGTTATTTCTGTCCCCCTCTTCATAATATTTAGAGCTTCTAGAGTGACTGATATAGTGCCAAGGGACTGGAGCAGGGCAAATGTGGTGCCTATTTTCAAAAACGACTCTAGGTTTTCCCCAGGTAATTATAGACCAGTAAGCTTCACATCCATTGTGGGGAAAACGTTTGAGGGGCTATTGAGGGACTATATACAGAATTATGTGACAATAAATAGTATTATAAGTGACAGCCAGCACGGTTTTACTAAGGACAGAAGCTGTCAAACCAACCTGATTTGTTTTTATGAAGAGGTGAGAAGAAGCCTAGACAGAGGGGCCGCTGTGGATATAGTGTTTTTGTACTTTGCAAAGGCATTCGACATTGTCCCTCATAGACGTCTAATGGGTAAATTAAGGACTATAGGTTTAGAAAGTATCATTTGTAATTGGATTGAGAATTGGCTCAAGGACCGTATCCAGAGAGTTGTGGTCAATGATTCCTACTCTGAATGGTCCCCGGTTATAAGTGGTGTACCCCAGGGTTCCGTGCTGGGACTACTATTATTCAACTTATTTATTAATGATATAGAGGATGGGATTAATAGCACTATTTCTATTTTTGCAGATGACACCAAGCTATGTAGTAATGTTCCGTCTATGGAAGATGTTTGTGAATTGCAAGCGGATTTAAACAAACTGAGTGTTTGGGCGTCCACTTGGCAAATTAAGTTTAATGTAGATAAATGTAAAGTTATGCACCTGGAAACGAACAACCTGCATGCATCATATGTCCTAGGGGGAGCTACACTGGGGGAGTCACTTGTTGAGAAGGATCTGGGTGTACTTGTAAATCATAAACTAAATAACAGCATGCAATGTCAATCAGCTGCTTCAAGGGCCAGCAAGATATTGTCGTGTATTAAAAGAGGCATGGACTCGCGGGACAGGGATGTAATATTACCACTTTACAAAGCATTAGTGAGGCCTCATCTAGAATATGCAATTCAATTCAGTTCTGGCCTCCAGTTCATAGAAAGGATGCCCTGGAGTTAGAAAAAATGCAAAGAAGAGCAACTTAGCTAATAAGGGGCATGGAGAATCTAAGTTATGAGGAAAGATTAAAATAACTAAACCTATTTAGCCTTGAAAAAGGACGACTAAGGGGGGAAATGATTAACTTATATAAATATATTAATGGCACATACAAAAAATATGGTGAAATCCTGTT
The DNA here is from genome assembly GCF_050947455.1 of Rhinoderma darwinii. Taxonomy (NCBI): domain Eukaryota; kingdom Metazoa; phylum Chordata; class Amphibia; order Anura; family Rhinodermatidae; genus Rhinoderma; species Rhinoderma darwinii. The sequence continues at coordinate 251,742,016 of NC_134688.1, read as the reverse complement.
TCATGTAAAACCCCCTCAAAAAACAAGGGGGACTCCCTCCGTCTGGAAAAAAAAAGGTTCAACCTGCAGAGGCGAAAAGCTGTCATGTCCGTGGCTGCAGGCCATCAGCTCAAATCTCCCCCTGCCAGCCGCAGCCACGAGTTGGCATGCGCTAGCCCCAGCCTCCTCCTCAGGAAACGCCAGCACTCTCTTCCACTCACCTCAGCCGGATCCCGTAGGGTGGGCACGCACGCTCGTGCCCGCTCTTAAAGGGGCAGCGCGCGCACCGGACTTTGATGAACATCAGGCCTTGAGTACCCTGGACTATAAGAGGGGTCCAACCCCCTGTGTTGATGCCTGAGCGTTGTTGTTTCCCTAGTTTATCTATGCAATGGTCTCCTAGTGTGTTCCTGTTCCCTGTACTCCATACTATTCTGGTAGAGTACTCTGCTGAGCCAAAGTCGTGCCATGCTGTATACCACGCCTGACCTGCTTCACCTCACCTGACGTCTACCTGCTGCCTAGTCCCAGCCGAGCCTGCCTTGCTACTGTCTGAACTGCCACAGATACCTATACAAACTATAGACATTGATCTGCGCCCTCTTGGCAGCAGACTCAATCCTCCATCCTAATGGCAGTCGACCGCATGAAACGAAAGGCTGACACAAGGAGAAGAGAACTGTAAAGGATCTGCCAGACACAGCTTCTGTGTCGACGCCCGTGGTTAATCAGTCTGCATCTGCTCCTAGGTCTGATAGAGTGACTCGATCTGCTATCACTCAGGCTAGTAGGCTGAAGAGTGGGAGAACCTATCACAGCCTGGCCAGACGGAGCTAGCCTGGCCAGACGGAGCTAGTTATGTCTGGCCAGGCTGTGTTAGGTTCTCCCACTGCTCAGCCTACCAGCTTGAGTGGTAGCAGATCGAGTCACTCTATCAGACTGATTAACCCTGGGCGTCGACACAGAAGCTGTGTCTGGCAGATCCTTTACAAGAACCTCCTCAATTTCTCCCTGGCACAAAGGTCTGGCTGTCTTCTAGGAATATCCGACTAAGGGTGCCGTCATGCAAATTTGCTCCCAGGTTCCTCGGACCATTTGAGATCTTACAGCAGATCAACCCTGTCGCCTACAAACTTCGGCCGCCTCCTACCTTCAAGATCCCCAACTCCTTCCATGTCTCCCTCCTGAAGCCGGTGGTTCTGAACCGCTATACCAAAACTCCTAGCCCTGCGGTTGCCTCCCTTCAGACACCTTTAAGGTTAAGGAGATCTTGGACACCAAAAAAGTGAGAGGAAAGACTTTTTATTTGGTAGATTGGAGGGTGTTTGGTCCTGAAGAGAGGTCCTGGCAGCCAGAGGAGAACCTTAATGCTCCTACTCTTCTGAAAATGTTTCTCTCTCGCTCTGGTCTCAAGAAGAGGGGGCGTAAGAGGGGGGGATACTGTGATGTCCGTGGCTGCAGGCCGTCAGCTCCAATCTCCCCCTGACAGCCGCAGCCACGAGTCGGCAAGCGCTGGCCCCAGCCTCCTCCTCACCTCACCTCACGCTCGCTTCCACTCACCTCAGCCGGATCCCGTAGGGTGCGCATCGGACTTTGATGAACATCAGGCCTTGAGTACCCTGGACTATAAGAGGGGTCTAGCCCCCTGCTTTGATGCCTGAGCGTTGTTGTTGTTTTCCTAGTTTGTCTATGCAATGGTCTTCTAGTGTGTTCCTGTTCCCTGCACTCCATACTATCCTGGTCGAGTACTCTGTTGAGCCAAAGTCGTGCCGTGCTGTATACCACGCCTGACCTGCTTCACCTCACCTGACGTCTACCTGCTGCCCAGTCCCAGCCGAGCCTGCCTTTCTACTGTCCGAGCTGCCACAGGTACCTATGCGAACTATAGACATTGATCTGCGCCCTGTTGGCCAGCTGCCATACCGCCAAGGCGGTACGGCCCAGTGGGTCCACAGATCCTTTATGACAGTACGCTCAGGCCATGGACCCCGCTGGTTGATTCAAGACCATGATGACGTCTCAAGAGATGCGGGCGGATATGCTAGACCTCCGGTCTCAACAGGACCAACTCCTCCAGGCGTTGAACATTCTTGCAAGTTGGCAGGAGGCACAAGCTGCCTTTCCTCCTACTACACCTCCTAGCAGTGTTGATCCTCAGAGTACACCTCTTGGCAGTGTAGACCCGCGTGTTTCTTTGCAACTTCCTGACCGCTATGATGGAGACGCAAGTGCCGGTTGTGGATTTCTGAATCAGTGCCAGATCCACTTCAGCCTGTATAGTTGGACATTTTCGTCTGGTGGCGCAAGGGTCACTTTCATCATCTCTCTCCTCACTGGCAAAGCTCTTGCATGGGCAAACCCTATCTGGGAGAGACAAGGACCAGAGACCCGTGACTTCCAAGCCTTCCTCCGGACTTTTCGTATGGTGTTTGAGGAGCCTGGTCGGGTCTCATCTGCAGCGGCCTCTTTGATTAACCTACGCCAAGGAGACACCTCCGTGAGTGCGTACGCCATCCACTTCCGCACCCTGGCGGGAGAGCTGTTATGGAACAATGAGGCCATGGTGGCTGCATTCTGGCATGGACTGGCTCCTAAAATTAAGGACGAACTTGTCGCTCGAGATCTGCCGCCTACCCTGGATGACCTCATCCTTCGGTCCGCCCGGATTGATATACGGATCCGAGAGCGCCTCCAAGAGGTTCGTCGGGAGGGAGGCCTCCCTATTCCGGCTCCTACTTTGCAGCAACCCCTGCTGTCCTGAGATGTCGATCCTCCTAAGAAGTCTGTGATAATGGACCAGAGTAAGCTATCCACCCAGGAGAGACAACGCAGACGCCCTTCTGGACTCTGTCTTTATTGCGGCCTCGGTGGCCATCTTGTGCGCCTCTGTCCCCAAAGATCCCAAAGCCTAGGGTTGCTGGGAGTGACAACCTTGGGTAAGAAAAGACTTCCATCTAAATTGTCCATACCTGTGACCATAGTGTCCGGTGAGAGAACGCATCAGGTCTCTGCGTATTTGGACTCTGGATCCACTGCTAATTTCATCCGTAGAGACCTGGTGGACCTTCTTAAATTACCCACCACCCCTCTGGAGAGCCCGTTGACAGTTGCTTCAGTAAGTGGACTACCTCTGCCAGACCCAGTTATAGCTGTGACCAAGCCGCTGGGACTCCGAACTTCTGTCGTTCTATAACCTATCCAAAACTGTTAACCCTGTGTTGCTGGGCCTGCCTTGGCTCCGACTGCATGCCCCAGTCCTGGACTGGAATTCTGGAGAGTTTCTTCAGTGGGGCCCTGAGTGTCAAAGCCATTGACTGGTGCAGATTAGTTCGGTTCAGCCTTCTCTGCCTCGGTCATTGGCAGGATTGCCGGGTCAGTATGCTTCATTTTCTGACGACTTCAGCAAGTGGGAGGTCGGAGACATTGCCTCCACATCGGAGCGTATGACTGCCCTATCGAACTGATTCCTGGTGCATCCCTTGCACATGGTAGGGTATATCCTCTCTCCTTGCCAGAGACTCTGTCCATGTCCGCCTATGTGAAAGAGAACTTGGAGAGGGGCTTCATACGAAAGTCTTTTTCCCCGGCAGGAGCCGGGTTTTTCTTTGTCACAAAGAAAGATGGCTCTCTTCGTCCTTGTATCGACTAGCAAGGTCTCAACCAGATCACGGTGAAGAATAAATATCCGTTGCCACTGATCTGTGAACTGTTTGATCGTATACGTGGTGCCAAGATTTTTTCTAAACTAGACCTGCGTGGGGCTTACAACCTAATTTGGATTCGCCAGGGTGATGAATGCAAAACTGCATTTAACACCCGTGATGGACACTATGAGTATCTAGTAATGCCCTTCGGCCTGTGTAATGCTCCCGTGGTCTTCCAGGAGTTTGTTAATGACATTTTCCGTGACCTCCTCTATGTTTGTGTTGTAGTCGACCTTGATGACATCTTGATTTTTTCTCCAGATCCTATGACGCATCAGAGACATGTCCGTCAAGTTCTGCTACGGTTAAAGGAACAGTGTCATGGCAAATAATTTTTTTTATATGTTAAAGATGTTAGTGCTTTAATAAAAACGTTTTTATTCATTTGTGTGTTTGTGTTTTACTTTTTCTTATTTTTACACTTTTTCTTCCCTATGGGGGCTGCCATTTTTTGTTCCATTTCTGTGTGTGTCGATTAACGACACACACAGACATGGAGTACGGCAGCCACAGTCCCATAGGGACTGCGAACGGCTCCCGTCCCATTGACTGCCGTGTACGGCGTCTGTGTGGGAACTGCGCATGCGCCGCTCCCACACAGTCCTATTCGAAATTGGCGCCGTCCGGCGCCATTTTCCTGTGGACCGGAAGTCGCGGCCGGACAGTAATATTACTACTTCCGGTCGCGGCTTCCGGACTTGTGCACATGGAACAGCGGCAGCAAAGGGAGCGGACGGGCCGGAGGGAGCCGCGGCGGCAGGAGCAGGTAAGAGATTTCAATGTATGTTAGTGTTTGTGTGTGTTTACTACTGTATGTAAACCTACTACACTGTGGGTTACCTCAAAAAATGGCGACACACAGTGTAGGAGGTTAAACCTTTCAAACCCCTCGTTTATCCCGGCACTAGCCAGGATAAAGGAGGGGGGGATGCTGAGAGCTCACTAGAGCGAGGGCTTTTAACCCAATGTTGCAATGCTGCAATTTTGGGAACTAGCTCCATCTAGTGACCAAAAATGGGTAGTATTATAAATTAGAATTAATTTATAATATTTCCTGACTATTTCCTGACTCGTGAAAAAAATAAAAAAAATTTGAACCATGTTTAATCACCCACACACTAAATGTTTAATTTTTAAAAAAAAACATGTTTTTCTGGCAACACATTCCCTTTAAGGGAGAATCGTCTGTACGCCAAGTTGGAGAAGTGCGTATTTGACAGAGATGCTCTACACTTCCTGGGCTACATCGTCTCGAATCGAGGTCTCGAGATGGATCCTGAGAACGTAACGTCTGTCCTGGAATGGCCACGCCCTCAAGGCTTGAGGGCTATACAGCGCTTTTTGGGATTCGCCAATTTTTACAGTTTATTCCAAACTTCTCACTGACTTCTATCTCTAACCTCACTAAGAAGAGCATGAACGCCAAGGTGTGGACTCCTGAGGCAGAGTCCGCATTCAATAGCCTTAAGAGTGCCTTCACATCATCCTCTATCCTCCATCATCCGGATGTCTCTCTGCAGTTCTCATTGGAGGTGGACACATCCTCTGTCGGTGCTGGTACACTCCTGTTCCAGAGAGGTCCCAAGGGCAAGTCAATGATATGTGGATATTTCTCTAAGCTCTTCTCTTCCGCAGAACGCAACTACTCGATTGGGGATCGGGAGTTACTGGCCATCAAATTGGCTCTGGAAGAGTGGAGACATCTACTAGGGGGCGCAGCTCATCTGATCCTAATTTTTACAGACCACAAAAATCTGACCTATCTGCAGACGGCCATACGGCTGAACCCTCGTCAGGCCAGGTGATCACTGTTCTTAACCAGGTTCCAGTTTGAGCTCCATTATCGCCCGGCCAACAAGATTGTGAGGGCCGATGCCTTGTCCAGGTCTTTCGAGACGGAGGACACCATGGAGATTCCACAGAGCATTATTGATCCATCTTGCATTGTCTCTGTCAATCCCCTGCAAGTTGGGGACATTCCTCCAGGGAGGACTTTTGTACGCCCGGCTGATCCTGGAAGAATCCTCCGTTGGGGATACTCTTCTCAACTGGCTGGTTACGCGGGGGTCCGTAAGACCTGGGATCTGATTGCTCATCATTTCTGGTGGCTCACGCTGCCCAAGGACATTATGGACTTTGTTTCTTCCTGTCCAGTTTGTGCAGCCAACAAGGTTGTTCACTCCAGACCTGCTGGTCTGCTCCAGCCATTGCCTGTGCCTAATGCTCCCTGGCAGCATATAGCTATGGACTTTATTACAGACCTGCCTCTCTCTGCCGGATGCATTACTGTCTGGGTGGAGGTGGATCGGTTTTCAAAGATTGCCCACTTCGTTCCTCTGACCAGTCTTCCTTCTGCTCCTCAGCTGGACAAACTATTCATCCAACACATCTTCCAACTGCACGGCTTGCTGCAGCATATTGTGTCTGATCGGGGGGTTCAGTTTACCACGAAGTTCTGGAGAGCCCTCTGTGGACTCCTCGGTGTGAAGTTGGACTTTTCCTCAGCCTACTATCCTCAGTCCAATGGTCAGATCGAGAGGATCAATCAGATCTTGGAGAACTACCTACGCCACTTCATCTCCAAGCAGCATGATGACTGGGTGCAGCTGCTTCCGTGGGCTGAGTTCTCATATAGTAATCACACCAGCGAGTCCACAAGGAATACAACGTTCTTCATTGTCTACGGCCAACACCCACGAATTCCTCTCCCGGTGCCCGATACTTCCGAGATACCAGCGGCTGACTCCGCTTTTAGGGACTTCCTGCAGATCTGGCAGCAGACTCGATCCTCCCTCCTAATGGCAGTCAACCGCATGAAACAGAAGGCTGACACGAGAAGAGAACCTCCTCAATTTCTCCCTGGCACGAAGGTCTGGCTGTCTTCTAGGAATATCCGACTAAGGCTGCTGTCATGCAAATTTGCTCCCAGGTTCCTCGGACCCTTCGAGACCCTACAGCAGATCAACCCTGTCGCCTACAAACTCTGCCTCCTACCTTCAAGATCCCCAACTCCTTCCATGTCTCCCTCCTGAAGCCGGTGGTTCTGAACCACTATACCAAAACTCCTAGCCCTGCGGTTGCCTCCAGCGGCCCTTCAGACACCTTTGAGGTTAAGGAGATCTTGGACACCAAAAAAGTGAGACGAAAGACTTTTTATTTGGTAGATTGGAGGGTGTTTGGTCCTGAAGAGAGGTCCTGGGAGCCAGAGGAGAACCTTAATGCTCCTACTCTTCTGAAAATGTTTCTCTCTCGCTCTGTTCTCAAGAAGAGGGGGCGTAAGAGGGGGGGATACTGTCATGTCCGTTGCTGCAGGCTGTCAGCTCCAATCTCCCCCTGACAACTGCAGCCACATGTCGGCAAGCGCTGGCCCCAGCCTCCTCCTTACCTCACCTCATGCTCGCTTCCACTCACCTCAGCCGGATCCCGTAGGGTGCGCATGCACGCTCGTGCCTGCTCTTAAAGGGGCAGTGCGCGCACCGGACTTTGATGAACATCAGGCCTTGAGTACCCTGGACTATAAGAGGGGTCCAGCCCCTTGCTTTGATGCCTGAGCGTTGTTGTTTCCCTAGTTTGTCTATGCAATGATCTTCTAGTGTGTTCCTGTTCCCTGCACTCCATACTATCCTGGTCGAGTACTCTGTTGAGCCAAAGTTGTGCCGTGCTGTATACCATGCCTGACCTGCTTCACCTCACCTGACGTCTACCTGCTGCCTAGTCCCAACCGAGCCTGCCTTTCTACTGTCCGAGCTGCCACAGGTACCTATACAAACTATAGACATTGATCTGCGCCCTGTTGGCCAGCTGCCATACCGCCAAGGCGGTACGGCCCAGTGGGTCCACAGACCCTTCGTGACACAAGCCTTCTTTACTGTGAGAACTGTGAATCTATGGAATAGTCTACAGCAGGAGCTGGTCACACCAGGGACAGTAGATGGCTTTAAAAAAAGGTTAGATAATTTCCTAGAACAAAAAAATATTAGCACCTATGTGTAGAAATGTTTTACTTCCCTTTTCCCATTCCTTGGTTGAACTTGATGGACATGTGTCTTTTTTCAACCGTATGAACTATGTAACTATGTAACTTTATTTGCTGCCCATACCGTGCAGGAGGAGACAAAGTCCATGACGTCTTTGGGCAGCGTGGGCCACCAGAACTGACGGGCAATTAGGTTTTGGGTCTTACGGGCCGCATGACCTGCCAGCTTGGAACTGTGACACCAGCGAAGGATTCTTCCTCTGTCTGCCAGACGTACAAAAGTCCTTCCCGGAGGAATGTCCCTAACTTGCCGAGGGTTAACAGAGAAGATGTAGGAAGGATCAATAATACACTGTGTTCCAAATTATTATGCACATTGGATTAAAGTGTCATAAACATTTAATTATTAGTTTTTCAATTAAACTCATGGATGGTATTGTGTCTTAGGGCTCTTTGGATCATTGTAACCAATCTCAGACACCTGTGATAATTAGTTTTCCAGGTGTGCCCAATCAAAGGAAAACTACTTAAGAAGGACGTTCCACATTATTAAGCAGGCCACAGGTTTCAAGCAATAAGGGAAAGAAAAAGGATCTATCTGCTGCCGAAAAGCGTGAAATAGTGCAATACCTTGGACAAGGTTTGAAAACGTTGGATATTTCAAGAAAACTTAAGCGTGATCATCGTACTGTGAAAAGATTTGTGGCTGATTCAGAGCACAGACGGGTTAGTTCAGATAAAGGCATAATGAGGAAGGTTTCTGCCAGACAAATTAATAGGATTAGGAGAGCAGCTGCTAAAATGCCATTGCAAAGCAGCAAACAGGTATTTGAAGCCGCTGGTGCCTCTGGAGTCCTGCGAACCTCAAGGTGTACGATCCTCCAGTGGTTTGCAAGTGTGCATAAAGCTATTATTTAGCCACCCCTAAACAATGCTCACAAGCAGAAACAGTTGCAGTGGGCTCAGAAATACATGAAGACTAATTTTCAAACCGTGTTGTTTACTGATGAGTGCCGTGCAATCCTGGATGGTCCAGATGGATGGAGTAGCGGATGGTTGGAGAATGGCCACCATGTCCCAACAAGGCTGCGACGTCAGCAAGGAAGTGGCGGAGTCATGTTTTGGGCTGGAATCATGAGGAGAGAGCAGGTAGGCCCCTTTAGGATCCCCGACGGTGTGAAAATGACCTCTGCAAAGTACGTAGCGTTTATGACTGACCACTTTCTTCTGTGGTACAAAAAGAAGAACTGTGCCTTCCGTAGCAAAATTATCTTCTTGCATGGCAATGCACCATCTCATGCTGCAAAGAATACCTCTGTGTCATTGGCTGCTTTGGGCATAAAAGGAGAGACACTCATGGTGTGGCCCCCATGTTCCCCTGACCTCAACCCTACTGAGAACCTTTGGAGCATCCTCAAGCAAAATATCTATGAGGGTGGGAGGCAGTTCACATCAAAACAGAAGCTCTGGGAGGCTATTCTGACATTGTAATGACGTGGGTGGGGAGACAGACAAGTGAGCCCTAATCTACCCGCCACTCAGTCCCTGCCTACTTGCAACGACCCGCCCTAGGCGACGGGGTACAACTGGGCGACGGTCCCTACGCTCAATAAGTGCACGACAGACAAACAGACAAGGGTACACAAAGCTAGGGGGAGAAAGGGGAAGTTGCCCACGGCAACACCGTGAGCAACAGAGAAGTGAACAAGCCGAGTCAAACCAGGAGAGTACGAGGTGCCAAACACAGAGCAGTAGAGTAGTGAACAAGCCGAGTCAAACCAGGAGTGTACGAGGTACCAAACGTAGAGCAGGAGAGTAGTCAGCAAGCCAGGGTCAATATGAAGCAAGGACAATAGTACAAGAAGCTGCAGCAGGGCCAGGAAACCAAACGAGAAGAAATCACAAGCAAGGAGGAACAGGAAAGGCAGGTATAAATAGACAGAGGGCGGGAGCTAGCTCCGTCTGGCCAGGCTGTGATAGGTTCTCCCACTCCTAAGCCTGCCACCCTGAGTGGTGGAAGATGGAGTCAGTCTCACAGACATAGAAGCAGGTGCAGACTGATTATCTATGGGCGTTAACCCCGAAGCTGTGCCTGGCAGATCCTTTACAGTACCCCCCCTTTTATGAGGGGCCACCAGACCCTTTCTAAGTGGACCTGGTTTACTGGGGAAACGAAGGTGAAACCTCCTGACCAATATCCCAGCGTGAACATCCCGAGCGGGTACCCAAGTCCTCTCCTCAGGCCCGTATCCTCTCCAATGGACCAGGTACTGGAGGGAGCCTTGGACCATCCTGCTGTCCACAATCTTGGCCACCTCGAATTCTGCCCCCTCAGGGGTGAGAACGGGGACCGGAGGTTTCCTCGAGGGAGCCAAGGACGGGGAGCAGCGTTTAAGGAGGGAGGCATGGAACACGTTGTGTACTCGAAAAGATGGGGGCAACTCCAGTCGGAAGGAGACAGGATTGAGGACTTCAATGACCTTGTACGACCCTATAAACCGGGGAGCAAACTTCTTGGACGGGACCTTAAGGCGCAAACAAGGGGTTAGCAGAACGTTTTCTATCTGCCTGAGTTTTTTGTATGCTCTGGGACGCCTCTAGGTTCTTCTGAACCTGAGCCCAGACTGTGCACAGTTCCCGATGAACGACCTCTACCTCGGGATTGTTGGAACTACCAGGTGAAACGGAAGAGAACCGTGGATTAAACCCAAAATTACAGAAAAAGGGGGAGACCCCTGACGAGTTACTGACCCGGTTATTAAGGGAAAATTCGGCGAGGGGAATGAATGAGACCCAATCATATTGACAGTCAGAGATAAAACACCTTAAATATTGTTCTAGAGACTGATTAGTCCTCTCAGTTTGGCCTTTAGTTTCAGGATGGAAGGCAGAGGAGAAGGACAGATCAATCTCCAACTTTTTACAGAAAGCTCTCCAAAACAATGAAACAAATTGTACCCCTCTATCAGAAACAATATTGACAGGGACCCCATGGAGACGCAGGATGTGTTTGACAAACAAGGTAGCTAACGTCTTAGCATTGGGTAGTTTCTTGAGGGGCACAAAATGGCACATCTTACTGAAGCGGTCTACTACAACCCACACCACCGACTTGCCTTGAGATGGAGGCAAATCGGTGATAAAATCCATGGAGATATGGGTCCAAGGTCTCTGGGGAATGGGAAAAGAACATAGTAAGCCCGCTGGTCGGGACCTGGGAGTCTTGGACCTAGCACAAACTTCACAAGCGGCAACATAGGCCTTAACGTCTTTAGGCAACCCAGGCCACCAATAGTTTCTGGCAATGAGGTGCTTGATACCCAGGATGCCTGGATGGCCAGATAGTGCAGAGTCATGATTTTCCCTAAGTACCCTTAGCCGGAATTGCAGGGGAACAAACAGCTTGTTCTCAGGAAGGCTCCTGGGAGCTGAACCTTGATCAGCCGCAATTTCAGAGACTAAATCAGAATCAATAGCGGAAATGATTATACCTGGAGGCAAAATACAAGCAGGATCTTCCTCCGAAGGAGGGCTGTCCATGAAGCTACGTGACAGTGCATCAGCCTTAACATTTTTAGACCCAGCCCTATAGGTAATCACAAAGTTGAATCTGGTAAAAAATAACGCCCAACGAGCTTGTCTCGGGTTAAGCCTCCGGGCAGATTCTAGGAAAACCAGATTCTTGTGGTCGGTAAGGACCGTTACCTGGTGCCTAGCCCCCTCCAGGAAGTGGCGCCACTCTTCAAATGCCCATTTAATGGCTAAGAGTTTGCGGTTGCCAATATCATAGTTACTCTCAGTGGGTGAAAACTTCCTGGAGAAGTAGGCACAGGGACGGAGATGGGTGAGGGACCTGGTACCCTGGGACAAGACAGTCCCCACTCCCACCTCGGACGCGTCAACCTCCACGATAAATGGCTCCATTTGGTTAGGCTGAACTAGCACCGGGGCCGAGATAAAGCACTTCTTAAGGACCTCAAAAGCCTGGACAGCCTCAGGAGGCCAGTGGAGGAGATCAGCACCTTTGCGAGTGAGATCTGTAAGAGGCTTAGCGATGACCGAGAAGTTAGCAATAAACCTCCTGTAATAATTAGCGAACCCCAGGAAGCACTGGAACGCCTTCAGGGAGGCAGGTTGGACCCATTCCGCCACAGCCTGGACCTTGGCAGGGTCCATGCGGAATTCATGAGGAGTGAGGATTTGGCCCAAAAATGGTATCTCCTGCACCCCAAACACACATTTTTCGGTCTCCGCAAACAGTTTGTTTTCTCGAAGGACCTGGAGCACCTTCCTGACATGCTCAATGTGGGAGGACCAGTCCTTGGAAAACACAAGTATGTCATCAAGGTACACTACAAGAAATACCCCCAGGTAGTCTCTTAAAATCTCATTTATGAAATTCTGGAAGACCGCGGGAGCATTACACAACCCAAAGGGCATGACGAGGTATTCGAAATGACCTTCGGGCGTGTTAAACGCAGTCTTCCACTCATCCCCCTCTTTGATGCGGATAAGGTTATAAGCCCCCCGTAGATCAAACTTAGAGAACCATTGGGCCCCCTGAACCTGATTAAAGAGATCAGGAATCAGAGGAAGGGGATACTGGTTCCTTACAGTGACCTTATTCAAGCTTCGGTAGTCAATGCATGGCCTAAGACCACCATCCTTCTTCCCTACGAAGAAGAAGCCAGCACCTACTGGAGAAGTAGAGGGGCGAATGTAACCCTTGGCCAGGCATTCCTGGATATACTCTCTCATGGCTTCACGTTCGGGACAAGAGAGATTAAATATCCTACCCTTAGGGAGCTTAGCTCCTGGTACCAAATTGATTGCGCAATCATATTCTCTATGAGGAGGTAACACTTCGGAGGCCTCCTTAGAGAAAACATCGGCGAAGTCCTGAACAAACTCAGGTAGCGTGTTCACCTCCTCAGGGACATAGCAAATTCCACAGACATGATATTAGCAGAAGACCCTGAATCCACGAAGGCACTGCCGGTAGCAGACCTACCACCAAAAGAGACCTGAAAGGGAAGCAAGATTTTATTACGTTTCATATTTATGGGAAATACCTGTGCACCCAAGTGACCTCCCCGATGATCACTTAGGCGCGGAAGTTCTCCAGCTGCATTCTTACGCTTAGGACAGTTGTTCACTTGATGCTTGTCATCCCCACAGTAGAAGCAGAGACCATTCTTCCTGCGGAAATCTCTACGTTGTTGGGGGGACACGGAGGCCCCGAGTTGCATAGGTACCTCCGAGTCTTCCGGGGAGGAACGAAGCAACGGAACCTCGGGAGGCATCATGGGGGAGTCAGAGGAGAAAACATCGAGACGTTCAAGTCGTCGTTCCCTGAGACGTCGGTCAAGTCGTACCGCTAAAGCCATAACCTGGTCTAGGGAGTCAGAAGAGGGATAACTAACTAGCAGGTCTTTCAGGGCGTTCGACAGATCCAACCTAAACTGGCACCTTAAGGCAGGCTCATTCCACCGAGAAGCTACGCACCACTTCCTAAAGTCAGAGCAATACTCCTCAACAGGTCTCTTACCCTGACGTAAGGTCACCAGCTGACTCTCGGCAAAAGCAGTCTTGTCAGTCTCGTCATAGATGAGTCCGAGAGTAGAAAAGAAAAGATCAACGGAGGAAAGTTCAGGGGCGTCAGGAGCCAAGGAGAAGGCCCATTCTTGGGGCCCTTCCTGGAGCCGGGACATAATTATACCCACCCGCTGGCTCTCAGAACCTGAGGAGTGGGGCTTTAAACGAAGATAGAGCCTACAACTGTCCCGAAAGGAGAGAAAAGTCTTCCGGTCCCCTGAGAACCGGTCGGGCAACTTGAGGTGGGGTTCAAGAGGTGAGGTGAGGGGGACTACCATGGTAGCATCAGGCTGGTTGACCCTCTGAGCCAGGGCCTGGACCTGTAGGGAGAGACCCTGCATTTATAAATTTATAACGATGTTTTTAGACATGATGTTAGGCTTGACAAAGACCCCACACTCACTATGGGTCGAAACGTTGCCTGTCGTTTGTGGATGTCTCGACAATAAAACCACTTTGATGATTTGAAGACGTGTGCTGTTGTCCTACTACTTTTTTGAATTTACATTGTGCCGGAGTGGGTTTGCCTGGCTTGACAGCGTGCACCGCATCATACTCGGGATTAGTGCTGCTTCAAAAATCCTTTTTCTCTTGATATCCACAGGATATGTCATAAATGTTAGATAGATGTGGGTCCCACCTCTGGGACCCGTACCTATCCCTAAAACGGGGCCCCCTAAACCCTGTTCTATCTTACCCGCCTCCACTGTCTCCTGGCCACTTCCTGGTTAGGTGGTCAGGGGTTACAGAAACATCCGAGTGCTCACTGAGCTACGCTGTTTCCGGAACTTGGTAGCTACGAAAACAGTGTACATGGTCGAGTTACGGAAACAGCGTAACTCGCTGAGCTACGCTGTTTCCGTAACTTCCATAGATCGGAATAGTAGTTATGGGAACAGTGTAAAAAAAAAAAAAGTTAGATATAATTCCAGGAGTGTAAAAATATATTAAATGTTACAAAAAAAACACCTTTTCCCATTTTTCCCCAAGTACACTGTAAAAATAAAAAAAATTGGTATCGCTGCGTCCGTAAAAGTCCGAACTATTACAATATAGCATTATTTGACTCGCACGGTGAACGGTGTAAAAAAAAAAAATAATTAAAACCCCAGAATCGTTGTCTTTTGGTCACCATAGCGCTAAAAAGAATTAGATAAAATGTGAAAAAAAATCGTATCTACCAAAAAATGGTGCTAATGAAAAATTACGGCTCGTCCCGCAAAAAATAAGCCCTCACACCGCTCAAACGATAAAAAAAATATAAAAGTTATTGCTCTCAGAATGTGGGGAAACCGAACAAATTATTTTTTTTAACCAATAGTTTTGTTCTTTGTAAAAGTAGTAAAATATAGAGAAAAAAATCCTATTTTCTGTTGTCTAAAACCTGGGTGCGTCTTATAGTCAGGTGCGTTTTATAATCCCAAAAAATATGGTATATACTCCACCCACTAGCGGAAAAAACTATTTGAGATCGAGCTTGCATAGGGGAAAACTGCTAAAAAAAAATATGCTGCATTCAAGTCATATAATGGCCAGAAATAGTGTAATTTCTCCTGTACACACATATGACCGGTTATTCTGAATGGAACGAAAAAAATTCTCAATCCAGCGCTGGTTTTAAAAGGAAATATTTTCCACTTTATTGAGAATTTAGTTTCAAAATTCTAGCGAACACAGGCTCTATGCATCCACCCCTCTGTGCTTGCTACAATTTTTTTGTAAACCCAGTGCTGGATTGAGACTTTTTTTGTTCCTTTGTGATTCAACAGAGTGCCACCTCAAGGATCCGTGTGCAAGACTGGTGAGCTGGAGAAAATCCCTTTTTCTTTGTAGCTTATTCTGAAGTCACCTGAAAGATTAGGTATGCTTTAAAGGGGCTCTGTCCCCACATTATAAGTGGCCTATCTTGTACATGATGTGATCGGCGCTGTAATGTAGATTACAGCAGTGTTTTTTATTTAGAAAAACGATAAATTTTGACCAAGTTATGACCTATTTTAGCTTTATGCTAATGACTTTCTTAATGCCCAACTTAGCTTTTGACCAAGTGGGTGTTGTTGAGAGAAGTGTATGACGCTGACCAATCAGTGACCAATCAGCGTCATACACTTCTCTCCATTCAGGTGCATTTGTACTCACAGCACAGCGTGATCTTGCGAGAACATGCTGTTCTCTCACTTACTCACACATTAACGTTATTGAAGTGTCTTGAGAGTGACTAGACATCGCTTCCAGGAAAATTTCTGAGGAAGAAGAAATTAAGGGGAAGCAGGGCTCGTACGAGCTCTGCACCCCCTTCAAAACAGCTGATCGGTGGGGATCCCAGTAGTCGGACCCCGACCCATCAGCTATTGATGTCCTTATCCTGAGGATAAGCCATCAATTTTTAGGGACTGGACAACCCCTTTAAATTCCTTTACAGCTCCACTCGCACATACTAATGCACAAATGTTCCTGCCTATAATTTCTTTTAAAATCATGAACATTTTCTTGTTTTTTCCATATTAAAGAGCACCTGTCACTAGGTCATATAAATTGAAGTGGTTAACTGCACCACCTTAATCCAACAGGGCGTGAACTTCCCTCAATATCCCGAGATCGAACTAGCTTCCCTGCCCCTGACCAATCAGCGCGAGACTGCTTCAGAGCGGCCAGGTACAGCGTGATCTCGCCAGAACCACCACATCTCACGACATCACGTTGTGCCTGGCCACTCCGAAGCTGCCTCATGCTGATTGGTAAGCGTCAGAGGCAGCGAAGCTTGCTCGACCTTGGGAAAATGAGGGCAGTTCACGCCCCATTGACTAACTACAGCAAATTAGCACATAGGGAGCCAACACAACAGTGGACCATATCTCTGGAATGGGGGAGGGGTGTCCAGGAGAAAAAAAGTTGCTGGAATCAAGGAGACATCGCTGTACAAGTCAGATAACCAGTTCAATTTATATGACCTAGTGACAGGATCAGATTATTCTCTATCCTCTAAAATGAAATCCCTGCCTGAGATCAAACCAATAAACGGAATATCATCTGCATATTTTAACCCCTTCCTGATAAAGCCAGTTTTGGTTTTTCATCCCTACCTTCCCAGCCATAACTCTTTTATTTTCCAATCGACATATTTTTTCAGGAGGAGTTGTATTTTTAAATGTCACCGTTCAATGTACCACATAATGTATTGAATAACTTAAAAAAAATATTTGTGGAATAGAAAAAAAAACAGCAATTCCACAATTGTTTTTGCCGATTTATCTTTACAACGTTCACCGTTGCAGGATGAGTTGTCGCTTTAAATGACACCATCTACCTAATGTTATGCTTTGGAAAAACGTAAAAAAAATATTATGGAATGAAAACAGCTATTTAGCAATTGTAAATGATCTTTACAACGGTTACCGCGCGGTAAAAATGGCCTGTTAACTTTATTCTGCGTTTTAGGAAGACTACGGTAATATCAAATTTATATAGTTTTTTATTATGTTTTACTACTTTGACAAATTAAAGACACTTTAAAAACAAAAAAAGGTTTTATTGGTATCATTTTGTGTTACATACCACTTTACGATAACGCAATTGTGAACATAGCCTAAACTGTTAAGGATTTGTTTGACAAGCTTATTTTGGCGGAATCAATAGCGTAGTCGACTAGACTATTGATTGCGCAAAAAAATAAAACGGAAACCATTAGCAACGGAAGCATTACAATTGAAATCAATGGTAATGCTAACGGAACGCTACGGTTTCCCTTCATGGGTTCCCCTGACGGAACCCCGATGCAAATGTGAACGAAGCCTTACAGTATGACAAAAAAAAAAAAGTTTCATAAATTTACAGGGAAGAAATACTCCCCAAGCTTTACAGAAGACTTTTTCTACTATGCAGTACTACAGGATATAGCATTACAAGGGACAATGTTGACTTCCTCCGGCAGCCATGCCATGCCATGCCATGTCATGCCATGTCATGTCTTGCTTCTATACTTTGGGATTCGCCAGTCCCACGTTGCCTCCCTTACCCCTCGATAGTCCTGTGTTGTCATGGCTACAGCAGACCGCGCCCACGGAGCGGGCTCTGAATTTGGATGTTGAACGCGCGTAGCTTTACGCATGCTCGGCCCACGTGACGCAGGAGTCGGTGATTGGTCTCGAACGTAGCTCCTGTTACAATTCCGATTGGCTAAGGTTGGCGCGAATGTGCGCGACTCCGAGACACGGGGGAGGCGGGAAACAATAGCGGGAGGAGCAGGTAGTAGACCGGAGACACACGGGAGGAGTTGGCGCTGGAACCGGAGAGTAAGCGGCGGAACCCGGTCTGATACAGAGGAGATACCTTAGAAGGCCGCACAAGCGCTTACAGTAGCGGGCACCATGGCGGATAAGGAGGGTAAGTGTGCAGAAAGTTCACTGCTCGTGTGCTATGAGAGACCGGGAGATCTTCCTGGCATTCCCTCAGCGATGGGGAACCGGAAAAAAGGCTGCGACTGAGGGTGTAAGTGCTGAGCTGCTTGCAAGGGACGTGTATGCGGTATTGGGTTTGAGCGCTCGCCGGCTGTAGTTAGTCATGTGGTGTGTAGTTCCTGCTCACGCTTGTCCTTGGCTTTAGCACTTCTGTTAACGCGTTTTCTTATCTCATGTGTTTCCCTGGCACAGCTGCGTTTGACGACGCTGTGGAGGAGCGGGTTATAAATGAAGAGTATAAGATTTGGAAGAAGAACACCCCTTTCCTTTATGACTTGGTAATGACTCATGCTCTGGAGTGGCCTAGTTTAACCGCACAGTGGCTCCCGGATGTCACCAGGTGAGTTTTCAGGAAGCATCCTTCCATAACATTGTAAGGCCGAGAAAATACCTATATCCATCCTGTTCGGCCTATTATTTTGCAATGTTGGCCCAGAGGAAGGCCACACCACTGTGAGGCAAAATCACATTTTCCCCATATTAGGGAAAAATTCCTCTCGGACTCCAATATTGCAATGCGAATAAATCTCTGGATCAATGACCCATCTCCAGTAATCCAGTAAACATAACCTGTAATATTATTCCACTCAGATATCCAGGCCTCTTTTGAACTCCTTTCCTGTGAATTCGCCATAACTTCCTCAAGCAGAGCGCTCCATAGTCACTGCTCTTACAGTAAAGACTCCCCTTCTATATCTACGTATAAACCTTCTTTCCTCTAGGCGTAGCGGATGCCCCCTTGTTAGGCGTAATTATCCCTACGTTTTAGCGTGTACGTCTGGGAAGCTCTCGACATACGCGCTAAACGTGTTTACATTGCTTGATTAGCCCGAAGGAGTCTAAAAGTGTCCATTGGGTTTCTGCTGGGCTTGTTTATGTTGGCATATCTTTTTTGGGAGGATGGAATAATGTAGTAGACTACGTTATTCCATCCTGGGGGATTCCGGAAAAAAAGTATACTGTGCGGTATACGTGTATTTTGTTTTAACATCGGAGCCTTTATGTGACAGATATTACTCTATGGCATCCGCCAGCAATATACGTTACTTATCTGTCCGGGAGCTTCCCCAGAATCGGCGCCCACAGTGAGTCAAGAGCTCCTCCAGGAGCGGAATCCCTGGCCAGAGCGTTGCCAATGCTGTAGCTCAGTGTTCTGACTTCTCAAAGCTCTTAATGTCGCTGCCGATATATGAACAGTGACGTCAAAAGCTTACCCAAGACAGGAGTCCCAGTGTGCTTGGGATGTTCTGGCTGTGGACTCTAGTTGAAAGCCCCTGACATCGCTCTCAGGGGCTTCCCTGGGCACATCTCTTCAATTAATGCTTTGCCTGTTGAGTTTGGGCGACTTATCCCCCTGTGTGCCTTTACAGTGAGATACAGCGTTGCCTTCTGTCGGAGGTATACATCGGGACAGAAGGAAAACAATGCGAACCAGGCCTTGAAGTTAGTTTTGGGTATAAATTGGTCATTAGAGAGATCTCTGTATTGACTTTTGATATATTTATACAGTCTTATTGGATCACCCTTTCGGTACTCTGTCTGTGGTAGTTACAGCAGAGGACGCGTAATCTCGTTGTAACCTGTCATTTACCGAGTAATCTCGCGAGATTACACTTCCTGTGCTGTAACTACCACAGACAGAGTAACGAATTGCAGAGATTGTGAATAGACATCAAGTGGAATGTCTATTCACTGTCTAAACACTTCAGTATTGTTAATGTGTTCGTATAAGACAGCGCATGGCGATCTAATAGGATCCCTATGCGCTGCCTAAATGAATGGAGAGGAGTGCATGACTCTGGTCAGTGTCATACACTCCTCTGTACAACGCCCACTTGGTCGAAAGTAAAAACACACCCACTTGGGCATTAAGACACTCATTGGCATAAATCTAAAATTGCTAATAAAGTGGTGAAAATAGATCGCTTTATTAAATAAAAAGCACTGCTGTCGTTTACATTATAGCGCCCATCTCCTTATGTAGGAGATACGGCACTTATAATGTGGTGACAGAGCCTCTTTAAAGAGGCCCTGTCACTACATAAGTGGCCTATATTGTACTTGATGTGATCGGCGCTGTAATGTAGATTACGGCAGTGCTTTTTATTTAGAAAAACGATAATTTTTGACGGAGTTATGACCTATTTTAGCTTTATGCTAATGAGTTTCAACTGGGCGTGTTTTACTTTTTGGCCAAGTGGGCGTTGTACAGAGGAGTGTATGACGCTGACCAATCGGCGTCATACACTTCTCGCCATTCATTTACACAGCACATAGCGATATAGCTATATTGCTATGTGCTGCCACATAAACACTATAACGTTACTGCAGTGTCCTGACAATGAATATACATTACCTCCAGCCAGAACGTGATGTGTATTCAGAATCCTGACACTTCGCTAACACAATCCCGACACTACAGCACAGCAAGCGTAATCTTGCGAGATTACGCTGTAAACTGTCATTTAAAACGAGATTACGTTTGCCTTGCTGTAAATTTCACAGAAACGTTAGCGAAGTGTGAGGATTCTGAATACACATGACGTCCTGGCTGGAGGTAATGTATATTCATTATCAGGACACTGCAGTAAAGTTATGGTGTGTTTATGTGGCTGCACATAGCGATATAGCTATATCACTGTGCTGAGTACATGAATGGAGAGAAGTGTATGACGCTGATTGGTCAGCATCATACACTTCTCTCCACAACGCTCACTTGGCCAAAAAGTAAAAACATGCCCAGTTGTCCATTTAAGAAAGTCATTCGCATAAAGCTAAAATAGGTCACAACTCCACCAAAAATGATCGATTTTCTAAATAAAAAATACTGCTGTAATCTACATTACAGCGCCGATCACATTATGTGCAATATAGGCCACTTATAATGTGATGACAGAGCCTCTTTAAAGGAACAGTGTCATCACAAATATTTTATTAATATGTTAAAGATGTTAGTGCCTTAATATAAACGTTTATTTTCATTTGTGTGTTTGTGTTTTACTGTTTCTTTTTTTCACACTTTTTTTTCCCTATGGGGGCTGCCATTTTTTGTTCCATTTCTGTGTGTGTCGATTAACGACACACACAGACATGGAATACGGCAGCCACAGTCCCATAGGGACTGCGAACGGCTCCCGTCCCATTGACTGCCGTGTACGGCGTCTGTGTGGGAACTGCGCATGCGCCGCTCCCACACAGTCCTATTCGAAATTGGCGCCGTCCGGCGCCATTTTCCTGTGGACCGGAAGTCGCGGCCGGACAGTAATATTACTACTTCCGGTCGCGGCTTCCGGACAAGTGCACATGGAACAGCGGCAGCAAAGGGAGCGGACGGGCCGCGGCGGCAGGAGCAGGTAAGCGATTTCAATGTATGTTAGTGTTTGTGTGTGTTTACTACTGCATGTAAACCTACTACACTGTGGGTTACCTCAAAAAATGGCGACGCACAGTGTAGCAGGTTAAACCTTTCAAACCCCTCGTTTATCCCGGCACTAGCCAGGATAAAGGAGGGGGGGATGCTGAGCGCTCACTAGAGCGATAGCTTTTAACCCAATGTTGCAATGCTGCAATTTTGGGAACTAGCTCCAAACAGCTCCATCTAGTGACCAAAAATGGGTAGTATTATAAATTTGAAAAAATTTATAATATTTCCTGACTCGCGAAAAAAATAAAAAAAATTTGAACAATGTTTTATCACCCACACACTAAATGTTTAAATTTTAAAAAAAAAACATGTTTTTGGGGCGACACCATGCCTTTAAAGAAGACCTCCAGTGGAAATAACTTTATGTCCGCATTCTGCATCTGATTGTATACCACACTCTACACTTTTATATTTATACTCTACTTTTTGAACTGCTGTCTTGTCTGTGCTCTAAAACAAAAACAAAAAAAGCCTCCACCTTGATTGTTAGATTTCCCCAACATTAAAGTTATCATCATCATTATCGGCTACCGCCGGTGTTAGCATTACCCCAAATTTACCGCGCTGGTAAAATCCTAAATGTGTGAGCTTGGGAATGCCACATTAAGGTGACTATAAATTACGTATTACAATCGGCGTCGGCGATACAAAATGGACCTTGTCTACGATTGTAACAGGATACCGAAATGTGTACACATGAAATCATATCTCAAAATCGATTGCGGTATTGTTTTTATATTGAAAAGAGCTTTCAAATGAGCCCCTGCCCCAGGGCGGTGTGGGCGTTTTTTTTTGTTGCGTTAACTGTTATATTTTATGACCCAATTAAATCCCACCAAATTTCAATCCTCGAGCCGTTCAAAAGTTATGAGGGTGTTTTGGTAGGCACTGTGTATGTGTGTGTGTGTGTGTGTGTGTGTGTGTGTATATATACACACAGTGAAGGAAATAAGTATTTGATCCCTTGCTGATTTTGTAAGTTTGCCCACTATCAAAAGCATGAACAGTCTAGAATTTTTAGGCTAGGTTAATTTTACCAGTTAGAGATAGATTATATTAAAAAAAAACCAGAAAATCAGTCAAAATTATATATATTTATTTGCATTGTGCACAGAGAAATAAGTATTTGATCGCCTACCAACCATTAACCCTTTAGTGACCAGCCCATTTTAGGCCCTAATGACCAAGCTATTTTATTCGTTTTTCTATAGTCGCATTCAAAGAGCTATAACGTTTTTTATTTTTCCGTCTACATAGCTGTATGAGGACTTGTTTTTTTGCGGGATTAGTTGTGCTTTTTAATAGCACCATTTTTGGGTACATATAATTTTTATATTAACTTTTATTAACCTTTTTGGGGGGGATTATAAAAAAAAACCTGAAATTCCGCCATTGTGCTATGCGTTTTTAAATTGACGCCGTTCACTATGCGACGTAAATAACATGTTACCTTTATTCTATGGGTCGGTACGATTATGGCGATACCACATATGTAGAGTTTTTTTTATGTTTTACGACTTTTGCACAATAAAAACACTTTTGAACTAAAATTATTTGTTTTTGCATCGTCTCTTTCCAAGAGCCGTAATTTTTTTATTTTTCCATAAATGTAGTGATTTTTTGGGCTTGTTTTCTGCGGGACAAGACGTAGTTTTGAATGGTACTGTTTTGGGGTGCATGGGACTTATTGATTCATTTTTATTACTTTTTTGGGGGGCAATGGAAAAAAATGGCAATTTCGCCATGGTTTTTTGCGTTTTATTTTTTACGGTGTTCACTTTGCGGTTTAAATTACACATGTGTACTTTTTTTTTTTTTTTTTTTTACACTTTTGCTAAATAAAACCACTTTAATAATAATGGTTTTATTTATTTTTTTACTGTACTTTTTATTAATAATCTTTATTTCACTTTGATGACTTATTTTATTAGTCCCACTAGGGGACTTTACTGTGCGATATTCCGATCGCTGCTATAATGCTCTGGTATACTTCGTATACCAGAGCATTATTGCCTGTCAGTGTAAATCTGACAGGCAATCTGTTAGGACGTGCCTCCGGCGCGTCCGAACAGGAATATGTCCAGGGCAGACCTGGGGGCTTTTATCAGGCCCCCGGCTGCCATGACACCCCATCGGAGACCCGCGATTGCATTCGCGGGCCGCCGATGGGTGACGGAGGGAGCGCACTCCCTCTGTAAACAAAGTTAAATGCCGCGGTCGCTATTGACGGCAGCATTTAACGGGTTAAACGTCCGCGATCGAAGTAAACTTCGATCGCGGGCATTGGAGCAGGAGCTCAGCTGTCATCAGGCGTCAGCCTAGCCTAAAGCTGTGAAAAGGCGTCAGCCTAGCCTAAAGCCCATTAGTGACCGATGTAAAAAAGCGTATTAGTGGTCACTAAGGGGTTAAGAGTTCAGCCTCCTCCAGACCAGTTACACGCTCCAAATCAACTTGGTGCCTGCATTAAAGACAGCTGTCTTACATGGTCACCTGTATAAAAGACTCCTGTCCACAGACTCATTTAATCAGTCTGACTCTAACCTCTACAACATGGGCAAGACCAAAGAGCTTTCTAAGGATGTCAGGGGCAAGATCATAGACCTGCACAAGGCTGGAATGGGCTACAAAACCATAAGTAAGACGATGGGTGAGAAGGAGACAACTGTTGGTGCAATAGTAAGAAAATGGAAGACATACAAAATGACTGTCAATCGACATCGATCTGGGGCTCCATGCAAAATCTTACCTCGTGGGGTATCCTTGATCCTGAGGAAGGTGAGAGCTCAGCCGAAAACTACACGGGGGGAACTTGTTAATGATCTCAAGGCAGCTGGGACCACAGTCACCAAGAAAACCATTGGTAACACATTACGCCGTAATGGATTAAAATCCTGCAGTGCCCGCAAGGTCCCCCTGCTCAAGAAGGCACATGTACAGGCCCGTCTGAAGTTTACAAATGAACATCTGGATGATTCTGAGAGTGATTGGGAGAAGGTGCTGTGGTCAGATGAGACTAAAATTGAGCTCTTTGGCATTAACTCAACTCGCCGTGTTTGGAGGAAGAGAAATGCTGCCTATGACCCAAAGAACACTGTCCCCACTGTCGAGCATGGACGTGGAAACATTATGTTTTGGGGGTGTTTCTCTGCTAAGGGCACAGGACTACTTCACCGCATCAATGGGAGAATGGATGGAGCCATGTACCGTCAAATCCTGAGTGACAACCTCCTTCCCTCCACCAGGACATTAAAAATGGCTCGTGGCTGGGTCTTCCAGCACGACAATGACCCGAAACATACAGCCAAGGCAACAAAGGAGTGGCTCAAAAAGAAGCACATTAAGGTCATGGAGTGGCCTAGCCAGTCTCCAGACCTTAATCCCATCGAAAACTTATGGAGTGAGCTGAAGATCCGAGTTGCCAAGCGACAGCCTTGAAATCTTAAAGGAACAGTGTCATCGCAAATAATTTTTTTATATGTTAAAGATGTTAGTGCTTTAATAAAAACGTTTATATTCATTTGTGTGTTTGTGTTTTACTGTTTCTTATTTTTACACTTTTTCTTCCCTATGGGGGCTGCCATTTTTTGTTCCATTTCTGTGTGTGTCGATTAACGACACACACAGACATGGAATACGGCAGCCACAGTCCCATAGGGACTGCGAACGGCTCCCGTCCAATTGACTGCCATGTACGGCGTCTGTGTGGGAACTGCGCATGCGCCGCTCCCACACAGTCCTATTCGAAATTGGCGCCGTCCGGCGCCATTTTCCTGTGGACCGGAAGTCACGGCCGGACAGTAATATTACTACTTCCGGTCGCGGCTTCCGGACTTGTGCACATGGAACAGCGGCAGCAAACGGAGCGAACGGGCCGGAGGGAGCCGCGGCGGCAGGAGCAGGTAAGAGATTTCAATGTATGTTAGTGTTTGTGTGTGTTTACTACTGTATGTAAACCTACTACACTGTGGGTTACCTCAAAAAATGGCGACACACAGTGTAGGAGGTTAAACCTTTCAAACCCCTCGTTTATCCCGGCACTAGCCAGGATAAAGGAGGGGGGGATGCTGAGAGCTCACTAGAGCGAGGGCTTTTAACCCAATGTTGCAATGCTGCAATTTGGGAACAGCCCCATCTAGTGGCCAAAAATGGGTAGTATTATAAATTAGAAATAATTTATAATATTTCCTGGCTCGTGCCAAAAAAAAAAAAAAAATTTGAACAATGTTTAATCACCCACACACTAAATGTTTAATTTTTTAAAAAAAAACATGTTTTTCTGGCAACACCATCCCTTTAATGATTTACAGATGATCTGCAAAGAGTGGTGGGCCAAAATTCCATCTAACGTGTGCAAACCTCATCATCAACTACAAAAAACGTCTGATTGCTGTGCTTGCCAACAAGGGTTTTGCCACCAATTATTAAGTCTTGTTTGCCAAAGGGATCAAATACTTATTTCTCTGTGCACAATGCAAATACATATATATCATTTTGACAATGTGATTTTCAGTTTTTTTTTTTTTGTTTTTTTTTTTTTAATATAATCTTTCTCTCACTGGTAAAATTAACCTAGCCTAAAAATTCTAGACTGTTCATGTCTTTGACAGTGGGCAAACTTTCAAAATCAGCAAGGGATCAAATACTTATTTCCTTCACTGTGTGTGTGTGTGTGTATATATATATATATATATATATATATATCAGGTGGGAGACTGACACATGGAATACCATAATGGTACACATGGGAAAGTATTAGCCGGAGTGTCCCTTTAACTTGTTGCCAATACAAGATGGGAATACTCGTCCAGAGCGGCGGGTACTTGATGCATTAGGACGAGTATTCTCGTCCTGTGTGACAGCCAGTGTCCGCGCGCCATGATGAGTGGGGTAATGGCTGTAATACACAGCCGCAGAATCCTCTTCTCGCCACTGTTAACCCCTTGAATGTTGCGATCAAAGCGGCATTCTAAGCAATACTGAGAAGGGGGGCTCTCCTTTGATTGCCTCACGGGAAATCCCTGTGATGCCCATACCTGGTATTTGCAGACAGCCCAGGGTCCATTGAAGTACCCCAGGGCTGTCTGACCATATTCCCTGTTAGGGCATACCTTAGTATGTCCTAACAACTGCCTATGTACAATCAGTACACAGGCTAATGTACTGGCATATAGATATATGCCGGTACATTAACCCCTTAGTGACCAGCCTATTTTAGGCCCTAATGACCAAGCTATTTTATTCGTTTTGCTATAGTCTCATTCAAAGAGCTATAACGTTTTTTTATTTTTTCGTCTACATAGCTGTATGAGGACTTGTTTTTTGCGGGATTAGTTGTACTTTTTAATGGCACCATTTTTGGGTACATATAATTTTTTTATTAACTTTTTTTGGGGGGGATTATAAAAAAAAACTGAAATTACACCATTGTTCTATGCGTTTTTAAATTGACGCCATTCACTGTGCGGCGTAAATAACATGTTACCTTTTATTCTCTGGGTCGGTACGATTACGGCGATACCACATATATAGAGGTTTTTTATGTTTCACGACTTTTGCACAATAAAAACCCTTTTGAACTAAAATTATTTGTTTTTGCATCGTCGCTTTCCAAGAGCCGTAATTAATTTTTTTTTTTTTCCATCAATGTAGTTATTTTTTCGACTTTTTTTGCGGGACGAAGCGTAGTTTTGATTGGTACTGTTTTGGGGTGCATGGGACTTATTGATTCATTTTTATTATGACTTTTCTGGGGGGCAATGGAAAAAAATTGCAATTTCGCCATAGTTTTTTTGCGTTTTTTTTTTTTAACGGTGTTCACATTGCGGTTTAAATTACATATTAACTTTATTAATGGAGTCATTACGGTCGCGGCGATACCATATATGTGTACTTTTATTTTTACACTTTTACTAAATAAAATCACTTTTTATGGAAATAAAATGGTTTTATTTTTTTTACTGTAGTTTTTATTAATCTTTATTTCACATTTATTATTTATTTTATTAGTCCCACTAGGGGACTTTACTGTGCGATCTTCCGATCGCTGCTATAATTCTCTGGTATACTTCGTAAATCTGACACGCAATCTGTTAACAGGCATATGTCCAGGGCAGACCTGGGGGCTTTTATCAAGCCCCCGGCTGCCATGATACCCCATCGGAGACCCGCGATTGCATTCGCGGGCCGCCGATGGGTGACAGAGGGAGCTCGCTCCCTTTGTAAACAAAGTTAAATGCCGCGGTCGCTATTGACGGCGGCATTTAACGGGTTAAACAGCCGCGATCGAAGTAAACTTCGATCGCAGGTGTTGGAGCAGGAGCTCAGCTGTCATCAGACAGCAGAGCCCCGGCTCCAGCCTGCACGGGAGACCCGTGCAGGACTTAGGCTAGGCGAACGTAAAAAGGCGTCAGCCTAGCCTAAGGCCCCTTAGTGACCAACGTAAAAAGGCGTATTGGTGGTCACTAAGGGGTTAAAGTATAAAAATCAAAATCCCTCTATGGGATTAAAAAAATACTTATATTTTGACATTTATTGTAAATAAAGTCCCAAAACATGAAATAAAATAAAATATGCATATTTGGTATCGCCTTGTCCGTAACAACCTGTACAATAAATGTAAAACTTTATTTATGATCGGTGTATGGTGTAAAAAAAACACTGCAGCAGAACTGCTTTTCTACGTTTTAGCCAAAATAAAAATGTATATAAATTTAACAATAATGTAAATGTAGAAAAAATGGTATCCACATAAAGTACTACCCATCCCGTAAAAAAGTCTCTCTCATACAACTACGTCGGACATAAAATGAAAAAGTTATGAGCACCGGGATGCAAGGAGGGAAATATAAAAAAATAGTTCGGTCCCCAAGGCCAAAATTGGCCCTGTCCTTAAGGGGTTAACAGGAAGTTTGTTTATTGTGAATTCTCTAGTGGCCAGAGTAAAATCTACAGTATTAAAAAAAAATTGCGGTCAGGGTTTGGGGGATTAGTGACATGGAAAAAAGTTTTACCAAAATAAGTGGTTAAAGTAATATGTAATTTTCTGACCATTCATTCCCTTTAAATCTATTTTGCCACTGCTCTGCCCAAGTCTCTAATTTATCCAGATCCTTTTGTAAAAGAACATTGTCCTCTGTGTTCATTTACAGTTTAGGATCATCTGCAAAAATTCCAATTTTAATGTGCAATCCTTCAAGGTCATTAATAAATATTAAACAGTATAGGGCCCTATAAACTAACTTAGTTTGTATTACATTTACATTGAATAGTGGGAATTTTAGTTTAGTCAGGTGATCAAGTCAATGTACTATATGTAAGTTTATGTACTATATTGGAATTTTGTTGCTTTCTCAGACCAGAAGGGAAGGATTTCAGCGTTCACCGCTTGGTCCTTGGAACACACACCTCTGATGAACAGAATCACTTGGTCATTGCCAGTGTACAACTTCCTAATGATGATGCCCAGTTTGATGCCTCTCATTATGACAGTGAGAAAGGAGGTGAGTACAGAATTAAGGGGAAGTTCTGTTTTGCACTAGAGTGGAAATTCATACCCCAAATGTCTGAGGCCGGTGCTGTTCTGGCTCTCCATGATTCGATATCCACTGGTATTTGCCTGGACCATTGCATCGCAACAGTCTCTGCTTGCAGCAAATTTCAATCATCCTGTGTGATCATTTCAAAACCTATATGTGAACCAAAAAATATATAATGCCCATAATATATAACAATTGCTTTATTAAATTTAAATGACAATTGTATTAAAGACAGTTAAAAGCATGAGAAGAACAATATGGGAAAACGGAAGTAAAATCCAAGCAAACAGAAAAAAATGCATCTCCATTCAAAACAGGACTAAGCTTGAGCAGATAAATAACACATGTACAGATAGGAGTTATAGCATATCTGAACTGAAAAGAATATCGGTCACACAGGGAAATGCTATAAGTACATACATAAAGAATAGAGGGGGCAGAAAGTTCCCACAGTGAATACAAAGCTGTGTAGGTTGGCACTGCAAAGAGATGTGATCGTAACTAGAGCTAATGCAACATGGCTCCCAAAAATATGGATACCAAATAACTGAAATATTGGTCACACAGAAAAGTACTCAATATGCATAAGAAAACCGTAAAATAAATGCAAAGCTGTATGGCATTCACTGAGGTGGGGTGTAGCAGCTACTGAAATCAATGTAGCTTGTCTTCCCCAAATTATCGTGTCTGAGTCCCATAGACTGAAACCCATGCCATTACTAATCAATAGATCACTCCGTCAGCGCTCATACAGGAAGATAGTCCCTGGATGAGAGAGTTGATGCAGGGGCCGTCTTCCTGGGTGAGCGTTGAAGGAGCTGCGGTCAGAAGTGTAAACACAACGTGATCTCGCGATTGAAACAGAGATTACAATTGGACAGCGTTATACAGACAACACAAACACCGCCCACAGAGAGCAATCTTACCGGTCCTTTGGCTAGTATAGCTTCATCTGTATATTTATTAAAAAAAAAAAAGCTCAATTTTTAAAACGTTTTGGACACAAGTTTCACTGGAATTATCAGCGTGACCGCGCATATTAGATTAGTTAGGAGATTGGACATTACGGAATTAGTGACAGATTCTCTTTATGGACACATTACTACTTTGGGTCCCTTCATTGGTTGTACTTTTAATCTGTTAGTTTATTGCTGGGTACAGCAGATTTTGGGGGTCCCAGTCCTTTGACGCTTGTGATCAGCTTTGATTGCCGAGGGAAAACGCTAAATTCCGTAGAATATACAAAACGCATGCTGCCTATTGCAATTAATAGGCTGCCTGAATACAGTCCTCCAGAGCTACTATTTGCAGTGACTCCTCTCGCTTGCAGGCGAGGTATCCTTCCTCTGTTCCATTAGGGCAGGGTGTGTCTAAACCAACTGACTTATTTTTAAAGGGTACCTGTCATTTCACAAAGAATCGGAAATAGGTCATAATCTAATAGGAGGTAAGTTACCCGTGTAATACAGGTGGTTTTCATCGCTCCATGTTCTATTTTACACTGTCCCCGGTGCCTGGTTAGTTTGCGCACACTACTTGCAACTTACTCAGGAACAGGGGGGAGTGTCCAAAGACAGGGAAGCTTGCCAGTAGTTTTCTAAATAGACTTCTGTTCCCTTACTCCCCATAATGCATAGCACCTTCTCTGGAGCACGCATTATGGCTGTCCAGTCGGAAATCTGACTGGTCCGAAACCCGTCCACTCATTATTACCTAGTGTTATTAGCAGGCTCTGTGCTCTCCAGATTGCCAAGTGTTAATGCAGTAGCCGGGGGTGCGCATCAAGCTTGTTATGACAGGTTTCCTGTTTTCCGGCCCCAGCTTGTCTGTAACTAAAGACGGAAAGAACCTAACGATGGGGAGAGTACTGCAAATGGCTCAGAAGTGGGAAACCTAGTGGCAGTGTGTTTGGAATGATTTTTGATCCGGAAAACAGATTTGGGAATTAGAATATATTACACTTTTGATGGTGGTAACTGTGCCTATATAATTAGCACAAGTTAGGTGAAAAGACACACGCCATTTAAATGTAAAAAGAAAATGACAATTTACCATCAGTATGTGACAAAGGTGACCAGTATGGCTGCACTTCCTTTTGTCACTTGCAAAAATGGACAACACTACAAAACCGTAAAATGCCAATCCCTCTGTAAGTAAGTACTTTGGCTACCGTTCTAACGTCCGATTTAATGACCAGTTTGTTTTGGCTGGAAATATTAGGAGAGTATTTGGAATTTGACTTTGCTAACTAGTGTTTGATTTTAGTTGACCTCTAATATCTAACTTATCCTGTTTAATTTCTTAAGAGTTTGGAGGCTTTGGTTCAGTAAGTGGGAAAATAGAGATCGAGATCAAAATAAACCATGAAGGAGAAGTAAATCGAGCTCGCTATATGCCCCAGAACCCGTGCATCATTGCAACAAAAACGCCATCCAGTGATGTTCTTGTGTTTGACTACACTAAACATCCATCCAAACCAGGTGAGCTGAAATCTCTGTAATCGTGGTCAGATAATACGTGCAATTTTGTTGTGGATTTGTTGCAGTCATGAAAGCATACAGTTGTGGTACATGCATTTTGAAATGCTACGGTTTTCCCTGCTGAAGTAAATTTGGGGACAGGCATGACTGAGCATGCTGCTGCAAAAGCCCTAAAGGGGTTTTCCCATGAGACATTTTGACACATCCACAGGATTTGTCATAAATGTCAGCTGAGGGTCCCACCTCTGGAGACAGGTGCAGGTCCCAGAACGGGGCCCCCTAAACCCTGTTCAGCCTCTGTTGCGGCTGAATGAGGGGCATTCCGACCATGAAAAAGGTTATATGGATGCGAGATACGTAAACAGCGTAGCTCGCGTGCTATGCTGCTTACGGAGCTGCCATTCACTACTATGGGAGTTATGGAGACAGCGTAGCTCAGCAAGCTATGCTGTTTTCTAACTCCTGACCATATAACCAGGAAGTGGCCAGGAGTCAGTAAGATCTGACAAAGCTAGAAACGGGTTTAGGGGGCCCCCTTCTAGAGATAGGTGCGGGTCTCAGAGGTGGGACAGGCATTTAGCTGACCATTTGTGATGTAACCTCTGGATAGGTCATAAAGGAGTTTTCCCATAACATTTAAGTTTTTGTTTTTTTGCTTACGTTACAACGTGGTGATTTTTTTAATTTGGGGGGGACGGGGACAATTGAGTGAATTGCTATTTGTAAACTTGACTATAACGGTAGGTTTTGTTGCAGAAGTTTAGTGTGAATCCACGGTAAAGATTGGCTTCACGATCAAGGTTTGCAAGGTGAAATGTTAATTTAAGTAAATTCCATAGCAAATTGTGTACAGCCAAATCTGAGTATTGAAGTGAAAGTGCTACTGTCTTTTTTTTGAGCCAGCAGCATTCAGATTTGAGAAGTGTAGCTTTTTTATTTTTTTTTATTTGATAAATATTCATTTTAAATTGTTTCTAATTTTTTCATATTTGAGATTACATCAACTGTATAAGGTGCTTCAAGTACCTTTTTGCTGTTGCGTATAAGAAAGCCCTTCTCTCATTGTATAGATCCATCAGGTGAATGTAACCCTGATCTCCGGCTTCGTGGTCACCAAAAGGAAGGATATGGATTGTCCTGGAATCCTAATCTTAGTGGAAACCTACTTAGTGCATCTGATGACCATGTAAGTCGTTTTTGTTTTGGTTTTTTTCCTTGTTTTAAAATCGTAATGCTTTATACTGAGCCCCCACTAAAATATTGTAAGGTGTTCACAAGCAGGGCAGTCTATCTTTACTTTATTATAGCAGATTTTTTTTCTAGAATTGTTTTTAGATTCTTTCGTTTTATAGATACATTTATGTCCCTGCAGAATTAATTGACCTGATTAATACATGTGTTTTTTTTTTTTTTTAACCTTGCAGACAATTTGCTTGTGGGATATCAGTGCAGTGCCCAAAGAGGGCAAGGTGGTTGATGCCAAGACCATTTTTACAGGACATACTGCCGTGGTGGAAGATGTTTCCTGGCACTTACTACATGAATCCCTATTTGGATCTGTAGCGGATGACCAGAAACTCATGATGTACGTGTTGTACTCGTCTGGTAAAATGTGTGACTTGAATGAGTGTATAAATGTCATTAAGAAAAAAAATCCATATTCTCTCCATCTTGCTCCTTCCTGTGTTCTGT
Organism: Rhinoderma darwinii; assembly: GCF_050947455.1. NCBI lineage: Eukaryota > Metazoa > Chordata > Amphibia > Anura > Rhinodermatidae > Rhinoderma > Rhinoderma darwinii. The sequence continues at coordinate 251,709,174 of NC_134688.1, read as the reverse complement.
ATTTTATTTGGATATTTATTTTTTTGGAGACTGTGTGCAGAGGAGATTTAAACCTTTAAAATGTCTGCATTGTGCTGTTCAGTGGGGAATTTGCTATTTTTCCCTAACATGTTACAAAGTTTTCTATACACTCCTCAACGTTGAAATTGCAACACCAAGAAGGGCAAGCTATAAGGTTGTGCAAATCAAGGAAGCAGCAGGTGTCGCTAAGATCTGCAAGTGATCACATTTTCAAGCACCGAGCTCCAATCTGTGGCATGTGGGAGGAGCATAAAAGCCAGACTGAAAGCAAAGGTTTTTTTTTTAACCACATGATACCTCAAAAATCAAATCAAGTGGTGTGGGATGATTGTGCGATGCCTCCTCTTCGTCGATGTAAGAGTTATCGTCACTTGTCGCAAACTGACAGGGACAGAATCTTTGAACTGAGAGGCCTTGGTTTATTACTATCGCTACGAGCCTAGGCAGAGATGTCAGCACTGCTCAACATTGCGTGTCCCGTAGGCTGGGGGAACAACGAACTGGAATAACAGCAAGACTTGCGTGGAGACCAACCCCTGCACTTATGGATAGTCTGATTGGAAGAATGGCGCGTAGTGATCCATTCTGTACTGCAAGTGAAATTGAACGTCACATCCGAAGCCTAGGGCGGCAACCAGTGTCGACACAAATATCAGAAGGCATTTGCATGACATAGGGCTACGAGCCAGACGTCCAGCTACAGGTGTTCCATTGACCACACGCAACCACTCTCAAAGGCTATCAAGACCAGTTAATGTACCCCAAAATTATGTAATTAAAAACTATTTTTTCATGCAAACAAGCCCTCATACAGTTATGTTGACTGTAAAACACAAGCAGCTTTTTGCAACTCCATGCCATTCAAGTGCATGGGACTGAGCTGCAGTACCAGCCACAGCCACTATCTGTGCCTGGTGAGCAATGAAGAGGACGAAGCACCACGGCCCCTTCAGTCAGCTGATCGTGGGGGAATTTTAATCCGCCCCCTACCGATCTGATTATCTATCCTAAGGATAAGTCATCAAAATCCTAGAAAAACCCCCTTTTAAGCAAATTTCTGCCCCGTTTTACATGTGAGTCTAGCCACTGATGTGGATTTCAGGCTAATGCATTTGCTTTTAGTCACAAGATCAGTAGCTATCACTGGTTTCTATGAGGCTTTGTTTATAATGAGTCAGGAATGAAGTGGCGGTGGTTGTCAAACAGTGGAGAATGGTTTGGTGAACAAGGTAAGGTAAAATGTGGCCGCAGGGCTGGCCCGACCGATGTTCTAATGACCCAAACTAACTGTGTCATAGGGATCTAAGGCTGGTTTCAGACTACTATAATGTAGTTGTATGTTAACGCTTGTATTCCGACCTAGAGATGGAGAAGCTAGATATCTGTTTTATGGTTACCGACCAGGCCCCAAGGTTTATGGAATTTGAAATCTTCATTGTGTTTATCCTTTTGCCTCACTGTTTCTGTTCTCTCTGTTGTAGATGGGACACCCGATCAAACAACACATCAAAACCAAGTCATTCTGTGGATGCTCACACAGCTGAGGTCAACTGCTTGTCATTTAACCCCTATAGTGAGTTCATCTTAGCTACTGGGTCTGCAGACAAGGTAATACAATCATTCTCTTAGGCCTTTCTCAAACATTTAAAATTTGGTGCAGTTTTTGCTGGAGTGGATGCTAAACAGAAGAAACGTATAAAGGAAAAACGTTCCATTTTTTTTTTTCTCAAATTTTGTTTTTAGCTGAATATAAAGACTACAATGTGAGCACCGCTTTAGGGCTTGTCCACACGTAACGGAATTGCTACGTATTTTCCATCCGGAAATGCGGGTGGAAAATATTTAGCAGAGTACAGTAGCAGCCAAGTGGGTGTGAATGCTCAAATATCATCCACACGCTGCATAAAATTTCAGTCTTGAAATTCACCTGCGCTGCATATTCTACTTTCCGCAGCATGTCCATTGCTGCTGTGGAAAGTGGACTGAATTGCTGCGTTTTTCAGAGGAGATATCAACATTACACAGGCTTGAAAAAACACTTCGCAATATCCGCTTTATTTTCTGCAGTAAAAAATGCATGAAAGGGTGTGGTTTTTCCGCAGTTGGTTTGTCTGCTGGTTTTCACGGAGATGCTTCAGAACTTTTCTGAAGCAATTTTGTTACATGTGTACAAGCCCTTAGGCTCCATTCACGCAAGCATATCTGATTGGCATGCATTATTCATGCACTCGCGAAGCACCTTTTTCTCTTTTTTTTTTTTCTTTTTTTAAATTGAATTGATGTGCATGCGTAACGCACCAATATAGGACATGCAGTGAGTTTCACTCAACGGACTCTCGCTGCATGAAAACCCCTGCATGTGTGAACGGCCCCATTGAAACCAATGGATCCGTGTGCTGCACGTGATTTCCATGCGCAGCACACAGACGTTATTCACGTTCGTCTGAATGAGCCCTTAGAGGGAGTTTTAATCACTGAATTTGCAGTGCTCCATAGATTATGCTTTTCTAGAACAGATAACCGAAAACAATGTATTTGAACAATGTTTCTGGTTAAGCATGTATAGATATTTACATGCAAATGGCGCAGGAAATTGCACACCGCATAGTTTTCGTCAATCTAAAATGTATGTAATGCGTCAATCTGCAATATTTCAGTTGACTAATTTTGATTTGTTTTTATAGTTTTGGTATTGCTTAGTGTATTTTTTTTTTTGTAACAACTTTTGGATTGAGTTGATTTGCTACCTATTAACACATTTTTGCTCTATCAATAGACTGTGGCATTGTGGGATTTGCGTAATCTGAAACTGAAGTTACATTCTTTTGAGTCCCATAAAGATGAAATTTTCCAGGTATAGATCAGTAATTCTTAGTGAATTCTGTTTAAACTGGCATCAGCAAGATGTGATTGATGCCAAATTCTAGTATATACGGGATAACTTTATTGCATCGTCTTCATTTACCTGCAGGTACAGTGGTCCCCACACAATGAAACTATATTGGCATCTAGTGGTACTGATCGGAGGTTGAATGTCTGGGATTTAAGGTACGACGCAGTGCTTCAACACCTGTTTACTGACAGTCATTAGTTTAGAATGTTTTCATGCGACTTGTATACAGGGAATATTGAATTGTAGGTTTTGTAATGAATTGAAACTAATAGATTAGGGATTTGCACAATTGATGTCTATTTTACATGCTGATGCGTTTCGATAGGAGTGTGGGTGTGTGGAATTAAAATTTTGCATTGTTGCCCTGCATGTGTCAAGACTTTCTAGATATCTGTAACCTGTGACTAGGTCGACAACATACACACTGTTGTACTGATATGGAAGGGGATTTTAATTCTTCATGCTTCACTATAGGCGGTATTGCCAACCTTTTTTTAAAGGGATCAATTTGATTGATAGGTTTCTGTACACTGCCAGAGAAGAGTTCTATGTACATAAAATAGTGTAGGGTTTTGTTTTTTGTGTAGTGCCAGAATTTGATCAGTGACATTTGCAAACGGATTTTTGCTCAGAACACCGTTCTCTTAAATGGGCGCCAGTTCAAGGTTAAATAGCTCTGAAAACTTTGGTGCCGCAGCCAATTTTTTTTATTGTCTTGCCTCCTCCATGCCCCCCCCCCCCGCCTCGCTTTCCAAAGTCCATACGTTTTTCTATAGATGTCGCTATGAGGACTTTTTATTTATTTTTTTCCTCTTCTGTTTGCATGAGTAGTTGTCGTTTTTGATGTCACTATTTAATGTACTACGGGGGAAAAAAAGTACTTTGGGTTGAAATGGGGGGAAAAAAACCCCACCAGTTTTCTGGGTTTAGTTTTTACAACATTCACTGTGCTGTAAAAAATACATTTCTAATTTTTTGGAAATTAAAAACCACTTGAATTTTGTGTCACTAGGGGATTTGAACAAACGATTCTTTGGTCGCTGGTATATTACACTCCAGTACTTGTATATTGCAGTGTATTTTACGGTTACCCGGCCCCCTTTTTAAGCTCCGGCAGGGCTTAATAGGAACAGACAGCACATCTGGCGGGCCTTTATTAGGCCCCCCAGGCTGCCATGACAACCATCGGCACCCCACATCGCAGCCAATAGGCTATCAGAGGGGTCTGTCCCACTCTTTCTAACGGCACAGACGCTGCTGTGAGTATGGAGTGGGCTTTGCCATTGAGCCTGCTCAATACTACCCCAAACACACCCCCTATCACATGTCGTCAAGGGTTTAATATTTATTTTTATTTTCTAGTAAAATTGGAGAAGAACAGTCTCCAGAGGATGCTGAAGACGGCCCCCCTGAGTTGCTGGTATGTAGCTATGTCGATATTTGATATCAGTAAGCCTGATATGTGTTAAAGGGGTTTTCCCACGAGCGACATATCCTGTGGATGTGTCATAAATGTCAGATGCGGGTCCCACCTATCTCCAGAACGGGGCCCCCTATACCCCGTTCAGCCGCTGTGTTTTCCGGCTGAATGTGTTTTCCGACCATGAAAAAGTTATATGGTCGTGAGTTACGCCGTTTACATAACTCGCTGAGCTACGCTGTTTCCGTAACTCCAATAGTAGTGAATGGCAGTTACAGAAGTAGCATGCAAGCTACGTTGTTTCCATAACTACCATTAAGCTCTGAGGCTTGCGTAAACCGCGTAGCTCCGACTTACGCTGTTTACGTAACTCATGACCATATAACTTTTTTTTTTTTTTTTTTTCATGGTCAGAAAGCACCTCATTCAGCCGCAACACATAGTGGCTGAATGGGGTTTAGGGGGACCTGCATCTATCTGACATTTATGACATCCTGTTGATGTTTTCATAAATGTCACTCGTGGGAAATCTCCTTTTGTCTTTTTTTATTTTTTTCCATTCATTCATTTTCTTTGTTTTCCTCAGTTTATTCATGGAGGTCACACTGCAAAGATTTCAGACTTTTCATGGAATCCTAATGAGCCTTGGGTTATATGTTCAGTATCTGAAGACAATATTATGCAAGTTTGGCAAATGGTGAGTTTTGATAAAGTAGCAAATTGTTTTTAATATTATACACCACTAAATTTGCATGTAGTAAAGTAGTTTTTCTGTTTGTTTTTAATTTTTATACTTTAGATATTTGCATGTGTTTAGCTAAATGCTTGGGCTTACGGAAGCTAGTGTCCTTGGGGATGTCACAGCAGGCCATACACTTTCCCCTGCAGCAGGTTCTGCAGTTTAAACGTATCATTTAGATGCTGGTCATACGCTCTGGCTCATAGAGGGTGGCAAGCGGGGGACATGCTGGCGTCATATGCCCTAATAAGGCATGTTAAGAGGGGTTCCCCTTGAGGGAATAAAATAATGGTATTGAGGCATTCTCCTAATCCTTAGATTATATTGTAAAATTGTCGGATGATAGTGGTCACTCCTAATTCCTCTATTACCCTGCAAATTTAACTTGGTCAAATGTGAATGTTTATGAAATTGGGGAAGGCATACGTTTCTAGCAGACTGCTGGATCTGATCGTGTTTTAACCTGCCCAATGCTTTTGTTAACCGTGACTGCAGATTTTTTGACAGACGTTAGATTGTTGGCGGATCAACTCAAAATTGGTGCCATCCACTGGCAAAAATCAAATGTCTTTGACATCTGACATCCGCTTTAGAACCAAAGATTGAGTTGGAAACCCATCTAGCTACGGAGAACAAAACGTGAAATTGTTGTATCATTCCTGTTATTCCTCTTACAAATGTATGAAAAAAAATTGACAACTGGGTGTAAACTATGTAGGGACACCCCTTTGACAAGGGGACTGATAATCCCAGTTGTCAATTTTTTCATACATTTCTAGGAGGAATAACAGAAGAAAGGTACAACCCAGAGTTTTAAGAAAAAGATGCTCCAGAATTATAGGGAATACAAGTGATTATGGTTGTCACGATACCAGAATTTGGACTTCGATACCGATACTTTGTGTAGTATTGCGATTTCTATAGCAAAACGATACTTTGCCACCAGTAATAAAAAATGTTTAAAAAAAGTTCTTCCATTTTCTGATGTGAGGCACAAGGTGTGATGATGAATTTAACCTCCATGTGCCTTACGTTAATAGTAATTAACCCCATCATGTTTCTCCGTCATAATGGGTTAATGTGTAAGTTACATGATGGGGTTAATTACTATTAATGTGAGGCACATGGAGGTTAAATTCATTATCCCACCACGCGCCTCACAATAAGTGAAAAGGGCGTTTTTATTTTATTTACGGCTTACACATCCTAAAAGACGCAAAAAAAATAGTTGTGCAGGTTATTACGGCCGCGCCAATTCCGAATGTATATTTTATGTATTGGGACTTATTTTAATGTTTATTGTAAAAAAAAAAAAAGTGTGTTTTTATATTATTTAATATTTAAGTTTTTACTTTAATTTTTAAACTAATGTACTGGCATATATCTATATTACAGTACATTAGCCTGTGTACGGATAGTACACAGGCAGTTGTTAGGATATACCTAAGTATGCCCTAACAGGAAATATGGTAACACAGCCCTGGGGTTCTTTATTGGACCCTTGGCTGTCTGCCCATATATGGTATGTCCCTCGATCGCGTCACAGGAATTACCTGTGATGCGATCCAAAGGGGCATCCCCCTTTCTCATTTACCACGGAATGCTGCAGTCAGCTATGATCGCAGCATTCAGGAGAATAGCGGCAGAGATGAGGTTTCCCTGATCTCCGCCGTTATAGAGCAGGGCTGCGGTTGTGTGATAGTCATTGCCCTGCTCCTGACTGCGTGCGCGGTCGGTCAACATGAGGTGATGCGGCCGGCGCTGCACCAATGAGCGGCGACGCAGGCATTGAGGACAGAACATGGGGGTGTTTTGCAGCGCGCCTGCCATGTTCTGTTGTCCGTGCCGCCGCTCATTAGTGCAGCGCCGCCCGCATCGCATGATCCTGACTGTGCGCACTTGTCATTACTCGGGAGCGGGGCAATGGCTGTATTACACAGCCGCAGCCCCGCTCTCATACATTCATGTATTACTATACTAAGCTGTGCGCCCGCACAGCTAAGTATCGACATACATGAAATAATGGTATCGGACCGTTTTGGGATGCACAGTATCGAAACCGTACCGAAGTTTCGATGCATCGTGCATCCCTACAAGTGATTACTAAAACAGACATGTCAGGAGAGGTAACGTGCGTGCGTGCGTGCGTGCGTGAATGTGTAAAATATCTGCAATAAAACTGAATGACCGTAAACAGTTGGTAAGCTCTTTGGTTTGTTTCCACAGGCAGAGAATATCTACAATGATGAAGACACAGAGGGTGGTGTAGATCCAGAGGGACAGGGCTCCTAGTTGTAATTCTAATATATATATATACTTTGGTTTTTTTATTTCCCTGCTGCGATCTAGTGGCATCTCACTCCCAGATGTCTCTTTATCCAGCACTTGGATATTGACCTTCCTGTTCTGCAAGCAATCGCTCCTCTCATTCATTCCAACTTGCTTTTATTCATCTTAGTCAGAAAAATCCTTTCAGTTTTATATATAAATATTTTATACAAAAATGACATTTTTAACTGGTCAGTGCAAAGACGGTTTTGTTTATTTTTGTTTTTAACAAAGCAAGGAGAGGAGTAAGACTTGTCAGATACTGTGCCTTCAGGTGCCTCTCCTATGACTGGACAGACAAGACAGGCAGCTTTGTGCAAACATTGCTCATATTTTTCCACTGGAAAAGTGAACTTCTCTCCTGTTACTATCTAGGACCAGCTCCTTAAGTCATCCCCCTGTATATGAATTTTTTGATTGAAGTATATATTGTACTTTAGACTTGTCATCCACTATTTAGTTGTGTTTAATTTTATGGGGGCACAATAATATCCTTTATATTTGTGGATTTTCCTGTCTGTACCGTATGTCTCCTTTGTACAAGCAGCTCATGTGAAATAGATTTAAATTGTTTTTCTACACGATTTTCTTTTGTGTAGGTGTGTGAATGGGTATTGAGTGTCATTTCACCCAAATGTTCACTTGAAGCCATTACAATAAATAGCATTTGTTTTGTAAAAATCACTATTTCACTCAAAAAGAACTGATGTTGAATTTTTCTTGCCTTCATTTCTTGTCTGAAATTGCAGCAGCAAAGTCAATTTACTAAAACTCTTGAGCGAGACCACACTCTACAAGCGCTGTATAGAAGTGTAAGTCTTGGACTTCTGGCACAGCTGCTGCTTCACTCCACATCAAGTTTCATTATATTACAGATTTGGACTGGTCATAGTCTTCAAGTGGTCATTTTTTTGTAACAGGCTTGAAAAGCTTTCCATATAGTTCAAGGCATCCTCTGTAAAAGAAACATTGATTACTAAATCAATTTCAAATGTATACATGAAGCTATATAGTAATCAAAATGCAGTGTAATTTGTTAGGCTGTTGTCCATTGGCCACTAGATGTCACTGCAACGCACCTTCACATTAACAAGAGCATATATTTCTATAGACACGCACACGCATACGCATGTGGACATTTGCCCGTCACATCTATGAGCTTTTTGGTCACCCCATTGGAAAACCAAAAACTTGAGGAAAGCCTTCCCAGAAGAGTGTGGAGTGTTTGGGAATAGATGCACAATTAGCCAAAAGAGCATTTGTGAGGTTCGACACTAATGTTGGGTGAGGTCTGACTCGCAATCTGCATTCTAGTTTATCCCTGTGTTGTTGGATGGGGCTGACTTCAGGGTTCTGCAGGCCAGTCAAAATCTTCCACACCAAATTTGTCATCCCAATGTCTTTTTATGGACCTTGCTTTGTGCACGGGCACAGCCATGCTGGAACAGGAACTGGCCTTCCACAAACTGTTGCCTCAAAGTTAGAAGCATAAATGTCCTTGTGTGCTTTAGCATCAATGTTTCCCTTTACTGGTGCCTAGCTCAAGCCCTAAAAAAAAAAACAGGGCACTTTGCATTCTGGTAAGTAGCAATATGGCACCCGCCAAACAGAATTGGTCATCAGACTGCTGGATGGTGAATCATGGTTAATCACTCCACAAAACACCATCACTTCAGATTCCAGTGGCGACATGCTTTACGCCACTCCAGCCAACACTTGGCACTGCGCATGGTGAGGTTGAGACTTGTGTGCAGCTGCTGTGACTACTAGTGAAGGTGGGTGTTTTAATATTTCTGTGACTGCTATAGCAAGAGTTGCTGCTGTGACTACAGTCCTGGCCAAAACTTTTGAGACTGACACAATAATTTTGGTTTTCACAAAGTTTGCTGCTTCAACTTTTATAGTGGCAATTTGCATAAAATCTAGATTTAGTTTTTTTTTCTTTTTCACATCATATACAAAATGATTTCACTACTTTTCATCTACAAAGTTACTTCACATTAAATACATAAAAAAATGCAAGTAATCACCTTTCCCTCCCTGCCCACCCCAACCCCCAAGGGATAAAAAAAAAAAAAATTATTATATTTTTTTTTTTTTTTTTCAACCAGCGTTCTTTGGTATAATGAGGTAACCTCAGATATTAGTTTCCCCATTACTGAGTCTTCATATTTTTACATTTAATACCCTTCAGATGGCTATATCTCAGAACCGCTGCTTTCCATCCCGGGGGCTTATTGGATGTCCATTTTATTTGTTTTTTTTCCCCCCATATCCTTTTCCTATCGATATATAAACTGCAACCTAATCTTTTTTGAGCGTTATTTCGATTTTATCCCAAGGCTAAATCCAAGTATATCCATAATTGGGCTGCGGTCTATCTAAACATTATAAATTCTATTTTATAACCGTATTCCAGTATCTTCTTCGCTTTGGGCAATTCCATATTAAGTGGATCAGATCTCCCTGCAGGCCCATACATCTTGGACAACTATCAGGTTCCCTATATCCCATCTCTTAATCTGGTCGGTGTATAATGAGCACTATGAATTATGAAGAGTTGAGAGGTCCTTTGAGAGAGGAATACAGATAAAGAAATACGGTTAACCACTGCTTCCTCTCTTTTCCCTACGTCCTCCCATTTATCCACTAGGGTTTCCCAATTCACTGCTTTTTCATTAATCGACTCCCCATAGATTTTTTTATTTTTTCTTATCCCTGACTGAGTTAAAGACTGCGTTAAAAAACAATTCTTTAACCCCTATTTTAGGCCCTAATGACCAAGCTAATTTTTCAGTTTTTCTATAGTCTCGTTCAGAGCTATAACTTTTTTTTATTTTTCCATCGACATAGCTGTATGAGGACTTTGTTTTTTGTGGCATTGGTTATACTTTTTTTATGGCACCATTTGGGGTACATATTATTTGAACAACATCTGGCAGGGGGGGGAATAGAGAAAAAACACTGAAATTCCGCCATTGTTGTATGCGTTTTAAATTGACGCCGATTACTGCGGCGTAAATAACACATTACTTTTATTCTATGGGTCGATACGATTACGACGATACAAGTTATGTATAGGTTTTTTTATGTTTTACAACTTCTGCACAATAAAAACAATTTTGAACTAAAATTATTTTGTTTTTGCATCGCCTCTTTCCAAGAGCCGTAATTTTTTTTTATTTGTCTCTCAATGTAGTGATTTTTTGGCCTTGTTTTTCGTGGCACGAGATGTAGTTTTGATTGATACTGTTTTGGGGTACATGGGATTTAACTGGTTCCCGACCGCTGGCTGTGCTTTTATGGCTAGCGGTCAGGGTCCTCCGAGCCATAGACTTTTTACAGCTCTGGTTTTAACTTGCTGCCCGAGCGATCGGGCAGCTGAATGTCTGGTCTCCGGCTGTCTGACTGCCGGGGACCCTGAGGAGAGGATAGAAGCAGCTTTCGCTGCTTCTGCCTTCTCTGATCACTTGTACACAGCGCTCAATGAAAGCTGTGTATAGGAATAGAGGCAGCAGTCGCGCCGCTGTCTCTATTCCTCCCGGTGTTCATGTGACTGGTCACGTGGTCGCCAGGTGCCGTTACTGACAGACTGCTACTGGGTCTTACTAGACCCAGCACAGCCCTATTAGTGACAATCGGCACTATGAGAGGGCTGATTTCACCTGTAACTGGGGCTACTGTTACAGTGGAAAAGCACGGTGTAAAAAAAATATAACGTTCCCCAAAGGTCGTTTTTTTTTTTAACCTTTTGAGGGACAGACCATAGTAATAAAAAAAATAAACGTAAAGTGCAAAAAAATTAATAATAAATACACACAAAATACCCACCCCAAAAAAATGTCCGGACCCAATTACCCTAATATAGACATGTAATATTAAAATTTACGGTAGACAATGACTATCACAAATAAAAGGTCTCTTTTAGGGTAAAACTGTTATTACTAAAAAAGAATAGCTAAAATTAGTAATAAAAATAAGCTTTTATAATTTTCAAGCTTTAAGAATAAAAATTCTAAAATCGCATAAAGGATGTGTATAAAAACGATAAAAAAAAAAAAAATTGTCTATGGAAAAAACATCGCAAAAATCACGTCGTTAGCCCAACAAATAAAAAAATTATAGCCATTAAACTAACGCGGGCTAAACGGTGTCTAGTCCTGAAGGCTCAAAATAACCCGGTCCTGAACTGGTTAACTTATGACTTTTTATTAGAGCAATTTTGCCATTGTTTGCGTTTTTTGTTAGTGTTCACCTTGTGTTTTAAATTACATATTAACTTTGTCATTATGGTTGCGGTGATACTTTGTGTCGTTTTATTTATTACACTTTTACTAAATAAAACCACTTTTTTTATTTTTATTTCATTTTACTTATTTTTTTAAAGTCTCACTAGGGGACTTTACTATGCGATCTTTAGATCGCTGCTATAATGCTTTGGTATACTCCGGCACATCCTAAAAGGCATATTCCCAGGGCAGAGCTGGGGGCTTTTATGAGGCTCCCTGCTGCCATGGCACCCCATTGGAGGCCTGCGATTGTATTTGCGGCCTGCCGATGGGTGGCAGAGGGAGCTCCCCCCCCATCCCTCTGTAAACAAGTTAAATGCTGCGGTCGCTGTTGGCCGGAACATTTAACATGTTAAACAGCCGCGATCTGAGTTAACTTCGATCGTGGCCGTTGGAGCAGAAGCCCGGCTGTCATCAGAAAACCGAGCCCTGGCTCCAGCCTGCACGGGACACTGAAAAGGCGAAGGCCTAGCCTAAGGACCCTTCGTGACCGCCGTGAAAAGGCGTATTGGTGGTCACTAAGGGACTTCTCACTCTTCACTTGTGTTCTGTTTTGAGTTTTAACTCCTTAACGCCGAAGGACGGATATATCCGTCCTCGGCAGCTGCTAGTTCGCGCAGGAGGACGGATATATCCGTCCTGTGATGGCGCGGGTACTGAGACTGTACCCACGCGATCAGCGGCAGGAGCACGGCTGTTATACACAGCCTGGCTCCTGCTGCAACTGCCGGAATCGAAGCGCGCGCCGATTCCGGCAGTTTAACCCATTAAATGCTGCTGTCAATAGTGACAGCGGCATTTAATGGGTTTGACAGAGGGGGAGCTCCCTCTGTCACCCCATCGGCGCCCCCGCAAACAAATCGCGGGTCGCCGTCGGGTTTCCATGACAGCCGGGGGTCTAACAAAGACCCCCAGGTCTGCCTTCAGCATCTGCCTGTTAGGCGATGCCGGAGGCATGACCTAACAGGTTGCCTGTCAGATTTACACTGACAGGCAATAATGCTTTGGTATACGAAGTATACCAAAGCATTATATATGCGATCGGCACATCGCATAGTGAAGTCCCCTGGTGGGACTAAAAAAAAAAAAATGTAAAACAGTTAAATAAAGTTTGTGAAAAAAATAAATAAAGAATTACAGTCAAAGTCAAATAAAACTACTTTTTTGGCCCAAAAAGTGGTTTTATTTAGTAAAAGTGTCAAAACAAATCACACATACACATATATGGTATCCCCGCGTTCGTAACAACTTGACCAATAAAATGCACATATTAATTAAACCGCCGGATGAACGGCGTCCAAAGAAAACGCAAAAAACAACGTCAAAATTCTCTCTTTTCTCCCATTCCCCCCATAAAAAAATAAAATAAAAGTTAATCTATAAGTCCTATGTACCCCAAAATAGTACTAATAAAAACTACATTGTCCCGCAAAAATCAAGCCCACATACGGCCACATCGACGGAAAAATAAAAACGTTACGTCTCTTGGAACGCGGCGATGCAAAAACAAGTAATTTTTTTCTAAAAGGGGTTTTATTGTGCAAACGTAGAAAAACATATAAAACCTTTACATATTTGGTATCCCCGAAATCGTGCCGAGCCGTAGAATAAAGTTAACATGTTATTTACGCTGCATAGTAAACGGCGTAAATTTATAACGTGAAAATTAATGCTGGAATAGCTGCTTATTTTCAATTCTCTCCTAAAATAAAGTTAATAAAAGTTAATCAATATATTATAAGCATCTAAAAATGGTACAATTACAAAATACATCTCGTCCCGCAAAAAACAAGCCCTTATACGGCTATGTCGGCAGAATAAAAAAAGAGTTACGACTCTTGGAATGCGACCGTGAAAAAACAAAAAATAATCCTTGGTCATTAACGTGCAAAATGGCCCGGTCATTAAGGGGTTAAGGGCTGAGACCAATTGTAGAAAAATACCATAACTCTAATTCCAAATTCCTGACAGGATTTGAAAGGTTTTAATCCCCCCCCCCCCCCCCCTCTTCCATCACTTGTCCGACCTAGCCTGTATATTCCCCTAGTTTCCCAATTTTGGAAGTACTTTAATTTGTAGCATTATTCCATAAAAGACATTTCAGTATCATCTCCAATACCTATTACTTTACCCCATACGTTCTGCAACATCACCCCAGTGGGGCATTTAGCGCAAAATATTTTGCTGTTAGCCTCTGGTATAACTTTCCGAATTTCCTACTCCATAATAACGTGGCAATTTCCCAGGGATATTCTCAGTTATTTAAACGCCAGCCTCTCCACTGAGACATTTGGCCTGCCAGGAAATACATTTGAGTTTTTGGAACAGCTAAACCCCTCCCCTCTCTATTTCTCTGCAGGATGTTCGAACCTATTCTTTCATTGCGGCCTTTCCATATTATATCCCTATGATTTGCATCTATTGTCTTAAATATTTTAGGATTCCGCCATACTGGGCTATTTACCAGGATATACAATACCTGGGGGTGCAGCACAGATTTAACCAATGCAGACTGTCCATGTAAAGAGTGGGAGTTTTGACCAGATTTTAACCTCCATCTAAATAGGGGTTTTGTATTTAATTCAATATAATCATCAATATTTTTAGAGATATTTATCCCCAAATATCTGAACGAGGTGTTACAAACCGGAAGAGAAATGTCCACACATGAGTTATCCAGAGGCATAATTAAACTTTTCTGCGTTAATCTGAATATTCATGTATTTTTTTTCATATCTCTGGATAGCGATCTCCCCCTATCCTCCGAGAATAACATTACATCATCTGCATATAACATACATTTTTTTTTTCTAACCTGCCATGTCTAAACCCACGTATACCCAAGTCTCCTCTTATTGCTACGGGAAGAGGTTCAATTACGAGGGCAAACAAAAGTGGGGACAGAGGGCACCCCTGACGGGTACCTCTACCAAGCAGGAAGTTAGATGTTTTTCCCCCCATTAATTAGAACATGTGCCTATGGTCTAAGATATATTATTTTTATCCATTTTCTGACTATTGTACCAAAACCCATCCTCCCCAGTACGTCTTGCAAGAGCCCCCACTTAACCGGGTCAAAGGCCCTGGGGGCGTCTAGTAATACCAGCAGACGATCAGGTGGGGTGCCCTGCGTATTCAAACATAAACTACTAATATTTTACGTTGTGGGTCTATTGGGCATAAACCCTGCCTGATCTCTAGTCACCACTTCTATAACTTTTGAAACTATTCGTCAAAACCCTTGCCAATATTTTGACATCCACATTAAGTAGAGAGATTGCTCTATATGAGGTGATTTCCTCTATATGCTTTCCTGGTTTTGGGAATATCAACACTGCTGCTTCATGCATTGAATCAGGGAGGTCCCCCAAAAAAAGGCATCATTCTTAATAACCGCATCCGTCCCCGATGCCTTTCCACTTGGGGCTTCCACTATAACCTGCTGTAGTTCCTGTAATAATATTGGTGCCTCTAACTTTTCAACACTCACTTTATAAGGCATAGGCATATTCATGGACTCCAAATATGCTCTACAATTTTCCTCTGTATATGAAGTCTGGGATTGGTACAAGCTTTCATAGTAGTGAAAAAAATGATCCCTAATTGACTGAGGGTCTATAAGTTTACCAATTTCTGAATTAATACTTCAATATTTTTATTGTCCCATTTTTGCCCCTCTACTAAATAATTTTTATTTTTTTTATTTTTTAACCCCTTAAGGACGCAGCCTAGTTTTGGCCTTAAGGCTCAGAGCCCATTTTTCAAATCTGACATATTTCACTTTGTGGTAATAACGTCGGAATGCTTAAACCTATCCAAGCGATTCTGAGATTGTTTTCTCGTGACACATTGGGCTTTGTTAGTGGTAAAATTTGGAAGATATATTCAGTGCTTATAGGTGAAAATTTGCAAAATTTAGGGAAAATTTATAAAAAAATAGCATTTTTCAGAATTTAAATGCATCTGCTTGTAAAACAGACGGTTATACCACCCAAAATAGTTACTAGTTCACATTTCCCATATGTCTACTTTAGATTGGCATCGTTTTTTGAACATTATTTTATTTTTCTTGGACGTTACAAGGCTTAGAACATAAACAGTCATTTCTCTTTTTTTTTAAAAGAAAATTTCAAAAGCCTTTTTTTAAGGTACCTCTTCAATTCTGAAGTGGCTTTGAGGGGCCTTTGTATTAGAAACCCCCATAAAACACCCCATTTTAAAAACTAGACCCCTCAAAGTATTCAAAACAGCATTTAGAAAGTTTTTTAACCCTTCAGGCATTTCACAGGAATTAAAGCAAAGTGGAGGTGAAATTTGCAAATTTCATTTTTCTTGCTGAATTTCAATTTTATTCAATTTTTTTTGTGTAACACGGAAGGTTTTACCAGAGAAATACTACTAAATATGTATTGTCCAGATTCTGCAGTTTTTAGAAATGTCCCACATGTGGCTCTAGTGTTCTTGTGGACTAAAACACAAGCCCCAGAAGCAAAGGAGCACCTAGTGCATTTTGAGGCCTCTTTTTTTTATTAGAATATATTTTAGGCAGCATGCCAGGTTTGAAGAGGTGTTGAGGTGCCAAAACAGTAGGAATCCCCCCATTTTGACCCCATTTTGGAAACTACACCCCTCAAGGAATTCATTTATGGCTCTTATCATTTTGACCACACAGTTTTTTCACAGCACCTATTTTAATTGGGCTGTGAAATTAAAAAAATGACTTTTTCCAATAATATGTAATTTATGATCAAAATTTCCTATTTTCACAAGGAACAAAATATCCCATTTTGTTGCCCAATTTGTCCTGAGTGCAGCAATACCCCATTTGTGGTGATAAACTGCCATTTGGGCCCATGGGAGGGCTCAGAAGCAAAGGAGTGCTATGTGTTTGTTGGAGTCCAGATTTTGCTGGATTGGTTTTTGGGTGCCATGTCGCATTTGCAGAGCCCCAGCGGTATCAAAGCAATGCAAACCCACCAGAAGTGACCCCATTTTGGAAACTACACCCCTCAAGGAATTCATTTATGGGTGTTGTGACCATTTTGACCCCACAGTTTTTCCACAGAACTTATTTGAATTGGGCTGGGAATTAAAACAAAATTATTTTTTCCAATAATATGTAGTTTTGGCTGAAAATTTCTAATTTTCACAAGAAATAAAATACCCCATTCTGTTGCCCAATTTGTCCTGAGTGCGGCAGTACCCCATTTGTGGTGATAAACTGCCGTTTGGGCCCATGGGAGGGCTCAGAAGGAAAGGACCACCATTTGGCCTACTGGGGATTTTTTGGTGCAAAGTCATGTATGCAGAAGCCCCTGAGGTACCAGTACAGTTGAAACCCCCAAGAAGTGACCCCGTTTTAAAAACTACACCCTTGAGGCATTCATCTAGAGGTGTAGTGAGCATTTTGACCGGAGACATACACCCCATAAACTGTTATGTGGGTACTCACGGGTATGGCAATACCCTCAATGTGGCTGTTATCAGCTGCCTGGGCACACAGCAGGGCCCAGAGGGGAAAGACGAGGGGGGATAAGCTGTGCGGAGTGCATCAGGGTAAGTAAAACTGGGGTAGATTAAAAATCAAGGGATGTATGATACATTTTGAAGCACTCTTTCATACGGAGCCTTAGTTTTTCGGGACACGTGTCACATTGATATATTGTGTCCTTCCTTATCCCCCTCCTATAGAAGACTTTGTACCTCTTTTGACTTTTCCCTTTCTTGCCAGTTTGGGGAACTTCTCCTGGAAAGTGTTGCCCTGGTACGATGCGTGTGGCCTCGCCTCCAGAAGTACTGGGTGCCCCCCCCCCTTCTTGGTCCATAAAAATTAGTTTCTTGATAACCACCTATTGAAATTCCAGGAAAGTTCCCCTCTGGCCTGTACATCGATGTAGCACGTACGCGTTGTACAATGCCATCTGTATAATGTGCCCGGCCAGCTTCTTATACCACACCGCATGGCGCTCTAGGGCTTCAGGACTTGATCTGACAAGTCCACCCCTCCCATGTACCTATTGTAGCCCAGGATGCAGTCTGGTTTGGGGGTCTCTGTACTGGTACCTCGTACAGGTACATGGGTACTGGTGTGGCATCTCACCTGTCCTTGTACTTGACACACAATATGTTGCTGCTAGATTGTGCCCTGCTCTCACCCCTTCTGAGCGTTTGCCCTGCAGAGTCTTAGGGAAGCCTCTCAGATTTGTTCTAGCAGTGCCGCATGCCACAGTACTTCTGGAAGCGAGGCAGTTGAAGAGTGGGACGCTGGTATAAAAATTATCCAGGTAGAGGTGGTAACCGTGCTCCAGCAGTGGGTGCACCAAATCCCACACAATTTTTGCATTAACTCCCAGTAAGGGGGGGGGGGCATTCTGGGGGCTGAATACTGCTGTCCTTCCCTTCATATGTCCTAAATTTGTAGGTATACCCTGATGCACTCTCGCACAGCTTATACATCTTTACGCCATACCTTGCCCTCTTACACGGCAGGTACTGGCGGAATTGAACCCTCCCTTTAAAATGTACCAAGGACTCATCAATAGAAATACACTTCTCGGGGGTGTATGCTTGGGAAAACTGGGCACTGAAACGGTCTAATAGGGGGTCTCCATTTATACAAACGGTTAAAACTGGGGTCATCTCGGGGTGGGCACGGCTCATTATCAGTATAATGTAAGAAGCGAAGTATTGCCTCATTTATTTATTTTTTTAGGTTCCAGTTCAGTTCTGAAGTTGCTTTGAGGGGCCCATATATTAGAAACCCCTATCAAACACCCCATTTTAGAAACTAGACCCCTCAAAGTATTCACAACAGCATTTAGAAAGTTTATGAACCCTTTAGGTGTTTCACAGGAATTTAGAGCAAAGTAGAGGTGAAATTTTGTCAGAAAATCCTTTTTATGCCACTTTTTTTTTTTTTATAACACAAAAGGTTTTACCAGGGAAACGCAACTTAGTACTTATTACCCAGATTCTGCAGTTTTGAGAAATATCCCACATGTGGCCCTCGGGCGGTAATGGACTGAAGCGCCGGCCTCCGAAGCAAAGGAGCACCTAGGGGATTTTGAGCCCTCTTTTTTATTAGGCACCATGTCCGGTTTGAAGAGGTCTTGTGGTGCCAAAACAGTGGAAAACCCCCAAAAGTGACAGCATTTTGGAAACTAGACCCCTTGAGGAATCCATTGTAGTTTTCTTGAGGTGCATTCGACTTTTAGATCAGTTTTTATCCCATTTTTAAGTGGCGCGGTGACTAAAAAACCGCAATTCTACTATTGTTTTTTCTATTTTTTTTACAGCGTTCACCGTGCGCTATAAATGACATATTCACTTTATTCTGCGGGGCGATACGATTATGGCGATACCAGATGTTTGTAGTTTTTTTTTTATGTCTTATGGCGTTTGCACAATAAAATACGTTTTGTAAAAAATCATTCACTTTTTGTGTTACCTTATTCTAAGAGCCAGAACTTTTATTTTTCCATCAATAAAGCCGTGCGTGGACTTATTTTTTGCGTAACGAACTGTAGTTTCCATCAATACCATTTTTCGGTACATGCGACTTTTTGATCTCTTTTTATTCCATTTTTTGGGAGGTTAAGTGACAAAAGAATTGTGATTGTGGTACGGTTTATTATTATTTTCGTTTACGGCGTTCACCGCGCAGGATAAATAATAAAATAATTTTGTAGTTCAGGCCGTTACGGACGCGGCGATACCAATTATGTATAGTTTATTTTATATATTTTTATTAATAATAAATGACTGATAAGGGAAAAAGGGGGATTTTTACTTTTATTACTTTTAAATCTTTTATTTTCTTATTTTTACACATTTTTTTTAACTTTCTTACTTTGTCCCACTAGGGGACTTGAGGGCAGGAGGCCCTGATCGCTATTCTAATACACTGCACTACATGCGTAATGCAGTGTATTGGAACTGTCAGCTACTCACTGACAGCAAGCATAGTGGGTCCTGACGTTGTCAGGACCCACTAGGCTTCCATCGATGGCATAGCTGGACGCCATTGTTTGGTGTCCGGTTGCCATAGTCACCATCGCCGGCCGCTATCGTGTAGCAGGCCGGCGATGGCAGCTTAACCCCTAAAAAGCCGTGATCGCTATTGAACACGGCTTTTCAGGGGTTAATCAGCGGGGACACAGCGATCGGTCCCCGCTGTAGGAGCTGTGACAGCCGCTGTACGAGACAGCAGCTGTCACAGCTCCTGTATGTGTCAGGAGGACGGCCGAAACGGCCGTTACTCCCGAGACGTACTATTCCGTCATGGAGCGCGAACAGGGCGCTTTCCATGACGTAATAGTACGTCACTGAGCGTTAAGGGGTTAATTGTGCTTTGGCTAATAGAAACCTTTTTTGAGTTCCTCTTGTGCTTCTACAGAAAGTTTTCTTCCCTTTGTACTAGGATGGTCCAAGAATTTATTTTCACTGTTCTGAACCTTTTCCTTCATTTGTGTTTCAATTACATTATATTGTTTTATAAGTCTACATATTTCCCTGTTCAAAATACCATTTAGGTTTCCTTTACTAGCATCTCTCATAATATTTTGAGATGCAGGCTCCTTGTTAACCTCGTGAAAAATGTAAGTTCTTCCCCAAGCTTATTGTGAGTGCCAATATATTCTAACCATTGTGGATTTAAATTCCAATTTCTACTCTTAAAACTATTTTTAGTGCCAAAATGTATACCAATAGAGTGGTCTGAGACCTCTCTAGACCCATAATATGTATTTTCCAATAAATTATATGCCCACTGATGCCCTATAACTAAATCTATCCTGGTTAGTGACATATGCGTTTTAGAGAAGCAGGTAAAAAAGAAATTTTGTCTGGGTTTTTTTTAGACGACATAAATCAAATCATTTAAGTTCTTTCAAAAATTTTCCAAATGTAGTCCGTTTAGAGTAATTTCTCACTCCTAAATAGAATTTGTCTTTATACAAGTTTACGATATTATTAATGTCCCCCAGCAAAAAAAAAAAGGGATGGGTGTCTGCCCACAAGAAACTCTTGGAACTCATAAATCACCTCATATTTAAAGGGTGATAGATAAAGTGTGCTCTGATTCCGGCAGTTTAACCCATTAAATGCCACTGTGAATAGCGACATCTAATGTGTTTGACAGAGGGAGGGAGCTCCCTCTTCTACCCCATCGGCGCCGCCCCCCCCCCCCTCTCTCCCCGGAGGCATGGCCTAATAGATGGCTAAGTATATATATAGTAGTATATACTAAGTATACCAAAGCATTCTATATGCGATCAGCAGATCGCATAGTGAAGTCCCCTGGTGGGACTAATAAAAAAACAATGTAAAGCAGTTAAATAAAGTTTGTGAAAAAAATAAATAATTTACAGTCAAAATCAAATGAAACTTTTTATGCCCAAAAAGTGGTTTTATTTAGTAAAAGTGGCAAAACAAATAACACATACACATATATGGTATCCCCGCGATCATAACAACTTGAACAATAAAATGAACTCATTAATTAAACCGCCGGATGAAAGGCGTCCAAAAAAAAATGCAAAAAACAACGGCAAAATTCTCTCTTTTCTCCCATTCCCCCCCATAAAAAATTAAATAAAAGTTAATCTATAAGTTCTATGTACTCCAAAATAGTACTAATGAAAACTACACATTGGCCCGCAAAAATCAAGCCCACATATGGCTACATCGACGGAAAAATAAAAAAATTACGGCTTTTGGAACGCGGCGATGCAAAAACAAGTAATTTTTTTCTAAAAGGGTTTTTATTGTGCAAACGTAGGAAAACATATAAAACCTTTACATATTTGATATCCCCGTAATCGTGCCGACCTATAGAATAAAGTTAACATGTTATTTACGTTACATAGTAAACGGCGTAAATTTATAACTTGAAAATCAATGCTGGAATAGCTGCTTATTTTCAATTCTCTCCTAAAATAAAGTTAATAAAAGTTAATCGATATAGTATAAGCATCTAAAAATTGCACAATTACAAAATACAACTCGTCCCGCAAAAAAACAAGCCCTTATACGGCTATATCGACGTAATAAAAAAAAATGGAATCCGACCGTGAAAAAACAAAAAATAATCCTTGGTGATTAACGTGCAAAATGGCCTGGTCATAAAGGGGTTAAATAAATAAGTAAACCACAAAAAATGGCACGTTTACTGTGGTAGTTTTCTAAAGATGGGCTAATTTTCAAGGGTATGTTCCAAATTCACATCAACAATTGACATACTGCAGAATGAAACTCCGTTCAGAATGTGAATTTCTGACCACACTTTCTGTGGGTTTAACCCCTCCCGACATTTGTCGTATTGATACGTCATGGAAACTGGTGCTTCCCGCAGTTTGCCATATCCATACGACAAATTGTGGAATGCGGTGCCACCATCTTCTAGCCGACACCCTGGGGTAATGGCGAGGACCGATGTTTAAATGCAGCTGTCAAAAGCGATCGCTGCATTTAAGTTGTTTGCAGCTCATCGGAACCCCTGCAATAACATTGCAGGGGTTCCGGTGGCTTCAATGGCAACAGGAGGCCTAATACTGGCTTCCAGGTATGCCTGACACGGAAGCCTTACAGGACCCGCCCGGCGGCGAAGCCTGAAAAGCTCCCGTAGCCGACTGCAAGATGTCGCTGGCTCAGGAGCTGAACCGGCGTAATCAGCGGTGGATGTCAGCTCTATGTTACAGCTGACAACAACCTGTAACGGCAGGAACTGGAGCTAGCGCCGATCCCTGCCATTACCCCCTTAGATACAGCGATCGGAAACGATGGCTGCATCTTAGAGGTTGCTTGCAGATCACCAGCCATGCAATCAGGGCTGGCGACTGCTGCTATGGCAACAGGAGACCTAACAATGTCCTCCTGCTCTGGCATTACGGAAGCCGAATAGGCCCCGCCGGGAGGCGAAGCCTAATCGGCTTGCTGTTAGTGAATGACTAACAGATCTAATACATTGCACTAAATAGGTAGCGCAATGTGTATATATATATATATATAAAAAAAAAAAACAATCAGAGTTGGACCTTCAAGTCTCCTAGTGGGACTTGAAAGAAAGTGTAAAAAAGTTTTAAAACATATAAGAAAAGTTTCAAGTAATAAAATAAAACAATCGCCCTTTTCACTTATCAAGTCATTTATTATTGAAAAAAAGAAACAAACCAAACATATTTGGTATCGCCGTGTCCGTAATGGCCTGAACTATAAAAATATTGTGTTATTTATTCCACGCGGTGAACAGCGTAAAAAACGAGACCAGAATTTCTGGTTTTTGGTCACTTCGCCCTACAAATATTGGATTAAAAAGTGATCAAAAGTCGCATGTATCCGAAAATGGTACCTATATAAACTATAGCTCGGCTCTCAAAAACAAGCCCTCATACAACTCAGTCGACAAAAAAATGTAAACGTTATGGTTCTCAAAACTTGGTGACAGAAAAAAATAATTTTTGCAAAAAGTTGTAAAACATAAAAAAGTGCTATAAATTAGGTATCGCCGGAATCGTACTGACCCGCAGAATGAAGTTAAAATGTAGTTTATAACGCATGGTGGACGCTGTATAAAAAAACCCCTAAAAAAAACCCGATGCTGGAATTGCCGTTTTTTGGTCACCTTGCCACCCAAAAAATAGGATAAAAAGTGATCAAAAAGTCGCATGTACCCCAAAATGGTACCAATAATAACTACAGCTCGTCCTGCAAAAAAAACATCCCTCATACCACTACGTCTATGAAAAAATAAAATTAGTTAAGACTTCCATAAATCAGGAAGTAAAAAATACGCAGTTGTGCAGGCCCGAGGGGAACATTTCTTCTGTTTCAAGAGGTGAATTATCAAGGCCCTAAAATTAGGGAACCAGGAAGGGGAGGGCCTAAACATATCTTCTGGATGCGAGGGCGCCCGTATTATACCAGGACAACACTTTCCCAGCAAAATTCCCCAAACGGCAAAGGTGCGAAGTGTGGACCAGAAGTGGGGGATAAGGAAGGACATTTATCAGTGCGACACTGGCCTGTGCAGAAGGGATTGTGTCACAGTGTAACACACATCTATGGATTATTTTAGTGTTTTTTTTAACCCAATTATTATACCACTTGACTATGCCCCTGATGTACTCTGCCAAGCTTACATATGCCCCCACATTATAAATGGAAACACCAGCAATACTCAAACAAAATTACTACCAAGCATATCCACACTCCAAAAGCCAAATGGTGTTCCCTTCCCTCTGAGCCCTACAGTGTGCCCAAACAGCTGTTTACTTCCATATATATGTCATCGCCATACCCGGGAGAATACTTTTAACAATTTTTGGGATGTGTGTCTCCAGTGGCATAAGCTGCAAAACATAGAATGGTGACAGCACCCTGCAACACTAGGCATAAGCTGGGCACAACATATTTGCCACTGAAATTGCATATCTAGGTAAAACTTGACAATTTTACTTTGCACCATCTGCAGCGCAATCATTTATGGAAAAGTCCTGTAGGGTGAAAATGCTCACTACACCCCTTAATAAATGCCTTGAGGGTGTAGTTTCCAACATGGGGTCACTTCTCAGGGCTTTCTTGTATTATTTCACATCAGAGGCTCTGCAATTGTGAACCAATACTTTGTAAATTGCCACATTAGGCCTCAATTTTACATGGTACTCTTTCACTCCTGAGCCCTATCAAAAGTCCAGGCAAAAGATTAGGGCCACATGTAGGGTGTTTCTAAAATCAGGAAACACAGCATAATAATTCGAGAGCTGTCTTGTTATGGCGGCACAAGTTGGGCACCACATATTGGCATATCTATGGAGAAAAACCCATTTTCACTCTGCAACATCGAGTGCACGCTAATTTCTGCAAACCACCTGCGGGGTTAACATGCCCACTACACCCCCAGGTGAATACCTTGAGGGGTGTAGTTTCCAAAATGCGGTCACTTCTGGGGGGTTTCCACTGTTTTGGTCCCACATGGGCTTTGCAAATGTGACATAGCGACCAGAAACCAATCCAGCGAAATCTGCATTTAAAAAGCCAAATGGCGCTCCTTCTCTTCTGAACCCTACTCTGTGCCCAAAGCAGTTTATGACCACATATGGGGTATTGCCGTACTCGGGAGAAATTGCTTTACAAATGCTGGGGTGCATTTTCTTCCTTATTCCTTGTAAGTATTACAAATTTCTATGTTTTTTCAGAAAAAAATTATTTTTCCTTTATTTGTTGAGAAAATGAAAATCGTTGAGCTAAATCTACGTCTTATTGAAGAAAAGGGATTGTTTTTATTTTCACTGCCCAATTCTTATAAATTCTATGAAACACCTGTGGGGTCAAAATGCTCACTACACCACTAGATCATTTCCTCAAGGGGTGTAGTTTCCTAAATGGAGTCACTTTTTGGGAGTTTTCATTGTTTTGTCCCCTCAGGTGATTTGTAAATGTGACATGGCCTCCGCAAACCATTCCTGCTAAATGTGATCTCCAAAAGCCAAGTAGTGCTCTTTCCTTTCTGAGCCCTGCCGTGTGTCCAAACAGATGTTTATGACCACATGTGGGGTATTGTTTTACTCGGGAGAAATTGCTTTACAAATGTTGCTTTTTCCCCTTTAGTCCTTCTGGAAATTAAAAAAAAAATAGCTAAACCTACATTTTCTTTGAAAAAAATGTAGATTTTAATTTTTATGGCCTACTTCCTATAATTTCTGCAATAAACTTTTGGGATCAAAATGCTCACTATACCCCTAGATAATTTCCTTGAGATGTGTAGTTTCCCAAATGGGGTCACTTTTGGGGGATTTCCACAGTTTTGGCACCTCAAGAGCCCTTCAAACCTGACATGGTACCTAAAATATATTCTAATAAAAAGAAGGCCCCAAAATCCTCCAGGTGCTCCTTTGCTTCTGAGGCCTGTGCTTCAGTACATTACCACACTAGAGCCACATGTGGGATATTTCCTAAATCCGCAGAACCTGGGCAATAAATATTGAGTTGCATTTCTCTGCTAAAACTTTCTGTGTTAAAAAAAAAATGGATTAAAAATGAATTTCTGCAAAAAAAAATGACATTTGTAAATTTCACCTCTACTTGCTTTAATTCATGTAAAACGTCTAAAAGGTTAAAAAAAACTTTCTAAATGCTGTCTTGAATACTTTGAGGGGCGAAGTTTTTAAAATGGGGTGACTTATTGGGGGTTTCTAATATATAAGTCCCTCAAAGCCACTTCACAACTGAACTGGTCCGTGAAAAAATAGCCTTTTTACATTTTCTTGAGAAATTGCTGCTAAAGTTCTAAGCCTTGTAACGTCCTAGAAAAATAAAAGGATGTTCAAAAAACGATGTCAATCTAAAGTAGACATGGGGATGTTAATTAGAAAACATTTTGTGTGGTATAACTGCCTGTCTTACAAGCAGATACATTTAAATTGATAAAAATGCAAATTTTCTTAATTTTTGGCAAAATTTTTGTGTTTTCCCACAATTAAATACTCAATGTATCGAGCAAATTTTGCCAGTAACATAAAGTCCAATGTGTCATGAGAAAACAATCTCAGAATCGCTTGGATAGGTAAAAAGCATTCCGAAGTTATTACCATATAAAGTGAAACATGTCAGATTTGAAAAATGTGGCTCTGTCAGGAAGGTCAAAAGCGGCCAAAGAGGGAAAGGGTTAAAACTCTTTGTGTGGATTAGATTTGTTTAATCTCATGTACCTTGCTGCTACTGTAAACACTGCAGAATTTCTGGACGGAAAATCTGGTCAAATTCTGCTGTGTTTACGTTACTTGGGAACATAGCCTTAGATGGATAGTGTTGGGCTGATTGTAGAATTAATTTGCTATAGACTTTTATACGACTATTTTTTTTCAGTAGTTCACAGCTCTGTACATTATGTCTGTTTAGGGATGCTCTATTACCTCTGAGAATATCGTGCATGTTAGAACGTTTTTAACATTTCACCAAATGTAGATTTGTTTGTTGTATTTTTAAAATAAGGTGTAATAATTACTGCTGGATTTCCATTGTTAAGTATTTTATAGTCCAGGCTAGATTTTATTTACTTAAAGGGTAACTAAATGTTTGACAAACTTCTGACATGTCATAGTGACATGTCAGAAGTTTTGATTGGTGGGGGTCCGAGCCCTGAGACCCCCACCAATCGCTAAAACGAAGCGGCGGAACCGCTCGTGTGAGTGCTCAGCCACTTCGTGACTGTTCGGCTTTTTTGCAGAAATTCATTTTTAATCCATTTTTTTTGTAACACAGAAAGTTTTAGCAGAGAAATGCAACTCAATATTTATTGCCCAGGTTCTGCGGATTTAGGAAATATCCCACATGTGGCTCTAGTGTGGTAATGTACTGAAGCACAGGCCTCAGAAGCAAAGGAGCACCTGGAGGATTTTGGGGCCTTCTTTTTATTAGAATATATTTTAGGTACCATGTCAGGTTTGAAGGGCTCTTGAGGTGCCAAAACTGTGGAAATCCCCCAAAAGTGACCCATTTGGGAAACTACACATCTCAAGGAAATTATCTAGGGGTATAGTGAGCATTTTGATCCCAAAAGTTTATTGCAGAAATTATAGGAAGTAGGCCATAAAAATGAAAATCTACATTTTTTTCAAAGAAAATGTAGGTTTAGCTATTTTTTTTTAATTTCCAGAAGGACTAAAGGGGAAAAAGCAACATTTGTAAAGCAATTTCTCCCGAGTAAAACAATACCCCACATGTGGTCATAAACATCTGTTTGGACACACGGCAGGGCTCAGAAAGGAAAGAGCACTACTTGGCTTTTGGAGATCACATTTAGCAGGAATGGTTTGCGGAGGCCATGTCACATTTACAAATCACCTGAGGGGACAAAACAATGAAAACGCCCAAAAAGTGACTCCATTTAGGAAACTACACCCCTTGAGGAAATGATCTAGTGGTGTAGTGAGCATTTTGACCCCACAGGTGTTTCATAGAATTTATAAGAATTGGGCAGTGAAAATAAAAACAATCCCTTTTCTTCAATAAGACGTAGATTTAGCTCAACGATTGATTTTCATTTTCTCAACAAATAAAGGAAAAATAATTATTTTCTGAAAAAACATAGAAATTTGTAATACTTACAAGGAATAAGGAAGAAAATGCACCCCAGCATTTGTAAAGCAATTTCTCCCGAGTACGGCAATACCCCATATGTGGTCATAAACTGCTTTGGGCACAGAGTAGGGCTCAGAAGAGACGGAGCGCCATTTGGCTTTTGGAATGCAGATTTCGCTGGATTGGTTTCTGGTCGCTATGTCACATTTGCAAAGCCCATGTGGGACCAAAACAGTGGAAACCCCCCAGAAGTGACCGCATTTTGGAAACTACACCCCTCAAGGTATTCACCTAGGGGTGTAGTGGGCATGTTAACCCCGCAGGTGGTTTGCAGAAATTAGTGTGCACTCGATGTTGCAGACATGTCATTATGACATGTCAGAAGTTTGTCAAATGTTTAGTTACCCTTTAATGGTAATGATTTTAAAAGCTGATGGAATGGAATTGTAAAGTGTATGTTCAGCTTAGAACATCCCTTTTTTACAGTTTATATAATATAAAACGTTCATTACTTTTTAGATACAAAGTAACAGCCTGTGTTAAATTCTAGAGCCGCATTCACCATTCTGCCTGTCATTGGAAACGATAAACAGTCTTAGGCCTCATTTACACGAGCGTGTACGTTTTGTGCACGCCAAAAAACGCAGTGTTTTGCGTGCGCAAAAGGCACTTGACAGCTCCGTGTGTCATCAGTGTATAATGCGCGGCTGCGTGATTTTCGCGCAGCCGCCATCATAGAGATGAGGCTAGTCGACGTCAGTCACTGTCCAGGGTGCTGAAAGAGTTAACTGATCAGCAGTAACTCTTTCAGCACCCTCGACAGTGAATTCCGATCACAATATAACAACCTGTGAATAAAAAAAAGCCGTTCATACTTACCAAGAACTTCCTGCTTCCTCCAGTCGGGTCTCCCGGCCGTTGCCTTGGTGACGCGTCCCTCTCTTGACATCCGGCCCCACCTCCCTGGATGACGCGGCAGTCCATGTGACCGCTGCAGCCTGTGATTGGCCTGTGATTGGCTGCAGCTGTCACTTGGACTGAATCGTCATCCCGGGAGGTCAGCCGGGAGTTATCGGTAAGTCAGAACTTCTTTTTTTTTTTTTACACGTTCATGTATATTGTGATCGGAAGTCACTGTCCAGGGTGCTGAACCAGTTTAACTCTTTCAGCACCCTGGACAGTGACTGTCTCCTGACGTCGCGTACCGGAACATTTTTTGCCGGGTTCGGTCAAAACGAGTTCGGCCGAACCAGGTGAAGTTCGGTTCGGACGGTTCGCTCATCTCTAAGACACTCCGTTTGGATGTTAGTAAACAGAAAAGCACGTGGTGCTTTTCTGTTTACCTTCAGAGTTTGACAGCTGTTGCGCGAATCACTCAGTTCGCACGGAAGTTCGTGACTTCAATGGGTGCGTGATGCGCGAAAAACACACGATTATAGAACATGTCGTGAGTTTTACGCAACGCACTCGCGCTGCGCAAAATTCACGCATTGTCTGCACTGCCCCATAGAGTAATATAGGTGCGTACGACACGCGTGAAAAGCACACGCGTATATTACGCTTGTCTAAATGAGGCCTAACTCAGACACTCTTTAAAGGGGTTGTCCACTACCGGATAGCTGATGACCCATCCACCAGAGCACTTATTAGCAGACGTGCTGCAGGATAAGTGCATGTCTGCTAGAACACTCCTCCTCTCTGACGCTGCACACACAGCCAAAGAGGAGCAGTTCAGAAGGAGGAGCAGAGCGGCCTGTGATTTAAAAGGTGAGGCTAACAGAGCGCCGCTTACATTACTCAGCCTCCTGCCCCCACTAATTTAAAAGTGATCGTCCGACAGGAAAGGGCTCTGTGGGGGAGAATAATCCCCCCCCCCCATACAGCCCTCAGTAGTTACTATACTGCAGGGGGGGGTCTGAGCATCTGACTGCAGAGGGCTCTGTGGGGGATTAATTTCCCCCCATAGATCCCTCAGCAGTTAGACACTCAGACAGTAACTACTGACTGCTCTATGGGGGGATTCTCCCCCACAGAGCCCTCTGCTGTCAGCATGACGCTCATACACCCCCCCCCCCTTTGCAGTATAATCCCACCCCCAGCATCAGCCGATCACTTTTAAATTAGTGGGGGCAGGAAGCTGAGCGCATGATAATCCTTCCACATAAAGCCCTTAGCAGTCAGAAGCTCAGACCCCTCCTTGTAGTATTATTTCCCCCATAGAGCCCTCAGTAGTTATTATACTGCAAGGGGGAGGTTTGTCTAACTGCTTCAATTGTATCTAAACTTTAAAAAAATTCTGAGACACTTCAGTGACATGTCAAAAGTTTTGATCGATGGGGGTCTGAGCACTGAGACCCCATTGAGCACTAAAACGAAGCCGCAGAATTGCTCGGGTGAGTTTTGCTTCGCTTCTGATCGGCTCTTCCCAGAAAGCCAACCAGTTGGTGTACGGACTCATAGACTTTCTATTGAGCTCATACACGGCTCCTAGAAAAGCCCATCAGAAACTAAGCAGCTCAGCGCTCACCCAAGCAGCTCTGCCTCTTTGATTTATCAATCGGTGAGGGTCTCAGTGCTTGGACCCCCACTGACAAAAACTTCTAACATGTCACTATGACATCTCAGAAGTTTTTTAAAAGTTTAGTTCCCATTTAAAGGAAAGGTATTGTGTTATATTAGGAGTCCCTGTGTTAGCTTTTTCTGGCACACAGGGCCTCCCATTATCTATTAATATTTCTGGTGCATCTCTAGGTCCTGTGCGCCACAATAGAAATTAGAGTTTATTGATGTCTAGATTCTATTGCGGCACAGCAGAGAAGGAAGAAGACAGAACACTGCTATGGGTGAGTATACGTTTTTTTTATTTTTCAAATTGCTTATTTTGCAGGTTCCACTGGACCGTTTGGACTACGTTGAAGATTCGTTGGACTACTTAGATGATTTACGCTTTATTTATTTTTTTCTTTATAAAATGGTCAAGGAGGTTTGTGTGGGGGAGTTTTTATTTTAGTCCAAAAATGTTTTATGCCTGTATGCTTTACCACCATTTTTATGCCTGTATTTTTTTTAGCACTTTATTACCATCTTAGTAATGTCAGTTGTCTGTTTGACGACGTCGATTACTTAAGCAGGACTTAGCACTAGCCAGTAAAAAGGTTAACATAAGCCCCCCATTATTACTTCGGTACCCACTGCCTCCAGGGCACATGATTTACACATAGGTGCATGGCTCGTTACAGTATGTGTATCAGAGCTGTGTCTTCCAATGATTTCAGCAACTGTGTGTTCATCACGTGACTATGGACAGGATTTTATACCCTGAGAGTTAACAATGAATATTCCTACTCTATAACAAGAAGTAGAGATCTTGAAAACATTAATACAGAAAGTAGATTGGGAAATTTGCTAAAAAACTAAAGAACGCTTTAACGACATGTCATGTACTAGTACGTGACAGCCATTAAGGGGAAGTATGGAGTGGGCTCACAGGTTGAGCTTGCTCCATACTCAGCGGGTGACGGCTGTGTTATAAAAGCCGACACCTCACTGTAACAGGCGGAATCAAAGATCACTTTGATTCCACTTGTTTAACACCATAAATGCTGCGGTCCATCGCGACCGCAGCATTTAAATTGTAAGAATCGGGGGCGCCCCCTCCAACGCGCCATCGCGCCCCCCAGGACGCAGTCGGCTGGTGACAATGGTTGTCATGGCGACTAATAATGGCCCCCAGGTCTCCATCTTTGTACTACTTTGAAGCCCTGCCTTTGAAGCCAAGGCTTCAAAAGAGACTTTCAGAATCACGATATACTGCAAAACATTAGTGTTGCAGTATATCATGCAAGCGATCCAACGAGTTTTTCCCCTAAAGAAATGTTAAAAATAAATAAAAGTTAACATAACTGGTATCGCCGCGTACGTAAAAGTCCAAGCTATCACAATATAACATTGTTTAACCCGCTCGGTGAACGCCGTAAAAATAAATAAATATCTAAAACATTCAAATTGCTGCTGTTTTTTGGTCACCTTAGCTCTCCAAAAAAATAGAATAAAAAGTGATCAGAAAGTCGCATGTACCCCAAAACAGTATCGGTGAAAACTACAGCTCATCCCCCAAAATGTAAGCCCACATACCACTAAATTGATGGAAAAATAAAAAGTTATGGCTCTCAGAATATGGCGATACAAAACATTTTTTTTTTTTTTTTAGCAAATGGTTTTATTTTTTCAGAAGTGGTAAAACATAAAACAAAACATATGAATTAGATATCGCCGTAATCCTATAAACCTGTAGTATAAGGTGAATATGTAGTTTTTACCGCCTGATGGACTAAAACAAATGGCGTAATCTATGTTTTTTTCCCATTTCACCCCAAAAATAATTTCTTTTTTAGCATCCCAGTAAATTAGGCGGTACAATAAATGGTGCCATGAAAAACTACAACTTGTCCTGCAAAAAACAAGCCCTCATATGGCTATGCCGACAAAGAAATAAAAAAATTATGGCTTTTGGAATGCGGGGAGGAAAAAATCGAAAATGAAAGAACTCAAATCGAGCGTGTCCTTAAGGGGGTTAATTACACTTTCCTGCAGTTAAAAGCTGACCACCTCAGCATGAGCAACTATAAAACGGATTAAGGGTAAAGCGACAGGCTGCGCTCACGGTGCGTTTATGTTGCGTTTTTAAACTGCAGCAAGTCATTTTTCAATAGAAGTCAATGGTGAAATTTGTGTTATGGACAGACTGCTGCTATTATATTGCAATGTGTTTTTTGTGCAGTTAACTGCATCTTCATAATGTCTGACCCTATGCAGTTAATGACTGCGCTGCCAAAGTTGTTGCTCAACTGCTTGCGTTTTTGCTAGCAGTTCTGCAATGCATTGTAATGAACTATATACAGGAAGCACCTAATAAACTTCAACACGGGTGAAAACTATGTCCACCAATTATTTCCTTTAAAAACGCAACAGAACTGCAGCATTACAGAGACAAAAACGCATGCAGTTGACTGCATGCGGTTTTCAAACGCAACAATACCGCAGCAAAACCATGTCAACGACGCACCGTGTGGCCTTACCCTAAATGTTCAGTATGTAAATACACAAATCATTTAATTTAGCATAGTATAACAACTCATATTTAGCTACAGGTAATAAAAACGAATAATACAGGTAATAAAAAAGTCGACTACGCTATTGCTTCCGGCAAAACGACGGATCCGGTGCACAAAGGAGACAAACGGAAACCAGGGGCACCGGCTCCGTCCCCATTGAAATCAAAGGTGATGGAGACTGAAACCTCTGGTTTGTTTCTGCTCAGGGTCCCGTTTTGATGGAAACCTCCGACGGAACGTCAGAATGGGACACCAACCCAGATGTGAACAGAGCTACTTTCGTAGCTGGGAGATTATTATAAATGAATTCTGAATCTAAGGGTATGTGCACACGTAGTGTTTTCAGGCGTAATTCGGGGCATTTACGCCTCAAAATACGTCTGAAAAAACGGAAGCAGCACACCTACAAACATCTACCCATTGATTTCAATGGGAAATACGGCGTTCTGTTCCGACGGGGCATTTTTTTACGTCTCATTTTTAAAAAACGGCGTGTAAAAAGACACGCGAAAAAGAAGTGCATGTCACTTGTTGAGCCGTTATTGGAGCCGTTTTTCATTGACTCTATAGAAAATCAGCTCCAAAAACGGCCATAAAAAACACAACGAAAAACGTGAGTTGCTAAAAAACGGCTGAAAATCAGGAGCTGTTTTCCCTTGAAAACAGCTCTGTATTTTCAGTTTTTTTTTAGTAAGCGTGTGAACATACCCTAAAGTGTGAGAGACTACAGACATAGGTGGAGTTTTCTAAGAACTGATCCAATGAATAAGTGGAGTAGTAGCCCATTGTAACCAATCGGATTTAAGCTTTCATTTTTCAGATGCTATTTTGAAAATGAAAGAAGCCGTGTGATTTGTTGCTATGGGCAACTGCTCCACTTTTTCTTTGCACCAGTTTTGATTAATCTCCACAGATTCTAAGTATTATAAAGCATGAAATAATAGGCCTTGTATGCTAACAAGTACACAGTTGAAAACTTTATTTTTTTCCAAACCAAGACTGCATTGGAGTTTTTTGCAGGCAGAAAATTCTGCCCCAAAGTTCCGTTTGGAATTTTGAGGCAGATTTTGATGTCAATGGCAGGTCAGAGACGTAAACGCCCGAAGATAGGGCATGTCGCTTCTTTTTCCCGCGAGACGGTTCTTCCGCTCGTGGGAAAAAACCGCTTCCGCCTTCCCATTGAAATCAATGGGAGGCATTTTCGGACGCGGTTTCCTTGTCAAAAAATGTGTAAAAAAACTCACTGTGAACTGAAAGGGTGACCAAAATAGATATTTGCAACCAGTACTTATCTAATCTTCTGGTGAACATTTAAATGAATTTTGGTGCAACCATGTTGATCTATAGGTTGGGCTATTTGAAGTTGTACTATTAGTCTGGTATAGAACGTATCACAGCTAGGGTATGTTCACACGGCTTAGCAAAATACGTCTGAAAATATGGAGCTGTTTTCAGCCAAAAACAGCTCCTTTGTAGCAAGTCGCGTTTTTTTACGGATGTTATTGGAGCTGTTTTTCGAGTCAATGAAATACGGCTCCAAAAACGTCCCAAGAAGTGACATGTACTTCTTTCTCGCGGGCGTCTTTTTACGCACCGTATTAGGACAGCAACGCGTAAAAAAACACCTTGTGGGAACAGAACATCGTAAATGCCATTGCAAGCAATGGGCAGATGTTTGTAGGCGTAATAGAGCAGTTTTTTCAGGCGTCATTTGAGGCGTAAAACGCCCGAATTACGTCTGAAAACAGTGCGTGTGAACATACCCCTAGAAGAACTGAGATTCATCCATTCGCTGTAAACCTAGTCTGTTAGATCATGAGCTTGCAGCCAAACTATAGTCTAACTAGTGGTCTTCAACCTGTGTCTTTCCAGCTGTTGCAAAACTGCAAATCCCAGCATGCCCTGAGTGCCTGTTGGAGTTGCTGGGAGTGCATAGGTAGGTTGGGTGTTGTAGTTTAGCAACTACTGGAAAGTCACAGGTTAAAGAGGCTTTGTCACCACATTATAAGTGCCCTATCTTCTACATAATGTGATCAGCGCTGTAATGTAGATTACAGCAGTGTTTTTTTATTATGACCTATTTTAGATTTATGCTAATGACTTTCTTAATGCCCAACTGGGCGTGTTTTTACTTATTGACCAAGTGGGTGTTGTGGAGAGAAGTGTATGATGCTGACCAATCAGCGTCATACACTTCTCTCCATTAATTTATCAGCACATAGTGATCTTGCTAGATCATGATGTGCAGTCACATACATCACATCAGCTGATGCTCTGCTTGGGGACTCCAGTACTGCTGCCAACGTCACTGCCCATATATGGACAGTGACAGTGAAGTTGGCAGCAAGTGCCGGAGTCCCCGGGCAGAGCATCAGCTGATGCTCTGCTCGGGAACTCCAGCTATAGGAAACCCCTGAAGTCACTGACCAAATGTCGGGAGCAGTGCTGGAGTACCTCTGCTCGGGGACTCCAGCAATAGGCAATGTGACAGCCCCTTGCGGTCATGCCATTGATAACACGCCGACACGAACAGCACAGGAAGCATGCCCTCAGTCACGTGGGGCCGTGTCAGCGCGTCATCAATATTAGAAAAGCTCCAGCACTTCCGGGAACAATTCACCGGGTTTGAATGGCACCATTTAGTACCGAATTTTTAATTAAAGTACATTAGTAAGTGACTTCTTTAAAAAAAAAAAATGAATGCTAAGCAACTATTAAACATTTTTGGTCCCCAGATAATCCCTTTAATTGACCACTACAAAACTGCATTTACTGTACTGTGGATATTGACGTTAAATGAGCACTGGTGGTATACAGCATTAATTGGACACTGAATGGCAGCATTAATTGATAAATAATTTTATGGGGGTATTAATAGAGTACTATATTGGAGTTTTATCTGGGCCCTTGGGCGACACAGACTTAGTGGGTAAATTACAGAGGCAGTAAAATGGCGGAAAACATCACTTTGTTCCCCCATATAGACGTTAGACCCTGTTTATGCCCCCATAAAGAAAGTTAGGTCCCCAGATTTTACCCCCATAAATTTAGTGCCCACTGTAGATAGTGTCACACAGCCCCCTCCCTGGAAGTGGCACACAGCCCCTCCTCCCTGGGAGTGCCACACAGCCCCCCTCCCTGGTAGTGCCACACAGCCCCCCTCCCTGGTAGTGCCACACAGCCCCCCCTCCCAGGTAACTCTAGGAGTGGAATCCCCAACCAGAGTATTGCCGACTCTCTGGCTGGGGATTCCGCTTCAGGAGGAGCCCCTAACGTCACTATACATATATGGACAGTGATGTCGGGGGCTTCCCCAAAGATGGAGTCCCGGGCAGAGCTGCTTCTAGCGCTCTGCCTGGGACTCCTTCTCTCCTCCTGGCGTCACTGTCCATATATGGACAGTAATGTCAGGGGCAATCCCAGAGCCAAAGTCCCGGGCAGAGAGCTAATAGCACTCTGCCTGGGACACTGCACTGCTCCTGCACTGCTCTGCTTCATATGACAGTGGACAGTAATGTCAAGGGCTTCCCCAGAGACGGAATCCCGGAGCAGAGCCGTTTCTAATGCTCCGCATGGGCCTCCTTCTCCCCTCCTGGCATCCAAATATACACAGTGATGTCAGGGGCGCTAGTAAAGTCTCTGCTCCAGTACTCCGGCTCTGGGGAAGCCCCTGACATCACTGTCCATATACGCATAGTGACGTCAGGGGCAATCCCAGAGCCAAAGTCCCATGCAGAGCGCTACTAGCACTCTGCCTGGGACAATGCTCTGCTCCTGACATCACTGTCCATATATGGACTGTGATGTCAGGGGAAACCCCAGAGCCGGAGTCCCGGAGCAGAGCGCTAGTATAGGCTCTGAAGCAGAGAACAAAGATTGGATCCAGCACTGATATGGATAAAAAGGAGACTTCTTCCAAGTTTTATTTGAGTGTTTAAAAACAAAATCTGCAGGATAATTTCCTGGTACAGAGAGAGGGTCAATGGAATGAATAGCCTACGCGTTTCAAACGCTTGCTGCGTCCTTACTCATGGCTTAAGAGCATAAGCCATGAGTAAGGACGCAGCAAGCGTCTGAAACGTGTAGGCTATTCATTCTATTGAACCTCCCTCTGTACCAGGAAATTATCCTGCCGATTAAAACTTTAAAGAAGTTTCCTTTTTATCCATATCAGCGCTGGATCCAATCTTTGTTCTCTGCTTCTACTCCATGCCGTGTGCCGACACGAGGACCCGAGCGCTATAAGCAGTACAAGTCTACATACACGGTGAGCTGGAGGATTCCTCCTTTTCTCTTCCTTCAGTATAGGCTCTGCTCTGGAACTCTGGGGAAGCCCCTGACATCACTCACTGTTCATACGTGGACAGTGGCTTGCCCAGAGGCGGAGTCCCAGAGCAGAGCCGCTTCTAGCACTTTGCCTGGCAGGCTGTAGCCGAGTAAACAGCAGAATAGGGAGCTACCTCCAGAAGCAGAATCCCGTCGGCAAAACTCTGGCTGGGGATTCCAATCCTGGAGGAGCCATGCAGCGACAGTACCCGGCGGCAGAGTGGGCCACCCAAAGGGTAGTGGGCCCCGGTGCTTGCCCGGGTTCGCCGGGTGCTGACGACGGCCATGCCCATATTGACTGACAACTTTCTCTTTTGTTGCTTCTTACGCCTATTGTATTTCATTATTTGTGATTGATTGATTTATGCATGAATTTGCACTAAGTGTAATATCCTGCCAGTTGAGAACATTTGCTGATGGAATGTAGGTTATGGGGAACTTGATTCAAATTTCTTTGACGAGGATTTACTAGGCTTAGAAAGGTTGAGAAACACTGGTCCAAAGGATTCCCCGATAAATAATGACTGACAGGCACAGAATTACTTTTTGGCCTTTGCGCTTGTGTTATATTTTTATTGTGTTCACACCTAATATGGTTCATAATATGGATAATGGCCAATACTGAACCATACTATATATTTGCATGTTTGCAAGTGTAGAAGCACCATGCATATAAGTAACATTAACCATGCAAGCTACTGTTTTCCCCGTTTCTTATACAAGGTTGACTTTACATCCCACTGATAAACTGTTGTTGATGTAACATACTTGTAGATTGAAAGCTCCTGGGCTAAACTCTTCCTTAATTCGTCCATCTCTTTATTCTGATGCTGCTGCAGCTGGACTGAAATCTTAATCTCACTCCTCCTGTCTTCTAGTTCTTGCTGCTGTTCCTGGATGGAGCGTGAGAGAATTTTTAGACATTAGATTCAACCAATGTTTTATCCAAATCCCCCACCCGCATAGTAAACGTACAGCATATAAATCCATTGTTAAATCCTCACGTGATTGTAATATTTCATTTAGTACATGAACTGCTCTGAGAAAATACAGCTCTTGGATTCTGTTAAAAATAGTTTTATTAGACTGTTCTCTCCACACAGCTATGAATAGACTTGGCAAGAAATACTTTTTTCAGGTATGTGTCGGCACCTAATTAAAGAGGGAATATAAGGAGTCAATACTTGGGCTCTCCCGTGTCATTTGGGCTGAACCCACGTATTGCCTGCCCAATGCAAAGGGTGAGTGGGCAGAGGGTGAAGATAAAGTGTTTCAGATCTCTGCTCATGAGTAAAAATGTCTTATAAATAGGTTATTCCTCCATGAGCGTTCAAGATGGAAGCAGTATCAATATCAGGTGTGAAAGACATTTAACCACGTTGCAAGTCATATTTGAAGTTATCCATTGTAAGAAATGCTCAAGTAAGTTCAAAAACGGGGCAAGACATAAACCAAACTTTAGTTTAGCTTCAGTTACAACATACAACTTCGGTGCTCACATCTGAAATTTGAATATCTTGCTGTAGGAAAAGCTGGCGCTTTTGTATCCTAGGCAAAAGTATGACGCCGGACTCCTCTCCTTCAAAGATCCTATTATTAATAGGAGATGGAAGCTTCTGGAATCATAGATACCTATGATACAGGATACCAGGCACTCTCGGTGGCACATTTAAACTTTGGGCTGGAGCTACACTTTACAACACCATTAAAGTCAGAAAACTTTATAATATAACTGTATACAATTGGCTATAGGCATTTTACAACTGGCTACTAATCAAAGTAGGCTAAGTTGTGTGCAAAGACCGTTAATAAAAAAAAAACGTTTAATTATATAGAATGATGTATTTGTATATGCAGCTGCTTGTTTAGTAGTTCTTTTTTATACAATGGCAGAGATTGCAGATATACATTGCCATCAGTATGCATTTATTTACTGCTGTATAGTTGAATACAATCTGTTGTGTGTCAATTGCTAGTTCGGGATGGGTAGAGGCTGTAGTGTTTTTTACTGAGTTTGCAGCACTTCAGAAAAATGTCCACCCCAATGATCACTACTTTATCTCACATATCTGCAGTTCTCAGAACCCACAAAAACATTTACACTATGTTCACACTTGCATTTTGGCTTTTGTACATAATGAAAATCAAGCCACTGTGCCGGATCTGTCGTATGATGGACCCAATTGACTTACAATGAGTTTGGTCAGGATGTCCATCGTTTTGATGGGAAGAATAGTGCTGCATGCAGCGCAATTTTTCCTGTTAAATCTGATGGAAATTTGGATGGAGGTTCAGAGCCTACAAAGCAAATGTGAACAGAGGCTTACATATATGAATTATATTAGTAGCTCTTTTACAAGATGAACATTTATGAAATCTGTCCTTGACTCCATCCATACCCTGTATAGCAGCACTTCTTCTTCCCTCTTCTTCTTCATGAGATTAATTTGCTCTTGTAGACTGCATTTCTGAGCCTGCAGTTGGCAGGCTTCTCCTTGGAGTGGCCTTATTTCCCCTCTTAGTTTTCGCAACTCTTCCTGCGCCTTTCTTAGGGCTTGCGTCCCTCTTTCAGCACACTCCAAGCGTTGAAGAAGTTTGGGCTCATAATGGTCTTGGAGGGTACTGTGTTGTTCCTCAGTCAGGCTTTGCAGGTCTGCAGAGAGCCGTCTTCTTTCCTGCAGTTCACGTGAGATTTGCCTGCGTTGTGGAGCTCTAACTCGCTGCTCTTCCCCCTGTCTCTGTTGAGTAAAGGTATTCCGCAGTTGGGAAATCTCCTCTGTCAACCGAGCTGCAACAGTCTCTAGTTCCTTGTGTTCTGCTGTTTTCTGAGCTAATTCCTGACGCCGATTTTCAAGCTGGTATTGGCAAGCTACACATTCTTTAGTCACTCGGAACAATCTGCGACGTATTCCTCGTATCTCTTCCTGCAAAGTGTCCCTCTCCAGTTCTGTCTGAGCCTTCTGTCCATATGCCTGCACTACTTCCTCATGTGCCTGTTGTACAGCTTCCAATGAGGGCTCCTGAAGTATGGCCAGCTCTCGTATGAGCTCATTTCGTTCCCTTTCCAAGTCTTCCACAGCTGCGATACAATACTGGAACCTTACCCCTATGTCCTCCAGGGACAAAAGTTCCGGAGTGACTGGTGAAGGGGGACGAGGCACAGCAAGTACCCTAAAGAGACAGGAACCACCTTATGTAAATAAAACTGACAAATTTGTGTTTTTAGGAATGGATATATATACACATATATAATATATTACGCTCATAAAATCCCCCTATCCCAAGTAGGAATCTCAACCAAAATGATCATAAGAAATAAAAGCTAATGCACCCCCGCCAAATTGGTAGATATGGCATATATAAAAACAACTCCACCAAATACATGCCCCTTATATACCACAAACAAATGTATATGGTGTATAGTAGTATCTATAGAATCACTGGAATAATGATAGAGCTTTATAAAATATAACTTTTACTTCATATTGTTTAAAATAATGTGCAAAACATACACACAGGACAAATTTAAAGGCTAAAAATGTGCTCTCTTTTGTGAGAGAAAACTGACATTCTGTACGTTTTGTGCAGAGTAAATGCAAAGCTCCAAATATTACTGCATAAAGGAGGAGGTTTTTTCAAAGGTATATTTTGGGATAATTCACCCCCCTACCCATTCTATAGTGTGTCCAAGTCCATCTTGATCCTGTAGCTGGGGACTGGGAAACCTCCTATTTTCCTTTTATATGTGTCCAGGCAGATAATGCTGTTCTCCCGACGCGTTTCCTTGTGACCATAGAGGCTAATTGGCCTAAACTCCCCTGAAGAATCTTGGCCACAAGGAAACGCGTCGGGAGAACAGCATTATCTGCCTGGACACATATAAAAGGAAAATAGGAGGTTTCCCAGTCCCCAGCTACAGGATCAAGATGGACTTGGACACACTATAGAATGGGTAGGGGGGTGGATTACCCCAAAATATACCTTTGAATAAACCTCCTCCTTTATGCAGTAATATTTGGAGCTTTGCATTTACTCTGCACAAAACGTACAGAATGTCAGTTTTCTCTCACAAAAGAGAGCACATTTTTAGCCTTTAAATTTGTCCTGTGTGTATGTTTTGCACATTATTTTAAACAATATGAAGTAAAAGTTATATTTTATAAAGCTCTATCATTATTCCAGTGATTCTTTACTAATTCTAAATAGAGTATTTATGCTATAAAAACCCTTTGGTGGAAGGAATAAAAATACCACCTGACATCTAGTAGTATCTATAGCAGGCACTTGGGAGCACCGGATACATGCTTGTTTGTTTAATTTTTCCTTTTTTTTTTTTTAAACTGAGGAAACATAAATTAAGTGCTAGAAGCCATATCTTTGCCTCTTAAAGAAATACATATAGAACAACACAAAGAGGTTGTGTGAATTATACATAGGTACTGGTAGTGGAGGCGGGGGGAAATCTGCAGTGGAATCTCAAAAAGACACAGCTAAATCAGTTACATGAATCATCAGCAAATAGAGCATATTTCTGCAGTAATGCAGTGTAGTTTTCAACTTTCGTTTTTTTCTGCGGATGTAGTGTTTTACATTGATTGTAACAAACTTTATGTGCGCCAGCGGATTTGCATAAATTTTTAAGACGTTTCTGCTGTGCAAACGAAGTACAAAATGCAACAAAACTCAACTTGTGGAATTTAGGCTTCCCTTTCTATGGCTCAAACACGCAGCATCTTCGCTTGTAATACACGGCATCGACATGCTACGGATTAGAACGCCGCGCCGCAGAACACTTTCCACGCGACTTTTCTGTATTTTCTTTCTGCAGCATGTGGCTGACATTTGCAGAAATCTCATCTACTTTGCTGCTACTGTAAATGCTATGAAATTTTCACACAGAATTCGGTTGCGCAAATTCTGCAGCGTATCTTGCCTGTGGGAACATAGCCTAAGTTTCCAAATATTGTGGGTATATAAACGCCACAATTGCAGTTATGCAGTGATGTTAAAATTGTTCTGCTTTATGTAGCAACTAGACTCAAAAATCAGCTTGGCCAGTACTGTTTTAGGGAGATTCTCATTGAATCCAAAAATAATTATTTTTTTCTTGGTCTAAATTCCCTCAAAAACTGAACTTATTCCGGTGTGACGTCAGCTAACCCCACTTGTGTCCCATGAATCCGTTTAGGACTCCTTAACCCTACAAAGTCAATATTTTGTAAGGAGAAGAACTTTACCAATGACCAGTGTAAAGACCCTTCCAAGAACTCTTTTTCCTAGACCCCTTTGAGAGGGACATGCAGGTTGATGAGGAGGGAAGGGTATATGGGTTATCTGGTCTAATCCTCAGGTTTTGAGTCCTGCTAAGCTTTAATAATTTTTATTATTCATTTTTCTTACAGTTCAATTTCTGTATGGATACTCAGTTTGCTATATATTCATGTTATACAGAGGAGCCCATAATACTATACATAAGAAGTTATACAGAAAGATGTTGTCACATTTCTTCCCATTCCCATTATTAGAATTTCCTTCTGTGCTTCTTCTTTATGTAGAATCTCATCTTTGTCTGTGCCATTACGTGAACGGTTAGTGCAGCTGTTTATTGAAGACTGTCACACTCCTCAACCCCAGTGGTGTCATTTTATGCGCATATTTCCATTCTGAGTGTGCATTTGTACAATCCCACCTTACATTGCTCCCCTATGTGGCACTTTTAATAACTTCCGTCTATCCTGCTTCAGTATCATATGTAATTCTACTTTCCTTGCACCTGAACTTCTGAAAAAAAAAAAAAAATCCATTGTTTTCTACTCCTTAACCTGAGGCTGATACTACATCTAGGTGCTATTATATATAAAATCTTACCTCCCTTCTTGTGAGTTTTCTCCTTCCTCCTCCGGAGTGGACATTTCATCTGCACAAACTGACTCCTCTGTTATAAATAAATGGTGCACAAGAGCCTGTGTGTAACGTCCCCCCCCCTTCAGAGGCAGGGCGAGACTTGTAAGCGGTCACTTTATCTTCCACATGCTTCACACAAAACTTGGGCCCTTAAGTCTAGCTGGGCACGCCTGAGATGACACTGCAGCTCTTTTCCTGGCAGAGCTATAGTTTGCCAGGGGTTAATTTGTACGGTGCCAAAAATTTGAGGATTGGCTAATCCAATAGAAATCTGTCAGCGGCAGCCAGCTTGCTTGGTCAGGCCCAGTGAGATGCCTGTTCTAGATGCAAGCACCAGCTGCAGCACCATTTCACATGAGCAGATTTTTTGGTGTAACAGGAAGAAAAATCCAAGCTATTTTAAGGATAAATTATATATGTGCAATGTCAGATGGGGCTTAACATAGAATCATTTATTCTAATCCTTGGTATTAGTAGTAATAATGGTAGGAATAACTGCTATATCACCCAAACCCTGTAAAAATCTTTAATCTGCCATCTGATAATACAGAAAGTCTGATAGACTGGTACAACCTGATCTGTAATATCACAAAACCAATACATTTAGAGACACCCCTGTGATTAAACAAATGTCATGGTAGAACATTGTGGTTTAAAGATTTATAATCTTAGAGGTAAATTTTATATACTATGTTATGACAGTCCAATAATCCAGAATATTCGATAATCTGACAGTTCCCAAGGGGAAAAATATTTAAGGCTTCAACAAAAATGAAGTATAAATAATAAATATATTAACAATCTAAGGTAGGGATGTACAACCTTTTCTGGCCCCCACATTGTACGATTATAACACTCCCAAGAATCACAATAAAATTTAAAGGGGTATTTCCATATGAGGCATTTATGGCATGTGTGGGGGTTCCACATCTGGGATTCCCACATATATAGTGAGAATGGGAATTCCCCTTTACTCCAGGAAAGACAGGGTGGCCGCACATGTAAGCAGTTATCTCCTTTGCAATTTATGAGAGTTATGGAAATACCTGAGCATGTCATAATGCCCATAAACTACAAAGGAGAGAGCCGCACACATGCACACCCACCTCTC
Organism: Rhinoderma darwinii; assembly: GCF_050947455.1. Lineage (NCBI taxonomy): Eukaryota > Metazoa > Chordata > Amphibia > Anura > Rhinodermatidae > Rhinoderma > Rhinoderma darwinii. The sequence continues at coordinate 251,664,952 of NC_134688.1, read as the reverse complement.
CACCTTGCCTTCTCTCTGGAGTGCCGGACGTGTCCGACATTACTGGCATATCTTGTGGATATGCCATAAATGTCTCTGGTGGAAATACCCCTTTAAGGAAGCAATATTGGTAAAGTCGATGTAATGGTTTGCACAAGTCATAACACAGTAAGGCCCCGTTCACACAGAGTTTTTTTGCAGGCAGAAAAAATCTGCCTCAGAATTCCATCAGGAAATTTGAGGCAGATTTTGAACTGCCTGCACGTATTTTTCTGCGTTTTTTCAGTGAGTTTTGCGCCTGCGGCCATTAAAGCTAATGCAAGGACTGTGGGGAAAAAACAGTGAAAAACACTCAGAAACTAGCGCTGTAGGCTTTTTCTGGTCAGAGGCAAGAAAGGAAATTTTGCTTTTTTTCCCACGAGTGGCCAAAAGCCGCCCGGGAAAAAAACCACCTCTGTTGCCCATTGAAATCAATGGAGGGTGATTTTAACCGTTTTTTTGGTGCTGATTCCTACGCAATTTCTGTGTGTGAACTGACCCTGGCAGTTTTATCTGCTTAAAATAGAACTTATGCAGCCTCTTTTCCTACCATAACAGTGCCAGACACATAGTGGGAAATTTCTAAAGCCCACTACACCACCATAGCAAAGTCGCAGAAGACTAGCGTAAATTACTGTGCAAATCTGCACCACTTAGTCGCTGGCGTAGATGTGATTTTACGGCACGTGGACTCCAGAGATGCGACTAATTTATTAAGATGCATGAGTGCTTTTCTTGTGATGAAGGTGGTGTACCTGCATTGTTCTGCTGGAGCAGGCCTAGTCAGAAGAGACCTTGTCTGCATCGCTGGAGGAGAGAACGGGGCGGAACAGGGACAGGTGAGTGCTTGTTAGAGCGGGTGGTATGTACAGGGGACATTGTGTGGCACTATGTACAGTGGGCATTGTGTGGCACTATGTACAGTTGGCATTGTGTGGCACTATGTAAAGGGGGCATTGTGTGGCAATATGTACAGGGGGTATTGTGTGGCACTATGTATTTGGGCCAGTGTGTGGCACTCTGTACTTGGGCCAGTGTCTGGCACTATATTTACAAGGGGCAGTGTGTGGCACTCTATTTACAGGTGGGCAGTGTTTGACACTATCTACCTTGGTTTTTACACTACGAGTAGTTGTCAGCACAGATCCACTAGCCTAGCCGTTTTTATATTAGACTTTCTAATATAAAGGACTAGGCTGGTGGATAGATGCAGAACAGTACTCCTATTGTAAAAACCATAGAATAGCAAGAGCGTCGCGAAAATAACGTTTTAAAAAGTATGCATTTGGAAACCCCATTTAAAAATCCTGTGTTTTCCCATGGATGCGGTTGTCAAAAGACATCGGTGTCTAATGTCTTGATAGGTGGGGGCTGCACAGAATGGCATTGCGGGCCTATTGTGTCCCCTGGGCTGCAGGTTGTGCACCCCTGAGCTAAGATATGTCAAGCAATATGTCACGCTGAATCTGAATTTTTTTTGTTGTTGTAGAACTGGAAATAATTGTTAGCCCCACATTTTGTGATATAACTCTTACCCATTGGTTGCCACCAATTTTATACATGTAGCCACTAGTAGGTCCATAATTAGAAGGTTCTACAGTATATTCTAATACAGGATTCGCCAACCTGCGGCTCTACAGCTGTTGCAAAACTACATTTCCTAGCTGGAGCCTAGCTATAGGGGATGCAGAGGTAGCAGTAGCACCCAGGCATTGGTGCCTGAGTGGTCCCAAGGGCCCCTTTGCCACATAGGTAGACACCACCATTATAAATGGCACATGCTAGGTGGGGGACACTGTTACAGATTTACCATTGGGGCCCAGGTATGCCTCTGACTCCCAGCATGGTTTAAGGGGACTTTATTGACCTTTCTATGGCATTGAGAGAACATATCTGTGATGTCAGAGCAAAACTATAAAATTGACTTTTATCGGGGACAAACTACTGTATAAAAAACTGCATGTACAATCACTTTTTATTTATTGTTTACAGTTATACAATTTTTAAAAGTAGTTCTTCTAGGAATGTGTCCTTGAACTTCTTTAAAAAAAAAAAAAAAGCATCGCAATATCAAATTTTTTGCCTTACTTTGTTTGAAAGTGATCCATGCAAAATGTAAAACTAGCTTCTCCCTCAAGAATTTGGTGTTGCCAAAAATCACAGATGCATTAAGAAAATGTTTCTTTGTAAGCACATTTAACAGGGTTAATAAAACAAAATAAAATATTGATCTGTTAGTAGAGACTCATGAAAGAATTGTATTTTCTTAATCTAACAACTATACGTATGTATGTGCTCACTATAATTATTGTGTGCTATCCTTTCTCTGCGGTTTTGGAGTGCATGCTAATGTCAGCTGTTTCTTTATCCTTCTCCAAAGGTCATATTCCATAATCCTCATTTATTTGAGTGCATGCCAGATTCTGGTGTAATCTGACCCTAAACAAAAACCCAAAAGCAACGGCCCCCATATTTTTAGCTTAAGACAGAACTTGTCTTATATTATACATATTTTATTTGGTGGTATCTAAAAGAGTTATGTTTTAGCTTTGTTTGAGCATGTTGGCTGTATGTTACAGTCGAAACTTCACTGCAAAGAGCGTGATTCCGCTTGTTTAACCCCTTTAGATGCTGTGGTTAATAGTGACCTCAGCATCTAAGCCACCAGAAAGAGGGGGCAGCCTTCTCTGATGTCCCATTGGCTCCCTGCGACACGATAGCTGGATGCTGAAAGTTGTCATAGTAGCCTGGGGGTCTAATGTGGGCCCTCAGTTCTGCCATATTCATTAAGCTTAATAAGAGCCTGTAAAAATCACGATATTCTGCAATACATGAAATCAATACCCCACAAATAAATTATTTTCAGTTTCCCAGTACATTATATGGTACAATAAATTGTGCCCTGAAAAACCACAACTCGTCCCACAAAAAACAAGTCCTCATACGGCTATATTGACGGAAAGATAAAAAAGTTGGCTGCGAAGGGAAGGGATTAAATGCAATACTAAACTCCCCCTAGTAGTAGCTGAGGGCAACCAGAATTATATCCTTTAACTGTATCTGTATGTCTCTACATCAGTGATCCCCAACCACCGGGCCGCAGACCAATACCGGGCCGCGGATCATTTGGTACCGGGCCGCGGTATCTGGTATCCGCCCCGTTGGCCTGTGACTGGCTGCAGCGGCGGTCACATGGGATGAAACATCATCCCAGGAGGCCGGCCCTCTAACTTCATCCAGGCCAGCCTCCTGGGATGATGTTCCATCCCATGTAACCGCCACTGGTCCCAGTTCCAATTGCATCTGCATCCTTACTATGCAGGTACAGTTTAATTGCATGCTGGAGCAAGAGTGACGGCTCCTTGCCCCAGCATTCACTCTGCCGTGAGCGGGTCGGCGCAGGCAGGCGCGATGTTGTGACGTCATTGCGCCTGTCTGCGCCGAGTCACTCATAGCACAGAACAAAGAAGGATCCTCCACTCGTCGTGGGAACGGGGATAGGTAAGTAATTATGTTATTATTTCTTATTAGGCACATATGGGGGCATTATACTGGGTATGGGAAGGGGGGCTGATATTGTGGCAGCATGGTGGCAGCATTTTACTGTATGGGGCAGCTAAGGGGGGCCTTATACTGTATAAGGGGCCTTATACTGTATGGGGGGCCTTATACTGTATAGGGGGCATTATAGTGTGGGGGCAGCTATGGGGAGCATTATACTATGGGGGCAGCTATGGGGGGCATTATAATGTGAGGGGGCAGCTATGGGGAGCATTGTACTCTGTGGGGGAAGCTATGGGGAGCATAATACTGTGTTCGGGCAGCAATGGGGAGCATTATACCATGGGGCATTATACTGTGAGGGGGGCAGCTATGGGGAGCATTATACTATGGGGGCATTATACTGTGTGGGGGGAAGCTATGGGGGGCATTATACCGTAGAGTCAGCTATGGGGGCATTATACTGTGGGGCAGGGCCGCCATCATGGCAGTACTAGTGGTACTCCCGTTAGGGGCCCGGCCACATGGCTGAAGAAAAGGGGCCCGTCGGGCTGTTGTCGTCTACCCTGGACTGTCACCCCCCCCTCACAACGCTCGTGTGCCCCCTGCAGACCTGTTGTAACTTCACGAACTGTACACCAACTTTAGCATTCCAGAGGAATAACAGAAGAGGAAGATGCAGCATGAGAAGCAGAAGCTCGGTGTGGAGATCCCGCCCCCCAGCCAGCTCCTTCTCTACACAGCCGCCTGTACCTGTAGGCTGGTGAGTGTCCCCCCCCCCTCTCCATCCTGCTTCCCATCCCTCCTGACCCCACTTGTAGAATATATAAAGTATGTTAAAATGTTTTGGTTTTTTTTCAGTTTACCTAGCATTTTTTTTGCCAGGATTTTTGTAATCACGGCAAAAATGGCGCAGTTTTTCCGCGATCATATAAAAATCGCGCCAAAACCGCGTGATTTTTGCTGCGATTATGAAAATTGCATAAAAAAAGGATACAAAACATGAAAAAATAGTGCTGTTTGGCTATATTCTCACAGTGCGGTCAAATTACATGTCGCGACTTTGCAAAAATTGTGGCAAAAAAAATGGGATTTGGCAGCACTGTGTAATTATGACTAAGGACTTAGGCCTCATTCACACGAGCGTATCAGTTTCATGCGCGTGAAAAACGCGGGTGAATCTGGTCCATGTGTGTTGCATTATGCATCAGTGTGCTTTGTGAGGGGCATGCGTTATTCACGCACTCGCAAAGCACATAATTTTTTAAAAAATTATTTCAATTGAATTGATGTGCAAATCATGCACTGCACACGCATCTGTGTGCGGTGCGCGGTTTTCACGCACCCATTGACATCAATGGGTGCATAGGTGCATGATAACGCACCAATATACAACATGCAGTGAGTTTCATGCAACGGACTCTCGCTACAAGAAAAATCACGCATGTGTGAATGGCCCCATGAAATCAATGGGTCAGTGTGCTGTGCGTTGTTTCAATGCACAGCACACGGACATGACTCACGCTCGTGTGATTGGGCCTAATTCAGACTGCCGTGTTCGGTCCGTGATACACGGAGCGTGTATTGGCTGTATTTCCCAGGCCAACCACAATTCAGGGAGCCGGACATAGTTATCAATGCTGCTTGAAGCCCCTGCTTCTCCGTGGGAATACTGCTCCATACTGTAATTGTAATGACGGGGTAGGGAGACAGACAGGTGAGCCCTAATTTACCCGCCACTCAGTCCCTGCCTACTTGCACGACCCGTCCTAGGCGACGGCGTACAACTGGGCGACGGTCCCTACGCTCAGTATGTGCACGACAGACAAACAGACAAGGGTACACAGAAGCTAAGGGAAATGGGGCAGTTGCCCACGGCAACACTGTGAGCAACAAGAGTAGTGAACGAGTCGAGTCAAACCAGGAGTGTACGAGGTACCAAATGCAGAGCAGGAACGTAGTCAGTAAAGCCAGGGTCAATATGAAGCAGAGGTCAATAGTAATAGCTGGAACAGCAGAGCCAGGAAACAAGAGAGAATCACAGGCAAAGACCAGAAGCAAATGAAGGCCAGAGTGTGATAGGTTCTCCCACTCCTCAGCCTACCAGCCTGAGTGGTAGCAGATCGAGTCACTCTATCAGACCTAGGAGCAGATGCAGACTGAATAACCACGGGCGTCGACACAGAAGCTGTGTCTGGCAGATCCTTTACAGTACCCCCCCTTTTATGAGGGGCCACTGGACCCTTCCTAGGTGGACCTGGCTTATTGAGGAACCGAAGATGGAACCTCCTGAGCAATACCCCAGTGCGAACATCCCGGGCGGGTACCCAAGTCCTCTCCTCAGGCCCGTATCCTCTCCAATGGACCAGGTACTGAAGGGAGCCTTGGACCATCCTGCTGTCCACAATCTTGGCCACCTCAAATTCTACCCCTTCAGGGGTGAGAACAGGGACCGGAGGTTTCCTCGAGGTAACCAAGGACGGGGAGAAGCGTTTCAGGAGGGAGGCATGAAACACGTCGTGTATTTGAAAAGACGGGGGTAACTCCAGCCGGAACGAGACAGGGTTAAGGACCTCAATGACCAACGTTTTTGGACGGAACCTTAAGGCGCAAATTTTTTGAAGACAGCCACACCAGATCCCGAACACAAACAAGGGGTTAGCAGAACGTCTTCTATCTGCCTGAGTCTTTTGTATTCTCTGGGACGCCTCTAGGTTCTTCTGAACCTGGGCCCAGACTGTGCACAGTAACCGATAAACGACATCTACCTCGGGATTGTTGGAACCACCAGGTGAAACGGAGGAGAACCGTGGATTAAACCCAAAATTAAAGAAAAAGGGGGAGACCCCTGACGAGTTACTGACCCGGTTACTAAGGGAAAATTCAGTGAGGGGATTGAAGGAGACCAAATCATATTGACAGTCAGAGATAAAACACCTTAAATATCGTTCTAGAGACTGATTAGTCCTCTCAGTTTAGCCATTAGTTTCATGATGGAAGGCCGAGGAGAAGGACAGATCAATCTCCAACTTTTTACAGAAAGCTCTCCAAAACAATGAAACAAATTGAACCCCTCTGTCAGAAACAATATTGACAGGAACCCCATGGAGACGCAGGATGTGTTTGACAAACAAGGTAGCTAACGTCTTGGCATTGGGTAGTTTCTTGAGGGGCACAAAGTGGCACATCTTACTAAAGCGGTCTAATACAACCCACACCACCGACTTGCCTTGAGATGGAGGCAGATCGGTGATAAAATCCATAGAGATATGGGTCCAAGGTCTCTGGGGAATGGGCAAAGAACATAGTAAGCCCGCTGGTCGGGACCTGGGAGTTTTGGGCCTAGCACAAATTTCACTAACGTCTTTAGGCAACACAGGCCACCAATAGTTTCTAGCAATGAGGTGCTTGGTACCCAGGATGCCTGGATGGCCAGATAGTGCAGAGTCATGAGTACCCTTAGCCGGAATTGCAGGGGAACAAACAGCTTGTTCTCAGGAAGGTTCCCGGGAGCTGAACCTTGATCAGCCGCACTTTCGGAGACTAAGTCAGAATCAACAGAGGATATTATTATACCTGGGGGCAAAACACAAGCAGGATCTTCCTCCGAAGGAGGGCTGGCCATGAAGCTACCCGACAGTGCATCAGCTTTAATACTTTTAAACCCAGCCCTATAGGTGACCACAAAGTTGAATCCAGTAAAAACAACGCCCATCGAGCTTGTCTCGGGTTTAGCCTCCGGGCAGATTCTAGGAAGACCAGATTCTTGTGGTCGGTAAGGACTGTTACATGGTGCCTAGCCCCCTCCAAGAAGTGGCTCCACTCTTCAAATGCCCATTTAATGGCTAAGAGTTTGCGGTTGCCCACGTCATAGTTACTCTCAGTGGGCGAGAACTTCCTGGAGAAGTAGGCACAGGGACGGAGATGGGTGAGGGACCTGGTACCCTGGGACAAGACAGCACCCACTCCCACCTTGGAGGCGTCAACCTCCACGATGAATGGCTCCATTTGGTTAGGCTGAATCAGCACTGGGGCGGAGATAAAGCACTTCTTAGGGATCTCAAAAGCCTGGACAGCCTCCGGAGGCAAGTGGAGGAGATCAGCACCTTTGCGAGTAAGATCCGTAAGAGGCTCAGCGATGACCTAGAAGTTAGCAATAAATCTCCAGTAATAATTAGCAAACCCCAGGAAACACTGTAACGCCTTCAGGGAGGCAGGTTGGACCTATTCAGCCACAGCCTGCACCTTGGCAGGGTCCATGCGGAATTCATTAGGAGTGAGGATTTAACCCAAAAATGGTATCTCCTGCACCCCAAACACACATTTTTCGGATTTAGCAAAGAGTTTGTGTTCCCGAAGGGCCTGGAGCACCTTCCTGACATGGTAAGACCATCCAACAACTTAGGAGAAGGATCTCTAGGCATATTAGTGCCATTAATACAAAAGAAGATATACCCCTCTCCAGACACGTTAGATCCTTCCACCATGGGAATGCCAATACCCTTCATTTCTGGGGCATAACTCGAGTCAAGCTGGGCCCTAGGGCCGGCAATCTGGACAGGAAGTTGCTGCAATCGTTGGATACATAGGCTTAGCTCTCTCAGTCCTACTGGACTGAATGAGGGCTTTACCTTTGTAGCCTTCCTATAGATTCCCTTTATAAACCTAATATCTTTAACTATAGCAACACTGTTGTCATTGACAACCACTCCTACAATAATCATTCGAAATTATGAATTTACTATATCACTAATATTTGGTACATATTTATAAATCTATACATAAGCTACCAGCAACCACTTATGCAATCTGTTACCAATGTACAACACTAAGTAAAGTTTCCTCCTTCCTTTTATCTAACGATATTCTATCCTCATTAATTCCAACCTATAGATGAAGCCTGTCACTCGTGAATCCAGTAATGATATCTAAACAGCATTTCAATAATAACAATAGTAACATAAACGCATACTGGTCCAGTTTTCCTGGACTAATGTCTTTTCTTTGCGGTGTTAGATCAATTCTGGCACCTTGCAAGTGGTAAATTACCCCCTCCCACACATGGGCTAATCACCCCAAATAGAAATATACCTACTATTCTGGAGATACCCATGAATGTGGCTGTCATCGCGACTTGACGCGATGCGCATGCGCATAGCACGCATCTTTCTGCATTCACTGACTGACTGGGGTAGCCGCATTCGCGGCTATAAGATATTCTATCACCCGGCTTGGCCGTAAGGCACATGCGCCCAGATCGCTCGGTGATTGGGTACATGGCTGACTCACCCCATTGGTCACCCGATATGCCAGTCTGGCTACACGAGGGCTCGTCCCTCGTTGCGAGCCTTGACTGGCTGTCATATGGGAAGACACTCCTTTCGGAGGTCTATCCCATGTTACAAAAGGAAGAGGAAATCGCACGCGCGCGTATTAGCCCTGATTTATCCCCTGAGGACGCTGCTTATGCAGTGAGACTTGTCGGGGGGGGGGGCTAGCGCAATTTTAATCAACACAGTCGGCTTTAGTAACTATATCCAACCTCAGTGTGACAAAAGGGTTTTCTCAGCAGTCTGCAGCTACTGAATGTGTCAGTCACACTGCATCTATGAGATGTACAGCACACACATCATTTCTAATGACATGCTAACCGACTCTGTGCAAGTTTTTAACTAACTACATGTTTTACGTTCTTTTGCTCAATATTAACTTTAATAATAAAAGCTATATTTTAATAAACTAATTAATTCTTTTATCAACAGAAATTGTACTTAGAGCATATATCAAACCATCAGGTATGACAATGATTATCATAATATAACTTTTTCATACATATCACATGGCCACACCATGACATTTCCACCCTTATCCGCTGGTTTAAATATAACGTCTTTCATCTGTTTTAATTCCCTGAGAGCCTCCCTCTCACAAGGTGCCAGGTTGTCACCAAAATTATTGGAGATAGATCTCAAATCCTCAGTTACCAATCTAACAAAAATATCAACCTGTGGACAAAGGGAAAAGGATGGAAATGTCGTGGATTTCTTACGGGCACATGGGGGAAGTATAGATGTACTAATCAATTCAACAGAACTTTCCTCCCTTAATTCCTCCAATGCTCTAAGGGCCTCCCTTTCAGTATCATCACATGGTATAAATTCACCCGAATTGTAAAAATAGCGTTTAAGCATAAGTTTATGGGCAAAAAGGTGTAAATCTTTAACCGCTTCAAAGAGATCAAAGTTAGCGGAAGGTGAAAAGGTCAAACCTCTACTTAAAACGGAGATCTGTGCATCTGAGAGGTTGATACTAGATAAATTAATTACCTTTAATGTTTCCGTACTTTCGTTTGGTTCTCTCTAAAACCTCCATAATTTTTCTTTTTGTAGTAATTTCGGGTATGCATTCGAGATCGATCCGTTTCCTCTTGATTTATTGAGGTTACACGTTTGTCTAAAAAACATTCCCCTACATTGCTTCTGGTAGATGAAACCGAAGATGATCGCGATGAAGACACAGGTCTCCCTGATCTTTGCCATTTATAGGCAGTATTAGACTGGTAATCTGCAAGGTCTCGTTTAAATTTTCTAGCCTGATCAGCTAATTACCTACTACTGTGCACTTTATATTTATAATTGTCATATATAATTAAGGGTCTGGTCCGTTTTTTGGTCCTCTTAAATTATTTTCTCATGGGTGGGTTTTAATCCACATGATATTTTATGTTGGATCCTGTGTGTTACGTTTAATCACATTTAATCATTATGTGTATGATATATTACAAGTAATGAATTTCTTAGAACTAAAACATAATGATGATATTTGTGGCAGTCATGTATACTTATTTATATAATTACTTGTTGAGTAATCTAATTCTGGATTTAATGTTACACATATTAATGATACTTTCGAAATATTCCGGTTTATTTTCATGTGCATGTACATATGTATTATTGATAGTTTTTGACAGTTCCAGGGATCGGAATGATTTAGGACACTTTCCCCTAATGACAGTATGCTTCCTGCTTCACCTGTTGGGTACTTGATGGGTGCGCATGCGGGTCGCGTGATCTCTCATGCGTCGGACCGGAAGTTGTCTCTAGGTCTGAGAACGAGTCCTGGTTTCCAGGTACGAACTTCCGGCCGTGACGCGGATGGTCTGACGCGTGGAGATGGGCGTGACCTGTCATGCGCCGCTTCACATCACCTCATTTGGAGGTTTACTTAAGAGAGGAATCATTAGGCATACCTCACCTCCTGACGAAGGAACGAAACGCGCGTCGAGGTGGTCCTTGGATCGGAGTTTTTTTCTTTACCATGTCCACTTCAGGTAAATGACGATCTATTTAGACTTTTATAGACCTTGGTGTACTTTTGCATTAATATTGAGTCATATCTTGCCGTCTTAGTTGATCATTCTAGATATTGGATCTTCTGGCTATTCTACTGATATGTCTTATGCTGTTATCTTGTTATAACATATGGTCATTTCCGTGGGACTTGATGCACATTCCCATCCGGGGTGTTTTTAGTTTTTTGTATTTTAAATGTATGTTTTTTGTGGGTAACTTCTCCCGTATGGGATAATAAAGATTTACATATTTTATATTTTGTCTACTTGGTGTTATTATTTTTTAAATCAGGTATATTTTTGGTTTTCTAATTAATTCTTTTAGTAGTTGGGAAATTGGGACTACTGTGCCTTTGCACATCAGTCGTTTCTTTATATAATTATATCCCTGGCAACTACTAGGGTCCTTCACCTGTTCCTAGATGCTAAATGTCACGGACGCTGGGTTTGTGGACCCACTAGGCCGCTCCGCCGTAGCGGGGAGGCAGCTGACCCGGTCACAGTCTATGTGAAAGTAAGATGGCAGACAGTAATGCTTAGGTACCTGAAATAGTCCGGACGGTGGCTGTGGCTTCAGTACGGATGGAGGCAGGTGCGGAGAGTGGCGCCAGAAGTGGCGGGCAGTATCCGATGAGCAGATGGCACTTGACGTGGCAGATGGTACTTGACGTGACAGATGGTACTTGGCGTGGCAGATGGCACTTGGCGTGGCAGATGGCACTTGACGTGGCAGATGGCACTTGACGTGGCAGATGGCACCTGAACACGGGTAGGCACAGGAACAATGCGGAATACAGGAACGGTAACAGGGCACGGGAAACAGCTGGAATGGGAGACACTAAGGGACCATTTGCGAGACAGACAGGGAAAAACTATCAACGCTCAGGCAAGGATCAGAAGGGCTGGGGCATTCTTATAGAGCAGGGAATCACGTGGGTTAATGATCATAGTTTTCATGTGCGCGCGCTGGCCCTTTAAGAGCGGGCGCGAGCGTGCGCGCGCACCCTACGGGACCCGGCCGGACTGAGCGTAAGTGAGCGCTGGCATCTCCTAGGAGGGAGACGGAGGCCAGCGCTCACAGATCCATGGTTGCGGGCGTCGGGAGGTGAGTGAACCCGACGGCCCGCGGCCATGGGCGCTACAGTATCCCCCCTCATACACCCCCTCCTCTTGGGGCCAGAGTGAGAGAGGAACTTTTTAATAAGAGCAGGAGCACTGAGGTTCTCTTCTGGCTCCCAGGACCTCTCCTCAGGACCAAACCCTCTCCAGTCCACCAGATAGAAAGTCCTTCCTCCTATCCTCTTGCGGTCCAGGATCTCCTTTACCTCGAATACATCAGAAGGACCGCTGGAAGCAACTGTGGAACTAGAGGTCTTGCTGTAGCGGTTCAGGACCACTGGTTTCAGGAGGGACACATGGAAGGAGTTAGGGATTCTGAGGGTAGGGGGCAGCCGCAGCTTATAGGAAACAGGGTTAATTTGTTGCAGGATCTCGATGGGACCAAGGAACCTGGGAGCAAACTTGTATGAAGGCACCCTCAAGCGAATGTTTCGAGAGGACAGCCAGACTTTAGTCCCAGGAAGATACTGAGGCGGCTCTCTTCCTTTGGTATCTGCCTTACGCTTCATGCGATCTACCGCCTGCAAAATAGAGGACCGGGTCTGTTGCCAGATTTGCAGGAAGTCCCCATATGCAGAGTCAGCAGCGGGTACCTGAGATGAAGTCGACACTGGAAGACAACTTGCCCATTGGACTGGGGGTGATAGGCAGAGGAAAAGTCCAAACTCACATCCAGGAGTTTACAGAGGGCTCTCCAGAACTTGGAGGTAAACTGAACCCCCCGGTCGGACACAATGTGAAGAGGCAAGCCATGCAAGCGGAAGATGTGCTGAATGAAGAAGCTTGCCATTCGAGGAGCAGAGGGTAGGCCGGTTAGCGGGATAAAATGTGCCATCTTAGAGAACCGGTCCACCACCACCCAGATGGTGTTGCATCCTGCTGAGAGAGGAAGGTCCGTGACGAAGTCCATAGCGATGTGCTGCCAGGGGGCACTGGGTACAGGCAGGGGTTGAAGCAGGCCGGCAGGCTTGCTGTGAGCCACCTTGTTAGAGGCACACACCGTGCAAGCAGAACATCTTTAGGTAGCGTGGGCCACCAGAAGTGACGAGCGACCAGGTCTTGGGTTTTACGGACACCAGCGTACCCAGCCAGTTTAGAACTGTGTCCCCAGCGGAGAATTCTTTTTCTGTCAGCCAACCGAACAAAAGTTCTCCCTGGAGGGATATTTCTAAGCTGCAGAGGATTGGGGGTGACAACGCAGGATGGGTCTATGATCGTCTGAAGGGACTCCACCGTGTCTTCCATTTCGAATGATCTGGACAGGGCATCGGCCCTCACGTTCTTGTCCGCGGGACGGTAGTGGAGCAGAAATTGGAAACGGGTGAAGAACAGTGACCACCTGGCTTGACGAGGATTCAGTCTTTGAGCGGACTGAAGGTAAGTGAGATTCTTGTGGTCTGTGAAGATCAGGATGGGGTGAGCAGCGCCCTCCAGACGATGTCTCCACTCCTCCAGGGCCAATTTGATAGCCAGTAGCTCCCGATCTCCAATGGAATAATTGCGCTCAACAGAGGAAAACAGTCTTGAGTAGTAGACACACTACTGCCTTTGCTTTGGAGCTCCTCTGGAACAGAAGTGCGCCTGCACCAACAGAGGAAGCGTCCACTTCCAGTGAGAACTGCCGAGATATGTCAGGGTGATGGAGGATCGAAGCTGAAGTGAAGGCTTTCTTGAGGCTAATGAATGCGGACTCTGCCTCCGGAGTCCACACCTTGGCGTTCACACCCTTCTTGGTAAGGTTAGAAATGGGGGCCGTCAGAGAAGAAAAGTTCGGAATAAACTGCCGGTAGAAATTGGCGAAACCCAGGAACCGCTGTATGGTCCTTAGGCCTTGAGGACGTGGCCATTCTAGGACAGACTTTAACTTCTCAGGGTCCATCTTAAGGCCTTGATCCGAGATGATTAGAATATCATCGAGATAAACTACAACACACGTATAGAGGAGATCTCGGAAGATGTCATTAACGAACTCCTGAAATACTGCGGGAGCGTTACACAGTCCGAAGGGCATCACTCGGTATTCGTAGTGCCCATCGCGGGTGTTAAATGCCGTCTTCCATTCGTCACCCCGGCGAATCCGGATTAGATTATAGGCCCCTCACAGATCTAGCTTGGAAAAATTTTTGTCTCCTCGTATGCGATCAAACAGCTCGGAGATGAGTGGCAACGGGTACTTGTTCTTGACCGTGATCTGATTGAGACCACGGTAATCAATGCAGGGTCGGAGAGATCCATCTTTCTTTTTAACGAAGAAGAATCCTGCCCCGGCCGGGGAGGAAGATTTTCGAATAAAACCCCTCTCCAAGTTCTCCTTGATATAGGCTGACATTGATAACGTCTCTGGCAAGGAGAGAGGATATACTCGTCCACGGGGAAGAGAAGCATTGGGAACCAGTTCAATGGGACAGTCATAACTCCGATGTGGAGGCAACGTCTCAGTCTCTCGTTTGCAGAAGACATCCGCAAAACTGGCATACTGAGAAGGTAGATCGGAGAGTGACTGAGGCAGAGGGGGCACAACAGGACGGACTTGTGACAGGCAATGGCTATGGCATCTGGAGCCCCATTGAAGAACCTCTCCAGAACTCCAGTCGAGTGTCGGGGCGTGTACACGGAGCCATGGCAGACCCAGCAGGATAGGATTGATAGCCTTGGGTAGTACCAGGAAGGAGATCTGTTCTGAGTGAAGAGCTCCGACCCGTAATGTAACCGGCTCAGTGATGAGCATGATTGGATCAGGCAGCGGTAGACCATTCAAAGAGGCAACTGCCAGGGGTCTCTCCAGACGGACTGTGGGTAGTTGAAACCGATCCACTAGATCCTGGTGGATAAATTTAGCAGCCGCTCCAGAGTCAAGATAGGCGGAGGAAGGATGTGATGCCTGTCCGGTGACGATGGCCACAGGTATCGATAATTTGAAGAGGTTTTAACGTTTGGAGACGTTCCACCTAGAGTTGCCTCTCCGACCAACCCTAGGTACTGGAGTTTCCCAGTTTCTGTGGGCATTGACGCACAAAATGACCCTTGAGGCCGCAATACATGCAAAGTCCAGAGGAGCGTCTGCGCTGCTTCTCCTGTTCAGATAACCGAACTCTGTCTACCTGCATGGGTTCCTCAGGTAGCGCACTAGGAGTGGACAATTGTGGTCTCTGGGCAGGGGGTGCTGGTCTGTGGGCCCGGCTCTCCTGACGAACCTCTTGAGAGCGCTCCCGGATTCTCATATCAACCCGGGTGCCTAACAGGATGAGGGCATCCAAGGTAGAAGGAAGGTCGCGGGCTGCCAGTTCGTCCTTGATGTGAGAGGACAGTCCCTGCCAGAAGGTCGCCACCAGTGCCTCATTGTTCCATGCCAGCTCGGCTGCTAGGGTACGGAAGGAGATCGCATACTCCCCTACTGTGGAGCCTTCTTGCTTGAGGGTCAACAGAGTGGCTGCGGCAGAGGATGTTCGACCCGGCTCCTCGAACACGGCACGAAAGGACTGCAGGAACAAGGCTAGGTCAGCGGATACAGGTCCTTGTTGCTCCAAGATTGGGTTCGCCCATGCGAGGGCCTTGCCAGCGAGGAGGGAGATAATGAACGCTACTTTAGCCTCCTCGGAGGGGAAGAGATGAGGCTGTAGCCTAAAATGCACCGTGCATTGATTAAGAAATCCTCTGCATGTTCTGGGATCACCGTCGTAGCGAGGCGGAAGAGGCAGAGGAACTGAGGATCCGGAACAAACAGGGGGAGCAATAGGCAGTGGCACGGCAACAGCTTCTGGAGGAATAGAATTCACCGTCTCAAGGAGTTGATCCTGACGAGTGCGTAGGTCATGCATCTCTGTCTGAATCTTCTGTACTGGGGTCTTGGGCTGGCCAGCGGGTTCCATGGCCTGAGCGTACTGTCACGGACGCTGGGTTTGTGGACCCACTAGGCCGCTCCGCCGTAGCGGGGAGGCAGCTGACCAGGTCACAGTCTATGTGAAAGTAAGATGGCAGACAGTAATGCTTAGGTACCTGAAATAGTCCGGACGGTGGCTGTGGCTTCAGCACGGATGGAGGCAGGTGCGGAGAGTGGCGCCAGACGTGGCGGGCAGTATCCGATGAGCAGATGGCACTTGACGTGGCAGAAGACACTTGACGTGGCAGATGGCACTTGGCGTGGCAGATGGCACTTGACGTGGCAGATGGTACTTGACGAGGCAGATGGCACTTGACGAGGCAGATGGCACTTGACGTGGCAGATGGCACTTGACGTGGCAGATGACACTTGACGTGGCAGATGGCACTTGGCGTGGCAGATGGCACTTGATGTGGCAGATGGCACTTGACGTGGCAGATGGCACTTGACGTGGCAGATGGCACCTGAACACGGGTAGGCACAGGAACAAAGCAGAATACAGGAACGGTAACAGGGCACAGGAAACAGCTGGAACGGGAGACACTAAGGGACCATTTGCGAGACAGACAGGGAAAAACTAACAACGCTCAGGCAAGGATCAGAAGGGCTGGGGCATTCTTATAGAGCAGGCAATCACGTGGGTTAATGATCATAGTTTTCATGTGCGCGCGCTGGTCCTTTAAGAGCGGGCGCGAGCGTGCGCGCGCACCCTACGGGACCCGGCCGGAAGGAGCGGAAGTGAGCGCTGGCATCTCCTAGGAGGGAGACGGAGGCCAGCGCTCACAGATCCATGGCTGCGGGCGTCGGGAGGTGAGTGAACCCGACGGCCCGCGGCCATGGGCGCTACACTAAATAAGTCCCCCCACACATAGTGTTCACCCCCATCCTCACAAAAAAACTATGTATTAAGAAGTCCCCCTCCCCCAAAACATAGCATTTACAGTAAAATCCTCCCTGTCCCACAAAAATACAGAATATCCTCACCCCACACATAATATTTAGTCAAGTCCCCCCTCCCCCACACAAAAACGATTTGTAAACACACAAACAAGTCCATCCTCCCCACAAAAACGATTTATAAAGAATATTCCCCCCACACACATAACACTTACAGTTCCCTTACTTGCTCAGAACACTACAGCTGTACTTACCCGTCCTCAGCTCCATGGAGGGATTCTTCATGTTCTCATGGGTCACACGTTGCAGGCAGGAGGAGAGCTGTGTGTATAACTGCTCCTTCCCAGCACTCTTTTCCTCCATCCTCCCGGCATGTCTGCTATGTAAACAGCTGGGGCCGAAAACAATGTTCTCCTCACAGGCAGAGAGTGGCCAGCTGCATTATATGACGTCACATGTGACGTATAATACACGCTGTTCCTGTGCAGGAGAATGCAGTACATTACACACACAGCTCCTGTCCTCTGCGCTGTCCCAGCTTTTTAATAAAGTTTACAGGCCTCACTGCCCCCCGGCCCAGCCCGCTCCTGGTTCAGTACCTACATACTGTACCTCTCAGTGGAGCGGCCGGCCCACCAGGAAAATTCCCGGCAAACTGCATGGCCAATCCGCCCCTGATAGTGGCTCATTACCTAGTAAAAAATGTTCTTTTCTTTCTTTACTAAAAACATTCCTCATCAGACTGCACTTTCAATGTGCATATTAATTGTGGTACTGTTGGTGAATCTGTAATTTTGCCTAAAATTATCTTCTGAACTGCCGTATAGAACTGTCACTCATATCACCCTTTCTATGGTGCTCAGATTTCTATCAAAAGCAATGTCCACCATTTTTAGTTGGTGGCGGGGGAGGGAATATTTCTCCACCGGTCACCACATAACTCAAGACCGGCCTTGACTTCACACAATACATTTATAAAGCAATAACCCACATACTCATTCTATTGTAATCTTTTATAGGAAGGAGACATAGGATCATTCAGGAATCCAAAGCCAGTGGTAAGAGAAGAAACGTGTCTTTTACTCAGCTTTACATGTCAACCATGGTGATGGTTTGTTTTAATTGTCAAACCATATGGACTACTCACCTTAGACAAGATACTGTACCATATACACCACTGATCATAATGGTTTCCAGGTCCTTATTTCAGGAGGGGTTATTATCCAGGGGTAAGATGCATAATGCGTGACACAAGTGAGAAGGGGCTCAGGTCCCATAAAGTTCTTGTTATGCCCGTTCCTTTATGTTTACTTTTCTCAGACTCCAGATAATCCGCTTCTGTGGACTGTTCTGTACCAGACTGAAGGGATTTTGGTATATTTATGTTAATGTTATTTTTTTTTAGAAGTAACAGACGGCAGGAATTTACAATTTATTACCAGATCGTTCAGGTGATTTCACACCTATCACAGAGAAAAGATGACACGGACACAATAAGTAAATTAAAATAGGTTTTATTAATACCTATTATAACTACCTACCTAAACCATCCAGGACAATTTATAGAATTTACTGCAATAAAAGAGGTGTGAACCAGAGGAAGGCGAAACATAACCCCCATGTGGGGGAAAAAAAATTCCTTCCTGACCCCAAGTACTGGCGATCGGCTACTCCCTGGTTCACTGCAGTGATAACACTGGATGGGGCCCTATTGCTAATACTTTTTTTAACAGGAAGGAAATCCGACGTCAGAGCGTGAGGGCTTCAGGACAGAATTCCGGCGTCAGAGAGGGAGGGTGTCAGTAAGAAAATCCGGCGTCAGAAAGGAAAGACAGAAATCCGGCGTCAGGGAGGGAGGACGTCAGGAAGTTAATCCGGCATCAGAATGAGAGGGCGTCAGGAAGGAAATCCGGCGTCAGAATGAGAGGGCGTCAGGAAGGAAATCCGGTGTCAGAGATTGAGGTCGTCAGGAAGGAAATCTGGCATCAGAGAGTGAGGGCGTCAGGAAGGAAATCCGGCGTCAGAGAGGGAGGGCGCCAGAGATGAAGGGTGTCAGGCGTCAGAGAGTGAAGGCGTAAGGAAGGAAATCTGGCGTCAGAGAGGAAGGGCGTCAGGAAGGAAATCCGGCGTCAAAGAGGGAGGGCATCAGTAAGGAAATCCGGCGTCCGTCAGAGAGGGAGAACGTCAGGATAGTAATCCGGCGTCAGGAAGGAAATCTCGCGTCAGAGAGGAAGGGCGTAAGGAAGGAAATCTGGCGTCAGAGAGGGAGAGCGTCAGGAAGGAAATCCGGCGTCAGAGAGGGAGGGCGTCGGAAAGGAAATCTGGCGTCAAAGAGGGCGTCAGGTAGGAAATCCGACGTCAGAGAGTGAGGGCGTCAGGACAGAACTCCGGCGTCAGAGATTGAGGTCGTCAGGATTTCCTTCCTGACGCCCTCTCATTCTGATGCCGGATTAACTTCCTGACGCCCTCTCATTCTGATGCCGGATTAACTTCCTGACGTCCTCCCTCCCTGACGCCGGATTTCCGTCCTTCCTTTCTGACACCAGATTTCCTTACTGACACCCTCCCTCTCTGACGCCGGAGTTCTGTCCTGACGCCCTCACTCTCTGACGTCGGATTTCCTTCCTGATGCACTCTTTGACGCCAGATTTCCTTCCTGATGCCCTCCCTCTCTGACGTCGGATTTCCTTCCTGACGCCCTCCCTCTCTGACGCCGGATTTCCTTCCTGACGCCCTTCTGTCTGACGCCTGACGCCCTCCCTTTCGGACGCCTGACGCTCTCTCTCTCTGACGCCTGACGGCCTCTCTCTGACTCCCGATGCCCTCCCTCTCTGATGCCAGATTTCCTTCCTGATGCCCTCCATCCCTGACCCCAGATACCTGCCCTCCATCCCTGACCCCAGATGCCTGCCCTCCATCCCTGACCCAAATGCCTGCCCTCTATACCTGACCCCGATGCCCACCATCAAACCCTGATCTAGATGCCCATCCTGCATCCCTGACCCCAGGTGCCTGCCCTCCATCCCTGACTCCAGATGACTGCCCTCTATACCTGACCCCAAATGCCCGCCCTCTTTCCCTGACCCCGATGCCCGCCCTCCATCCCTGACCTAGATACGCGTCCTCAATCCCTGACCCCAGATGCCCGCCCACCATCCCTGACCCCAGATGCCTGCCCACCATTCCTGACCCCAGATGCCTGCCCTCCATCCCTGACCCAAATGCCTGCCCTCTATACCTGACCCCGATGCCCGCCATCAAACCCTGATCTAGATGCCCATCCTGCATCCCTGACCCCAGGTGCCTGCCCTCCATCCCTGACTCCAGATGACTGCCCTCTATACCTGACCCCAAATGCCCGCCCTCTTTCCCTGACCCCGATGCCCGCCCTCCATCCCTGACCTAGATACGCGTCCTCAATCCCTGACCCCAGATGCCTGCCCACCATCCCTGACCCCAGATGCCTGCCCACCATCCCTGACCCCAGATGCCTGCTCTCCACCCCTGTCTACCGATGCCTGCCCTCCATCCCTGACCCCAGATTCCTCTCAGACCGAAGATTCCCTTTACACCCTGAAGAAGGACGCAATCCTGGCCCTTGCTCTTCTGACGATCAGGAATGCTGGAATGCAGAACCAGGCGCAGCTTTGTGTTTCCTCTTCTTCAGATGGTTCTGCTGGTTCCTGTGAACAAAATGAAGCAATTTCAAAGACCGTATGTTCTGTACACTGAACTCCCCCATGTGTATTGATTTTGGAGCCTAACAGTGATAATAGCTATGTATAATGTAGTTTATTTCTGTAGGGATGCTAGTGCATCTCTATATGCAGGGTTAGCTTTAGGCCTTATTCACACCAGCGTATTTCACGTCTGTGTTACGCGCGTTAAAACAACGGACGTCACATGGACCTATGCAATTCAATGGGGCCATTTAGACAGTCAGTGTTTTTCACGCAGCGTGTGTCCGCTGCGTGAAACTTACTGCATTTCCTTTGTTGTGCGTTTCTTGCGCATCACGCAACCATTGAAGTCAATGGGTGCGTGAAAATCACGGACAGCACACGAAGGTCACCCGTGTGCTGTCCGTGATTTACACAACAGTTGCTAACGAAATGATGAGAAAAAGAAAACCACCTCCTTCAGTTTTTTTTTGCTGACGTAAAAAACGCGTGACATACGGATGACATATGCGCGTAAAAAACGCAGACGCGCACCGTACACGGATGTCACGCGGAACTGCAACGCAAGAAAAAAGCACCTACGGGTTGTGTGGGTGTTTATAGCAGGTTTATGGGAGTGGCTATTGCCTATTAAGGGAGTGATTCCCATAATAACAGTACGTTAGGAAATAATTTAGAATGCCGTTTCCTTTGCATTTAATGTTAAATGTGCAGAACGCTAAGCTATTTATACTAATATCTCAAAGAAAGCAAAATGAAAACTTCTACAGTAGAAAGAATCTGAAGCTTATTTATTCAGCTATGCAAATCAAATTCAATACATAACAGCCACCATCACTTATCGCTCCCCACTCCTTTTTTCAAAACTTTGTTTATTTTGTTTTTTTATATAGCCAGTAGATCATTTATGCCATAGACTGCACTATCACTGTATTGAAATCTACTGCAAAATCAGTACATTGCTTAATTGCATCAGTGCAAATTTTCCTATAGCAGGACTGGGAGCGTTTACAAGGTTCTCGACTGCTATAGGAACACACCGGCTCCCGCAATGTCGCCACACAGGAGACGGTGACCGGCCACAAACAGGAAGTGAAAGTTGAAAACCCCTCAGATGGCGGTGGTCACATCTGACCCGAGCATCTGAAGGGTTAAATGCTTGCAATCAGAGATGTCTCTGATAGTAAGCATTGCCACTGGGCCCCTGCTGTGAAACACAACAGAGACCCAGGGTCTATGGCACCTGCTGGGCTTCTAAGTGGGCGCCATTTTTAAATACCCTCTCCTGACATAAAAAGCGATGGGAAAGGGTTAATCTAAGGCCGGCCCGTCTATAAGCTAGGGAGTCAATGATATCTATGAAACCCAGGACTACACATTTAAATGTAACAGATAATGTTAAGAATGCATAAATGCTGAGTGTGATATATGTAAGGAATCTGTCAGAGACATTGTGAGCGCTATTTCCAGTAATAAGTAGGTTTTTGGTTTATTATGATGTGAATATAAAGAATTTAATGTCAGGTTAATATGTAGAGAAGTTGTGAATCTTCATAAAGTAATACCATTATCTGCTGACATCACTTACATCTTCCGGGATCTTTATGCCGTCGTCCAGCTTCATGTAGATCGGCTACAACAGAACAGGTAATAATTAGTTTTTCTGGGTTATATAATAATGTTACATTTCATTTCCTATTTTTCTTGTGAATGCCATGTTCACCCATTTAAGGTTCTTTCTCACGCTCTGCTGTCAGTACTGAATAATCCTACCTGTAGATTTATCTATGGAAAACTCCTTCTGAACAATATTCTGCAGAATTATAGACCCTCTGGTTGGGCACTGAGATGTTTAATGTTATTCTGTGCTGTGGTTAAAATTTATGTTCTGTCTATCTAGTAATAGTAACAGTGAGGCTCTTACCCCGTCCTCAGGATCTTCTGCATCTTTATCCTTGTAGAAGGAAAGAAATAAAATATAATTCTACCATATCATTTTCTTATAATTCTTTTATATATATGTGTGGTGGGGGAGGGGGGCATTTGTGCTGTTAAAGCAGTTACTGTGATAAATCTACTTTTCCAGTACGTCCCTCATGACAGCACCAAAGGAGATTGCGCTCTTGACCTCCTAAGGGACAGGAAGACAGAGAGGTTATAAGGCCCCTCCCTCCACCCATTTTCCAGTCTTCTTCCTGTCCCTACAGGGTCAGGTGCAGAGAGAGATCGGTACTAGAAAATTCAGGCAGGGGGCAAGATCGGGGAGTCAGTGAACTTCTCCTTCTATTCCCCCTATGTGCCTAGGCCAGACATGGGCAAACTATGGCCCGCGGGCCACATACGGCCCGTTAGGCTTTTTAATCCGGCCCGCCGAACTTGTCCAAATCATAGTAAAAACCTCCTTTTTTTTCCCCTTTCCCTGCAATGCCCACGTTTTCCCAATAGATGGCGCACTCAAAACACATTGACCGTTGTCCTTAACGCCGAAGGACGGATATATCCGTCCTCAGCAGCTGCTAGTTCGCGCAGGAGGACGGATATATCCGTCCTGTGATGGCGCGGGTACTGCCAGTGTACCCACGCGATCAGCGGCAGGAGCACGGCTGTTATACACAGCCTGGCTCCTGCTGCAACTGCCGGAATCGAAGCGCGCTCCGATTCCGGCAGTTTAACCCATTAAATGCCGCTGTCAATAGTGACAGCGGCATCTAATGTGTTTGACAGAGGGAGGGAGCTCCCTCTGTCACCCGATCGGCGCCCCCGCAAACAAATCGCGGGTCGCCGTCGGGTTTCCATGACAGCCGGGGGTCTAACAAAGACCCCCAGGTCTGTCTTCCGCAACTGCCTGTTTGGCTATGCCGGAGGCATGACCTAACAGGTTGCCTGTCAGTTTTACACTGACAGGCAATAATGCTTTGGTATACTAAGTATACCAAAGCATTATATATGCGATCGGCACATCGCATAGTGAAGTCCCCTGGTGGGACTTAAAAAAAAAATGTCAATCAGTTAAATAAAGTTTGTTGAAAAAAAATAAAATAATTACAGTCAAAATCAAATAAAACTACTTTTTTTGCCCAAAAAGTGGTTTTATTCAGTAAAAGTGTCAAAACAAATAACACATACACATATATGGTATCCCCGCGATCATAACAACTTGACCAATAAAATGAACACATTAATGAAACCGCCGGATGTACGGCGTCCAAAAAACCCGCAAAAAACAACGGCAAAATTCTCTCTTTTCTCCCATTCCCCCCATAAAAAATAAAATAAAAGTTAATCTATAAGTCCTATGTACCCCAAAATAGTACTAATGAAAACTACGCATTGGCCCGCAAAAATCAAGCCCACATACGGTCACATCGACGGAAAAATAAAAAAATGACGGCTCTTGGAACGCGGCGATGCAAAAACAAGTAATTTTTTTCTAAAAGGGTTTTTATTGTGCAAACATAGGAAAACATATAAAACCTTTACATATTTGGTATCCTCGTAATCGTGCCGACCCGTAGAATAAAGGTAACATGTTATTTATGCTGCATAGTAAAGGGCATAAATTTATAACGTGAAAATTAATGCTGGAATAGCTGCTTATTTTCAATTCTCTCCTAAAATAAAGTTAATAAAAGTTAATCAATATATTGTAAGCATCTAAAAATGGTGCAATTACAAAATACAACTCGTCCCGCAAAAAACAAGCCCTTATACGGCTATGTCGACGTAATAAAAAAAAAGTTACGACTCTTGGAATGCGACCATGAAAAAACAAAAAATAATCCTTGGTCATTAACGTGCAAAATGGCCCGGTCATTAAGGGGTTAATGTGGCGCGTATTTCTCTTTATTTCACTTTAATTTTCACTTCGTTTCACGTCACCATTAAGCCCTTCGGTTTTCAAAGAGTACAATATCAGCCGTCACTTTGCCACGAAGCATGCAAACTATGCTAGCAAGCAGTCAACACAAGAACGGGCGGCTACTGCTCAGAGGTTGGCAGCTAATTTACAGAGTCAACAGAACTTTTTTCTTGATAAATCACAGTGCGTATGTTATTTTAATCTATTTACATTTCCTCCTCCCAGTATCTGCGAAATAGTATGTAAATGCCATATCTTGCATATTCCTTGAGACAAATTTATTAACTGATAAGGGCTATTTTTCACATTTGAAAGACAGTTAATAAATTGGGTTGTAGTGTTCTTACTGTGCTATGAGGTTTGCACACACTACATTTAATGCTTTAGTATATCCGGCCCAAACACTCCCTCCAAATGCTCCTGGCCCGGCCCCTCTGTCAAATTTTAGAACCCATTGTGGCCCGCGAGTCAAAAAGTTTGCCCACCCCTGGCCTAGGCTAACACCTTTCATATGACAGGTCCTTTAGCTTACCGAACCAAAGCGCTAACCTTTATAGATCCTAGGCTGGATTCTTATTGCGTGCAGGTTCAGGACTCCCAAATACGGCTTTGAGCCGAAAACCGCGAGGACCCACTCGGAGACTGGAAGCTCCATATATTTGGAACACCGGAAGTAACCTTGGCATCTCGGGAGTAGCCGTGTCACCAGAATTTACATCCGGCTACTTCCGGTCTGCGGCCATCTTGCAAGACGGGAAAATTCTAAACACCGATGTATAAAGGGACACGCACAGGTATGTGTTGGAGCTAATAACACTAACGTGGATATTTACAGTTTATATTATATATCTTTTGAGTTGGATATTGGATTATATGCTTGGTGCGGTGATGGAACTGCCTCGTTCTGATGGAATTCCAGTCTCACCCTTGGGGGTTAAGGGGATGACTCCGAATGAAATAAGGTTTGCTTTATCTGCCTTTTGTGTCTCTAGGATAAAGAATCCTTCCAGAGACAAACAGACCTTAAAAAGCAAGTTAAAAAATAGCTAGAATAACATAAGAAACAGTTGTCAGGATTGTATCACAAAACTACTGAAAGAAGAGCAACTCACGTTTATGTCTGAGCTGAGGGCTATTATTTGTGAGGAATTGAATCAGTCTGTAGCCTCCCTTGCCTCTCCTCAAGAAATTCTGTCGTACTCCCGTGCAAAGAAACCAAAATAGAAGTAGAGCAAATATGGTGCCCATCTTATCAGGGTTCTGACTCTGAACAAGAATGTTATTATTTATTGGAAGGTGAATTGGAAGAAGGGGAAGAACTGTTACCTTCAACCTCATCCACACAGGAGAAGATATTTTACTTCTCTTCTGACATGTCCTATACCTTAATCCAGGCTATTAGGGAAATAATGGATATCCCAGAAGAAAACCAACCCCATACCGTCTTGGATAAGATGTGCAGGGGCCTTACAGAAAGGAAAACTAAAGTTTTCCCTGTGAATAAAAATGATTATGGCGGAATTGGAGGATTCTGAAAGGAGTCTCTTCATTTCAAGAGAATTCAAAAACAGACTTCTTTTTGATCCAGAAGACACAAAACCTTGGGATGAAGTCCCAAAAGTTGACGTCCTGGTGGCTAGAGTTGCTAAAAAAAGGCAATCCTCTTTGAAGATTCCTCTCAGTTAAAAAATACCATGCACCGAAAAGCAGAAGGGCTGCTGAAAAGAGCCTGGGAATTTTCATACGCATTAATTTCTACAAATGTCGCTGCTACGTCTGTCGCAAGATCGATGTTTATTTGGTTGAGCCAACTCGAGGCCCATTTAATGATGAAAACTTCAAGAGAAGATATATTGGAATCTCTACCTTTACTAAAAATGGCAACAGGGTTTTTGGTAGACGCATTAGCCGAATCGGTCAGATTTGCATCCAGGAATGGGGCTCTATCCAACGCTGCTAGAAGAGCATTGTGGCTCAAGATGTGGTCAGGAGACACGAAATCTAAAAACAAGCTTTACTCCATTCCCTTCACAGGATCTTTGACTTTTGGGCCTCTCCTAGACAATATGTTCGAAACCGCAACAGATCGGAAGAAGGGGTTTCGAGAAGAAACCCAAAAAGACTACTCAATTTCGTAAGTTTCGCCAACAACCAAACTACAGAGGTAAAGGAAATTCGGGCCGCTGGAGTTAGCCCAAAGATCGAAGAGGTCGGGGATATCTTCTCTACCCCAACAACTCATTCCAGCCCTCAAAGCAATGACGCCAGAAGTGTAGGAGGAAGACTCCTACACTTTTAAACCAGGTGGACCAAAATATCCAGAACCCTTAGGTTCTACAAATTATCAAAGATGGGTACAAAATAGAAATCTCCTCTCTTCCACCAGGGAAATTTCAACTAACCATGTACCAATTAAGAAATCGCCATCAATTTCTCATCTTGGACATCCAGAAACTTCCACAACTAAAGGCGATTGCTCTGGTACCGCACAAAGAAACAAGGGCCACTACTCAAAAAATTTTTGGGCCAAAAAAAAAATGGTTCTTACAGGACTATCATCAACCTGAAAATATTGAACAAATGGGTGAAATATCGCAGGTTCAAGATGGAGTCTATCTGATCGACTACTCCACTGATAAACCAAGAAGCTTCAATGTGTACGATAGATTTAAAAGATGCTTACTATCACGTCCCTTTCCACCCAGCCTACCAAAGATTCCTCAGATTCGCGATTCAGGACAGTCCTTCCATTCTTCACTCCAAATTTGTTTGTCTCCCCTTTGGCATTTCCTCTGCCCCCAGAGTATTTACAAAAATTCTGGTAGAGATTATGGCGTTTTTAAGGAGTCAAGACATAGTTATCATCCCATAACTAGACGATTTCCTACTGGTAGCGGATACTCTATACTAAATAACCATCGGTTACAGGTTCTTACCCTACTACAGAAATTGGGATGGATAATATACTTCGAAAAGTCTTCCTCCCCAGAAACAGAAGGTACTAGTACTATTGTTAGATTCCTCCCCCCAACATTCCTTCCTTCCACGGGAGAAACCATTTCATCTACAGACTGACGTGAGAAAATTTTGTGAAAAAGACACCTGTTACATAAGAGAAGGAATGCGGATGTTAGGTTTGATGACGTCTTGCATACAGTCCATTCCGTGGAGCCAATTCTACTCCCAAACCTTACAGAATCTAATTCTATCCCAGTGGAATCGAAAACAAAAGTCCTTGAATTAAAAAATTTGGTTTCTCGAGACAGTGAAATCATCTCTCCACTGGTGGCTCTGCTCAAACAACATAAACAAAGGGGTCCCATGGAAAACTTCTCCTTATGTGGTAATAACCACAGATGCCAGCAAACAAGGCTGGGGGTCCGTGGTCCAAGACAAACAGTTTTAGGGCACGTGGCCTCCTCAGGTGAAGATTACGTTTTTAAACCACAGAGAACTAAAAGCCGTATGGGAAACATTCATAAAAGCTATGCCCATCATAAAAGGGATGCATGTAAGAGTCCTATCGGACAGCACAACTGCAGTATCCTTTCTTCGCCATCAGTTGGGCAGAAGAAAATGTTATGTCGGTTTCCGCAGTCCACGTGAAAGGCTTAGCAGACTTCCTGAGCCGGAAGAAAATAGATGCAGGGGAATGGTCCCCTGGCAGTTTTCCAGTTCCTAACCCAAAAATGGGGTTATCCTCAAGTGGAACTATTCACCACAAGAAAAAACTCCCAGGTAGAAGCATTCTGCTTTCTGGATCTCAGAGAGAACCCATTGGGGAGCGGTTGCATTGTCCCAACCCTGGGACATGAATCTGGCCTATGCCTCTCCTCCATTTCCTCTAATTCCAGTGGTGTTAAGAAAAATTCAGGAGGAATTGACAAAAGTCATCATCATTCTTCCTTATTGGGCAAAGAGAAAATGGTTTCCAATCCTAAAGTACCTGGCATTGGAAGACCCTATCCTGCTCCCAGTCAAAAAGAGCCTTCTCTCCCAAGGTCCCTTACTTTTTTAAGGAGTAGAAACTCTGAAGTTGTCAGCATGGATCCTGAAAGGCAGATCCTGAGGAACCATGGTCTGTCAGACGAGGTAATTTCAACTATTTTATTAAGCCATAAAGAAGTTACCTCAAAAATCTATCGAAAAATTTGGAAGAAATTCTGTTCCTGGTATGAAGATCCTGGACCAGACCACTTTTTTCCTAACATCGCAAAAATCCTACATTTTTTACAATCAGGATTAAAAAAATGGCTTAGCCCTAGTTCCTTAAAGGTACAAATTTCAGCTGTAAGCTATTTTTTTCAATACTCCCCTAGCTGAACATAGTGGATCATAAGATTCACACAAAAAAATTTCTAAATTAAAACCATCCCTAAAGAAATCGGTACCTGCCAGGGATTTGAATATAGTTCTAACGGCTCTTTGTGATCCTCCTTTTGAGCCCATCGACTCAATTGATATAACATTTTTTACGCTAAAATCTGCATTTTTAGTCGCTATTAGATCAGCAAGAAGGTTTGGAGAAATCCAATCTCTTTCGATCATAGAACCTTACCTAAAAATTCAAGAAAACAAGATCATTCTAAAGCTAGACCCTTCTTTTATTCCACAAGTGCCTACTGCCTTCCATAGAGACCAATAAATAATTCTATCTTCCTTTTGTCCAGACCCAAAAGACCAACAAGAAGAAAAGTTCCATTGCTTGGATGTGAGACGAACAAGTCTTTAGTATATGGATAGAACCTCCTCTTGGAGACAGGATAAAAATCTATTTGTCTTATATGGTGGAAAGAATAAAGGAAAGAAAGCTTCAAAAAGCTCTCTAGCAAGATGGGTGAAAACTACCATACAAGTAGCGTACAAGTCCCAAGGACTCTGTGCCCCCCAAGGCATAAAAGCTCATGCAACGAGAGCAGTTTCGGCATACTGAGCAGGAAGAAGAGAAGCCTCTATGGACCAAATCTGCAGAGATGCCACTTGGTCGAGCCATCGTACGTTTTGCAGACATTTTAGGCTAGATGTTCTGTCAGATACGGATTTAAGTTTTGGCC
This sequence comes from Rhinoderma darwinii, assembly GCF_050947455.1. Classification (NCBI taxonomy): domain Eukaryota; kingdom Metazoa; phylum Chordata; class Amphibia; order Anura; family Rhinodermatidae; genus Rhinoderma; species Rhinoderma darwinii. The sequence goes on along the minus strand of NC_134688.1, from coordinate 251,635,593 downwards.
GCAAAATCCTCCAATCTGTATTCCCTCCCTGAGCATTATAATCTGGTATTGCTCCTGTGTTGCTGTCACGAGGGACGTACTGGAAAGGAGGAATTAGACCTACCGGTAAATTGTATTTCCAGGAGTCCATCATGACAGCACCCTTACATTCCCTCCCTTTAGGAAAATTCTGATTTGTGCAAGTAACATGTCAGTCATTACCCCTAAAAATAAAATAGGGTTGCATCCATCCTGGTGTAGTAATTGAAAAACACTGGCAAGTGGGTGGAGGGAGGGGCCTTTTAACCTCTGTCTTCCTGTCCCTATAGAGGTCAAGAGGGAAACCTCCTGTGGTGCTGTCATGATGGACTCCTGGGAATACAATTACCGGTAGGTCTAATTCCTACTTTCAGCTGTTGGAGTGCAGACATAGGCTTTTATGTGAGGTGTATGTATATATATATATATATATATATACACACACATATATATATATATATATATATATATATATATGTGTGTGTGTATCTTTACAAATATTCTATGTGTTAATAGGATGGTCTGTATTCTGCAGATGATTTGCACCTAAATGGAAGGGGGTCCGCTGTGCTGGGGTAGAGAATTCTAGCTGGGGTGGCGGAGTATTTAAACTGGGGCTGAGGAGGGAGGCCAATGTAGAAAATAAAGGGATAGTGAGGTTAGAGAGGGGTCAGACTATATTGGTGGGGGGAGAAACAGACTGTGGGGAGAGAACTAGGCAACAGGATAAGGAGATCCTTTAGTTACAAAACAGCAGTGAAAATAAAAATCACATTTCTGATACTGAAAGTGAAACATTTAAAGGCAAGATAAAGTGTATGTTCACAAATGCCAGAAGTCTAGCAAAATGGGGGAGCTGGAGGCCTTGATACTGGAAGAAAATATAGATATAGTTGGTGTTGCTGAAACATGGCTGGATTCTTCACATGATTGGGCTGTAAATCTACAGGGTTTTACACTGTTTCAGAAAGACAGGGCGAATAGGAAAGGTGGTGGTGAATGTCTGCATGTGAGAAGCGATATGAAGGTGAGTGTCAATGAGACATTAGAGGGTGAAGATTGTGAGGAGGTTGAAACCTTGTGAGTGGAATTACAAAGAGAGGTAAACACTGAAAAAATTGCTTTTGGTGTAATCTATAGACCCCCCAATATAACTGAGGAGATGGAAGGTCAGCTATATAAACAGATGGAGCAGGCTGCACAGGCGGGTACTGTAGTGATAATGGGATATTTTAATTTCCGGGATATTGATTGGTGTCATGGTTCGGCTTCAACTGCAAAGGGGAGACATTTCCTCAACCTGTTGCAGGAAAATTTTATGGACCAGTTTGTGGAAGACCCGAGTAGAGGTGAAGCTCTGTTGGATCTGGTCATTTATAATAATGCAGAGCTTGTTGGGAATGTCAATGTTCGTGAAAACCTTGGTAACAGTGTTCATAATATAGTTATATTTTACATATACTGTAAAAAACAAACACAAGCTGGGAGGGCAAAAATACTTAATTTTAAGAAGGCCAATTTCCCCAGGATGAGGGCTGCAATTCAGGATATAGACTGGGAAGAACTAATGTCAAATAATGGTACAAATGATAAATGGGAGATTTTCAAATCTACTTTGGGTAATTATAGTGCAAGATTTATTCCTATAGGTAACAAGTATAAACGACTAAAATTAAACCCCACATGGCTTACACCGTCTGTAACAAGGGCAATACATGACAAAAAAAGGGCATTTGAAAAATAGACATCTGAGGTTACAGCTGTAGCCTTTGTAAAATATAAGGAGCTTAATAAAACCAGCAAAAATACAAAATGAAAGGCAGGTGGCCAAGGATAGTAAAACAAATCCTCAAAAAATTTTCAAGTATATAAATGCAAAAAAGCCAAGGTCTGAACATGTGGGACCCCTAGATAGTGGTAATGGGGAGTTGGTCACAGGGGATCAAGAGAAGGCAGAGTTACTAAATGGGTTCTTCAGCTCTGTATATACAACAGAAGAAAGAGCAGCTGATGTAGTTGGTGCCAGTGCTGTTAATATATCAGTTGATATACTGAATTGGATGAATGTAGATATGTTGCAAGCTAAATAAAATAAAATAAAATAAACGTACACAAGGCCCCGGGACCAGATGGGTTACACCCAGTTCTTAAGGAGCTTAGTTCAGTTATTTCTGTCCCCCTCTTCATAATATTTAGAGATTCTCTAGTGACTGGTATAGTACCAAGGGACTGGCGCAGGGCAAATGTGATGCCTATTTTCAAAAAGGGCTCTAGGATTTCCCCGGGTAATTATTGACCAGTAAGCTTAACATCCATTGTGGGGAAAATGTTTGAGGGGCTATTGAGGGACTATATACAGGATTATGTGACAAAAAATAGTATTATAAGTGACAGCCAGCACGGTTTTACTAAGGACAGAAGCTGTCAAACCAACCTGATTTGTTTTTATGAAGAGGTGAGCAGAAGCCTAGACAGAGGGGCCGCTGTGGATGCAGTGTTTTTGGACTTTGCAAAGGCATTTGACACTGTCCCTCATAGACGTCTAATGGGTAAATTAAGGACTATAGGTTTAGAAAGTATAGTTTGTAATTGGATTGAGAATTGGCTCAAGGACCGTATCCAGAGAGTTGTGGTCAATGATTCCTACTCTGAATGGCCACCAGTTATAAGTGGTGTACCACAGGGTTCAGTGCTGGGACCACTATTATTCAACTTATTTATTAATGATATAGAGGATGGAATTAATAGCACTATTTCTATTTTTGCAGATGACACCAAGCTATGTAATATAGTTCAGTCTATGGAAGATGTTCGTGAATTGCAAGCTGATTTGAACACACTAAGTGTTTGGGCGTCCATTTGGCAAATGAAGTTTAATGTAGATAAATGTAAAGTTATGCACCTGGGTACGAACAACCTGCATGCATCATATGTCCTAGGGGGAGCTACACTGGGGGAGTCACTTGTTGAGAAGGATCTGGGTGTACTTGTAAATCATAAACTAAAAACAGCATGCAGTGTCAATCAGCTGCTTCAAGGGCCAGCAAGATATTGTTGTGTATTAACAGAGGCATGAACTCGCAGGACAGGGATGTAATATTACCACTTTACAAAGCATTAGTGAGGTCTCATCTAGAATATGCAGTTCAGTTCTGGGCTCCAGTTCATAGAAAGGATGCCCTGGAGTTAGAAAAAATTCAAAGAAGAGCAACGAAGCTAATATGGGGCATGGAGAATCTAAGTTATGAGGAAAGATTAAAAGAACTAAACCTATTTAGCCTTGAAAAAAGATGACTAAAGGGGGACATGATTAACTTATATAAATATATGTATGGCACATACAAAAAATATGGTGAAATCCTGTTCCATGTAAAACCCCCTCATAAAACAAGGGGGCAATCCCTCCGTCTGGAGAAAAATAGGTTCAACATGCAGAGGCGACAAGCCTTCTTTACTGTGAGAACAGTGAATTTATGGAATAGTCTACCGCAGGAGCTGGTCACAGCAGGGACAGTAGATGGCTTTAAAAAAGGCTTAGATAATTTCCTAGAACAAAAAAATATTAGCTCCTATGTGTAGAAATTCTTTACTTCCCCTTTCCCATGCCTTGGTTGAACTTGATGGACATGTGTCTTTTTTCAACCGTACAAACTATGTAACTATGTAACTTACATAGTACTCGGTAATCTTCAATCCTATGTCTCTCATCTGTAAATAAATTGAATAAAATACATAAAATAAATTGATTCTTGTCTTTTTGATCTAGTACTGCTCTAGAGAAGTTCCTGGAAAATTAAAGTGTAACTAAACGTTCAACAAACTTCTGACATGTCATAGTGACATGTCAGAAGTTTTGATTGGTGGGGGTCCGAGCAATGAGTTCCCCACAAATGGCTGAAACGAAGCTGCAGAAGCACTCCAGTGAGCGCATAGCTGCTTAGTTTCTGTTCGGCTTTTTTCGGAACTTGATGTAGCGGAGTATGGGCTCAATAGAAAGTCTATGAGCCTGTACTCCGCTATGTCAGCTTTCCGGAAAAAGCCAAACAGAAACTAAGCTTCCAAACAGATAAAAACAAGGGGACATATAACACAAAAACACAGAAAAAGGCCATACTTACAAATGGACACAGAGAGGTCAGAAACGCTGATGAAGGAGAGTGAACAGGTGCTTTAAATAATAATAGCCACTCCCACTAGTCTTGAGGGGAGTGGCGTGTGGTGCATGGGTTGTGTAGTAAAAAATAATAAATGAATAGTGTATGTGCAAGTGATAATAATAGGGGTGAAATATAGGGCGCTGTAATGAGTAAGGTGCATAAATAAAAATAAATGAATAATGGGGTGCCAGTGTGTGAAACATGGAGGGATAGTGTGTAGGTCATGAGGCGCAGCGTGTAAAGCCAGGTAGAAGCCTATTTGTGACGCCTTGATAATTCATAGAGCGGGCTACCCTGCTTACTATGCCAAACAACAGCACACCATACTCTCCCAGAACAAAAAAATATTAGCTCCTATGTGTAGAAATTATTTACTTCCCCTTTCCCATCCCTTGGTTGAACTTGATGGACATGTGTCTTTTTTCAACCGTACAAACTATGTAACTATGTAACTTACATAGTACTCGGTCATCTTCAATTCTATGTCTCTCATCTGTAATTAAATTGAATAAAATACATAAAATAAATTGATTCTTGTCTTTTTGATCTAGTACTGCTCTAGAGAAGTTCCTGGAAAATTGAAGTGTAACTAAACGTTCAACAAACTTCTGACATGTCATAGGGACATGTCAGAAGTTTTGATTGGTGGGGGTCCGAGTACTGAGACCCCCACCAATGGCTGAAACGAAGCTGCAGAAGCACTCCGGTGAGCGCATAGCTGCTTAGTTTCTGTTCGGCTTTTTTCGGAACTTGATGTAGCGGAGTACGGGCTCAATAGAAAGTCTATGAGCCTGTACTCCGCTATGTCGGCTTTCCGGAAAAAGCCAAACAGAAACTAAGCTTCTGCCGCTTATTTTTAACGATTGGTGGGGTCCCAGTGCTCGGACCCCCACCAATCAAAAGTTCTGACATGTCACTATGACATGTCAGAAGTTTGTTGAAAATTTAGTTACACTTTAAAGGCTGTCTAAAACTTTGAAAGTGATTTATTTATTTTAATAAAAATGTCAGTCAGTGTGTTTGGTGCAACTTTGTAGTTTTTATTAAAAATTATTTTTACTTTTTTTAAAAACAGATGCTTTGTATCCTGTTTACAGTGGAGCTATATCGTCTGCCAAGACCTGAATCTGTCAGTCCTGTGGACCTGATGGGTTCAGTGTTAGCGGGTCCTGCATGTCTCTGACACACATGGATAACAGGTGATGGATAACAGATGGATCTTGCGTGTCAGAGACACGCAGGACCCTCTATCACTGAAGACGTCAGTGCCACGGACCTGACGGATACAGGATTCAGCGAATGATACAGCTGCTCTGTATACAGGATGCTAAGCAGCTGTATCTCAAAAAGTAAAAATATTTTTTAATAAAAACTAATTTTAAAGTTGTACCAAACACACTGTCTTTTTTTTTAATGAAAAAATAAATAAAAAAATTACTTTCGAAGATGCACATTGCCTTTAAACTCAAAGAGGACTGGTAACTTTAGTCCTAACCCCTTAAAGTCTTAATGACCAAGATTTATTTTTCGTTTTTTCATCTTCGCATTCCAAGAGTCTTTAATTTTTCCATTGACATAGCCATATGAGGGCTTGCTTTTTGAGGAACAAGTTGTTTTTTTTTCTAATGGCACCATTTTTGGCTGCATATAATATGTTGATTAACTTTTATTAACTTTTTATGGGAGGGAATTGAAAAAAACGCTATTCCAGCATTGTATTTCGTGTTTTAAATTTGAACGGCGTAAATAACGTTACCTTTTCTTCTATGGGTCGGTACGATTATGGCGATACCACATATGTATAGGATTTTTATGTTTTCAGAATAAAAACTATTTGAAACCAAAATTATTTGTTTTTTTGCATTGCTTCATACCAGGAACCATACGTTTTGTTTTTTTTTCTGCCGATATAGCCAAAAGTGGGCTTGTTTTTTGTCGTTTTTATTGATACATGGGAGTTATTGATAAACTTTCATAATATTTTTTGGGGTGGGAATGGAAATGTTTTCAATTTTGACATTGTTTTTTTGCGTTTTTTTTTAACAATTTTGTACGGTATTCACCATGCAGTTTAATTAATGTGTTAACTTTATTGTTCAGGCCGGTACGTTTGCGGTGCTACCATATATGTTTATTTTTTATTTTCGTCTTACACTTAAAACTAAAACCACCTTTTATGCAAAAATATGGTTATATTTTTACTGTATTATTTTTTTTTATTTCTTTAAATTAGTATTTTAGTCCCACTAGGAGATTTCACAATGCAATCTCCTGAACGCTGATATAATACTTTGGTTTCCTCCGTATACCAAAGCTTTAGTGCCTGTCAGTGATTCAGTTTAAGGGTATGTTCACACGATAGCAGGCATTTACGGCTGAAATGACAGACTGTTTTCAGAAGAAAACAGCTGCGTCGTTTCAACCGTAAATGCTCCTCCTCATAATATACGAGACGTCTGTGACGCTCGTAAATTTTGAGCTGCTCTTCATTGAGTTCAATTAAGAACGGCTCAAATTACGTTGCAAAGAAGTACCCTGCACTTCTTTGCCGAGGCAGTCAATTTACGCGTCGTCGTTTGACAGCTGTCAAACGACGACGCGTAAATTACAGGTCGTCTGCACATTACGTCGGCAAACCCATTCAAATGAATGGGCAGATGTTTGCCGACGTATTGTAGCACTATTTTCAGGCGTAAAACGAGGCATAATATCGTGGCTGAATTTTTCCGCTGCAAATATTGGTGCAGATTTGGGGCAATTACGCAACGAATATTTGACAGGTAATTCAGACGTTGCAGACATCACAACGGACTTGCCACAGATTTCAGTTTTTGCATTGCAAAGGCTGAAATTCGCAGTGAAATTCTGTTTCTCCGCAACGTCATGAGCATGCTGCGGAGGGGAAATTCTGCACCGCAGCCTAATTTCCGCACAGTTATTTTCTGCAAAGTCTGAACTAACTTTCCAAAAATTGTATAGAAACAAATGTAAAAAACGGCTGCAGCAGAATTCCACTGCGGACTGTCCGCAGCGGAATTCAACAGCAATTCCGCAACGTGTGAATGTGCCCTAAGGTGTTAAGGGTATAAGATAGCAAAAAAACTGAGCGTATGGAGTTCTCATCTACACTTCATTTTGCAACTTTACAAATTTCCTTAGTAGACAAAACAGATTTTTGTGATCAGTGTCCGTGTGAAGCTACAATCCATATCCACTTTTCAGTAGAAGACCGTGTGCTAATAATAACACTGCAGAATTACATGACACTCATGTTGGCCTCTGGGATATTTACTCCTATTCTCTGCTGTGTGGAGATTACTATGTTACAATCTATGTTTAGGAGGATTTTATGATGTCCAAGAAATGAGGCTCTTACCTTCTCCATGGTAAATTCCTCCACTTGTAGATCCTTGGAGAGCTAGAAAGATAACATTGTATAAAGGCTATTTAAACGTTTTGAAAATGATTTTTTTTTTTTTTATAAAAAGGTCAGTCAGTGTGTTTTGTGCCATTTTATAATTAGTTTTTATTAAAAATGATTTTTACTTTTAAAGAGGCTCTGTCACCAGATTTTGCAACCCCTATCTGCTATTGCAGCAGATAGGCGCTGCAATGTAGATTACAGTAACGTTTATTTTTAAAAACGAGCATTTTTGGCCAAGTTATGACCATTTTTGTATTTATGCAAATGAGGTTTAAAAGTAAAAGTACAACTGGGCGTGTATTATGTGCGTACATCGGGGCGTTTTTACTACTTTTACTAGCTGGGCGTTGTGTATAGAAGTATCATCCACTTCTCTTCAGAACGCCCAGCTTCTGGCAGTGCAGATCTGTGACGTCACTCACAGGTCCTGCATCGTGTCAGACGAGCGAGGACACATCGGCACCAGAGGCTACAGTTGATTCTGCAGCAGCATCAGCGTTTGCAGGTAAGTAGCTACATCGACTTACCTGCAAATGCCGATGCTGCTGCAGAATCAACTGTAGCCTCTAGTGCCGATGTGTCCTCGCTCGTCCGACACGATGCAGGACCTGTGAGTGACGTCACAGCGTGATCTCTCGAGAACACGGCTGTGCCTGCACTGTCAGAAGCTGGGCGTTCTGAAGAGAAGTGGATGATACTTCTCGTCAGAACGCCCAGCTAGTAAAAGTAGTAAAAACGCCCCGATGTACACACATAATACACGCCCAGTTGTACTTTTACTTTTAAACACGCCCAGTTGTACTTTTGCAAGCCTCATTTGCATAAATACAAAAATGGTCATAACTTGGCCAAAAATGCTCGTTTTTTAAAAATAAAAACGTTACTGTAATCTACATTGCAGCGCCTATCTGCTGCAATAGCAGATAGGGGTTGCAAAATCTGGTGACAGAGCCTCTTTAAGGTACAGCTGCTCTGTATCCTGTATACAGTGCGGCTGAATCCTGTGGCCATCAGGTCCTGTGTGCGTCAGGTTCCTAACTTAGATGTGATCGATTACAGGTGGATCCTACGTGTCCGTCCCGCGGATCTGAAGGATTCAGGTCTTAGCACACAATACAGCTGCTCCATATACAGGATACAGAGCAGCTGTATGTCAAAAAGATACAGTGTGTGTGTGTGTGTGGTTGTGCATGTATGTGTATATATATATATATATATATATATATATATACACATAATACATACAGTATATACACACATATAATACATATACATAAAATATACATATATATATACATCACGTGTGTGTGTGTGTGTGTGTGTGTGTGTGTGTGTGTGTGTGTGTGTGTGTGTGTGTGTGTGTGTGTGTGTGTGTGTGATGAGGGTTGAAATTTATTCTGGGGAGATTTTTTTCTGTGGATTTACAGATGTTCTGTGTAATAATAGGATTACCTGCTGATATAACTTACATAGTCCTCGGCAGGCCTCAGGATGTACTTCTTGCTGAAGAGTGACGGAAGCTACAATAGAACAGTTTGTACTTAGTTTTATTTTTAACTTAAAAAATGTTTTTTAATGAATAAATTAACTTGATTTATTTCCATTTATTTAAATTTTAGAGACATTCCAAGAAAATGCTAAAAATATTTAGAATTTTCAAAAAATATTCTAAAAATATCACTCAACACCCAGTGGTGTAGTCGCAGCGGCCGCAGTTGTGACCTGAGCTCTAAGCCACAGGCCCCCATTACCACACTGTCCACTGTGTAGACCAAGCGATGGACCCGCATCTATCTGACATTTATGGCATATCCTGTGGATATGCCATAAATGTCCCTGATGGGCAAACCTCTTTAAATGACGGGGACCGCGAGCGCAGTGCTAGCAAAAGTCACAACTGCAGTCTGCAGGGGAGGCTGCGAGCACTTCCATCAACATCAGACCTCCCCCAGTTGTATCATCATGTCCCCTCATGTGATCTCTTCATCTTTGTGTAGCAGGAGTTAGGAGGAGCTCTGTGGTGCTGTGACGTCATGTAATCGGCTACAACACAGATCTCAGCCTTAGTGGCGCAGGGGTGGCTAGGGACTTTACTGTAAGGGCTGGCGGAGGGTGGCATGCACTGCCAGAGGCACAGAACAGAAAAGAACTGGACTGGCAAGAGCCATTCATTCTATGCAGGACAGGCAGCAGGAGATAAACTCGGAGGAGTCACAGACACAACAGGAGGCGCACTGATTCTGTGTGAGGGTAGACTAGCCCCTGCCCTGGCACCACTAGAGAAATCTCTTATGTCACATTATGACTAGATATTATAGCTCTCTATTCAGTATTATATGGTTGAAAACCTGGGCATTTCTGCAGACTAGCCCCTGTAGAAAATTGGTATATGATAGACCAGTTTCGCACTTGCCAGTTTCTATAGGGGCTAGTCTGCGTAGAAATAGCACCATTTATATCACATAGATCACTCAGAACATGTAAGAGTTTTTATATGTATAGAAATGTGTGTATATATGTGTATATAGGTGTGTATGTATATATGTGTGTGTGTGTGTGTGTGTGTGTGTGTGTGTATATATATATATATATATATATATATATGCTTATGTGTATGTATATATGTTTATGTATACATATACATGTGTGTGTATATTTGTTTATATACTGTATGTGGAGTGCAAGGAGTGAGTCATTCCTACATTGAGCACTAAGGCGGGATTCACACGACAGGGATTCCCGGCCGGGTGCCGGCCGTTCATAAATCGGCCGGCACCCGGCTGCATTAGGAATAATAGACCCCTAATGGGGCTATTCACACAACCGATTTTTTGACGGCCGGGAAAACCGCACGTCAAAAAATAGGACATGCTCTATTTTCAGCCGGGTGCCCAGCCGCCCGGCTCCCATAGAAGTCTATGGGGCCGGGTAATACACTGCCATCACCGGAATGTGTCCCGAGTGATGGCCGGGTCTACCGTCGCTCGCGCACTCTCTCTCCTCCTCACAGTGCAGAGTGCATGTGAGGAGGAGGATCTTTTTTTGCTCGCTGTAGGAGTCGGAATCCCCAATCCCCGGCTGGGGATTGGGGATTCCGCTACAGGAGAAGTGCGTGACTACACTGTCCATATATGGACACAGCGAAGTCACGCACTTCTGCAGCGGAATCCCCGACTCTATGGCCGGGGATGCCGCTACAGGAGAAGTGAGTGACTACACTGTCCATATATGGACACAGCGAAGTGACTCACTTCTGCAGCGAAATCCCCGACTCTATGGCCGGGGATTCCGCTACAGGAGAAGTGAGTGACTACACTGTCCATATATGGACACAGTGACGTCACTCACTTCTGAAGCGGAATTCCCGACCTGTGGCAGGGAATTCCTCTTCAGGAGAAGTCAGTGACTACACTGTCCATATATGGACATTGAAGTCAGTGACTTCTCCTGGAAAGGGGGGGGGGATGGGTGCAACCTACAGGGGACTGTGTGGCATCACCTACAGGGGGCAGGGTGGGTGGCATCGCCTACAGGGGGCAGGGTGGGTGGCATCGCCTACAGGGGGCAGGGTGGGTGGCATCGCCTACAGGTGGCTGTGTGGCATCGCCTACAGGGGGCTTGGTGGCATCCCCTACAGGGGGCTTGGTGGCATCACCTACAGGGGGCTTGGTGGCATCACCTACAGGGGGCTGTGTGGCATCACCTACAGGGGGCTGTGTGACATCACCTACAGGGGGCTGTGTGACATCACCTACAGGGGGCTGTGTGGCATCACCTACAAGGGGCTGTGTGGCATCACCTACAGGGGGCTGGGTGGCATTACCTACAGGGGGCTGGGTGGCATTACCTACAGGGGGCTGGGTGGCATTACCTACCAGGGGGGCTGTGGCATTATCTACAAAGGGCTGTGTGTGGCAACAAATTTTAAATGAAATTCATCCGATTTTAAAACGGACAGGGAAAAAAACGGATTCAAATCGGGTCCAAATCGGCCGGTAAAAACGGCAACTCGGCCCGGAACGGATGCAAACCGGCCGGGAAAATCGGCCAAAAACGGCCGATATTCCCGGCCGACACTCGGACCCTGTCATGTGAATGAGGCGTAAGAGATCTGGAGCTTCATCTTCTACATTTCAGTCAGGTCTTCAGTCCGTCTTTATGACAGAGTCACTTGTAAAAGAATAAAATTCTGTGCAGACCTGGTAGATCTGTACTATCACTCCACCAACAACCCTGCCGCAGGATCCATGTGAAGTGTGGATAGTTCTAAAAAATGCTACTAGTACTATTTCTATTCCTACTATCTTTTTATTATCACATGTAAAAACATACGGTGGAACTTTTCTACACCAATTATCTGATGTGTATATATATATATATATATAACTGTTCATTGTATATGAAGAAATAAAAGACCCTGACAGTAAGGCCATTTTCACACAGGGCGGATACGCAGCATAAAAGTACACAGCATATCCACCCTGGAACCCGCACGGAATTCCGGCTGAAAAAACACACCAAATTGTGGTGCAGTTTTTCCGGGCGTAATCTCCGCTGCAGAAAAAAAAAGCTTAGAATTAGCCCGTTCTCCATAGTTATGGCGACGCGTCCCTCTGTTGTCCTTACAGTCCGGCCTCCTGGGATAACGCTACAGCCCATGGGACCGCTGCAGCAGTCACATGGGATAAAACGTCATCCCAGGAGGCCAGCCATGACGAACAATAAAATAATGCATAGCTATGACAAGGCGTGGATCGTAACTATAAACCTTTTGACTCATTTTACACGACAAAAAGCTTTTTTTTCCCTTTAAATTGCTAATTTTGTTACGGAGTCGCATCTTTTCCCCTGCAAAAATTGCAACATATTCTATTTGTTGCGGGTTTTACCACCCCATTGAATTGAATAGGGAAAATGCACAACAGAAAAGCAGCGATTGACATGCTGCGGATTAAAAAACCGCACCACAGGTACATTTCAGTCTTTTTGGTGAACTTTTTATGCTGCGTTTGGATGGGATTTGTTTAAATCCCATCCACTTTGCTGCTACTATAATATCCTGTGGATTTTCCACAATGAAATACGTTACGTATAATCCGCAGTGTTTAAACAACGTGTGAACATACCTTTATAGTGAAGCGGGTCCGCACTGCTGATGCCATCGTGGTGCTCATGTCGTCGCTGCCTTTTTCTCTTGCCGGCTCCACGTCTTCTGCTCTAGCGGGCAGTTCGTGTTTCGCTGGCAGCTGAACACACAGATAGTATATAAAGATATTTAAACATGGAGAAATATGTAGTGTTCTTATATGTGAAGTGTAAGGAGGGAGTCATTCCTACATTGAGCACTAAGAGATCTGGAGCCTCATCTTCTACATTTCAGTCGGGTCTTCAGTCCGTCTTTATGACAGAGTCACTTGTAAAAGAATAAAGTTCTGTGCAGACCTGGTAGATCTGTACTATCACTCCACCAACAACCCTGCCGCAGGATCCATGTGTGGTGTGAATAGAAATAGTACTAGTAGCATTTTCTAGAACTATTATCTTTTTCTTATCACATGTGAAAACATAGGGTGGAATTTAACAACTTTTCTACGCCTGTTATCTAGCGTCAAAAAATCGTAAACGGCTCAAAAGTGACAAATTTCAACTTTTGGGTTGTTTTCGTTGCTCTTGACACTTTTTTTTTAATGGCCAGACGCATTTACTATTATTTCTGCCAGAAACTGGTGTAAATTATAGCGTAAATCTAGCATGTGCCTCTTAATAATTTAGCTGCATCTTACTCCGCTGGTTTCCTATTAGGACTGGAAGACCAGTCTTAATAAATTCTTGCCCCGCACAGTATTTATGGGTTATGTGCGCAGAACTGAATGGATAGGACTGCTGCAGCAAAAATCTACAGAGGCCCAAATAGTTTCAGTTCAAATTCTAACATGCTAAGCGGGTACATGTGCCAGGTAATGCCCAGCCTCCAGCCATGACTATAAGCAATTAGTTTTCTAATTCTAAAAACTGGGCCAATATAAAAAGTTTTGTAACTTTTCAGATAATCTATTCCAAAGTTACCATTGTAAGGCATGAGACATATTGGGAGACTTTAACTCAGTAAAAAAATGTGATTTTGTTTGTAACACAATCTAATACTTGTACTGATTTTCTGTGACCCCCATATATGTGAGAAAATAGAAGATATATTATTAACCCCTTGGTGACATGTCACGTACAGTTACGTCTCTGCCGCCAAGGGATTAGCGCATTGTCGCGTAACTGTACGTGACAGTGATGGAGCAGGCTCAGAAGCTGACACTCTGCTGTAATGGCAGTATTTAGTTGGTTTGTACAATATCAGCACCCCTGTGATGCGATCGCAAGGGTGCTGATGGTTGCTATGGCAACCGGAGGCCTAACAATGGCCTCCTGGTTGCCAAGTATGGAAGCCTATTAGGCCCCGTCCACAGGTGGTACCTAATAGGCTTGCTGTCAGTGAATAGATGACAGCTCTTTTACACTGCACTACATATGTAGTGCAGTGTATTAGAATAGCGATCAGGGCTTCAGGCCTTTAAGTCCCCTAGTGGGACAAAAAAAAAGTTACTAAAAATGTTGAATAAAAAAAAAAAAAGTTTTAAGTTACATAAACAAAAAGTTTTAAGTTACATAAACAAAATACATCACGCGTGTGTGCGTGTGCGTGTGCGTGCGTGTGTGTGTGTGATGAGGGTTGAAATTTATTCTGGGGAGATTTTTTTCTGTGGATTTACAGATGTTCTGTGTAATAATAGGATTACCTGCTGATATAACTTACATAGTCCTCGGCAGGCCTCAGGATGTACTTCTTGCTGAAGAGTGACGGAAGCTACAATAGAACAGTTTGTACTTAGTTTTATTTTTAACTTAAAAAATGTTTTTTAATGAATAAATTAACTTGATTTATTTCCATTTATTTAAATTTTAGAGACATTCCAAGAAAATGCTAAAAATATTTAGAATTTTCAAAAAATATTCTAAAAATATCACTCAACACCCAGTGGTGTAGTCGCAGCGGCCGCAGTTGTGACCTAAGGCAGCAGGAGATAAACTCGGAGGAGTCACAGACACAACAGGAGGCGCTCTGATTCTGTGTGAGGGTAGACTAGCCCCTGCCCTGGCTCCACTAGAGAAATCTCTTATGTCACATTATGACTAGATATTATGGCTCTCTATTCAGTATTATATGGTTGAAAACCTGGGCATTTCTGCAGACTAGCCCCTGTAGAAAATTGGTATATGATAGACCAGTTTCGCACTTGCCAGTTTCTATAGGGGCTAGTCTGCGTAGAAATAGCACCATTTATATCACATAGATCACTCAGAACATGTAAGAGTTTTTATATGTATAGAAATGTGTGTATATATATGTGTATGTATATGTATATGTGTGTGTGTGTGTGTGTATATATATATATATATGCGTATGTGTATATGTTTATGTATACATATACATGTGTGTGTATATTTGTTTATATACTGTATGTGGAGTGCAAGGAGTGAGTCATTCCTACATTGAGCACTAAGGCGGGATTCACACGACAGGGATTCCCGGCCGGGTGCCGGCCGTTCATAAATCGGCCGGCACCCGGCTGCATTAGGAATAATAGACCCCTAATGGGGCTATTCACACGACCGATTTTTTGACGGCCGGGAAAACCGCCCGTCAAAAAATAGGACATGCTCTATTTTCAGCCGGGTGCCCGGCCGCCCGGCTCCCATAGAAGTCTATGGGGCCGGGTAATACACTGCCATCACCGGAATGTGTCCCGAGTGATGGCCGGGTCTACCGTCGCTCGCGCACTCTCTCTCCTCCTCCTCCTCCTCACAGTGCAGAGTGCATGTGAGGAGGAGGATCTTTTTTTGCTCGCTGTAGGAGTCGGAATCCCCAATCCCCGGCTGGGGATTGGGGATTCCGCTACAGGAGAAGTGCGTGACTACACTGTCCATATATGGACACAGCGAAGTCACGCACTTCTGCAGCGGAATCCCCGACTCTATGGCCGGGGATGCCGCTACAGGAGAAGTGAGTGACTACACTGTCCATATATGGACACAGCGAAGTCACGCACTTCTGCAGCGGAATCCCCGACTCTATGGCCGGGGATGCCGCTACAGGAGAAGTGAGTGACTACACTGTCCATATATGGACACAGCGAAGTCACGCACTTCTGCAGCGGAATCCCCGACTCTATGGCCGGGGATGCCGCTACAGGAGAAGTGAGTGACTACACTGTCCATATATGGACACAGCGAAGTCACGCACTTCTGCAGCGGAATCCCCGACTCTATGGCCGGGGATGCCGCTACAGGAGAAGTGAGTGACTACACTGTCCATATATGGACACAGCGAAGTCACGCACTTCTGCAGCGGAATCCCCGACTCTATGGCCGGGGATGCCGCTACAGGAGAAGTGAGTGACTACACTGTCCATATATGGACACAGCGAAGTCACGCACTTCTGCAGCGGAATCCCCGACTCTATGGCCGGGGATGCCGCTACAGGAGAAGTGAGTGACTACACTGTCCATATATGGACACAGCGAAGTCACGCACTTCTGCAGCGGAATCCCCGACTCTATGGCCGGGGATGCCGCTACAGGAGAAGTGAGTGACTACACTGTCCATATATGGACACAGCGAAGTCACGCACTTCTGCAGCGGAATCCCCGACTCTATGGCCGGGGATGCCGCTACAGGAGAAGTGAGTGACTACACTGTCCATATATGGACACAGCGAAGTCACGCACTTCTGCAGCGGAATCCCCGACTCTATGGCCGGGGATGCCGCTACAGGAGAAGTGAGTGACTACACTGTCCATATATGGACACAGCGAAGTGACTCACTTCTGCAGCGAAATCCCCGACTCTATGGCCGGGGATTCCGCTACAGGAGAAGTGAGTGACTACACTGTCCATATATGGACACAGTGACGTCACTCACTTCTGAAGCGGAATTCCCGACCTGTGGCAGGGAATTCCTCTTCAGGAGAAGTCAGTGACTACACTGTCCATATATGGACATTGAAGTCAGTGACTTCTCCTGGAAAGGGGGGGGGGATGGGTGCAACCTACAGGGGACTGTGTGGCATCACCTACAGGGGGCAGGGTGGGTGGCATCGCCTACAGGGGGCAGGGTGGGTGGCATCGCCTACAGGGGGCAGGGTGGCATCGCCTACAGGGGGCTGTGTGGCATCGCCTACAGGTGGCTGTGTGGCATCGCCTACAGGTGGCTGTGTGGCATCGCCTACAGGTGGCTGTGTGGCATCGCCTACAGGTGGCTGTGTGGCATCGCCTACAGGGGGCTGTGTGGCATCGCCTACAGGGGGCTTGGTGGCATCGCCTACAGGGGACTTGGTGGCATCGCCTACAGGGGGCTTGGTGGCATCGCCTACAGGGGGCTGGGTGGCATCGCCTACAGGGGGCTGGGTGGCATCGCCTACAGGGGGCTGGGTGGCATCGCCTACAGGGGGCTGGGTGGCATCGCCTACAGGGGGCTGGGTGGCATCGCCTACAGGGGGCTGGGTGGCATCGCCTACAGGGGGCTGGGTGGCATCGCCTACAGGGGGCTGGGTGGCATCGCCTACAGGGGGCTGGGTGGCATCGCCTACAGGGGGCTGGGTGGCATCGCCTACAGGGGACTGGGTGGCATCGCCTACAGGGGACTGGGTGGCATCGCCTACAGGGGACTTGGTGGCATCGCCTACAGGGGGCTGGGTGGCATCGCCTACAGGGGGCTGGGTGGCATCGCCTACAGGGGGCTGGGTGGCATCGCCTACAGGGGGCTGGGTGGCATCGCCTACAGGGGGCTGGGTGGCATCACCTACAGGGGGCTGGGTGGCATCACCTACAGGGGGCTGGGTGGCATCACCTACAGGGGACTGGGTGGCATTACCTACAGGGGGCTGGGTGGCATTACCTACAGGGGGCTGTGTGGCATCACCTACAGGGGGCTGTGTGGCATCACCTACAGGGGGATGGGTGGCATTACCTACCAGGGGGGCTGTGGCATTATCTACAAAGGGCTGTGTGTGGCAACAAATTTTAAATGAAATTCATCCGATTTTAAAACGGACAGGGAAAAAACGGATTCAAATCGGGTCCAAATCGGCCGGTAAAAACGGCAACTCGGCCCGGAACGGAATCGGAACGGATGCAAAACGGATGCAAACCGGCCGGGAAAATCGGCCAAAAACGGCCGATATTCCCGGCCGACACTCGGACCCTGTCGTGTGAATGAGGCGTAAGAGATCTGGAGCTTCATCTTCTACATTTCAGTCAGGTCTTCAGTCCGTCTTTATGACAGAGTCACTTGTAAAAGAATAAAATTCTGTGCAGACCTGGTAGATCTGTACTATCACTCCACCAACAACCCTGCCGCAGGATCCATGTGAAGTGTGGATAGTTCTAAAAAATGCTACTAGTACTATTTCTATTCCTACTATCTTTTTATTATCACATGTAAAAACATACGGTGGAACTTTTCTACACCAATTATCTGATGTGTATATATATATATATATAACTATTCATTGTATATGAAGAAATAAAAGACCCTGACAGTAAGGCCATTTTCACACAGGGCGGATACGCAGCATAAAAGTACACAGCATATCCACCCTGGAACCCGCACGGAATTCCGGCTGAAAAAACACACCAAATTGTGGTGCAGTTTTTCCGGGCGTAATCTCCGCTGCAGAAAAAAAAAGCTTATAATTAGCCCGTTCTCCATAGTTATGGCGACGCGTCCCTCTGTTGTCCTTACAGTCCGGCCTCCTGGGATAACGCTACAGCCCATGGGACCGCTGCAGCAGTCACATGGGATAAAACGTCATCCCAGGAGGCCAGCCATGACGAACAATAAAATAATGCATCGCTATGACAAGGCGTGGATCGTAACTATAAACCTTTTGACTCATTTTATACGACAAAAAGCTTTTTTTTTCCTTTAAATTGCTAATTTTGTTACGGAGTCGCATCTTTTCCCCTGCAAAAATTGCAACATATTCTATTTGTTGCGGGTTTTACCACCCCATTGAATTGAATAGAGAAAATGCACAACAGAAAAGCAGCGATTGACATGCTGCGGATTAAAAAACCGCACCACAGGTACATTTCAGTCTTTTTGGTGAACTTTTTATGCTGCGTTTGGATGGGATTTGTTTAAATCCCATCCACTTTGCTGCTACTATAATATCCTGTGGATTTTCCACAATGAAATACGTTACGTATAATCCGCAGTGTTTAAACAACGTGTGAACATACCTTTATAGTGAAGCTGGTCCGCACTGCTGATGCCTTCATGGTGCTCATGTCGTCGGTGCCTTTTTCTCTTGCCGGCTCCACGTCTTCTGCTCTAGCGGGCAGTTCGTGTGTCGCTGGCAGCTGAACACACAGATAGTATATAAAGATATTTAAACATGGAGAAATATGTAGTGTTCTTATATGTGAAGTGTAAGGAGGGAGTCATTCCTACATTGAGCACTAAGAGATCTGGAGCTTCATCTTCTACATTTCAGTCGGGTCTTCAGTCCGTCTTTATGACAGAGTCACTTGTAAAAGAATAAAGTTCTGTGCAGACCTGGTAGATCTGTACTATCACTCCACCAACAACCCTGCCGCAGGATCCATGTGTGGTGTGAATAGAAATAGTACTAGTAGCATTTTCTAGAACTATTATCTTTTTCTTATCACATGTGAAAACATAGGGTGGAATTTAACAACTTTTCTACGCCTGTTATCTAGCGTCAAAAAACCGTAAACGGCTCAAAAGTGACAAATTTCAACTTTTGGGTTGTTTTCGTTGCTCTTGACACTTTTTTTTTAATGGCCAGACGCATTTACTATTATTTCTGCCAGAAACTGGTGTAAATTATAGCGTAAATCTAGCATGTGCCTCTTAATAATTTAGCTGCATCTTACTCCGCTGGTTTCCTATTAGGACTGGAAGACCAGTCTTAATAAATTCTTGCCCCGCACAGTATTTATGGGTTATGTGCGCAGAACTGAATGGATAGGACTGCTGCAGCAAAAATCTACAGAGGCCCAAATAGTTTCAGTTCAAATTCTAACATGCTAAGCGGGTACATGTGCCAGGTAATGCCCAGCCTCCAGCCATGACTATAAGCAATTAGTTTTCTAATTCTAAAAACTGGGCCAATATAAAAAGTTTTGTAACTTTTCAGATAATCTATTCCAAAGTTACCATTGTAAGGCATGAGACATATTGGGAGACTTTAACTCAGTAAAAAAATGTGATTTTGTTTGTAACACAATCTAATACTTGTACTGATTTTCTGTGACCCCCATATATGTGAGAAAATAGAAGATATATTATTAACCCCTTGGTGACATGTCACGTACAGTTACGTCGCTGCCGCCAAGGGATTAGCGCATTGTCGCGTAACTGTACGTGACAGTGATGGAGCAGGCTCAGAAGCTGACACTCTGCTGTAATGGCAGTATTTAGTTGGTTTGTACAATATCAGCACCCCTGTGATGCGATCGCAAGGGTGCTGATGGTTGCTATGGCAACCGGAGGCCTAACAATGGCCTCCTGGTTGCCAAGTACGGAAGCCTATTAGGCCCCGTCCACAGGTGGTACCTAATAGGCTTGCTGTCAGTGAATAGATGACAGCTCTTTTACACTGCACTACATATGTAGTGCAGTGTATTAGAATAGCGATCAGGGCTTCACGCCTTTAAGTCCCCTAGTGGGACAAAAAAAAAGTTACTAAAAATGTTGAATAAAAAAAAAAAAAGTTTTAAGTTACATAAACAAAATACTGCTTTTTTCCCTATAATAGATGTTTTATTATAGGAAAAAACTGAAAACATTAAGGCCTCATGCACACGACCGTAGCCATGTGCACAGCCGTGATTATCGGGTCGGCTGGCAGCGGAGTGTCACCTGCGAGCCGCCCTCAAATCGCGGGCCATGCACATGACCACGTCTATTATTTTCTATGAGCCTGGACCGCAGAACACGGCCGTAATAAGACATGCCCGTTCTTTCTGCGGTCCAGGCTCCTGGGCCATGCACGGAAACCATGGTTGTGTGCATGGCCCCATAGAAACGAATGGGGCCGCAATTCTCCTGTGGATTTTCGTAGGAATTGCGGCAGCAAAAGCATGTTTGTGTGCATGGGGCGTAAAAGACTACACATATTTGGTATTGCCGCATCAGTAACGACCCCAAATATAAAACTATAAGATTACTTTCCCCGCATGGTGCACTCCATAAAAACATAAATAATAAAAAACAATGCCAGAGTCACTGTTTTTTGGTTACCTCGCCTTCCCAAAAGTTGTAATATAAAGTGATCAAAAAGTCGCATGTACCACAAAATGGTGCCAATATAAACTACAGCTCGTCCCACAAAAAACATGCCCTTACACAGCCTTGTTGACCCAAAAATAAGTTATGGCTCTTAGCACATGGCAGCCCAAAAAATAAATGCTTTAAAAAAAAAAAAAGTTTATC
Organism: Rhinoderma darwinii; assembly: GCF_050947455.1. NCBI lineage: Eukaryota > Metazoa > Chordata > Amphibia > Anura > Rhinodermatidae > Rhinoderma > Rhinoderma darwinii. The sequence continues at coordinate 251,614,483 of NC_134688.1, read as the reverse complement.
CATGGTAGCGCTGTAAAACGTAAAAAATCTATCTACATTTGGTATCACCGTAATCGTATCGACCCGCAGAATAAATTCAATGTCATTTATAATGCATGGTGAACGCCATAAAAATAACAATACCAGAATTGCTGTTTTTTGGTCACCTTGCTTCGCAAACATTTTTATAAAAAGTGATCAAAAAGCTGCATGTACCCCAAAATTGTACCAATAAAAGCTACAGATTGTCCCGCAAAAAATAAGCCCTCACACAGCTCAGTTGACGAAAATATAAAAAAATTCTGCCTCTCAGAAAATGTGCAGAGTGTGTTCCAAAAGGGGGATAACATCGGGCACCATTTATCAGTTCGACACTGGCCAAATATCTGTGTGTAACACCTGCAGAGAAAGCATTGTGTATAGAGGATGCTGTAGTTACTGCCAAGCAGGGACTCATCTCAACAGACATTAGCACTTCTTCTTCTGAAGTGCAGTGGACTACATGTCCCAGCACCACTTGCTTCTCTATACCCCTGCAGCCTAGGAGAGGAGCAGCAGAGTGGAGCACTGATTGGCTGAGCAGGGGATTGTGGAACAAGGCTGAGCAGGGAGGAGAGACAGTGGCCATCTTTGGGAGAGACACATGGTCAGGAGATAGGTAGACTGTGAGTGCAGAGAGAAGAGAGTCCTGCACTGGGGCACACAGCACAGAGACGTACAGACAGTCCTGACAGCCCACCTGATCACTGTATGAGAGAAAGAAATGCTGCAGCAGCATCACCTCTGCAAAACAGCCTGATACCAGGGAGGTTCCCTGGTCTGCAGCACAGGAGGATTTTGCCTGCCACTCCATTGTCGTCCACGCGTCTGAACGCTGCGGCGCCGAGCTGGATCCCGAGGGAATATCATCTTTGCAGCAAGAAGTAGTACACATTGCTGGAACTTATTGTGCTGATATTTAGGACTTAGTGAGAGAACTGTTCTTGGGAGGAATTTCAGTATCTAAGTGCACCAACGGTTCCTGAAAAGTGCGCCAACGTCCACGGCAACAGGGCCCCAACGTTTGTACTTACTGCAGCCATTAGTAATTTTGTATTGTATTCCAGCTATTACCAGTAGTATAAGTGTGGGTGAGTGATCATTATCCTGTGTGGGTAACTGATATACTGTATATGTTTGGTGAAGACAGTATCTTAACCCTTTGTTATCCCCATAACATTTCAGGGAATATTGATATGTGTTGTACCAGCCAGGCCTGGCATATAGTCCATGCCCACCACTATTCACACAGAACTGTAACTGTTATGTCATTTGCACTTTATTTCTTTATTTGCATCATTCTTATTCTGATCGCCCTTGTTTACCTTTCCCTAAATAAAACTGTTGAGTAGTTTCACCATAACCGCTTGTGAGTGTGTACTGAGCTCAGGTGGGGGTTTCCCGAGTCGACCGCCGGCAGAAGAGGAAGGCCCTCCTGCTCCTATAGAGCTCCTAGCAAGATTCGGAGAGGCGAGAACTACAATACACCCTGCCTGTAGAGGTCGGCCCAAAGTGGTGTTACATGTGGATTATTATTTAATAACTGCATTATTATACCCTGATGTACTCCGCGCAACTTACAAACATACATATACTCCCAAATTATAAACTGATACACCGGCGAAACCCCAAACAGAACAACCACCAAGCAAAATCTGCGCTCCAAATGGCGCTCCCTCCCTTCTGAACCCTACTGTGTGCCCAAACATCAGTTTACGTCCAAATATATGGCATCGCCATACCAGGAAGAACCCACTTAACAGTTTATGAGGTATTTGTCTTCAGTGGCACAAACTGGGCACAATATATTGTGCTCTAAAATGGCATATCAGTAGAAAATTCCAATTCTCAATTTGTACCATCCCCTGCGCATTGATTTCTTCTTGATAAATGCCTTGAGGGTGTAGTTTCCAAAATGGGGTCTCTTTTTGGGGATTTGTTTTACTGTTTGACCTGTGAGCCCAGCAATTGTCGGCCAATGCTGCATAAATCGCCAAAATGACCTCAAATGCGCATGGTGCTTTTTCACTTCTGATCCCTGTCGTATGTCCAGGAAAAATATTAGGGAAACATGTAGGGTGTGTCTAAAGCTAGGAAACACGGCATAATAATTAGAGAATTAGTTGAAAAAAAATATTCTGCTTTACACCATCCGCTGTGCATTGATATCTAATAAAAAAAAACACTTGTGGTGTCAAAATGCTCACTTCACCCCTTAAAAAAATGCCTAATCGGGTGTAGTTTCAAAAATGGCGTCACTTCTGGGGGTGTGTTTCACTATTTGACCCCGGAGCCCTGCAATTGTGGGGTAATGCTGTGAAGATCACCAAAATAGGACTCAAATGGGCATGGTACTTTCACTTCTGAGCTCTGTCATATGTCCAGGCAAATGATAAATGCCTTGAGGGGTGTAGTTTAAAAAAAGGGGTCACTTCTTGGGGGTTTCCACTGTACTCTGGTACCTCAAGGCTTTGCAAATGTGGCATGGCGCTCGAACAGCAATCCAATAAAATCTGAGCTCTAAATGCCAAATGGCGCTCCACCCCTTCAGAGCCCTGACGTGTGCTCAAATAGCAGTTTACGACCACATATAGTGTATTGCCATACTCGGGAGATATTGAGTAACAAGTTTGGTAGTGTTTTTTTCTCCTATTACCCCTTATGAAAAGGAAAAATTGGGACCTAAATCTACATGTTTGAGAAAAATATTTTTTTTTATTTTCACTGCTTAATTCTAATAAAATCTATGAAACAACTGTGGGGTCAAAATGCTCACTACACCCCTAGATGAAAGGTGTAGTTTCCAAAATGTAGTCACTTCTCAGGGGTTTCTACTGTACTTGTACCACAGGGGCTTTGCAAATTCACTGTGGCGCCTGAATACTAATCCTGCAAAATCATGCCAAATAGTGCCCCTGCATTTCTGAGCCCTGTTGTGTATCCAAACAGCAGTTTATTATCACATATGGGGTATTGCCGTACTCGGAAGAGATTGCTTTACAAATGTTGGGGTTCTTTTTCTCCGTTATCACTTATAAAAATGAAAAAATTCTACAATTTATTGGTAAAATCTGTATATTTTTAATTTCATGACCTAATTCCAACAAATTCTGCAAAAGACCTGTGGGGTCTAAATGCTCACTATACCCATAGATGAATTGCTTAAGTGGTGTAGTTTTCCAAATGGAGTCACTTTTTGGGTGTTTCCACTGTTTTGGTACCTCGGGGCTTTGCAAATGCGACATGACACCCAAAAACCATTATAGCAAAACTTGAACTCCAAAAGCCAAATGGTTCTCTTTCCTTTCTGAGCTCTGCCGTGTGTCCAAAGAGCAGTTAGTGAGAACATATGGGGTATTGCCGTACTCGGGAGTAATTTCTTTACAAATGTTGGGGTGCTTTTTCTCCATAATTCTTTATTTAAATGTAAAAATCTGAGCTAAATGTATGTTCTATGAGAAAAAAAATGTTGATTTTCACGGCCTAATTCCAATATATTTATCAAAAAAACTGTGGGATCTAAATTTCTCACTATACCCCTAGATAAATTAGTTGGGGGGGGGGGTGTAGTTTCCAAAATGGTCTCTTTTTGGGGGTGTTTCCTATGTTTTGGCACCACAAGACCTCTTCAAACCTGACATGGTGCCCAGAACATATTCTAATAAAAAGGAGGCCCCAAAATCCACTTGGTACTCCTTTGCTTCTGAGGCAAGTATTTCAGTCATGTAGCACACTAGGGTCACAGGTGGGATATTCCTAAAAATTGCCGAACCTGGGCACTAAATATTCAGTTGCAATTCTTTAGTAAAACATCCTGTGTTCTAGGAAAAAATAAATTAAAATGAATTTCTAAAAAAAAAAAAAGGAATTTTGTAAATCTCATTTCCACTTTGCTGTGATTCCTGTGAAACACAAAGGGGTTAGGAAAGTTTCTAAATGCTGTTTTTGAATACTTTGAGAGTTTTTTTTTAAATGGGGGGCCTTCTAATATATAAGGCCCTCAAAGCCACTAGAGAACTCAACTAGTCCCTAAAAAAATAGGCTTTGGAAATTTAAAAAAAGTAAAATAGACATGGGAAATGTTAACTAGTAACTATTTTGTGCGGTATTACTATCTGTCTTAAAAGCAGGTACATTTACATTTTGAAAAATTAACATTTTTGCTAATTTCCCCAAAATGTTGTTTTTGCTACAAATAAATACTGAGTTTATCGACCAAATTTTAGTACAATGTCATGAGAAAACGATCTCAGAATCGCTTAGATAAGTAAAACCGTTGCAAATTTATTACCATATAAAGTGACACATGTCAGATTTGAAAACATGGGCTGTGTCCACAAGGGGTGAAGAATGACATTATTTACTTCTGAAGCAGTCTCCATGTCCACAGCAATTCTCTGTGAAAACTGATCTGTAAATTACATGGCCCCTAAAAATATCAATCGACTGAACAGGTCACACCCGTCATCAAATACCTTGTGTACTGTGTATATACTGTCCTGTGTGTAGTGTGTGTGGTGTGTAAAGATCTGCACTTACCGGTAGATGATCAGGAAAGTATGGTGTAATCCTGGAATGAAAAACAGCAAAAAAAAAACTCCCCCAAAAACCCAAAATGTGCCTTTGCGGCTCAAATATCTCTGAATAGCTCCTTGAGTGTATCAAGACGCTGCAGTTGCTTCCAACCAACTAACCAACTGACCTGTAGGCCGAGCAGAAAATTCAAATCATACCATTCCAGGCAGAGTGCCAGGGAGTGGCCAATCATATGCCAGTCACATGCCAACCAATCACAAACCAACTATATGATCTCTTCACTTTATCCACTTGGTCTCCATATTCAAACCTTTTTTGTAGTAAAAAATAATAAATGAATTGTGTATGCGCAAGTGATAATATGAGGAGTGAAATATAGGGGGCAGTAATGAGTAAAGTGCCTAAATAAAAATAAATTGAATAGTGGGGTGCAAGTGTGTGAAACATGGAGGGATAATGTGTAAGTCATGAGGCGCAGCGTATATAGCCAGGTAGAAGCCTATTTGTGACGCCTTGATAATTCATAGAGCGGGCTACCCGGCTTGCTATGCCAAACAACAACACACCATACTCTCCCAGCATCAAAGACCCCGCTGTGTCCAAAAGAAGCAAATATAATGCAAGTAAGCATGAAAATTACATGGGGTATTAGTAATCATTTTGGCCAAAAGGACGCGAGTTCTCAATCCACGACAAGGATCCCCAGACTTGCGCGTCCCTAACTGCAACTTAATGTTCCTGATGTGCAAACCATACAGATAAAAACACGGGGACATATATACAGAAAAACACAAAAAAGGCCATACTTACAAAAGGACACAGACAGGTCAGAAAAGTTTTAATTAATTTAATAAATGTCAGTCAAAGGAAATAACTTAGATATTGCAATGACATGCGGTTTACATTGATAACGTTCATAACCAACATCCCCGATCAGCTGGTGGGTGCAATTACACCCAATAATATATCCCCAGTAGGACACCAATATCCAGTGGCGGATTAAGTAAACCATGGGCCCTGGGCTGTTCCACAAGCTTGGGCCCCCTTCTCCACCACTTTCCTGCCACGTCATGTCTATATTAAACACCACCTTTCTGTGTGAGCACTGACAAATGGGTGCTACGATTCCCCTTGTCAAAGGGCTGTGTCCCTACATACTGACAGTCTCCAACCATCGCTGACAGTATCACACTGTGTAGGGACACATCCTCCTGACAAGCAGAATGGTAACACTCATTTGTCTATTAGCCCTGGGTACACAAAGACTTTATGTGGAATACAAGGAATTCCGATAACAGACATGTCAGGAGAGGGGACAGATCTATAAATGCAATGACTCACAGGAGATGTCTTCACTGATGGGTCGTTCTCTTTTCTTCTCCATCTGACACAGACCGTTATGGCGACTTCTCCTGATGACTGCAGAGTTTCCTGATGAGAAATCTTTTCCCCTTGATTCTGTAGCCATTTTCAGCGTCTATAGCAACATACAAATTCAGACATCAACACCATAAATTGTCTTATACCCCAGACCTCTAAGCAAATTAAGACCCAGGCCCATACATTAACTCAAACCAATAAATTCAGTCCCCAATAGGTAACTAAACATTTAAAAAACATTTGGCGTGTCATAGTGAGAGTGATATGTCAGAAGTTTTGATCGATGGGCGTCCCAGCATTGAGACCACCACCGATCACTAAAACAAAGCAGCAGGAGTGCCCGGGTGAGCGCTGTACCACTTAATTTCTGATTGTCTTTCCTCGGCGCGGTGTACGGACTCATAGACTTTCTGTTGTGCCCGTACACCGCATGCTCGGCTATCAGAGGAAAGACGATCAGAAACAAAGTGGCAAAGCACTCACCTGAGCGCTTCTGCCACTTTGTTTCAGCGATTGGTGGGGTCTCAGTGCCCGGACCCCCACCGATTAGAACATTTGACATGTCACTATGACATGTAATTTTTTTTAAAAAGTTTCGTTAGTTACCCTTTAAGCAGTCAGACACCCCTCCCCAGTGCATCTGACTGACTGCTGAGGGCCCTATGGGAGGGTCTAACGGTATGTTCACACGGCCAAATTTCAGACGTATACGAGGCGTATTTTGCCTCGTTTTACGTCTGGAAATACGTCTCAAATACGTCGTCAAACATCTGCCTATTACTTTCTATGGGTATAACGCTGTATTGTCCACACGACGCGTAATTTTACGCGTCGTACGGCAATTACGACGCGTAAAATTACGCCTTGTAAAAAGAAGTGCAGGACACTTCTTTGGACGTTTTTGGAGCTGTTTTCTCATAGACTCCAATGAAAACAGCTCCAAAAACGGACGTAAAAAACGCAGCGAAAACGGCGTGAAAACGGCGCGAAAAATGCGAGTTGGTCAAAAAACGTCTGAAAAGCAGGGTCTGTTTTCCCTTGAAAACAGCTCTGGATTTTCAGACGTTTTTGTTGACTATGTGTGCACATACCCTAAGCGTCTGACACTTAGGGCGGATTTACACGAGCGTGTGCGTTTTGCACGCGCAAAAGGCACTTAACAGCTCCATGTGTCATCACCATATGATGCGCGGCTGCGTGCCTTTCGCGCAGCCGCCATCATTATGGCACTCTGTTTGTATGTTTGCTGATGCTTTTCTGTTTGCAATCATAGTTTTACTGCTGTTGAGCAAATCACGCACATCCCACGGAGGTGCCTCCGTGTGGCATGCGTGATTTTCACGCACCCATTGACTTCAATGGGTGCGTGATGCGCAAAAAACGCAGAAATATAGGACATGTCGTGAGTTTTAAGCAGCGGACTCACGCTGCGCAAAAATCACTGACAGTCTGCACTTCCCCATAGACTAACATAGGTCCGTGCGACGCGCGTGAAAAGCACGCGCGTTGCACGGACGTATTACATGTTCGTGTAAATCCGCCCTTATGGCTCTGGGGGGGAAGGAGTTATTCCCCTATAGAACCCTCAACAGTCAATCAAACGCTCTGACCCCCCCCCCCCCTGCAGTATAATAACTACTGAGGGCTCTATGGGGGAGATTACACTGCAGGGGGCGTTCTCAGCATCTGACTTACTGCAGAGGGCTCTATGGGTGGGAAATTATTTTGCACACAAAAAATGTGAGATTAAACACCCTATATACAATTCACACTAACACCACACACTATATATTCAAACCACACACACTACACGCACACACTATATAGACTTACATTATAGACACTATAAACACAGCACACACTATATACACAGCACACACTATATACACAGCACACACTATATAGACTTACATTATAGACACTATAAACACAGCACACTATATAGACTATATACACAGCACACACTATATACACAGCACACACTATATACACAGCACACACTATATACACAGCACACACTATATAGACTATATACACAGCACACACTATATACACAGCACACACTATATAGACTTACATTATAGACACTATAAACACAGCACACACTATATACACAGCACACACTATATAGTCTTACATTATAGACACTATAAACACAGCACACACTATATACACAGCACACACTATATACACAGCACACACTATATACACAGCACACACTATAAACACAGCACACACTATAAACACAGCACACACTATATACACAGCACACACTATATAGACTATATACACAGCACACACTATATAGACTATATACACAGCACACACTATATACACAGCACACACTATATACACAGCACACACTATATACACAGCACACTATAAACACAGCACACACTATATACACAGCACACACTATATACACAGCACACACTATATAGACTATATACACAGCACACACTATATAGACTTACATTGTGACACGCACACACGCAGACACACACACACACACACACACACACACACACACACACACACACACACTTACCAGTCTCTTCCTCTGCGGTGCTTGTCTCTGGCAGCCTTCAGGACCTTAATCATGTGACTGTGACGTCACCACAGGTCCTTCACCATCTAGTTTCAGTTTTGCCGTTATCAGGCAGCTGCTGGAGGTTTAAACAGGAGGGACAGTGTACAGCAGCACAGAGGAGCTGACTGTCAGGGAGACTCCAGCACCTGCCCATCACAATCTCTGACAATCTGCTCTCTACAGCTGATGTTCTGTGCCCCTGTTCCCTGGCCGCAATTGTCTCCCCCTGCACATCCCCCCCTCCTCTTCATCAGCACGTGGGACCGATGACCGCTAGAATGCGGCCGGCAGCAGCCCTGGAGAGTTTTTTTTCACGCCCATATGTGGATCCGCCACTGCCAATATCCCAGCCCTATAGGAAGCCCCATGGACACAACCTGTATGAACTCTAGAGCCCCCTGAACTCAGGCAGCATCCTATAGTAAAGTGAGGGGGTGGCATTGATTGTATAATATATATCGTCACTGCGCTGATTTATGTAACGGCGCTTTCTTTATAATAACATTGTAACTACACATTATAAATTATAATAATTTCATTTAAAAAGCACCAACATTTTCCACAGCGCTGTACAATAAGTTACAGGCTACAGTGACCTTCAATTCCAATAAGTTACAATGTAAATATAAGGAGGGAGGGCCCTGCTCACAAGCGTACAGTCTACATGAAAAGGGGGTGACAGGAACAAGGGTATTTATTGTACCACTGAATCATCCATTATCAGTAAACCAGATTCAATGACTGTATACATAGATGTAGACTCGCTTATCCACAGACATTGTAATGGAACATTTCAATTAACATGTTATATATGAGCTTCTATCTTACAGATTAGAGAGTATATATGTACAGTGACATAACCATACAGTTCATCTTCAGGAATTACCCAATATTTTGTACTGCGGACTAATGGGACCATAGGCCTCTTCTATAGAGGACCAGTCATATCTAGTTGAACAGTTTCGAATTCTCATTTATTTCTAGTCAAATTCCATATAACATAGTGGTAAGTAGAAAGTAAAGCATTAAGCCTCTGGACTTTTGTATCAAGAGTAACAACCCAAAAATTCAGAGTCTGACACACCAGATTATTAAATAGGTATAAATGTATTAAGGACAATGAGACAACAAACAAGTTCAAATATAGAGATGATTACCACAGTATAGATGGACACCAAACAGTGACACACAAGATGGGACTATTGACTGGAGAGAGCAAGTGAATGTGGAGTAGGTCACAGCATACAAGCTGCATGTACATATAAGAGGCCACAAAGAGCCAAAGAAAGTATGTTCAACACTCATACAGTGAAGGAAATAAGTATTTGATCCCTTGCTGATTTTGTAAGTTTGCCCACTGTCACAGTCATGAACAGTCTAGAATTTTTAGGCTAGGTTAATTTTACCAGTGAGAGATAGATTATATATAAAAAAAAATATGAAAATCACATAGTCAAAATTATATATATTTATTTGCATTGTGCACAGAGAAATAAGTATTTGATCCCTTTGGCAAACAAGACTTAATACTTGGTGGCAAAACTCTTGTTGGCAAGCACAGCAGTCAGACGTTTTTAGTAGCTGATGATGAGGTTTGCACACATGTTAAATGGAATTTTGGCCCACTCCTCTTTGCAGATCATCTGTAAATCATTAAGATTTCGAAGCTGTCGCTTGGCAACTCGGATCTTCAGCTCCTTCCATAAGTTTTCGATGGAATTAAGGTCTGGAGACTGGCTAGGCCACTCCATGACCTTAATGTGCTTCTTTTTGAGCCACTCCTTTGTTGCCTTGGCTGTATGTTTCGGGTCATTGTCGTGCTGGAAGACCCAGCCACGAGCCATTTTTAATGTCCTGGTGGAGGGAAGGAGGTTGTCACTCAGGATTTGACGGTACATGGCTCCATCCATTCTCCCATTGATGCGGTGAAGTAGTCCTGTGCCCTTAGCAGAGAAACACCCCCAAAACATAATGTTTCCACCTCCATGCTTGACAGTGGGGACGGTGTTCTTTGGGTCATAGGCAGCATTTCTCTTCCTCCAAACACGGCGAGTTGAGTTAATGGCAAAGAGCTCAATTTTAGTCTCATCTGACCACAGCACCTTCTCCCAATCACTCTCAGAATCATCCAGATGTTCATTTGCAAACTTCAGACGGGCCTGTACATGTGCCTTCTTGAGCAGGGGGACCTTGCGGGCACTGCAGGATTTTAATCCATTACGGCGTAATGTGTTACCAATGGTTTTCTTGGTGACTGTGGTCCCAGCTGCCTTGAGATCATTAACAAGTTCCCCCCCGTGTAGTTTTCGGCTGAGCTCTCACCTTCCTCAGGATCAAGGATACCCCACGAGGTGAGATTTTGCATGGAGCCCCAGATCGATGTCGATTGACAGTCATTTTGTATGTCTTCCATTTTCTTACTATTGCACCAACAGTTGTCTCCTTCTCACCCAGCGTCTTACTTATGGTTTTGTAGCCCATTCCAGCCTTGTGCAGGTCTATGATCTTGTCCCTGACATCCTTAGAAAGCTCTTTGGTCTTGCCCATGTTGTAGAGGTTAGAGTCAGACTGATTAACTGAGTCTGTGGACAGGAGTCTTTTATACAGGTGACCATGTAAGACAGCTGTCTTTAATGCAGGCACCAAGTTGATTTGGAGCGTGTAACTGGTCTGGAGGAGGCTGAACTCTTAATGGTTGGTAGGGGATCAAATACTTATTTCTCTGTGCACAATGCAAATAAATATATATAATTTTGACAATGTGATTTTCTTTTTTTTTTTTTATATAATCTATCTCTCACTGGTAAAATTAACCTAGCCTAAAAATTCTAGACTGTTCATGTCTTCGACAGTGGGCAAACTTACAAAATCAGCAAGGGATCAAATACTTATTTCCTTCACTGTATATCAAAATCGTACATGACAGATGTAGTTACAACCAGGGGTGGGATCCGGCCGGTTCGCCCCGAACCAGTTGTTAAAATTACAGCCGGTTCCCAGAACCGGGTGAAGCGGGAAGCCGGAACAGGTCCCCTGCACAGAATTGTATTCGCGTCCTTAGGACGCAGATACAATTGTCTTCACTAGCGCTGCCCTGGCGAGGCACATGACGTGGAGCTGGAACGGGACAAGTAAGAAATGTTTTTTTTTTCTTTCCTTCTACTGTGGGCAGCGTTGTATATAGTCCCCATTAGCTACAGGGGACTATATAGGGAACAGTAGCTACAGGGATCTATATAGGGAACAGTTGCTACAGGGGACTATATAGAGAACAGTAGCTACAGGGGACTATATAGGGAACAGTAACTACAGGGGACTATATAGGGAACAGTAGCTACAGGGAACTATATAGGGAACAGTTGCTACACGGGACTATATAGAGAACAGTAGCTACAGGGGACTATATAGGGAACTAACTACAGGGGACTATATAGGGAACAGTAGCTATAGGGGACTATATAGGGAACAGTAACTACAGGGGACTGACTATACATAGGTAACAGAACTACAGGGCACTATATAGGGAGCACTAACTACAGGAGACTATATAGGGAGCACTAACTACAGGGGACTATATAGGGAGCACTAACTACAGGGGACTATATAGGGAACACTAACTACATGGGACTATATACGGGCCCTTATCTACATGGAACGCCTCAGGGGGCCCTGTCTACAGGGAACACCACAGGGGGCCCTATCTACAGGGGGAACTATACAGGGAATGCTACAGTGAATGCCACAGGGGGCACTATCTACAGGGAATGCTACAGTGAACCCTGTCTGCAGGGAACGGTACATGGGGCACTATATGCAGGGAACGCTACTACCTACAGAAGGCTCTACGGTGAGCACTATATACAGAGGGCTCTACTGGGAGCACTATCTACAGAGGGCTCTACTGGGAGCACTATCTACAGAGGGCTCTATGAGCGGCACTATCTACAGGGGGCACTGTGTGTGGTGCATTACTTTACAGTGTTTGAAACAAATTTATTCATGTGCACAGTGAATGGTACTATTATAATCTGGTACAGTGTATGGTACTATTATATTCAGGGGCACAGTGTGTAGTACTATTATATTCGGGGACACAGTGTATGATACTATTATATTTAGTGGCATAGAGTGTGGCACCATAAGAATTTGCTCTTCGTTTATAGGTGCAGAAATGTTGAAAAGTGAACTTCCGAAGAAATCTGATTGAGCAAATTGACCCATTTCCACAGAAATGGGTCATGGCCAGGAGGGATCATAGAGTTCTGGACCAGATGGAAAAGTAAAGAGAACGACTAGAATCTGAGAAGTCGTCACTGGTAAGTCACTAAATGTAAATGTTTATTCTCCCTGTGACTGCTCAGTACTGTAGTCACTGTATGATCTGCAGTGAGATGATGTGTGTATCGTTCTTTTTTGTGAAACTGCAACTCCCAGCATATCCTTACCATCTTTCTGGCTATACTGGGAGCTGTAGGTTTATTCTGTACAAACTTATATGGCAGGGGTTAAACTAAATTTGCATATTATCTCTGTACTGAGCTGTATTTGTACTGGTGCTGTATATATGTACTGAGCTTGGTTCTGGTGCTGTGTATATATGTACTGAGCTTGGTTCTGGAGCTATATTCATCATAACAACCAAGCTCAATACATATATACAGTACCAAAGAGAAGCTCTGAACATATGTACAGCACCAGAACCAAGCTTAGTACATATATACAACATCAGAGCCAAGCTCAGTACATATATACAGCATCAGAACAGAGCTCATACACATATACAAGACCAGAACCAAACTCAGTACATATATACTGTAATGTCTGTGGCTGCGGGCTGTAAGCTCCAACCTCCCCCTGACAGCCGCAGCCACGAATCGGCAAGCGCTGGCCCCAGCCTCCTCCTCATGAGACGCCAGCGCTCGCGTCCACTCACCTCTGCCGGAACCCGTAGGGGCAGCGCGCGCACCGGACCTCATGGATGAACTGAGAACCCTGGACTATAAGAGGGGTCCAGCCCCCTAGTTCTATGCCTGAGCGTTGTTGTGTTCCCTATTTTTGTCTTTGTGATGGCCTCCTAGTGTGTTTCCTGTTCCAGTCCCTGTACCTATACCTGTTTCCAGTTCCTGTTCCTAGCAATCCATACATTCCTGGTCTAGCACTGTGCTGTGCCAAAGTCGTGCCGTGCTGCATCCACGTCTGACCTGCTTCACCTCGCCTGATGTCCGCCTGCTACCTAGTCCCAGCCGAACCTGCCCTGCTGCTGTCTACGCTGCCACAGATACCTATAGACTTTCACCTGCTCCCTGTTGGCCAGCTGCCTTACCGCCAAAGCGGTACGGCCCAGTGGGTCCACAGACCCTTCGTGACATATACAGCAACAGAACCAAACTCATACACATGTACAACACCAGAACCAAACTTAGTAGATATATACAACTCCAGAACCAAGCTCAGTACATAAATACAACACCAGAATAAAGCTCAGTACTTAAATACAGCATCAGAACCATGCTCAGTACATATATACCCACCAGAACCAAGCTCAGTACATATATATCAGAACAACCGAGCTCAAAACATATATAATTCAATTCAAAAAGTGTCTCTCATATATTATATAGATTCATTACACAGGGATCTATTTCCAGCATTTTTTTCTTTTAATGTTGATGTTTATGGGAACAGTTAATGAAAACCCAAAATGTAGTCTTAGAAAATTGGAATATTATATAAGCTCAATTTAAAAAATGATTTTTAATACCGAAATGTCGTCCTATTGAAAAGTATGTGCAGTATATGCCCTCAATACTTGGTCGGGGCTCCGACTCTGCATGAATTACTGCATCAATGGCGTGGCATGGAGGCGATCAGCCTGTGGCACTGCTGAGGTGTTATCAATGCGGCGTGGTATGTAGGCGATCAGCCTGTGGCACTGCTGAGCTGTTGTGGAAGCCCAGGTTGCTTATCACTGACTGTGGAAACTTCACAAAGTGAATTTTGCATTTCATTTGGAAATCTCGTCCCAGAGTCTGGAGGAACAGTGGAGAGGCGTCAATCCAAGTGTCTTGCAGTTCACTGTGAAGTTTCCACAGTCAGTGATGGTTTGGGGGCCCTGTCATCTGCTGGTGTTGGTCCACTGTGTTATATCAAGTCCAGAGTAAGCGCAGCTTCTAGCATGACATTTTCCAGCAGGACTCAACACCTGCCACCCTGCCAAAAGTACCAATACCTGGTGTAATAACCACAGTATCACTGCACTTGATTGGCCAGCAAACTCACCTCACCTAAACCCCACAGAGAATCTATAGGGTATTTTCAAGAGGAAGATGAGACACCAGACCCAACAATGCAGACGAGCTGAAGGCCGCTATCAAAGCAACCTGGGCTTCCATAACACCTCAGCAGTGCCACAGGCTGACCGCCTCCATGCCACACCATTGATGCAGTAATTCATGCAAAAGGAGCAGCGACCAAGTATTGAGGGCATATACTGTACATACTTTTTAGTAGGACAACATTTCGGTATTAAAAATCATTTTTGTGAAATTGGGCTTATATAATATTCTAATTTTCTGGGTGACTTAAATTTTGGGTTTTCATGATCTGTTACCATAATCATCAACATTACAAGAAAAAAATGCTGGAAAAAGATCCCTCTGTGTGTGTAATGAATCTATATAATATATGAGAGACACTTTTTGAATTGAATTACTGAAATCAATTAACTTTTGATGATATTCTAATTCATTGAGAAGTACTAGTGTATATATACTGAGCTTTGTTCTGGTGTTGTATATATGTACTGAGCTTCATTCTGGTGCTGTATATATGTACTGAGCTTGCTCCTGACACCGTATCTGTGCATTAGCCGGGAGAGTTGTCGCGGCTTACTGCTCACTCCGCACTGTCCTCCACCCTTCTGATGTGCACAGCCTAACTAAATGGGCTGAGCACGCTTAGGATATTGCATGTGCGCATATAGGCCTATACGTAATGGGTGAGTTTAACCCCTTAGTGACCACCAATACGCCTTTTCACGTTGGTCACTAAGGTGCCTTAGGCTAGGCCGGCGCCTTTTCACGTTGGCCCAGTCTAAGTCCTGCACGGGTGTCTTGTGCAGGCTGGAGCCGGGGCTCTGCTGTCTGATGACAGCTGGGCTCCTGCTCCAACACCCGCGATCGAAGTTTACTTAGATCGCGGCCGTTTAACCTGTTAAATGCCGCCGTCAATTTCGACCGCGGCATTTTTCTTGTTTACAGAGGGAGTGCAGGTCTCCGATGGGGTGTCATGGCAGCTGGGGGCTTGATAAAAGCCCCCAGGTCTGCCCTGGACATATGCCTATTAGGACGCGCCGGAGGCACGTCCTAATAGATTGCCTGTCAGATTTACACTGACAGGCAATAATGCTCTGGTAAAAAATAAATAAAAGTACACATATATGGTATCGCCGCGACCGTAATTACTCAATTAATAAAGTTAATATGTAATTTAAACCGCAAGGTGAACACCGTAAAAAAAACGCAAAAAACAATGGCGAAATTGCAATTTTTTTCCATCGCGCCCAAAAAAGTCATAATAAAAATGAATCAATAAGTCCCATGCATCCCAAAACGGTACCAATCAAAATTACGTCTTGTCCCGCAAAAAACAACCCCAAAAAATCACTACATTGATGGAAAAATAAAAAAGTTACGGCTCTTGGAAAGCAACGATGCAAAAACAAATAATTTTAGTTCAAAAGTGTTTATTGTGCAAAAGTTGTAAAACATAAAAAAACCTCTACATATGTGGTATCGCCGTAATCGTACCTACCCATAGAATAAAGGTAACATGTAATTTACGCCGCACAGTGAATGGCGTCAATTTAAAAACGCATAGAACAATGGTGGAATTTCAGGTTTTTTTTATAATCCCCCCAAAAAAAGTTAATAAAAGTTAATAAAAAAATTATATGTACCCAATAATGGTGCTATTAAAAAGTACAACTAATCCCGCAAAAAACAAGTCCTCATACAGCTATGTAGACGAAAAAATAAAAAAGTTATAGGTCTTTGAATGCGACTATAGAAAAACAAATAAAATAGCTTTGTCATTAGGGCCTAAAATGGGCTGGTCACTAAGGGGTTAATATAATGTGTGGGCAGGTCTGTACGCTTATGTAATTATATAAATAGTGTGGCAATCCATACTAAAGCATTCTGGACAAGGAATTTCTTTATTTAGAGTCCACTTCAATGTAGGGGGTATTTGGAATATCGTAATTGTTTTATTTTATAATTAGAATCATTTTCAATGGCGCGATACTCCGCAAAACACCGTGACTCCCCAACCCCACCCCCCCACCCCCAACGGCACGTAAGTCTTCGTCCGAAAAATAGGGAACCTGTTGTTAAAATTTGAATCCCAGCCCTGGTTACAACAATCTAGCTGTCAGCGGAAGTGTGTATATATAAATGTAACGTCCAATGAAATAGGTCGAAAATACCTATAATCTTAGCTGCAAAGTGCAATGGAACAACTTACCCATCATGTGAAGAGCACTGTCTGGCATCACACCCCGACGCGCGTTTCGGCAGGAAGCCTTCGTCTTTGGCTCTTTGTGGCCTCTTATATGTACATGCAGCTTGTATGTTGTGACCTACTCCACATTCATTAGCTCTCTCCAGTCAATAGTCCCATCCTGTGTGTCACTCTATACTATGGTAATCATTTTAACTTGTTTGTTGTCTCATTGTCATTAACCCCTTAAGGACGCAGCCTAGTTTTGGCCTTAAAGGAACAGTGTCATCACAAATTTTTTTTTGATATGTTAAAGATGTTAGTGCTTTATTAAAAACGTTTATATTTATTTGTGTGTTTGTGTTTTACTTTTTCTTATTTTTACACTTTTTCTTCCCTATGGGGGCTGCCATTTTTTGTTCCATTTCTGTGTGTGTCGATTAACGACACATACAGACATGGAATACGGCAGCCACAGTCCCATAGGGACTCCGAACGGCTCCCGTCCCATTGACTGCAGTGTACGGCGTCTGTGTGGGAACTGCGCATGCGCCGCTCCCACACAGTCCTATTCGAAATTGGCGCCGTCCGGCGCCATTTTCCTGTGGACCGGAAGTCGCGGCCGGACAGTAATATTACTACTTCCGGTCGCGGCTTCCGGACTTGTGCACTTGGACCAGCGGCAGCAGACGGAGCGGACGGGCCGGAGGGAGCCGCGGCGGCAGGAGCAGGTAAGAGATTTCAATGTATGTTCGTGTTTGTGTACGTTTACTACTGTATGTAAACCTACTACACTGTGTGTTAGCTCAAAAAATGGCGACACACAGTGTAGGAGGTTAGACCGTTCAAACCCCTCGTTTATCCCGGCACTAGCTTTTTACCCAAATTTGCAGCAGAAAAGCTATGTGGTTGCTTTACCACATGCAATGCTGCAATTTTGGGAATGGCTCCATCTAGTGACCAGAAATGGTAAATACTATAAATTTGAATCCAATTGAATCCAATTTATAATATTTCCTGACTCGTGAAAAAAATAAAAAAAATTTGAACAATGTTTAATCACCTACACACTAAATGTTTAATTAAAAAAAAACAAAACATGTTTTTCTGGCCACACTATTCCTTTAAGGCTCAGAGCCCATTTTTCAAATCTGACATATTTCACTTTATGTGGTAATAACGTCGGGATGCTTAAACCTATCCAAGCGATTCTGAGATTGTTTTCTCGTGACACATTGGGCTTCATGTTCGTGGTAAAATTTGGTCGATATATTCAGTGTTTATTGGTGAAAAATTGCAAAATTTAGAGAAACTTTGGAAAAAATAGAATTTTTCAGAATTTAAATGCATTTGCTTGTAAAACAGACGGTTATACCACCCAAAATAGTTACTAGTTCACATTTCCCATATGTCTACTTCAGATTGGCATTGTTTTTTAACATTATTTTATTTTTCATGGACGTTACAAGGCTTAGAACATAAACAGCAATTTCTCATATTTTTAAGAAAATTCCAAAAGCCTTTTTTTTAAGGTACCTCTTGAGTTATGAAGTGGCTTTGTGGGGCCTATGTATTAGAAACCCGGATAAAACACCCCATTTTAAAAACTAGACCCCTCAAAGTATTCAAAACAGCATTTAGAAAGTTTTTTAACCCTTCAGGCATTTCACAAGAATTAAAGCAAAGTGGAGGTGAAATTTGCAAATTTCATTTTTCTTGCTGAATTTCAATGTTATTAATTTTTTTTTCTGTAACACAGAAGGTTTTACCAGTGAAACACTACTAAATATGTATTATCCAGATTCTGCAGTTTTTAGAAATGTCCTACATGTGGCTCTAGTGCGCTCATGGACTAAAACACAAGCCCTAGAAGCAAAGAAGCACCTAGTGCATTTTGAGGCCTCTTTTTTATTAGAATATATTTTAGGCAGCATGCCAGGTTTGAAGAGGTGTTGAGGTGCCAAATCAGTAGAAATCCCCGAATAGTGACCCCATTTTGGAAACTACACCCCTCAAGGAATTCATTTATGGTTGTTGTTACCATTTTGACCGCACAGTTTTTTCACAGCACCTATTTGAATTGGGCTGTGAAATTAAAAAAATGACATTTTTTCCAATAATATGTCGTTTTAGCTCAAAAATTCTTATTTTCACAAGAAATAAAATACTACATTTTGTTGCCCAATTTGTCCTGAGTGCGGCAATACCCCATTTGTGATGATAAACTGCCGTTTGGGCTCATGGGAGGGCTCAGAAGGAAAAGAGCGCTATTTGTTCTTTGGAGTCCAGATTTTGCTGGATTGGTTTTCGGGTGCCATGTCGCATTTGCAGAGCCCCAGAGGTATCAAAGCAATGGAAACCCACCAGAAGTGAACCCATTTTGGAAACTACACCCCTCAAGGAATTCATTTATGGGTGTTGTGACCATTTT
This sequence comes from Rhinoderma darwinii, assembly GCF_050947455.1. Lineage (NCBI taxonomy): Eukaryota > Metazoa > Chordata > Amphibia > Anura > Rhinodermatidae > Rhinoderma > Rhinoderma darwinii. The sequence goes on along the minus strand of NC_134688.1, from coordinate 251,595,029 downwards.
GACCCCATAGTTTTTTCACAGAACTTATTTGAATTGGGCTGGGAATTAAAACAAAATTAATTTTTTCCAATAATATGTAGTTTTGGCTGAAAATTTCTTATTTTCACAAGAAATAAAATACCTCATTCTGTTGCGCAATTTGTCCTGAGTGCCGCAATACCCCATTTGTGGTGATAAACTGCCGTTTGGGCCCATGGGAGGGCTCAGAAGGAAAGGACCACCATTTGGCATACTGGTGATTTTCTGGTGCGAAGTCATGTTTGCAGAAGCCCCTGAGGTACCAGTACAGTTGAAACCCCCAAGAAGTGACCCTGTTTTAAAAACTACACCCTTAAGGCATTCATCTAGAGGTGTAGTGAGCATTTTTACCGGAGACATACACCCCATAAACTGTAATGTGGGTTCTCCCGGGTATGGCAATACCCTCAATGTGGCTGTTATCAGCTGCCTGGGCACACAGCAGGGCTCAGAAGGGAAAGATAATGGGGGATAAGCTGTGCGGAGTACATCAGGGTAAGTAGAATTGGGGTAAATTATAAATCAAGGGATGTATGATAAATTTTAAAACACTCTTTCATACAGAGCTCTGGTTTTTCGGGACACGCGTTACATTGATATATTGTGTCCTCTCTTATACCCCTCTTATAGCAGACTTTGCACCTCTTTTGACTTTTTCCCTTCTTGCCAGTTTGGGGAACTTCTCCTGGAAAGTGCTGCCCTGGTGCGATGCGTGTGGCCTCGCTTCCAGAAGTACTGGGTGCCCCCCCCTTCCTGGTCCCTAAAGATTAGGTTCTTGATAACCACCTCTTGAAATTCCAGGAAAGTTCCCCTCTGGCCTGTACATCGACGTAGCACATACACATTGTACAATGCCATCTGTATGATGTGCACGGCCAGCTTCTTATACCACACCGCATGGCGCTATAGGGCTTCAGGACTTGATCTGACAAGTCCACCCCTCCCATGTACCTATTGTAGTCCAGGATGCAGTCTGGTTTAGGGGTCTCTGTACTCAGGGGCGTAACTAGGAAAGACTGGGCCCCATAGCAAACTTTTGACTGGGGCCCCCCCTCTGCTGGGTATCACACAACCCCCCCCCCTTGTAGATAGTGCCTCCCTATAGATTCCACCACACAGCGCCCCCCTATAGATAGCACCATACACAGCCCCCTGTAGATGACGCCATACAGCCCCCCTGTAGATAACACCATACAGTCCACCCTGTAGATAACGCCATACAGACCCCCTCTGTAGATAACGCCATACAGCCCCCCTGTAGATAACACCATTCAGCCCCCTCTGTAGATAACACCATACAGAACCCCTCTGTAGATAACGCCATATAGCCCCCCCCCCAAAAAAAAACAGTCTATAGTTTGTCCTACAAGGACATGCATCCCCTATCCACAGGATAGGGGCTACATGTGTGATCGCTGGCAGCGATAAGGAGAACGGGGGACCGAAAGTCCCCCGAAGTTCTCCATGACTAACCTCGGACTTCCGGCGTCTGCGCAGTTCAATAAAAATGAAAGGAGCGCTGGTCACGCATGCGCATAAGCGCGACCGGCGCTCCATTCATTTCTACGGAGCTGCCGACACAGACCCCGGAAGTCCGAGGTTTGTCATGGAGAACTTAGGGGGGACTTTCGGTCCCCCGTTCTCCTCATCGCTGGGCGTCCCAGCGATCCCACATGTATCCCCTATCCTGTGGATAGGGGATGCATGTCTTTTGTAGGAACAACCCTTTCAGTGGCGTCGCGCTGTAGCAGCCATAGCGGCTGCTAGCGGAGCCTGCGGCCATGGGAGGGGGCCGTGCCGGCGGGTGCCACGGGCCCCCTCATGCTGCAGGCCCTGTAGAAGTCACTACGGCTGCTATAGCGGTAGTTACGCCACTGCGTATAGGTTTGTACGGCGTAAAACTACATCTCCCAGCATGGCCGGAACTATGGTAAGGATATGCTGGGAGATGCGGTTTCACAAAAAAAATCCTATCACCATCATCTCGCTGCAGATCATACAGTGACTACAATACTGATTAGAGGCAGAATAAACATTTACATTAAGTGACTCACCGGTGACGTCTCAGATTCTAGTTCTTTTCTTCTCCCTCCGGTTCAGACATCTATGATGGATTTCTCCCGGCCATGACCCATTTCTGCAGTTTTCCGTTTAGATGTCTTCAGCTTCTCACTTCTGCACCTATAAACAAAGTTAAAATTCTCAACACATCTAAATATAACTGTCACACACACACACACACACACACACACACACACACACACACACAAACACACACACCGTGCCCCCTGTAGATAGTGACCTACATAGAAGCCCCTGTAGATAGTGCCCACATATGGACTCCAGAGCTGCAAGGCAATAGTGCTAACCACTGAGCCACCGTGCTGCCCTACATATAGCGTCCCCTATAGTTAGTGCTCCACGTATAGCCCACCTCTGTAGATAGTGTCTCACATATAGCTCCCCCTGTATATAGTGTCCCACATATAGCCCACCCCTTTAGACTGTGCACTACATATAGCCACCCTGTTGCTAGTGCCCCACAGGTAACCCACCCCTGTATATAGTGTCCCACACATAGCCCACCCCTATAGAAAGTACCCTAAAAAAATAGCTCCAATATAGATAGTGCTCTACATATAGCCCACCCCTGTATATAGTGGGCCACATATAGACCCCCCCTGTATATAGTGTCCCACATATAGACCCCCCTGTATATAATGGCCCACATATAGAGCCCCCTGTATATAATGGCCCACATATAGAGCCCCCTGTATATAATGGCCCACATATAGAGCCCCCTGTATATAGTGGCCCACACCCCCACATATAGACCCCCCTGTATATAATGGCCCACATATAGAGCCCCCTGTATATAATGGCCCACACCCCCACATATAGACCCCCCTGTAGCTACTGCTCCACATATAGACCCCCCTGTAGCTACTGCCCCACATATAGACCCCCTATATATAATAGCCCACATAAAGACGACCCCCCCACTATAGATAATGCCATTCACATTTTTATGAGAAAAAAAACCAAAACATTTACATACTCACATGATCCCGTTCCCACGCTGTTCACTGGCGATGCAGACATGCTCTCTTCTGAGCATGTCTGCAGGAGCTGAACGAGCATCCTCCAATGACGCTGATTGGCGGGGCAGAATGACTTGCCCCGCCAATCAGCACCTTCCAAGCATGGAAGCGGCGCGATGATGTCATCGCGCCGCTAGCCAATCAGTGTCATTGTAAGGCACTGGATGGTCAGCCACGGAACATGCCCGGCCATTCAGTGCTAATACATGTATTTGGCTGCCGCTAGCACTGGGGCCCCCTGCGATGCTAGCGACACCTACAGGCATGAGAGGGCCTGTGTAAGGCTCGGCGTCGCGGGCCCCACAGTAGCGGCGCTACCGAAGTAGCAGCCATAACGGCTGCTAGCGGCGCCACCGGGCATTTGGGTGGGCGTGTCGGCTGGCGGCACGAGCCCCCTCAAGCCCCGGGCCCCGTAGCAGCCGCTACTGCTGCTACCGCGGTAGTTACGCCACTGTCTGTACTGGTACCTCGTACAGGTACATGGGTACTGGTGTGACATCTCTCTTGTCCTTGTACTTGACACACAATATGTTGCTGCTAGAATGTGCCCTGCGCTCACCCCTTCTTGTTTGGCCTGAAGAGTCTTAGGGAGGCCTCTCAGATTTCTTCTAGCAGTGCCACATGCCGCAGGACTGGAAGCGAGGCAGTTGAAGAGTGGGACGCCGGTATAAAAATTATCCAGGTAGAGGTGGTAACCCTGGTCCAGCAGTGGGTGCACCAAATCCCACACAATTTTTGCATTAACTCCCAGTAAGGGGGGGCATTCTGGGGGCTGAATACTGGTGTCCTTCCCTTTATATATCCTAAATTTGTAAGTACACCCTGATGCACTCTCACACAGCTTATACATCTTCACACCATACCTTGCCATCTTACTCGGCAGGTACTGGCGGAATTGAACCCTCCCTTTAAAATCCACCAAGGACTCATCAATAGAAATACACTTCTTGGGGTGTATGCTTGGGAAAACCGGGCACTGAAACGGTCTAATAGGGGTCTCCGTTTATACAAACGGTCAAAACTGGGGTCATCTCGGGGTCTGCACGGCTCATTATCAGTATAATGTAAGAAGCAAAGTATTGCCTAATTTATTTATTTTTTTAGGTTCCAGTTCAGTTCTGAAGTTGCTTTGAGGGGCCCATATATTAGAAACCCCTATCAAACACCCCATTTTAGAAACTAGACCCCTCAAAGTATTCACAACAGCATTTAGAAAGTTTATGAACCCTTTAGGTGTTTCACGGGAATTTAGAGCAAAGTAGAGGTGAAATTTACTTTTTTTTTTTGTCAGAAAATCCTCTTTATACCATTTTTTTTATAACACAAAAGGTTTTATCAGAGAAACGCAACTCAATATTTATTGCCCAGATTCTGCAGTTTTGAGAAATATCCCACATGTGGCCCTAGTGCGGTAGTGGACTGAAGGAGCGGCCTCAGAAGCAAAGGAGCACCTAGAGGATTATGAGACCTCCTTTTTATTAGGCACCATGTCCGGTTTAAAGAGGTCTTGTGGTGCCAAAACAGTGGAAAACCCCCAAAAGTGACCCCAATTTGGAAACTAGACCCCTTGAGGAATCCATTGTAGTTTTCTTGGGGTGCATGCGACTTTTTGATCAGTTTTTATTCTATTTTTAGGTGGCGTGGTGACTAAAAAACAGCAATTCTACTATTGTTTTTTTAATCTATTTTTTTTACAGCGTTCACCGTGCGCTATAAATGACATATTCACTTTATTCTGCGGGGCGATACGATTACGGCGATACCAGATGTTTATAGGTTTTTTTTATGTCTTATGGCGTTTGCACAATAAAATACGTTTTGTAAACAACCATTCACTTTTTGTGTTACCTTATTCTAAGAGCCAGGACGTTTTTATTTTTCCATCAAGAAAGCCGTGTGAGGACTTATTTTTTGCGTAACGAACTGTAGTTTCGATCAGTACCATTTTTAGGTACATGCGACTTTTTGATCTCTTTTTATTCCATTTTTTGGGAGGTGAAGTGACCAAACAATTGTTATTGTGGTACGGTTTATTATTATTTTCTTTTACGGCGTTCACTGTGCGGAATAAATAACAAAATAATTTTGTAGTTCAGGCCGTTACGGACGCGGCGATACCAATTATGTATAGTTTATTTGTTTGCTTATATATTTTTATTAATAATAAAGGACTGATAAGGGAAAAAGGGGGATTTTTACTTTTATTACTTTTAAAACTTTTATTTTCTTATTTTTACACATCTTTTTTTAACTTTTTTTTTACTTTATTACTTTGTCCCACTAGGGGACTTGAGGGCAGGAGGCCCTGATCACTATTCTAATACACTGCACTACATACTCACTGACAGCAAGCATAGTGGGTCCTGACTTCGTCAGGAGCCACTAGGCTTCCGTCGATGGCAGAGCCGGACGCCATGTTTTGGTGTCCGGTTGCCTTAGCCACAATCGCCAGCCGCTATCGCGTAGCAGGCTGGCGAGTGTAGCTTAACCCCTAAAAAGGCGTGATCACTATTGAACACGGCTTTTAAGAGGTTAATCAGCGGGGACACCGCGATCGGTCCCCGCTGTAGGAGCTGCGGCAGCTGCTGTACGAGACAGCAGCTGTCACAGCTCCTGTATGTGTCGGGAGGACGGCCGAAATGGCCGTTACTCCCGCAACGTAATAATCCGTCGCTGAGCGCTAACGATACAGTTAGCGCGACGGATTATTACGTCACTGAGGGCGAAGGGGTTAATAAATGTAGGCTGTGTTCACACTGAGTTTTTTGCAGGAGGAAGATTCCTCCTGCAAAAACTGCTCCAGTAGGTTTTTGCACAGTGGTTTGCCAAAAACTCGTCAAAACACTCGTCGAGGTTTTTTTTCCTCTTTCTGACTGATTGAAATGGGGTTTTGGAGGCGGAAACCGCCTCAATATGGGTCATGACGCTTCTTTTTACCGCGACGCGTTTTTTTTACTCGCGGTAAAAAAACTCGTCCAACTCCCATTGAGATCAATGGGAGGCATTTTCGGGCGCTTTTTGAGGAGTATTTGGCGCGGTTTCCGCACAGAGTCCAGATTTTGCTGGATTGGTTTTCGGGTGGCATGTCACATTTGCAGAGCCCCAGAGGTATCAAAGCAATGGAAACCCACCAGAAGTGACCCCATTTTGGAAACTACACCCCTCAAGGAATTCATTTATGGGTAATATGACCATTTAGACCCCATAGTTTCTTCACAGAACTTATTTGAATTGGGCTGGGAATTAAAACAAAATTATTTTTTTCAAATAATATGTAGTTTTGGCTGAAAATGTCTTATTTTCACAAGAAACAAAATACCCCATTCTGTTGCGCAATTTTTTCTGAGTGCCGCAATACCCCATTTGTGGTGATAAACTGCCGTTTGGGCCCATGGGAGGGCTCAAAAGGAAAGGACCACCATTTGGCCTACTCTGGATTTTCTGGTGCGAAGTCATGTATGCAGAAGCCCCTGAGGTACCAGTACAGTTAAAACCCGCAAGAAGTGACCCCGTTTTAAAAACTACACCCTTAAGGCATTCATCTAGATGTAACCCAGCAAAAGGATTGTATGGCATTGAGAAATGGGAGGTTGTGGCTGGCCACTAGAGGGCGCTGTGAGGTTAGTACATCGACAGTGTTTAGTGTGTGGAGTGATATACAAGAGAGGTCTAGTGAGGAAGTGTCTGGAGAGAGGTCAGAGAAGCGCTGGACAGGAAGAGACAGAGACTGGACTGAGAGAGCTGTAGCAAGTAAGGAAGACATTGTGACTCAGATAACTGTAAAAGATAAAGAGCATTCTGGCCAGCAGCAGAGCATAAGTAATGTGAAGTATCAGACACGCATTTACTGGAGTTCCAAGTTAAGGAGATCCGGCCGAGTTAAGAGGAGAGTGTTTAGAGCAAGAAGCTGAAGACGCCATTTTGAGCATAAGGTAACATAGAGCCATTAAGTGCCGGATCATCAGAGAGTGCATTGTATTACATTGCCGGACCTCAAAGATCACATTACACTAAACCTGGAAGCTAAGAGACTTTATTATCCTAAGGCACCGGATAAAGAGAACATATTTTAATCATTACGGATTATAAGAGACTGTGTTATATTGAAGTGCCGGATAGAAGCAGAGACTGTATTGTTTACCGAGCACCAGTTATATTTTGCCTAGAGCTCAAGTTTTTGACTGTTGTCATATTTTCTGCATGTTCAGTAAAGACAAAACGAATATAATCCCGGTGTCAGTAATTATTGTCCTTAAAGTCATATTACAACTTGGCGTAGTCGGCAGGATGGATGCAGATACAATGGACGAGACAACATTATCATCCAGTGTGACCCATCCAATGATACCGGTGGGAGCCCTCTTAAATCATTTGCCAAAGTTTAATGGATCTGATCTATTGTTGGAAGATTGGAGTGAACGGCTGGAAGGAGCGGCACGGCTCTGTAATGTCGCTCCACATTTAAAAGTAGAATTGGCGCTAAGTACCTTAGAAGGAGAAGCTAGGAAAACCGTTTTGTTACAGCCAGCACGACACCGACAAACCTTCGAACAAATTCGGCAGCTATTAGATGATGTGTATGGGGATACGTCCTCTGAGGGCATGATAAGGAAGCGATTCTTTGCCCGCCAGCAGAAAGAAGAAGAGACACTGGCGCAGTTTGCAAATGGATTACAGGAAATAATGGCAATGTTGCAACGTAAAGAAGAACAATCAGCCGGGTCCTTTACCAATGTACACGTAGTATTGCGGGATCAGTTTGTAATAGGTCTCAAGAATCCACCGTTAAGGAGAACTCTGAAGGAAAAGTTAAAGAAAGAACCAGATATGACGATTCATCAATTATTGACGGAAGCTATCGCATTGGAAAAAGAGGAATCGGCCAGCACTGATACGGTGGTCAGGCAAGCAGAAATTGTAACCAAGAAGAACCCCGACATGGAGGCAAGGATGGAGTCATTGGAAGGTGCCATGAGAGAGTTGAAAGCCGCTATTACTAATAAGCCTGACCCTGGAACTCCAGTTCGATACTCACAAGAGAGACAGTCGTTTGCAGATAGGAGGAATCAAGGTAGGAATGCTCCAGACCCTACCATCTGCTATAATTGTGGCCGAGCAGGACACATTGCATGCGTTCTCACTATCAGAGCAATCGCAGGAATTTAAACTAGAACGACCTGTAGTTGAGGGGCAAACTACAGGGGAGTCCACGGATACATGCCCTGCGTTAGATGCTACAGATATAGTGGGGGAATGTCCCGTTGTCGTAGCAAAATTCAATGGCGTTGAGTTGTCATGTTTAATCGATACTGGATCTCAAGTGACCACTATGGATAAAGTTGTGTTTGAAACTTATTTCCCTTCCTTGTTATGTGAGAAGAGTGACACTTGGATAAGACTCAAGGCAGCTAATAGTTTACCTATCCCTATCCTGGGAGTTATACAAATGGACATTTCAATATGTAATCGTGATTTGAACAAAAAGGGGGTTATCATAGTAGAAAAAGCTATGGACTCTGAAATTCCTGTGATTCTAGGAATGAATATATTGCGGGACTTAGATGGAGTAATGTCACAAGAGCTGGGCCCAAAATACTGGAAACAAATACCCACTCAACGACCTTCTCAAATGGCTTTACAGCGCACTTTAAAACATTGTCGCATTAATGGAGAACTGTTAAATTGGCCTGGAAGGGTAGGACTGGTTAAAATACCAGCCTCTCGAAGTATACAAGTACCAGCAGGCCATGAAATGTTGTTACCCTTGCCAGTGGGTACTAATAAAGTGTTAAAGGGCACCACTGTGTTAATTGAATCAGCTCTGCAGAAAGAAGGAGTAGCCGTGGCCCGGTCGATATGCAAGGTACAGGCTGGACAAGTATTATTACGAGTGGTTAATATCACGAAACAAAATGTAACCTTATTTCCCCGGGAACTAGTAGCTGAAGTGTTTCCGGTGAGGGAGGAACAGGTGGAAAGCCGTTCAGATTGGCAAGTGAGTTATCCTTGTGAAAGTGTAGCTGTGGTTACAGTGTGTCGAGCCACCACTCAAGCTAATGACACCATTGGGAGGCGATTACTGGAGCAAATACCTTTAGAAGGAACGGATTTGACTACCAGACAAATAGATGAAGTGGCGGGAGTGTTAGGAGAGCACTCCAAGGCTTTTTCCAAGAATGAAGCAGACTTTGGGTTGACAACAACTTTAGAACATGAAATACATACGGGAAATGCTCACCCGGTACGAGAACGATACCGTACCATTCCGCCCGCTTTTTATCAAGAAGCCAAAGTGTTGCTAAAACGCATGCTAGACAGTCATGTTATCCGACCCAGTAAAAGTCCATGGGCTTCTCCCATAGTATTAGTAAAGAAGAAAGATGGAAGCTTGCGGTTCTGTGTAGATTACCGGCGATTGAATGCCTGCACCGTCAGAGATGCATACCCTTTACCACGAATAGAAGACTCTTTGCTGGCTTTGGGTAAGGCCAAATACTTCTCTACCCTGGATTTGGCCAGTGGGTACTGGCAAGTACCAGTTGCAGAAGAAGATCGAGAAAAGACTGCATTCATCACCCCTATGGGGTTATACGAATTTTTGAGAATGCCGTTCGGTCTAACCAATGCACCAGCTACATTTCAGCGCTTGATGGAAGTTTGTTTGGGAGATTTAAACTTTGAATGTTTGCTCATCTACCTAGATGACATCATTATCTTCTCAGCCACTTTCACAGAACATTTGGAAAGATTGAAAGTGGTACTTACGCGTATCGAAGAACATGGTCTAAAACTAAAACCGGGCAAATGTCACTTGTTTAAAGAAAGAATTGAGTACCTGGGACACGTGGTTACTAGAGACGGTGTACAACCAATGGATGCCAAAGTACGAGCCGTGCAACAATGGCCGGTACCAAAGACAGTAACAGAGCTTAGAAGTTTCCTAGGACTGATTGGATATTACAGACGGTTCATACAGAATTTTGCTAAGGTGGCTGCTCCCCTATATGTGTTACTGAATGGAACCAAACCGGGAGTCGATCATAAGAGAAGTATCACTTGGGGAATAGAGGCTGAACAAGCCTTCCAAGAGTTAAAAAGACGACTAACTGGTGCTCCTGTCTTGGCGTATGCAGACTACTCTCTACCATTTGTTTTGTGTACCGATGGAAGTTTAAAAGGATTAGGAGCTGTTCTTTCTCAAGTGCAGAATGGACGGGAACGTGTCATTGCTTATGCCAGTCGGACGCTGAGAGATGGGGAAAAGAATCCGGACAACTATAGCTCATTCCGGTTGGAACTTTTGGCAGTCGTATGGGCGGTTACCGAGCGATTTGCAGATATCTTGCTGGGCGCAGAGTGTGTGTTATGGACTGACAATAATCCATTGGTTCATTTAGACTCGGCCAAATTGGGTGCTATGGAGCAACGTTGGCGAGCACGACTTAGCAAATTTAAATTTACTGTGAAGTACCGCCCAGGACGAGCTAATGGGAATGCAGATGCCCTGTCCCGTAATCCAGTAGATTTGCCTGAAGGACTGACTGAAGAGGAGTTAGAGGAAACAGAGACTCCTAATTTCCTTGCCAATGAAGTACATGATCAGATGCCAGGTGAGAATATTCAAAGTGCTCCGGTGCATACTGTGGAGCCCATAAGAGAAACCATCGATCAATGGACTGCTGAAGAATGGAAGAAACAGCAGTTGCAAGATATTCAAATTCGGACTGTAAGAAGATGTGTGCTAGAGAGATACCGACCCAATCAACGAGAGCGATTGCGATTGTCTGGAGTGGGACAGAGAATATATCGCCAACGAGATAGATTGGCAGTAAAACAAGGGATATTGTACCGCCGAGTATTCCTACCGACCATGGAAGGACCCGTCTGGCAAGCTGTGTTGCCGGAGCGAGAGTTAGAAAGTACGGTTAAGTGGATGCATGAGAAAAAGGGGCATTATGGTCCTGAAAAGACTTTCCGTTGGTTGCAACAATTCTACTATCATCCTTTGCTGTTTGCAGTGGCACAGAAAGTGTGTCAGAACTGTAGAAATTGCACCCTGGCCAGAGCGGCTGAACAACAAGCTCCGGTGGGGCATATACAGACGCATTATCCATTACAGTTGGTCATGATGGACTATTTGACAGTAGATGAGTCTTTACAAGGGTACAGATATTTATTGGTTGTGATAGACCACTTCACCAAATTCACAGTGGCCGTACCTACCAGAGATCAAACGGCTGAATCTGCGGCACAGGGATTGTGGACTCATTTCATCTTACCCTATGGATGTCCTTCACAGCTTCACTCTGATCAAGGAGCTTGTTTTGAGGGGCGAGTAATAGAAGAATTATGCAGATTGTACCAGATTAAAAAGACCCGCACGACCCCGTATCACCCTCAAGGGAACGGGGCCTGTGAAAGGATGAATCGGACCATATTGCAGTTGTTGCGAACACTGGAGAAACAAAAAACAGAGAGATGGCCTGACTACATTGCAGAATTAATCTGGATCTATAATAACACTGTACATGCCACTACTGGATATTCTCCTTTTCTGTTAATGTTCGGAAGAAATGGACGATGTCCCCTTTATTTAATGATGCCTATCCCGGAAGAACAAGAAGAGTGGATTCCGCAGACCTGGATGTGGGGTCATCGACGCAAGGTACAAGAAATGTATAATTTAGTGGCACAGAGACTGGGGCCTCATGATCTTACAGTAAATCAGAAATTGAAGGAACTACCTTTGCAAGTGGGTGATAGAGTAATCGTGCGAAACCAGGGTGCAAGAAGAGCAGGAAAGCTGCAATGGAAGTGGGAAACCTTGGCGTATGAGGTGGTGCGTCAGCCCAATCCATATATTCCTGTATTTGTGATCAAGCCGGAGGGTAGTAGTGGCCCTTTGAAAACCGTACACAGAAATATGCTGAGACCCTGCACATTTATAAGTCGTGAACCAGAAGCAAACACTAGAGATCCTCCTGTTGCAACACCCGTTCCCATAGATGAAGGTTGGTGGAGTCCGCCGGTTCAAGTACCAGAGAGACAAGAAAGTACCAGTGAAGTACAAGAAGAGAATGTTACTCCTGTGGAAGAAGAGTTGTCACAGGTACGTCATTCTCAGCGATCCAATTTTGGAAGACTTCCTTCTAGGTTTGAAGGATTTGTGACGCCACAGCAAGTTGCCGGGACGGCAACTGATAAACCTGGGGGAAAAGATGTAACCCAGCAAAAGGATTGTATGGCATTGAGAAATGGGAGGTTGTGGCCGGCCACTAGAGGGCGCTGTGAGGTTAGTACATCGACAGTGTTTAGTGTGTGGAGTGATATACAAGAGAGGTCTAGTGAGGAAGTGTCTGGAGAGAGGTCAGAGAAGTGCTGGACAGGAAGAGACAGAGACTGGACTGAGAGAGCTGTAGCAAGTAAGGAAGACATTGTGACTCAGATAACTGTAAAAGATAAAGAGCATTCTGGCCAGCAGCAGAGCATAAGTAATGTGAAGTATCAGACACGCATTTACTGGAGTTCCAAGTTAAGGAGATCCGGCCGAGTTAAGAGGAGAGTGTTTAGAGCAAGAAGCTGAAGACGCCATTTTGAGCATAAGGTAACATAGAGCCATTAAGTGCCGGATCATCAGAGAGTGCATTGTATTACATTGCCGGACCTCAAAGATCACATTACACTAAACCTGGAAGCTAAGAGACTTTATTATCCTAAGGCACCGGATAAAGAGAACATATTTTAATCATTACGGATTATAAGAGACTGTGTTATATTGAAGTGCCGGATAGAAGCAGAGACTGTATTGTTTACCGAGCACCAGTTATATTTTGCCTAGAGCTCAAGTTTTTGACTGTTGTCATATTTTCTGCATGTTCAGTAAAGACAAAACGAATATAATCCCGGTGTCAGTAATTATTGTCCTTAAAGTCATATTACATAGAGGTGTAGTGAACATTTTGACCGGAGACCTACACCCCATAAACTGTAATGTGGGTTCTCCCGGGTATGGCAATACCCTACATGTGACTGTTATCAGCTGCCTGGGCACACAGCAGGGCCCAGAGGGGAAAGACGAGGGGGGATAAGCTGTGCGGAGTACATCAGGGTAAGTAAAATTGGGGTTTATTATAAACCAAGGGATGTATGATAAATTTTAAAACACTCTTTCATACAGAGCTCTGGTTTTTCGGGACACGTATCACATTGATATATTGTGTCCTCCCTTGTCCCCCTCTTATAGCAGACTTTGCACCTCTTTTGACTTTTTCCCTTCTTGAAGGTTGGGGAACTTCTCCTGGAAAGTGTTGCCCTGGTACGATGCGTGTGGCCTTGCTTCCAGAAGTACTGGGTGCCCCCCCACCCTTCTTGGTCCCTATAGATCAGGTTCTTGATAATCACCTCTTGAAATTCCAGGAAAGTTCCCGTCTGGCCTGTACATCGACGTAGCACGTACGCATTGTATAATGCCATCTGTATGAGGTGCCCGGCCAGCTTCTTATACCACACCGCATGGCGCTGTAGGGCTTCAGGACTTGATCTGACAAGTCCACCCCTCCCATGTACCTATTGTAGTCCAGGATGCAGGCTGGTTTGGGGGTCTCTGTACTGGTACCTTGTACTGGTACATGGGTACTGGTGTGGCCATGTATTGTTGTCAATACAAGGACATCTCTCTTGTCCTTGTACTTGACACACAATATGTTGCTACTAGAATGTGCCCTGCTCTCACCCCTTCTGAGTGTTTGCCCAAGCAGAGTCTTAGGGAGGCCCCTCAGATTTCTTCTAGCAGTGCCGCATGCCACAGTACTTCTGGAAGCGAGGCAGTTGAAGAGTGGGACGCTGGTATAAAAATTATCCAGGTAGAGGTGGTAACCCTGGTCCAGCAGTGGGTGCACCAAATCCCACAAAATGTTTGCATTAATTCCCAGTAAGGGGGGGCATTCTGGGGGCTGAATACTGCTGTCCTTTCCTTCATATATCCTAAATTTGTAGGTATACCCTGATGCACTCTCGCACAGCTTATACATCTTCACACCATAACTTGCCCTCTTACCCGGCAGGTACTCGCGGAATTGAACCCTCCCTTTAAAATGTACCAAGGACTCATCAATAGAAATACACTTCTCAGGGGTGTATGCTTGGGAAAACCGGGCACTGAAACGGTCTAATAGGGGTCTCCGTTTATACAAACGGTCAAAACTGGGGTCATCTCGGGGTGGGCACGGCTCATTATCAGTATAATGTAAGAAGCGAAGTATTGCCTAATTTATTTCTTTTTTTAGGTTACAGTTCAGTTCTGAAGTTGCTTTGAGGGGCCCATATATTAGAAACCCCTATCAAACACACCATTTTAGAAACTAGACCCCTCAAAGTATTCACAACAGCATTTAGAAAGTTTATGAACCCTTTAGGTGTTTCACAGAAATTTAGAGCAAAGTAGAGGTGAAATTAAATTTTTTTTTTTTGTCAGAATATCCTCTTTATACCATTTTTTTTATAACACAAAAGGTTTTCATTCTTGGGGTGCATGCGGCTTTTTGATCAGTTTTTATTCTATTTTTAGGAGGCGTGGTGACTAAAAACAGTAATTTTTTATTCTATTTTTTTTTACAGCGTTCACCGTGCGCTATAAATTACATATTCACTTTATTCTGCGGGGCGATACGATTATGGCGATACCATATGTTTATAGTTTTTTTTATGTCTTATGGCGTTTGCACAATAAAATACGTTTTGTAAAAAATCATTCACTTTTTGTGTTACCATATTCTAAGAGCCAGAACTTTTATTTTTCCATCAATAAATCCGTGAGGGACTTATTTTTTGCGTGACGAACTGTAGTTTCGATCAGTACCATTTTTCGGTACATGCGACTTTTTGATCTCTTTTTATTCAATTTTTTGGGAGGTGAAGTGACCAAACAATTGTGATTGTGATACGGTTTATTATTATTTTCTTTTACGGCGTTCACCGTGCGGGATAAATAACGAAATAATTTTGTAGATCAGGCCGTTACGGACACAGCGATACCGATTATGTATAGTTTATTTGTTTGTTTATATATTTTTATTAATAATAAAGGACTGATAAGGTAAAAAGGGGGACTTTTACTTTCAATACTATTAAAACTTTTATCTTCTTATTTTGACACATCTTTTTTTTACTTTTTTTAGGAGGCCCTGATGCATAGTGCAGTGTATTAAAACTGTCAGCTACTCACTGACAGCAAGCATAGTGGGTCCTGACTTTGTCAGGACCCACTAGGCTTCCGTCGATGGCATACCCGGACGCCATTGTTTGGTGTCCGGCTGCCATAGTCACCATCGACGGCCGCTACCGTGTAGCAGGCCGGCGATGGCAGCTTAACCCCTAAAAAGCCGCGATCTCTATTCAATGCAGCTTTTAAGGGGTTAATCAGTGGGGACACAGCGATCGGTCCCCGCTGTAGGAGCTGTGACAGCTGCTGTACGAGACAGCAGCTGTCACAGCTCCTGTATGTGTCGGGAGGATGGGCGAAACGGCCGTTACTCCCGAGACGTACTATTAGGTCATGGAGCGCGAACGATACAGCTTCCATGACCTAATAGTACGTCCAGGAGCGGGAAGGGGTTAAATTCATCACACCTCGTGTCCCACAATAAGGGAAAGAAAGTATTTTTTATTGTATTTTTTTACAGCGTACACATAAATGATGCAAAAAAATTGTTGTGAAGGTTATTACGGCCACGCCAATATCAAATATGTATATATTTTATGTATTAAGACTTATTTGAATGTTTATTGTAAAAAATGTGTGTGTATTTTTTTTAAATTTAATATTACTTTGTTTTTACTTTATTTTTAAACTTTAATGTACTGGCATATATCTATATGCCAGTACATTAGCCTGTGTACTGATAGTACACAGGCAGTTGTTATGACACACCTAAGTATGCCCTAACAGGAAATATGGTAAGACAGCCCTGGGGTCCTTCAATGGAACCTGGTCTGTCTGCCCATATATGGTATGTCCCTCAATCGCGTCACAGGGATTCCTGTGATGCAAACCAAGTGGCATCCCTCTTCTCATTTTCTCCTGAATGCTGCGGTGGTGCTCAGCTTTGATCGCAGCATTCAGGGGAATAACGGCGGAGATAAGAGGTTTCTCTCATCTCCGCCGTTATAGAGCGGGACTGTGGCTGTGTAATACAGCCATTGCCCCGCTCCTGACAACAACTGCACGCGGTCAGCACAAGGTGATGCGGCTGGCGCTGCACTAATGAGCGGCGGCGCAGGCACTGAAGACAGAACATGGGGGTATTTTGCAGTGCGTCTGCCATGTTCTGTCTTTAGTGCCGGCGCTCATTAGTGCAGCGCTGGCCGCATCACCTCATGCTGACCTCGCGCACATGTCATGACTCCAGAGCGGGGCAATGGCTGTGTTACACATGTATTACACAGCCACAGTCCCGCTCTCACAACATTCATGTGTTACTATACTAAGTTGTGTGGCCGCACAGCTAAGTATCGAAATACATGAAATAACGGTATCAAACCGTTTGGGGGTGCATGGTATCGAAACAGTATCGAAATTTCGATGCATCCTGCATACCTAGATGGCTGGTATATAATTAGAATGCGCCTCTTCAGTTGTAAACATGCGTTATGTGGGGCTCACTCAGATATGTTTTGCCCCCCCCCCCCTGTGCTAAACCCCTACCTACGCCTCTGGTAACATCAGATAGATCCGGAGAAATCTGTAGAACTACTGAGCACAGCATTCGCTGACATCTGCTACACCAGTAATACTGCATCTCTAGCTTTCCTCAAGACGTTTAGGAGAAGGATACTATCAGGACTATTGGACTGACTTTGTAGATTCCTTAGGTGCTGAGGCATTTTGAGCTGCTGAGTATTTATTTTAGCCACAAGAAAAGCGCCTAATGATGAGGAAGGGAACTGATGGTTCCCTTGCCTCATCGACGCAAGAAAGTGGTGGATGATGTGCGCTTGGCTGATGCTGCGAGAGGTGAGGTGTATGTGTGTTTTGAGGGCCCGCTTAGGGCGCATTTGAAAGCTGAAATTAGAGAGAAGATTTGGAAGGATGACTATGTGGAGATTTTTGCTCTGTTGCCATTAGAAAAGTTTAATCTGGACCGGTGGAAACCGGAGGAAAGTAAAAAGGATGAAGAGCAGCAGCGTCGTTATCTGTTGATTCCTCGAACGTTTGCGAATTGGCTGCAGGCCTTCGCTATTCTGGCTAGCGTGGTGGGCAAAAAGGCCCCGGAGAATTTGCTACATAGATTCCGTGGGGAGGCGTACAGGGTATACTTGGGTAACGCATGGTTGAGGTACAATGAACAATTTCGTCAGCAGAAGGCGGTGCGGTCTTCCTTCAGATGGGATCACAAGGACATTAGTCTTTGGATGGGATTCATTTCGGCTCCAAAGCAGGGGCATCAGCCCTTTTGTGACGCAGCAAGCGGTCAGGGGTCAGCAACGGGACGGTCGGCTTCATCCGGGAAAGGATGTTGCTGGCAGTTCAATGAGGAGCATTGTAAATTTTGCTCTGATTGCACGAGTGCTCCTGTTGCTGAGGCGCCCATGGTTTGTCCTGATGCTTCAGGAAGCATAAGGGCAAGCAGGGGGATGTTGAACAGAAGGGGGGCGACGCCGGTGAGGGTGGAAAGGATGCTTCTTATTTGGGTACACCCTTAAAAATGGAAGGTGGCGGATTTATTGTTTCTGGGTTTTGCGGAGGGTTTTCGGATTCCTTGTACTTCTGCAGTACGGGATGGGGTGTCCCGCAATTTGTTGTCTGCTTTGGTGCGGCCTGATTTAGTTACGGATAAATTGATGAAAGAGGTGTCTTTGGGCCACATGGTTCCTGGTTTGCGGGTTTCCCCTTTGGGTTTGGTTCCAAAAACGGTTAACAAATTCCGCCATATACATCACTTATCATATCTGGAAGGGGAGTCGGTGAACGATGGCATCGATCCTAACCTTTGCACAGTTATACTTCGTTTGATGCTGCGGTCGTTTGGGTTCGCAAATACGGGAAGGGCTCCCTTTTGGCAAAAACCGACATTGAAGCCTCGTTTCGTTTGTTGCTGGTGCAGCCGGAGAGTGTTTGTTTGTTAGGTTGCTGTTGGCAGGGTGGATATTTTGTTGATTGTTGCCTCCCGATGGGCTACTCCATTTCCTGCACTTATTTTGAGATGTTTAGCACGTTTTTGGAATGGGTGGTTCGGAGTGAGACGCAGGTGCCATCGGCGCAGCGCTATGTCGACGATTTTTTTCTTTTTCGGTCCTCCAGCTACATATGTGTGTGCAGTGTTGCTGCATAAAAATGGAAAAGGTGGCGATTGACTTTGGTGTACCGCTGGCGCCCGAGAAAACTGAGGGACCTACGACGGTCATCAAGTTTCTGGGGATAATTATTGGCTCGGACAGACTGGAATGTCGTTTGCCTGAAGGTAAATTGCTAGAATTGAGAGAGTTGGTGGCTAGTGCGTTACGCAGGAAGAAGATTCAGTTACGGGACTTGCAATCCTTATTGGGACGTTTTTTGCATGTAGTATTAAAATGCCAATGGGGCAGGTTTTTTGTACGTGGTTGGCTAGTGCAACCGCGGGGGTTCATTCTCCCCATCATTTCGTGAGTTTGCCCTGTGAGTTGAAAGCGGATTTGTTGGTGTTGGGGGAGTTTTTGCAAAGCTACAATGGTCGGTCAGTTCTCATGTATAGGCCAGTGTCTAGTGTGGATTTGGAGCTCTTTACGGATGCGTCAGGTGCTTCTGGTTTTGGGGCATATTTCCAGGGGCAATGGTGCGCGGATGTCTGGCCTAGTGCATGGCGTGAATGTGGTTTTGGCCGTAATTTGGCTTTGCTAGAATTGTTCCGATTGTGGTGGCTGCGGAAATCTGGGGTGATTGTCTGAGAGACAAGAGAGTGCGTTTTGTGTGTGATAATTTGGGAGTGATTCAGGCCATCAATGCGCAGACGGAAAATTGGCCTCCAGTTGTGCGATTATTGCGGCATTTGGTTTTGAGGGGGCTGGTGTTGAATTTGTATTTTGTAGCAGTTCATGTGCTTAATTCAGTGGCTGATTCCCTCTCTCGTCAACAGTGGGACAGGTTTCGTATTCTAGCGCCGGGGGGGGGGAAATCATGGCATTGCATGCCCGGAGCATCTTTGGAAGGTGGTATGACAGTGGCGATGTCGTTAATTAGACGGTCAGTTAGTGGGGTTACATGGAAGAGGTACAGTGCGGTTTGGCGGGTTTGGGAAGCCTTGTTGGGGAGTACTCAGGTGAGTATTGAAGCCATGCTTGCTGTATTTTATAGGTAATTCTTACAGTGAGGGGGTGTCTGCTTCGGGGGTCTCTCGGCGTTTGTCTGCATTAGCTTTTTGGTTAAGACTCAGAGGGGAGGAGGACGTGACTAAGTCTTTTTTGGTTAGGCAGGCGATGAAAGGTTTTAGGAGGGGTTCCGTGTCTAGGGATTATAGGAATCCGATATCTTTTGATCTCTCTGAATCTCTTTGTGAGCATTTGTAGTCTGTTTGTGTGTCGGGTTTGAAGTACAATTGTTTATGCTGGCTTTTTCTTTCTTTCTTCGGGGCGTTCCGGATATCGGAATTGGTGGCGGCAAGTAAGCGGGTATCTGGGGGTTTATTGTTCACGGATGTTGAATTGAAAGGGTCCTCCCTGTCATGCTTGCTACGCAGATCAAAGACTGACCAAGCGGGGAAAGGTTTTTTGGTGCGCCTACATGCGTTAATAGGGTATAGGGTATGCCCGATTCTCTGTTTTCGAGATTTTTTGACCGTTAGGCCTGAGGGGCCAGTATCCTTGTTGGTTCATGCAGATGGCCTATCGTTGTCAAAATATCGGTTTGTGCAGGTTTTTCGGAAATGTATCCTGTTGTCTGGGTGGATGGGAATGGGATATAGCTCTCACTCGTTTCGAATTGGCGCAGCTACTGAAGCTGCCAGGTGGGGTTTATCCCCGGCGATGGTCAAAAGGATAGGTAGGTGGGAGTCGGACAGATATAGGATTTATCTCCGGCCTAATTTGCTTTAGGGCGGTTGGGGTGAGTTATGTTGTAGGTGTGGATTGATTTGCTTACCTTACTATTGTTATGTGTTTTGTTCTAGGTGTGGGCCCCTGCTTGGTGTGGATAATGGGGCACTCATACGTGCACTGGGGAGGTGTCCAGGCTGATGTTCGTCCGGCTGGACGCCAGCTGGGCTTGGACCAGTACGAGGTTCAGGTCAGATGGTTGGGTTTGAGGGGCATGCTTTGGTGCAGGCTGTTGCCGGAGCTTCCGTTTTATGCAGGTTTGGATAGGGCACCTGATATTTTGGTCATTCACCTTGGCGGAAATTATTTAGGAATGAGGTCGTCCAGGGATGTTAAGTTGGACCTTTTGCGTTTGTGGTCCTCATTTCCAGGTCTTATCATCATATGGTCTGACATTGTGGCTCGCAGGGTGTGGAGACAAACGTGTTCAGTGCAGAGTTTGAAACCGGTTAGGGCAAAGGTTAATAAAGTTGTGGGATAATTTGTGGCTCGCAATGGTGGTGTGGTGGTGCGCCATAGGGAGTTGGAGGGGGCCGAGGTCGGCTTTCTTCGGTCTAACGGGGTCCGTTTAAATGATGTGGGGTTGGACATGTGGACTCTGGGCATTCGAGACGGTTTGGAAAAATCCCTGTGTTTGTGGAGGGACGTTCATGTGTAAGGTTTCACACATGAATGTCATGGCGGTAGGAGAAGGGGTCTTTGAAGGCACGTAATGGAGAACAACATATGACATTGTAGGAAAAGAACTCGGCCATTTAACCCTGGGTAGTATCGTAGGGGCTGGGGAGTGGTTACCTAGCTTGTTTCATACATTCCTGATGGGCAGGGTCCCCAGGAAGAGTAGGTCTTGGAGATGGTTGGTGCCCTCAGGTCAGGTGCAGTACGGCTGTAGGACAATAAGTTCCAGACCTGACAAGGAAAGGATGGAGTTAAAATATAATGCCTGAAGTGCCTCCAAGGATACTTTAACAGGGGAATGTTTGCAGAATAGAGCAGGATGTTAATTTATAGAGTGTTTGTTATATTATGGTTATGCTATTTGATTGCATTTGAGTATTTTTGTGTATAAATGGCTGCTGTGGCCT
The DNA here is from genome assembly GCF_050947455.1 of Rhinoderma darwinii. NCBI lineage: Eukaryota > Metazoa > Chordata > Amphibia > Anura > Rhinodermatidae > Rhinoderma > Rhinoderma darwinii. The sequence continues at coordinate 251,573,761 of NC_134688.1, read as the reverse complement.
TTACACCAATTTCAAGTTGTGGGCCCTTATTGGGTTACTGTTGGTGGGAAGTCATAGATAGCAAAGGCATCAAACATACCTTAAAGAGGCTCTGTCACCAGATTTTGCAAACCCTATCTGCTATTGCAGCAGATAGGCGCTGCAATGTAGATTACAGTAACGTTTTTATTTTTAAAAAACGAGCATTTTTGGCCAAGTTATGACCATTTTTGTAGTTATGCAAATGAGGCTTGCAAAAGTCCAAGTGGGTGTGTTTAAAAGTAAAAGTCCAAGTGGGCGTGTATTATGTGCGTACATCGGGGCGTTTTTACTACTTTTACTAGCTGGGCGTTCTGACGAGAAGTATCATCCACTTCTCTTCAGAACGCCCAGCTTCTGACAGTGCAGACACAGCCGTGTTCTCGAGAGATCACGCTGTGTTGTCACTCACAGGTCCTGCATCGTGTCAGACGAGCGAGGACACATCGGCACCAGAGGCTACAGTTGATTCTGCAGCAGCATCGGCATTTGCAGGTAAGTCGATGTAGCTACTTACCTGCAAACGCTGATGCTGCTGCAGAATCAACTGTAGCCTCTGGCTACATTTCACCTCTACTTTAATTCTTGTGAAATGCCTAAAGGGTAAATAAACTTTCTAAATGCTGTTTTGAATACTTTGAGGGGTGCAGTTTTTAAAATGGGGTGATTTATGGGGGATTTCTAATATATAAGGCCCTAAAAGGCACTTCAGAACTGAACTGTGTTGCAGTACAGACCCATCACTCACTTTCCTTTTCCCAGGACACCAGCTCTTCGTGACGATGCCCAGGAACTCTGGAGTATTGGCACGTCCTGTCATCCAGCAGCTGAGGTACACAGCTCTCCTGCACATAAGCGTCCCGTGTCTGGCGGCAGTGCACTCTGAGCTCCCTGGTATCAAGTTGTTAGCCACATCCGTTTAGGGGAAAGCTGGGTGACATGTCCACAATTACAGCTCCTACAGCTGTTCCCCCCAGCAGTCTTCTTATTCTGAACAGCAAGTCTGCCGAGTTATACAGATATATAAGATGTGAGATATTGTGTAACATGGCACTTTTGCCATTCAGGTTTCTGGGAAAGATGGATGACAATACATGCAACAGTTGTAATGGTGGACATATTTGTTATCATCCAGCTTTTCCACAAACACATGACTTAGGCTAAGTTGACATCTCGTTTTTACTGTACATCTGGCGTGCACGTTTTGGCGTGATATAGCAGTGTCAAAATGTGTGCCACAGCGTGCACATTGATTTCTATGGTCAGGACGGATGCCCTAAAGCCTCATGCCCACGACCGTTGTGCCACTCGGCCCGTTTTTGACTGCATCCGAGTGGTACACAATAGTCTTCACGGACCCGTTCACTTTAGCGGGTGAAAAATGGTCCGAGTCTCCGAACGGAGGAAAGATATAACATGTCCTATCTTTCCTCGGATCACTGACGGGACTCGGATGGCACACACGGTCGTGTGCATGATGCGTAATGGTGTAGTTGTGCATGCGTTTTGTGTGCTTACGTTCTTTCCTTTTTTTTTTCCATGTACTGAGAAGCGTAGTCTACTACGCTTTTCAGTACCTTTCCAAAACTTATACCACACGTATACGTTTTTATTTGTATTGAAGTCAATGGCGACATATAGACGACGTATGCAATATTAAACCCTACGTTTGCATAAGTAAAACGCAGGGGCGTAACTAGGAAAGACTGAGCCCCATAGCAAACTTTTGACTGGGGCACCCCCTCCCCTGGGTGACACACAACCCCCCACTTGCAGATAGTGCCTTACAGCCCCCTCTGTAGAGAACGCCATTCAGGGTCCCCCCCCCTGTAGGTAACACCATACAGAGTCCCCCCCTGTAGGTAACACCATGCAGAGTCCCCCCCTGTAGGTAACGCCATACAGAGTCCCCCCCTGTAGGTAACGCCATACAGAGTCCCCCCCGGTAGGTAACGCCATACAGAGTCCCTCCCTGTAGGTAACGCCATGCAGAGTCCCCCCTGTAGGTAACACCATACAGAGTCCCCCCCTGTAGGTAACACCATGCAGAGTCCCCCCCCCTGTAGGTAACGCCATACAGAGTCCCCCCCCTGTAGGTAACGCCATACAGAGTCCCCCCCGGTAGGTAACGCCATACAGAGTCCCCCCCCCTTTAGGTAACGCCATGCAGAGTCCCCCCCCTGTAGGTAACGCCATGCAGAGTCCGTCCCCCCCTGTAGGTAACGCCATGCAGAGTCCGTCCCCCCCCTGTAGGTAACGCCATACAGAGTCCCCCCCCTGTAGGTAACGGCATACAGAGTCCCCCCCCTGTAGGTGAAGAGAAATGTGCCGAGGCACAGAGTCCCAGTTTCCCAGCCACCAGTCGACTAGTCGATAAGTGTCAGTAAAGGCAGTTAAAATATAACTTTTATTATGTATCAAACAGACAGACAACACTGAAGAGTTAAAATGATATCAAGAGACGGCCAGTATGTGTCGCAGGAGTCAGTGTGCATGCACCCAGTACAACGCTGGACGCAGTGAGAGAGACTGATTCGGCAGCTGCAGACTGCCGTGCATAGAAACAGTCCCCCACGAGTGGAAGCAATGACTGAACCGTCCGTGATAGATTAAAATGGCGATAGCCCCCCCGACATGTTTCGCTGCAGAAGCAGCGTCCTCAGGGGATAACACGGGGCTAATGAGCGCGCGTTTGAAAACCTGCTCCCTATATAGACTCGTGTGTCTGACGTCTGCATGACGTGTAGCGGCAACAATTCTCCTCAAGGCCAATCAGGTAATCGCAAATGACAAGCCCCCACGCCGAGAAGAGTGGCATGGCAACAGGCCAATAGAACACCGTGATCAGGCATCCAATCACCACGTGAGCTGGGCGCAAACGCACACCAGTCAAAACGGGTGATAGTCATTCAGAAAGCTCTATGTGCGGGGAGATTGACAGCAAGGGCAGCCAGTAAAGAATACAGAACGGCGCCCAATCGAAATACACAAATCCAAACAGGTGGATAACGCAGAGAGCCTCAATCAATGGTGACAGCAAATGCCAAGTAACACATAAAATATGCATTCAATACAATATACACGTCATGATAACCGCAGAGAGCGCACAAATATAGTTACACAACGCAACATGCAGAGTCAATATACACAAGTGCATAATAATATATTCACATAAACACGTCCAGTGGACAGAACTAAATAGTAGGAGAGAGCAGGGATCAGAGCAAGTCGTCTGTTGTATCGATAACAGCATCAATGGTAATACACATGCTTATCAAGCATTAATATAGTATAACTAGATATACATCAAGACTGCATATGTGGTGATCAGTGTATCACATACCTGTCAGACCGACAGAAGTATCACAAGGAAAAGTATGTTCAGCAGGAAAGATTAATTCAGCAAAAAAGGTTTAGCAAAAAAGGTTTATGACAACAGGAGAAGAGGGTTCAGTACCTCCTACAGAAAAGCCATGAAGGTGAATCCCTCATTTAGGCCATTAGGACTCAGAGAGCTGAGCCTATGTATCCATCGTGCCTCCTCCTGCAGTAGCCTCCTATCCAAGTTGCCGGCCCTAGGTCCAAGTTTTAACTGCGTAATGCCCCAAAATTGAAGGACCCTGGAGTCGCTCCCATGAAAAGATCTCACGTGTCTGGAAATAGAGGTGTCCTCTTTCATATTAATACTACTAACATGTCTAGAGATTCTTCTCCTGAGTTGCTGGGTGGTCTTGCCAACATACAATTTGGGGCAAGGGCATCTGGCGACATATACAACGCCAGTGGTTTGACAGTTAATAAAGTGTCTGATGGTAAATTGACAGCCATTTAGGGGGTTGGTAAAACACTTGGTCTTGGGCATATATGTACAGAAGGAGCACCTACCACAGGAGAAGGATCCCACCGTGGGGGCTGAAAGCCATGTATCACGAGGGATAAGTGGTCTGGAATAATGACTCCGCGTGAGAAATTCACGAAGGTTCCTACCACGTCGAAAAGTCACATTCGGAATGTCAGAAATAGCGTCCGCTAAGTCGGGATCAGACCGCAGAATAGCCCAATGCTTCCCTAAAATCTTAGAGATCTGAGTGGAACAGGTGTCAAAGTTACCAATACACCTAATATTGGAACCTACAGGTCTTTCCTCAATATTAGTTTTTCTGCCATAGAGCAGTTCCTCTCTAGGAGTGGCCTTAGCTCTGGCATAAGCTCGATGTAGGATTTTTTTGGGGTAGCCTCTTGCCAGAAATTTATGGAAGAGGGCATCACATTCTAATTTGAAAGTGTGTTCCTCGGAACAGTTCCTTCTGGCCCTAAGGTACTGACCGATAGGTATCCCCCTCTTAAGTGCTGGTGGATGAAAGCTACCATATTGTAAAAAACTATTGGTAGCAGTCTTTTTTCTAAAGACATTAGTGTGGACACCGTCACCAGAATCCAGAGAGATCTGAAGATCAAGAAAATCAATAGTGTTTTTATGTATGTGGTGAGTGAATTTCATGCCAATGTCATTGTGATTAAGTATATCCATGAAATCATGAAAAAGTGTAGTGTCACCATCCCAGAAGATCAGTATATCATCAATATACCTCCCCCAGAATAGTATGTGACACGTGAAAAAAAGTAAGTCTTCATTAAAAATTAAAGTGTCCTCCCACCACCCTAGAAATAAATTTGCATAAGTGGGTGCGCAAACTGTGCCCATTGCTGTGCCTTTTACCTGGTGGTAGAATTTACCATCAAATAAAAAATAATTGTGAGTTAATAGGAATTTAAGAAGTGAAAGTATCAAAGTGTTGTGTGCCTGGAATTGTATTCCCTTGGTGTTCAAAAAATACTGTACCGCCTGTAAACCCAAATCATGCTTAATGTTAGTGTAAAGTGATTCTACGTCAATAGTGGCGATTAAGGTAGTGTCAGTGACATTGATCCCCTGGATTCTGGTGAGGGTGTCCTTAGTGTCTCTCAGGAAAGAGGGTAGGGCCTTAACAAAAGGTGCCAACATTTCATCAACATATGTGCTGATGCCCTGTGTCAGGTTGTCGTTTCCAGAGACAATGGGTATCCCAGGAACTGGTCTTATATCCTTGTGAATCTTTGGGAGTGCATAGAAAGTTGAAATAGTCGGAGTGGAATTGTAGAGAACGCCATGCAGGGTCCCCCCCCCCTGTAGGTAACACCATACAGAGTCCCCCCTGTAGGTAACACCATGCAGAGTCCCCCCCTGTAGGTAACGCCATACAGAGTCCCCCCCTGTAAGTAACGCCATACAGAGTCCCCCCCGGTAGGTAACGCCATACAGAGTCCCTCCCTGTAGGTAACGCCATGCAGAGTCCCCCCTGTAGGTAACACCATACAGAGTCCCCCCCTGTAGGTAACACCATGCAGAGTCCCCCCCCTGTAGGTAACGCCATACAGAGTCCCCCCCTGTAGGTAACGCCATACAGAGTCCCCCCCGGTAGGTAACGCCATACAGAGTCACCCCCCCTTTAGGTAACGCCATGCAGAGTCCCCCCCCCTGTAGGTAACGCCATGCAGAGTCCGTCCCCCCCTGTAGGTAACGCCATGCAGAGTCCCCCCCCCTGTAGGTAACGCCATACAGAGTCCCCCCCCTGTAGGTAACGGCATACAGAGTCCCCCCCCTGTAGGTAACGCCATACAGAATCCCCCCCTGTAGGTAACGCCATACAGTGTCCCCCCATGTAGGTAACGCCATAGAGTCGTCCCCCCTGTAGGTAACACCATACAGAGTCCCCCCCCTGTAGGTAACGCCATACAGAGCCCCCCCCTGTAGGTAACGCCATGCAGATTCCCCTCCTGTAGGTAACGCCATACAGAGTCCCCCCCCTGTAGGTAACGCCATGCAGATTCCCCCCCTGTAGGTAACGCCATGCAGAGTTCCCCCCCCTGTAGGTAACGCCATCCAAAATCGTCCCCCCCTGTAGGTAACGCCATGCAGAGTCCCCCCCCTGTAGGTAGCGCCATGCAAAGTCCCCCCCTGTAGGTAACGCCATGCAGAGACCGCCCCTGTAGGTAACGGCATGCAGAGTCCCCCCCCTGTAGGTAACGCCATGCAGAGTCCCCCCCCTGTAGGTAACGCCATGCAGAGTCCCCCCCCCTGTAGGTAACGCCATGCATCCCCTCTCCACAGGATATCCACAGGATAGGGGATACATGTGTGATCGCTGGCAGCGATAAGGAGAATGGGGGACTGAAAGTCCCCTGAAGTTCTCCATGACTAACCTCTGACTTCCGGCGTCTGCGCAGCTCAATAAAAATAAAAGGAGCGCTGGTCACGCATGCGCACAAGCGCGACCGGCGCTCCATTCATTTCTACGGAGCTGCCGACACAGACCCCGGAAGTCCGAGGTTTGTGATGGAGAACTTCAGGGGACTTTCAGTCCCCCATTCTCCTTATCGCTGCCAGCGATCACACATATATCCCCTGTCCTGTGGATAGGGGATACATGTTTTTTGTTTAATGGCAGAGCAGGAGATACCTCCCTGCTCTGCCGTAGTGTTCAGTGGCGTCGCGCTGTAGCAGCCATAGTGGCTGCTAGCGGAGCCTCCGGCCATGCCGCGGGCCCCGTAGCGGCTGCTACGGCGGTAGTTACGCCACTGGTAAAAAGTATACGTTTTTGTCACCACATATGGAAAATCTTGACTTTACAAAGTTTGATTTGGCTCAAGAACAAAAAAAGTATACGTTTTTAGAAGTAAGAACAGACACAAACATATAAACGCGTATACGACGCATACTACAAAAAAACGTAACCTTATGTTACAAATGCATACGTTGTAACTTTAATAACGTATACGTCGTCGAATACCACAAACGTGTGCACAAAACGAGATGTGAACTTAGCCTAAGTAATATCTGAATTGAATTTTTAACAACCTGACAGGAGAGGACAAATCAAGGACTTAGTCATTACAAGAATTATTATATGTCGCATCATCCACACAGACCCTGGTGTAGAAAAAGTGCCATCATTTTATCTAGTGTGAAATTAATGGCAGTGATGTATGTCTTGACAGATTTACCATGTGATGTATGTTGTGACAGATTTTCCATGTACACGTGTGATCATAAATTTGTTACAACATATGTCAATAAATTAGCCGAGCGTTCACTTAGATTTTGACTAAAATGACGCCACCTGAGTGTCAATAACTTAACCTGAGGATGTGTACCCATCTATTGTAATTGTGTACTTACGTACATGGGGGGCAACCATTGGGGCAAACACAGGGAGGTTATTGGCTCATGTGGAAAGGAGATATCTGTCTATTTGTAATATGTGATGGAACCCAAACAAAATAAATCAGACCAAAAACTGTACAATAAATACACAGAACAATTTCATTAGTTGTTAAAGAGGCTCTGTCACCAGATTTTGCAACCCCTATCTGCTATTGCAGCAGATCGGCGCTGCAATTTATATAAGAGTAACGTTTTTATTTTTAAAAAACGAGCATTTTTGGCCAAGTTATGACCATTTTTGTATTTATGCAAAAGAGGCTTGCTAAAGTCCAAGTGGGTGTGTTTAAAGTAAAAGTCCAACTGGGCGTGTATTATGTGTGTTACATCTGGGCATGTTTACTTCTTTTACTAGCTGGGCGTTCTGACGAGAAGTATCATCCATTTCTCTTCAGAACGCCCAGCTTCTGACAGTGCAGACACAGCCGTGTTCTCGAGAGATCACGCTGTGACGTCACTCACTTCCTGCCCCAGGTCCTGCATCGTGTCGGACGAGCGAGGACACATCGGCACCAGAGGCTACAGTTGATTCTGCAGCAGCATCGGCGTTTGCAGGTAAGTCGTTGTAGCTACTTACCTGCAAACGCTGATGCTGCTGCAGAATCAACTGTAGCCTCTGGTGCCGATGTGGCCGACACGATGCAGGACCTGAGGCAGGAAATGAGTGACATCACAGAGTGATCTCTCGAGAACACGCTGTGTGTCTCCACTGCCAGAACCTGGGTGTTAACGAACAGAAGTGGATGATGCTGATTCGTCAGCATCATACACTCCCATTCCTAACGCCCAGCTAGTAAAAGAAGTAAAAACGCCCCGATGTACACACATAATACACGCCCAGTTGTACTTTTACTGTAAACACGCCCAGTTGTACTTTTGCAAGCCTCATTTGCATAAATACAAAAATGGTCATAACTTGGCCAAAAATGCTAGTTTTTTTAAAATAAAAACGTTACTGTAATCTACATTGCAGCGCCTATCTGCTGCAATAGCAGATAGGGGTTGCAAAATCTGGTGACAGAGCCTCTTTAAATAGCCAATTATTTTGGCAATATATGGGTAACCCCTGACTCACGAAGAGTCACCCTCCAGCACTCAGGAGAGGAAAACCCCCCTGTGGAGGAAACCTCTAGGGAAACCATGGCTGGAGGATTGCCCTTCCTCTGGGCTTAGGAGGTTAACGCCAACTAATAATTCATCATAAACAGTGGTAGAACTGTGATCTTGGGTGAATTGGCTTCACATCCAGGTACGCGTCTTGTGGGGTTGTAAAACTCAAGGTCCTCAGGCGCATTAAATATGGCGCTGCACGTGGTGGTATGGTCTTTTATAGAATCTTCATTCATGGGTTTTTTATTACATAAACACAGTTTTCATGGTTCCTGTTAGAAGAATTTTCCATACTTATCAATAATGATTCAAGTTTTCATCCCAATAAGAGTTTTATTCTCATTGATGAGGAGACAAGTCGAAATCAGCAGTTGTCTGCCATCATTACATAAGCACAGGTTTATATACACATATCAATGCGCATTGCAGTACAGACCAACTGAAAAACCGTTTGTGGCTTTCCTGTCACATGAAATGTTACACTTCAGAATGAGATTGGGTCAGTTGGACTTCCTCTGGAGATTGCAATCTTTATTAAGAAGTCCAACCACCTTACACACTTAAAGAAAGACTGTCATTTAACTCTTTGTCAACCAAATCATTTTCTGAGAACCCTGCATGCACATTTAATATCTATTACATGAAGTAACAATAAATTTAAAATAAAACTTTTCTAACATTCCCTCCTCTTATAAATTTATGTAGACATGTTCTGTAAGATTATCCAGGACAGGTTCTCTTCTTTTGAATCTCTTGGCACATTGTCTTTGTCACTGAGGTCTCAATTAATCTTTGGATCAATCCTCTTATGCAGAGTGTCGCATCGACAAACAGTCAATATACTGGCAACAACGGCAATGGTCATGAGTACAGATGTTACCAGGCCAGTCCATTTTCCAAACTATCCCTCAATCCATGAGGTGAAGATGTCATTTATTCTGGAGTTTTCCTGCAAGCTCTTCGGACAGGGAATTGAGTTCTTCCATTGCCTTGGTAATACTGTCATCAGGAGCTGTATTATTGGTAATAAAAGTACAACAGAAGATACAAACATTTTGCAGACACCCCCTTTCTCTGCTAGTAACATATCCAGGGTTATTCTATTTTGCCATGTCATTAAAGATATAGATCCCAACTGATCTGCAATGCCCTTTATTGCATCTCTGGTAAAATTAACAAATCTCTGTTGATTGTAATAAATATAATTAATCCAGTCGACATTCTTATTTATCGTAGACCACCAGAAAAGTACAGACTCTAAGCCTGATGCAATCTGATTTTGGGCCTTAAACTCATTTGGCCCCCCTCGGGGTACTCCTATTTTCTATGTATATTCTATGGTCAAAGGAACCTCCATGGATAGACCGCTTATAGCGATTCAGATAGTCTCCAGGGCGTTTTCTCCTTCTCTGAAACTCAGGTGCTAAAAACAAGTGGAAATGGCATCAGAAGCTGAACCAGAGCACAGCTTCCCTGCCACTTGGCCAGTAGCCTCCCCATAGCCACCAGAGATCAGTCCTTGCCCTTGTCTGGTTAGTAAACTAATTAGAGGAGTAATTACCATTATCGGTCACAAAACTCTTCAGTGAGGTTCCCTACTTTTTTACCTTGCCCATTCCTCAGAAAACAGGTGTAGTTGCCTGGGTAAGCCACTACTAAGGGAGGGATTTCATCTCACAGGTGGGTACAATAAAGAGAATGTCTTACATAATTTATCACCTGGATTATATGATGCATTATATAAAAATAACACGCACTGCAGACCTTGTAGGTTCTCCTTATCTGGTAGCCTAAAAGGTATAGTATCCAGATGAGGCCTAGCTTTTGCACAAGCGATACAGTTAGTTCTATTATTTTGGATTGCAGTGTATCTCATCCAGGCTAACCATTCATGTTTATCACTGCAACCTGTTTCTAATGTCAATTTATCTTCATAAGTGTAGTTGGCCAGATAGACTATAGAGTATAGAGGGTAGGTCTATCTTTGGAACTAAAAAACTTTCAGTTGCAAGAAATGCCCTATAGGCCAGTACCTGAAACATCAATTCCTATATCATATAGTCCCTTATCCTTTTTATTAGGGTATTTACATAGATAGTACAAATGTATTTATCTGAATATGCGCTAGTTTGTAAGCTATGTTTCTATCCTTGCATTGATCTATAACACAGCGCGGAAATCTATTTCATACATTGCAGTCTTACCTTCAGTGAAATTAAAATATTTAACTCTCCAAGCTAAGTTTTTAGGGAATCACACTCCGACCCTGCTTCCCAGGAATCCCATACCTTTGGTTGACACACCTTGGACCCCCATAGGATACCTAGAATAACTAATAACATTTTGCCCTGTCTCCTCCCAGGCTCTGGATGTTTTCTTCGCTGAAGTTTGAGACCAGTCACTTCTAACAAATGACCACCCTTTGTAATCAGTCTCTTATAGCCTAGGAGGATAGTGGCAATTTCCTAACTACCTTACAGTGTGATAAGTGTATCCAAGAGGTACGTTCGGCTATCTGTACGGCCGTAGGTGTGGTAAGCAGAACCTGATATGATCTTTTTCAATGAAAATAATATCCAATTTCCTGGCTTCACAGGTTCAGGTTCAGGTATAGGTACACCTGGAATACAAGTAGAGATAGAAACTTCCTTGTTGGTTAGCATTTTTGCCATATATTCAGCAAGTGTAAAATCAAACTCTTCATCCATCCTAGAGAATGGATGTAACTGTGGTATTACAAATGGTCTACCCATTTGGTGAATACATCAATAATCACTAAACAATAATTCTTCCCTTTGAGTTTCGCATAAGAACGAATGTCAAAAATAACTAATTTTAATAACATGCGGAATCAGCATTAATATACTTGTCTTAAAGGAACAATGTCTTTCTTATTCACTACATAAGAACAAGATGGGGTTTCCAGACAAGATGACTGCTGCACAAAATAAATTAATCTAAACATTATTTTAATCACTTTCATTTTTCCCACCTTTTGTTTATTTTAGGACATTTTGTACCCAAGCCAGGTACTTAAAATAGGGCTTATCCCCCTTACGGACTTTATTTTCTTAGCTTGCTCTACGGTCATACTTGTCCTGCATAATGCCAAAAAAGGTCTATACAGTGGCAACAGGCTGGGCCAACTACTTGGCAAATGCCAAGGGAGCAGTGTTCAATCTGTCGGCCACTTTCTCTACATTATGAGCATTCTTTACTGCTAAACCTACTAACATTGGCAATAATCCAAACTTCTCCTACCATGGTACATATTGGTCATAATTGTCGCACTGTCACTTACTGTCCTAATTCGACTTTTACCCCTGTAGATATAACAGGTCATGGGCAGCATCTTTCTCAAACCTAAAGACACCAGGGTCACATAACCTCCGGGCTCTCATTGCTGCCATGTACTTCTTACATATGAGTGACAACAACCAGTGACCTTCACCTCATACCTCAAGTTGTTATTCACAATACCGTGGCATATTACATACATTATAATTATAAACCTCAGACAATATAAACAATAGGGTCTCAACTAAGAAAATAATTCTATCACCAATCTCACGCTATCACCCCTCAGGTTTGGGTCCCATCAGTTCATTGACAAATCCTGTACATCAAATCAAACAAACACCTTTATATAAGAAAAACTTCTCTGTCCCTCTGGACAGGACACATAGAAATATGTAGTTACTGGGTACATTTTATGTCACACATGTTGTTACCCTTTTCAGCAGGATTTATACCTTGATCTGAGCTGATTATCTGTAACATCTACTCACAGAAATGTTCACAAATATCATTTGTTTATCTGACAAGTGTCTCAAACCAATTTTTTCTTACCTACTCTGAGATTCAAATGAACACCCTTATACATATACCTAATATCTTAGGAAGCAAAAACAACTTCAATGAAATCCATACAAATGTGTTAGAATGGATATTGTGGATTTGGGAACTGTCTTCTCTTTGGTCTTACATTCCCCTGTAGATTATGATTGGCGCATGTTAAACAAGTTAAACAAAATTTTTTTTTTAGAGTAGTTAGTAAAGCCATATGCCGTGAACACTTTAGATATGATTTCTACCATCCCCCCTGTTGAGACATGGCTTGTCCGATGGCTCAATATAGCTTCATATCTGTTGCTGGGTAGGATGTATTTGTTCTTACAAGATCCATCTACAAACAGTATGAGATCACTATCTAGTAGTGGAATGTCTTTAAGATCTGATCTTGTTAACACTCTTTCTGCTATGGAGGATCGGCAATCATGTGGTGCACCATCCTCCGCAGTAGACATCAAGGTCGAAAAATTTAAAGTGGTACATCTTTCTATCATAAATAACACTAATGTGAAGCTCTTATAGCTTCTGCGGCAGCTACAACTGATTGAACACAGGGAGGTAAGGCTCTAGCTACTGGGTCGAGTTTTGATGAGTAGTAAGCTAGAGGTCTATCCTTTCCCCCATACTCCTGTGTTAGCCCCGAAGTCATATATCAATTTTTACAATCTAAAGTTTGAATAAAGTTTTTTTCTTTTTTTTTTTTTTAATAATCAGCACTGAAGATCCTACAAGAACCTGTTTTATCGGAAAAAAAATGCCTCTTCATAAATCAAAGACATCAATGGTCCTGTAATATCAGCATATCCAACTCCTGTAGAAGTTAGTCATACCCAAAAGGACATCATTTGTCTTTTTGTCAGAGGTTTCTGTGCTTGGAGTATTGCTGACTTTCTTCCTTCATCTAGATGTTTACCTTCTTGGGTAATATGGTGTATGGAATGCCTGTGTGATGCCGAGGCTAGTAAGTATATGCCCTAATACTTCTCCTGTTTAATGGGTTCCTCTATCACTCTCAATTACTTCAGGACCCCATATCGGCATACTACTTCACTGAGTATTTTCCTAGCAGTGTTTTTAGCTATGTTTTTTGTTACTGGCCATGCCTCAGGCCAATTTGAAAACATGTCAGTACATACGAGGACATATTCATATACACCCACCTCGGGTAGCTGTATGTAGTCCACCTGCAGTCGCTGGAAGGAGTAATCAGGGCGAGGCGTGCGCTTACTGGGTGTTTTTATCATTTTACCGGGGTTGTGTCTGACGCATGTCAGGCAACCCTCTACATGTTGAGCAGCTGCGTTCTGAAATCCAGGTGCAAACCAGTGTTGTATTGGTTTGCCTGCTGCAGTCAGAAAGCCTCTTACTCGCCATATTGTGTCATAATCGTGTGAGACTCCAAAGGTGTACCTCGAGTCTATATAGACATTCACCCTTTTACCTGTGCCCAACTTACATGCTTCTGCGAGTTCCATGAGTTCTGCCTCCTGGGCAGAGCTGCCGGAGGGCAGTGACTTTTGCAGCACTGTCTTACCTTCCTGGACTACTGCATACCCGGTGATGAAATGTCCTGTCTGCTCATTCCAGTATCTGGATCTGTCTACAAAATACTGAACATCATAGTTAGTCAAAGGTACATCAGTGACACCTGGTAACCCTTGGACTTCAAGTTACATTAATCTGTGACAATCAGACTCATGTTCCATATCAAACAAGTCTTTGTCATTTGCAAATTCGTACATTAAGGAAACTGTATTTATAACTTAAACTTGATTTTACACTGCTAACTTTAATTAACTTCTTAAAAAGTCAGTCTATTTACACAATCTTGTACTTTAGTTCAATGTTCTAGGACTTTTTACACACTAATTTTACATATAATAATAATAATTTGAAATTCAATTAATTCAGTTCTTAATCTGGATTGAGAAAAACATCTCACATCAAACAGTACACAATTTCATTTCCTCCTCAGACTAGTCTGCAACACACACCCTGTATACATGTCTACATCATACTTCTCGTCATCATCCACCTTACTCATTGCAATGTACCTATCTGTATTACTAGTACAGTCACTGTTATCACTTTTATGCACATACTATACATATCAACATTTATTGACACACTCTTCTATAGTTCTGCTTTTCCGATCATTTCATGGTCGTTCAACCAGCCAGCATTTCGTTCTATGAAAGTTTTTCATCTTGAACTATATAAACAACCTTCTTTAACATTCCTTATCATTTTAACATTCTGTCAACCTTCTACCTTGTTCTCCTTTGTGAGATTCTTCCAACCATGATCTTACACAATCAAAACCACACTTCTCTTTTTCCTTCACTAAATTATAACATTCAATTACCCTCAAATTCCTTTTAAATCCAAATTTGCCACACCTTTATCATCATCATCATTGTACATTCACCACATCTAATTTGTGCATATACTTAACATCCCCTTCTAAAGGAATATTTTAATACTTTTTAACACAAACAACCACATCCTGAAACTGTTCCTGATACGTTACACATGTTACAAGCAGTGTCCTTTTGAAAGGAAATCTAATTTAGCAATTTTAGTATATGTCTATCTCTCTATTTAATGGACACCTAAATAGTTTATTTTTTTTTTTTTAGAATAGGAGTCTTACGAGCACTTTTAATATGAAAAGATTTGATTAACTTTGTATCCTTTATCAATTATTTTGACTATTCTATGATCTGACTCTAATTTGATCTCATTCAAAGAGCCTTGTAGAATTTTGATGGTCAGTTGGGAATATTGAATAACAGTGTTCGCTGCACCAAAACGTTATTCTCCCTGGACTGTAGGACTCGCTGCACTCTACACGCCTAGAGCTGCTTACAAAAACACAGTCCCAAGACAGTAATGTCGCTCAGCCAAGGTGACCACGACGAGGAAATGTGAAAGACTGTCTCAACTCTCACTTTTACCACATTTAGACAAGACACATGATTAACGATTAACAAACAGACAAATTCGATATGAATAACAAAACCTACTATCATATTCTATATTTCTGTATACCTCATATATCTTGACCACAAGGTATTTTCACCAAAGTTTCACAGTACACACACAAAACACAACAATATTTACAAGTATTATGCTGATCAGTCATATACTTCATGTTCCTGGGTGTTTTACAGTATTTTTCCTACTGATTTGTCCTTGTAACAATTTTACAAAGGACCATTCCTAATTGAACTCCCTTATACACACAGGGTTTTATTTATTTAACCCTCATACATTCAATCTTCACAGTCAAGGAGTCTCATATATGTTTCATCTATAACAACCATTTCTTTCAACTTCACCAAAGAAATACTTGATTACCTTAAAACTTCTGGTGTCAGGGGCGTCCATAGACAATAAGAGGCTGGTCAGACCAGCAGCAGATGTCCTGGATGTGTCTTTACACCACAGTTTGAAAGTCTTTATCTTTCTTTAACTTTGGATTTAGTTTATCTCAATCATTCAATACTTTTAGTCACAATCATAAACTTTATAAAACAAATAATCCTAATACTCTATAACAAATAATCATAATACTCTATAAGAAACAATATAATACTTATTCTATAGGAGATCCTCCAAATCTCCAAGTACTTTATCTTTTACGTGCTGCACGGAGTTATTTATTACCTGTAGCCTTCTCACATAGGCTATGGACTACTAACCTCGAGAACCACTATTCCCAGGTTTTTATATTAAGACCTGTGCTTAATATAACTAAGACCCAGTCTTAGTACCTAAGATCCAACTTAGGTTTTTTTCACATAACCTTATACATCTAAATATGAAAAATAATAAAAACACATATATACAAAATTATATTACCGTTATTCAGATGAAAACTCGAATCCTCAATTCTCCTTACTATGTTCTTTTAAAAACCGTCATTCCACACCTCGTCCCTCCGTCTGACTGGCCTCTTTTTAACGGTAATTTAACCGGAGGTCTTTGAATTAAGTGAGTATTTTGATGACTCACCCCGTGCACGGTGTACAGTCCTCGGGTGGACGAGGGTCTGGAAATATTGGTTTCCGGCTTCGAAGGACCAAGATGTTAGAAGAATTTTCCATACTTATCAATAATGATTCAAGTTTTCATCCCAATAAGAGTTTTATTCTCATCGATGAGGAGACAAGTCGAAATCAGCAGTTGTCTGCCATCATTACATAAGCACAGGTTTATATACACATATCAATGCGCATTGCAGTACAGACCAACTGAAAAACCGTTTGTGGCTTTCCTGTCACATGAAATGTTACACTTCAGAATGAGATTGGGTCAGTTGGACTTCCTCTGGAGATTGCAATCTTTATTAAGAAGTCCAACCACCTTACACACTTAAAGAAAGACTGTCATTTAACTCTTTGTCAACCAAATCATTTTCTGAGAACCCTGCATGCACATTTAATATCTATTACATGAAGTAACAATACATTTAAAATAAAACTTTTCTAACAGTTCCTACAGGTGTTTAATACTGATACATGCATGTCTCATTCATTATGAAGTCACGCAGAGAATTCTGAAGTATTAACCCTTTAAAGACTGCCTATGTGCCTTACTACAGAGACTGTTATAATGCACTTGTCACCATTCAGACCCCACTCATAAGACGTCTTAATAAAATATATATACGGCGCTATCGGGCAGCGGTTCCCGCAAGCGGCAGTACAATTGCGCCTCGGTGATAGTGCGGGCTCAGGAGCTGAAACCGCACCATCACCACCGGGTGACAGCTGTATGTTACAGCTGACACCCTGATGTAATGTCTAAGACCGGAGCTAGCCTCCGATTCGGCCGATTAACCCCTTAGATGCTGTGTTTAATAGAGATCGCAGCATCTGAAGCGTTTTTAGACACCGGCACCCCAGCAACGTGATCACTTGGTTGCAGGTTTCTGCTATGGCAACTGGAGGCCTCTCAGTCTGCCAGCTGCGGAAGCCTTCTATGCCTCGTTCGGAGACAGAGACTAAAAGGATTCCGGTATGGACGGCTAGATGGAGACGGCTGTGCAGTGGTGTCCACTGTACGTTACAGTTGACACACTGCTGTAACTGCAGGAACTGGCGCTAGCTATGATTCCTGCCATTAACCCCTATATGCAGCAAATGAAAGCGATCGCTGCATCTTAGTGGTTTGTAGCAAATCGGCAGCCCTGCCATATCCCTAGTGGGACTAAAAAAAAAGTGTAAAAAAAGTAAAAATAAAAGTTTCAAGTATTAAAATAAAACACAATTGCCATTTTTCCCTTATCAAGCCATTTATTATTGAAAAAAATAAGCAAACCATACATATTTGGTATTGCCTCGTCTGTAACGGCCTAAACTATAAAAAACTTGTTTTTTTTTATCCCGCTTTGTGAACGCCCTAAAAAAAAACTAAAAAACATTGCCAGAATTGCTGTTTTTTGGTCACTTTGCCTTCCAAAAATGTAAATAAAAAGTGATCAAAATTTTGCATGTAGTCAAAAATGGTACCTATCAAAACTATAGATCGTCTCGCAAAAAAAACTAGCCCTCATGCAGTTCCATCAATTAAAAAATGTAAACGTTATGGCTCTTAGAACATGGCGACAGAAAAAAATACATTCTTTTTACAAAATTTTATCGTGCAAAAAGTTGTAAAACGTAAAAAAGTGCATAACTTTAGTATCACCGGAATTGTACTGACCCGCAGAATAAAGTTAACATGTAATTTATAATGCGTGGTGAACGCTGTATAAAAAAACAACTAGAAAAACTATGCCAGAATTGCTGTTTTTTGGTCACCCTGACTCCCAAAAAAAAGGGTAAAAAGTGATCAAAAAGTCACATGTACCCCATAATGGTAACAATAAAAACTACAGCTCGTCCTGCAAAAAAACAGCCCTCATACCACTACGTCTGTGAACAAATTAAAATAAGTTAAGGCTCCAATACGTCAGGAAATAAAAAATATGCAGTTGTGCAGGCCCGAGGGGAACATTTTTTCTTTTTCAAGTTGTGATTTATCAAGGCCCTAAAATTAGGGAACCAGGAAGGGGAGGACTCAAACATATCTGCTGGAAGCGAGGGTGCCCGTATTATACCAGGACAACACTTTCCAGCAAAATTAGCCAAACTGCAAAGGTTCAGAGTGTGGACCAAAAGGGGGATAAGAAAGGACACCATTTATCAGTGCGACACTGGCCTGTGCATAAAGGATTGCTTCACAGCGTAACACACATCTATGGATTATGTTATTTGTTTTTTCGCCCCATTATTATACCACCTGCCTATGCCCCTGATGTACTCTGCCAAGCTTACATATGCTCCCACATTGTAAACTAAAATACCAGTAAAACTCCAAACAAAACTACTACCAAGCAAAATCCACAGTCCAAAAGCCGAATGTTGCTCCCTCCCCTCTGAAACCTACAGCGTGCCCAAACAGCAGTTTACTTCCAAATATATGGCATCGCCAAACCAGGTAGAACCCTTTTAACAATTTTTGGGGTGTGTGTCTCCAGTGGCACAGGTTGGGCACGACATATTTGCCACTGAAATGTCATATCTGGGGAAAAACTGAAATTTTTACATTGCACCATCCGCAGCACAATCATTTATGGAAAAGACCTGTGGGGGGTCTAAATAAAAAATGCCTTGAGGGGTGTAGTTTCCAAAATGACATCACTTCTCAGGAGTTTATTTTATTATTTTACATCAGAGCCTCTGCAATTGTGAACCAATACTTTGTAAGTCGCAAAATTAGGCCTCAATTTCGTATGGTACTCTTTTACTCCGGAGTCCTGTCGATCTTCCAGGCAAAAGATTAGGGCCACATGTAGGGTGTTTCTAAAACCGGGAAACACAGCATAATAATTAGAGAGCTATCTTTTCATGGTGGCACAAGCTGGGCACCACATATTGGCATATCTATGGAAAAATTGCCATTTTGACTCACTCACTACACCCCTAGGTGAATACCTTGAGGGGTGTCGTTTCCAAAATGGGGTCACTTCTAGGGGGGTTTCTACTGTTTTGGTCCCACAGGGGCTTTTCAAAGGTGACATAGCGCCCAGAAACCAAACCAGCAAAATATGCACTACAATAGCCAAACGGCGCTCCTTCCCTTCTGAACCCTACTTTGTGCCCAAACAGAAGTTTATGATCACATATGGGGTATTGCCGTACCATAGAAATTGCTTCACAAATGTTTGCGTGCTTTTCTCCTTTTATTTGTTGAGAAAGTGAAACATTTTGAGCTAAAGCCATGTCTTATTGGAAAAAATATATATTTTTATTTTCACTGCCCAATTTTAATAAAATCTATGAAACACCTGTGTGGTCAAAATGATCACTACACCCCTAGATAAATTCGTTGTGGGGTGTAGTTTCCAAAATGGGGTCTTTTTTGTGGTGTTTCCTTTGTTTAGGTATCACAATACCTCTTCAAAGGTCCTCCTAGGCTTCCTGTCAGTGTGACTGTCACGTGACAATGACAGTTAGAATACATTACACTACATAGGTAGTGTAATTTACTCTAGCAGCTGTCAAAGCTGCAAGTCTAAATGTCCCCTAGTGGAACAAAAAGGGGGTGTGGCTTTGACATGGCGGTGTGAGGACGCATTTTCTTGAAGCTCCGGACTTGACACACAGAAAATCGCCCAAAAGGGCTCATTTACCCGGTGCTTGTGAACGATGATGAAGGGGAGGCATCGCAAGAGCCTCTCGGTCACTCCTGGCACCTCGTCCATCTGCAGGTTCCTTCACTCCAGGCAGGACGGATCATCTCCGCATTTCTCCTCCATTCCACCCTCAGACTGCAGTCGGACCCTGCCAGCACGTGGGCGCTCGCCGACTTCCTGCTCCTCCGGGCCGGCGTGTGTCGACTGCCGTTTCCAGGTCCACACCCCCATCATGGCGACTCCGGAGGTAGGTCAGGGCTCAGATGCCATGCCTGGGTCGGCTCCTCCAGCCCTGGTTGATTACTTTCCCCCCCTCCAGCCCCAGTCAGTGCCAAGACAGGACGCTGACCGCATGGCCTTCCAAGGCAGGGCGGTTCCGGCGCTATTTTCTTTTGCCACCCCGTGGCAATCTCCCTCAGTAGACTGGATGCTGCTCAGTCAGGGGACGCCAGCCATTTTCAGGGGGCCGCTCACTCCATCAGCGGTTTCTTCTCCGGGTCCTTCCCCCATTATGGAATGGACCCTGGCGGAATTGTGTGAAATGGTGCGGGTGTTGCCCACCAAATCTTATCTGGATTTACGCCTCTCCCGGCTGGAAGGGAAGCATGATAAGGCCATTGGTGCTGTCTCACAGGAGGTACGTTCATTGGCCGCACGGGTGGAGACATTGGAGCGCCATAACTCTGTTTACTCCATGCACATCTCGGTACTTTCTCAGACCTTGGACACTCAATCTACCCAAATGCGAGACTTTTCCTTACACTTGGATGGTGTAGAAAACAGGGGGAGACGGAACAATTTGAAACTGAGAGGCATATCGGAATCATTGCCTCCGGAAGGCCTATATGATGCGGTGACACATATCTTTAACAAGCTCCTGGATAGACCACGTGATATGGCCATTGAGATGGACAGGGTGCATAGACTGGCGGGAGATGTTGCACGGAGAGCCTGGGAGAAGGGGGCCAATCTAATAATAGTCTAATAATACCGGCCCGCGGCCGCCCTGTACCCGACCATCACTTCAGATGGTCAGGTACTGAATCGTACTCATCATTTCCCGATACACCTGGTGGCGGTGGGTACAGGGTAATGGACGCTGTCAATCATAGTCAACTACACGATTGATTTTCCGATCCAAAAAAGCAACAGGAATCTGCATAACCAGAATATAGAGCAGATCACACATGAAGTATATGTGTAGCTCTATAGGTTGATTCCAGGGTGTTAGACCCAAACAGCATCATAATTCAATATGAGACCAAAAGAGAAAATAGATGCTGAGAGACAAGGAAGTAATGAAAATACAAAAATACTTTATTGACATATAATAACACATATAAAAAGAATCCATAAACCCACAGTAAAAACACGGATCCTTGACTGAAGCATTAACCAAACCATATATCTGTATATGAACGGTGAATGCGATACATGTACGTCCCTTGATAAATATGACAAATGTGTGTGAACATCTATGAAAGTAAAGTCTATTTAAAGAGGCTCTGTCACCAGATTTTGCAACTCCTATCTGCTATTGCAGCAGATAGGCGCTGCAATGTAGATTACAGTAACGTTTTTATTTTTAAAAAAACGAGCATTTTTGGCCAAGTTATGACCATTTTTGTATTTATGCAAATGAGGCTTGCAAAAGTACAACTGGGCGTGTTGAAAAGTAAAAGTACAACTGGGCGTGTATTATGTGCGTACATCGGGGCGTGTTTACTACTTTTACTAGCTGGGCGTTGTGTATAGAAGTATCATCCACTTCTCTTCAGAACGCCCAGCTTCTGGCAGTGCAGACACAGCCGTGTTCTCCAGAGATCACGCTGTGACGTCACTCACAGGTCCTGCATCGTGTCGGCACCAGAGGCTACAGATGATTCTGCAGCAGCATCGGCGTTTGCAGGTAAGTCGATGTAGCTACTTACCTGCAAATGCTGATGCTGCTGCAGAATCAACTGTAGCCTCTGGTGCCGACACGATGCAGGACCTGTGAGTGACGTCACAGATCTGCACTGCCAGAAGCTGGGCGTTCTGAAGAGAAGTGGATGATACTTCTATGCACAACGCCCAGCTAGTAAAAGTAGTAAACACGCCCCGATGTAACACACAAAATACACGCCCAGTTGTACTTTTAGTTTTCAACACGCCCAGTTGTACTTTTGCAAGCCTCATTTGCATAAATACGAAAATGGTCATAACTTGGCCAAAAATGCTCGTTTTTTAAAAATAAAAACGTTACTGTAATCTACATTGCAGCGCCTATCTGCTGCAATAGCAGATAGGGGCTGCAAAATCTGGTGACAGAGCCTCTTTAAATAGCTCTGAAAACTTTGGTGCCGAAGCCAATTTTATTATTTTCTTGCCTTCTCCAAGCCCCCCCCCCCGCCTCGCTTTCCAAAGTCCATACGTTTTTCTATAGATGTCGCTATGAGGACTTTTTATTTATTTTTTTTCTCTTCTGTTTGCATGAGTAGTTGTCGTTTTTGATGTCACTATTTAATGTACTACGGGGGAAAAAAAGTACTTTGGGTTAAAATGGGGAGAAAAAAACCTCCCACCAGTTTTCTGGGTTTAGTTTTTACAACATTCACTGTGCTGTAAAAAATACATTTCTATTTTTTTGTATATTAAAAACCACTTGAATTTTGTGTCACTAGGGGATTTGAACAAACGATTCTTTGGTCGCTGGTATATTACACTCCAGTACTTTTATATTGCAGTGTATTTTACGGTTACCCGGCCCTCTTTTTAAGCTCCGGCAGGGCTTAATAGGAACAGACAGCACATCTGGGGACCTTTATTAGGCCCCCAGGCTGCCATGACAACCATCGGAACCCCACATCGCAGCCAATAGGCTATCAGAGGGGTCTGTTCCACTCTTTCTAACGGCACAGACGCTGCGATCACTTGACTGTTGCGGTTGGGTGTTGGCTGCTACATACAGTTCACACAGAGTATGGAGTGGGCTTTGCCATTGAGCCTCCTCAATACTACCCCAAACACATCCCCTATCACATGTCGTCAAGGGGTTAATATTTTTTTTTATTTTCTAGTAAAATTGGAGAAGAACAGTCTCCAGAGGATGCTGAAGACGGCCCCCCTGAGTTGCTGGTAAGTAGCTATGTCGATATTTGATATCCGTAAGCCTGATATGTGTTAAAGGGGTTTTCCCACTAGAGGCATATCCTGTGGATGTGTCATAAATGTCAGATGCGGGTCCCACCTATCTCCAGAACGGGGCCTCCTAAACCCCGTTCAGCCGCTGTGTTTTGCGGCTGAATGATGTGTTTTCCGACCATGAAAAAGTTATATGGTCGTGAGTTACGCCGTTTCCGTAACTCGCTGAGCTACGCTGTTTCCGTAACTCCAATAGTAGTGAATGGCAGTTACAGAAGTAGCATGCAAGCTACGTTGTTTCCGTAACTACCATTAAGCTCTATGAGGCTTGCGTAAACAGCGTAGCTCAGAGTTACGCTGTTTACGTAACTCATGACCATATAACTTTTTTTCATGGTCGGAAAGCACCTCAATCAGCCGCAACACACAGCGGCTGAATGGGGTTTAGGGGGCCCTGTTCTGGAAATAGGTGCGGGTCCCAAAGCTGGGGACCTGCATCTATCTGACATTTATGACATCCTGCGGATGTGTCATAAATATCTCTCGTGGGAAATCTCCTTTTAAGTCTTTTTTTTATTTTATTTTTTCCATTCATTCATTTTCTTTGTTTTCCTCAGTTTATTCATGGAGGTCACACTGCAAAGATTTCAGACTTTTCATGGAATCCTAATGAGGCTTGGGTTATATGTTCAGTATCTGAAGACAATATTATGCAAGTTTGGCAAATGGTGAGTTTTGATAAAGTAGCAAATTGTTTTAAATATTATACACCACTAAATTTGCATGTAGTAAAGTAGTTTTTCTGTTTGTTCTTTTTAATTTTTATACTTTAGATATTTGCATGTGTTTAGCTTCCGTAAGCCCCAGCATTTAGCTAGTGTCCTTGGGGATGTCACAGCAGGCCATACACTTCCCCCTGCAGCAGGTTCTGCAGTTTAAACGTATCATTTAGATGCTGGTCATACGCTCTGGCTCATAGAGGGTGGCAAGCGGGGGACATGCTGGCGTCATATGCCCTAATAAGGCATGTTAAGAGGGGTTCCCCTTGAGGGAATAAAATAATGGTATTGAGGCATTCTCCTAATCCTTAGATTATATTGTAAAATTGTCGGATGATAGTGGTCACTCCTAATTCCTCTATTACCCTGCAAATTTAGCTTGGTCAAATGTGAATGTTTATGAAATTGTGAAAGGCATACGTTTCTAGCAGACTGCTGGATCTGATCGTGTTTTAACCTGCCCAAATCTTTTGTTAACCGTGACTGCAGATTTTTTGACAAACATTAGATTGTTGGCGGATCAACTCAAAATTGGTGCCATCCACTGGCAAAAATCAAATGTCTTTGACATCTGACATCCGCTTTAGAACCAAAGATTGAGTTGGAAACCCATCTAGCTATGGAGAACAAAAACGTGAAATTGTTGTATTATTCCTCTGTTATTCCTCTTACAAATGTATGAAAAAAAATTGACAACTGGGTGTAAACTATGTAGGGACACCCCTTTGACAAGGGGACTGATAATCCCAGTTGTCAATTTATTCATACATTTCTAGGAGGAATAACAGAAGAAAGGTACAACCCAGAGTTTTAAGAAAAAGATGCTCCAGAATTATAGGGAATACAAGTGATTATGGATGTCACGATACCAGAATTTGGACTTCGATACCGATACTTTGTGTAGTATTGCGATTTCTATAGCAAAACGATACTTTGCCACCAGTAATAAAAAAAAATAAAAAAAAGTTCTTCCATTTTCTGATGTGAGGCACGAGGTGTGATGATGAATTTAACCTCCATGTGCCTTACGTTAATAGTAATTAACCCCATCATGTTTCTCCGTCATAATGGGTTAATGTGTAAGTTACATGATGGGGTTAATTACTATTAATGTGAGGCACATGGAGGTTAAATTCATTATCCCACCACGCGCCTCACAATAAGTGAAAAAGGCGTTTTTATTTTATTTACGGCTTACACATCCTAAAAGACGCAAAAAAATAGTTGTGCAGGTTATTACGGCCGCGCCAATTCCGAATGTATATTTTATGTATTGGGACTTATTTTAATGTTTATTTAAAAAAAAAAAAAAGTGTATTTTTATTTTATTTAATATTACTTTAAGTTTTTACTTTAATTTTTAAACTAATGTACTGGCATATATCTATATTACAGTACATTAGCCTGTGTACGGATAGTACATAGGCAGTTGTTAGGATATACCTAAGTATGCCCTAACAGGAAATATGGTAACACAGCCCTGGGGTTCTTTATTGGACCCTTGGCTGTCTGCCCATATATGGTATGTCCCTCGATCGCGTCACAGGAATTACCTGTGATGCGATCCAAAGGGGCATCCCCCTTTCTCATTTACCTCTCAATGCTGCAGTCAGCTATGATCGCAGCATTCAGGAGAATAGCGGCAGAGATGAGGTTTCCCTGATCTCCGCCGTTATAGAGCAGGGCTGCGGTTGTGTGATACAGTCATTGCCCCGCTCCTGACTGTGCGCGGTCGGTCAGCATGAGGTGATGCGGCCGGCGCTGCACCAATGAGCGGCGACGCAGGCATTGAGGACAGAACATGGGGGTGTTTTGCAGCACGCCTGCCATGTTCTGTCGTCTGTGCCGCCGCTCATTAGTGAAGCGCCGCCCGCATCGCATGATCCTGACTGTGCGCACTTGTCATTACTCGGGAGCGGGGCAATGGCTGTATTACACAGCCGCAGCCCCGCTCTCATACATTCATGTATTACTATACTAAGCTGTGCGCCCGCACAGCTAAGTATCGACATACATGAAATAATGGTATCGGACCGTTTGGGGATGCACAGTATCGAAACCGTACCGAAGTTTCGATGCATCGTGCATCCCTACAAGTGATTACTAAAACAGACATGTCAGGAGAGGTAACGTGCATGCGTGTGTGTATGTGTAAAATATCTGCAATAAAACTGAATTACCGTAAACAGTTGGTAAGCTCTTTGGTTTGTTTCCACAGGCAGAGAATATCTACAATGATGAAGACACAGAGGGTGGTGTAGATCCAGAGGGACAGGGGTCCTAGTTGTAATTCTAATATATATATTGTAAAGGATCTGCCAGGCACAGCTTCGGGGTTAACTCCCAGAACTAATCAGTCAGCACCTGAGAATACATCCCTGAGACGGACTCCTGCTTCCACCATTCAGGCTGGCAGGCTTAGGAGTGGGAGAGCCTATCGTAACCTGGCCAGACTCAGCTAGCTCCCGCCCTCGGTCTATTTAAGCCTGCCCTTCCTGTCCCTCGGTGCTTGTGATTCTTTCCTTGTGGTTTCCTGGCCCAGCTACAGCTCCTGCTATTTTTGATCCTGCTCCATACAGACCCTGGCTTACCGACTACTCTTCTGCTTTTCGTTTTGTACCTCGCACACTCCTGGCTTGACTCGGCTCGTTCACCACTCTGGTTGCTCACGGTGTTGCCGTGGGCAACTGCCCCTTTTCCTTGCTTGTGTTCCTTTGTATGTTTGTCGTGTTTGTCGTGCACTTACTGAGCGCAGGGACCGCCGCCCAGTTGTACCCCGTCGCCTAGGGCGGGTCGTTGCAAGTAGGCAGGGACAGAGTGGCGGGTAGATTAGGGCTCACTTGTCCGTCTCCCTACCCCCTGCCATTACATATATACTTTGGTTTTTTTATTTCCCTGCTGCGATCTAGTGGCATCTCACTCCCAGATGTCTCTTTATCCAGCACTTGGATATTGACCTTCCTGTTCTGCAAGCAATCGCTCCTCTCATTCATTCCAACTTGCTTTTATTCATCTTAGTCAGAAAAATCCTTTCAGTTTTATATATAAATATTTTATACAAAAATGCCATTTTTAACTGGTCAGTGCAAAGACGGTTTTGTTTATTTTTGTTTTTAACAAAGCAAGGAGAGGAGTAAGACTTGTCAGATACTGTGCCTTCAGGTGCCTCTCCTATGACTTGACAGACAAGACAGGCAGCTTTGTGCAAACATTGCTCATATTTTTCCACTGGAAAAGTGAACTTCTCTCCTGTTACTATCTAGGACCAGCTCCTTAAGTCATCCTCCTGTATATGAATTTTTTGATTGAAGTATATATTGTACTTTAGACTTGTCATCCACTATTTAGTTGTGTTTAATTTTATGGGGGCACAATAATATCCTTTATATTTGTGTGGATTTTCCTGTCTGTACCGTATGTCTCCTTTGTACAAGCAGCTCATGTGAAATAGATTTAAATTGTTTTTCTACACGATTTTCTTTTGTGTAGGTGTGTGAATGGGTGTCACGGACACTGGGTTTGTGGACCCACTAGGCCGCTCCGCCGTAGCGGGGAGGCAGCTGACCAGGTCACAGTCTATGTGAAAGTAAGATGGCAGAGAGTAATGCTTAGGTACCTGAAATAGTCCGGGCGGTGGCTGTGGCTTCAGCACGGATGGAGGCAGGTGCGGAAAGTGGCGCCAGACGTGGCGGGCAGTATCCGATGAGCAGATGGCACTTGACGTGGCAGAAGACACTTGACGTGGCAGTTGGCACTTGACGTGGCAGATGGCACTTGGCGTGGCAGATCGCACTTGGCGTGGCAGATGACACTTGATGTGGCAGATGGCACTTGACGTGGCAGATGGCACTTGACGTGGCAGATAACACTTGAACACGGGTAGGCACGGGAACAATGCGGAATACAGGAACGGTAACAGGGCACGGGTAACAGCTGGAACGGGAGACACTAAGGGACCATTTGCGAGACAGACTGGGAAAGACTAACAACGCTCAGGCAAGGATCAGAAGGGCTGGGGCATTCTTATAGGGCAGGAAATCATGTGGGTTAAGGAACATTGTTTTCATGTGCGCGCGCTGGCCCTTTAAGAGCGGGCGCGAGCGTGCGCGTGCACCCTACGGGACCCGGCCGGACAGAGCGGAAGTGAGCGCTGACATCTCCTAGGAGGGAGACGGAGGCCAGCGCTCACAGATCCATGGCTGCGGGCGTCGGGAGGTGAGTGAACCCGACGGCCCGCGGCCATGGGCGCTACAGTATCCCCCCTCTTACGCCCCCTCTTCTTGGGACCAGAATGAGAGAGGAACTTTTTAATAAGAGTAGGGGCGCTGAGGTTCTCTTCTGGCTCCCAGGACCTCTCCTCAGGACCAAACCCTCTCCAGTCCACCAGATAGAAAGTCCCTCCTCCAACCCTCTTGCGGTCCAGGATCTCCTTTACCTCGAATACATCAGAAGGACCGCTGGAAGCAACTGTGGAACTAGAGGTCTTGCTGTAGCGGTTCAGGACCACTGGTTTCAGGAGGGACACATGGAAGGAGTTAGGGATTCTGAGGGTAGGGGGCAGCCGCAGCTTATAGGATACAGGGTTAATTTGTTGCAGGATCTCGAAGGGACCAAGGAACCTGGGAGCAAACTTGTATGAAGGCACCCTCAAGCGAATGTTTCGAGAGGACAGCCACACTTTAGTCCCAGGAAGATACTGAGGCGGCTCTCTTCTTTTGTTATCTGCCTTACGCTTCATGCGATCTACCGCCTGCAAAATAGAGGACCGGGTCTGTTGCCAGATTTGCAGGAAGTCCCCATATGCAGAGTCAGCAGCGGGTACCTGAGATGAAGTCGACACTGGAAGAGGAACTCTGGGATGTTGACTGTACACGATGTGAAACGGAGTGGAGGTGGTGGACTCACTTGTGTGGTTATTATAAGAAAACTCCGCCCATGGTAGAAGCTGTACCCAGTTATCGTGCTGTGAAGAGATGAAGTGGCGGAGATAATTTTCCATGATCTGGTTGATCCTCTCAACTTGCCCATTGGACTGGGGGTGATAGGCAGAGGAAAAGTCCAAACTCACATCCAGGAGTTTACAGAGGGCTCTCCAGAACTTGGAGGTAAACTGAACCCCCCAGTCGGACACAATGTGAAGAGGCAAGCCATGCAAGCGGAAGATGTGCTGAATGAAGAAGCTTGCCAGTCGAGGAGCAGAGGGTAGGCCGGTCAGCGGGATAAAATGTGCCATCTTAGAGAACCGGTCCACCACCACCCAGATGGTGTTGCATCCTGCTGAGAGAGGAAGGTCCGTGACGAAGTCCATAGCGATGTGCTGTCAGGGGGCACTGGGTACAGGCAGGGGTTGAAGCAGGCCGGCAGGCTTGCTGTGAGCCACCTTGTTAGAGGCACACACCGTGCAAGCAGAGACAAAGTCCAGAACATCCTTAGGTAGCGTGGGCCACCAGAAGTGACGAGCGATCAGGTCTTGGGTCTTACGGACACCGGCGTGCCCAGCTAGTTTAGAACTGTGTCCCCAGCGGAGAATTCTTTTCCTGTCTGCCAACCGAACAAAAGTTCTCCCTGGAGGGATATTTCTAAGCTGCAGAGGATTGGCGGTGACAACGCAGGATGGGTCTATGATCGTCTGAAGGGACTCCACCGTGTCTTCCGTTTCGAATGATCTGGACAGGGCATCGGCCCTCACGTTCTTGTCAGCGGGACGGTAGTGGAGCAGAAATTGGAAACGGGTGAAGAACAGTGACCACCTGGCTTGACGAGGATTCAGTCTTTGAGCGGACTGAAGGTAAGTGAGATTCTTGTGGTCGGTGAAGATCAGAATGGGGTGAGCAGCGCCCTCCAGAAGATGTCTCCACTCCTCCAGGGCCAATTTGATAGCCAGTAGCTCCCGATCTCCAATGGAATAATTGCGCTCAGCCGAGGAAAACAGTCTTGAGTAGTAGCCACACACTACTGCCTTTCCTTTGGAGCTCCTCTGGAACAGAAGTGTGCCTGCACCAATAGAGGAAGCGTCCACTTCCAGTGAGAACTGCCGAGATATGTCAGGGTGATGGAGGATCGAGCTGAAGTGAAGGCTTTCTTGAGGCTAATGAATGCGGACTCTGCCTCCGGAGTCCACACCTTGGCGTTCACACCCTTGTTGGTAAGGGTAGAGATGGGGGCCGTCAGAGAAGAAAAGTTCGGAATAAACTGCCGGTAGAAATTGGCGAAACCCAGGAACCGCTGTATGGCCCTTAGGCCTTGAGGACGTGGCCATTCCAGGACAGACTTTAACTTCTCAGGGTCCATCTTAAGGCCTTGATCCGAGATGACATAGCCCAGGAAGGGCAGGGACCTCTTTTCAAAGGTGCATTTCTCTAACTTGGCATACAAGCGATTCTCTCTTAGTCGCAGAAGAACTTGACGAACGTGTCTCCGATGGGTCATCAGATCTGGGGAGAAGATTAGAATATCATCGAGATAAACTACAACACATGTATAGAGGAGATCTCGGAAGATGTCATTAACGAACTCCTGAAATACTGCGGGAGCGTTACACAGTCCGAAGGGCATCACTCGGTATTCGTAGTGCCCATCGCGGGTGTTAAATGCCGTCTTCCATTCGTCACCCCGGCGAATCCGGATTAGATTATAGGCCCCTCACAGATCTAGCTTGGAAAAATTTTTGTCTCCTCGTATGCGATCAAACAGCTCGGAGATGAGTGGCAACGGGTACTTGTTCTTGACCGTGATCTGATTGAGACCACGGTAATCAATGCAGGGTCGGAGAGATCCATCTTTCTTTTTAACGAAGAAGAATCCTGCCCCGGCCGGGGAGGAAGATTTTCGAATAAAACCCCTCTCCAAGTTCTCCTTGATATAGGCTGACATCGATAAAGTCTCTGGCAAGGAGAGAGGATATACTCGTCCACGGGGAAGAGAAGCATTGGGAACCAGCTCAATGGGACAGTCATAATTCCGATGTGGAGGCAACGTCTCAGCCTCTCGTTTGCAGAAGACATCCGCAAAACTGGCATAATGAGAAGGTAGATCGGAGAGTGACTGAGGCAGAGGGGGCACAACAGGACGGACTTGTGACAGGCAATGGCTATGGCATCTGGAGCCCCATTGAAGAACCTCTCCAGAACTCCAGTCGAGTGTCGGGGCGTGTAGACGGAGCCATGGCAGGCCCAGCAGGATGTCATTGATAGCCTTGGGTAGTACCAGGAAGGAGATCTGTTCTGAGTGAAGAGCTCCGACCCGTAATGTCACCGGCTCAGTGATGAGCATGATTGGATCAGGCAGCGGTAGACCATTCACAGAGGCAACTGCCAGGGGTCTCTCCAGACGGACTGTGGGTAGTTGAAACCGATCCACTAGATCTTGGTGGATAAAATTAGCAGCCGCTCCAGAATCAAGATAGGCGGAGGAAGGATGTGAAGTCTGTCCGGTGACGATGGCCACAGGTATCGATAATTTGGAAGAGGTTTTAACGTTTGGAGACGTTCCACCTAGAGTTGCCTCTCCAACCAACCCTAGGTACTGGAGTTTCCCGGTTTCTGTGGGCATTGACGCACAAAATGACCCTTGAGGCCGCAATACATGCAAAGTCCAGAGGAGCGTCTGCGCTGCTTCTCCTGTTCAGATAACCGGACTTTGTCTACCTGCATGGGTTCCTCAGGTAGCGCACTAGGAGTGGGCAATAGTGGTCTCTGGGCAGGGGGTGCTGGTCTGTGGGCCCGGCTCTCCTGACGAACCTCTTGAGAGCGCTCCCGGATTCTCATATCAACCCGGGTGGCTAACAGGATGAGGGCATCCAAGGTAGAAGGAAGGTCGCGGGCTGCCAGTTCGTCCTTGATGTGAGAGGACAGTCCCTGCCAGAAGGTCGCCACCAGTGCCTCATTGTTCCATGCCAGCTCGGCTGCTAGGGTACGGAAGGAGATCGCATACTCCCCTACTGTGGAGCCTTCTTGCTTGAGGGTCAACAGAGTAGCTGCGGCAGAGGATGTTCGACCCGGCTCCTCGAACATGGCACGAAAGGACTGCAGGAACAAGGCTAGGTCCGAGGATACAGGTCCCTGTTGCTCCAAGATTGGGTTCGCCCATGCGAGGGCCTTGCCAGCGAGGAGGGAGATAATGAACGCTACTTTAGCCTCCTCGGAGGGGAAGAGATGAGGCCGTAGCCTAAAATGCACCGTGCCTTGATTAAGAAATCCTCTGCATGCTCTGGGGTCACCGTCGTAGCGAGGAGGAAGAGGCAGAGGAACTGAGGATCCGGAACAAACAGGGGGAGCAACAGGCAGTGGCACGGCAACAGCCTCTGGAGGAAGGACCGGGGGTGGAACAGCGAGTAGATCCAGGCGGACCAGAATAGAATTCACCGCCTCAAGGAGTTGATCCTGACGAGTGCATAGGTCATGCATCTCTGTCTGAATCTTCTGTACTGGGGTCTTGGGCTGGCCAGCGGGTTCCATGGCCTGAGCGTACTGTCACGGACACTGGGTTTGTGGACCCACTAGGCCACTCCGCCGTAGCGGGGAGGCAGCTGACCAGGTCACAGTCTATGTGAATGTAAGATGGCAGACAGTAATGCTTAGGTACCTGAAATAGTCCGGGCGGTGGCTGTGGCTTCAGCATGGATGGAGGCAGGTGCGGAAAGTGGCGCCAGACATGGCGGGCAGTATCCGATGAGCAGATGGCACTTGACGTGGCAGAAGACACTTGACGTGGCAGTTGGCACTTGACGTGGCAGATGGCACTTGGCGTGGCAGATGGCACTTGGCGTGGCAGATGGCACTTGACGTGGCAGATGACACTTGACGTGGCAGATGACACTTGAACATGGGTAGGCACGGGAACAATGCGGAATAATACAGGAACGGTAACAGGGCACGGGTAACAGCTGGAACGGGAGACACTAAGGGACCATTTGCGAGACAGACTGGGAAAGACTAACAACGCTCAGGCAAGGATCAGAAGGGCTGGGGCATTCTTATAGGGCAGGAAATCATGTGGGTTAATGAACATTGTTTTCATGTGTGCGCGCGCTGGCCCTTTAAGAGCGGGCGCGAGAGTGCGCACGCACCCTACGGGACCCAGCCGGACGGAGCGGAAGTGAGCGCTGGCATCTCCTAGGAGGGAGACGGAGGCCAGCGCTCACAGATCCATGGCTGCGGGCGTCGGGAGGTGAGTGAACCCGACGGCCCGCGGCCATGGGCGCTACAATGGGTAATGAGTGTCATTTCACCCAAATGTTCACTTGAAGCCATTACAATAAATAGCATTTGTTTTGTAAAAATCACTATTTCACTCAAAAAGAACTGTGATGTTGAATTTTTCTTGCCTTCTTTCTTGTCTGAAATTTGAGCTGCAAAGTCAATTTACTAAAACTCTTGAGCGAGACCACACTCTACAAGCGCTGTATAGAAGTGGAAATCTTGGACTTCTGGCACAGCTGCTGCTTCACTCCACATCAAGTTTCATTATATTACAGATTTGGACTGGTCATAGTCTTCAAGTGGTCATTTTTTTGTAACAGGCTTGAAAAGCTTTCCATATAGTTCAAGGCATCCTCTGTAAAAGAAACATTGATTACTAAATCAATTTCAAATGTATACATGAAGCTATATAGTAATCAAAATGCAGTGTAATTTGTTAGGCTGTTGTCCATTGGCCACTAGATGTCGCTGCAACGCACCTTCACATTAACAAGAGCATATATTTCTATAGCTATATACACACTATATGGGCAAAAGCATGTGGACATTTGCCCGTCACATCTATGAGCTTTTTGGTCATCCAAATGGAAAACCACACTCTTCTGGGAAGGCTTTCCTCAAGTTTTTGGAGAGTTTGGGAATAGATGCACAATTAGCCAAAAGAGCATTTGTGAGGTCAGACACTAATGTTGGGTGAGGTCTGACTCGCAATCTGCATTCTAGTTTATCCCTGTGTTTTTGGATGGGGCTGACATCAGGGCTCTGCAGGCCAGTCAACATCTTCCACACCAAATTTGTCATCCCAATGTCTTTTATGGACCTTGCTTTGTGCACGGGCACAGCCATGCTGGAACAGGAACTGGCCTTCCACAAACTGTTGCCTCAAAGTTAGAAGCATAAATGTCCTTGTGTGCTTTAGCATTAATGTTTCCCTTTACTGGTGCCTAGCTCAAGCCCTAAAAAAAAACATGGCACTTTGCGTTCTGGTAGGTAGCAATATGGCACCCGCCAAACAGAATTGGCCATTTAGACTGCTGGATGTTGAATCATAGTTAATCACTCCACAAAACAGCATCACTTCAGATTCCAGTGGCGACATGCTTTACGCCACTCCAGCCAACACTTGGCACTGCGCATGGTGAGGTTGAGACTTGTGTGCAGCTGCTGTGACTACTAGTGAAGGTGGGTGTTTTAATATTTCTGTGACTGCTATAGCAAGAGTTGCTGCTGTGACTACAGTCCTGGCCAAAACTTTTGAGACTGACACAATAATTTTGGTTTTCACAAAGTTTGCTGCTTCAACTTTTATAGTGGCAATTTGCATAAAATCTAGATTTAGTTGTTTTTTTCTTTTCTTTAATTTTCACATCATATACAAAATGATTTCACTACTTTTCATCTACAAAGTTACTTCACATTAAATACATAAAAAAATGCAAGTAATAAATCACCTTTCCCTCCCTGCCCACCCCAACCCCCAAGGGATAAAAAAAAAAATAATTAATTTTTTTCAACCAGTGTTCTTTAATATCTGCGGTTACCTCATTATACCAGTTTCCCCATTGCTGAGAATTTTTTAGCTGTCTTCATATTTTTACATTGAATACCCTTCAGATGGATATATCTCAGAACCGCTGCTTTCCATCCCGGGGGCTTATTTGAGATCCACTTTTTTTTATTTATTTTTTTCAATATCCTTTTCCTATCGATATATAAACTGCACCCTAATGATCTTTTTTTGAGCGTTATTTAGATTTATCCCAAGGCTAAATCCAAGTATATCCATAATTGGGCTGCGGTCTATCTAAACATTATAAATTCTATTTTATAACCGTATTCCAGTATCTTCTTCGCTTTGGGCAATTCCATATTAAGTGGATCAGATCTCCCTGCAGGCCCATACATCTTGGACAACTATCAGGTTCCCTATATCCCATCTCTTAATCTGGTCGGTGTATAATGAGCACTATGAATTATGAAGAGTTGAGAGGTCCTTTGGGAGAGGAATACAGATAAAGAAATACGTTTAACCACTGCTTCCTCTCTTTTCCCTACGTCCTCCCATTTATCCACTAGGGTTTCCCAATTCACTGCTTTTTCATTAATCGACTCCCCATAGATTTTTTTTTTATCCCTTTTTTTTTTTTTCAAAATCAATTCTTTAACCCCTTAGTGACCAGCCTATTTTAGGCCCTAATGACCAAGCTAATTTTTCCGTTTTTCTATAGTCTCGTTCAAAGAGCTATAACTTTTTTTTATTTTTCCGTGGACATAGCTGTATGAGGACTTTGTTTTTTGTGTGATCAGTTGTACTTTTTTTATGGCACCGTTTTGGGGTACATATTTTTTGAACAACATCTGGCGGGGGGGGGGGATAGAGAAATAACCCTGAAATTCCGCCATTGTTGTATGCGTTTTAAATTGATGCCGATTACTGCGGCGTAAATAACACATTACTTTTATTCTATGGGTCGGTACGATTACGACGATACCATTTATGTATAGGTTTTTTATGTTTTACAACTTCTGCACAATAAAAACAATTTTGAACTAAAATTATTTGTTTTTGCATCGCCTCTTTCTAAGAGCTGTAATTTTTTTTTATTTGTCTCTCAATGTAGTGATTTTTTGGGCTTGTTTTTCGTGGCACGCGACGTAGTTTTGATTGGTACTGTTTTGGGGTACATGGGATTTATTTAACTGGTTCCCGACCGCAGGCTGTGCTTTTACGGCCAGCGGTCAGGGTCCTTAAAACCCGAGCCATAGACTTTTTACAGCTCTGGTTTTAACTTGCTGCCCGAGCGATCGGGCAGCTGAATGTCTGGTCTCCGGCTGTCAGTGACTGCCGGGGAACCTAAGGAGAGGATAGAAGCAGCTTTCGCTGCTTCTGCCTTCTCTGATCACTTGTACACAGTGCTCAATGAACGCTGTGTATAGGAATAGAGGCAGCGGCGCTGTCTCTATTCCTCCCGGTGTTCATGTGACTGGTCACATGATTGCCGAGTGCTGTTACTGACAGACTGCTGCTGGGTCTTACTAGACCCAGCACAGCCCTATTAGTGACAATCGTCACTATGAGAGGGCTGATTTCACCTGTAACTGGGGCTGATGTGCAGCCCCAGTGGAAAAACATGGTGTAAAAGAAAAAAAAATAATATATATATATATATATATTAAAATATATATATATATATATATATATATATATATATATATATATATATATATATATATATATATAGTTCCCCAAAGGTCTTTTTTTGACCTATGAGGGACAGACCATAGTAATAAAAAAAATAATAAAGTAAAGTGCAAAAAAAAATTGTAATAAATACACATAAAATACCCACCCCAAAAAAAAGTCCGCCCCCCCCGCCAATCATTGTCTTAACGCTAGCCCGGACCCAATTACCCTAATATAGACATGCAATATATTAAAATTTACAGTAGACAAATGACTATCACAAATAAAAGGTCTATTTTAGGGTAAAACTATATTATTACCCAAAAAAATAGCTAAAAATAGTAATAAAAATAAGCTTTTATAATTTTCAAACTAAATAAAAATTCTAAAATCGGATAAAGGATGTGTATAAAAAAAAAGAAACCTGCATTGTCTATGGAAAAAACATCGCAAAAATCACGTAGTTTGCCCAACAAATAAAAAAGTTATATCCATTAAACTAACGCGGGCTAAACGGTGTCTGGTCCTGAAGGCTCAAAATAACCCGGTCCTGAACTGGTTAACTTATTATGACTTTTTATTATAGCAATTTTGCCATTGTTTGCGTCGTTTGTTAGTGTTCACCTTGCGTTTTAAATAATATATTAACTTTGTCATTATGGTCGCGGTGATACTTTGTGTAGTTTTATTTATTTTTTACACTTTTACTAAATAAAACCACTTATTTTTTTTTATTTTTTTTTTAAATGTCATGACTAATTTTTTTAAAGTCCCACTAGGGGACTTTACTATGCGATCTTTAGATTGCTGCTATAATGCTTTGCCCTGGCTCCAGCTTGCACTGGACACTGAAAAGGCAACGGCCTAGCCTAAGGACCCTTCGTGACCGCCATGAAAAGGCGTATTGGTGGTCACTAAGGGACTTCCAACTCTTCACTTGTGTTCTGTTTTGAGGTTTAAGTGCCGAGACGAATTGTAGATACTAAAAATACCATAACTCTAATTCCAAGTTCCTGACGCAGGATTTGAAAGGTTTTAATCCCCCCCCCCCCTCTTCCATCACTTGTCCTAGCCTGTATATTACCCTAGTTTCCCAATTTTGAAAGTACTTTAATTCGTAGCATTCTTCCAATTTTGAATTATTCCATAAAAAAGACATTTCAGTATCATCTCCAATACCTATTACTTTACCCCATACGTTCTGCAACATCACCCCAGTGGGGTATTTAGTGCAAAATATTTTGGAGTTAGCCTCTAGTATAACTTTCCGAATTTCTTACTCCATAATAACTTAGCAATTTCCCAGGGATATTCTCAGTTATTTAAACGCCAGCCTCTCCACTGAGACATTTGGCCTGCCAGGAAATACATTTGAGTTTTTGGAACAGCTAAACCCCTCCCCTCTCTATTTCTCTGCAGGATGTTTGAACCTATTCTTTCATTGCGGCCTTTCCATATTATATCCCTATAATTTGCATTTTTTTAATTTTTTTTTTAATAATTACTTTGGCTAATAGAAACCTTTTTTGAGTTCCTCTTGTGCTTCTACAGAAAGTTTTCTTCCCTGTGTACTAGGATGGTCCAAGAATTTATTTTCACTGTCCTGAACCTTTTCCTTCATTTGTGTTTCAATTACATTATATTGTTTTATAAGTCTACATATTTCCCTGTTCAAAATACCATTTAGGTTTCCTTTACTAGCATCTCATATAATATTTTGAGATGCAGGCTCCTTGTTAACCTCATGAAAAATATAAGTTCTTCCCCAAGCTTATTGTGAGTGCCAATATATTCTAACCATTGTGGATTTAAATTCCAATTTCTACTCTTAAAACTATTTTTAGTGCCAAAATGTATACCAATAGAGTGGTCTGAGACCTCTCTAGACCCATAATATGTATTTTCCAATAAATTATATGCCCACTGATGCCCTATAACTAAATCTATCCTGGTTAGTGACATATGCGTTTTAGAGAAGCAGGTAAAAAATAAATTTTGTCTGGGTTTTTTTTAGACGACATAAATCAAATCATTTAAGTTCTTTCAAAAAATTTCCAAATGTAGTCCGTTTAGAGTAATTTCTCACTCCTAAATAGAATTTGTCTTTATACAAGTTTACGATATTATTAAAGTCCCCCAGCAAAAAAAAAAAGGGATGGGTGTCTGCCCACAAGAAACTCTTGGAACTCATAAATCCCCTCATATTTAAAGGGTGATGGATAAAGTGCGCTCTGATTCCGGCAGTTTA
Source organism: Rhinoderma darwinii (assembly GCF_050947455.1). Taxonomy (NCBI): domain Eukaryota; kingdom Metazoa; phylum Chordata; class Amphibia; order Anura; family Rhinodermatidae; genus Rhinoderma; species Rhinoderma darwinii. Next base: position 251,535,302 of record NC_134688.1, on the reverse strand, counting down.
ACCCATTAAATGCCACTGTGAATAGCGACATCTAATGTGTTTGACAGAGGGAGGGAGCTCCCTCTTCTACCCCATCGGCGCCCCCCCCCCTCCCCGGAGGCATGGCCTAATAGATTGCGAAGTATATACTATATAGTAGTATATACTAATTATACCAAAGCATTATATATGCGATCAGCAGATCGCATAGTGAAGTCCCCTGGTGGGACTAATAAAAAAAAATGTAAAGCAGTTAAATAAAGTTTGTGAAAAAAAAAAAAATTTACAGTCAAAATCAAATGAAACTTTTTATGCCCAAAAAGTGGTTTTATTCAGTAAAAGTGACAAAACAAATAACACATACACATATATGGTATCCCCGCGATCATAACAACTTGAGCAATAAAATGAACCCATTAATTAAACCGCCGGATGAACTTCGTCCAAAAAAAAACGCAAAAAATAACGGCAAAACTCTCTTTTCTCCCATTCCCCCCCATAAAAAATTAAATAAGAGTTAATCTATAGGTTCTATGTACTCCAAAATAGTACTAATGAAAACGACACATTGGCTCGCAAAAATCAAGCCAACATACGGCCACATCGACGGAAAAATAAAAAAATTACGGCTTTTGGAATGCGGCGATGCAAAAATAAGTAATTTTCTTCTAAAAGGGTTTTTATTGTGCAAACGTAGGAAAACATATAAAACCTTTACATATTTGATATCCCCGTAATCGTGCCGACCCATAGAATAAAGTTAACATGTTATTTACGCTACATAGTAAACGGCGTAAATTTATAACTTGAAAATCAATGCTGGAATAGCTGCTTATTTTCAATTATCTCCTAAAATAAAGTTAATAAAAGTTAATCGATATATTATAAGCATCTAAAAATGGCACAATTACAAAATACAACTCGTCCCGCAAAAAACAAGCCCTTATACGGCTATGTCGACGGAATAAAAAAAAAGTTACGACTCTTGGAATCCGACCGTGAAAAAACAAAAAATAATCCTTGGTCATTAACGTGCAAAATGGCCTGGCCTTAAGGGGTTAAATAAATAAGTAAACCACAAAAAATGGCACGTTTACTGTGGTAGTTTTCTAAAGATGGGCTAATTTTCAAGGGTATGTTCCAAATTCACATCAACAATTGACATACTGCAGAATGAAACTCCGTTCAGAATGTGAATTTCTGACCACACTTTCTGTGGGTTTAACCCCTCCCGACATTTGTCGTATGGATACGTCATGGAAACTGGTGCTTCCCGCATTTTGCCATATCCATACGACAAATTGTGGAATGCGGTGCCACCATCTTCTAGCCGACACCCTGGGGTAATGGCGAGGACCGATGTTTAAATGCAGCTGTCAAAAGCGATCGCTGCATTTAAGTTGTTTGCAGCTCATCGGAACCCCTGCAATAACATTGCAGGGGTTCCGGTGGCTTCAATGGCAACAGGAGGCCTAATACTGGCCTCCCGGTATGCCTAACACGGGAGCCTTACAGGACCCGCCCGGCGGCGAAGCCTGAAAAGCTCCCGTAGCCGACTGCAAGATGTCGCTGGCTCAGGAGCTGAACCGGCGTAATCAGCGGTGGATGTCAGCTCTATGTTACAGCTGACATCCACCTGTAATGGCAGGAACTGGAGCTAGCTCCGATCCCTGCCATTAGCCCCTTAGATACAGCGATCGGAAACGATGGCTGCATCTTAGAGGTTGCTTGCAGATCGCCAGCCATGCAATCAGGGCTGGCGACTGCTGCTATGGCAACAGGAGACCTAACAATGTCCTCCTGCTCTGGCATTACGGAAGCCGAATAGGCCCCGCCGGGAGGCGAAGCCTAATCGGCTTGCTGTTAGTGAATGACTAACAGATCTAATACATTGCACTAAATAGGTAGCGCAATGTTTATATAAAAAAATAACAATCTGAGAGTTGGACCTTCAAGTCTCCTAGTGGGACTTGAAAGAAAGTGTAAAAAAGTTTTAAAACATATAAGAAAAGTTTCAAGTAATAAAATAAAACACAATCGCCCTTTTCACTTATCAAGTCCTTTATTATTGAAAAAAAGAAACAAACCAAACATGTTTGGTATCGCCGTGTCCGTAATGGCCTGAACTATAAAAATATTGTGTTATTTATTCCACGCGGTGAACGGCGTAAAAAACTATACCAGAATTTCTGGTTTTTGGTCACTTCGCCCTACAAATATCGGAATAAAAAGTGATGAAAAGTCGCATGTATCCGAAAATGGTACCTATATAAACTATAGCTCGGCTCTCAAAAACAAGCCCTCATACAACTCAGTCGACAAAAAAATGTAAACGTTATGGTTCTCAAAACTTGGTGACAGAAAAAACTCATTTTTGCAAAAAGTTGTAAAACATAAAAAAGTGCTATAAATTAGGTATCGCCGGAATCGTACTGACCCGCAGAATGAAGTTAAAATGTAGTTTATAACGCATGGTGGACGCTGTATAAAAAACCCCTAAAAAAAACGATGCTGGAATTGCAGTTTTTTGGTCACCTTGCCTCCCAAAAAATAGGATAAAAAGTGATCAAAAAGTCGCATGTACCCCAAAATGGTACCAATAACAACTACAGCTCGTCACGCAAAAAAACATCCCTCATACCACTACGTCTATGAAAAAAGAAAATTAGTTAAGACTTCCATAAATCAGGAAGTAAAAAATACGCAGTTGTGCAGGCCCGAGGGGAACATTTCTTCTGTTTCAAGAGGTGAATTATCAAGGCCCAAAAATTAGGGAACCAGGAAGGGGAGGGCCTAAACATATCTTCTGGACAACACTTTCCCAGCAAAATTCCCCAAACTGCAAAGGTGCGAAGTGTGGACCAGAAGTGGGGGATAAGGAAGGACATTTATCAGTGCGACACTGGCCTGTGCAGAAGGGATTGTGTCACAGTGTAACACACATCTATGGATTATTTTACTGTTTTTTTTAACCCAATTATTATACCACATGACTATGCCCCTGATGTACTCTGCCAAGCTTACATATGCCCCCACATTATAAATGGAAACACCAGCAATACTCAAACAAAATTACTACAAAGCATATCCACACTCCAAAAGCCAAATGGTGTTCCCTTCCCTCTGAGCCCTACAGTGTGCCCAAACAGCTGTTTACTTCCATATATATGTCATCGCCATACCCGGGAGAATCCTTTTAACAATTTTTGGGATGTGTGTCTCCAGTGGCATAAGCTGGGCACAACCTATTTGCCACTGAAATTGCATATCTAGGGAAAACTTGACAATTTTACTTTGCACCATCTGCAGCGCAATCATTTATGGAAAAGTCCTGTAGGGTGAAAATGCTCACTACACCCCTTAATAAATGCCTTGAGGGTGTAGTTTCCAACATGGGGTCACTTCTCAGGGCTTTCTTGTATTATTTCACATCAGAGTCTCTGCAATTGTGAACCAATACTTTGTAAATCGCCAAATTAGGCCTCAATTTTACATGGTACTCTTTCACTCCTGAGCCCTATCAAATGTCCAGGCAAAAGATTAGGGCCACATGTAGGGTGTTTCTAAAATCAGGAAACACAGCATAATAATTCGAGAGCTGTCTTGTTATGGCGGCACAAGCTGGGCACCACATATTGGCATATATATGGAGAAAATCCCATTTTCTCTCTGCAACATCGAGTGCACACTAATTTCTGCAAAACACCTGCGGGGTTAACATGCCCACTACACCCCTAGGTGAATACCTTGAGGGGTGTAGTTTCCAAAATGCGGTCACTTCTGGGGGGTTTCCACTGTTTTGGTCCCACATGGGCTTTGCAAATGTGACATAGCGACCAGAAACCAATCCAGCGAAATCTGCATTCCAAAAGCCAAATGGCGCTCCTTCTCTTCTGAGCCCTACTCTGTGCCCAAAGCAGTTTATGACCACATATGGGGTATTGCCGTACTCGGGAGAAATTGCTTTACAAATGCTGGGGTGCATTTTCTTCCTTATTCCTTGTAAGTATTACAAATTTCTATGTTTTTTCAGAAAATAATTATTTTTCCTTTATTTGTTGAGAAAATGAAAATCAATCGTTGAGCTAAATCTACGTCTTATTGAAGAAAAGGGATTGTTTTTATTTTCACTGCCCAATTCTTATACATTCTATGAAACACCTGTGGGGTCAAAATGCTCACTACACCACTAGATCATTTCCTCAAGGGATGTAGTTTCCTAAATGGAGTTACTTTTTGGGCGTTTTCATTGTTTTGTCCCCTCAGGTGATTTGTAAATGTGACATGGCCTCCGCAAACCATTCCTGCTAAATGTGATCTCCAAAAGCCAAGTAGTGCTCTTTCCTTTCTGAGCCCTGCCGTGTGTTTTACTCAGGAGAAATTGCTTTACAAATGTTGCTTTTTCCCCTTTAGTCCTTCTGGAAATTAAAAAAAAATTAGCTAAACCTACATTTTCTTTGAAAAAAATGTAGATTTTCATTTTTATGGCCTACTTCCTATAATTTCTGCAATAAACTTTTGGGATCAAAATGCTCACTATACCCCTAGATAATTTCCTTGAGATGTGTAGTTTCCCAAATGGGGTCACTTTTGGGGGATTTCCACATTTTTGGCACCTCAAGAGCCCTTCAAACCTGACATGGTACCTAAAATATATTCTAATAAAAAGAAGGCCCCAAAATCCTCCAGGTGCTCCTTTGCTTCTGAGGCCGGTGCTTCAGTACATTACCACACTAGAGCCACATGTGGGATATCCGCAGAACCTGGGCAATAAATATTGAGTTGCATTTCTCTGGTAAAACTTTCTGTGTTACAAAAAAAATTGATTAAAAATGAATTTCTGCAAAAAAAAATGACATTTGGAAATTTCACCTCTACATGCTTTAATTCATGTAAAACGTCTAAAAGGTTAAAAAAAGCTTTCTAAATGCTGTCTTGAATACTTTGAGGGGTGAAGTTTTTAAATTGGGACTTATTGGGGGTTTCTAATATATAAGACCCTCAAAGCCACTTCACAACTGAACTGGTCCGTGAACAAATAGCCTTTTGAAATTTTCTTGAGAAATTGCTGCTAAAGTTCTACGTTTTGTAACGTCCTAGAAAAATAAAATGATGTTCAAAAAACGATGTCAATCTAAAGTAGACATATGGTGATGTTAATTAGAAAACATTTTGTGTGGTATAACTGCCTGTCTTACAAGCAGATACATTTAAATTTATAAAAATGCTAATTTTCTTAATTTTTCGCAAAATTTTTGTGTTTTTCCACAATTAAATACTCAATGTATCGAGCAAATTTTGCCAGTAACATAAAGTCCAATGTGTCACGAGAAAACAATCTCAGAATCGCTTGGATAGGTAAAAAGCATTCCGAAGTTATTACCATATAAAGTGAAACATGTCAGATTTGAAAAATGTGGCTCTGTCAGGAAGGTCAAAAGCGGCCAAAGAGGGAAAGGGTTAAAACTCTTTGTGTGGATTAGATTTGTTTAATCTCATGTACCTTGCTGCTACTGTAAACACTGCAGAATTTCTGGACGGAAAATCTGGTCAAATTCTGCTGTGTTTACGTTACTTGGGAACATAGCCTTAGATGGATAGTGTTGGGCTGATTGTAGAATTAATTTGCTATAGACTTTTATACGACTATTTTTTTTCAGTAGTTCACAGCTCTGTACATTATGTCTGTTTAGGGATGCTTTGTTACCTCTGAGAATATAGTGCATGTTAGAACGTTTTTAACATTTCACCAAATGTAGATTTGTTTGTTGTATTTTTAAAATAAGGTGTAATAATTACTGCTGGATTTCCATTGTTAAGTATTTTATAGTCCAGGCTAGATTTTATTTACTTAAAGGGTAACTAAATGTTTGACAAACTTCTGACATGTCATAGTGACATGTCAGAAGTTTTGATTGGTGGGGGTCCGAGCCCTGAGACCCCCACCAATCGCTAAAACGAAGCGGCGGAACCGCTCGTGTGAGTGCTCAGCCACTTCGTGTCTGTTCGGCTTTTTCCGGAAAGCCGATGTATCGGAGGACGGGCTCATAGACTTTCTATTGAGTCCGTACTCTGATACACTGATTTCAGGAAAAAGCCGAACAGACACGAAGTGGCTGAGCACTCACACGAGCACTTCCGCCGCTTCGTTTTAGCGATTGGTGGGGGTCTCAGTGCTCGGACCCCCACCAATCAAAACTTCTGACATGTCATTATGACATGTCAGAAGTTTGTCAAATGTTTAGTTACCCTTTAATGGTAATGATTTTAAAAGCTGATGGAATGGAATTGTAAAGTGTATGTTCAGCTTAGAACATCCCTTTTTTACAGTTTATATAATATAAAACGTTCATTACTTTTTAGATCCAAAGTAACAGCCTGTGTTAAATTCTAGAGCCGCATTCACCATTCTGCCTGTCATTGGAAACGATAAACAATCTTACTCAAACACACTTTAAAGGGGTTGTCCACTACCGGATAGCTGATGACCCATCCACCAGAGCACTTATTAGCAAACGTGCTGCAGGATAAGTTCACGTGTGCTAGAACACTCCTCTCTGACGCTGCACACACAGCCAGAGAGGAGCAGGTCAAAAGGAGGAGCAGAGCGGCCTGTGATTTAAAAGGTGAGGCTAACAGAGCGCCGCTTACATTACTCAGCCTCCTGCCCCCACTAATTTAAAAGTGATCGTCCGACAGCAAAGGGCTCTGTGGGGGAGAATAATCCCCCCCCCCCATACAGCCCTCAGTAGCTACTATACTGCAGGGGGGGGGGGGGGGTCTGAGCATCTGACTGCAGAGGGCTCTGTGGGGGGGGGGATTAATTTCCCCATAGATCCCTCAGCAGTTAGACACTCAGACAGTAACTACTGAGTGCTCTATGGGGGGATTCTCCCCCACAGAGCCCTCTGCTGTCAGCATGACACTCATACACCCCCCCCCCCTTTGCAGTATAATCCCACCCCCAGCATCAGCCGATCACTTTTAAATTAGTGGGGGCAGGAAGCTGAGCGCATGATAATCCTTCCACATAGAGCCCTTAGCAGTCAGTAGCTCAGACCCCTCCTTGTAGTATAATTTCCCCTATAGAGCCCTCAATATTATACTGCAAGGGGGAGGTTTGTCTAACTGCTTCAACTGAGTCTAAACTTTTAAAAAATTCTGAGACACTTCAGTGACATGTCAAAAGTTTTGATCGATGGGGGTCTGAGCACTGAGACCCCATTGAGCACTAAAACGAAGCCGCAGAAGTGCTCAGGTGAGTTTTGCTTCGCTTCTGATCGGCTCTTCCCAGAAAGCCAACCAGTTGGTGTACGGTCTCATAGACTTTCTATTGAGCTCATACACGGCTCCTAGAAAAGCCCATCAGAAACTAAACAGCTCAGCGCTCACCCAAGCAGCTCTGCCTCTTTGATTTATCGATCGGTGAGGGTCTCAGTGCTTGGACCCCCACTGACAAAAACTTCTAACATGTCACTATGCCATCTCAGAAGTTTTTTAAAAGTTTAGTTCCCATTTAAAGGAAAGGTATTGTGTTATATTAGGAGTCCCTGTGTTAGCTTTTTCTGGCACACAGGGCCTCCCATTATCTATTAATATTTCTGGTGCATCTCTAGGTCCTGTACGCCACAATAGAAATTAGAGTTTATTGATGTCTAGATTCTATTGCGGCACAGCAGAGAAGGAAGAAGACAGAAGACTGCTATGGGTGAGTATACGTTTTTTTAATTTTTCAAATTGCTTATTTTGCAGGTTCCACTGGACCGTTTGGACTACGTTGAAGATTCGTTGGACTACTTCGATGATTTACGCTTTATTTATTTTTTTCTTTATAAAATGGTCAAGGAGGTTTGTGTGGGGGAGTTTTTATTTTAGTCCAAAAATGTTTTATGCCTGTATGTTTTTAGTGCTTTACCACCATTTTTATGCCTGTATTTTTTTTAGCACTTTATTACCATCTTAGTAATGGCAGTTGTCTGTTTGACGACGTCGATTACTAAAGCAGGACTTAGCACTAGCCAGTAAAAAGGTTAACATAAGCCCCCCATTATTACTTCGGTACCCACTGCCTCCAGGGCACATGATTTACACATAGGTGCATGGCTCGTTACAGTATGTGTATCAGAGCTGTGTCTTCCAATGATTTCAGCAACTGTGTGTTCATCACGTGACTATGGACAGGATTTTATACCCTGAGAGTTAACAATGAATATTCCTACTCTATAACAAGAAGCAGAGATCTTGAAAACATTAATACAGAAAGTAGATTGGGAAATTTGCTAAAAAACTAAAGAACGCTTTAACGACATGTCACGTACTAGTACGTGACAGCCATTAGGGTATGTTCACACGTAGTCAACCAAAACGTCTGAAAATCCAGAGCTGTTTTCAAGGGAAAACAGACCCTGCTTTTCAGACGTTTTTTTTACCAACTCGCAATTTTCGCTGCGTTTTCACGCCGTTTTCGCGGCGTTTTTTACGTCCGTTTTTGGAGCTGTTTTCATTGGAGTCTATGAGAAAACAGCTCCAAAAACGTCTGAAAGAAGTGTCCTGCACTTCTTTTGACGAGGCTGTATTTTTACGAGTCGTCGTTTGACAGCTGTCAAACGACGACTTGTAAATAACAGGTCGTCTGCACAGTACGTCCGCAAACCCATTCAAATGAATGGGCAGATGTTTGCCGACGTATTGGAGCCGTATTTTCAGACGTAAAACGAGGCATAATACGCCTCGTATACGTCTGAAATTTGGCCGTGTGAACATACCCTTAAGGGGAAGTATGGAGTGGGCTCACAGGTTGAGCTTGCTCCATACTCAGTGGGTGACGGCTGTGTTATAAAAGCCGACACCTCACTGTAAGGGGGGATTCACACGAGCGTGATTTGGCAGCGTGTAGACCGCGTGGTTTTCGCGCGGCACGCAATGCCCTATAGAAGTCTATGGGGCAGTACACACAGTCCGTGTATTTTGCGCAGCGTTTGTTCGCTGCGCAAAATACGCGACAGGTTCAATAACTCTGCGTATTTCACGCATCACGCACCCATTGAAGTCAATGGGTGCGTGAAAACCAGGCAGGTCGCACGGAAGCTCTTCCGTGCGAACTGCGTGTTTGCGCAACAGCTGTCAAAAGGATGAATGGAAACAGAAAAGCACCACGTGCTTTTCTGTTTCCAAGCATCCAAACAGAGTGTCTTTGCGAGGAGCGAACCCCGACAACCAAAGCTAACTTCACCGGGTTCGGCCAAACTCGTTTTGGCCGAACCCGGCAAAAAAAATTCCGGTCCGCGACGTCGGAGGACATTCACTGTGCATGGTGCTGAAAGAGTTAAACTGTTTCAGCACCATGGACAGTGACTTGCGATCCCAAAATACATGAACCTGTAAAAAAAAAAACGAAGTTCTAACTTACCGATTACTCCTGTCTCCTTCCTGCAGTCCGACCTCCCGGGATGACACTTCAGTTCAAGTGACAGCTCCAGCCAATCACAGGCCAAGCACAGGCTGCAGCCAATCACAGGCTGCAGCGGTCACTTGGACTGCCGCGTCATCCAGGGAGGTGGGGCCCGATGTCAAGAGAGGCGCGTCACCAAGGACGCGTCACCAAGGAAGCGTCACCAAGGACGCGTCACCAAGGCAACGGCCGGGAAGTTCTCGGTAAGTAGGAACTTTATCTTTTTTTTTTACAGGTTTTTCGCTGTTGTGTTCGGCATTCACTGTCGAGGGTGCTGAAAGATTTAGCTCTTTCAGCACCTTGGACAGTGACGGGCGTCGACAAGCCTCATCTCTATGATGCCGGCTGCGCGAAAATCACGCAGCCGCGCATCAGACACGCATGACACACGCAGCTGTCAAATGTTTTTTGCGCTCGCAAAACGCCGCGTTGTTTGCGCGCGCAAAAACGCAACGCTCGTGTGAATCTGCACTAACAGGCGGAATCAAAGATCACTTTGATTCCACTTGTTTAACACCTTAAATGCCGCTGTCTATCGCGACCGCAGCATTTAAATTGTAAGAATCAGGGGGGTGCCCCCTCCGAACACACCATCGCGCCCCCCAGGACGCAACCGGCTGGTGACAATGGTTGTCATAGCTGCCTGGGCGACTAATAATGGCCCCCAGGTCTGCCATCTATGTACTATGAAGCCCTGCCTTTGAAGCCAAGGCTTCAAAAGAGACTTTCAGAATCACGATATACTGCAAAACATTAGTGTTGCAGTATATCATGCAAGCGATCCAACAAGTTTTTCCCCTAAAGAAATGTTTAAAAAAAATAAAAAGTTAACATAACTGGTATCGCCGCATTCGTAAAAGTCCGAGCTATCTCAATATAACATTGTTTAACCCGCTCGGTGAACGCCGTAAAAATAAATAAATATCTAAAACATTCAAATTGCTGCTGTTTTTAGGTCACCTTATCTCTCCAAAAAAATAGAATAAAAAGTGATCAGAAAGTCGCATGTACCCCAAAACAGTATCGGTGAAAACTACAGCTCATCCCCCAAAATTTAAGCCCTCCCACCACTAAATTGATGGAAAAATAAAAAGTTATAGTTCTCAGAATATGGCGACAAAACATTTTTTTTTTTTAGCAAATGGTTTTATTTTTTCAGAAGTGGTAAAACATAAAACAAAACATATGAATTTGATATCGCCGTAATCGTATAAACCTGTAGAATAAGGTGAATATGTTGTTTTTACCGCCTGATGGACTAAAAAAAATGGCGTAATCTATGTTTTTTGCCCATTTCACCCCACACATATTTATTTTTTCAGCATCCCAGTAAATTCGGCGGTACAAGAAATGGTGCCATGAAAAACTACAACTTGTCCTGCAAAAAACAAGCCCTCATATGGCTATGTCGACAAAGAAATAAAAAAAATTATGGCTTTTGGAATGCGGGGAGGAAAAATCGAAAATGAAAGAACTCAAATCGAGCGTGTCCTTAAGGGGGTTAATTACACTTTCCTGCAGTTAAAAGCTGACCACCTCAGCATGAGCAACTATAAAACGGATTAAGGGTAAAGCGACAGGCTGCGCTCACGGTGCGTTTATGTTGCGTTTTTAAACTGCAGCAAGTCATTTTTCAATAGAAGTCAATGGTGAAATTTGTGTTATGGACAGACTGCTGCTATTATATTGCAATGTGTTTTTTGTGCAGTTAACTGCATCTTCATAATGTCTGACCGCATGCAGTTAATGACTGCGCTGCCAATGTTCTTGCTGAACTGCTTGCGTTTTTGCTAGCAGTTCTGCAATGCATTGTAATGAACTATATACAGGAAGCACCTAACAAACTTCAACACGGGTGAAAACTATGTCCATCAATTATTTCCTTTAAAAACGCAACAGAACTGCAGCATTACAGAGGCAAAAACGCATGCAGTTGACTGCATGCGGTTTTCAAACGCAACAAAACCGCAGCAAAACCATGTCAACGACGCACCGTGTGGCCTTACCCTAAATGTTCAGTATGTAAATACACAAATCATTTAATTTAGCATAGTATAACAACTTATATTTAGCTACAGGTAATAAAAAGGAATAATACAGGTAATAAAAAAGTCGACTACGCTATTGCTTCCGGCAAAACGATGGATCCGGTGCACAAAGGAGACAAACGGAAACCAGGGGCACCGGCTCCGTCCCCATTGAAATCAAAGGTGATGGAGACTGAAACCTCTGGTTTGTTTCTGCTCAGGGTCCCGTTTTGATGGAAACCTCCGCCGGAAAGTCAGAATTGGACCCCAACGCAGATGTGAACAGAGCCTTAAAAATACACCCTGATGAGCAGGTCAATTAGATCTGTCTTATGGCTATTTGTGTGAGGACATGCATGCTCATGGGCTTCGCCTAGGCACTTTCGTAGCTGGGAGATTATTATAAATGAATTCTGAATCTAAGGGTATGTGCACACGTAGTGTTTTCAGGCATATTTCGGGGCATTTACGCCTCAAAATATGTTTGAAAAAACGGAAGCAGCACATCTACAAACATCTCAATGGGAAATACGGCGTTCTGTTCCGACGGGGCATTTTTTTACGTCTCATTTTTAAAAAACGGCGCGTAAAAAGACACCCGTGAAAAAGAAGTGCATGTCACTTGTTGAGCTGTTATTGGAGCCGTTTTTCATTGACTCTATAGAAAATCAGCTCCAAAAACGGCCATAAAAAATACAGCGAAAAACGTGAGTTGCTAAAAAACGGCTGAAAATCAGGAGCTGTTTTCCCTTGAAAACAGCTCCGTATTTTCAGATGTTTTTTTAGTAAGCGTGTGAACATACCCTAAAGTGTGAGAGACTACAGACATAGGTGGAGTTTTATAAGGCTGGGTTCACACGACCATGTTACGTCCGTAATGTACGGAACGTATTTCGGCCGGAAGACCCGGACCGAACACTGTGCAGGGAGCCGGGCTCCTAGCATCATAGTGATGTACGACGCTAGGAGTCCCTGCCTCTGCGTGGAACTACTGTCCCGTACTGTAATCATGATTACAGTACGGGACAGTTGTCCTGCAGCGAGGCAGGGACTCCTAGCATCGTACATCACTATGATGCTAGGAGCCCGGCTCCCTGCACTGTGTTCGGTCCGGGTCTTCCGGCCGAAATACGTTCCGTATATTACGGATGTAACATGGTCGTGTGAACCCAGCCTAAGAACTGATCCAATGAATAAGTGGAGTAGTAGCCCATTGTAACCAATCGGATTTAAGCTTTCATTTTTCAGATGCTATTTTGAAAATGAAAGAAGCCGGTTGATTTGTTGCTATGGGCAACTGCTCCACTTTTTCTTTGCACCAGTTTTGATTAATCGCCACAGATTCTAAGTATTATAAAGCATGAAATAATAGGCCTTGTATGCTAACAAGTACACAGTTGAAAACTTAATTTTTTTCCAAACCAAGACTGCATTGGAGTTTTTTGCAGGCAGAAAATTCTGCCCCAAAGTTCCGTTTGGAATTTTGAGGCAGATTTTGATGTCAATGGCAGGTCAGAGACGTAAACGCCCGAAGATAGGGCATGTCGCTTCTTTTTCCCGCGAGACGGTTCTTCCGCTCGTGGGGAAAAAACGCCTCCGCCTCCCATTGAAATCAATGGGAGGAATTTTCGGACGCGGTTTCCGATGCGGTTTCCTTGTCAAAAAATTTGTCAAAAAACTCACTGTGAACTGAAAGGGTGACCAAAATAGATATTTGCAACCAGTACTTATCTGGTCTTCTGGTGAACATTTAAATGAATTTTGGTGCAACCATGTTGATCTATAGGTTGGGCTATTTGAAGTTGTACTATTAGTCTGGTATAGAACGTATCACAGCTAGGGTATGTTCACACGGCTTAGCAAAATACGTCTGAAAATATGGAGCTGTTTTCAGCCGAAAACAGCTCCTTTGTAGCAAGTCGCGTTTTTTTACGGATGTTATTAGAGCTGTTTTTCGAGTCAATGAAAAACAGCTCCAAAAACGTCCCAAGAAGTGACATGCACTTCTGTTTCACGGGCGTCTTTTTACACACCGTATTTTGACAGCAACACGTAAAAAAACACCTTGTGGGAACAGAACATCGTAAATGCCATTGCAATCAATGGGCAGATGTTTGTAGGCATAATGGAGCCATTTTTTCAGGCGTCATTCGAGGCGTAAAACGCCCGAATTACGTCTGAAAACAGTGCGTGTGAACATACCCCTAGAAGAACTGAGATTCATCCATTCGCTGTAAACCTAGTCTGTTAGATCATGAGCTTGCAGCCAAACTATAGTCTAACTAGTGGTCTTCAACCTGTGTCTTTCCAGCTGTTGCAAAACTGCAAATCCCAGCATGCCCTGAGTGCCTGTTGGAGTTGCTGGGAGTGCATAGGTAGGTTGGGTGTTGTTAGCAACTACTGGAAAGTCACAGGTTAAAGAGGCTTTATCACCACATTATAAGTGCCCTATCTTCTACATAATGTGATCAGCGCTGTAATGTAGATTACAGCAGTGTTTTTTATTATGACCTATTTTTGATTTATGCTAATGATTTTCTTAATGCCCAACTGGGCGTGTTTTTACTTTTTGACCAAGTGGGTGTTGTGGAGAGAAGTGTATGATGCTGACCAATCAGCGTCATACACTTCTCTCCATTCATTTATCAGCACATAGTGATCTTGCTAGATCATGATGTGCAGTCACATACATCACATCAGCTGATGCTCTGCTTGGGGACTCCAGTACTGCTGCCAACGTCACTGCCCATATATGGACAGTGACAGTGAAGTTGGCAGCAAGTGCTGGAGTCCCCGGGCAGAGCATCAGCTGATGCTCTGCTCGGGAACTCCAGCTATAGGAAACCCCTGAAGTCACTGACCAAATGTCGGGAGCAGTGCTGGAGTACCTCTGCTCGGGGACTCCAGCAATAGGCAATGTGACAGCCCCTTGCGGTCATGCCATTGATAACACGCCGACACGAACAGCACAGGAAGCATGCCCTCAGTCACGTGGGGCCGTGTCAGCGCGTCATCAATATTAGAAAAGCTCCAGCACTTCTGGAAACAATTCACCGGGTTTGAATGGCACCATTTAGTACCGAATTTTTAATTAAAGTACATTAGTAAGTGACATCTTTTAAAAAAAATATGAATGCAAAGCAACTATTAGGGTATGTTCACACGGCCTATTTACGGACGTAAATCGGGCGTTTTTGCCCCGAAATACGCCCGAAAATAGCGCCTCAATAGCGCTGACAAACATCTGCCCATTGAAAGCAATGGGCAGACGTTTGTCTGTTCACACGAGGCGTATATTTACGCGCCGCTGTCAAAAGACGGCGCGTAAATAGACGCCCGCGTCAAAGAAGTGACCTGTCACTTCTTTGGCCGTAATTGGAGCCGCTATTCATTGACTCCAATGAATAGCAGCGCTAATTACGGCCGTAATTGACGCGCCGTTCAAGCGCCTGCACATGCCGGTACGGCTGAATTTACGGGGATGTTTTCAGGCTGAAACATCCCCGTAATTTCAGCCGTTACGGACCCCCGCCGTGTGAACATACCCTTAAACATTTTTGGTCCCCAGATAATCCCTTTAATTGACCACTACAAAACTGCATTTACTGTACTGTGGATATTGACGTTAAATGAGCACTGGTGGTATACAGCATTAATTGGACACTGAATGGCAGCATTAATTGATAAATAATTTTATGGGGGTATTAATAGAGTACTATATTGGAGTTTTATCTGGGCCCTTGGGCGACACAGACTTAGTGGGTAAATTACAGAGGCAGTAAAATGGCAGAAAACATCACTTTGTTCCCCCATATAGAAGTTAGACCCTGTTTATGCCCCCATAAAGAAAGTTAGGTGCCCAGATTGTACCCCCATAAATTTAGTGCCCACTGTAGATAGTGTCACACAGCCCCCTCCCTGGAAGTGGCACACAGCCCCTCCTCCCTGGGAGTGCCACACAGCCCCTCCTTCCTGGGAGTGCCACACAGCCCCCCTCCCTGGTAGTGCACACAGACCCCCCCCTCCCAGGTAATTCCACACAGCCCCCCTCCCTGTAGGTAGCGACTTTGGGGCTCACTCTAGGAGTGGAATCCCCAACCAGAGTATTGCCGACTCTCTGGCTGGGGATTCCGCTTCAGGAGGAGCCCCTAAGGTCTCTATCCATATATGGACAGTGATGTCGGGGGCTTCCCCAAAGATGGAGTCCCGGGCAGAGCTGCTTCTAGCGCTCTGCCTGGGACCCCTTCTCTCCTCCTGGCGTCACTGTCCATATATGGACAGTAATGTCAGGGGCAATCCCAGAGCCAAAGTCCCGGGCAGAGAGCTAATAGCACTCTGCCTGGGACACTGCACTGCTCCTGCACTGCTCTGCTTCATATGGCAGTGGACAGTAATGTCAAGGGCTTCCCCAGAGACGGAGTACCGGAGCAGAGCCACTTCTAGTGCTCCGCATGGGCCTCCTTCTCCCCTCCTGGCATCCAAATATACACAGTGATGTCAGGGGCAACCCCAGAGTTGAAGTCCCGGGCAGAGCGCTAGTAAAGTCTCTGCTCCAGTACTCCGGCTCTGGGGAAGCCCCTGACATCACTGTCCATATACGCATAGTGACGTCAGGGGCAATCCCAGAGCCAAAGTCCCATGCAGAGCGCTACTAGCACTCTGCCTGGGACAATGCTCTGCTCCTGACATCACTGTCCATATATGGACTGTGATGTCAGGGGAAACCTCAGAGCCGGAGTCCCGGAGCAGAGCGCTAGTATAGGCTCTGAAGCAGAGAACAAAGATTGGATCTAGCGCTGATATGGATAAAAAGGAGACTTCTTCCAAGTTTTATTTGAGTGTTTAAAAACAAAATCGGCAGGATAATTTCCTGGTACAGAGGGAGGGTCAATTGAATGAATAGCCTACGCGTTTCAGACGCTTGCTGCGTCCTTACTCATGGCTTATGCTCTTAAGCCATGAGTAAGGACGCAGCAAGCGTTTGAAACGCGTAGGCTATTCATTCCATTGACCCTCCCTCTGTACCAGGAAATTATCCTGCCGATTTTGTTTTTAAACACTCAAATAAAACTTGGAAGAAGTTTCCTTTTTATCCATATTAACGCTGGATCCAATCTTTGTTCTCTGCTTCTACTCCATGCCGTGTGCCGACACGAGGACCCGAGCGCTATAAGCAGTACAAGTCTACATACACGGTGAGCTGGAGGATTCCTCCTTTTCTCTTCCTTCAGTATAGGCTCTGCTCTGGAACTCTGGGGAAGCCCCTGACATCACTGTTCATACGTGGACAGTGGCTTGCCCAGAGGCGGAGTCCCAGAGCAGAGCCGCTTCTAGCATTTTGCCTGGCAGGCTGTAGCCGAGTAAACGGCAGAATAGCCGTCGGCAAAACACTGGCTGGGGATTCCAATCCTGGAGGAGCCATGCAGCGACACTACCCGGCGGCAGAGTGGGCCCCCCAAAGGGTAGTGGGCGCCGGTACTTGCCCGGGTTCGCCGGGTGCTGACGACGGTCATGCCCATATTGACTGACAACTTTCTCTTGTGTTGCTTCTTACGCCTATTGTATTTCATTATTTGTGATTTATTTATGCATGAATTTGCACTAAGTGTAATATCCTGCCAGTTGAGAACATTTGCTGTGGAACGTAGGTTATGGGGAACTTGATTCAAATTTCTTTGACGAGGATTTACTAGGCTTAGAAAGGTTGAGAAACACTGGTCCAAAGGATTCCCCGATAAATAATGACTGACAGGCACAGAATTACTTTTTGGCCTTTGCGTTTGTGTTATATTTTTATTGTGTTCACACCTAATATGGTTCATAATATGGATAATGGCCAATACTGAACCATACTATATATTTGCATGTTTGCAACTGTAGAAGCACCATGCATATAAGTAACATTAACCATGCAAGCTACTGTTTTCCCCGTTTCTTATACAAGGTTGACTTTACATCCCACTGATAAACTGTTGTTGATGTAACATACTTGTAGATTGAAAGCTCCTGGGCTAAACTCTTCCTTAATTCGTCCATCTCTTTATTCTGATGCTGCTGCAGCTGGACTGAAATCTTAATCTCACTCCTCCTGTCTTCTAGTTCTTGCTGCTGTTCCTGGATGGAGCGTGAGAGAATTTTTAGACATTATATCCAACCAATGTTTTATCCAAATCCCCCACCCGCATAGTAAATGTACAGCATATAAATCCATTGTTAAATCCTCACGTGATTGTAATATTGCATTTAGTACATGAACGGCTCTGAGAAAATACAGCTCTTGGATTCTGTTAAAAATAGTTTTATTAGACTGTTCTCTCCACACAGCTATGAATAGACTTGGCAAGAAATACTTTTTTCAGGTATGTGTCGGCACCTAATTAAAGAGGGAATATAAGGAGTCAATACTT
The DNA here is from genome assembly GCF_050947455.1 of Rhinoderma darwinii. Taxonomy (NCBI): domain Eukaryota; kingdom Metazoa; phylum Chordata; class Amphibia; order Anura; family Rhinodermatidae; genus Rhinoderma; species Rhinoderma darwinii. Next base: position 251,517,438 of record NC_134688.1, on the reverse strand, counting down.
GGGCTCTCCCGTGTCATTTGGGCTGAACCCACGTATTGCCTGCCCAATGCAAAGGGTGAGTGGGCAAAGGGTGAGGATAAAGGGAAGTCTTTCAGATCTCTGCTCATGAGTAAAAATGTCTTATAAATAGGTTATTCCTCCATGAGCGTTCAAGATGGAAGCAGTTAGTATCAATATCAGGTGTGAAAGACATTTAACCACGTTGCAAGTCATATTTGAAGTTATCCATTGTAAGAAATGCTCAAGTAAGTTCAAAAACGGGGCAAGACATAAACCAAACTTTAGTTTAGCTTCAGTTACAACATACAACTTCGGTGCTCCCATCTGAAATTTGAATATCTTGCTGTAGGAAAAGCAGGCGCTTCTGTATCCTAGGCAAAAGTATGACGCCGGACTCCTCTCCTTCAAAGATCCTATTATTAATAGGAGATGGAAGCTTCTGGAATCATAGATACCTATGATACAGGATACCAGGCACTCTCGGTGGCACATTTAAACTTTGGGCTGGAGCTACACTTTACAACACCATTAAACGCCAATCTTAGACTGAAGCCCGCAGGAGTAAGATGCGGCTAATTTATTAAGAGGCGCGCACCTCTTAATAAATTTTTCGCATCTTCTGCTTTCTGTGCACCAGAAGGGGAAAACTACACGCTGACATAATTTGCGCTAAGATTTACTCTATTTTCTGGCGTAAATTATTGTGTGTGGCTTGCGGTGGCGCGTACTCTTCTGCTAAGCTCTGCCCACTTTTTAAAAAGTGCAGTGGGTGGCGGAAACCAATAAAAAGTCACAAATTGTTGCACAAATATGGCATGTGCCATAATTTGCTACTTTTTAAAGTCAGAAAACTTTATAATATAACTGTATACAATTGGCTATAGGCATTTTACAACTGGCTACTAATCAAAGTAGGCTAAGTTGTGTGCAAAGACCGTTAATAAAAAAAAACCGTTTAATTATATAGAATGATGTATTTGTATATGCAGCTGCTTGTTTAGTAGTTCTTTTTTATACAATGGCAGAGATTGCAGATATACATTGCCATCAGTATGCATTTATTTACTGCTGTATAGTTGAATACAATCTGTTGTGTGTCAATTGCTAGTTCGGGATGGGTAGAGGCTGTAGTGTTTTTTACTGAGTTTGCAGCACTTCAGAAAAATGTCCACCCCAATGATCACTACTTTATCTCACATATCTACAGTTCTCAGAACCCACAAAAACATTTACACTATGTTCACACTTGCATTTTGGCTTTTGTACATAATGAAAATCAAGCCGCTGTGCCGGATCCGTCGTATGATGGACCCAATTGACTTACAATGAGTTTGGTCAGGATGTCCATCGTTTTGATGGGAAGAATAGTGCTGCATGCAGCGCAATTTTTCCTGTTAAATCTGATGGAAATTTGGATGGAGGTTCAGAGCCTACAAAGCAAATGTGAACAGAGGCTTACATATATGAATTATATTAGTAGCTCTTTTACAAGATGAACATTTATGAAATCTGTCCTTGACTCCATCCATACCCTGTATAGCAGCACTTCTTCTTCCCTCTTCTTCTTCATGAGATTAATTTGCTCTTGTAGACTGCATTTCTGAGCCTGCAGTTGGCAGGCTTCTCCTTGGAGTGGCCTTATTTCCCCTCTTAGTTTTCGCAACTCTTCCTGCGCCTTTCTTAGGGCTTGCGTCCCTCTTTCAGCACACTCCAAGCGTTGAAGAAGTTTGGGCTCATAATGGTCTTGGAGGGTACTGTGTTGTTCCTCAGTCAGGCTTTGCAGGTCTGCAGAGAGCCGTCTTCTTTCCTGCAGTTCACGTGAGATTCGCCTGCGTTGTGGAGCTCTAACTCGCTGCTCTTCCCCCTGTCTCTGTTGAGTAAAGGTATTCCGCAGTTGGGAAATCTCCTCTGTCAACCGAGCTGCAACAGTCTCTAGTTCCTTGTGTTCTGCTGTTTTCTGAGCTAATTCCTGACGCCGATTTTCAAGCTGGTATTGGCAAGCTACACATTCTTTAGTCACTCGGAACAATCTGCGACGTATTCCTCGTATCTCTTCCTGCAAAGTGTCCCTCTCCAGTTCTGTCTGAGCCTTCTGTCCATATGCCTGCACTATTTCCTCATGTGCCTGTTGTACAGCTTCCAATGAGGGCTCCTGAAGTATGGCCAGCTCTCGTATGAGCTCATTTCGTTCCCTTTCCAAGTCTTCCACAGCTGCGATACAATACTGGAACCTTACCCCTATGTCCTCCAGGGACAAAAGTTCCGGAGTGACTGGTGAAGGGGGACTAGGCACAGCAAGTACCCTAAAGAGACAGGAACCACCTTATGTAAATAAAACTGACAAATTTGTGTTTTTAGGAATGGATATATATACACATATATAATATATTACGCTCATAAAATCCCCCTATCCCAAGTAGGAATCTCAACCAAAATGATCATAAGAAATACAAGCTAATGCACCCCCGCCAAATTGGTAGATATGGCATATATAAAAACAACTCCACCAAATACATGCCCCTTATATACCACAAACAAATGTATATGGTGTATAGTAGTATCTATAGCAGGCACTTGGGAGCACCGGATACATGCTTGTTTGTTTCATTTTTCCTTTTTTTTTTTTTTAACTGAGGAAACATAAATTAAGTGGTAGAAGCCGTATCTTTGCCTCTTAAAGAAATACATATAGAAAAACCCAAAGAGGTTGTGTGAATTATACATAGGTACTGGTAGTGGAGGCGGGGGGAAATCTGCAGTGGAATCTCAAAAAGACACAGCTAAATCAGTTACATGAATCATCAGCAAATAGAGCATATTTCTGCAGTAATGCAGTGTAGTTTTCAACTTTCGTTTTTCTCTGCGGATGTAGTGTTTTACATTGATTGTAACAAACTTTATGTGCGCCAGCGGATTTGCATAAATTTTTACGACGTTTCTGCTGTGCAAACGCTGTACAAAATGCAACAAAACTCAACTTGTGGAATTTAGGCTTCCCTTTCTATGGCTCAAACACGCAGCATCTTCGCTTGTAATACACGGCATCGACATGCTACGGATTAGAACGCCGCAGAACACTTTCCACGCGACTTTTCTGTATTTTCTTTCTGCAGCATGTGGCTGACATTTGCAGAAATCTCATCCACTTTGCTGCTACTGTAAATGCTATGAAATTTTCACACAGAATTCGGTTGCGCAAATTCTGCAGCGTATCCTGCCTGTGGGAACATAGCCTAAGTTTCCAAATATTGTGGGTATATAAACGCCACAATTGCAGTTATGCAGTGATGTTAAAATTGTTCTGCTTTATGTAGCAACTAGACTCAAAAATCAGCTTGGCCAGTACTGTTTTAGAGAGATTCCCATTGAATCCAAAAATAATTATTTTTTTCTTGGTCTAAATTCCCTCAAAAACTGAACTTATTCCGGTGTGACGTCAGCTAACCCCACTTGTGTCCCATGAATCCGTTTAGGACTCCTTAACCCTACAAAGTCAATATTTTGTAAGGAGAAGAACTTTACCAATGACCAGTGTAAAGACCCTTCCAAGCAACTCTTTTTCCTAGACCCCTTTGAGAGGGACATGCAGGTTGATGAGGAGGGAAGGGTATATGGGTTATCTGGTCTAATCCTCAGGTTTTGAGTCCTGCTAAGCTTTAATAATTTTTATTATTCATTTTTCTTACAGTTCAATTTCTGTATGGATACTCAGTTTTCTATATATTCATGTTATACAGAGGAGCCCATAATACTATACATAAGAAGTTATACAGAAAGATGTTGTCACATTTCTTCTCATTCCCATCATTAGAATTTCCTTCTGTGCTTCTTCTTTATGTAGAATCTCATCTTTGTCTGTGCCATTACGTGAACTGTTAGTGCAGCTGTTTATTGGAGACTGTCACACTCCTCAACCCCAGTGGTGCCATTTTATGCGCATCTTTCCATTCTGAGTGTGCATTTGTACAATCCCACCTTACATTGCTCCCCTATGTGGCACTTTTAATAACTTCCGTCTATCCTGCTTCAGTATCATATGTAATTCTACTTTCCTTGCACCTGAACTTCTGGAAAAAAAAAAAAAATCCATTGTTTTCTACTCCTTAACCTGAGGCTGATACTACATCTAGGTGCTATTATATATAAAATCTTACCTCCCTTCTTGTGAGTTTTCTCCTTCCTCCTCCGGAGTGGACATTTCATCTGCACAAACTGACTCCTCTGTTATAAATAAATGGTGCACAAGAGCCTGTGTGTAACGTCCCCGTCCCCCCCCCCTTCAGAGGCAGGGCGAGACTTGTAAGCGGTCACTTTATCTTCCACATGCTTCACACAAAACTTGGGCCCTTAAGTCTAGCTGGGCACGCCTGAGATGACACTGCAGCTCTTTTCCTGGCAGAGCTATAGTTTACCAGGGGTTAATTTGTACTGTGCCAAAAATTTGAGGATTGGCTAATCCAATAGAAATCTGTCAGCGGCAGCCAGCTTGCTTGGTCAGGCCCAGTGAGATGCCTGTTCTAGATGCAAGCACCAGCTGCAGCACCATTTCACATGAGCAGATTTTTTGGTGTAACAGGAAGAAAAATCCAAGCTATTTTAAGGATAAATTATATATGTGCAATGTCAGATGGGGCTTAACATAGAATCATTTATTCTAATCCTTGGTATTAGTAGTAATAATGGTAGGAATAACTGCTATATCACCCAAACACTGTAAAAATCTTTAATCTGCCATCTGATAATACAGAAAGTCTGATAGACTGGTACAACCTGATCTGTAATATCACAAAACCAATACATTTAGAGACACCCCTGTGATTAAACAAATGTCATGGTAGAACATTGTGGTTTAAAGATTTATAATCTTAGAGGTAAATTTTATATACTATGTTATGACAGTCCAATAATCCAGAATATTCGATAATCTGACAGTTCCCAAGGGGAAAAATATTTAAGGCTTCAACAAAAATTAAGTATAAATAATAAATATATTAACAATCTAAGGTAGGGATGTACAACCTTTTCTGGCCCCCACATTGTACGATTATAACACTCCCAAGAATCACAATAAAATTTAAAGGGGTATTTCCATATGAGGCATTTATGGCATGTGTGGGGGTTCCACATCTGGGATTCCCACATATATAGTGAGAATGGGAATTCCCCTTTACTCCAGGAAAGACAGGGTGGCCGCACATGTAAGCAGTTATCTCCTTTGCAATTTATGAGAGTTAGGGTATGTTCACACGGCGGGGGTCCGTAACGGCTGAAATTACGGGGATGTTTCAGCCTGAAAACATCCCCGTAATTTCAGCCGTACCGGCATGTGCAGGCGCTTGAACGCCGCGTCAATTACGGCCGTAATTAGCGCTGCTATTCATTGGAGTCAATGAATAACGGCTCCAATTACGGCCAAAGAAGTGACAGGTCACTTCTTTGACGCGGGCGTCTATTTACGCGCCGTCATTTGACAGCGGCGCGTAAATATACGCCTCGTGTGAACAGATAAACGTCTGCCCATTGCTTTCAATGGGCAGATGTTTGTCAGCGCTATTGAGGCGCTATTTTCAGACGTAATTCGGGGCAAAAACGCCCGAATTACGTCCGTAAATAGGCCGTGTGAACATACCCTTATGGAAATACCTGAGCATGTCATAATGCCCATAAACTACAAAGGAGAGAGCCGCACACATGCACACCCACCTCTCCACCTTGCCTTCTCTCTGGAGTGCCGGACGTGTCCGACATTACTGGCATATCTTGTGGATATGCCATAAATGTCTCTGGTGGAAATACCCCTTTAAGGAAGCAATATTGGTAAAGTCGATGTAATGGTTTGCACAAGTCATAACACAGTAAGGCCCCGTTCACACAGAGTTTTTTTGCAGGCAGAAGAAATCTGCCTCAGAATTCCATCAGGAAATTTGAGGCAGATTTTGAACTGCCTGCATGTATTTTTCTGCGTTTTTTCAGTGAGTTTTGCGCCTGCGGCCATTAAAGCTAATGCAAGGACTGTGGGAAAAAAACAGTGAAAAACACTCAGAAACTAGCGCTGTAGACTTTTTCTGGTCAGAGGCAAGAAAGGAAATTTTGCTTTTTTTTCCACGAGTGGCCAAAAGCCGCACGGGAAAAAAACCACCTCTGTTGCCCATTGAAATCAATGGAGGGTGATTTTAACCGTTTTTTTGGTGCTGATTCCTACGCAATTTCTGTGTGTGAACTGACCCTGGCAGTTTTATCTGCTTAAAATAGAACTTATGAATTCCGGTTCCGGCCCCGGCATGTAGAGATGCACGCCTGAGAGCGCTCCTGCCTCCGTTCCACATATCTCCCTGTCAGACCGTACTTACGTCCTCTGGAGAAGCACAGATCATCCAGCCATCTTCCGGGCGCAGTACCCGTTCGACCGGTGAGTGCATGGACAGATTTGTCTCAGTAATGGGGAAATCCAAGACGCAAAGCAAATCAGGCCGCGTGGCTGAACAACTGCCCAATATGGCGGACGGGCCTGTCCCGCCTAGTGTCTTGCCTGAACATTCGGAGCTCAGCTCCTCACAAGTACGGGGCATGGGCGACACATCCTGTGTCATTGATTACAAGCAACTGGCGTTACAGGTGGCACAGTTAATTACCCCAGATTTGCAGGAATCTCTGTCTAAAACGATAGAAACCTCATTATCGCACCTGCATACCTCGGTGACACAGCATGAGGAACGTCTAGATAAGCTGGAAACGGCGATTCAGGATATGGATTCTGGACTTGAGGAGGTACAGCAACTTGTACGAGATACACGGTTGGAGAACAAGAAACTGTGGGAGCGGGTAGAAGATCTAGAGAACCGCTCTCGGCGGAATAATCTGCGCATCGTCGGCTTACCAGAATCGGTGCCAGCTAAAGATCTGAGACGTCTATGTGAGCTGGATCTGCCGGCAGCTTTGGGCATTCACCATCCATGCAGGGTGGAAAGAGCACATAGAATTGGAGCTGATCTGCGTGCGGCAAAGTCAGATAATCGTAGCGATGTGAATACAATGAGAGATCGCCCGAGGCAAGTAATTGTAAAGTACCTAGATTACTCTGACAAGATGTCTGTGCTCAAATCCTTCAAGAACAGAAAAGATGGATTAGATTACAAAGGCCATCGTATCCTCATCTTTGGAGACTTCTCGGCGGAAGTTACTAAGAAAAGGCAAGCATTCTCTCAAATTTGCTCAGATTTATACAAACGCCAGATGAAATTTGCTTTACTGTACCCTGCGGTTTTAAAAGTTTTTCATTCGGATGGGTCATTTGATTCATTCCAGTCCCCGGAAGAGGCCATTGCAAGCTTGAAGCCCTCAACTTCAAAGGATGTACCTCATCGCTCGGCTCCGGGATTTCGGAGGCAGAGCGTAGAAGACAGTCGGGACATTACTACAATTCCGCCATCTTCTCCGAAGCTTCAGCGGGTGGGACGTCTGGTTTCAGCTGATACCTGACAAGATTTTGATGGCTAATACGGTCGGACAGAGCTGATGATCACCGATGATTGCCTGTTTTGAGTCAGCTTCTATATTACCTGCCAGATCAAAAGAGAAGGGTCTGGATGACGGTTTTTCATTTCTTCTGAGTCTTGCCGATTTGGAAGATGTGGTATGGACATACTAACAGTTTCATGTTGTTCTTTATTAAAGGAACAGTGTCATCACAAATTATTTTTTTATATGTTAAAGATGTTAGTGCTTTATTAAAAACGTTTATATTCATTTGTGTGTTTGTGTTTTACTTTTTCTTATTTTTACACTTTTTCTTCCCTATGGGGGCTGCCATTTTTTGTTCCATTTCTGTGTGTGTCGATTAACGACACATACAGACATGGAATACGGCAGCCACAGTCCCATAGGGACTGCGAACGGCTCCCGTCCCATTGACTGCAGTGTACGGCGTCTGTGTGGGAACTGCGCATGCGCCGCTCCCACACAGTCCTATTCGAAATTGGCGCCGTCCGGCGCCATTTTCCTGTGGACCGGAAGTCGCGGCCGGACAGTAATATTACTACTTCCGGTCGCGGCTTCCGGATTTATGCACTTGCACCAGCGACATCAAACGGAGCGGACGGGCCGGAGGGAGCCGCGGCGGCAGGAGCAGGTAAGCGATTTCAATGTATGTTCGTGTTTTGTGTGTTTACTACTGTATGTAAACCTACTACACTGTGGGTTAGCTCAAACAATGGCGACACACAGTGTAGGAGGTTCAAACCCCTCGTTTATCCCGGCACTAGCCAGGATAAAGGAGGGGGGGATGCCGAGAGCTCACTAGAGCGAGGGCTTTTAACCCAATGCTGCAATGCTGCAATTTTGGGAACAGCTCCATCTAGTGACCAAAAATGGGTAGTATTATAAATTAGAAATAATTTATAATCTTTCCTGGCTCGTGCAAAAAAAAAAAAAAATTTGAACAATGTTTAATCACCCACACACTAAATGTTTAATTTTTAAAAAAAAAACATGTTTTTCTGGCAACACATTCCCTTTAAGCAACCCCAGTTGATTCTACTTAGGAAGGGGGGAATGGAAGGCTGAATGTAATTGCTCTATGATACTTAACCTAGTTGCTTTTTTGGTAATGTATTTCTGTGTGTCAGAAATAAGTGAAGTCTTATTGCACCAATGGGTGGGAGATAAGGTATTAATCCACACCTCCAGTGCGGGGATTGTTTTATTGTTTTTAGTTAAACGGTTGAACAGGCAGTTTATGTTGTGGGAATCCATGCTCAGGGACATCTATTTCCGTACCGTATATTTAATTGCTCTTATATGAGAATTATATCCTGGAACGTCAAAGGACTAAGGTCTCCACATAAACGCATGATGATACTGCGTCATCTGAAGTGTTTGCGTGCAGACATAGCACTCTTACAAGAAACGCATTTGGCAGAGGCAGATTTCTTTAGGATGAAAAGGTTGTGGGTGGGTCAAGTGTTCGGATCCCCGGCCGTCGATTCGAAAGCTGGAGTTCTTGTTCTTATACACCAAAAGTTTTCCTCAACAGTGTCACAGGTGTCTAGAGATTCGGAAGGTCGATGGATAAATGTATTACTTACTCGCTCCACAGAACAAATCAGTCTGTACAATGTCTATGGCCCAAACACACGTAGTTCATCTTTTTTTCACAATTTAAGCACTACAATTGGAGCGAATCGACATACACATAAAATTCTAGGAGGTGACCTAAATGTCGTTTTACACCCGAGTGAAGATAGGACCACCACAGCTCAGGGGGGGAGAGCCCCCTCTATCACAACTGAAACGATATTAAAAAAATTCCTTACAGCCACTGATTTGACGGATATCTGGAGACTTCAAAACCCAGATGGTAGGGAATATTCCCATTATTCACATCCACACCAATCCTGGTCTCGCATTGACTATATGTTAGTATCCCCACTTTTATTACACCGAATGCGAGGGTGTGCAATTGAGCAGATGCTTATCTCGGATCATTCCCCTGTAGTATTGGACGTACATGATTGCTTCCCCCACGGCACGGATTACTTATGGAGATTTCCGTCAAATCTGGCTACGGAGGAATCCTTCCAAAGCAAACTTAAAGGATGGTGGCAGGAGTTTGAATTGACAAATGGAGCTCATGCAGATAACACCCAGCTTTATTGGGATACAGCGAAGGTAGTCATGCGGGGTCACATTATGGCATATGTCGCTAATTTTAAGAAAGTAACTAAACAAAAAATTGAGACTTACAGTACAACTCTCAGGACATCTTACACTCTTTTCCAGAATTCGCCTTCTCTAGTTAATAGAGAAGCCTGGAAAAAAGCCAAAAGCGACTACGAGCTATGGTTAGATAAGGGTGAGAAATTGAAGCGTTCGGCCTTAGAGGCGAAATTGTTTCGTTTTGGCAACAAGGCAGGCAGTCTTCTGGCCAGGCTCTCAAAAGGACCATGGTCACACTCTGTTATCGCTAGGTTAAAGGATCAATTGGGGCAGATGCAGAATCACCCCAAACAGATCAATTCCATTTTGAGGGATTTCTATGCCACTTTATACGCTAGTCGCCAGAGTATACCGGGGGTGACTCCTCTTTCTTTAGATTCCCTAAATTTGCCTGTTCTTACCGAGGAAGAGAAGGTCTTGTTAGATTCCCCAATTACGGAAGATGACCTCAAATCTGCGATCAATTCCTTGAAACTCAATAAAGCGCCAGGCCCCGATGGGTATACTGGGGAATATTTCAAAGCTCTGAGGGATCAAATGGCTCCATGTTTGCTTCAACTATATAATGGCTACCTGTCTGGACAGCCGATTCCACCAGCCTCTAATGTCGCATATATAAAGGTATTGCCGAAACAGGATAAGGATCCTGCTCTAGCATCATCATACCGACCAATCTCGTTAATTAATTTGGACCTTAAGTTTATGTCTAAAATAATGGCAGATAGGCTAGCCTTTATTCTCCCTAGATTAATTTCCCCTAGCCAGGTGGGCTTCGTCAAGGGCCGCTCAGCAGTGTCAAACATACGGAAAATTCTGAGTGTTCTAGACGACGTAAATCTTAATACTCCTGCTCATCCATCTCCAGCAATCCTTACCGTGGATGCCGAAAAAGCTTTTGATATGGTGGACTGGGGATGGTTGGGTAGGACTCTAGATTCCATGCATATAGTGGGCCCTTTTCGTACATACTTGTCCGCACTTTACACAGAACCGTCAGCACGGGTATACACTCCTGGTTTCCTGTCATCCCCTATTCCTTTATTTAAGGGCACCAGACAAGGTTGCCCGCTTTCCCCTCTTCTTTTTAACATTGCCCTTGAACCTTTTATTAGGACATTGGAGGCTGATGGGGATATTCATGGTATAGCGGTAGGTTCGGCAGTAGTTAAGGCGTCATATTTTGCAGACGATGTATTGGTCTTTTTATCAGACCCGCTTAGGGACCTTCCTAGGGTTTTTGACCTACTGAGGGCTTTTGAGGCCTCTTCCGGGTTTAAGGTGAATGTGGAGAAATGTGAACTCCTAGATTTGTCCCGTACACGAACCTCAAGTAACTGGTCCACTCTAAACATCCCGGTGACCATAGCCAAAAGTTCAATCAAATATCTGGGAATCCATATAGGCTGTACCCCAGATTCTATATATACTCTCAACTACCCCCCCCCCCTGTTGTCTAAATTGGTTAATGAATTAACGAGGTGGCGCAGCTTGCCATTATCTTTTATGGGAAAATGTAATTTACTTAAGATGATAAGCTTTCCCAGATTGCTGTACCCGATGCAGACTATACCCCTTCTCCTTAGACACACTGATATTTTGAAACTTAATGCAGCCTTTACTTCCTTTATTTGGTCCCAAAAACGACCAAGGATAGCGCTGAGGAAGCTTATGTTACCCAAAGACCAGGGAGGCCTTAATTTCCTGGACCTTCGTAGGTACAATTTAGCATGCCTGGCTCGTCACGGGATAGATTGGTTGCAGCAATCTAACTTTTATTCCAATTATTCCCTAGAGGCAGGAGTGGTGTACCCGCTGCAGTTGTCATCGTTACTGCATACTGCTTTTGGTATACTTCCTGACAGTGTGAGACACCGCATATTATCACGAGATACAATAATGGCATGGAAGTCCCTTAGGTCTTCATTTGGGCTTCCTCAGCGTATATCCCCACACATGAATCTATGGGGACACCCGGGCTTCACGCAGGGGAGAGAAAACTCTAATTTTCGGCATTGGCGGGCTTTGGGCATCACAACACTCAGGCACATTCTGCACCCTTCTGAAAACCGTGTAAGGAGCTTTCAGGAACTGGTAGATACTTTTAATGTCCCTTTGCATCATCATTTAGCTTACTGTCAGCTACACTCTTTTATACGCTCCTTAAAGAGGCTCTGTCACCAGATTTTGCAACCCCTATCTGCTATTGCAGCAGATAGGCGCTGCAATGTAGATTACAGTAACGTTTTTATTTTTAAAAAACGAGCATTTTTGGCCAAGTTATGACCATTTTCGTATTTATGCAAATGAGGCTTGCAAAAGTACAACTGGGCGTGTTGAAAAGTAAAAGTACAACTGGGCGTGTATTATGTGCGTACATCGGGGCGTGTTTACAACTTTTACTAGCTGGGCGTTCTGATGAGAAGTATCATCCACTTCTCTTCAGAACGCCCAGCTTCTGGCAGTGCAGATCTGTGACGTCACTCACAGGTCCTGCATCGTGTCGGCACCAGAGGCTACAGATGATTCTGCAGCAGCATCGGCGTTTGCAGGTAAGTCGATGTAGCTACTTACCTGCAAATGCTGATGCTGCTGCAGAATCAACTGTAGCCTCTGGTGCCGACACGATGCAGGACCTGTGAGTGACGTCACAGATCTGCACTGCCAGAAGCTGGGCGTTCTGAAGAGAAGTGGATGATACTTCTCGTCAGAAAGCCCAGCTAGTAAAAGTTGTAAACACGCCCCGATGTGCGCACATAATACACACCCAGTTGTACTTTTACTTTTCAACACGCCCAGTTGTACTTTTGCAAGCCTCATTTGCATAAATACGAAAATGGTCATAACTTGGCCAAAAATGCTCGTTTTTTAAAAATAAAAACGTTACTGTAATCTACATTGCAGCGCCGATCTGCTGCAGTAGCAGATAGGGGTTGCAAAATCTGGTGACAGAGCTTCTTTAAGTCGAGGGGTGACACAGGCGTGGTTGGAAAACCCCATTGATTCTATGATTGAATCTCCTCCAGCTAAAACCTCCTTATCACATCTGTATAAAACATTTCGGGACCAACAGGGGAGGTCTACGGCAGCACTTCTGTTTAAACCATGGAGCAAAGAGTTCCTGGTCTCAGAATTATCTCAACAAATTTTGGAAGGGTGGTTAAAAGTGAGAAAAGCGGTAGTAAATGAGCAATGGCGTGAGACACATTTTAAATTTATACATCGCGCTATTTATGGTTTCAATATTCCCCCACATCCAAATGCGCCAGATAGATTGGAGGCTTGCCCAAGATGTGCCACTCCCAAAACCGATCTTCTACATGGATTATGGAAGTGCCCCAAACTCGTTCCGTATTGGACCGAGATAGTGCAATTTATAAAGGATACTTGGGAAATCTCACTTACCCTGGACCCACTATCTCTGCTGTTTCATGTCTTTCCCGATCTCCCCAGTGCACCACAAGCCCTTCATGTATTCTTGCTGATCGCTAAAAGATGCTTATTGGCACAATGGCTTACGCCCCTTATACCTACACTTACAGATCTAATGTACCAGATGAAGAAGGGTATACATATGGATAAGTTAGACATAGAGCGTACACGGTAAGCTAAAGCTTCCAAATTTTTCCAGAAATGGAAGACTTTTATTTCCAAGCATTATCAACAAAGCGAGATTGTGGAATTGATGGCACCATTTCATTACACGTCCTGGTATTTGACAAGAGCGGTTGCGGGGACGCTAGGTAACTTGGGGTCTCAGTGAAGGTCTAGTGCAGGGAGGGGGGGTACACAAAGCTTGACCATGAAGATATATATGATTATTAGATCTGATGTCCAAATGTCGTATATTGGTTTCTATTGAAGATTAATTGAAAACTGATGGGCCCCTGAGCTATGGTGGGGGCGGGGGGTACGTTTGATTGTTTAAGTTACTTTGGTCTAATGTTATTTGTAACAACAAGTACCTCAATGTACATCGGCGATACTGCGAATGTTGCAGAATATTGTATTCTCTGCTGTATCTTATGCAATATGTTGCTATTATTGTACATTTCCTTTTCTCATGGATCAATTTTGATATATAATATTTGATTTTTCTTTGATTTTCTGTTTTTTGTAATGTTATAAAACCCAATAAAAATTTGTTTACAAAATAGAACTTATGCAGCCTCTTTTCCTACCATAACAGTGCCAGACACATAATGGGAAATTTATGAAGCCCACTACACCACCATAGAAAAGTCGCAGAAAACTAGCGTAAATTACTGTGCAAATCTGCACCACTTCGTCGCTGGCGTAGATGTGATTTTACGGCACGTGGACTCCAGAGATGCGACTAATTTATTAAGACGCATGAGTGCTTTTCTTGTGATGAAGGTGGTGTACCTGCATTGTTCTGCTGGAGCAGGCCTAGTCAGAAGAGACCTGGTCTGCATCGCTGGAGGAGAGAACGGGGCTGAACAGGGACAGGTGAGTGCTTGTTAGAGCGGGTGGTATGTACAGGGGACATTGTGTTGCACTATGTACAGTGGGCATTGTGTGGCACTATGTAAAGGGGGCATTGTGTGGCAATATGTACAGGGGGTATTGTGTGGCACTATGTATTTGGGCCAGTGTGTGGCACTCTGTACTTGGGCCAGTGTGTGGCACTATATTTACAAGGGGCAGTGTGTGGCACTCTATTTACAGGTGGGCAGTGTTTGACACTATCTACCTTGGTTTTTACACTACAAGTAGTTGTCAGCACAGATCCACTAGCCTAGCCGTTTTTATATTAGACTTTCTAATATAAAGGACTAGGCTGGTGGATAGATGCAGAACAATACTCCTATTGCAAAAACCATAGGATAGCAGGAGTGTCGCGAAAATAACGGTTTAAAAAGTATGCATTTGGAAACCCCATTTAAAAATCCTGTGTTTTCCCATGGATGCGGTTGTCAAAAGACATCGGTGTCTAATGTCTTGATAGGTGGGGGCTGCACAGAATGGCATTGCGGGCCTATTGTGTCCCCTGGGCTGCAGGTTGTGCACCCCTGAGATAAGATATGTCAAGCAATATGTCACGCTGAATCTGAATTTTTGTTGTTGTTGTAGAACTGGAAATAATTGTTAGCCCCACATTTTGTGATATAACTCTTACCCATTGGTTGCCACCAATTTTATACATGTAGCCACTAGTAGGTCCATAATTAGGAGGTTCTACAGTGTATTCTAATACAGGATTCGCCAACCTGCGGCTCTACAGCTGTTGCAAAACTACATTTCCTAGCTGGAGCCTAGCTATAGGAGATGCAGAGGTAGCAGTAGCACCCAGGCATTGGTGCCTGAGTGGTCCCAAGGGCCCCTTTGCCACATAGGTAGACACCACCATTATAAATGGCACATGGTAGGTGGGGGACACTGTTACAGATTTACCATTGGGGCCCAGGTATGCCTCTGACTCCCAGCATGGCTTAAGGGGACTTTATCGACCTTTCTATGGCATTGAGAGAACATATCTGTGATGTCAGAGCAAAACTATAAAATTGACTTTTATCGGGGACAAACTACTGTATAAAAAACTGCATGTACAATCACTTTTTATTTATTGTTTACAGTTATACAATTTTTAAAAGTAGTTCTTCTAGGAATGTGTCCTTGAACTTCTTTAAAAAAAAAAAAAAAGCAAGCATCGCAATATCAAATTTTTTGCCTTACTTTGTTTGAAAGTGATCCATGCAAAATGTAAAACTAGCTTCTCCCTCAAGAATTTGGTGTTGCCAAAAATCACAGATGCATTAAGAAAATGTTTCTTTGTAAGCACATTTAACAGGGTTAATAAAACAAAATAAAATATTGATCTGTTAGTAGAGACTCATGAAAGAATTGTATTTTCTTAATCTAACAACTATACGTATGTATGTGCTCACTATAATTATTGTGTGCTATCCTTTCTCTGCGGTTTTGGTGTGCATGCTAATGTCAGCTGTTTCTTTATCCTTCTCCAAAGGTCATATTCCATAATCCTCATTTATTTGAGTGCATGCCAGATTCTGGTGTAATCTGACCCTAAACAAAAACCCAAAAGCAACGGCCCCCATATTTTTAGCCTAAGACAGAACTTGTCTTATATTATACATATTTTATTTGGTGGTATCTAAAAGAGTTATGTTTTAGTTTTGTTTGAGCATGTTGGCTGTATGTTACAGTCGAAACTTCACTGCAAAGAGCGTGATTCCGCTTGTTTAACCCCTTTAGATGCTGTGGTTAATAGTGACCTCAGCATCTAAGCCACCAGAAAGAGGGGGCAGCCTTCTCTGATGTCCCATTGGCTCCCCGCGACACGATAGCTGGATGCTGAAAGTTGTCATAGTAGCCTGGGGGTCTAATGTGGGCCCTCAGTTCTGCCATATTCATTAAGCTTAATAAGAGCCTGTAAAAATCACGATATTCTGCAATACATGAAATCAATACCCCACAAATAAATTATTTTCAGTTTCCCAGTACATTTTATGGTACAATAAATTGTGCCCTGAAAAACCACAACTCGTCCCACAAAAAACAAGTCCTCATACGGCTATATTGACGGAAAGATAAAAAAGTTGGCTGTGAAGGGAAGGGATTAAATGCAATACTAAACTCCCCCTAGTAGTAGCTGAGGGCAACCAGAATTATATCCTTTAACTGTATCTGTATGTCTCTACATCAGTGATCCCCAACCACCGGGCCGCAGACCAATACCGGGCCGCGGATCATTTGGTACCGGGCTGCGGTATCTGGTATCCGCCCCGTTGGCCTGTGACTGGCTGCAGCGGCGGTCACATGGGATGAAACATCATCCCAGGAGGCCGGCCCTCTAACGTCATCCAGGCCAGCCTCCTGGGATGATGTTCCATCCCATGTAACCGCCACTGGTCCCAGTTCCAATTGCATCTGCATCCTTACTATGCAGGTACAGTTTAATTGCATGCTGGAGCAAGAGTGACGGCTCCTTGCCCCAGCATTCACTCTGCCGTGAGCGGGTCAGCGCAGGCAGGCGCGATGTTGTGACATCATTGCGCCTGTCTGCGCCGAGTCACTCATAGCACAGAACAAAGAAGGATCCTCCACTCGTCGTGGGAACGGGGATAGGTAAGTAATTATGTTATTATTTCTTATTAGGCACATATGGGGGCATTATACTGGGTATGGGAAGGGGGGCTGATATTGTGGCAGCATGGTGGCAGCATTTTACTGTATGGGGCAGCTAAGGGGGGCCTTATACTGTATAAGGGGCCTTATACTGTATGGGGGGCCTTATACTGTATGGGGGGCATTATAGTGTGGGGGCAGCTATGGGGAGCATTATACTATGGGGGCAGCTATGGGGGTCATTATAATGTGAGGGGGCAGCTATTGGGAGCATTGTACTCTGTGGGGGAAGCTATGGGGAGCATAATACTGTGTTCGGGCAGCAATGGGGAGCATTATACCATGGGGCATTATACTGTGAGGGGGGCAGCTATGGGGAGCATTATACTATGGGGGCATTATACTGTGTGGGGGGAAGCTATGGGGGGCATTATACCGTAGAGTCAGCTATGGGGGCATTATACTGTGGGGCAGGGCCGCCATCATGGCAGTACTAGTGGTACTCCCGTTAGGGGCCCGGCCACATGGCTGAAGAAAAGGGGCCCGTCGGGCTGTTGTCGTCTACCCTGGACTGTCGCCCCCCCCTCACAACGCTTGCGTGCCCCCTGCAGACCTGTTGTAACTTCACGAACTGGACACCAACTTTAGCATTCCAGAGGAATAACAGAAGAGGAAGATGCAGCATGAGAAGCAGAAGCTCGGTGTAGAGATCCCGCCCCCCAGCCAGCTCCTTCTCTACACAGCCGCCTGTACCTGTAGGCTGGTGAGTGTCGTCGTCCCCCCTCTCCATCCTGCTTCCCATCCCTCCTGACCCCACTTGTAGAATATATAAAGTATGTTAAAATGTTTTTTGTTTTTTTTCAGTTTACCTAGCATTTTTTTTGCCACGATTTTTGCAATCACGGCAAAAATTGCGCAGTTTTTCCGCGATCATATTCTGTTTGGCTATATTCTCACAGTGCGGTCAGATTACATGTCGCGACTTTGCAAAAATTGTGGCAAAAAAAATGGGATTTGGCAGCACTGTGTAATTATGACTAAGGACTTAGGCCTCATTCACACGAGCGTATCAGTTTCATGCGCGTGAAAAACGCGGGTGAATCTGGTCCATGTGTGTTGCATTATGCATCAGTGTGCTTTGTGAGGGGCATGCGTTATTCACGCACTCGCAAAGCACATAATATTTAAAAAAATTATTTAAATTGAATTGATGTGCAAATCATGCACAGCACACGCATGTGCATCTGTGTGCGGTGCGCGGCTTTCACGCACCCATTGACATCAATGGGCGCATAGGTGCATGATAACGCACCAATATACAACATGCAGTGAGTTTCATGCAACGGACTCTCGCTACAAGAAAAATCACGCATGTGTGAATGGCCCCATGAAATCAATGGGTCAGTGTGCTGTGCGTTGTTTCAATGCACAGTACACGGACATGACTCACGCTCGTGTGAATGGGCCTAATTCAGACTGCCGTGTTCGGTCCGTGATACACGGAGCGTGTATTGGCTGTATTTCCCAGGCCAACCACAATTCAGGGAGCCGGGCATAGTTATCAATGCTGCTTGAAGCCCCTGCTTCTCCGCGGGAATACTGCTCCATACTGTAATTGTAATGACGGGGTAGGGAGACAGACAGGTGAGCCCTAATTTACCCGCCACTCAGTCCCTGCCTACTTGCACGACCCGTCCTAGGCGACGGCGTACAACTGGGCGACGGTCCCTACGCTCAGTATGTGCACGACAGACAAACAGACAAGGGTACACAGAAGCTAAGGGAAATGGGGCAGTTGCCCACGGCAACACTGTGAGCAACAAGAGTAGTGAACGAGTCGAGTCAAACCAGGAGTGTACGAGGTACCAAATGCAGAGCAGGAACGTAGTCAGTAAAGCCAGGGTCAATATGAAGCAGAGGTCAATAGTAATAGCTGGAACAGCAGAGCCAGGAAACAAGAGAGAATCACAGGCAAAGACCAGAAGCAAATGAAGGCCAGAGTGTGATAGGTTCTCCCACTCCTCAGCCTACCAGCCTGAGTGGTCACTCTATCAGACCTAGGAGCAGATGCAGACTGAATAACCACGGGCGTCGACACAGAAGCTGTGTCTGGCAGATCCTTTACAGTACCCCCCCTTTTATGAGGGGCCACTGGACCCTTCCTAGGTGGACCTGGCTTATTGAGGAACCGAAGATGGAACCTCCTGAGCAATACCCCAGTGTGAACATCCCGGGCGGGTACCCAAGTCCTCTCCTCAGGCCCGTATCCTCTCCAATGGACCAGGTACTGGAGGGAGCCTTGGACCATCCTGCTGTCCACAATCTTGGCCACCTCAAATTCTACCCCTTCAGGGGTGAGAACAGGGACCGGAGGTTTCCTCGAGGTAACCAAGGACGGGGAGAAGCGTTTCAGGAGGGAGGCATGAAACACGTCGTGTATTTGAAAAGACGGGGGTAACTCCAGCCGGAAGGAGACAGGGTTAAGGACCTCAATGACCAACGTTTTTGGACGGAACCTTAAGGCGCAAATTTTTTGAAGACAGCCACACCAGATCCCGAACACAAACAAGGGGTTAGCAGAACGTCTTCTATCTGCCTGAGTCTTTTGTATTCTCTGGGACGCCTCTAGGTTCTTCTGAACCTGGGCCCAGACTGTGCACAGTAACCGATAAACGACATCTACCTCGGGATTGTTGGAACCACCAGGTGAAACGGAGGAGAACCGTGGATTAAACCCAAAATTAAAGAAAAAGGGGGAGACCCCTGACGAGTTACTGACCCGGTTACTAAGGGAAAATTCAGTGAGGGGATTGAAGGAGACCAAATCATATTGACAGTCAGAGATAAAACACCTTAAATATCGTTCTAGAGACTGATTAGTCCTCTCAGTTTAGCCATTAGTTTCATGATGGAAGGCCGAGGAGAAGGACAGATCAACCAACTTTTTACAGAAAGCTCTCCAAAACAATGAAACAAATTGAACCCCTCTGTCAGAAACAATATTGACAGGAACCCCATGGAGACGCAGGATGTGTTTGACAAACAAGGTAGCTAACGTCTTGGCATTGGGTAGTTTCTTGAGGGGTACAAAGTGGCACATCTTACTAAAGCGGTCTACTACAACCCACACCACCGACTTGCCTTGAGATGGAGGCAGATCGGTGATAAAATCCATAGAGATATGGGTCCAAGGTCTCTGGGGAATGGGCAAAGAACATAGTAAGCCCGCTGGTCGGGACCTGGGAGTCTTGGGCCTAGCACAAATTTCACAAGCGGCGACGTAGGCCCTAACGTCTTTAGGCAACACAGGCCACCAATAGTTTCTAGCAATGAGGTGCTTGGTACCCAGGATGCCTGGATGGCCAGATAGTGCAGAGTCATGAGTACCCTTAGCCGGAATTGCAGGGGAACAAACAGCTTGTTCTCAGGAAGGTTCCCGGGAGCTGAACCTTGATCAGCCGCACTTTCGGAGACTAAGTCAGAATCAACAGAGGATATTATTATACCTGGGGCAAAACACAAGCAGGATCTTCCTCCGAAGGAGGGCTGGCCATGAAGCTACCCGACAGTGCATCAGCTTTAATACTTTTAGACCCAGCCCTATAGGTGACCACAAAGTTGAATCCAGTAAAAAACAACGCCCATCGAGCTTGTCTCGGGTTTAGCCTCCGGGCAGATTCTAGGAAGACCAGATTCTTGTGGTCGGTAAGGACTGTTACATGGTGCCTAGCCCCCTCCAAGAAGTGGCTCCACTCTTCAAATGCCCATTTAATGGCTAAGAGTTTGCGGTTGCCCACGTCATAGTTACTCTCAGTAGGCGAGAACTTCCTGGAGAAGTAGGCACAGGGACGGAGATGGGTGAGGGACCTGGTACCCTGGGACAAGACAGCACCCACTCCCACCTTGGAGGCGTCAACCTCCACGATGAATGGCTCCATTTGGTTAGGCTGAATCAGCACTGGGGCGGAATAAAGCACTTCTTAGGGATCTCAAAAGCCTGGACCGCCTCCGGAGGCAAGTGGAGGAGATCAGCACCTTTGCGAGTAAGATCCGTAAGAGGCTCAGCGATGACCTAGAAGTTAGCAATAAATCTCCAGTAATAATTAGCAAACCCCAGGAAACACTGTAACGCCTTCAGGGAGGCAGGTTGGACCTATTCAGCCACAGCCTGCACCTTGGCAGGGTCCATGCGGAATTCATTAGGAGGATTTAACCCAAAAATGGTATCTCCTGCACCCCAAACACACATTTTTCGGATTTAGCAAAGAGTTTGTGTTCCCGAAGGGCCTGGAGCACCTTCCTGACATGGTAAGACCATCCAACAACTTAGGAGAAGGATCTCTAGGCATATTAGTGCCATTAATACAAAAGAAGATATCCCCCTCTCCAGATACGTTAGATCCTTCCACCATGGGAATGCCAAGACCCTTCATTTCTGGGGCATCACTCGAGTCAAGCTGGGCCCTAGGGCCGGCAATCTGGACAGGAAGTTGCTGCAATCGTTGGATACATAGGCTTAGCTCTCTCAGTCCTACTGGACTGAATGAGGGCTTTACCTTTGTAGCCTTCCTATAGATTCCCTTTATAAACCTAATATCTTTAACTATAGCAACACTGTTGTCATTGACAACCACTCCTACAATAATCATTCGAAATTATGAATTTACTATATCACTAATATTTGGTACATATTTATAAATCTATACATAAGCTACCAGCAACCACTTATGCAATCTGTTACCAATGTACAACACTAAGTAAAGTTTCCTCCTTCCTTTTATCTAACGATATTCTATCCTCATTAATTCCAACCTATAGATGAAGCCTGTCACTCGTGAATCCAGTAATGATATCTAAACAGCATTTCAATAATAACAATAGTAACATAAACGCATACTGGTCCAGTTTTCCTGGACTAATGTCTTTTCTTTGCGGTGTTAGATCAATTCTGGCACCTTGCAAGTGGTAAATTACCCCCTCCCACACATGGGCTAATCACCCCAAATAGAAATATACATACTATTCTGGAGATACCCATGAATGTGGCTGTCATCGCGACTTGACGCGATGCGCATGCGCATAGCACGCATCTTTCTGCATTCACTGACTGACTGGGGTAGCCGCATTCGCGGCTATAAGATATTCTATCACCCGGCTTGGCCGTAAGGCACATGCGCCCAGATCGCTCGGTGATTGGGTACATGGCTGACTCACCCCATTGGTCACCCGATATGCCAGTCTGGCTACACGAGGGCTCGTCCCTCGTTGCGAGCCTTGACTGGCTGTCATATGGGAAGACACTCCTTTCGGAGGTCTATCCCATATTACAAAAGGAAGAGGAAATCGCACGCGCGCGTATTAGCCCTGATTTATCCCCTGAGGACGCAGCTTATGCAGTGAGACTTGGGGGGGGGGGGGGCTAGCGCAATTTTAATCAACACAGTCGGCTTTAGCAACTATATCCAACCTCAGTGTGACAAAAGGGTTTTCTCAGCAGTCTGCAGCTACTGAATGTGTCAGTCACACTGCATCTATGAGATGTACAGCACACACATCATTTCTAATGACATGCTAACCGACTCTGTGCAAGTTTTTAACTAACTACATGTTTTACGTTCTTTTGCTCAATATTAACTTTAATAATAAAAGCTATATTTTAATAAACTAATTATTTTATCAACAGAAATTGTACTTAGAGCATATATCAAACCATCAGGTATGACAATGATTATCATAATATAACTTTTTCATACATATCACATGGCCACACCATGACATTTCCACCCTTATCCGCTGGTTTAAATATAACGTCTTTCATCTGTTTTAATTCCCTGAGAGCCTCCCTCTCACAAGGTGCCAGGTTGTCACCAAAATTATTGGAGATAGATCTCAAATCCTCAGTTACCAATCTAACAAAAATATCAACCTGTGGACAAAGGGAAAAGGATGGAAATGTCGCGGATTTCTTACGGGCACATGGGGGAAGTATAGATGTACTAATCAATTCAACAGAACTTTCCTCCCTTAATTCCTCCAATGCTCTAAGGGCCTCCCTTTCAGTATCATCACATGGTATACATTCACCCGAATTGTAAAAATAGGAACAGGAACAAAGCGGAATACAGGAGCGGTAACAGGGCACGGGAAACAGCTGGAACGGGAGACACTAAGGGACCATTTGCGAGACAGACAGGGAAAAACTAACAACGCTCAGGCAAGGATCAGAAGGGCTGGGGCATTCTTATAGAGCAGGGAATCACGTGGGTTAATGATCATAGTTTTCATGTGCGCGCGCTGGCCATTTAAGAGCGGGCGCGAACGTGCGCTCGCACCCTACGGGACACGGCCGGACGGAGCGTAAGTGAGCGCTGGCATCTCCTAGGAGGGAGAGGGAGGCCAGCGCTCACAGATCCATGGCTGCGGGCGTCGGGAGGTGAGTGAACCCGACGGCCCGCGGCCATGGGCGCTACACTAAATAAGTCCCCCCACACATAGTGTTCACCCCCATCCTCACAAAAAAACTATGTATTAAGAAGTCCCCCTCCCCCAAAACATAGCATTTACAGTAAAATCCTCCCTGTCCCACAAAAATACAGAATACCCTCACCCCACACATATTTAGTCAAGTCCCCCCTCCCCCACACAAAAAACGATTTGTAAACACACACACAATTCCATCCTCCCCACAAAAACGATTTATAAAGAATATTCCCCCCACACACATAACACTTACAGTTCCCCTACTTGCTCAGAACACTACAGCTGTACTTACCCGTCCTCAGCTCCATGGAGGGATTCTTCATGTTCTCATGGGTCACACGTTGCAGGCAGGAGGAGAGCTGTGTGTATAACTGCTCCTTCCCAGCACTCTTTTCCTCCATCCTCCCGGCATGTCTGCTATGTAAACAGCTGGGGCCGAAAACAATGTTCTCCTCACAGGCAGAGAGTGGCCAGCTGCATTATATGACGTCACATGTGACGTATAATACACGCTGTTCCTGTGCAGGAGAATGCAGTACATTACACACACAGCTCCTGTCCTCTGCGCTGTCCCAGCTTTTTAATAAAGTTTACAGGCCTCACTGCCCCCCGGCCCAGCCCGCTCCTGGTTCAGTACCTACATACTGTACCTCTCAGTGGAGCGGCCGGCCCACCAGGAAAATTCCCCGCAAACTACATGGCCAATCCGCCCCTGATAGTGGCTCATTACCTAGTAAAAAATGTTCTTTTCTTTCTTTACTAAAAACATTCCTCATCAGACTGCACTTTCAATGTGCATATTAATTGTGGTATTGTTGGTGAATCTGTAATTTTGCCTAAAATTATCTTCTGAACTGCCGTATAGAACTGTCACTCATATCACCCTTTCTATGGTGCTCAGATTTCTATCAAAAGCAATGTCCACCATTTTTAGTTGGTGGCGGGGGAGGGAATATTTCTCCACCGGTCACCACATAACTCAAGACCGGCCTTGACTTCACACAATACATTTATAAAGCAATAACCCACATACTCATTCTATTGTAATCTTTTATAGGAAGGAGACATAGGATCATTCAGGAATCCAAAGCCAGTGGTAAGAGAAGAAACGTGTCTTTTACTCAGCTTTACATGTCAACCATGGTGATGGTTTGTTTTAATTGTCAAACCATATGGACTACTCACCTTAGACCAGATACTGTACCATATACACCACAGATCATAATGGTTTCCAGGTCCTTATTTCAGGAGGGGTTATTATCCAGGGGTAAGATGCATAATGCGTGACACAAGTGAGAAGGGGCTCAGGTCCCATAAAGTTCTTGTTATGCCCGTTCCTTTATGTTTACTTTTCTCAGACTCCAGATAATCCGCTTCTGTGGACTGTTCTGTACCAGACTGAAGGGATTTTGGTATATTTATGTTAATGTTATTTTTTTTTAGAAGTAACAGACAGCAGGAATTTACAATTTATTACCAAATCGTTCAGGTGATTTCACACCTATCACAGAGAAAAGATGACACGGACACAATAAGTAAATTAAAATAGGTTTTATTAATACCTATTATAACTACCTACCTAAACCATCCAGGACAATTTATAGAATTTACTGCAATAAAAGAGGTGTGAACCAGAGGAAGGCGAAACATAACCCCCATGTGGGGGAAAAAAAATTCCTTCCTGACCCCAAGTACTGGCGATCGGCTACTCCCTGGTTCACTGCAGTGATAACACTGGATGGGGCCCTATTGCTAATACTTTTTTAACAGGAAGGAAATCCGACGTGAGGGCGTCAGGACAGAATTCCGGCGTCAGAGAGGGAGGGTGTCAGTAAGAAAATCCGGCGTCAGAAAGGAAAGACAGAAATCCGGCGTCAGGGAGGGAGGACGTCAGGAAGTTAATCCGGCATCAGAATGAGAGGGCGTCAGGAAGGAAATCCGGCGTCAGAATGAGAGGGCGTCAGGAAGGAAATCCGGCGTCAGAGATTGAGGTCGTCAGGAAGGAAATCTGGCATCAGAGAGTGAGGGCGTCAGGAAGGAAATCCGGCGTCAGAGAGGGAGGGCGCCAGAGATGAAGGGTGTCAGGCGTCAGAGAGTGAAGGCGTAAGGAAGGAAATCTGGCGTCAGAGAGGAAGGGCGTCAGGAAGGAAATCCGGCGTCAAAGAGGGAGGGCATCAGTAAGGAAATCCGGCGTCCGTCAGAGAGGGAGAACGTCAGGATAGTAATCCGGCGTCAGGGAGGAAAGGCGTCAGGAAGGAAATCTCGCGTCCGAGAGGAAGGGCGTAAGGAAGGAAATCTGGCGTCAGAGAGGGAGAGCGTCAGGAAGGAAATCCGGCGTCAGAGAGGGAGGGCGTCGGAAAGGAAATCTGGCGTCAAAGAGGGTGTCAGGTAGGAAATCCGACGTCAGAGAGTGAGGGCGTCAGGACAGAACTCCGGCGTCAGAGATTGAGGTCGTCAGGATTTCCTTCCTGACGCCCTCTCATTCTGATGCCGGATTAACTTCCTGACGTCCTCCCTCCCTGACGCCGGATTTCCGTCCTTCCTTTCGGACACCAGATTTCCTTACTGACACCCTCCCTCTCTGACGCCGGAGTTCTGTCCTGACGCCCTCACTCTCTGACGTCGGATTTCCTTCCTGATGCACTCTTTGACGCCAGATTTCCTTCCTGATGCCCTCCCTCTCTGACGCCGGATTTCCTTCCTGACGCCCTTCTGTCTGACGCCTGACGCCCTCCCTTTCTGACGCCTGACACTCTCTCTCTCTGACTCCCGATGCCCTCCCTCTCTGATGCCAGATTTCCTTCCTGATGCCCTCCATCCCTGACCCCAGATACCTGCCCTCCATCCCTGACCCAAATGCCTGCCCTCTATACCTGACCCCGATGCCCGCCATCAAACCCTGATCTAGATGCCCATCCTGCATCCCTGACCCCAGGTGCCTGCCCTCCATCCCTGACTCCAGATGACTGCCCTCTATACCTGACCCCAAATGCCCGCCCTCTTTCCCTGACCCCGATGCCCGCCCTCCATCCCTGACCTAGATACGCGTCCTCAATCCCTGACCCCAGATGCCCGCCCACCATCCCTGACCCCAGATGCCTGCCCACCATCCCTGACCCCAGATGCCTGCCCTCCACCCCTGTCTACCGATGCCTGCCCTCCATCCCAGACCCCAGATTCCTCTCAGACCGAAGATTCCCTTTACACCCTGAAGAAGGACGCAATCCTGGCCCTTGCTCTTCTGACGATCAGAAATGCTGGAATGCAGAACCAGGCGCAGCTTTGTGTTTCCTCTTCTTCAGATGGTTCTGCTGGTTCCTGTGAACAAAATGAAGCAATTTCAAAGACCGTATGTTCTGTACACTGAACTCCCCCATGTGTATTGATTTTGGAGCCTAACAGTGATAATAGCTATGTATAATGTAGTTTATTTCTGTAGGGATGCTAGTGCATCTCTATATGCAGGGTTAGCTTTAGGCCTTATTCACACCAGCGTATTTCACGTCTGTGTTACGCGCGTTAAAACAACGGACGTCACATGGACCTATGCAATTCAATGGGGCCATTTAGACAGTCAGTGTTTTTCACGCAGCGTGTGTCCGCTGCGTGAAACTTACTGCATTTCCTTTGTTGTGCGTTTCTTGCGCATCACGCAACCATTGAAGTCAATGGGTGCGTGAAAATCACGGACAGCACACGAAGGTCACCCGTGTGCTGTCCGTGATTTACACAACAGTTGCTAACGAAATGATGAGAAAAAGAAAACCACCTCCTTCAGTTTTTTTTTGCTGACGTAAAAAACGCGTGACATACGGATGACATATGCGCGTAAAAAACGCAGACGCGCACCGTACACGGATGTCACGCGGAACTGCAACGCAAGAAAAAAGCACCTACGGGTTGTGTGGGTGTTTATAGCAGGTTTATGGGAGTGGCTATTGCCTATTAAATAACAGTACGTTAGGAAATAATTTAGAATGCCGTTTCCTTTGCATTTAATGTTAAATGTGCAGAACGCTGAGCTATTTATACTAATATCTCAAAGAAAGCAAAATGAAAACTTCTACAGTAGAAAGAATCTGAAGCTTATTTATTCAGCTATGCAAATCAAATTCAATACATAACAGCCACCATCACTTATCGCTCCCCACTCCTTTTTTCAAAACTTTGTTTATTTTGTTTTTTTATATAGCCAGTAGATCATTTATGCCATAGACTGCACTATCACTGTATTGAAATCTACTGCAAAATCAGTACATTGCTTAATTGCATCAGTGCAAATTTTCCTATAGCAGGACTGGGAGCGTTTACAAGGTTCTCGACTGCTATAGGAACACACCGGCTCCCGCAATGTCGCCACACAGGAGACAGTGACCGGCCACAAACAGGAAGTGAAAGTTGAAAACCCCTCAGATGGCGGTGGTCACATCTGACCCGAGCATCTGAAGGGTTAAATGCTTGCAATCAGAGATGTCTCTGATAGTAAGCATTGCCACTGGGCCCCTGCTGTGAAACACAACAGAGACCCAGGGTCTATGGCACCTGCTGGGCTTCTAAGTGGGCGCCATTTTTAAATACCCTGTCCTGACATAAAAAGCGATGGGAAAGGGTTAATCTAAGGCCGGCCCGTCTATAAGCTAGGGAGTCAATGATATCTATGAAACCCAGGACTACACATTTAAATGTAACAGATAATGTTAAGAATGCATAAATGCTGAGTGTGATATATGTAAGGAATCTGTCAGAGACATTGTGAGCGCTATTTCCAGTAATAAGTAGGTTTTTGGTTTATTATGATGTGAATATAAAGAATTTAATGTCAGGTTAATATGTAGAGAAGTTGTGAATCTTCATAAAGTAATACCATTATCTGCTGACATCACTTACATCTTCCGGGATCTTTATGCCGTCGTCCAGCTTCATGTAGATCGGCTACAACAGAACAGGTAATAATTAGTTTTTCTGGGTTATATAATAATGTTACATTTCATTTCCTATTTTTCTTGTGAATGCCATGTTCACCCATTTAAGGTTCTTTCTCACGCTCTGCTGTCAGTACTGAATAATCCTACCTGTAGATTTATCTATGGAAAACTCCTTCTGAACAATATTTTGCAGAATTATAGACCCTCTGGTTGGGCACTGAGATGTTTAATGTTATTCTGTGCTGTGAAATTTATGTTATGTCTATCTAGTAATAGTAACAGTGAGGCTCTTACCCCGTCCTCAGGATCTTCTGCATCTTTATCCTTGTAGAAGGAAAGAAATAAAATATAATTCTACCATATCATTTTCTTTTAATTCTTTTATATATATGTGTGGTGGGGGAGGGGGGCATTTGTGCTGTTAAAGCAGTTACTGTGATAAATCTACTTTTCCAGTACGTCCCTCATGACAGCACCAAAGGAGATTGCGCTCTTGACCTCCTAAGGGACAGGAAGACAGAGAGGTTATAAGGCCCCTCCCTCCACCCATTTTCCAGTCTTCTTCCTGTCCCTACAGGGTCAGGTGCAGAGAGAGATCGGTACTAGAAAATTCAGGCAGGGGGCAAGATCGGGGAGTCAGTGAACTTCTCCTTCTATTCCCCCTATGTGCCTAGGCCAGACATGGGCAAACTATGGCCCGCGGGCCACATACGGCCCGTTAGGCTTTTTAATCCGGCCCGCCGAACTTGTCCAAATCATAGTAAAAACCTCCTTTTTTTTCCCCTTTCCCTGCAATGCCCACGTTTTCCCAATAGATGGCGCACTCAAAACACATTGACCGTTGTCCTTAACGCCGAAGGACGGATATATCCGTCCTCAGCAGCTGCTAGTTCGCGCAGGAGGACGGATATATCCGTCCTGTGATGGCGCGGGTACTGCCAGTGTACCCACGCGATCAGCGGCAGGAGCACGGCTGTTATACACAGCCTGGCTCCTGCTGCAACTGCCGGAATCGAAGCGCGCTCCGATTCCGGCAGTTTAACCCATTAAATGCCGCTGTCAATAGTGACAGCGGCATCTAATGTGTTTGACAGAGGGAGGGAGCTCCCTCTGTCACCCGATCGGCGCCCCCGCAAACAAATCGCGGGTCGCCGTCGGGTTTCCATGACAGCCGGGGGTCTAACAAAGACCCCCAGGTCTGTCTTCCGCAACTGCCTGTTTGGCTATGCCGGAGGCATGACCTAACAGGTTGCCTGTCAGTTTTACACTGACAGGCAATAATGCTTTGGTATACTAAGTATACCAAAGCATTATATATGCGATCGGCACATCGCATAGTGAAGTCCCCTGGTGGGACTTAAAAAAAAAATGTCAATCAGTTAAATAAAGTTTGTTGAAAAAAAATAAAATAATTACAGTCAAAATCAAATAAAACTACTTTTTTTGCCCAAAAAGTGGTTTTATTCAGTAAAAGTGTCAAAACAAATAACACATACACATATATGGTATCCCCGCGATCATAACAACTTGACCAATAAAATGAACACATTAATGAAACCGCCGGATGTACGGCGTCCAAAAAACCCGCAAAAAACAACGGCAAAATTCTCTCTTTTCTCCCATTCCCCCCATAAAAAATAAAATAAAAGTTAATCTATAAGTCCTATGTACCCCAAAATAGTACTAATGAAAACTACGCATTGGCCCGCAAAAATCAAGCCCACATACGGTCACATCGACGGAAAAATAAAAAAATGACGGCTCTTGGAACGCGGCGATGCAAAAACAAGTAATTTTTTTCTAAAAGGGTTTTTATTGTGCAAACATAGGAAAACATATAAAACCTTTACATATTTGGTATCCTCGTAATCGTGCCGACCCGTAGAATAAAGGTAACATGTTATTTATGCTGCATAGTAAAGGGCATAAATTTATAACGTGAAAATTAATGCTGGAATAGCTGCTTATTTTCAATTCTCTCCTAAAATAAAGTTAATAAAAGTTAATCAATATATTGTAAGCATCTAAAAATGGTGCAATTACAAAATACAACTCGTCCCGCAAAAAACAAGCCCTTATACGGCTATGTCGACGTAATAAAAAAAAAGTTACGACTCTTGGAATGCGACCATGAAAAAACAAAAAATAATCCTTGGTCATTAACGTGCAAAATGGCCCGGTCATTAAGGGGTTAATGTGGCGCGTATTTCTCTTTATTTCACTTTAATTTTCACTTCGTTTCACGTCACCATTAAGCCCTTCGGTTTTCAAAGAGTACAATATCAGCCGTCACTTTGCCACGAAGCATGCAAACTATGCTAGCAAGCAGTCAACACAAGAACGGGCGGCTACTGCTCAGAGGTTGGCAGCTAATTTACAGAGTCAACAGAACTTTTTTCTTGATAAATCACAGTGCGTATGTTATTTTAATCTATTTACATTTCCTCCTCCCAGTATCTGCGAAATAGTATGTAAATGCCATATCTTGCATATTCCTTGAGACAAATTTATTAACTGATAAGGGCTATTTTTCACATTTGAAAGACAGTTAATAAATTGGGTTGTAGTGTTCTTACTGTGCTATGAGGTTTGCACACACTACATTTAATGCTTTAGTATATCCGGCCCAAACACTCCCTCCAAATGCTCCTGGCCCGGCCCCTCTGTCAAATTTTAGAACCCATTGTGGCCCGCGAGTCAAAAAGTTTGCCCACCCCTGGCCTAGGCTAACACCTTTCATATGACAGGTCCTTTAGCTTACCGAACCAAAGCGCTAACCTTTATAGATCCTAGGCTGGATTCTTATTGCGTGCAGGTTCAGGACTCCCAAATACGGCTTTGAGCCGAAAACCGCGAGGACCCACTCGGAGACTGGAAGCTCCATATATTTGGAACACCGGAAGTAACCTTGGCATCTCGGGAGTAGCCGTGTCACCAGAATTTACATCCGGCTACTTCCGGTCTGCGGCCATCTTGCAAGACGGGAAAATTCTAAACACCGATGTATAAAGGGACACGCACAGGTATGTGTTGGAGCTAATAACACTAACGTGGATATTTACAGTTTATATTATATATCTTTTGAGTTGGATATTGGATTATATGCTTGGTGCGGTGATGGAACTGCCTCGTTCTGATGGAATTCCAGTCTCACCCTTGGGGGTTAAGGGGATGACTCCGAATGAAATAAGGTTTGCTTTATCTGCCTTTTGTGTCTCTAGGATAAAGAATCCTTCCAGAGACAAACAGACCTTAAAAAGCAAGTTAAAAAATAGCTAGAATAACATAAGAAACAGTTGTCAGGATTGTATCACAAAACTACTGAAAGAAGAGCAACTCACGTTTATGTCTGAGCTGAGGGCTATTATTTGTGAGGAATTGAATCAGTCTGTAGCCTCCCTTGCCTCTCCTCAAGAAATTCTGTCGTACTCCCGTGCAAAGAAACCAAAATAGAAGTAGAGCAAATATGGTGCCCATCTTATCAGGGTTCTGACTCTGAACAAGAATGTTATTATTTATTGGAAGGTGAATTGGAAGAAGGGGAAGAACTGTTACCTTCAACCTCATCCACACAGGAGAAGATATTTTACTTCTCTTCTGACATGTCCTATACCTTAATCCAGGCTATTAGGGAAATAATGGATATCCCAGAAGAAAACCAACCCCATACCGTCTTGGATAAGATGTGCAGGGGCCTTACAGAAAGGAAAACTAAAGTTTTCCCTGTGAATAAAAATGATTATGGCGGAATTGGAGGATTCTGAAAGGAGTCTCTTCATTTCAAGAGAATTCAAAAACAGACTTCTTTTTGATCCAGAAGACACAAAACCTTGGGATGAAGTCCCAAAAGTTGACGTCCTGGTGGCTAGAGTTGCTAAAAAAAGGCAATCCTCTTTGAAGATTCCTCTCAGTTAAAAAATACCATGCACCGAAAAGCAGAAGGGCTGCTGAAAAGAGCCTGGGAATTTTCATACGCATTAATTTCTACAAATGTCGCTGCTACGTCTGTCGCAAGATCGATGTTTATTTGGTTGAGCCAACTCGAGGCCCATTTAATGATGAAAACTTCAAGAGAAGATATATTGGAATCTCTACCTTTACTAAAAATGGCAACAGGGTTTTTGGTAGACGCATTAGCCGAATCGGTCAGATTTGCATCCAGGAATGGGGCTCTATCCAACGCTGCTAGAAGAGCATTGTGGCTCAAGATGTGGTCAGGAGACACGAAATCTAAAAACAAGCTTTACTCCATTCCCTTCACAGGATCTTTGACTTTTGGGCCTCTCCTAGACAATATGTTCGAAACCGCAACAGATCGGAAGAAGGGGTTTCGAGAAGAAACCCAAAAAGACTACTCAATTTCGTAAGTTTCGCCAACAACCAAACTACAGAGGTAAAGGAAATTCGGGCCGCTGGAGTTAGCCCAAAGATCGAAGAGGTCGGGGATATCTTCTCTACCCCAAC
Organism: Rhinoderma darwinii; assembly: GCF_050947455.1. NCBI lineage: Eukaryota > Metazoa > Chordata > Amphibia > Anura > Rhinodermatidae > Rhinoderma > Rhinoderma darwinii. The sequence continues at coordinate 251,484,748 of NC_134688.1, read as the reverse complement.
AACTCATTCCAGCCCTCAAAGCAATGACGCCAGAAGTGTAGGAGGAAGACTCCTACACTTTTAAACCAGGTGGACCAAAATATCCAGAACCCTTAGGTTCTACAAATTATCAAAGATGGGTACAAAATAGAAATCTCCTCTCTTCCACCAGGGAAATTTCAACTAACCATGTACCAATTAAGAAATCGCCATCAATTTCTCATCTTGGACATCCAGAAACTTCCACAACTAAAGGCGATTGCTCTGGTACCGCACAAAGAAACAAGGGCCACTACTCAAAAAATTTTTGGGCCAAAAAAAAAATGGTTCTTACAGGACTATCATCAACCTGAAAATATTGAACAAATGGGTGAAATATCGCAGGTTCAAGATGGAGTCTATCTGATCGACTACTCCACTGATAAACCAAGAAGCTTCAATGTGTACGATAGATTTAAAAGATGCTTACTATCACGTCCCTTTCCACCCAGCCTACCAAAGATTCCTCAGATTCGCGATTCAGGACAGTCCTTCCATTCTTCACTCCAAATTTGTTTGTCTCCCCTTTGGCATTTCCTCTGCCCCCAGAGTATTTACAAAAATTCTGGTAGAGATTATGGCGTTTTTAAGGAGTCAAGACATAGTTATCATCCCATAACTAGACGATTTCCTACTGGTAGCGGATACTCTATACTAAATAACCATCGGTTACAGGTTCTTACCCTACTACAGAAATTGGGATGGATAATATACTTCGAAAAGTCTTCCTCCCCAGAAACAGAAGGTACTAGTACTATTGTTAGATTCCTCCCCCCAACATTCCTTCCTTCCACGGGAGAAACCATTTCATCTACAGACTGACGTGAGAAAATTTTGTGAAAAAGACACCTGTTACATAAGAGAAGGAATGCGGATGTTAGGTTTGATGACGTCTTGCATACAGTCCATTCCGTGGAGCCAATTCTACTCCCAAACCTTACAGAATCTAATTCTATCCCAGTGGAATCGAAAACAAAAGTCCTTGAATTAAAAAATTTGGTTTCTCGAGACAGTGAAATCATCTCTCCACTGGTGGCTCTGCTCAAACAACATAAACAAAGGGGTCCCATGGAAAACTTCTCCTTATGTGGTAATAACCACAGATGCCAGCAAACAAGGCTGGGGGTCCGTGGTCCAAGACAAACAGTTTTAGGGCACGTGGCCTCCTCAGGTGAAGATTACGTTTTTAAACCACAGAGAACTAAAAGCCGTATGGGAAACATTCATAAAAGCTATGCCCATCATAAAAGGGATGCATGTAAGAGTCCTATCGGACAGCACAACTGCAGTATCCTTTCTTCGCCATCAGTTGGGCAGAAGAAAATGTTATGTCGGTTTCCGCAGTCCACGTGAAAGGCTTAGCAGACTTCCTGAGCCGGAAGAAAATAGATGCAGGGGAATGGTCCCCTGGCAGTTTTCCAGTTCCTAACCCAAAAATGGGGTTATCCTCAAGTGGAACTATTCACCACAAGAAAAAACTCCCAGGTAGAAGCATTCTGCTTTCTGGATCTCAGAGAGAACCCATTGGGGAGCGGTTGCATTGTCCCAACCCTGGGACATGAATCTGGCCTATGCCTCTCCTCCATTTCCTCTAATTCCAGTGGTGTTAAGAAAAATTCAGGAGGAATTGACAAAAGTCATCATCATTCTTCCTTATTGGGCAAAGAGAAAATGGTTTCCAATCCTAAAGTACCTGGCATTGGAAGACCCTATCCTGCTCCCAGTCAAAAAGAGCCTTCTCTCCCAAGGTCCCTTACTTTTTTAAGGAGTAGAAACTCTGAAGTTGTCAGCATGGATCCTGAAAGGCAGATCCTGAGGAACCATGGTCTGTCAGACGAGGTAATTTCAACTATTTTATTAAGCCATAAAGAAGTTACCTCAAAAATCTATCGAAAAATTTGGAAGAAATTCTGTTCCTGGTATGAAGATCCTGGACCAGACCACTTTTTTCCTAACATCGCAAAAATCCTACATTTTTTACAATCAGGATTAAAAAAATGGCTTAGCCCTAGTTCCTTAAAGGTACAAATTTCAGCTGTAAGCTATTTTTTTCAATACTCCCCTAGCTGAACATAGTGGATCATAAGATTCACACAAAAAAATTTCTAAATTAAAACCATCCCTAAAGAAATCGGTACCTGCCAGGGATTTGAATATAGTTCTAACGGCTCTTTGTGATCCTCCTTTTGAGCCCATCGACTCAATTGATATAACATTTTTTACGCTAAAATCTGCATTTTTAGTCGCTATTAGATCAGCAAGAAGGTTTGGAGAAATCCAATCTCTTTCGATCATAGAACCTTACCTAAAAATTCAAGAAAACAAGATCATTCTAAAGCTAGACCCTTCTTTTATTCCACAAGTGCCTACTGCCTTCCATAGAGACCAATAAATAATTCTATCTTCCTTTTGTCCAGACCCAAAAGACCAACAAGAAGAAAAGTTCCATTGCTTGGATGTGAGACGAACAAGTCTTTAGTATATGGATAGAACCTCCTCTTGGAGACAGGATAAAAATCTATTTGTCTTATATGGTGGAAAGAATAAAGGAAAGAAAGCTTCAAAAAGCTCTCTAGCAAGATGGGTGAAAACTACCATACAAGTAGCGTACAAGTCCCAAGGACTCTGTGCCCCCCAAGGCATAAAAGCTCATGCAACGAGAGCAGTTTCGGCATACTGAGCAGGAAGAAGAGAAGCCTCTATGGACCAAATCTGCAGAGATGCCACTTGGTCGAGCCATCGTACGTTTTGCAGACATTTTAGGCTAGATGTTCTGTCAGATACGGATTTAAGTTTTGGCCGCAAAATCCTCCAATCTGTATTCCCTCCCTGAGCATTATAATCTGGTATTGCTCCTGTGTTGCTGTCACGAGGGACGTACTGGAAAGGAGGAATTAGACCTACCGGTAAATTGTATTTCCAGGAGTCCATCATGACAGCACCCTTACATTCCCTCCCTTTAGGAAAATTCTGATTTGTGCAAGTAACATGTCAGTCATTACCCCTAAAAATAAAATAGGGTTGCATCCATCCTGGTGTAGTAATTGAAAAACACTGGCAAGTGGGTGGAGGGAGGGGCCTTTTAACCTCTGTCTTCCTGTCCCTATAGAGGTCAAGAGGGAAACCTCCTGTGGTGCTGTCATGATGGACTCCTGGGAATACAATTACCGGTAGGTCTAATTCCTACTTTCAGCTGTTGGAGTGCAGACATAGGCTTTTATGTGAGGTGTATGTATATATATATATATATATATATACACACACATATATATATATATATATATATATATATATATATATATATATATATATGTGTGTGTGTATCTTTACAAATATTCTATGTGTTAATAGGATGGTCTGTATTCTGCAGATGATTTGCACCTAAATGGAAGGGGGTCCGCTGTGCTGGGGGAGAGAATTCTAGCTGGGGTGGCGGAGTATTTAAACTGGGGCTGAGGAGGGAGGCCAATGTAGAAAATAAAGGGATAGTGAGGTTAGAGAGGGGTCAGACTATATTGGTGGGGGGAGAAACAGACTGTGGGGAGAGAACTAGGCAACAGGATAAGGAGATCCTTTAGTTACAAAACAGCAGTGAAAATAAAAATCACATTTCTGATACTGAAAGTGAAACATTTAAAGGCAAGATAAAGTGTATGTTCACAAATGCCAGAAGTCTAGCAAAATGGGGGAGCTGGAGGCCTTGATACTGGAAGAAAATATAGATATAGTTGGTGTTGCTGAAACATGGCTGGATTCTTCACATGATTGGGCTGTAAATCTACAGGGTTTTACACTGTTTCAGAAAGACAGGGCGAATAGGAAAGGTGGTGGTGAATGTCTGCATGTGAGAAGCGATATGAAGGTGAGTGTCAATGAGACATTAGAGGGTGAAGATTGTGAGGAGGTTGAAACCTTGTGAGTGGAATTACAAAGAGAGGTAAACACTGAAAAAATTGCTTTTGGTGTAATCTATAGACCCCCCAATATAACTGAGGAGATGGAAGGTCAGCTATATAAACAGATGGAGCAGGCTGCACAGGCGGGTACTGTAGTGATAATGGGATATTTTAATTTCCGGGATATTAATTGGTGTCATGGTTCGGCTTCAACTGCAAAGGGGAGACATTTCCTCAACCTGTTGCAGGAAAATTTTATGGACCAGTTTGTGGAAGACCCGAGTAGAGGTGAAGCTCTGTTGGATCTGGTCATTTATAATAATGCAGAGCTTGTTGGGAATGTCAATGTTCGTGAAAACCTTGGTAACAGTGTTCATAATATAGTTATATTTTACATATACTGTAAAAAACAAACACAAGCTGGGAGGGCAAAAATACTTAATTTTAAGAAGGCCAATTTCCCCAGGATGAGGGCTGCAATTCAGGATATAGACTGGGAAGAACTAATGTCAAATAATGGTACAAATGATAAATGGGAGATTTTCAAATCTACTTTGGGTAATTATAGTGCAAGATTTATTCCTATAGGTAACAAGTATAAACGACTAAAATTAAACCCCACATGGCTTACACCGTCTGTAACAAGGGCAATACATGACAAAAAAAGGGCATTTGAAAAATAGACATCTGAGGTTACAGCTGTAGCCTTTGTAAAATATAAGGAGCTTAATAAAACCAGCAAAAATACAAAATGAAAGGCAGGTGGCCAAGGATAGTAAAACAAATCCTCAAAAAATTTTCAAGTATATAAATGCAAAAAAGCCAAGGTCTGAACATGTGGGACCCCTAGATAGTGGTAATGGGGAGTTGGTCACAGGGGATCAAGAGAAGGCAGAGTTACTAAATGGGTTCTTCAGCTCTGTATATACAACAGAAGAAAGAGCAGCTGATGTAGTTGGTGCCAGTGCTGTTAATATATCAGTTGATATACTGAATTGGATGAATGTAGATATGTTGCAAGCTAAATAAAATAAAATAAAATAAACGTACACAAGGCCCCGGGACCAGATGGGTTACACCCAGTTCTTAAGGAGCTTAGTTCAGTTATTTCTGTCCCCCTCTTCATAATATTTAGAGATTCTCTAGTGACTGGTATAGTACCAAGGGACTGGCGCAGGGCAAATGTGATGCCTATTTTCAAAAAGGGCTCTAGGATTTCCCCGGGTAATTATTGACCAGTAAGCTTAACATCCATTGTGGGGAAAATGTTTGAGGGGCTATTGAGGGACTATATACAGGATTATGTGACAAAAAATAGTATTATAAGTGACAGCCAGCACGGTTTTACTAAGGACAGAAGCTGTCAAACCAACCTGATTTGTTTTTATGAAGAGGTGAGCAGAAGCCTAGACAGAGGGGCCGCTGTGGATGCAGTGTTTTTGGACTTTGCAAAGGCATTTGACACTGTCCCTCATAGACGTCTAATGGGTAAATTAAGGACTATAGGTTTAGAAAGTATAGTTTGTAATTGGATTGAGAATTGGCTCAAGGACCGTATCCAGAGAGTTGTGGTCAATGATTCCTACTCTGAATGGCCACCAGTTATAAGTGGTGTACCACAGGGTTCAGTGCTGGGACCACTATTATTCAACTTATTTATTAATGATATAGAGGATGGAATTAATAGCACTATTTCTATTTTTGCAGATGACACCAAGCTATGTAATATAGTTCAGTCTATGGAAGATGTTCGTGAATTGCAAGCTGATTTGAACACACTAAGTGTTTGGGCGTCCATTTGGCAAATGAAGTTTAATGTAGATAAATGTAAAGTTATGCACCTGGGTACGAACAACCTGCATGCATCATATGTCCTAGGGGGAGCTACACTGGGGGAGTCACTTGTTGAGAAGGATCTGGGTGTACTTGTAAATCATAAACTAAAAACAGCATGCAGTGTCAATCAGCTGCTTCAAGGGCCAGCAAGATATTGTTGTGTATTAACAGAGGCATGAACTCGCAGGACAGGGATGTAATATTACCACTTTACAAAGCATTAGTGAGGTCTCATCTAGAATATGCAGTTCAGTTCTGGGCTCCAGTTCATAGAAAGGATGCCCTGGAGTTAGAAAAAATTCAAAGAAGAGCAACGAAGCTAATATGGGGCATGGAGAATCTAAGTTATGAGGAAAGATTAAAAGAACTAAACCTATTTAGCCTTGAAAAAAGATGACTAAAGGGGGACATGATTAACTTATATAAATATATGTATGGCACATACAAAAAATATGGTGAAATCCTGTTCCATGTAAAACCCCCTCATAAAACAAGGGGGCAATCCCTCCGTCTGGAGAAAAATAGGTTCAACATGCAGAGGCGACAAGCCTTCTTTACTGTGAGAACAGTGAATTTATGGAATAGTCTACCGCAGGAGCTGGTCACAGCAGGGACAGTAGATGGCTTTAAAAAAGGCTTAGATAATTTCCTAGAACAAAAAAATATTAGCTCCTATGTGTAGAAATTCTTTACTTCCCCTTTCCCATGCCTTGGTTGAACTTGATGGACATGTGTCTTTTTTCAACCGTACAAACTATGTAACTATGTAACTTACATAGTACTCGGTAATCTTCAATCCTATGTCTCTCATCTGTAAATAAATTGAATAAAATACATAAAATAAATTGATTCTTGTCTTTTTGATCTAGTACTGCTCTAGAGAAGTTCCTGGAAAATTAAAGTGTAACTAAACGTTCAACAAACTTCTGACATGTCATAGTGACATGTCAGAAGTTTTGATTGGTGGGGGTCCGAGCAATGAGTTCCCCACAAATGGCTGAAACGAAGCTGCAGAAGCACTCCAGTGAGCGCATAGCTGCTTAGTTTCTGTTCGGCTTTTTTCGGAACTTGATGTAGCGGAGTATGGGCTCAATAGAAAGTCTATGAGCCTGTACTCCGCTATGTCAGCTTTCCGGAAAAAGCCAAACAGAAACTAAGCTTCCAAACAGATAAAAACAAGGGGACATATAACACAAAAACACAGAAAAAGGCCATACTTACAAATGGACACAGAGAGGTCAGAAACGCTGATGAAGGAGAGTGAACAGGTGCTTTAAATAATAATAGCCACTCCCACTAGTCTTGAGGGGAGTGGCGTGTGGTGCATGGGTTGTGTAGTAAAAAATAATAAATGAATAGTGTATGTGCAAGTGATAATAATAGGGGTGAAATATAGGGCGCTGTAATGAGTAAGGTGCATAAATAAAAATAAATGAATAATGGGGTGCCAGTGTGTGAAACATGGAGGGATAGTGTGTAGGTCATGAGGCGCAGCGTGTAAAGCCAGGTAGAAGCCTATTTGTGACGCCTTGATAATTCATAGAGCGGGCTACCCTGCTTACTATGCCAAACAACAGCACACCATACTCTCCCAGAACAAAAAAATATTAGCTCCTATGTGTAGAAATTATTTACTTCCCCTTTCCCATCCCTTGGTTGAACTTGATGGACATGTGTCTTTTTTCAACCGTACAAACTATGTAACTATGTAACTTACATAGTACTCGGTCATCTTCAATTCTATGTCTCTCATCTGTAATTAAATTGAATAAAATACATAAAATAAATTGATTCTTGTCTTTTTGATCTAGTACTGCTCTAGAGAAGTTCCTGGAAAATTGAAGTGTAACTAAACGTTCAACAAACTTCTGACATGTCATAGGGACATGTCAGAAGTTTTGATTGGTGGTGGTCCGAGTACTGAGACCCCCACCAATGGCTGAAACGAAGCTGCAGAAGCACTCCGGTGAGCGCATAGCTGCTTAGTTTCTGTACGGCTTTTTTCGGAACTTGATGTAGCGGAGTACGGGCTCAATAGAAAGTCTATGAGCCTGTACTCCGCTATGTCGGCTTTCCGGAAAAAGCCAAACAGAAACTAAGCTTCTGCCGCTTATTTTTAACGATTGGTGGGGTCCCAGTGCTCGGACCCCCACCAATCAAAAGTTCTGACATGTCACTATGACATGTCAGAAGTTTGTTGAAAATTTAGTTACACTTTAAAGGCTGTCTAAAACTTTGAAAGTGATTTATTTATTTTAATAAAAATGTCAGTCAGTGTGTTTGGTGCAACTTTGTAGTTTTTATTAAAAATTATTTTTACTTTTTTTAAAAACAGATGCTTTGTATCCTGTTTACAGTGGAGCTATATCGTCTGCCAAGACCTGAATCTGTCAGTCCTGTGGACCTGATGGGTTCAGTGTTAGCGGGTCCTGCATGTCTCTGACACACATGGATAACAGGTGATGGATAACAGATGGATCTTGCGTGTCAGAGACACGCAGGACCCTCTATCACTGAAGACGTCAGTGCCACGGACCTGACGGATACAGGATTCAGCGAATGATACAGCTGCTCTGTATACAGGATGCTAAGCAGCTGTATCTCAAAAAGTAAAAATATTTTTTAATAAAAACTAATTTTAAAGTTGTACCAAACACACTGTCTTTTTTTTTAATGAAAAAATAAATAAAAAAATTACTTTCGAAGATGCACATTGCCTTTAAACTCAAAGAGGACTGGTAACTTTAGTCCTAACCCCTTAAAGTCTTAATGACCAAGATTTATTTTTCGTTTTTTCATCTTCGCATTCCAAGAGTCTTTAATTTTTCCATTGACATAGCCATATGAGGGCTTGCTTTTTGAGGAACAAGTTGTTTTTTTTTCTAATGGCACCATTTTTGGCTGCATATAATATGTTGATTAACTTTTATTAACTTTTTATGGGAGGGAATTGAAAAAAACGCTATTCCAGCATTGTATTTCGTGTTTTAAATTTGAACGGCGTAAATAACGTTACCTTTTCTTCTATGGGTCGGTACGATTATGGCGATACCACATATGTATAGGATTTTTATGTTTTCAGAATAAAAACTATTTGAAACCAAAATTATTTGTTTTTTTGCATTGCTTCATACCAGGAACCATACGTTTTTTTTTATTTTTCTGCCGATATAGCCAAAAGTGGGCTTGTTTTTTATCATTTTTATTGATACATGGGAGTTATTGATAAACTTTCATAATATTTTTTGGGGTGGGAATGGAAATTTTTTCAATTTTGTCATTGTTTTTTTGCGTTTTTTTTTAACAATTTTGTACGGTATTCACCATGCAGTTTAATTAATGTGTTAACTTTATTGTTCCGGCCGGTACGTTTGCGGTGCTACCATATATGTTTATTTTTTATTTTCGTCTTACACTTAAAACTAAAACCACCTTTTATGCAAAAATATGGTTATATTTTTACTGTATTATTTTTTTTTATTTCTTTAAATTAGTATTTTAGTCCCACTAGGAGATTTCACAATGCAATCTCCTGAACGCTGATATAATACTTTGCTTTCCTCCGTATACCAAAGCTTTACTGCCTGTCAGTGATTCAGTTTACGGGTATGTTCACACGATAGCAGGCATTTACGGCTGAAATGACAGCCTGTTTTCAGAAGAAAACAGCTGCGTCGTTTCAACCGTAAATGCTCCTCCTCGTAATATACGAGACGTCTGTGACGCTCGTAAATCTTGAGCTGCTCTTCATTGAGTTCAATTAAGAACGGCTCAAATTACGTTGCAAAGAAGTACCCTGCAATTCTTTGCCGAGGCAGTCAATTTACGCGTCGTCGTTTGACAGCTGTCAAACGACGACGCGTAAATTACAGGTCGTCTGCACATTACGTCGGCAAACCCATTCAAATGAATGGGCAGATGTTTGCCGACGTATTGTAGCACTATTTTCAGGCGTAAAACGAGGCATAATATCGTGGCTGAATTTTTCCGCTGCAAATATTGGTGCAGATTTGGGGCAATTACGCAACGAATATTTGACAGGTAATTCAGACGTTGCAGACATCACAACGGACTTGGCACAGATTTCAGTTTTTGCATTGCAAAGGCTGAAATTCGCAGTGAAATTCTGTTTCTCCGCAACGTCATGAGCATGCTGCGGAGGGGAAATTCTGCACCGCAGCCTAATTTCCGCACAGTTATTTTCTGCAAAGTCTGAACTAACTTTCCAAAAATTGTATAGAAACAAATGTAAAAAACGGCTGCAGCAGAATTCCACTGCGGACTGTCCGCAGCGGAATTCAACAGCAATTCCGCAACGTGTGAATGTGCCCTAAGGTGTTAAGGGTATAAGATAGCAAAAAAACTGAGCGTATGGAGTTCTCATCTACACTTCATTTTGCAACTTTACAAATTTCCTTAGTAGACAAAACAGATTTTTGTGATCAGTGTCCGTGTGAAGCTACAATCCATATCCACTTTTCAGTAGAAGACCGTGTGCTAATAATAACACTGCAGAATTACATGACACTCATGTTGGCCTCTGGGATATTTACTCCTATTCTCTGCTGTGTGGAGATTACTATGTTACAATCCATGTTTAGGAGGATTTTATGATGTCCAAGAAATGAGGCTCTTACCTTCTCCATGGTAAATTCCTCCACTTGTAGATCCTTGGAGAGCTAGAAAGATAACATTGTATAAAGGCTATTTAAACGTTTTGAAAATGATTTTTTTTTTTTTTATAAAAAGGTCAGTCAGTGTGTTTTGTGCCATTTTATAATTAGTTTTTATTAAAAATGATTTTTACTTTTAAAGAGGCTCTGTCACCAGATTTTGCAACCCCTATCTGCTATTGCAGCAGATAGGCGCTGCAATGTAGATTACAGTAACGTTTATTTTTAAAAACGAGCATTTTTGGCCAAGTTATGACCATTTTTGTATTTATGCAAATGAGGTTTAAAAGTAAAAGTACAACTGGGCGTGTATTATGTGCGTACATCGGGGCGTTTTTACTACTTTTACTAGCTGGGCGTTCTGACGAGGAGTATCATCCACTTCTCTTCAGAACGCCCAGCTTCTGGCAGTGCAGATCTGTGACGTCACTCACAGGTCCTGCATCGTGTCAGACGAGCGAGGACACATCGGCACCAGAGGCTACAGTTGATTCTGCAGCAGCATCAGCGTTTGCAGGTAAGTAGCTACATCGACTTACCTGCAAATGCCGATGCTGCTGCAGAATCAACTGTAGCCTCTAGTGCCGATGTGTCCTCGCTCGTCCGACACGATGCAGGACCTGTGAGTGACGTCACAGCGTGATCTCTCGAGAACACGGCTGTGTCTGCACTGTCAGAAGCTGGGCGTTCTGAAGAGAAGTGGATGATACTTCTCGTCAGAACGCCCAGCTAGTAAAAGTAGTAAAAACGCCCCGATGTACACACATAATACACGCCCAGTTGTACTTTTACTTTTAAACACGCCCAGTTGTACTTTTGCAAGCCTCATTTGCATAAATACAAAAATGGTCATAACTTGGCCAAAAATGCTCGTTTTTTAAAAATAAAAACGTTACTGTAATCTACATTGCAGCGCCTATCTGCTGCAATAGCAGATAGGGGTTGCAAAATCTGGTGACAGAGCCTCTTTAAGGTACAGCTGCTCTGTATCCTGTATACAGTGCGGCTGAATCCTGTGGCCATCAGGTCCTGTGTGCGTCAGGTTCCTAACTTAGATGTGATCGATTACAGGTGGATCCTACGTGTCCGTCCCGCGGATCTGAAGGATTCAGGTCTTAGCACACAATACAGCTGCTCCATATACAGGATACAGAGCAGCTGTATGTCAAAAAGATACAGTGTGTGTGTGTGTGGTTGTGCATGTATGTGTATATATATATATATATATATATATACACATAATACATACATAATACATACAGTATATACACACATATAATACATATACATAAAATATACATATATATATATATATACATCACGTGTGTGTGTGTGCGCGTGCGTGTGTGTGTGTGTGTGTGTGTGTGTGTGTGTGTGTGTGTGTGTGTGTGTGTGTGTGTGTGTGTGTGTGTGTGTGTGTGTGTGTGTGTGATGAGGGTTGAAATTTATTCTGGGGAGATTTTTTTCTGTGGATTTACAGATGTTCTGTGTAATAATAGGATTACCTGCTGATATAACTTACATAGTCCTCGGCAGGCCTCAGGATGTACTTCTTGCTGAAGAGTGACGGAAGCTACAATAGAACAGTTTGTACTTAGTTTTATTTTTAACTTAAAAAATGTTTTTTAATGAATAAATTAACTTGATTTATTTCCATTTATTTAAATTTTAGAGACATTCCAAGAAAATGCTAAAAATATTTAGAATTTTCAAAAAATATTCTAAAAATATCACTCAACACCCAGTGGTGTAGTCGCAGCGGCCGCAGTTGTGACCTGAGCTCTAAGCCACAGGCCCCCATTACCACACTGTCCACTGTGTAGACCAAGCGATGGACCCGCATCTATCTGACATTTATGGCATATCCTGTGGATATGCCATAAATGTCCCTGATGGGCAAACCTCTTTAAATGACGGGGACCGCGAGCGCAGTGCTAGCAAAAGTCACAACTGCAGTCTGCAGGGGAGGCTGCGAGCACTTCCATCAACATCAGACCTCCCCCAGTTGTATCATCATGTCCCCTCATGTGATCTCTTCATCTTTGTGTAGCAGGAGTTAGGAGGAGCTCTGTGGTGCTGTGACGTCATGTAATCGGCTACAACACAGATCTCAGCCTTAGTGGCGCAGGGGTGGCTAGGGACTTTACTGTAAGGGCTGGCGGAGGGTGGCATGCACTGCCAGAGGCACAGAACAGAAAAGAACTGGACTGGCAAGAGCCATTCATTCTATGCAGGACAGGCAGCAGGAGATAAACTCGGAGGAGTCACAGACACAACAGGAGGCGCACTGATTCTGTGTGAGGGTAGACTAGCCCCTGCCCTGGCACCACTAGAGAAATCTCTTATGTCACATTATGACTAGATATTATAGCTCTCTATTCAGTATTATATGGTTGAAAACCTGGGCATTTCTGCAGACTAGCCCTTGTAGAAAATTGGTATATGATAGACCAGTTTCGCACTTGCCAGTTTCTATAGGGGCTAGTCTGCGTAGATATAGCACCATTTATATCACATAGATCACTCAGAACATGTAAGAGTTTTTATATGTATAGAAATGTGTGTATATATATGTGTATATATGTGTGTGAGTGTGAGTGTGTGTGTGTGTGTGTGTATATATATATATATGCTTATGTGTATGTATATATGTTTATGTATACATATACATGTGTGTGTATATTTGTTTATATACTGTATGTGGAGTGCAAGGTGTGAGTTATTCCTACATTGAGCACTAAGGCGGGATTCACACGACAGGGATTCCCGGCCGGGTGCCGGCCGTTCATAAATCGGCCGGCACCCGGCTGCATTAGGAATAATAGACCCCTAATGGGGCTATTCACACGACCGATTTTTTGACGGCCGGGAAAACCGCCCGTCAAAAAATAGGACATGCTCTATTTTCAGCCGGGTGCCCGGCCGCCCGGCTCCCATAGAAGTCTATGGGGCCGGGTAATACACGGCCATCACCGGAATGTGTCCCGAGTGATGGCCGGGTCTACCGTCGCTCGCGCACTCTCTCTCCTCCTCCTCGCAGTGCAGAGTGCATGAGAGGAGGAGGATCTTTTTTTGCTCGCTGTAGGAGTCGGAATCCCCAATCTCCGGCTGGGGATTGGGGATGCCGCTACAGGAGAAGTGAGTGACTACACTGTCCATATATTGACACAGCGAAGTCACGCACTTCTGCAGCGGAATCCCCGACTCTATGGCCGGGGATGCCGCTACAGGAGAAGTGAGTGACTACACTGTCCATATATGGACACAGCGAAGTCACGCACTTCTGCAGCGGAATCCCCGACTCTATGGCCGGGGATGCCGCTACAGGAGAAGTGAGTGACTACACTGTCCATATATGGACACAGCGAAGTCACGCACTTCTGCAGCGAAATCCCCGACTCTATGGCCGGGGATGCCGCTACAGGAGAAGTGAGTGACTACACTGTCCATATATGGACACAGCGAAGTGACTCACTTCTGCAGCGAAATCCCCGACTCTATGGCCGGGGATTCCGCTACTGGAGAAGTGAGTGACTACACTGTCCATATATGGACACAGTGACGTCACTCACTTCTGAAGCGGAATTCCCGACCTGTGGCAGGGAATTCCTCTTCAGGAGAAGTCAGTGACTACACTGTCCATATATGGACATTGAAGTCAGTGACTTCTCCTGGAAAGGGGGGGGGATGGGTGCAACCTACAGGGGACTGTGTGGCATCACCTACAGGGGGCAGGGTGGGTGGCATCGCCTACAGGGGGCAGGGTGGGTGGCATCGCCTACAGGGGGCTGTGTGGCATCGCCTACAGGGGACTGTGTGGCATCGCCTACAGGGGGCTGTGTGGCATCGCCTACAGGTGGCTTGGTGGCATCGCCTACAGGGGGCTTGGTGGCATCGCCTACAGGGGGCTTGGTGGCATCACCTACAGGGGACTTGGTGGCATCACCTACAGGGGACTTGGTGGCATCACCTACAGGGGGCTTGGTGGCATCACCTACAGGGGGCTGGGTGGCATCACCTACAGGGGGCTGGGTGGCATCACCTACAGGGGGCTGGGTGGCATCACCTACAGGGGGCTGGGTGGCATCACCTACAGGGGGCTTGGTGGCATCACCTACAGGGGACTTGGTGGCATCACCTACAGGGGGCTGTGTGGCATCGCCTACAGGGGGCTGGGTGGCATCGCCTACAGGGGGCTGGGTGGCATCGCCTACAGGGGGCTGGGTGGCATCGCCTACAGGGGGCTGGGTGGCATCGCCTACAGGGGGCTGGGTGGCATCGCCTACAGGGGGCTGGGTGGCATCGCCTACAGGGGACTTGGTGGCATCGCCTACAGGGGGCTGTGTGGCATCGCCTACAGGGGGCTGTGTGGCATCGCCTACAGGGGGCTTGGTGGCATCGCCTACAGGGGGCTTGGTGGCATCGCCTACAGGGGGCTTGGTGGCATCGCCTACAGGGGACTTGGTGGCATCACCTACAGGGGGCTTGGTGGCATCACCTACAGGGGACTTGGTGGCATTACCTACAGGGGGCTGTGTGGCATCACCTACAGGGGGCTGTGTGGCATCACCTACAGGGGGCTGTGTGGCATCACCTACAGGGGGCTGTATGGCATCACCTACAGGGGGCTGGGTGGCATCACCTACAGGGGGCTGGGTGGCATTACCTACCAGGGGGGCTGTGGCATTATCTACAAAGAGCTGTGTGTGGCAACAAATTTTAAATGAAATTCATCCGATTTTAAAACGGACAGGGAAAAAAACGGATTCAAATCGGGTCCAAATCGGCCGGTAAAAACGGCAACTCGGCCCGGAACGGAATCGGAACGGATGCAAAATGGATGCAAAACGGCCGATTTTCCCGGCCGACACTCGGACCCTGTCGTGTGAATGAGGCGTAAGAGATCTGGAGCTTCATCTTCTACATTTCAGTCAGGTCTTCAGTCCGTCTTTATGACAGAGTCACTTTTTTTGTTTTTTTTTGTTACGGAGTCGCATCTTTTCCCCTGCAAAAATTGCAACATATTCTATTTGTTGCGGGTTTTACCACCCCATTGAATTGAATAGGGAAAATGCACAACAGAAAAGCAGCGATTGACATGCTGCGGATTAAAAAACCGCACCACAGGTACATTTCAGTCTTTTTGGTGAACTTTTTATGCTGCGTTTGGATGGGATTTGTTTAAATCCCATCCACTTTGCTGCTACTATAATATCCTGTGGATTTTCCACAATGAAATACGTTACGTATAATCCGCAGTGTTTAAACAACGTGTGAACATACCTTTATAGTGAAGCGGGTCCGCACTGCTGATGCCATCGTGGTGCTCATGTCGTCGCTGCCTTTTTCTCTTGCCGGCTCCACGTCTTCCGCTCTAGCGGGCAGTTCGTGTGTCGCTGGCTGCTGAACACACAGATAGTATATAAAGATATTTAAACATGGAGAAATATGTAGTGTTCTTATATGTGAAGTGTAAGGAGGGAGTCATTCCTACATTGAGCACTAAGAGATCTGGAGCCTCATCTTCTACATTTCAGTCGGGTCTTCAGTCCGTCTTTATGACAGAGTCACTTGTAAAAGAATAAAGTTCTGTGCAGACCTGGTAGATCTGTACTATCACTCCACCAACAACCCTGCCGCAGGATCCATGTGTGGTGTGAATAGAAATAGTACTAGTAGCATTTTCTAGAACTATTATCTTTTTCTTATCACATGTGAAAACATAGGGTGGAATTTAACAACTTTTCTACGCCTGTTATCTAGCGTCAAAAAATCGTAAACGGCTCAAAAGTGACAAATTTCAACTTTTGGGTTGTTTTCGTTGCTCTTGACACTTTTTTTTTAATGGCCAGACGCATTTACTATTATTTCTGCCAGAAACTGGTGTAAATTATAGCGTAAATCTAGCATGTGCCTCTTAATAATTTAGCTGCATCTTACTCCGCTGGTTTCCTATTAGGACTGGAAGACCAGTCTTAATAAATTCTTGCCCCGCACAGTATTTATGGGTTATGTGCGCAGAACTGAATGGATAGGACTGCTGCAGCAAAAATCTACAGAGGCCCAAATAGTTTCAGTTCAAATTCTAACATGCTAAGCGGGTACATGTGCCAGGTAATGCCCAGCCTCCAGCCATGACTATAAGCAATTAGTTTTCTAATTCTAAAAACTGGGCCAATATAAAAAGTTTTGTAACTTTTCAGATAATCTATTCCAAAGTTACCATTGTAAGGCATGAGACATATTGGGAGACTTTAACTCAGTAAAAAAATGTGATTTTGTTTGTAACACAATCTAATACTTGTACTGATTTTCTGTGACCCCCATATATGTGAGAAAATAGAAGATATATTATTAACCCCTTGGTGACATGTCACGTACAGTTACGTCTCTGCCGCCAAGGGATTAGCGCATTGTCGCGTAACTGTACGTGACAGTGATGGAGCAGGCTCAGAAGCTGACACTCTGCTGTAATGGCAGTATTTAGTTGGTTTGTACAATATCAGCACCCCTGTGATGCGATCGCAAGGGTGCTGATGGTTGCTATGGCAACCGGAGGCCTAACAATGGCCTCCTGGTTGCCAAGTATGGAAGCCTATTAGGCCCCGTCCACAGGTGGTACCTAATAGGCTTGCTGTCAGTGAATAGATGACAGCTCTTTTACACTGCACTACATATGTAGTGCAGTGTATTAGAATAGCGATCAGGGCTTCAGGCCTTTAAGTCCCCTAGTGGGACAAAAAAAAAGTTACTAAAAATGTTGAATAAAAAAAAAAAAAGTTTTAAGTTACATAAACAAAAAGTTTTAAGTTACATAAACAAAATACATCACGCGTGTGTGCGTGTGCGTGTGCGTGCGTGTGCGTGTGTGTGTGTGATGAGGGTTGAAATTTATTCTGGGGAGATTTTTTTCTGTGGATTTACAGATGTTCTGTGTAATAATAGGATTACCTGCTGATATAACTTACATAGTCCTCGGCAGGCCTCAGGATGTACTTCTTGCTGAAGAGTGACGGAAGCTACAATAGAACAGTTTGTACTTAGTTTTATTTTTAACTTAAAAAATGTTTTTTAATGAATAAATTAACTTGATTTATTTCCATTTATTTAAATTTTAGAGACATTCCAAGAAAATGCTAAAAATATTTAGAATTTTCAAAAAATATTCTAAAAATATCACTCA
Source organism: Rhinoderma darwinii (assembly GCF_050947455.1). Classification (NCBI taxonomy): domain Eukaryota; kingdom Metazoa; phylum Chordata; class Amphibia; order Anura; family Rhinodermatidae; genus Rhinoderma; species Rhinoderma darwinii. Next base: position 251,467,142 of record NC_134688.1, on the reverse strand, counting down.
ACACCCAGTGGTGTAGTCGCAGCGGCCGCAGTTGTGACCTGAGCTCTAAGCCACAGGCCCCCATTACCACACTGTCCACTGTGTAGACCAAGCGATGGACCCGCATCTATCTGACATTTATGGCATATCCTGTGGATATGCCATAAATGTCCCTGATGGGCAAACCTCTTTAAATGACGGGGACCGCGAGCGCAGTGCTAGCAAAAGTCACAACTGCAGTCTGCAGGGGAGGCTGCGAGCACTTCCATCAACATCAGACCTCCCCCAGTTGTATCATCATGTCCCCTCATGTGATCTCTTCATCTTTGTGTAGCAGGAGTTAGGAGGAGCTCTGTGGTGCTGTGACGTCATGTAATCGGCTACAACACAGATCTCAGCCTTAGTGGCGCAGGGGTGGCTAGGGACTTTACTGTAAGGGCTGGCGGAGGGTGGCATGCACTGCCAGAGGCACAGAACAGAAAAGAACTGGACTGGCAAGAGCCATTCATTCTATGCAGGACAGGCAGCAGGAGATAAACTCGGAGGAGTCACAGACACAACAGGAGGCGCACTGATTCTGTGTGAGGGTAGACTAGCCCCTGCCCTGGCACCACTAGAGAAATCTCTTATGTCACATTATGACTAGATATTATAGCTCTCTATTCAGTATTATATGGTTGAAAACCTGGGCATTTCTGCAGACTAGCCCTTGTAGAAAATTGGTATATGATAGACCAGTTTCGCACTTGCCAGTTTCTATAGGGGCTAGTCTGCGTAGATATAGCACCATTTATATCACATAGATCACTCAGAACATGTAAGAGTTTTTATATGTATAGAAATGTGTGTATATATATGTGTATATATGTGTGTGAGTGTGAGTGTGTGTGTGTGTGTGTGTATATATATATATATGCTTATGTGTATGTATATATGTTTATGTATACATATACATGTGTGTGTATATTTGTTTATATACTGTATGTGGAGTGCAAGGTGTGAGTTATTCCTACATTGAGCACTAAGGCGGGATTCACACGACAGGGATTCCCGGCCGGGTGCCGGCCGTTCATAAATCGGCCGGCACCCGGCTGCATTAGGAATAATAGACCCCTAATGGGGCTATTCACACGACCGATTTTTTGACGGCCGGGAAAACCGCCCGTCAAAAAATAGGACATGCTCTATTTTCAGCCGGGTGCCCGGCCGCCCGGCTCCCATAGAAGTCTATGGGGCCGGGTAATACACGGCCATCACCGGAATGTGTCCCGAGTGATGGCCGGGTCTACCGTCGCTCGCGCACTCTCTCTCCTCCTCCTCGCAGTGCAGAGTGCATGAGAGGAGGAGGATCTTTTTTTGCTCGCTGTAGGAGTCGGAATCCCCAATCTCCGGCTGGGGATTGGGGATGCCGCTACAGGAGAAGTGAGTGACTACACTGTCCATATATTGACACAGCGAAGTCACGCACTTCTGCAGCGGAATCCCCGACTCTATGGCCGGGGATGCCGCTACAGGAGAAGTGAGTGACTACACTGTCCATATATGGACACAGCGAAGTCACGCACTTCTGCAGCGGAATCCCCGACTCTATGGCCGGGGATGCCGCTACAGGAGAAGTGAGTGACTACACTGTCCATATATGGACACAGCGAAGTCACGCACTTCTGCAGCGAAATCCCCGACTCTATGGCCGGGGATGCCGCTACAGGAGAAGTGAGTGACTACACTGTCCATATATGGACACAGCGAAGTGACTCACTTCTGCAGCGAAATCCCCGACTCTATGGCCGGGGATTCCGCTACTGGAGAAGTGAGTGACTACACTGTCCATATATGGACACAGTGACGTCACTCACTTCTGAAGCGGAATTCCCGACCTGTGGCAGGGAATTCCTCTTCAGGAGAAGTCAGTGACTACACTGTCCATATATGGACATTGAAGTCAGTGACTTCTCCTGGAAAGGGGGGGGGATGGGTGCAACCTACAGGGGACTGTGTGGCATCACCTACAGGGGGCAGGGTGGGTGGCATCGCCTACAGGGGGCAGGGTGGGTGGCATCGCCTACAGGGGGCTGTGTGGCATCGCCTACAGGGGACTGTGTGGCATCGCCTACAGGGGGCTGTGTGGCATCGCCTACAGGTGGCTTGGTGGCATCGCCTACAGGGGGCTTGGTGGCATCACCTACAGGGGACTTGGTGGCATCACCTACAGGGGACTTGGTGGCATCACCTACAGGGGGCTTGGTGGCATCACCTACAGGGGGCTGGGTGGCATCACCTACAGGGGGCTGGGTGGCATCACCTACAGGGGGCTGGGTGGCATCACCTACAGGGGGCTGGGTGGCATCACCTACAGGGGGCTTGGTGGCATCACCTACAGGGGACTTGGTGGCATCACCTACAGGGGGCTGTGTGGCATCGCCTACAGGGGGCTGGGTGGCATCGCCTACAGGGGGCTGGGTGGCATCGCCTACAGGGGGCTGGGTGGCATCGCCTACAGGGGGCTGGGTGGCATCGCCTACAGGGGGCTGGGTGGCATCGCCTACAGGGGGCTGGGTGGCATCGCCTACAGGGGACTTGGTGGCATCGCCTACAGGGGGCTGTGTGGCATCGCCTACAGGGGGCTGTGTGGCATCGCCTACAGGGGGCTTGGTGGCATCGCCTACAGGGGGCTTGGTGGCATCGCCTACAGGGGGCTTGGTGGCATCGCCTACAGGGGACTTGGTGGCATCACCTACAGGGGGCTTGGTGGCATCACCTACAGGGGACTTGGTGGCATTACCTACAGGGGGCTGTGTGGCATCACCTACAGGGGGCTGTGTGGCATCACCTACAGGGGGCTGTGTGGCATCACCTACAGGGGGCTGTATGGCATCACCTACAGGGGGCTGGGTGGCATCACCTACAGGGGGCTGGGTGGCATTACCTACCAGGGGGGCTGTGGCATTATCTACAAAGAGCTGTGTGTGGCAACAAATTTTAAATGAAATTCATCCGATTTTAAAACGGACAGGGAAAAAAACGGATTCAAATCGGGTCCAAATCGGCCGGTAAAAACGGCAACTCGGCCCGGAACGGAATCGGAACGGATGCAAAATGGATGCAAAACGGCCGATTTTCCCGGCCGACACTCGGACCCTGTCGTGTGAATGAGGCGTAAGAGATCTGGAGCTTCATCTTCTACATTTCAGTCAGGTCTTCAGTCCGTCTTTATGACAGAGTCACTTTTTTTGTTTTTTTTTGTTACGGAGTCGCATCTTTTCCCCTGCAAAAATTGCAACATATTCTATTTGTTGCGGGTTTTACCACCCCATTGAATTGAATAGGGAAAATGCACAACAGAAAAGCAGCGATTGACATGCTGCGGATTAAAAAACCGCACCACAGGTACATTTCAGTCTTTTTGGTGAACTTTTTATGCTGCGTTTGGATGGGATTTGTTTAAATCCCATCCACTTTGCTGCTACTATAATATCCTGTGGATTTTCCACAATGAAATACGTTACGTATAATCCGCAGTGTTTAAACAACGTGTGAACATACCTTTATAGTGAAGCGGGTCCGCACTGCTGATGCCATCGTGGTGCTCATGTCGTCGCTGCCTTTTTCTCTTGCCGGCTCCACGTCTTCCGCTCTAGCGGGCAGTTCGTGTGTCGCTGGCTGCTGAACACACAGATAGTATATAAAGATATTTAAACATGGAGAAATATGTAGTGTTCTTATATGTGAAGTGTAAGGAGGGAGTCATTCCTACATTGAGCACTAAGAGATCTGGAGCCTCATCTTCTACATTTCAGTCGGGTCTTCAGTCCGTCTTTATGACAGAGTCACTTGTAAAAGAATAAAGTTCTGTGCAGACCTGGTAGATCTGTACTATCACTCCACCAACAACCCTGCCGCAGGATCCATGTGTGGTGTGAATAGAAATAGTACTAGTAGCATTTTCTAGAACTATTATCTTTTTCTTATCACATGTGAAAACATAGGGTGGAATTTAACAACTTTTCTACGCCTGTTATCTAGCGTCAAAAAATCGTAAACGGCTCAAAAGTGACAAATTTCAACTTTTGGGTTGTTTTCGTTGCTCTTGACACTTTTTTTTTAATGGCCAGACGCATTTACTATTATTTCTGCCAGAAACTGGTGTAAATTATAGCGTAAATCTAGCATGTGCCTCTTAATAATTTAGCTGCATCTTACTCCGCTGGTTTCCTATTAGGACTGGAAGACCAGTCTTAATAAATTCTTGCCCCGCACAGTATTTATGGGTTATGTGCGCAGAACTGAATGGATAGGACTGCTGCAGCAAAAATCTACAGAGGCCCAAATAGTTTCAGTTCAAATTCTAACATGCTAAGCGGGTACATGTGCCAGGTAATGCCCAGCCTCCAGCCATGACTATAAGCAATTAGTTTTCTAATTCTAAAAACTGGGCCAATATAAAAAGTTTTGTAACTTTTCAGATAATCTATTCCAAAGTTACCATTGTAAGGCATGAGACATATTGGGAGACTTTAACTCAGTAAAAAAATGTGATTTTGTTTGTAACACAATCTAATACTTGTACTGATTTTCTGTGACCCCCATATATGTGAGAAAATAGAAGATATATTATTAACCCCTTGGTGACATGTCACGTACAGTTACGTCTCTGCCGCCAAGGGATTAGCGCATTGTCGCGTAACTGTACGTGACAGTGATGGAGCAGGCTCAGAAGCTGACACTCTGCTGTAATGGCAGTATTTAGTTGGTTTGTACAATATCAGCACCCCTGTGATGCGATCGCAAGGGTGCTGATGGTTGCTATGGCAACCGGAGGCCTAACAATGGCCTCCTGGTTGCCAAGTATGGAAGCCTATTAGGCCCCGTCCACAGGTGGTACCTAATAGGCTTGCTGTCAGTGAATAGATGACAGCTCTTTTACACTGCACTACATATGTAGTGCAGTGTATTAGAATAGCGATCAGGGCTTCAGGCCTTTAAGTCCCCTAGTGGGACAAAAAAAAAGTTACTAAAAATGTTGAATAAAAAAAAAAAAAGTTTTAAGTTACATAAACAAAAAGTTTTAAGTTACATAAACAAAATACATCACGCGTGTGTGCGTGTGCGTGTGCGTGCGTGTGCGTGTGTGTGTGTGATGAGGGTTGAAATTTATTCTGGGGAGATTTTTTTCTGTGGATTTACAGATGTTCTGTGTAATAATAGGATTACCTGCTGATATAACTTACATAGTCCTCGGCAGGCCTCAGGATGTACTTCTTGCTGAAGAGTGACGGAAGCTACAATAGAACAGTTTGTACTTAGTTTTATTTTTAACTTAAAAAATGTTTTTTAATGAATAAATTAACTTGATTTATTTCCATTTATTTAAATTTTAGAGACATTCCAAGAAAATGCTAAAAATATTTAGAATTTTCAAAAAGTATTCTAAAAATATCACTCAACACCCAGTGGTGTAGTCGCAGCGGCCGCAGTTGTGACCTAAGGCAGCAGGAGATAAACTCGGAGGAGTCACAGACACAACAGGAGGCGCTCTGATTCTGTGTGAGGGTAGACTAGCCCCTGCCCTGGCTCCACTAGAGAAATCTCTTATGTCACATTATGACTAGATATTATGGCTCTCTATTCAGTATTATATGGTTGAAAACCTGGGCATTTCTGCAGACTAGCCCCTGTAGAAAATTGGTATATGATAGACCAGTTTCGCACTTGCCAGTTTCTATAGGGGCTAGTCTGCGTAGAAATAGCACCATTTATATCACATAGATCACTCAGAACATGTAAGAGTTTTTATATGTATAGAAATGTGTGTATATATATGTGTATGTATATGTATATGTGTGTGTGTGTGTGTGTGTATATATATATATATGCGTATGTGTATATGTTTATGTATACATATACATGTGTGTGTATATTTGTTTATATACTGTATGTGGAGTGCAAGGAGTGAGTCATTCCTACATTGAGCACTAAGGCGGGATTCACACGACAGGGATTCCCGGCCGGGTGCCGGCCGTTCATAAATCGGCCGGCACCCGGCTGCATTAGGAATAATAGACCCCTAATGGGGCTATTCACACGACCGATTTTTTGACGGCCGGGAAAACCGCCCGTCAAAAAATAGGACATGCTCTATTTTCAGCCGGGTGCCCGGCCGCCCGGCTCCCATAGAAGTCTATGGGGCCGGGTAATACACTGCCATCACCGGAATGTGTCCCGAGTGATGGCCGGGTCTACCGTCGCTCGCGCACTCTCTCTCCTCCTCCTCCTCCTCACAGTGCAGAGTGCATGTGAGGAGGAGGATCTTTTTTTGCTCGCTGTAGGAGTCGGAATCCCCAATCCCCGGCTGGGGATTGGGGATTCCGCTACAGGAGAAGTGCGTGACTACACTGTCCATATATGGACACAGCGAAGTCACGCACTTCTGCAGCGGAATCCCCGACTCTATGGCCGGGGATGCCGCTACAGGAGAAGTGAGTGACTACACTGTCCATATATGGACACAGCGAAGTCACGCACTTCTGCAGCGGAATCCCCGACTCTATGGCCGGGGATGCCGCTACAGGAGAAGTGAGTGACTACACTGTCCATATATGGACACAGCGAAGTCACGCACTTCTGCAGCGGAATCCCCGACTCTATGGCCGGGGATGCCGCTACAGGAGAAGTGAGTGACTACACTGTCCATATATGGACACAGCGAAGTCACGCACTTCTGCAGCGGAATCCCCGACTCTATGGCCGGGGATGCCGCTACAGGAGAAGTGAGTGACTACACTGTCCATATATGGACACAGCGAAGTCACGCACTTCTGCAGCGGAATCCCCGACTCTATGGCCGGGGATGCCGCTACAGGAGAAGTGAGTGACTACACTGTCCATATATGGACACAGCGAAGTCACGCACTTCTGCAGCGGAATCCCCGACTCTATGGCCGGGGATGCCGCTACAGGAGAAGTGAGTGACTACACTGTCCATATATGGACACAGCGAAGTGACTCACTTCTGCAGCGAAATCCCCGACTCTATGGCCGGGGATTCCGCTACAGGAGAAGTGAGTGACTACACTGTCCATATATGGACACAGTGACGTCACTCACTTCTGAAGCGGAATTCCCGACCTGTGGCAGGGAATTCCTCTTCAGGAGAAGTCAGTGACTACACTGTCCATATATGGACATTGAAGTCAGTGACTTCTCCTGGAAAGGGGGGGGGGATGGGTGCAACCTACAGGGGACTGTGTGGCATCACCTACAGGGGGCAGGGTGGGTGGCATCGCCTACAGGGGGCAGGGTGGGTGGCATCGCCTACAGGGGGCAGGGTGGGTGGCATCGCCTACAGGGGGCAGGGTGGGTGGCATCGCCTACAGGGGGCTGTGTGGCATCGCCTACAGGTGGCTGTGTGGCATCGCCTACAGGTGGCTGTGTGGCATCGCCTACAGGTGGCTGTGTGGCATCGCCTACAGGGGGCTGTGTGGCATCGCCTACAGGGGGCTTGGTGGCATCGCCTACAGGGGACTTGGTGGCATCGCCTACAGGGGGCTTGGTGGCATCGCCTACAGGGGGCTGGGTGGCATCGCCTACAGGGGGCTGGGTGGCATCGCCTACAGGGGGCTGGGTGGCATCGCCTACAGGGGGCTGGGTGGCATCGCCTACAGGGGGCTGTGTGGCATCGCCTACAGGGGGCTGTGTGGCATCGCCTACAGGGGGCTGGGTGGCATCGCCTACAGGGGGCTGGGTGGCATCGCCTACAGGGGGCTGGGTGGCATCGCCTACAGGGGGCTGGGTGGCATCGCCTACAGGGGACTGGGTGGCATCGCCTACAGGGGACTGGGTGGCATCGCCTACAGGGGACTGGGTGGCATCGCCTACAGGGGGCTGGGTGGCATCGCCTACAGGGGGCTGGGTGGCATCGCCTACAGGGGGCTGGGTGGCATCGCCTACAGGGGGCTGGGTGGCATCGCCTACAGGGGGCTGGGTGGCATCACCTACAGGGGGCTGGGTGGCATCACCTACAGGGGGCTGGGTGGCATCACCTACAGGGGGCTGGGTGGCATCACCTACAGGGGACTGGGTGGCATTACCTACAGGGGGCTGGGTGGCATTACCTACAGGGGGCTGTGTGGCATCACCTACAGGGGGCTGTGTGGCATCACCTACAGGGGGATGGGTGGCATTACCTACCAGGGGGGCTGTGGCATTATCTACAAAGGGCTGTGTGTGGCAACAAATTTTAAATGAAATTCATCCGATTTTAAAACGGACAGGGAAAAAACGGATTCAAATCGGGTCCAAATCGGCCGGTAAAAACGCCAACTCGGCCCGGAACGGAATCGGAACGGATGCAAAACGGATGCAAACCGGCCGGGAAAATCGGCCAAAAACGGCCGATATTCCCGGCCGACACTCGGACCCTGTCGTGTGAATGAGGCGTAAGAGATCTGGAGCTTCATCTTCTACATTTCAGTCAGGTCTTCAGTCCGTCTTTATGACAGAGTCACTTGTAAAAGAATAAAATTCTGTGCAGACCTGGTAGATCTGTACTATCACTCCACCAACAACCCTGCCGCAGGATCCATGTGAAGTGTGGATAGTTCTAAAAAATGCTACTAGTACTATTTCTATTCCTACTGTCTTTTTATTATCACATGTAAAAACATACGGTGGAACTTTTCTACACCAATTATCTGATGTGTATATATATATATATATAACTATTCATTGTATATGAAGAAATAAAAGACCCTGACAGTAAGGCCATTTTCACACAGGGCGGATACGCAGCATAAAAGTACACAGCATATCCACCCTGGAACCCGCACGGAATTCCGGCTGAAAAAACACACCAAATTGTGGTGCAGTTTTTCCGGGCGTAATCTCCGCTGCAGAAAAAAAAAGCTTATAATTAGCCCGTTCTCCATAGTTATGGCGACGCGTCCCTCTGTTGTCCTTACAGTCCGGCCTCCTGGGATAACGCTACAGCCCATGGGACCGCTGCAGCAGTCACATGGGATAAAACGTCATCCCAGGAGGCCAGCCATGACGAACAATAAAATAATGCATCGCTATGACAAGGCGTGGATCGTAACTATAAACCTTTTGACTCATTTTATACGACAAAAAGCTTTTTTTTTCCTTTAAATTGCTAATTTTGTTACGGAGTCGCATCTTTTCCCCTGCAAAAATTGCAACATATTCTATTTGTTGCGGGTTTTACCACCCCATTGAATTGAATAGAGAAAATGCACAACAGAAAAGCAGCGATTGACATGCTGCGGATTAAAAAACCGCACCACAGGTACATTTCAGTCTTTTTGGTGAACTTTTTATGCTGCGTTTGGATGGGATTTGTTTAAATCCCATCCACTTTGCTGCTACTATAATATCCTGTGGATTTTCCACAATGAAATACGTTACGTATAATCCGCAGTGTTTAAACAACGTGTGAACATACCTTTATAGTGAAGCTGGTCCGCACTGCTGATGCCTTCATGGTGCTCATGTCGTCGGTGCCTTTTTCTCTTGCCGGCTCCACGTCTTCTGCTCTAGCGGGCAGTTCGTGTGTCGCTGGCAGCTGAACACACAGATAGTATATAAAGATATTTAAACATGGAGAAATATGTAGTGTTCTTATATGTGAAGTGTAAGGAGGGAGTCATTCCTACATTGAGCACTAAGAGATCTGGAGCTTCATCTTCTACATTTCAGTCGGGTCTTCAGTCCGTCTTTATGACAGAGTCACTTGTAAAAGAATAAAGTTCTGTGCAGACCTGGTAGATCTGTACTATCACTCCACCAACAACCCTGCCGCAGGATCCATGTGTGGTGTGAATAGAAATAGTACTAGTAGCATTTTCTAGAACTATTATCTTTTTCTTATCACATGTGAAAACATAGGGTGGAATTTAACAACTTTTCTACGCCTGTTATCTAGCGTCAAAAAACCGTAAACGGCTCAAAAGTGACAAATTTCAACTTTTGGGTTGTTTTCGTTGCTCTTGACACTTTTTTTTTAATGGCCAGACGCATTTACTATTATTTCTGCCAGAAACTGGTGTAAATTATAGCGTAAATCTAGCATGTGCCTCTTAATAATTTAGCTGCATCTTACTCCGCTGGTTTCCTATTAGGACTGGAAGACCAGTCTTAATAAATTCTTGCCCCGCACAGTATTTATGGGTTATGTGCGCAGAACTGAATGGATAGGACTGCTGCAGCAAAAATCTACAGAGGCCCAAATAGTTTCAGTTCAAATTCTAACATGCTAAGCGGGTACATGTGCCAGGTAATGCCCAGCCTCCAGCCATGACTATAAGCAATTAGTTTTCTAATTCTAAAAACTGGGCCAATATAAAAAGTTTTGTAACTTTTCAGATAATCTATTCCAAAGTTACCATTGTAAGGCATGAGACATATTGGGAGACTTTAACTCAGTAAAAAAATGTGATTTTGTTTGTAACACAATCTAATACTTGTACTGATTTTCTGTGACCCCCATATATGTGAGAAAATAGAAGATATATTATTAACCCCTTGGTGACATGTCACGTACAGTTACGTCGCTGCCGCCAAGGGATTAGCGCATTGTCGCGTAACTGTACGTGACAGTGATGGAGCAGGCTCAGAAGCTGACACTCTGCTGTAATGGCAGTATTTAGTTGGTTTGTACAATATCAGCACCCCTGTGATGCGATCGCAAGGGTGCTGATGGTTGCTATGGCAACCGGAGGCCTAACAATGGCCTCCTGGTTGCCAAGTACGGAAGCCTATTAGGCCCCGTCCACAGGTGGTACCTAATAGGCTTGCTGTCAGTGAATAGATGACAGCTCTTTTACACTGCACTACATATGTAGTGCAGTGTATTAGAATAGCGATCAGGGCTTCACGCCTTTAAGTCCCCTAGTGGGACAAAAAAAAAGTTACTAAAAATGTTGAATAAAAAAAAAAAAAGTTTTAAGTTACATAAACAAAATACTGCTTTTTTCCCTATAATAGATGTTTTATTATAGGAAAAAACTGAAAACATTAAGGCCTCATGCACACGACCGTAGCCATGTGCACAGCCGTGATTATCGGGTCGGCTGGCAGCGGAGTGTCACCTGCGAGCCGCCCTCAAATCGCGGGCCATGCACATGACCACGTCTATTATTTTCTATGAGCCTGGACCGCAGAACACGGCCGTAATAAGACATGCCCGTTCTTTCTGCGGTCCAGGCTCCTGGGCCATGCACGGAAACCATGGTTGTGTGCATGGCCCCATAGAAACGAATGGGGCCGCAATTCTCCTGTGGATTTTCGTAGGAATTGCGGCAGCAAAAGCATGTTTGTGTGCATGGGGCGTAAAAGACTACACATATTTGGTATTGCCGCATCAGTAACGACCCCAAATATAAAACTATAAGATTACTTTCCCCGCATGGTGCACTCCATAAAAACATAAATAATAAAAAACAATGCCAGAGTCACTGTTTTTTTGTTACCTCGCCTTCCCAAAAGTTGTAATATAAAGTGATCAAAAAGTCGCATGTACCACAAAATGGTGCCAATATAAACTACAGCTCGTCCCACAAAAAACATGCCCTTACACAGCCTTGTTGACCCAAAAATAAGTTATGGCTCTTAGCACATGGCAGCCCAAAAAATAAATGCTTTAAAAAAAAAAAAAGTTTATCCATGGTAGCGCTGTAAAACGTAAAAAATCTATCTACATTTGGTATCACCGTAATCGTATCGACCCGCAGAATAAATTCAATGTCATTTATAATGCATGGTGAACGCCATAAAAATAACAATACCAGAATTGCTGTTTTTTGGTCACCTTGCTTCGCAAACATTTTTATAAAAAGTGATCAAAAAGCTGCATGTACCCCAAAATTGTACCAATAAAAGCTACAGATTGTCCCGCAAAAAATAAGCCCTCACACAGCTCAGTTGACGAAAATATAAAAAAATTCTGCCTCTCAGAAAATGTGCAGAGTGTGTTCCAAAAGGGGGATAACATCGGGCACCATTTATCAGTTCGACACTGGCCAAATATCTGTGTGTAACACCTGCAGAGAAAGCATTGTGTATAGAGGATGCTGTAGTTACTGCCAAGCAGGGACTCATCTCAACAGACATTAGCACTTCTTCTTCTGAAGTGCAGTGGACTACATGTCCCAGCACCACTTGCTTCTCTATACCCCTGCAGCCTAGGAGAGGAGCAGCAGAGTGGAGCACTGATTGGCTGAGCAGGGGATTGTGGAACAAGGCTGAGCAGGGAGGAGAGACAGTGGCCATCTTTGGGAGAGACACATGGTCAGGAGATAGGTAGACTGTGAGTGCAGAGAGAAGAGAGTCCTGCACTGGGGCACACAGCACAGAGACGTACAGACAGTCCTGACAGCCCACCTGATCACTGTATGAGAGAAAGAAATGCTGCAGCAGCATCACCTCTGCAAAACAGCCTGATACCAGGGAGGTTCCCTGGTCTGCAGCACAGGAGGATTTTGCCTGCCACTCCATTGTCGTCCACGCGTCTGAACGCTGCGGCGCCGAGCTGGATCCCGAGGGAATATCATCTTTGCAGCAAGAAGTAGTACACATTGCTGGAACTTATTGTGCTGATATTTAGGACTTAGTGAGAGAACTGTTCTTGGGAGGAATTTCAGTATCTAAGTGCACCAACGGTTCCTGAAAAGTGCGCCAACGTCCACGGCAACAGGGCCCCAACGTTTGTACTTACTGCAGCCATTAGTAATTTTGTATTGTATTCCAGCTATTACCAGTAGTATAAGTGTGGGTGAGTGATCATTATCCTGTGTGGGTCACTGATATACTGTATATGTTTGGTGAAGACAGTATCTTAACCCTTTGTTATCCCCATAACATTTCAGGGAATATTGATATGTGTTGTACCAGCCAGGCCTGGCATATAGTCCATGCCCACCACTATTCACACAAAACTGTAACTGTTATATCATTTGCACTTTATTTCTTTATTTGCATCATTCTTATTCTGATCGCCCTTGTTTACCTTTCCCTAAATAAAACTGTTGAGTAGTTTCACCATAACCGCTTGTGAGTGTGTACTTAGCTCAGGTGGGGGTTTCCCGAGTCGACCGCCGGCAGAAGAGGAAGGCCCTCCTGCTCCTATAGAGCTCCTAGCAAGATTCGGAGAGGCGAGAACTACAATACACCCTGCCTGTAGAGGTCGGCCCAAAGTGGTGTTACATGTGGATTATTATTTAATAACTGCATTATTATACCCTGATGTACTCCGCGCAACTTACAAACATACATATACTCCCAAATTATAAACTGATACACCGGCGAAACCCCAAACAGAACAACCACCAAGCAAAATCTGCGCTCCAAATGGCGCTCCCTCCCTTCTGAACCCTACTGTGTGCCCAAACATCAGTTTACGTCCAAATATATGGCATCGCCATACCAGGAAGAACCCACTTAACAGTTTATGAGGTATTTGTCTTCAGTGGCACAAACTGGGCACAATATATTGTGCTCTAAAATGGCATATCAGTAGAAAATTCCAATTCTCAATTTGTACCATCCCCTGCGCATTGATTTCTTCTTGATAAATGCCTTGAGGGTGTAGTTTCCAAAATGGGGTCTCTTTTTGGGGATTTGTTTTACTGTTTGACCTGTGAGCCCAGCAATTGTCGGCCAATGCTGCATAAATCGCCAAAATGACCTCAAATGCGCATGGTGCTTTTTCACTTCTGATCCCTGTCGTATGTCCAGGAAAAATATTAGGGAAACATGTAGGGTGTGTCTAAAGCTAGGAAACACGGCATAATAATTAGAGAATTAGTTGAAAAAAAATATTCTGCTTTACACCATCCGCTGTGCATTGATATCTAATAAAAAAAAACACTTGTGGTGTCAAAATGCTCACTTCACCCCTTAAAAAAATGCCTAATCGGGTGTAGTTTCAAAAATGGCGTCACTTCTGGGGGTGTGTTTCACTATTTGACCCCGGAGCCCTGCAATTGTGGGGTAATGCTGTGAAGATCACCAAAATAGGACTCAAATGGGCATGGTACTTTCACTTCTGAGCTCTGTCATATGTCCAGGCAAATGATAAATGCCTTGAGGGGTGTAGTTTAAAAAAAGGGGTCACTTCTTGGGGGTTTCCACTGTACTCTGGTACCTCAAGGCTTTGCAAATGTGGCATGGCGCTCGAACAGCAATCCAATAAAATCTGAGCTCTAAATGCCAAATGGCGCTCCACCCCTTCAGAGCCCTGACGTGTGCTCAAATAGCAGTTTACGACCACATATAGTGTATTGCCATACTCGGGAGATATTGAGTAACAAGTTTGGTAGTGTTTTTTTCTCCTATTACCCCTTATGAAAAGGAAAAATTGGGACCTAAATCTACATATGTTTGAGAAAAATATTTTTTTTTATTTTCACTGCTTAATTCTAATAAAATCTATGAAACAACTGTGGGGTCAAAATGCTCACTACACCCCTAGATGAAAGGTGTAGTTTCCAAAATGTAGTCACTTCTCAGGGGTTTCTACTGTACTTGTACCACAGGGGCTTTGCAAATTCACTGTGGCGCCTGAATACCAATCCTGCAAAATCATGCCAAATAGTGCCCCTGCATTTCTGAGCCCTGTTGTGTATCCAAACAGCAGTTTATTATCACATATGGGGTATTGCCGTACTCGGAAGAGATTGCTTTACAAATGTTGGGGTTCTTTTTCTCCGTTATCACTTATAAAAATGAAAAAATTCTACAATTTATTGGTAAAATCTGTATATTTTTAATTTCATGACCTAATTCCAACAAATTCTGCAAAAGACCTGTGGGGTCTAAATGCTCACTATACCCATAGATGAATTGCTTAAGTGGTGTAGTTTTCCAAATGGAGTCACTTTTTGGGTGTTTCCACTGTTTTGGTACCTCGGGGCTTTGCAAATGCGACATGACACCCAAAAACCATTATAGCAAAACTTGAACTCCAAAAGCCAAATGGTTCTCTTTCCTTTCTGAGCTCTGCCGTGTGTCCAAAGAGCAGTTAGTGAGAACATATGGGGTATTGCCGTACTCGGGAGTAATTTCTTTACAAATGTTGGGGTGCTTTTTCTCCATAATTCTTTATTTAAATGTAAAAATCTGAGCTAAATGTATGTTCTATGAGAAAAAAAATGTTGATTTTCACGGCCTAATTCCAATATATTTATCAAAAAAACTGTGGGATCTAAATTTCTCACTATACCCCTAGATAAATTAGTTGGGGGGGGGGGGTGTAGTTTCCAAAATGGTCTCTTTTTGGGGGTGTTTCCTATGTTTTGGCACCACAAGACCTCTTCAAACCTGACATGGTGCCCAGAACATATTCTAATAAAAAGGAGGCCCCAAAATCCACTTGGTACTCCTTTGCTTCTGAGGCAAGTATTTCAGTCATGTAGCACACTAGGGTCACAGGTGGGATATTCCTAAAAATTGCCGAACCTGGGCACTAAATATTCAGTTGCAATTCTTTAGTAAAACATCCTGTGTTTTAGGAAAAAATTAATTAAAATGAATTTCTAAAAAAAAAAAAAGGAATTTTGTAAATCTCATTTCCACTTTGCTGTGATTCCTGTGAAACACAAAGGGGTTAGGAAAGTTTCTAAATGCTGTTTTTGAATACTTTGAGAGTTTTTTTTTTAAATGGGGGGCCTTCTAATATATAAGGCCCTCAAAGCCACTAGAGAACTCAACTAGTCCCTAAAAAAATAGGCTTTGGAAATTTAAAAAAAATAAAATAGACATGGGAAATGTTAACTAGTAACTATTTTGTGCGGTATTACTATCTGTCTTAAAAGCAGGTACATTTACATTTTGAAAAATGAACATTTTTGCTAATTTCCCCAAAATGTTGTTTTTGCTACAAATAAATACTGAGTTTATCGACCAAATTTTAGTACAATGTCATGAGAAAACGATCTCAGAATCGCTTAGATAAGTAAAACCGTTGCAAATTTATTACCATATAAAGTGACACATGTCAGATTTGAAAACATGGGCTGTGTCCACAAGGGGTTAAGAATGACATTATTTACTTCTGAAGCAGTCTCCATGTCCACAGCAATTCTCTGTGAAAACTGATCTGTAAATTACATGGCCCCTAAAAATATCAATCGACTGAACAGGTCACACCCGTCATCAAATACCTTGTGTACTGTGTATATACTGTCCTGTGTGTAGTGTGTGTGGTGTGTAAAGATCTGCACTTACCGGTAGATGATCAGGAAAGTATGGTGTAATCCTGGAATGAAAAACAGCAAAAAAAAAACTCCCCCAAAAACCCAAAATGTGCCTTTGCGGCTCAAATATCTCTGAATAGCTCCTTGAGTGTATCAAGACGCTGCAGTTGCTTCCAACCAACTAACCAACTGACCTGTAGGCCGAGCAGAAAATTCAAATCATACCATTCCAGGCAGAGTGCCAGGGAGTGGCCAATCATATGCCAGTCACATGCCAACCAATCACAAACCAACTATATGATCTCTTCACTTTATCCACTTGGTCTCCATATTCAAACCTTTTTTGTAGTAAAAAATAATAAATGAATTGTGTATGCGCAAGTGATAATATGAGGAGTGAAATATAGGGGGCAGTAATGAGTAAAGTGCCTAAATAAAAATAAATTGAATAGTGGGGTGCAAGTGTGTGAAACATGGAGGGATAATGTGTAAGTCATGAGGCGCAG
This sequence comes from Rhinoderma darwinii, assembly GCF_050947455.1. Lineage (NCBI taxonomy): Eukaryota > Metazoa > Chordata > Amphibia > Anura > Rhinodermatidae > Rhinoderma > Rhinoderma darwinii. The sequence goes on along the minus strand of NC_134688.1, from coordinate 251,450,452 downwards.
CGTATATAGCCAGGTAGAAGCCTATTTGTGACGCCTTGATAATTCATAGAGCGGGCTACCCGGCTTGCTATGCCAAACAACAACACACCATACTCTCCCAGCATCAAAGACCCCGCTGTGTCCAAAAGAAGCAAATATAATGCAAGTAAGCATGAAAATTACATGGGGTATTAGTAATCATTTTGGCCAAAAGGACGCGAGTTCTCAATCCACGACAAGGATCCCCAGACTTGCGCGTCCCTAACTGCAACTTAATGTTCCTGATGTGCAAACCATACAGATAAAAACACGGGGACATATATACAGAAAAACACAAAAAAGGCCATACTTACAAAAGGACACAGACAGGTCAGAAAAGTTTTAATTAATTTAATAAATGTCAGTCAAAGGAAATAACTTAGATATTGCAATGACATGCGGTTTACATTGATAACGTTCATAACCAACATCCCCGATCAGCTGGTGGGTGCAATTACACCCAATAATATATCCCCAGTAGGACACCAATATCCAGTGGCGGATTAAGTAAACCATGGGCCCTGGGCTGTTCCACAAGCTTGGGCCCCCTTCTCCACCACCGCCCTGCCACGTCATGTCTATATTAAACACCACCTTTCAGTGTGAGCACTGACAAATGGGTGCTACGATTCCCCTTGTCAAAGGGCTGTGTCCCTACATACTGACAGTCTCCAACCATCGCTGACAGTATCACACTGTGTAAGGACACATCCTCGTGACAAGGAGAATGGTAACACGCATTTGTCTATTAGCCCTGGGTACACAAAGACTTTATGTGGAATACAAGGAATTCTGATAACAGACATGTCAGGAGAGGGGACAGATCTATAAATGCAATGACTCACAGGAGATGTCTTCACTGATGGGTCGTTCTCTTTTCTTCTCCATCTGACACAGACCGTTATGGCGACTTCTCCTGATGACTGCAGAGTTTCCTGATGAGAAATCTTTTCCCCTTGATTCTGTAGCCATTTTCAGCGTCTATAGCAACATACAAATTCAGACATAAACACCATAAATTGTCTTATACCCCAGACCTCTAAGCAAATTAAGACCCAGGCCCATACATTAACTCAAACCAATAAATTCAGTCCCCAAGAGGTAACTAAACATTTAAAAAACATTTGGCGTGTCATAGTGAGAGTGATATGTCAGAAGTTTTGATCGATGGGCGTCCCAGCATTGAGACCACTACTGATCACTAAAACAAAGCAGCAGGAGTGCCCGGGTGAGCGCTGTACCACTTAATTTCTGATTGTCTTTCCTTGGCGCGGTGTACGGACTCATAGACTTTCTGTTGTGCCCATACACTGCATGCTCGGCTATCAGAGGAAAGACGATCAGAAACAAAGTGGCACAGCACTCACCTGAGCGCTTCTGCCACTTTGTTTCAGCGATTGGTGGGGTCTCAGTGCCCGGACCCCCACCGATTAGAACATTTGACATGTGACTATGACATGTAATTTTTTTTAAAAAGTTTCGTTAGTTACCCTTTAAGCAGTCAGACACCCCTCCCCAGTGCATCTGACTGACTGCTGAGGGCCCTATGGGAGGGTCTAAGCGTCTGACACTTAGGGCGGATTTACACGAGCGTGTGCGTTTTGCGCACGCAAAAAATGCGGCGTTTTGCGCGCGCAAAAGGCACTTAACAGCTCCGTGTGCCATCATTATGACACTCTGTTTGTATGTTTGTAGCACCTGATGCTTTTCTGTTTGCAATCATAGTTTTACTGCTGTTGAGCAAATCATGCACGTCCCACGGAGGTGCCTCCGTGTGGCATGCGTGATTTTCACGCACCCATTGACTTCAATGGGTGCGTAATGCGCAAAAAACGCAGAAATATAGAACATGTCGTGAGTTTTAAGCAGCGGACTCACGCTGCACAAAAATCACTGACAGTCTGCACTTCCCCATAGACTAACATAGGTCCGTGCGACGCGCGTGCTTTTCACGGACGTATTACATGTTCGTGTAAATCCGCCCTTATGGCTCTGGGGGGGGGAAGGAGTTATTCCCCTATAGAACCCTCAACAGTCAATCAAACTCTCTGACCCCCCCCCCTGCAGTATAATAACTACTGAGGGCTCTATGGGGGAGATTACACTGCAGGGGGCGTTCTCAGCATCTGACTTACTGCAGAGGGCTCTATGGGTGGGAAATTATTTTGCACACAAAAAATGTGAGATTAATCACCCTATATACAATTCACACTAACACCACACACTATATATTCAAACCACACACACTACACGCACACACTATATAGACTTACATTATAGACACTATAAACACAGCACACACTATATACACAGCACACACTATATACACAGCACACACTATATAGACTATATACACAGTACACACTATATACACAGCACACACTATATAGACTATATACACAGCACACACTATATACACAGCACACACTATATACACAGCACACACTATATAGACTATATACACAGTACACACTATATACACTGCACACACTATATAGACTATATACACAGCACACACTATATACACAGCACACACTATATAGACTATATACACAGCACACACACTATAAACACAGCACACACTATATACACAGCACACACTATATAGACTATCTACACAGCACACACTATATACACAGCACACACTATATAGAATAAATACATTGCACACACTATATACACAGCACACACTATATAGACTATATACACAGCACACACTATATACACAGCACACACTATATAGACTATATACACAGCACACACTATATACACAGCACACACTATATACACAGCACACACTATATACACAGCACACACTATATACACAGCACACACTATATAGACTATATACACAGCACACACTATATACACAGCACACACTATATAGACTATATACACAGAACACACTATATACACAGCACACACTATATACACAGCACACACTATAAACACAGCACACACTATATACACAGCATACACTATATAGACTATATACACAGCACACACTATATACACAGCACACACTATATAGACTATATACACAGCACACACTATATACACAGCACACACTATATAGACTTACATTATGACACACACACACACACACTTACCAGTCTCTTCCTCTGCGGTGCTTGTCTCTGGCAGCCTTCAGGACCTTAATCATGTGACTGTGATGTCACCACAGGTCCTTCACCATCTAGTTTCAGTTTTGCCGTTATCAGGCAGCTGCTGGAGGTTTAAACAGGAGGGACAGTGTACAGCAGCACAGAGGAGCTGACTGTCAGGGAGACTCCAGCACCTGCCAATCACAATCTCTGACAATCTGCTCTCTACAGCTGATGTTCTGTGCCCCTGTTCCCTGGCCGCAATTGTCTCCCCCTGCACATCCCCCCCTCCTCTTCATCAGCACGTGGGACCGATGACCGCTAGAATGCGGCCGGCAGCAGCCCTGGAGAGTTTTTTTTCACGCCCATATGTGGATCCGCCACTGCCAATATCCCAGCCCTATAGGAAGCCCCATGGACACAACCTGTATGAACTCTAGAGCCCCCTGAACTCAGGCAGCATCCTATAGTAAAGTGAGGGGGTGGCATTGATTGTATAATATATATCGTCACTGCGCTGATTTATGTAACGGCGCTTTCTTTATAATAACATTGTAACTACACATTATAAATTATAATAATTTCATTAAAAAAGCACCAACATTTTCCACAGCGCTGTACAATAAGTTACAGGCTACAGTGACCTTCAATTCCAATAAGTTACAATGTAAATATAAGGAGGGAGGGCCCTGCTCACAAGCGTACAGTCTACATGAAAAGGGGGTGACAGGAACAAGGGTATTTATTGTACCACTGAATCATCCATTATCAGTAAACCAGATTCAATGACTGTATACATAGATGTAGACTCGCTTATCCACAGACATTGTAATGGAACATTTCAATTAACATGTTATATATGAGCTTCTATCTTACAGATTAGAGAGTATATATGTACAGTGACATAACCATACAGTTCATCTTCAGGAATTACCCAATATTTTGTACTGCGGACTAATGGGACCATAGGCCTCTTCTATAGAGGACCAGTCATATCTAGTTGAACAGTTTCGAATTCTCATTTATTTCTAGTCAAATTCCATATAACATAGTGGTAAGTAGAAAGTAAAGCATTAAGCCTCTGGACTTTTGTATCAAGAGTAACAACCCAAAAATTCAGAGTCTGACACACCAGATTATTAAATAGGTATAAATGTATTAATGGCAATGAGACAACAAACAAGTTCAAATATAGAGATGATTACCACAGTATAGATGGACACCAAACAGTGACACACAAGATGGGACTATTGACTGGAGAGAGCAAGTGAATGTGGAGTAGGTCACAGCATACAAGCTGCATGTACATATAAGAGGCCAGAAAGAGCCAAAGAAAGTATGTTCAACACTCATATATCAAAATCGTACATGACAGATGTAGTTACAACCAGGGGTGGGATCCGGCCGGTTCGCCCCGAACCAGTTGTTAAAATTACAGCCGGTTCCCAGAACCGGGTGAAGCGGGAAGCCGGAACAGGTCCCCTGCACACAATTGTATTTGCGTCCTTAGGACGCAGATACAATTGACTTCACTAGCGCTGCCCTGGCGAGGCACATGAAGTGGAGCTGGAATGGGACAAGTAAGAAATGGTTTGGTTTTTTTTCCTTCTACTGTGGGCAGCGTTGTATATAGTCCCCATTAGCTACAGGGGACTATATAGGGAACAGTAGCTACAGGGATCTATATAGGGAACAGTTGCTACTGGGGACTATATAGAGAACAGTAGCTACAGGGGACTATATAGGGAACAGTAGCTACAGGGGACTATATAGGGAACAGTAGCTACAGGGAACTATATAGGGAACAGTAACTACAGGGGACTATATAGGGAACAGTAGCTACAGGGAACTATATAGGGAACAGTTGCTACAGGGGACTATATAGAGAACAGTAGCTACAGGGGACTATATAGGGAACAGTAACTACAGGGGACTATATAGGGAACAGTAGCTATAGGGGACTATATAGGGAACAGTAACTACAGGGGACTATACATAGGTAACAGAACTACAGGGGACTATATAGGGAGCACTAACTACAGGAGACTATATAGGGAGCACTACCTACAGGGGACTATATAGGGAGCACTAACTACAGGGGACTATATAGGGAACACTAACTACATGGGACTATATAGGGGCCCTTATCTACATGGAACGCCTCAGGGGGCCCTGTCTACAGGGAACACCACAGGGGGCCCTATCTACAGGGGGAACTATACAGGGAACGCTACAGTGAATGCCACAGGGGGCACTATCTACAGGGAATGCTACAGTGAGCCCTGTCTGCAGGGAACGGTACATGGGGCACTATATGCAGGGAACGCTACTACCTGCAGAAGGCTCTACGGTGAGCACTATCTACAGAGGGCTCTACTGGGAGCACTATCTACAGAGGGCTCTACTGGGAGCACTATCTACAGAGGGCTCTATGAGGGGCACTATCTACAGGGGGCACTGTGTGTGGTGCATTACTTTACAGTGTTTGAAACAAATTTATTCATGGGCACAGTGAATGGTACTATTATAATCTGGTACAGTGTATGGTACTATTATATTCAGGGACACAGTGTGTAGTACTATTATATTCGGGGACACAGTGTATGATACTATTATATTTAGTGGCATAGAGTGTGGCACCATAAGAATTTGCTCTTCGTTCATAGGTGCAGAAATGTTGAAAAGTGAGCTTCCGAAGACATCTGATTGAGCAAATGGACCCATTTCCGCAGAAATGGGTCATGGCCAGGAGGGATCATAGAGTTCTGGACCAGATGGAAAAGTAAAGAGAACGACTAGAATCTGAGAAGTCGTCACTGGTAAGTCACTAAATGTAAATGTTTATTCTCCCTGTGACTGCTCAGTACTGTAGTCACTGTATGATCTGCAGTGAGATGATGTGTGTAGCGTTCTTTTTTGTGAAACTGCAACTCCCAGCATATCCTTACCATCTTTCTGGCTATACTGGGAGCTGTAGGTTTATTCTGTACAAACTTATATGGCAGGGGTTAAACTAAATTTGCATATTATCTCTGTACTGAGCTGTATTTGTACTGGTGCTGTATATATGTACTGAGCTTGGTTCTGGTGCTGTGTATATATGTACTGAGCTTGGTTCTGGAGCTATATTCATCATAACAACCAGCTCAATACATATATACAGTACAAAAGAGAAGCTCTGAACATATATTCAACACCAGAACCAAGCTCAATATATATATACAGCACCAAAGAGAAGCTCAGAACATATGTACAGCATCAGAACCAAGCTTAGTACATATATACAACATCAGAGCCAAGCTCAGTACATATATACAGCATCAGAACAGAGCTCATACACATATACAAGACCAGAACCAAACTCAGTACATATATACTGTAATGTCCGTGGTTGCGGGCTGTAAGCTCCAACCTCCCCCTGACAGCCGCAGCCACGAATCGGCAAGCTCTGGCCCCAGCCTCCTCCTCAGGAGACGCCAGCGCTCGCGTCCACTCACCTCTGCCGGAACCCGTAGGGGCAGCGCGCGCACCGGACCTCATTGATGAACTGAGAACCCTGGACTATAAGAGGGGTCCAGCCCCCTAGTTCTATGCCTGAGCGTTGTTGTGTTCCCTATTTTTGTCTTTGTGATGGCCTCCTAGTGTGTTTCCTGTTCCAGTCCCTGTACCTATACCTGTTTCCAGTTCCTGTTCCTAGCAATCCATACATTCCTGGTCTAGCACTGTGCTGTGCCAAAGTCGTGCCGTGCTGCATCCACGTCTGACCTGCTTCACCTCGCCTGATGTCCGCCTGCTACCTAGTCCCAGCCGAACCTGCCCTGCTGCTGTCTACGCTGCCACAGATACCTATAGACTTTCACCTGCTCCCCGTTGGCCAGCTGCCTTACCGCCAAAGCGGTACGGCCCAGTGGGTCCACAGACCTTTCGTGACATATACAGCAACAGAACCAAACTCATACACATGTACAACACCAGAACCAAACTTAGTACATATATACAACTCCAGAACCAAGCTCAGTACATAAATACAACACCAGAATAAAGCTCAGTACTTAAATACAGCATCAGAACCATGCTCAGTACATATATACCCACCAGAACCAAGCTCAGTACATATATATCAGAACAACCGAGCTCAAAACATATATAATTCAATTCAAAAAGTGTCTCTCATATATTATATAGATTCATTACACAGGGATCTATTTCCAGCATTTTTTTCTTTTAATGTTGATGATTATGGGAACAGTTAATGAAAACCCAAAATGTAGTCTTAGAAAATTGGAATATTATATAAGCTCAATTTAAAAAATGATTTTTAATACAGAAATGTCGTCCTATTGAAAAGTATGTGCAGTATATGCCCTCAATACTTGGTCGGGGCTCCGACTCTGCATGAATTACTGCATCAATGGCGTGGCATGGAGGCGATCAGCCTGTGGCACTGCTGAGGTGTTATCAATGCGGCGTGGTATGTTGGCGATCAGCCTGTGGCACTGCTGAGCTGTTGTGGAAGCCCAGGTTGCTTATCACTGACTGTGGAAACTTCACAAAGTGAATTTTGCATTTCATTTGGAAATCTCGTCCCAGAGTCTGGAGGAACAGTGGAGAGGCGTCAATCCAAGTGTCTTGCAGTCCACTGTGAAGTTTCCACAGTCAGTGATGGTTTGGGGGCCCTGTCATCTGCTGGTGTTGGTCCACTGTGTTATATCAAGTCCAGAGTAAGCGCAGCGTCTAGCATGACATTTTCCAGCAGGACTCGACACCTGCCACCCTGCCAAAAGTACCAATACCTGGTGTAATAACCACAGTATCACTGCACTTGATTGGCCAGAAAACTCACCTCACCTAAACCCCACAGAGAATCTATAGTGTATTTTCAAGAGGAAGATGAGACACCAGACCCAACAATGCAGACGAGCTGAAGGCCGCTATCAAAGCAACCTGGGCTTCCATAACACCTCAGCAGTGCCACAGGCTGATCGCCTCCATGCCACACCATTGATGCAGTAATTCATGCAAAAGGAGCAGCGACCAAGTATTGAGGGCATATACTGTACATACTTTTTAGTAGGACAACATTTCGGTATTAAAAATCATTTTTGTGAAATTGGGCTTATATAATATTCTAATTTTCTGGGTGACTTAAATTTTGGGTTTTCATGATCTGTTACCATAATCATCAACATTACAAGAAAAAAATGCTGGAAAAAGATCCCTCTGTGTGTAATGAATCTATATAATATATGAGAGACACTTTTTGAATTGAATTACTGAAATCAATTAACTTTTGATGATATTCTAATTCATTGAGAAGGACTAGTGTATATATACTGAGCTTTGTTCTGGTGTTGTATATATGTACTGAGCTTCATTCTGGTGCTGTATATATGTACTGAGCTTGCTCCTGACACCGTATCTGTGCATTAGGCGGGAGAGTTGTCGCGGCTTACTGTGCACTCCGCACTGTCCTCCACCCTTCTGATGTGCACAGCCTAACTAAATGGGCTGAGCACGCTTAGGATATTGAATGTGCCCATATAGGCCTATACGTAATGGGTGAGTTTAACCCCTTAGTGACCACCAATACGCCTTTTCACGTTGGTCACTAAGGTGCCTTAGGCTAGGCCGGCGCCTTTTCACGTTGGCCCAGTCTAAGTCCTGCACGGGTGTCCCGTGCAGGCTGGAGCCGGGGCTCTGCTGTCTGATGACAGCTGGGCTCCTGCTCCAACACCCGCGATCGAAGTTTACTTCGATCGCGGCCGTTTAACCTGTTAAATGCCGCCGTCAATTTAGACCGCTGCATTTTTCTTGTTTACAGAGGGAGTGCAGGTCTCCGATGGGGTGTCATGGCAGCTGGGGGCTTGATAAAAGCCCCCAGGTCTGCCCTGGACATATGCCTATTAGGACGCGCCAGAGGCACGTCCTAATAGATTGCCTGTCAGATTTACAATAATGCTCTGGTAAAAAATAAATAAAAGTACACATATATGGTATCGCCGCGACCGTAATGACTGAATTAATAAAGTTAATATGTAATTTAAACCGCAAGGTGAACACCGTAAAAAAAAACGCAAAAAACAATGGCGAAATTGCAATTTTTTTCCATCGCCCCCAAAAAAGTCATAATAAAATGAATCAATAAGTCCCATGCATCCCAAAACAGTACCAATCAAAACTACGTCTCGTCCCGCAAAAAACAACCCCAAAAAATCACTACATTGATGGAAAAATAAAAAAGTTACGGCTCTTGGAAAGCAACGATGCAAAAACAAATAATTTTGTAATGGCAGGAAGGAGGTGAAGGGAAAAGTGAGCCCTAATCTACCCACAGCCCTGTCCCTGCCTACTTGCAACGACCCGCCCTAGGCGACGGGGTACAACTTGGCGGCGGTCCCTACGCTGTCTAAGTGCAAGGGAGTACAAACAGGGAACACGCAAGGGAAGGGGCGGTAGCCCACGTAACGCCGCGAGGAAACGGAGCGGTGAATGAGTCAGTCAGGATCAGGATGTAGTGGAGTATACCAACGAGAGCACGGAGCAGGAAGCAAGCCAGGGGAAAAGCGAAGCAGGATAAGAGGAACAGAAGCAAGGCAGAAGCACGGCAGAAGCAGGCTGGAGCAAGGCAGCAGTGGGGCCAGGAATCCAAGAAGAACAACAAGCACTGAGGAACAGAACACGGCAGGTATAAATTGACAGGGGGCGGAGCTAACTCCGACTGACCAGGCCGCGATAGGCTCTCCCACTCCTGAGCCTGCCACCCTGGTTGGTGGGAGCCGGTGTCAGTCTAAGAGGTCTGGCCTCAGGTGTCGACTGATTAATCCCGGGAGTATACACAGACGTAGTACCTGGCAGATCCTTTACAGTACTCCCCCTTTTATGGGGGGCCACCGGATCCTTACTAAGAGGACCCGGTTTAGTGGGGAAGAGAAGGTGGAACCTCCTGATCAATACCCCAGCGTGAACATCACGAGCAGGTACCCAAGTCCTCTCCTCCGGCCCGTATCCTCTCCAATGGACCAGGTACTGGAGGGAGCCCTGGACCATCCTACTGTCCATAATCTTGGCCACCTCGAATTCCACCCCCTCAGGGGTGAGAACGGGAACAGGAGGTTTCCTCGAGGGGGACCAGGACGGGGAGCAGCGTTTAAGGAGGGAGGCATGGAAGACGTCATGTATGCGAAAGGATGGGGGCAGCTCCAGACGGAAGGATACAGGGTTGAGGACTTCAATGATCTCATAAGGTACAATAAATCGGGGAGCAAACTTCCTGGACGGGACCTTAAGGCGCAAGTTCCTGGACGACAACCAGACCAGATCCCGGACGACAAACCGGGGGTTAGCAGAACGTCTACTATCAGCCTGAATCTTTTGTACGCTCTGGGACGCCTCTAGGTTCTTCTGAACCTGGGCCCAGACTGTGCACAGTTCCCGATGAACGTCCTCTACCTCGGGATTATTGGAACAACCAGGAGAAACGGAGGAGAACCTTGGGTTAAACCCGAAATTACAGAAAAACGGGGAGACCCCTGACGAGTTACTGACCCGGTTATTCAGGGAAAATTCGGCAAGGGGAAGGAATGAGACCCAATCAAATTGACAGTCAGAGATGAAACACCTTAAATATTGTTCCAGGGATTGGTTAGTCCTTTCCGTTTGGCCATTAGTTTCGGGATGGAAGGCGGAGGAGAAGGACAGATCAATCTCCAACTTTTTACAAAAAGCTCTCCAAAATAATTGTACCCCTCTGTCAGAAACGATATTGACTGGGGCCCCATGGAGACGCAGGATGTGTTTAACAAACAAAGAAGCTAACGTCTTGGCGTTAGGTAGTTTCTTAAGGGGCACAAAGTGGCACATCTTGCTGAAGCGGTCTACTACCACCCACACCACCGACTTGCCCTGGGATGGAGGCAAATCGGTGATAAAATCCATGGAGATATGGGTCCAAGGTCTCTGGGGAATGGGCAAGGAACGTAGTAAGCCCGCAGGTCGGGACCTAGGGGTCTTGGACCTAGCACAAACCTCACAAGCGGCGACGTAAGCCCTAACGTCTTTAGGCAACCCAGGCCACCAATAGTTTCTGGTAATGAGGTGTTTGGTACCCAAGATGCCAGGATGACCAGATAGTGCGGAGTCATGGTTTTCCCTGAGTACCCTTAGCCGGTATTGCAGGGGGACAAACAGTTTGTCCCCAGGGAGGTTCCCGGGAGCTGAACCTTGATCAGCCGCGATGTCAGAAGCTAAATCAAAATCAGTGGCAGAAACGATTATACCAGGGGGTAAAATACAAGCAGGATCCTACTCGGAAGGAGGATTGGCCATGAAACTACGTGATAGTGCATCAGCCTTAATATTTTTGGACCCAGCCCTATAGGTAACCAAGAAATTAAATCTGGTAAAGAATAGTGCCCAACGAGCTTGTCTAGGATTAAGCCTCCGGGCGGATTCTAGGAAAACCAGATTCTTGTGGTCAGTAAGGACCGTTACCTGGTGTCTGGCCCCCTCCAGGAAGTGACGCCACTCTTCAAAAGCCCATTTAATGGCTAAAAGTTCGCGGTTGCCAATATCATAGTTACTCTCCGTGGGCGAAAACTTCCTAGAGAAGTAAGCACAGGGGCGGAAATGGGTGAGGGAGCTGGTACCCTGGGACAAGACGGCCCCCACTCCCACCTCGGATGCGTCAACCTCCACAATAAATGGCTCCCTTTGGTTGGGCTGAACCAGCACGGGGGCCGAGATAAAGCACTTCTTGAGGGTCTCAAAAGCCTGGACGGCCTCAGGGGGCCAATGGAGGACATCAGCACCCTTGCGAGTAAGGTCCGTAAGAGGCTTAGCGACGACCGAGAAGTTGGCAATAAATCTCCTGTAATAGTTAGCGAACCCCAAAAAACACTGTAGCGCCTTCAGGGAGGCAGGTTGGACCCATTCCGCCACAGCCTGAACCTTGGCAGGGTCCATGCGGAATTCATGAGGAGTGAGGATTTGACCTAAAAATGGTATCTCCTGTACCCCAAACACACATTTTTCGGTCTTCGCAAACAGATTATTTTCCCGGAGGACCTGGAGGACCTTCCTGACATGCTCCACGTGGGAGGACCAGTCCTTGGAAAACACCAGTATGTCATCAAGGTACACTACAAGAAAATTACCCAGGTAATCTCTCAGGATTTCATTAATAAAATTCTGGAAGACGGCAGGGGCATTACACAACCCAAAGGGCATGACCAGGTATTCGAAATGACCTTCGGGTGTGTTGAACGCAGTTTTCCACTCATCCCCCTCTTTGATGCGGATAAGGTTATACGCCCCCCGTAGATCAAACTTAGAGAACCATTGGGCCCCCTGAACCTGATTAAAAAGATCCGGAATCAAAGGAAGGGGATACTGGTTCCTTACGGTGACCTTATTCAGGTTCCGATAATCAATGCACGGCCTAAGACCACCATCCTTCTTCCCCACGAAGAAGAAGCCAGCACCTACAGGAGAAGTCGAGGGGCGAATGAAACCCTTGGCCAGGCATTCTTGGATATACTCCCTCATAGCTTCACGTTCAGGACATGAAAGATTAAATATCCTACCCTTAGGAAGCTGGGCACCAGGCACCAAATCGATGGCGCAATCGTAATCTCTATGAGGGGGCAACACCTCGGAGGCCTCCTTGGAAAACACATCAGCGAAGTCCTGAACAAACTCAGGAAGCGTGTTTACCTCCTCCCGGGGAGAAATAGAGTTAACCGAAAGACATGACATCAGGCATTCACTACCCCATTTGGTGAGATCCCCAGTATTCCAATCAAACGTGGGATTATGCAGCTGCAACCAGGGAAGACCTAATACCAGATCGGACGATAATCGCTGCATCACCAGTACAGAGCACTGCTCCAAATGCATGGAGCCAACAAGGAGTTCAAAAACAGGAGTATGCTGAGTAAAATAACCATTAGCAAGAGGAGTGGAGTCGATACCCACTACCGGGATAGGATAAGGCAAATCAATAAAAGGCATTTTTAGAGACATAGCAAATTCCACAGACATGATATTAGCAGATGAGCCAGAATCCACGAAGGCACTGCCCGTGGCAGACCGACCAGCAAACGAGACCTGAAAGGGAAGCAAAATTTTATTGCGTTTCATATTAACGGGAAATACCTGTGCGCCTAAGTGACCTCCCCGATGATCACTTAGGCGCGGAAGTTTTCCGGCTGTTTATTCTTGCGCCTGGGACAGGTGTTCAGTAGATGCTTGTCGTACCCACAATAGAAGCAGAGACCATTCTTCCTGCGAAACTCTCTACGTTGTCGAGGGGACATGGAGGCCCCGAGTTGCATAGGTACCTCCGAGTCCTCCGTGGAAGAGCGAGGAGACGGGACCTCGGGGGGAATCGCAGGGAAGTCAGAGGGGAACACATTGAAACGTTCAAGCTGACGTTCCCTGAGACGTCGGTCAAGTTGTACTGCTAGGGCCATAACCTGGTCTAGGGAGTCAGAAGAGGGGTAGCTAACCAGCAGATCCTTCAGGGAGTCAGATAATCCTAACCTAAACTGGCACCTTAGGGCCGGGTCGTTCCACCGAGAAGCTACGCACCACTTTTTAAAATCAGAACAGTATTCCTCAACAGGTCTCCTACCCTGACGTAAGGTCACCAGCTGACTCTCGGCTAAGGCAGTCCTGTCAGTCTCGTCGTAAATGATTCCGAGGGCAGAGAAAAAACGATCAACGGAGGAAAGTTCAGGGGCGTCAGGAGCCAAGGAGAAGGCCCACTCTTGGGGCCCTTCCTGGAGTCGGGATATAATGATACCCACCCGCTGGTTCTCGGAACCTGAGGAGTGAAGTTTTAGGCGGAAATAAAGTCTGCAACTCTCCCGGAAGGAGAGAAAAGTCTTACGGTCCCCTGAGAACCGGTCAAGTAACTTGAGGTCGGGTTCTAGAGGTGATGTGAGGGGTACTACTAAGGCAGCGTCACCCTGGTTGACCCTCTGAGCCAGGGCCTGGACCTGTAGGGAGAGGCCCTGCATCTGCTGGGTCAGGGTCTCAAGGGGGTCCATGATAGCGTCAGCGTAGGAGAAATGATAGACTAGGTATGGGCTTGTTATTATGTAATGGCAGGAAGGAGGTGAAGGGAAAAGTGAGCCCTAATCTACCCACCGCCCTGTCCCTGCCTACTTGCAACGACCCGCCCTAGGCGACGGGGTACAACTTGGCGGCGGTCCCTACGCTGTCTAAGTGCAAGGGAGTACAAACAGGGAACACGCAAGGGAAGGGGCAGTAGCCCACGGAACGCCGCGAGGAAACGGAGCGGTGAATGAGTCAGTCAGGATCAGGATGTAGTGGAGTATACCAACGAGAGCACGGAGCAGGAAGCAAGCCAGGGGAAAAGCGAAGCAGGATAAGAGGAACTGAAGCAAGGCAGAAGCAGGGCAGAAGCAGGCTGGAGCAAGGCAGCAGTGGGGCCAGGAATCCAAGAAGAACAACAAGCACTGAGGAAGAGAACACGGCAGGTATAAATGGACAGGGGGCGGAGCTAACTCCGACTGACCAGGCCGCGATAGGCTCTCCCACTCCTGAGCCTGCCACCCTGGTTGGTGGGAGCCGGTGTCAGTCTAAGAGGTCTGGCCTCAGGTGTCGACTGATTAATCCCGGGAGTATACACAGACGTAGTACCTGGCAGATAATTTACAAATTTTAGTTCAAAAGTGTTTATTGTGCAAAAGTTGTAAAACATAAAAAAAACTCTACATATGTGGTATCGCCGTAATCGTACCTACCCATAGAATAAAGGTAACATGTAATTTATGCCGCACAGTGAATGGCGTCAATTTCAAAACGCATAGAACAATGGTGGAATTTCAGGTTTTTTTTATAATCCCCCCAAAAAAAGTTAATAAAAAAATTATATGTACCCAAAAATGATTAGTACAACTAATCCCGCAAAAAACAAGTCCTCATACAGCTATGTAGACGAAAAAATAAAAAAGTTATAGCTCTTTGAATGCGACTATAGAAAAACAAATAAAATAGCTTGGTCATTAGGGCCTAAAATGGGCTGGTCACTAAGGGGTTAATATAATGTGTGGGCAGGTCTGTACGCTTATGTAATTATATAAATAGTGTGGTAATCCATACTAAAGCATTGTGGACAAGGAATTACTTTATTTAGAGTCCACTTCAATGTAGGGGGTATTTGGAATATCGTAATTGTTTTATTTTATTATTAGAATCATTTTCAATGGCGCGATACTCCGCAAAACACCGTGACTCCCCAACCGCCCCCCCCACCCCCAACGGCACGTATTTCTTTGTCCGAAAAATAGGGAACCTGTTGTTAAAATTTGAATCCCAGCCCTGGTTACAACAATCTAGCTGTCAGCGGAAGTGTGTATATATAAATGTAACGTCCAATGAAATAGGTCGAAAATACCTATCATCTTAGCTGCAAAGTGCAATGGAACAACTTACCCATCATGTGAAGAGCACTGTCTGGCATCACACCCCGACGCGCGTTTCGGCAGGAAGCCTTCGTCTTTGGCTCTTCGTGGCCTCTTATATGTACATGCAGCTTGTATGTTGTGACCTACTCCACATTCATTAGCTCTCGCCAGTCAATAGTCCCATCTTGTGTGTCACTCTATACTATGGTAATCATTTTAACTTGTTTGTTGTCTCATTGTCATTAACCCCTTAAGGACGCAGCCTAGTTTTGGCCTTAAGGCTCAGAGCCCATTTTTCAAATCTGACATATTTCACTTTATGTGGTAATAACGTCGGAATGCTTAAACCTATCCAAGCGATTCTGAGATTGTTTTCTCGTGACACATTGGGCTTCATGTTCGTGGTAAAATTTGGTCAATATATTCAGTGTTTATTGGTGAAAAATGGCAAAATTTAGAGAAAATTTGGAAAAAATAGCATTTTTCAGAATTTAAATGCATCTGCTTGTAAAACAGACGGTTATACCACCCAAAATAGTTACTAGTTCACATTTCCCATATGTCTACTTCAGATTGGCATCGTTTTTTTAACATTATTTTATTTTTCATGGACGTTACAAGGCTTAGAACCTAAACAGCAATTTCTCATATTTTTAAGAAAATTTCAAAAGCCTTTTTTTTAAGGTACTTCTTCAGTTCTGAAGTGGCTTTGAGGGGCCTATGTATTAGAAACCCTGATAAAACACCCCATTTTAAAAACTAGACCCCTCAAAGTATTCAAAACAGCATTTAGAAAGTTTTTTTTAACCCTTCAGGCATTTCACAAGAATTAAAGCAAAGTGGAGGTGAAATTTGGAAATTTCATTTTTCTTGCTGAATTTAAATTGTATTAAATTTTTTTTCTGTAACACAGAAGGTTTTACCAGAGAAACACTACTAAATATGTATTGTCCAGATTCTGCAGTTTTTAGAAATGTCCCACATGTGGCTCTAGTGCGCTCATGGACTAAAACACAAGCCCTAGAAGCAAAGAAGCACCTAGTGCATTTTGAGGCCTCTTTTTTATTAGAATATATTTTAGGCAGCATGCCAGGTTTGAAGAGGTGTTGAGGTGCGAAAACAGTAGGAATCCCTGAATAGTGACCCCATTTTGGAAACTACACCCCTCAAGGAATTCATTTATGGTTGTTGTTACCATTTTGACCGCAAAGTTTTTTCACAGCACCTATTTGAATTGGGCTGTGAAATTAAAAAAATGTCATTTTTTCCAATAAGATGTCATTTGTGATCAAAATTTCTTATTTCCACAGAGAACAAAATACCCCATTTTGTTGCCCAATTTCTCCTGAGTGCAGCAATACCACATTTGTGGCGATAAACTGCAGTTTGGGCCCATGGGAGGCCTCAGAAGTGAAGTAGCGCTGTGTGTTCTTTGGAGTGCAGATTTTGCTGGTTTGGTTTTCGGGTGCCATGTCGCATTTGCAGAGCCCCAGAGGTATCAAAGCAATGGAAACCCACCAGAAGTGACCCCATTTTGGAAACTACACCCCTCAAGGAATTCATTTATGGGTAATGTGACCATTTACACACCATAGTTTCTTCACAGAATTATTTGAATTGGGCTGGGAATTAAAAAAAATAAAAAAATTTCCAATAATATGTCGTTTTAGGTCAAAAATTCTTATTTTCACAAGAAATAAAATACTACATTTTGTTGCCCAATTTGTCCTGAGTGCGGCAATACCCCATTTGTGATGATAAACTGCCGTTTGGGCTCATGGGAGGGCTCAGAAGGAAAAGAGCGCTATTTGTTCTTTGGAGTCCAGATTTTGCTGGATTGGTTTTCGGGTGCCATGTCGCATTTGCAGAGCCCCAGAGGTATCAAAGCAATGGAAACCCACCAGAAGTGACCCCATTTTGGAAACTACACCCCTCAAGAAATTCATTTATGGGTGTTGTGACCATTTTGACCCCATAGTTTTTTCACAGAACTTATTTGAATTGGGCTGGGAATTAAAACAAAATTAATTTTTTCCAATAATATGTAGTTTTGGCTGAAAATTTCTTATTTTCACAAGAAATAAAATACCCCATTCTGTTGCGCAATTTGTCCTGAGTGCCGCAATACCCCATTTGTGGTGATAAACTGCCGTTTGGGCCCATGGGAGGGCTCAGAAGGAAAGGACCACCATTTGGCCTACTGGTGATTTTCTGGCGCGAAGTCATGTTTGCAGAAGCCCCTGCGGTACCAGTACAGTTGAAACCCCCAATAAGTGACCCCGTTTTAAAAATTACACCCTTAAGGCATTCATCTAGAGGTGTAGTGAACATTTTTACCGGAGACATACACCCCATAAACTGTAATATGGGTTCTCCCGGGTATGGCAATACCCTCAATGTGGCTGTTATCAGCTGCCTGGGCACAGAGCAGGGCTCAGAAGGGAAAGATAATGGGGGATAAGCTGTGCGGAGTACATCAGGGTAAGTAGAATTGGGGTAAATTATAAATCAAGGGATGTATGATACATTTTAAAACACTCTTTCATACAGAGCTCTGGTTTTTCGGGACACGCGTTACATTGATATATTGTGTCCTCCCTTATACCCCTCTTATAGCAGACTTTGCACCTCTTTTGACTTTTTCCCTTCTTGCCAGTTTGGGGAACTTCTCCTGGAAAGTGCTGCCCTGGTGCGATGCGTGTGGCCTCGCTTCCAGAAGTACTGGGTGCCCCCCCCCTTCCTGGTCCCTAAAGATTAGGTTCTTGATAACCACCTCTTGAAATTCCAGGAAAGTTCCCCTCTGGCCTGTACATCGACGTAGCACATACACATTGTACAATGCCATCTGTATGATGTGCACGGCCAGCTTCTTATACCACACCGCATGGCGCTATAGGGCTTCAGGACTTGATCTGACAAGTCCACCCCTCCCATGTACCTATTGTAGTCCAGGATGCAGTCTGGTTTAGGGGTCTCTGTACTGGTACCTCGTACAGGTACATGGGTACTGGTGTGACATCTCTCTTGTCCTTGTACTTGACACACAATATGTTGCTGCTAGAATGTGCCCTGCGCTCACCCCTTCTTGTTTGGCCTGAAGAGTCTTAGGGAGGCCTCTCAGATTTCTTCTAGCAGTGCCACATGCCGCAGGACTGGAAGCGAGGCAGTTGAAGAGTGGGACGCCGGTATAAAAATTATCCAGGTAGAGGTGGTAACCCTGGTCCAGCAGTGGGTGCACCAAATCCCACACAATTTTTGCATTAACTCCCAGTAAGGGGGGGCATTCTGGGGGCTGAATACTGGTGTCCTTCCCTTTATATATCCTAAATTTGTAAGTACACCCTGATGCACTCTCACACAGCTTATACATCTTCACCCCATACCTTGCCATCTTACTCGGCGGGTACTGGCGGAATTGAACCCTCCCTTTAAAATCCACCAAGGACTCATCAATAGAAATACACTTCTTGGGGTGTATGCTTGGGAAAACCGGGCACTGAAACGGTCTAATAGGGGTCTCCGTTTATATAAACGGTCAAAACTGGGGTCATCTCGGTGTGGGCACGGCTCATTATCAGTATAATGTAAGAAGCAAAGTATTGCCTAATTTATTTATTTTTTTAGGTTCCAGTTCAGTTCTGAAGTTGCTTTGAGGGGCCCATATATTAGAAACCCCTATCAAACACCCCATTTTAGAAACTAGACCCCTCAAAGTATTCACAACAGCATTTAGAAAGTTTATGAACCCTTTAGGTGTTTCATGGGAATTTAGAGCAAAGTAGAGGTGAAATGTACTTTTTTTTTTTTGTCAGAAAATCCACTTTATACCATTTTTTTTATAACACAAAAGGTTTTATCAGAGAAACGCAACTCAATATTTATTGAACAGATTCTGCAGTTTTGAGAAATATCCCACATGTGGCCCTAGTGCGGTAATGGACTGAAGGAGCGGCCTCAGAAGCAAAGGAGCACCTAGAGGATTATGAGACCTCCTTTTTATTAGGCACCATGTCCGGTTTGAAGAGGTCTTGTGGTGCCAAAACAGTGGAAAACCCCCAAAAGTGACCCCAATTGGAAACTAGACCCCTTGAGGAATCCATTGTAGTTTTCTTGGGGTGCATGCGACTTTTTGATCAGTTTTAATTCTATTTTTAGGTGGCGTGGTGACTAAAAAACAGCAATTCTACTATTGTTTTTTTAATCTATTTTTTTTACAGCGTTCACCGTGCGCTATAAATGACATATTCACTTTATTCTGCGGGGCGATACGATTACGGCGATACCAGATGTTTATAGGTTTTTTTTATGTCTTATGGCGTTTGCACAATAAAATACGTTTTGTAAACAACCATTCACTTTTTGTGTTACCTTATTCTAAGAGCCAGAACGTTTTTATTTTTCCATCAAGAAAGCCGTGCGAGGACTTATTTTTTGCATAACGAACTGTAGTTTCCATCAGTACCATTTTTAGGTACATGCGACTTTTTGATCTCTTTTTATTCCATTTTTTGGGAGGTGAAGTGACCAAACAATTGTTATTGTGGTACGGTTTATTATTATTTTCTTTTACGGCGTTCACTGCGCGGAATAAATAACGAAATAATTTTGTAGTTCAGGCCGTTACGGACGCGGCGATACCAATTATGTATAGTTTATTTGTTTGTTTATATATTTTTATTAATAATAAAGGACTGATAAGGGAAAAAGGGGGATTTTTACTTTTATTACTTTTAAAACTTTTTTTTAACTTTATTACTTTGTCCCACTAGGGGACTTGAGGGCAGGAGGCCCTGATCACTATTCTAATACACTGCACTACATGCGTAGTGCAGTGTATTAGAACTGTCAGCTACTCACTGACAGCAAGCATAGTGGGTCCTGACTTCGTCAGGAGCCACTAGGCTTCCGTCGATGGCAGAGTCGGACGCCATGTTTTGGTGTCCGGTTGCCATAGCCACCATCGCCAGCCGCTTTCGCGTAGCAGGCTGGCGATTGTAGCTTAACCCCTAAAAAGCCGTGATCACTATTGAACACGGCTTTTAAGGGGTTAATCAGCGGGGACACCGCGATCGGTCCCCGCTGTAGGAGCTGCGGCAGCTGCTGTACGAGACAGCAGCTGTCACAGCTCCTATATGTGTCGGGAGGACGGCCGAAATGGCCGTTACTCCCGCGACGTAATAATACGTCGCTGAGCGCTAACGAGGCAGTTAGCGCGACGGATTATTACGTCGCTGAGTGTGAAGGGGTTAATAAATGTAGGCTGTGTTCACACTGAGTTTTTTGCAGGAGGAAGATTCCTCCTGCAAAAACTGCTCCAGTAGGTTTTTGCACAGTGGTTTGACAAAAACTCGTCAAAACACTCGTCGAGGTTTTTTTTTCCTCTTTCTGACTGATTGAAATGGGGTTTTGGAGGCGGAAACCGCCTCAAGATGGGTCATGACGCTTCTTTTTACCGCGACGCGTTTTTTTTACTCGCGGTAAAAAAACTCGTCCAACTCCCATTGAAATCAATGGGAGGCATTTTCGGGCGGTTTTTGAGGAGTTTTTTGGCGCGGTTTCCACGTCAAAAAACTCGTCAAAAAACTCTGTGTGAACAGGGCCTAATAATCTGGTGTGTCAGACTGAATTTTTTGGTTGTTGCTTTCAATAGTGGGTTTCTACACCGTTACTGTAAAGGGAAGTGTCCCTATTTATGTATATATGTGAGTGTATATATAATACATATAATGTCTCATGAGCCAGGGCTGTAGAAACACAGCCCAGGTCATGAATACGGTTGTAAACAAAGCAGGACAATTAGCATGGCCCTGCTTTGTTTGGAAAACATGGAGACAGGAGATAGTTTGGTCTCCTGTCTCCATTTCAAATCTCCCGCGCGCACGGACGGTCTCGCGGTATTACCCGCACGCGCGAGATTACGTGCTGGCGCTCCTGAGTCGGCTGGTGATACATTATCACCATGCCGACCCATGCTAGCCAGGGGCGAGCGCCACTTATCCCCCGCTGCGAGCGTAGTGGCAGGGTTAAATAGCCCTGCGTTGGTACGCTCAGCAGCTAAAGACCACCTCACCACTCCATCAACGAGGAGCAGGTGGGATCTGCCTGCCTCACCTGTCCTGCAGTGTCCTGACCTGCTCTGGCTCCTGCTTCTGCTCCCCTGCTCCACCAATGACACGCTAAGTATCAAGTGTAGCAACAGCTACACTAAACCTTCTCTCTCCCTGTCTCCTCCTGCTGTCCCTAAGTTAACCCTTGCTTCCCTGAGTAACCCCTGGTGTCCCTGAGTCCCTAAGTTAACCCTTGCTTCCCTGAGTGACCCTTGATGCCCCTGAGTGCCTGTGTTAACCCTTACTGTCCCTGAAGTTGACCCGTGCTGCCCTGTTGACCCGTGCTGCCCTGTGTAACCCTTGCTGTCCCTGAAGTTAACCCATTGCTGCTGTCCCTGAGTTAACCCTTTCTACCCCTTGCAGTCCCTGAGTTAACCCCTTGCTGACAACCCTTCCACTGTTAACCCTTTACCTGATTTAACCCTTAGCGTACAGGGACCATTATATTTGGAGGAAGTGGGACAGAGATAGTAAGCGTGTGAGAATTACAAGTAACTTATGTGTATTGTGTTGTAACGTAACTTCTATGTATGTTTAGGTAAGTGGGTGGCGGTATAATTAGGATTGTGATACCGTGTTCATACTGTACTGTGATTAGTTACTGTATTTTATATATGAGAGTTCAAATATCTTTACTATACGGTCTCATTCCCTTGAGTAGCAGCAAAAGCAAGCAGAGCGACGCTAGTATAAAGGAAAGGTAGGGGAACTAGGCATAACCCTAGTGACCCTGATATAAAGGAAGTAGTAATAGTGGGTTACACTAGCCGGTGGACCCCGCTATTGCCCCACAGCCTTTAACATTATGGGCCTTTGTGCCCTCCCCCCAACATGTTATATACTGTTTATATCGGTTTATTTTCATCATATGCATAAGGGGATTTTGGTTGTTCACCATATTGGTATAGAATTTTGTATCAAGAGTGTCAAGCCTCAAGCTCATGGTCTTATGGCTCCATTTTGTACACAGCTGTAATGGGGCTCTAGTGCATGGTGTCTTTACTATACCTCCTTATGCCTCTCATTTCATATTTTTTCTATTTAATTCCACATGAAAGAAATTGTGGCATGCTCTATCAGGTGCCTTATGTACAGAGGTATTCTCCTGAGAAGCATTGTTTCTAGAGCAGAATATCTCCATACATATCGCACCTGACATAGCCTGTATTATGGTCGGGTAATTGATCGTACCTGGCTCCCCTGGTGACGGTGGGTATCGGGGTAATAAGGGGTGTTAGTGTTAGCATCTACACTGGCTAACACTAAGCCCCGCCTTAGTAATGGACGCTGTCTATCAGACAGCCACCATTACTAAGGCAGTAGTAATAAAGTTACAAAAAAACACCAACACAGAAAAAATTATTTATTGGAATAAAACCCCCACAAAACCCTCGTTAACCAATTGGTTAATTATTAATAATTATTATTATTATTGAAAATAAAAACACCGTCATCAAAGTAGTCCTCGAATCCGAAGTAGTCCAATGACCGAACCTGTAAAACAACACAAAAAAAACCCCATTAGTAACACTAATAAGTAGAAAAGCAAAACCATTATCATACTTACCTTCCTGGGTCTGTGACAATAAACTAAGCAGTGACAGCTCTAAGCTGTCATTTGGTTAGTTTACATCACATTGTCCCAGGTTACCTCAGGTCATTGGCCTACTTTTAAAAGTAGGCCAATGAACTTAGGTAAATTACCACTACTTGATGTAAACTAACCAATGACAGCTTAGAGCGGTTACTGCATAGTTTACTGAGCCTTGTAAGTGGCGGAGGATCACCCAAGATGCGCCAGAATTTTGGCGCATCTCGGGTGCGTGCGCCATTATAAACCTTGTGTGGGGACTCCTTCAGATACAAAGGAGTCCCCGCGCTATGCGTTGCTAGCGTCTGTGGCAGGGCCGATTCTAGGTTTTCTGCTGCCTGAGGCGAAAATTTAAATGGCGCCCCCCAGATTTTAATTGACATCGTCCTGGCAGTTCATCATCACTAGCAGTCTCCTCCAACTCTTGCGGATGCGTCATTGCCTTGTACACCGTTGGCATGCGCGGTGCAGCGATAAAGCCGGGCAGCGTACACCTTGCTGCACGGTGCATGCCTAAGTAGTACAAGGTAATGTCGCGTCCGAGAAAGTTGGAGGAGGCTGCTTGTAATGTATAAGGGTATGTTCACACGGCCTATTTACGGACGTAAATCGGGCGTTTTTGCCCCGAATTACGCCCGAAAATAGCGCCTCAATAGCGCTGACAAACATCTGCCCATTGAAAGCAATGGGCAGACGTTTGTCTGTTCACACGAGGCGTATATTTACGCGCCGCTGTCAAATGACGGCGCGTAAATAGACGCCCGCGTAGAAGAAGTGACCTGTCACTTCTTTGGCCGTAATTGGAGCCGCTATTCATTGACTCCAATGAATAGCAGCGCTAATTACGGCCGTAATTGACGCGGCGTTCAAGCGCCTGCACATGCCGGTACGGCTGAAATTACGGGGATGTTTTCAGGCTGAAACATCCCCGTAATTTCAGCCGTTACGGACCCCCGCCGTGTGAACATACCCTAACAGTCAGGGGGATGTCAATCAAGCATGGAAAGGTGGTTTTGGATGCAGGACTATGTGACTCTTCAGGATAGAGGCACCGCCCCATGACACTCTTAATGCGTAATTAGCATATAGTGTGTGCCATTTTAAAATTAGATTTGATAGATTTTGCTTTGTCTGAAAAAAGTCTACAAGGGAGCGTTTGGAAATATTGTCAGGTCATGTATTACAGCATGGTGGTGGTTCAAGGACTTAAAACTACCTGACAGGTTCCCTTTAAATATACAATGAATTAAAAACAAATCCATCTGCCCGGCAATTTTGTTGTTGTTATAAATATATCCTATATAATTACAGCTCCAGAA
The DNA here is from genome assembly GCF_050947455.1 of Rhinoderma darwinii. Lineage (NCBI taxonomy): Eukaryota > Metazoa > Chordata > Amphibia > Anura > Rhinodermatidae > Rhinoderma > Rhinoderma darwinii. The sequence continues at coordinate 251,425,882 of NC_134688.1, read as the reverse complement.
CCAAGCTCATACATATATACTGTACCAGAACCAAGCTCAATACATATATACAGCACCAGACCAAAGCTCAGTACATAAATACAGCACCAGAACAAAGCTCTGCACATAAATACAGCACCAGAACACAGCTCAGTACATAAATACAGCAACAGAACCAAGCTCAGTACATAATTACAGCACCAGAACAAAGCTCAGTAAATAAATACAGCACCAGAAAACAGCTCAGCACATAAATACAGCACCAGAACCATGTTCAGCACATAAATACAGCACCAGAACAAAGTTCAGCACATAAATACAGCACCAGAACAAAGCACAGTACATAAATACAGCACCAGAGCAAAGCTCAGTACATAAATACAGCACCAGAGCGAAGCTCAGTACATAAATACAGTACCAGTACTTAGATCAGTACATAAATACAGCCCTAGAACAAAGCTCAGTACATATATACAGCAACAGAACAAAACTCTGTGCATAAATACAGCGCCAGAACCAAGCTGGGTACATAAATACAACACCAGAACAAAACTTAGCACATAAATACAGCACCAGAACAAAGCTCAGTACATAAATATAGAACCAGCACAAATACAGCTCAATTTAGTGCAACCCCTACCATATAAGTTTGTACGGCATAAAACTACAGCTCCTGGCATGGCCCAAACAATGGTAAGTATATGCTGAGCGTTGCTGTTAAACAAAAAAAAATCATACCACCCAGTATCTCGCTGCAGATCATACAGCGAGTACAGTACTGATTAGCGGCAGACTAAACATTTACATAAAGGGACTCATAGGCGAAGTCTTTTCAGATTCTAGTTGTTCGTTTTTCTCTTTCCTTCTCCATCCAGTCCAGACCTCTTTCTCACTTTTCAACATTTCTGCACCTATAAATGAAGAAAAAATTCTCATGGTGCCAAACACTATCCCCCTTAATAGCACCATACACTGCACCTCTTATTCTAATAGCGCCATACACTCTGTCCCTGATTTTAATAGCACAATACACTGTGTCCCCCACACACAGTGCTCCCTTTAGATAGTGCCCCCCATAGAGTCCCCTATAAATAGTGCCCCATATTGGGCCCCCTGTAGACAGTACCCCCATAGAGCCCCTGTAGATAGTGCCCTACATAGATCCCCCTGTAGATAGTAGCCCCCATAGATCCACCTGTAGAAAATAGGCCCTGTAGATAGTGCCCCACATATAGCCCCCGTTACATAGTGCCCTACATATAGCCCCCTGAAGTTCGTGCCCACATATAGCCCCCCCTTGTACATTGTCTCTTACATATAGCCCCCCTGTAGATAGTGCCCCTTCTGTAGATAATGCCACTAACACTAATTACAAAAAAAAGAAAAACTTTGCATACTCACCTAATCCCATTACTACGCTGTTCTCTTGCAATGCAGGCCTGCTCTCTTCTGAGCACGTCTGCTGGGGCTGAGCGATGCTAGCGGCACGATGACGTCATCACGCTGCTAGCGTCATTCTGCCCTGCAATACAACAAACGTGCTCTGCTGCTCAGTGCTTATGCTGCGCTTATGCACATAATTGTATCTTCGTCCTATAGACGCAAATACAATTATAGTGCAAGAGGGGGTGGCAGCTGGTTTCAGTGGCGCCCGCAACCCCTCAGCAGAGGTAGCAGGCTGCCGCCTAAGGCAAGAAAATCTTCTCGCCTCATGGATGGTGCCGCCCTGGTCTCACCAATAACGTTTCCATTGATACAGGCCAGGTCTTTTCTGATCAGGCCTGCTCCAGCGGAATGACGGCAGGTGGAGCCATGATGTAATCGCGCCACCTGCGCCACAAGAAAATAAAAAATAGATATAAATACAGATATAAATCTAACAAAACAATTGTGTATATATATATATATATATATATATATATATATATATATATTGTTGTGTTACGCACATTTTAAAAAATGATGCCCCAAAAGAAGCTGACTTGTCATTCCACGTTTTTATATACTGATTTTAAAAGTTTGTTTGTAAGTACAATAAACCTTGTGTTTTTTGCATATTACTGGCTGTGTTACTCTTTGTTGTCTCCTTCATAGTAGGTATACGGTTACATCCAGTAGCATAGCTAGCAGGGGGTGGGGGTGCGGCCAGGCCCACTGAGATGGTGGGGCCCAACGCGACCACCCCTGCCGTAACCACACAGGGTGGCCTGTTTTTTGTCTAAGGGGGTGAGGGCGCAACTGAAACCTGCCGCACCCCCTCCTGCAGTAATTCTACCTGCGGCGGAAGTCATTGGCAGGTCAGAATGACTCTTGCCCCACTAATCAGAGCCTTTCAACCACGCTAGCACTTTCGTTGTTGAAAGGCGCTGATTGGCCGGGCAAGCCATTCTGCCCTGCCAATCAGCGCCTTTCAACAACACTAGCGGCGCGATGACGTCAGTGCGCCACTTCCGTTGTTGAAAGGTGCTGATTGGTGGGGCAAGTCAATCTGTCCTGCCAATCAGCGCCCTTAAACGACGCAAGTGTCATCTAGCCCCAGCAGGCCTGCATTGACACAGGATTGCTTGGGGATGGGATCAAGGTATGTAAAGTTTTCACAGGAATTAAAGCAAAGTGGAGGTGAAATTTGCAAATTTCATTTTTCTTGCTGAATTTCAATTTTATTCAATTTTTTTTCTGTAACACAGAAGGTTTTACCAGAGAAACACTACTAAATATGTATTGTTCAGATTCTGCAGTTTTTAGAAATGTCCCACATGTGGCTCTACTGCACTCGTGGACTAAAACACAAGCCCTAGAAGCAAAGAAGCACCTAGTACATTTTGAGGCCTCTTTTTTATTAGAATATATTTTAGGCAGCATGCCAGGTTTGAAGAGGTGTTGAGGTGCCAAAACAGTAGGAATCCCCCAATAGTGACCCCATTTTGGAAACTACACCCGGCAAGGAATTCATTTATGGTTGTTGCTACCATTTTGACCCCACAGTTTTTTCCCAGCACCTATTTGAATTGGGCTGTGAAATTAAAAAAATGTTATTTTTTCCAATAAAATGTCATTTGTGATCAAAATTTCTTATTTTAACAGGGAACAAAATACCACATTTTGTTGCCCAATTTTTCCTTAGTGCGGCAATACCCCATTTGTGGTGATAAACTGCCGTTTGGGCCCATGGGAGGGCTCAGAAGTAAAGGAGCGCTATGTGTTTGTTGGAGTTCAGATTTTGCTGGATTGGTTTTCGGGTGGCATGTCGCATTTGCAGAGCCCCAGAGGTATCAAAGCAATGGAAACACACCAGAAGTGACCCCATTTTGGAAACTACACCCCTCAAGGAATTCATTTATGGGTAATATGACCATTTAGACCCCATAGTTTCTTCACAGAACTTATTTGAATTGGGCTGGGAATTAAAACAAAATTATTTTTTTCAAATAATATGTAGTTTTGGCTGAAAATGTCTTATTTTCACAAAAAACAAAATACCCCATTCTGTTGCGCAATTTGTTCTGAGTGCCGCAATACCCCATTTGTGGTGATAAACTGCCGTTTGGGCCCATGGGAGGGATCAAAAGGAAAGGACCACCATTTGGCCTACTCTGGATTTTCTGGTGCGAAGTCATGTATGCAGAAGCCCCTGAGGTACCAGTACAGTTTAAACCCGCAAGAAGTGACCCCGTTTTAAAAACTACACCCTTAAGGCATTCATCTAGAGGTGTAGTGAATATTTTGACCGGAGACATACACCCCATAAACTGTAATGTGGGTTCTCCTGGGTACGGCAATACCCTACATGTGACTGTTATCAGCTGCCTGGGCACACAGCAGGGCCCAGAGGGGAAAGACGAGGGGGGATAAGCTGTGCGGAGTACATCAGGGTAAGTAAAATTGGGGTTTATTATAAACCAAGGGAGGTATGATAAATTTTAAAACACTCTTTCATACAGAGCTTTGGTTTTTCGGGACACGTATCACATTGATATATTGTGTCCTCCCTTGTCTCCCTCTTATAGCAGACTTTGCACCTCTTCTGACTTTTTCCCTTCTTGAAGGTTGGGGAACTTCTCCTGGAAAGTGTTGCCCTGGTACGATGCGTGTGACCTTGATTCCAGAAGTACTGGGTGCCCCCCCCCCCCTTCTTGGTCCCTATAGATCAGGTTCTTGATAATCACCTCTTGAAATTCCAGGAAAGTTCCCCTCTGGCCTGTACATCGACGTAGCACGTACGCATTGTATAATGCCATCTGTATGAGGTGCCCGGCCAGCTTCTTATACCACACCGCATGGCGCTGTAGGGCTTCAGGACTTGATCTGACAAGTCCACCCCTCCCATGTACCTATTGTAGTCCAGGATGCAGGCTGGTTTGGGGGTCTCTGTACTGGTACCTTGTACTGGTACATGGGTACTGGTGTGGCCATGTATTGTTGTCAATATAAGGACATCTCTCTTGTCCTTGTACTTGACACACAATATGTTGCTACTAGAATGTGCCCTGCTCTCACCCCTTTGAGTGTTTGCCCAAGCAGAGTCTTAGGGAGGCCTCTCAGATTTCTTCTAGCAGTGCTGCATGCCGCAGTACTTCTGGAAGCGAGGCAGTTGAAGAGTGGGATGCTGGTATAAAAATTATCCAGGTAGAGGTGGTAACCCTGGTCCAGCAGTGGGTGCACCAAATCCCACAAAATTTTTGCATTAATACCCAGTAAGGGGGGGCATTCTGGGGGCTGAATACTGCTGTCCTTCCCTCCTAAATCTGTAGGTATACCCTGATTCACTCTCGCACAGCTTATACATCTTCACACCATAACTTGCCCTCTTACCCGGCAGGTACTCGCGGAATTGAACCCTCCCTTTAAAATGTACCAAGGACTCATCAATAGAAATACACTTCTCAGGGGTGTATGCTTGGGAAAACCGGGCACTGAAACGGTCTAATAGGGGTCTCCGTTTATACAAACGGTCAAAACTGGGGTCATCAGGTTATTACGGCCACGCCAATATCAAATATGTATATATTTTATGTATTAAGACTTATTTTAATGTTTATTGTAAAAAATGTGTGTGTATTTTTTTTACATTTAATATTACTTTGTTTTTACTTTATTTTTAAACTTTAATGTACTTGCATATATCTATATGCCAGTACATTAGCCTGTGTACTGATAGTACACAGGCAGTTGTTAGGACATACCTAAGTATGCCCTAACAGGAAATATGATAAGACAGCCCTGGGATCCTTCAATGGACCCTGGTCTGTCTGCCCATATATGGTATGTCCCTCAATCGCGTCACAGGGATTCCTGTGATGCAAACCAAGTGGCATCCCCCCTTCTCATTTTCTCCTGAATGCTGCGGTGGTGCTCAGCTTTGATCGCAGCATTCAGGCGAATAACGGCGGAGATAAGAGGTTTCTCTCATCTCCGCCGTTATAGAGCGGGACTGTGGCTGTGTAATACAGCCATTGCCCCGCTCCTGACAACAAGTGCACGCGGTCAGCACAAGGTGATGCGGCCGGCGCTGCACTAATGAGCGGCGGCGCAGGCACTGAAGACAGAACATAGGGGTATTTTGCAGTGCGCCTGCCATGTTCTGTGTTCAGTGACGCCGCTCATTAGTGCAGCGCTGGCCGCATCACCTCATGCTGACCTCGCGCACATGTCATGACTCCAGAGCGGGGCAATGGCTGTGTTACACATGTATTACACAGCCACAGTCCCGCTCTCACAACATTCATGTGTTACTATACTAAGCTGTGTGGCCGCACAGCTAAGTATCGAAATACATGAAATAACGGTAACAAACCGTTTGGGGGTACACGGTATCGAAACAGTATCGACATTTTGATGCATCCTGCATACCTAGATGGCTGATATATAATTAGAATGCGCCTCTTCAATTGTAAACATGCGTTATGTGGGGCTCACTCAGATATGTTTTGCCCCCCCCCCCCCGTGCTAAACCCCTAGCTACTGAGCACACCATTCGCTGACATCTGCTACACCAGTAATACTGCATCTCTACCTTTCCTCAAGACGTTTAGGAGAAGGATACTATCAGGACTATTGGACTGACTTTGTAGATTCCTTAGGTGCTGAGGCATTTTGAGCTGCTGAGTATTTATTTTAGCCACAAGAAAAGCGCCTAATGATGAGGAAGGGAACTGATGGTTCCCTTGCCTTATCGACGCAAGAAAGTGGTGGATGATGTGCGTTTGGCCGATGCTGCGAGAGGTGAGGTGTATGTGTGCTTTGAGGGCCCGCTTGGGGCGCATTTGAAAGCTGAAATTAGAGAGAAGATTTGGAAGGGTGACTATGTGGAGATTTTTGCTCTGCTGCCATTAGAAAAGTTTAATCTGGACCGGTGGAAACCGGAGGAAAGTATAAAGGAGGAAGAGGAGCAACGTCGTTATCTGTTGATTCCTCGAACGTTTGCGAATTGGCTGCAGGCCTTCGCTATTCTGGCTAGCGTGGTGGGCAAAAAGGTGCCGGAGAATTTGCTACATAGATTCCGTGGGGAGGCGTACAGGGTATACGGGGGTAACGCTTGGTTGAGGTACGATGAACAATTTCGTCAGCAGAAGGCGGTGCGGCCTTCCTTGAGATGGGATCACAAGGACATTAGTCTTTGGATGGGATTCATTTCGGCTCCAAAGCAGGGGCATCAGCCCTTTTGTGACACAGCCAGCGGTCCGGGGTCAGCAACGGGACGGTCGGCTGTTGCTGGTAGTTCAATGAGGAGCATTGTAAATTTGGCTCTGATTGCAGGTACACGCACGAGTGCTCCGGTTGCTGAGGCGCCCATGGTTTGTCCTGATGCTTCAGGAAGCATAAGGGCAAGCAGGGGGATGCTGAACAGAAGGGGGGCGACGCCAGTGAGGGTGGAAAGGATGCTTCCGTTTTTAAGGGTGTACCCAAATAGGAAGGTGGCAGATTTATTGATTCTGGGTTTTGCGGAGGGTTTTCGGATTCCTTGTACTTCTGCAGTACGGGATGGGGTGTCCCGCAATTTGTTGTCTGCTTTGGTGCGGCCTGATTTAGTTACGGATAAATTGATGAAAGAGGTGTCTTTGGGCCACATGGTTCCTGGTTTGCGGGTTTTCCCTTTGGGTTTGGTTCCAAAAAAGGTTAACAAATTCCGCCATATACATCACTTATCTTATCTGGAAGGGGAGTCGGTGAACGATGGCATCGATCCTAACCTTTGCACATTTATACTTCGTTTGATGCTGCGGTCGTTTGGGTTCGCAAATACGGGAAGGGCTCTCTTTTGGCAAAAACCGACATTGAAGCTGCGTTTCGTTTGTTGCTGGTGCAGCTGGAGAGTGTTTGTTTGTTTGTTAGGTTGCTGTTGGCAGGGTGGATATTTTGTTGATTGTTGCCTCCCGATGGGCTACTCCATTTCCTGCACTTATTTTGAGATGTTTAGCACGTTTTTGGAATGGGTGGTTCGGAGTGAGACGCAGGTGCCGTCGGCGCTGCGCTATGTCAACGATTTTTTGTTTATCGGTCCTCCAGCTACATATGTGTGTTCAGTGTTGCTGCTTAAAGAGGCTCTGTCACCAGATTTTGCAACCCCTATCTGCTATTGCAGCAGATAGGCGCTGCAATGTAGATTACAATAAAGTTTTTATTTTTAAAAAACGAGCATTTTTGGCCAAGTTATGACCATTTTTGTAGTTATGCAAATGAGGCTTGCAAAAGTCCAAGTGGGTGTGTTTAAAAGTAAAAGTCCAAGTGGGCGTGTATTATGTGCGTACATCGGGGCGTTTTTAATACTTTTACCAGCTGGGCGTTCTGATGAGAAGTATCATCCACTTCTCTTCAGAACGCCCAGCTTCTGCCAGATCACGCTGTGACGTCACTCACAGGTCCTGCATCGTGTCAGACGAGCGAGGACACATCGGCACCAGAGGCTTCAGTTGATTCTGCAGCAGCATCGGCGTTAGCAGGTAAGTCGATGTAGCTACTTACCTGCAAACGCTGATGCTGCTGCAGAATCAACTGTAGCCTCTGGTGCCGATGTGGCCGACACGATGCAGGACCTGTGAGTGACGTCACAGATCTGCACTGCCAGAAGCTGGGCGTTCTGAAGAGAAGTGGATGATACATCTCATCAGAACGCCCAGCTAGTAAAAGTATTAAAAACGCCCCGATGTACGCACATAATAGACGCCCACTTGGACTTTTACTTTTAAACACACCCACTTGGACTTTTGCAAGCCTCATTTGGATAACTACAAAAATGGTCATAACTTGGCCAAAAATGCTCGTTTTTTTAAAAATAAAAACGTTACTGTAATCTACATTGCAGCGCCTATCTGCTGCAATAGCAGATAGGGGTTGCAAAATCTGGTGACAGAGCCTCTTTAAAAATGGAAAGGGTGGCGATTGACTTTGGTGTACCGCTGGCGCCCGAGAAAACTGAGGGACCTACGACGGTCATCAAGTTTCTGGGGATAATTATTGACTCGGACAGACTGGAATGTCGTTTGCCTGAAGTTAAATTGCTAGAATTGAGAGAGTTGGGGGCCAGTGCGTTACGCAGGAAGAAGATTCAGTTACGGGACTTGCAATCCTTATTGGGACGTTTTTTGCATGTAGGATTAAAATGGCAATGGGGCAGGTTTTTTTTAGGTGGTTGGCTAGTGCAACCGCGGGGGTTCATTCTCCCCATCATTTCGTGAGGTTGCCCTGTGAGTTGAAAGCGGATTTGTTGGTGTTGGGGGAGTTTTTGCAAAGCTACAATGGTCGGTCCGTTCTCATGTATAGGCCAGTGTCTAGTGTGGATTTGGAGCTATTTACGGATGCGTCAGGTGCTTCTGGTTTTGGGGCATATTTCCAGGGGCAATGGTGCGCGAATGTCTGGCCTAGTGCATGGCGTGAATGTGGTTTTGTCCATAATTTGGCTTTGCTAGAATTGTTCCCGATTGTGGTGGCTGCGGAAATCTGGGGTGATTGTTTGAGGGACAGGAGAGTGCGTTTTGTGTGTGATAATTTGGGAGTGATTCAGGCCATCAATGCGCAGACGGCAAATTCCCCTCCAGTTGTGCGATTATTGCGGCATTTGGTTTTGAGGGGGCTGGTGTTGAATTTGTATTTTGTAGCAGTTCATGTTCCACGGGTGCTTAATTCAGTGGCTGATTCCCTCTCTCGTCAACAGTGGGACAGGTTTCGTATTCTAGCGCCGGGGGGGAAAATCATGGCATTGCATGCCCGGAGCATCTTTGGAAGGTGGTATGATGGTGGCGATGTCGTTAATTAGACGGTCAGTTAGTGGGGTTACATGGAAGAGGTACAGTGCGGTTTTGCGGGTTTGGGAAGCCTTGTTGTGGAGTACTCAGGTGAGTATTGAAGCCGTGCTTGCTGTATTTTATAGGTAATTCTTACAGTGAGGGGGTGTCTGCTTCGGGGGTCTCTCGGCGTTTGTCTGCATTAGCTTTTTGGTTAAGACATTGTGGCTCGCAGGGTGTGGAGACAAACGTGTTCAGTGCAGAGTTTGAAACCGGTTAGGGCAAAGGTTAATAAAGTTGTGGGATAATTTGTGGCTCGCAATGGTGTTGCGGTGGTGCGCCATAGGGAGTTGGAGGGGGCCGAGGTCGGCTTTCTTCGGTCTAACGGGGTCCGTTTAAATGATGTGGGGTTGGACATGTGGATTCGAGACGGTTTGGAAAAATCCCTGTGTTTGTGGAGGGACGTTCATGTGTAAGGTGTCACATCCGTTTATGGAAAAGCTGGGTGACATGTCCACCAATACAGCTTCCTATAGCTGTTCCCCCCCAGCAGTCTTCTGAACAGCAAGTCTGCCGAGTTATACAGTAAGATGTAAGATATTGGGTAACATGGCACTTTTGCCATTCAGGTTTCTGGGAAAGATGGATGAAAATACCTACAACAGTTGTAATGGTGGACATATTTGTTATCATTCAGCTTTTCCACAAACACATGACTTAGGCTAAGTTCACATCTCGTTTTTACTGTACATCTGACGTGCATGTTTTGACGTGAAAAAGCAGTGTCAAAACGTGTATCACAGCCAGTGCCACACTTGCCATGAGGCGAGGTGAGCCGACAGTCTCAGGCGGCGCCACCTACCCAAAAACGGGGGGCGGCATTTTCAGCCAGGGACGGACTGAACCGGGGGGGAGGGGGCATGCAGACTTATGATGGGCACATGATGGGCACGTCTGTAACACTACTCCTCCTCGTTGTACGCAGCACGCGCCGCCAGAGAGGAGCAGGTCTGCAGGAGGAGCGGTCAAGCGAAGAGGAGAAGTGACGAGACGCACGAGGTACGTTCCTGCCTTAACTCAGTCGGCCGAAGCTGTTCGGATCGGGACCCGGGAGTATACTGCAAGGGGGGGTCTGGGCATTTTACTAACAGCAAAGGGCTCTATGGGGCTGGAATAATCCACCCCATAGAGCCCTCACATCACTATAATGGAAGGATGGGGGGGGGGTCTGAGCGTCTGCCTTACTACAGAGGGCTCTATAGGGGGAAGTCTGCCCCCCTTTAGAGCAGTCAGTCAGATGCTCAGACCCCCCTAACCTTGTAGTATAGTAACTAGTCATGGGCTCCATGGGGTGGATAATTCCCCCCTATACAGCCCTCTGCTGTAAGTAAAACTCCCAGACCCTGCCTCGCAGTATACTCCCGGCCCCCCAGCGTTGCCCGACCCCTTTTAAATTAGTTGGGGCAGGAATCTGAGCGCAGTATAAGGGCCTGTTCATATCAGCGTTGGCTTTCCATTCCGGGGGTTCCGTCGGAGGTTTCCGTCGGGTGAACCCCGCAACGGAAAGTCAAACTTAAACCACAGCTTCCGTTTCCGTCACCATTAGCGCAGTCGACTGCACTATTGATTCCGTCTGAAAAACGGAAACCTGCCGGAATGGTGACGAACGGAAACCATTAGCAATGTTTCCATCACCATTGATATCAATGGTGATGGAAACTGAAGTTGTGGTTTCAGTTTGACTTTCTGTTGCAGGGTTCACCTAACAGAAACCTCCGACGGAACCCCGGAACGGAAAGCTAACACTGATGGGAACAGGCCCTAATTCTTCCCCATAAACCTGCCCCGCTAATTCAAATATATATATATGTATATATATATATATATATATATATATATATAATATACATATATATATATATATATATATTGTATATAGCGCTAAATCCTGTATCCGTCAGGTCAGCGGGACTGACTGATTCAGTGTCAGCGGGTCCTGCAGGATCGAACTGTTACCGATTACATCTAAGTTCATAACTTAGATGTGATCGATAATAGGCGACATAATGGATTCAGGTCTCAGCGCTATATACAGCTGCTCTGTATACAGGATACAAAGCAGCTGTATCTCAAAAAGTAACAATAATTTTCAATAAAAAGTAATTAAAACTTGCATTGATAGATATCTAACTAAACTTTTATCATGTCATAGTGACATGTCAGAAGTTTTCTTCGGTAGGGGACCGAGCACTGAGACCCCCACCGATCGCTAAAAGGAAGCAGCAGAAGTGCTTGTGTGAGTGCTGTACCGCTTAATTTATGATCGACTTTCAGCCAAATGAGCGGGGTACGGACTCATAGACTTTCTATTGAGCCTGTACACTGCTCCAAGGAAAGTCTAACAGAATTGAAGCGGCACACCGCTCACCCGAGCACTTCTGCTGCTTCGTTTTAGCGACTAGTGGGGGGGGGGGTCTCAGTGTTCGGACCCCACTGATCAAAACTTCTGACATGTCAAAAGTTTTTTAAAAAGTTGTTACACTTTAATGAGAACCTTTCACCTGCCCATAGATGTGCATTTGAGTGCAGCATGTAATGGTCAGGGCTGCACAAACTCTGGGGCACTTTACATTTTTTTTCCTACCCTCCTTCCTTATTTAGATATCAGCCTTCCTTATTTAGATATCGGTGCCGTAATATTTGTCGCCCGATATTTAAATAACCCAATGAACTGTCAATGGGGCGGTAATTGGCAAGGGGGCGTGTAACATCGCTGTGACACTGTCCAATCCGCTACGGACAATGTCAACAACAAGAGTTGGAGAGAGGAGAGCATGTGCAGTACAAGACCGTGTGATCTCTCGCGAGAGATCAGTCTTGTCATCCTTGTCTGCCGAGAGCTAAAGAGTGAGAGCGTACGTGTGCGCACAGCTCCGATGCCATGAAACAGAAGAAGAAGAATTCACACTTTTCTCCTCTTCTGTTCCGTAGTGGTGGCGGAGCTGCACGCTCGCGTGCACACGATCTCCTCTCTCTAGGTCTTGCTGTGACGCTGTCCGTAGCTGATTGGACAGTGTCACAGCGGTGTTACACGCCCCCTTGCCAATTACCTCCCCATTGACAGTTCAGGGGGTTATTTAAATATGGGGCGCCAAATATTACGGCACCGATATCTAAATGACGAAGGAGGATAGGAAAAAAAATTGAAGTGCGCCAGAGTTTGTGCAGCCCTGCCTATTACATTCTGCACACGTATGGGCAGGTGAAAGTTTCTCTTTAAGACCCCATGCACCGTATTTTTTCGCTCCCGTAAATACTGGCGTAAATACGGGTCCTTTATCACCAGTATTCCACCCGTATTTATGGACCCGTGCCCGTAAATACGGGTCCGTTGTCACCCTTATTCCACCCGTATTTACGGACCCGTTTTCTCTGCTATATTGCACTGCACTAATCGGCAGCCCCTTCTCTCTATCCAGCACTGATCGGCAGCCTCTTCTCTCTATCAGTTCTGGATAGAGAGAAGGGGCAGCCCTTTTGGGCAGAGTTTCCACAGCGGAACACAGCGATAGAAAGAAAAAGAAGTTCATATGTACCCCGGCCGTTGTCTTGGTGACGCGTCCCTCTTTTGACATCCAGTTCGACCTCCCTGGATGACACGGCAGTCCATGTGACCGCTGCAGCAAGTGATTGGCTGCAGCGGTCACATGGGATGAAACGTTATCCCAGGAGGCCGTACTGGAGGAAGAAGCAGGGAGTTTTGGGTAAGTATGAACTTTTTTTTGTTGCAGGTTTTTACTCACTCTCCAGCGGTAGTCACTGTCCAGGCTACTGCAGATCAGGGTAGCCCCTTCTCTCTATCCTGCACAGATCGTTTAACTCTTTCAGCACCCTGGACAGTGACTATCCCCTGACGTCGCCTAGCAACGCTCCCGTAATTACGGGTACACACACGTAGGCAACCCGTAATTACGGGAGCCCATAGACTTCTATGGGCCTGCCCGTGCCGTAATTACGGCCTGAAATAAGACATGATCTATATTTTTCAACGGCCCGGGCACCTTCCCGTAAGCAAACGGGAAAGTACCCGTGGCCAATAGAAGTCTATGGGCCCGTAATTACGGGCATTTTTACTGCCGTGTGCACGGGGCCTAAAGGAAAGGTGTTATAATTTTTTCATTTTTTATTTTATTTTATATGTTTTACTTTATGGGCCTATTTTTTCTAATTATTTTAATATGTTCCCTATAGTAACTATTTATTGATATGTTTGTACTTTTGTGGGGGCAGCCATCTTTATTTTTATTTTTCATACTGCTAATTTTTGTTTTGCAGGTTCCGCTGGACCATTTGGACTACATCGTAGATCCGTTGGACTACTTCGCAGATTAATGTTTTTTTTCTTTTTTTTTTTTTAAATGGTTAAAGTGGATTGCCTGGAAGAGTTATTTCAATAAAATAATTTTTTATGTCTCTGTTTTTAAATACTTCATTACCGCCTTAGTAATGGCAGCTGTCTGATTGAGAGCGTCCATTACTAAGGGGCTTAGTGTTAACCAGTAAAAAGGCTAGCACTAACCCCCTATTATTACCCCGGTACCCATCGCCACCAGGAGTACCGGGAAGAGCCGGGTACGATCCAGTATCCGACCAGCTGAAGTGAAGGATACTGGGGAGGCCGCAGGCTGGTACTATCAGGCTATGAAGGGCCAAAAACCATGGCCCTTCTCACCCTGGTAATGCTCGGCTGCTGCTGCTGCTTTATTGTATTTGGCTGGTTATGAAAAATGGAGGTGATCTCACGTAATATTTTTCAATTTTTCAATATTAAATTTTTCATAACTAGCCAGATACAATAAACCAAAAGTAGCCTAGCATTACCAGGGTGGGAAGGGCCACAGTTTTTGGCCCTTCCCAGCCTGATAATTCCAGCCTACGGATCGTACTCGGCTCTTCCCGGTATCCCTGGCGGCCGTGGGAAACGGGGCAATAATAGGGGCAATAATAGGGGCAATAATAGGGGTTAGTGATAGCCTTGTTACTGGCGAATGCTAAGCCCCAGACTTAGTAAATCAGAAAGCAGTCATTACTAAGGCCATAATAAAGTATTAAAAAAAACAGACATAAGAAAAAAAAAATTATTGAGATCTCCCCCATGCAACACTCTTTCACCATTTTTTTTTTTTTTTTAAAGTAGATCATCGAAGTAGCCTTATGAATCTACGACATAGTCCAAACGGTCCAGCAGAACCTACCAAAAAGAAGTTAGCAGTATAAAAATTAAAAAAACTTAAATTTGCCACAATAGAAACTAGAGGTCAAGGAAAAATAATTCCCCTTCTTGTAACTCTGCTACCTATCAACTGAAAAGTCATCCGCCAGAGGGAAAAATGTTTCCCCATTGCGGAGTACAAGAAAGTCTAATTCCCAGGTGAGGCTTTCTTGTACTCCGCCATCAAGAAACATTTTTCCTCCTGCCGGATGATTTTTCCGTTGACAGGTAGAAGAGTTCTTCCGTAGTGGTGTTAGGGGGGCAAACTCGCCAATTGCCCAGTGCCCCCAGAATGGTCCGCTACTCTTGGGCCAGGGCAGTGTACTTGCCCACCACACTAAAATTTGCCAGCCAACTCCTGGCCATTGGCTCCCTGCTCCGCTGTTTGCTCTTGTAGGCCCCAGCCTGGTTTAGGCCTGAGACCTGCAAGAGATCGGGAGCACGCTGATGACGTCAACTTCCCGGCACAATGACGTCACTGCATCATGCCGTCTACGCCGGGCCACTGAACTCGGTTAAAAATCATAAGTCAATTAGGTAATAAAAAGGGGGCATAGAAGATGTGTTAAACCGTTGCTGATCTATGATACTAAAGTAATACAGTAAGTAGTATTCTTTAAATCTTTTCTATACATTAAACCGCACTTTAACAAATAAACAACAGATGTTTTCCTATTTAAACTTTTTTATGTATTGCGTGTTTGTTGTGTAAAGCTAGTAATGACAAAAATTCGGATAGATTGGGGAGGCGTCTTTTTATAGTTCGCCTCAGGCAGCAGAGGGGCTAGGTTCACCCCTGACCACAGCGTGCACATTGATTACTATGGTCAGGACGGATGCCCTAAAGGCTCATGCACACGTCCGTTGTGCCACTTGGGCCGTTTTTGACGACATCTGAATGGCACCCGATAGTCTTCACGGACCCATTCACTTTAGCGGGTAATTCAGGTCTGTGATAAATGGTCTGTCTCTGATCCGAGGAAAGATAGAACATGTCCTATCTTTCCTCGGATCACTGACGGGACTCGGATGGCACACACGGTCGTGTGCATGAGGCGTAATGGTGTAGTTGTGCATACATTTTGTGTGCTTACGTTCTATCCTTCCTTTTTTTCATATTCTGAGAAGCGTAGTCTACTATGCTTTTCAGTACTTTTCCAAAACTTATACCACACGTATACGTTTTTATTTGTATTGAAGTCAATGATGACATATCGACGACATATGCAATATTAAACCCTATATTTGCATAAGTAAAACGTATACGTTTTTGTCACCATATATGGAAAATCTTGACTTTACAAAGTTTAATTTAGCTCAAGAAGAACAGACACAAACATATAAAGCCGTATACGACGCATACTACACAAAAAGTAAGCGTATGTTACAAATGCATACATTTTTATAACTTTAAAAATGTATACGTCGTTGAATACTACAAACGTGCACAAAACGAGATGTGAACTTAGCCTAAGTATCTGAATTGAATTTTAAACAACCTGACAGGAGAGGACAAATCAAGGACTTAGTCATTACAAGAATTGTTATATGTCGCATCATCCACACAGACCCTGGTGTAGAAAAAGTGCCGTCATTTTATCTAAGGTGAAATTAACCCCTTCAGGACCGAGCTCATTTTGGCCTTCAGGACCAGACCCATTTTTACAAATCTGACATGTGTCTCTTTATGTGGTAATAACTCCGGAATGCTTTTACCGATCCAAGCGATTCTGAGATTGGTTTCTCGTGACATATTGTACTTTATGGTAGTGAAAAAATTTGGTCGATAAATTGAATATTTATTTGTGAAAAACACCAAGATTTAGAGAAAATTTGCAAAAATTAGCATTTTTCTAAATTTAAATTTATCTGCTTGTAAAACAGATGGTTATACCACCCAAAATAGCTACTATTTCACATATCCCATATGTCTACTTTATGTTTGCATCATTTTTTGAACGTCCTTTTATTTTTCTAGGACGTTACAAGACATAGAACTTTCTCAGCAATTTCCTACATTTTCAAGAAAATTTCAAAAGGCTATTTTTTCAGGGACCAGTTCAGTTGTGAAGTGGCTTTGAGGGCCTTAAATATTAGAAAGTCCCCATAAATCACCCCATTTTGAAAACTGCACCCCTCAAAGTATTCAAAACAGCATTCAGAAAGTGTTTTAACCCTTTTAACCATTTCACAGGAATTAAAATAAAGTAGAAGGGAAATTTACAAATTTCATATTTTTTGCCAAAATTCATTTGTAATAAAAAAAATTCTGTAACACAGAAGGTTTTACCCAAGAAACGCAACTCAATATTTATTGCCCAGATTCTGCAGTTTTTAGAAATATCCCACATGTGGCCCTAGTGCGCTACTGGACTGAAGCAAAGGCCTCAGAAGCAAAGTAGCACCTAGTGGATTTTGGGGCCTCCTTTTTGTAGAATATATTTTAGGCACCATGTCCAGTTTGAAGAGGTCTTGTGGTGCCAAAACAGTGGAAAACTCCCAAAAGTGACCCCATTTTGGAAACTACACCCCTCAAGGAATTTATCTAGGGGTATAGTTAGCATTTTGATCCAACAGTCTTTTTGCTAAATTTAATGGAATTAGTCTTTGAAAATCTACTTTGTTTCTGAAAAAACATAGAATTTTCTAATTTTTACAAGGAATAAAGGAGAAAAAGCCCCCCAACATTTGTAAAGCAATTTCTTCCGATTACGGCAATACCTCATATGTGGTAATAAACGGCTGTTTAGACCCACGCCAAATCTCAGAAGGGAAGGAGCGACATTTGGATTTTGGAAGGCAGATTTTGCTGGAATTGTTTTCAGTGCCATGTCGCGTTTGCAACGCACTGGAGGGACCAAAACAGTAGAAACCCCCAAAAGTGACCCCATTTTGGAAACGACACCCCTCAAGGAACTTTTTTAGGGGTATAGTTAACATTTTGGCCCCACAGGTTTTTTGCTGAATTTATTATAATTAGCTTGTGAAGATGAAAATCGACTTTGTTTCTGAAAAAACATAGAATTTTCTAATTTTTACAAGGGATAAAGGAGAAAAAGCCCCCCAACATTTGTAAAGCAATTTCTCCCGATTACGGCAATACCCCATATGTGGTAATAAACGGTTGTTTAGACCCACGCCAAAGCTCAGAAGGGAAGGAGCGACATTTGGATTTTGGAGCGCAGATTTTGCTGGAATTGTTTTTGGTGCCATGTCGCGTTTGCAACGCACTGGAGGGACCAAAACAATAGAAACCCCCAAAAGTGACCCTATTTTGGAAACTACACCCCTCAAGAAATTTTTCTAGGGGTATAGTTAACATTTTGACCCCACGGGTCTTTTGCTGAATTTATTAGAATTAGTTTGTGAAGATGAAAATCGACTTTGTTTCTGAAAAAACATAGAATTTATCTAGGGGTATAGTTAGCATTTTGATCCAACAGTTTTTTTGCTAAATTTAATGGAATTAGTCTTTGAAAATCTACTTTGTTTCTGAAAAAACATAGAATTTTCTAATTTTTACAAGGAATAAAGGAGAAAAAGCCCCCCAACATTTGTAAAGCAATTTCTCCCGATTACGGCAATACCTCATATGTGGTAATAAACGGCTGTTTAGACCCACGCCAAAGCTCAGAAGGGAAGGAGCGACATTTGGATTTTGGAAGGCAGGTTTTGCTGGAATTGTTTTCAGTGCCATGTCGCTTTTGCAACGCACTGGAGGGACCAAAACAGTAGAAACCCCCAAAAGTGACCCCATTTTGGAAACTACACCCCTCAAGGAATTTTTTTAGGGGTATAGTTAACATTTTGGCCCCACAGGTTTTTTGCTGAATTTATTATAATTAGCTTGTGAAGATGAAAATCGACTTTGTTTCTGAAAAAACATAGAATTTTCTAATTTTTACAAGGGATAAAGGAGAAAAAGCCCCCCAACATTTGTAAAGCAATTTCTCCCGATTACGGCAATACCCCATATGTGGTAATAAACGGTTGTTTAGACCCACGCCAAAGCTCAGAAGGGAAGGAGCGACATTTGGATTTTGGAGCGCAGATTTTGCTGGAATTGTTTTTGGTGCCATGTCGCGTTTGCAACGCACTGGAGGGACCAAAACAGTAGAAACCCCCAAAAGTGACCCTATTTTGGAAACTACACCCCTCAAGAAATTTTTCTAGGGGTATAGTTAACATTTTGACCCCACGGGTCTTTTGCTGAATTTATTAGAATTAGTTTGTGAAGATGAAAATCGACTTTGTTTCTGAAAAAACATAGAATTTTCTAATTTTTAAAAGGAATAAAGGAGAAAAAGCACCCCAACATTTGTAAAGCTATTTCTCCCGATTACGGCAATACCCCACATGTGGTCATAAACGGCTGTTTAGACCCACAGAAGGGCTCAGAAGGGAAGAAGTGCCATTTGGAGCGCAGATATTGTTGGAATGGTTTTCGGTGCCATGTCGTGTTTTCAAGGCCCTGGAGGGACCAAAACAGTAGAAACCCCCAAAAGTGACCCCATTTTGAAAACTGCACCCCTAAGGTATTCACCTAGTGGTTTAATGAGTGTTTGTACCGCTAGGTTTTCATAGCCAGAATCATGGTATTTAGGTGGTAATTTTTTTTACCAAATCTATTATTTTTGGTACATGGTTGCCTTCCACAGCATATTAACCCGTAGAAGTGCATTTGCCAGTGTATGTAACTGTGTCATGCCAACAAAGCAGATGACCAACAAATGTGTCAGTCCACAGCTGTTAACAACAGTTAAAGCAGGGAGAATTTAAATTAGAACTGTATTGGACTGAAGGGCAATATATTTGAGAACTGGAGGAAAAAAATTAGAACTTGAGCATGTTCACAGGATGAAAGAACAGGGCTTTATAATGTCACTTCTTTTTTTCAAAGGGACTAGTCATACATCTCTTTAGCCCCATCAATCAGTTATAATAATAGGCAAACTCAGTAAAATTATTTAAAAAAAATATGTATTGAAGGAATATTACATTTATATGAAATGATGCTGTCAAATAAAAATTTAATTTTTATCTCAAGTATGCTATTTCAGTGATTCCAACTGACATTATTTTGAAAACTCTACCCTTCAAGGTATTCATCTAGGGGTATAGTGAGAATTTTGTTAGGGGTTTTTCAAAAATATTTGAATTTTGTGTGACCAATTATAACATGAAACCACGTAGGTATTCATCTAGGGGTATAGTGAGAATTTTGTTAGGGGTTTTTCAAACATTTTTTAATTTGGTGTGACTAATTATAACGTGAAGCCACTTTAGGTATTCATCCAGGGGTGCAGTAAGAATTTTTAGTTTTGTTTGGGCTTCTTTTAAATTTTGTGGGCAAAAATTATTTGATATAAAATTACTTTGCTTCAAAAATCAATTTAGAATGGCCAATTTGTAAAATAAACGGGTGTATAAATAAAATAATCTAAAACTCAGTGGAGGTATGGTAAATTTTGAAGCATTTATTGATGCATAGGCTTGGCTTTTTGGGGCATGTCTTTTGGAGAGGGATGCTGTTATAAAAATTGTCTATATAGACATGATATCCCTGGCCAAGTAGCGGGTGTACAAGATCCCACACAATTTTTCCGCTGACAGTAAGGGAAGGGGGGCACTCTGGGGGATCGATTTTGGAATCCCTTCCCTCATAAATCCGGAAACAATGGGTGTACCCGGTGGAACTTTCACAGATCTTATAGAGCTTTATTCCATACCGGGCCCTTTTATTTGGGAGGTATTGACGGAAGTGGAGCCTTCCCTTAAAACTGACGAGAGACTCGTCGACCGCAATATTTTTATCTGGGGTGTAGATTTGGGCAAATTTTAAATTCAAATGATTTATGACAGGCCTTATTTTAAATAAACGGTCATAATTTGGATCATTGGGGGGTGGGCAGCGGGTATTATCTGCGTAATGCAGAAATTTGAGGACGACCTCAAATCTTCTTCTGGTCATAATGGTGCCATAAAGGGGGGTATAATATAGGACATCCGATGACCAGTAGTCCCTAATGCTGGGTTTCTTTATGAGGCCCATATTCAGTAACAGGCCCCAAAATTTGCAAAGCTCCTCAGAGTTTGTGGGGGTCCAATTTTGGTCTTTGGCATAGTAGGATGTGGGATTGTTGGCGAGAAATTGTTCCGCATATAAATTAGTCTGTTTGACCATTAAATTTATAAATTCAGCGGAGAAAAATAATTTAAAAAAATCGAACTCTC
This sequence comes from Rhinoderma darwinii, assembly GCF_050947455.1. Taxonomy (NCBI): domain Eukaryota; kingdom Metazoa; phylum Chordata; class Amphibia; order Anura; family Rhinodermatidae; genus Rhinoderma; species Rhinoderma darwinii. Next base: position 251,405,176 of record NC_134688.1, on the reverse strand, counting down.
CAAACCCCGTGGTCTCCACTTGGATTCCCGAGGATGCGGTGAAGTCGGGAACCTTGGGGGCATAACTTGTAGCAGGCATCCATATCGCCTCACTATCGGGGGGGTCAGAACCAGCAACTCTTCTGTGCTGCTGGGGGGGCTCATCAGACTCGCTAGACGAAGATGATGTCAGCACGAACTCCATTTCATCTTCGCTAGCAGAGTCTGTATCTGAGCACAGCATAGCGTACGCCTCCTCTGGGCTATAAAATTTCTGTGCCATATTGTAGTAATGGACACTACAATGTAACAGCTCTAATTTTATTGTAACCCTAAAATGTAACTGTCACTAAGAAAAAAAAAATTTTTTTAGAATTTTTTTTTTTTATATATTTTTTTTGTATTTTTTTTTTTTTATTAACTGGAAACAAACTGGCGCTCTCAAAAACGTAGGAGCGGGATGGAACGGACTGGGTCACTGCGTAAAACTGTGACTGTATGTGGCACGGCAACAGTGAATGGTAGCGATCTGTGTGTATCGGACTGGACGCTGACACGGATCAATGTTCTCTCGCTGGGCAGTGAGGGGACGATCTGGGGGTATTTAGGCTATTGCCTAACGTAATATGGCGCAGTATTTTCACTGGGGTAATGGGTGGGCGATTTGGGGATTATTTTCTAACTACTGGGACAGGAGAGATCTGAGGAGATCTGGGAGGATCTGGGGAGATCTGGGGAGATCTAGAAGAGATCTTTATTCACTGTATTTTAACTTTTTCTGTCTGACAGGGCTTCACACGACGACTCTCACAAGCTCTTTGACAGAAATGAGCTTGTCAGAGTCGGTGATGAGGAGAATTCTCTGTGTTTTGTTTACATATGCTGTGATTGGTCATTCATTTTTGAATGACCAATCACAGCCATCGACGTCACAGGACCACTTTGATTGGTCCTGTACCGGCGAGCAGCAAGTGTTTGTTGCTACTCGCCGCCGTGATCTGCTTGCTGTCACCATGTCAAGTGACATGGTGACAGTTTATCGTCTGGACGTAACTGTACGTGATAATGCGGGAATGCACCGCAGATTATGACGTACATTAACGTGATCCAGCGGGAAGGGGTTAATGGCAGTGATGTATGTTGTGACAGATTTACCATGTGATGTATGTTGTGAGAGATTTTCCATGTACACGTGTGATCATAAATTTGTCAAAACATATGTCAATAAATTAGCCGAGCGTTCACTTAGATCTTTACTAAAATGACTCCACTGTGGGTTAATAACTTATACTGAGGATGTGTACTCACCTATTGTAATTGTGTACTTACGTACATGGGGGGCAACCATTGGGGCAAACACAGGGAGGTTATTGGCTCATGTGGAAAGAAGATATCTGTCTATTTATAATATGTGATGGAACCCAAACAAAATAAATCAAACCAAAAACTGTACAATAAATACACAGAACAATTTCATTAGTTGTTAAATAGCCAAAATTTTATTTTGGCAATATATGGGTAATCCCTGACTCACGAAGAGTCACCCTCCAGCACTCAGGAGAGGAAAAACCCCCTGTGGAGGAAACCTCTAGGGAAACCATGGCTGGAGGATTGCCCTTCCTCTGGGCTTAGGAGGTTAACGCCAACTAATAATTCATCATAAACAGTGGTAGCATTGTGCTCTTGGGTGAATTGGCTTCACATCCAGGTCCACGTCTTGTGGGGTCGTCAAACTCAAGGTCCTCGGGCGCATTAAATATGGCGCTGCAAGTGGTGGTATGGTCTTTTACAGAATCTTAATACATATGTTTATGTCATACAAAACCCATGAATGATGACATCAGCACAGTTTTCATGGTTCCTACAGGTGTTTAATACTGATACATGTCTCATTCATTATGAAGTCACGCACAGAATTCTGAAGTATTAACCCTTTAATAACTGCCTATGTGCCATACTACAGAGACTGTTATAATGCACTTGTCACCATTCAGACCCCACTCATAAGACGTCTTAATAAAATATATATACGGCGCTATCGGGCAGTGGTTCTCGCAAACCGCAGTACAATTGCGCCTCGGTGATAGTGTGGACTCAGGAGCTGAAACCGCACTATCACCACCGGGTGGCAGCTGTATGATGCAGCTGACACCCTGATGTAACGTCTAAGATCGGAGCTAGCCTCCGATTCGGCCGATTAACCCCTTAGATGCTGCGTTTAATAGAGATCGCAGCATCTGAAGCGTTTTTAGACACTGGCACCCCAGCAACGTGATCACTTGGTTGCAGGTTTCTGCTATGGCAACTGGAGGCCTCTCAGTCTGCCAGCTGCGGAAGCCTTCTATGCCCCGCTCGGAGACGGAGACTAAAAGGATTCCGGTATGGACGGCTAGATGGAGACGGCTGTACAGTGATGTCCACTGTACGTTACAGTTGACACACTGCTGTAACGGCAGGAACTGGCGCTAGCTATGATTCCTGCCATTAACCCCTATATGCAGAAAATGAAAGCGATCACTGCATCTTAGTGGTTTGTAGCAAATCGGCAGCCCTGTCATGTCCCTAGTGGGACTAAAAAGAAAGTGTAAAAAAAGTAAAAATTAAAATAAAAAAAAATAAAAGTTTCAAGTAATAAAATAAAACACAATTGCCCTTTTTCCCTTATCAAGCCATTTATTATTGAAAAAAATAAGCAAACCATTCATATTTGGTATTGCCTCGTCTGTAACGGCCTAAACTATAAAAATGTTATTTTTTTATCCCGCACAGTGAACGCCCTAAAAAAAACCTAAAAAACATTGCCAGAATTGCTGTTTTTTGGTCACTTTGCCTTCCAAAAATGTAAATAGAAAGTGATCAAAATTTTGCATATATTCAAAAATGGTACCTACCAAAACTATAGATCGTCTCGCAAAAAAAAACAAGCCCTCATACAGTTCCATCGACTAAAAAATGTAAAAGTTATGGCTCTTACAACATGGCGACAGAAAAAAATACATTCTTTTTACAAAATTTTATCGTGCAAAAAGTTGTAAAACGTAAAAAAGTGCATAACTTTAGTATCACCGGAATCGTACTGACCCGCAGAATAAAGTTAACATGTAATTTATAAAGCGTGGTGAACGCTATATAAAAAAACAACTAGAAAACTATGCCAGAATTGCTGTTTTTTGGTCACCTTGACTCCCAAAAAAACGGGTAAAAAGTGATCAAAAAGTCATATGTACCCCATAATGGTAACAATAAAAACTACAGCTCATCCTGCAAAAAAACAGCCCTCATACCACTACGTCTGTGAACAAAATAAAATAAGTTAAGGCTCCAATAAGTCAGGAAATAAAAAATATGCAGTTGTGCAGGCCCGAGGGGAACATTTTTTCTTTTTCAAGTTGTGATTTATCAAGGCCCTAAAATTAGGGAACCAGGAAGGGGAGGACTCAAACATATCTGCTGGAAGCGAGGGTGCCCGTATTATACCAGGACAACACTTTCCAGCAAAATTAGCCAAACTGCAAAGGTTCAGAGTGTGGACCAAAAGGGGGATAAGAAAGGACACCATTTATCAGTTCGACACTGGCCTGTGCATAAAGGATTGCTTCACAGCGTAACACACATCTATGGATTATGTTATGCTTTTTCGCCCAATTATTATACCACCTGACTATGCCCCTGATGTACTCTGCCAAGCTTACATATGCTCCCACATTGTAAACTAAAATACCAGTAAAACTCCAAACAAAACTACTACCAAGCAAAATCCACAGTCCAAAAGCCGAATGTTGCTCCCCCCCCTCTGAAACCTACAGCGTGCCCAAACAGCAGTTTACTTCCACATATATGGCATCGCCAAACCAGGTAGAACCCTTTTAACAATTTTTGGGGTGTGTGTCTCCAGTGGCACAGGTTGGGCACGACATATTTGCCACTGAAATGTCATATCTGGGGAAAAACTGAAATTTTTACATTGCACCATCCACAGCACAATCATTTATGGAAAAGACCTGTGGGGGGTCTAAATAAAAAAATGCCTTGAGGGGTGTAGTTTCCAAAATGACATCACTTCTCAGGAGTTTATTTTATTATTTTACATCAGAGCCTCTGCAATTGTGAACCAATACTTTGTAAGTCACAAAATTAGGCCTCAATTTCGTATGGTACTCTTTTACTCCTGAGCACTGTCGATCTTCCAGGCAAAAGATTAGGGCCACATGTAGGGTGTTTCTAAAACCGGGAAACACAGCATAATAATTAGAGAACTATCTTTTAATGGTGGCACAAGCTGGGCACCACATATTGGCATATCTATGGAAAAATTGCCATTTTGACTCTCTCACTACACCCCTAGGTGAATACCTTGAGGGGTGTCGTTTCCAAAATGGGGTCACTTCTGGGGGGGTTTCTACTGGTTTGGTCCCACAGGGGCTTTTCATAGGTGACATAGCGCCCAGAAACCAAACCAGCAAAATATGCACTACAATAGCCAAACGGCGCTCCTTCCCCTCTGAACCCTACTTTGTGCCCAAGCAGAAGTTTATGATCACATATGGGGTATTGCCGTACCAATTGCTTCACAAATGTTTGCATGCTTTTCTCCTTTTATTTGTTGAGAAAGTGAAACATTTTGAGCTAAAGCCATGTCTTATTGGAAAAAATATATATTTTTATTTTCACTGCCCAATTTTAATAAAATCTATGAAACACCTGTGTGGTCAAAATGCTCACTACACCGCTAGATCAATTCCTTGTGGGGTGTAGTTTCCAAAATGGGGTATTTTTTGGGGTGTTTCCTTTGTTTAGGTATCACAATACCTCTTCAAAGGTCCTCCTAGGCTTCCTGTCAGTGTGACTGTCACGTGACAATGACAGTTAGAATACATTACACTACATAGGTAGTGTAATTTACTCTAGCAGCTGTCAAAGCTGCAAGTCTAAATGTCCCCTAGTGGAACAAGTAAAAAAAGGGGCGTGGCTTTGACATGGCGGTATGAGGACGCATTTTCTTGAAGCTCCGGACTTGACACACAGAAAATCGCCCAAAAGGGCTCATTTACCCGGTGCTTGTGAACAATGATGAAGGGGAGGCATCGCAAGAGCCTTTCGGTCACTCCTGGCACCTCGTCCATCTGCAGGTTCCTTCGCTCCAGGCAGGACGGATCATCTCCGCGGCGCTCCTCCATTCCACCTTCAGGCTGCAGTCGGACCCTGCCAGCACGTGGGCGCTCGCCGACTTCCTGCTCCTCCGGGCCGGCAAGTGTCGACTGCCGTTTCCAGGTCTACACCCCCATCATGGTGACTCCGGAGGTAGGTCAGGGCTCAGATGCCATGCCTGGGTCGGCTCCTCCAGCCCTGGTTGATTACTTTCCCCCCCTCCAGCCCCAGTCAGTGCCAAGACAGGACGCTGACCGCATTGCCTTGCAAGGCAGGGCGGTTTCCGGCGCCATTTTCTTTTGCCCCCCCGTGGCAATCTCCCTCAGTGGACTGGATGCTGCTCAGTCAGGGGACGCCAGCCATTTTCAGGGGGCCGCTCACTCCATCAGCGGTTTCGGGGGACCGTCAGACAGTCCCTTCTCCGGGTCCTTCCCCCTCTATGGAATGGACCCCGGCGGAATTGTGTGAAATGGTGCGGGTGTTGCCCACCAAATCTTATCTGGATTTACGCCTCTCCCGGCTGGAAGAGAAGCATGATAAGGCCATTGGTGCTGTCTCACAGGAGGTACGTTCATTGGCTGCACGGGTGGAGACATTGGAGTGCCATAACTCGGTTTACTCCATGCACATCTCGGTACTTTCTCAGACCTTGGACACTCAATCTACCCAAATGCGAGACTTTTCCTTACACTTGGATGATGTAGAAAACAGGGGGAGATGGAACAATTTGAAACTGAGAGGCATATTGGAATCATTGCCTCTGGAAGGCCTTTATGATGCGGTGACACATATCTTTAACAAGCTCCTGGATAGACCACGTGATATGGCCATTGAGATGGACAGGGTGCATAGACTGGCGGGCCCCCGGGCCAGAGATGGTAACTGCCCTTGGGATGTCATATGCAGAGTACATTTTTACAAACAAAAGTAGGACATTGCACGGAGAGCCTGGGAGAAGGTGGCCAATCTAATAATAGTCTAATAATACTGGCCCGCAGCCGCCCTGTACTCGACCATCACTTCAGATGGTCAAGTACTGAATCGTACCCATCTCTTCCCGATACACCTGGTGGCGGTGGGTACAGGGTAATGGACGCTGTCAATCATAATCAACTACCCTATTGATTTTGTTAAAACAATGGAAACATTACAAAATGGGGACAAACGGAAACATTTGCAACGAATGCGTTACCATTGAAATAAATGGTAATGCAAATGGAAAGCTATGGTTTCCGTTTGTTTCAGTTTGGGTTCCGTTCATGGGTTCCCCTAATGAAAGGGTCCGACGGGACCCATGAACGGAGCCCCAACGCAGATATGAACAAAGCTTTAGTCAGATCACCACCTCAACATATAAGAATATATTTATTACAATGTCAGGTTCATTTGGAGGAAAAGGTCATTGCACTGGATCCACAACATGAAACATTATATGACGTCAATGAGCGTAAGGCTGGTTATTGCAACGAGGAGTAAGTAAAGGCTTATACAGGAGGTAGCATTGGTGGGCACCTGGGTTTTAGATTGAATGTTTGGGTACATTTATTAAAAAGAATATTGTTAAGTCTTTGTAAAGAGAAAATATTCCATTTCATTTTAGGACTTTAAATTCCCTCTACATTTATACATAAACTTTAAATTGTGTCTTTAACAATTTTGACTCAGTGTCTTAGGAATGCCATTAACTTACAAAAGGCCGAGCTGCGAATAATTGAGAGATGAGCTAGAGGTTGGATGCACTCACTTCCATTTATGGGATAAAAATGAATAAAATAAGGTTTACTTTTAGTGGATTCATCTGTTACATGAAGAATAATTGTAGAGTAGTGCTATCTCTCTAAACTGGACATACATTTATGATAAACCTCTACATTTGGACAACTTTGCTTTCATCAGTGAAGCATAAAAATGAAGACATTTTGTAATATACATTACATGGCCTATGTATGTATCACGATCTGTGGGTTTTGTGGACCCACTGGGCCGTACTGCCTTGATGGTATAGCAGCTGGCCAACAGGATACCAAAGTCAAAGTCTATAGTTCGGATGGGTGTACCTGTGGTAACTTCAGACAGTAGCGAAGATAGGCTCAGATGGGACCTTGGCAGCAGGCAGACACCAGGCGTGGTGTAACAAGGAAGGCGTAGTATACAGCACAACACAACTCCAACTCTAAACGGCACTGGAACAAGATAGCACAGGATACAGGTGGTAGGAACGGGAACACTGGTATTGAAAAATACTCAAGGGACCATTTGCAGAGACAGACACGGGTAGGTACAAACAACGCTCAGGCAATGCAGGAAGGGGCAGGGCCCTTCTTATAGTACAGGGTGATCTGGGAGCAATCAGCTCAAATCTAAAACGTGTGTGCTCTGGCTCATTGACGCTGGGAATGAGCTCGAGCACGCACCCTAGTGGTCACTGCAGGACAGGACGGCCGCATGTGCTGGCATCTCTGGGGAGGTCGACATCTGCAGGAAGACAGGAGTCTGCGACCGCGGACGTTACAGTATCCCCCCTCTTACGCCCCATCCTCTTGGGACCAGAGCGGGAGAGAAATCTATTCAGGAGGGTAGGGGCATTGAGGTACTCCTCTGGCTCCCAGAACCTCCCTTGTGGACCAAACCCCCTCCAATCCACCAAATAAAAAGTTCTTCCTTCTACTCTCTTGGAGTCCAGGTTCTCCTTAACCTCGAATGAACCGCTGGGAGCAACTGCAGGACTAGGAATCTTGGTGTAGCGGTTCAGGACCACAGGCTTCAGGAGGGAGACATGGAAAGAGTTGCGGATCTTGAGGGTAGGAGGCAGCCAAAGCTTGTAGGAGACAGGGTTGATCTGTTTCAAGATATCAAAGGGTCCGAGGAACCTGGGAGCAAACTTGAATGATGGCACCTTCAGCCGAATATTTCTGGAGGACAGCCAGACCTTGGTACCCGGAAGAAACTGAGGCGGCTCCCTTCTCCTCGTATTTACCTTTCGCTTCATGCAGTCGACTGACTGCAGAACAGATTACCGCGTTTGCTGCCAGATCTGTAGAAAGTACCGGAATGCAGAGTAGGCTGCAGGCACCTAGGACGAAGCAGACACAAGGAGAGGAATACGTGGATTTTGGCCGTAGACTATGAAGAATGGTGTGGAGACGGTGTACTCATTAAGTGGTTGTTATAGGAGAACTCGGCCCAAGGAAGAAGCTTCACCCAGTCATCATGCTGCTTGGAGATGAAGTGTCTTAAGTAGTTCTCCATGATCTGATTGATCCTCTCAACTTGGCCATTGGACTGGGGGTGGTAGGCTGAGGAAAAGTCCAAATTTATATCGAGGAGGGCCCTCCAGAACTTTGAGGTGGACTGAATCCCATGATCAGACACAATATGCAGAGTTAGGCCATGCAGGTGAAAGATGTGTTGGATGAAGAGGGTAGCCAGTCGAGAAGCAGAAGGTAGGCCGGTCAGCGGAACAAAATGAGCTATCTTTGAGAATCGGTCCACCACCACCCTGACCGTACTGCATCCAGCAGAGGGAGGCAGATCCGTGACAAAGTCCATTGCAATATGTTGCCAGGGAGCATTGGGCACAGGCAGCGGCTGAAGCAGGCCAGCCGGTTTGGAGTGAGCAACTTTGTTTGCTGCACACACCATGCAGGAAGAGACAAAGTTCATGATGTCTTTGGGCAACGTGGGCCACCAGAACTGACGGGCAATCAGGTCTCGGGTTTTACGGACACCCACGTTACCTGCCAGTTTAGAGCTGTGTGCCCAGCGAAGAATTCTTCTTCTGTCTGCCAGATGCACAAAAGTCCTCCCCAGAGGGATGTCTCTAACTTGCAGAGGGTTGACAGAGACGAAGCAGGATGGGTCAATGATATTTTGTGTAGGCTCCATGGTGTCCTTTCTCGAACGACCTGGACAAGGCATCGGCCCTCACATTCTTGTCGGCAGGGTGGTAGTGGAGCTCAAACTGAAACCGGGCAAAGAACAGCGACCACCTGGCCTGATGGAGATTCAGCCTTTGGGCCATCTGGATATAGGTGAGGTTCTTGTGGTCAGTGAAAATCAGGATGGGATGAGCTGCGCCCTCTAGTAGGTGTCTCCACTGCCAATTTGATGGTCAGTAACTCCTGATCCTCAATCGAGTAATTGCGCTCTGTGTAAGAGAAAAGCTTGGAGTAATAGACACATACCCCTGTTTTGCCTTTGGGACCTCTCTAAAGCAGAAATGCGCCAGTACCAACAGAGGAGGTGTCCACCTCCAACGAAAACTGTAGAGATACATCAGGATGATGGAGGGTTGAGGCTGACGTGAAAGCACTCTTCAAGTTATTGAATGCGACCTCTGCCTCTGGAGTCCACACCTTGGCGTTCATTACTTTTTTGGTGAGGGTAGAGATGGGAGCGTTTAGTGAGGAGAAGTTTGGGATGAACTGTCGATAAAAGTTGGCGAATCCGAAGAAACGCTTTATGGCCCTTAAGCCTTGCGGTCGTGGCCATTCCAGGACGGCCTTTACCTTCTCAGGATCCATCTTGAGACCCTGATCCGAGATAATGTAGCACATGAAGGGTAGAGACTTTCTCTCGAACCCGCACTTCTCCAGCTTGGCATACAGACGATTCTCCCTTAATCGCAGCAAAACTTGACGGACATGTCTCTGATGAGTCACTGGATCTGGGGAAAAAATCAGAATGTCATCAAGATAGATCACAACATAGACATAGAGGAGGCCTCGGAAGACGTCATTGACAAACTCTTGGAAGACCGCGGGAGCGTTACACAGACCGAAGGGCATCACCAGGTATTTATAGTGCCGTCTCGAGTGTTAAATGCCGTCTTCCATTCGTTACCCCGGCGAATCCGGATTAGGTTGTAAACCCCACGCAGGTCTAGTTACAAAAAACTTTTGGCTCCTCATATGCGATCAAACAGTTCTGAAATCAATGGCAATGGATATTTATTTTTTAACGTGATCTGGTAGTGGATGTAGGGTCGAAAAGATCCATCCTTATTTTTGACGAAGAAGAACCCGGCCCCAGCCAGGGAGAAGCATTTCCGTATGAAACCCCTCTCCAAATTCTCCTTAATATAGGCGGACATAGACTGAGTCTCTGGCAAGGAGAGAGGTTCTACGGGGAAGGGATGCGTCAGGAACCAGATCAATAGGGCAGTCATAGGTCCGGTGTGGAGGCAGTGTCTCCGCCTCTTTCTTGCTGAAGACATCCGCAAACTGTGAGTAGTGAGAAGGTAATCCTGCCAATGACTGAGGCAGGGGAGGCTGGGCCGCATGGTTCTGTACCAGGCAGCGGTTGAGGCACTCGGAACCCCACTGGAGAACCTCTCCAGAATTCCAGTCCAGAACTGGGGCATGCAGTCTATGCCAGGGCAGGCTCTGGCAGCACAGGACAGCCTTGGACAGGACAAAAAACTAGATGAGTTTAGAATGAAGGGCTCCTACTTGGAGCATCAGTGGTTTGGTCACCGCTACAATCGGGTCTGGCAGAGGTAGTCCATTCACCGAGGCAACAATCAAAGGCCTCTCCAGGGGGGTTGTGAGAAGATCCACGAGGTCTCTCTGAATGAAGTTAGCTGCAGATCTAGAGTCCAGATAGGCAGAGACCCGGTGCATGTTTTCGCCGGACACTATGGTCACGGGGATGGACAATATAGAAGAAAGTCCTTCTTCACCCAGGGTTGTCTCTCCAACCAACCCTAGGCTCTGGGGCTTTTAGGGGCACAGACGCACAAGATGGCCTTCGAGGCCGCAATACAGACTGAAGTGGATCTGGCACTGGTTCAAAAATCCCCTGCAGGTTCTCGCGACTACATCATAGCAAGGAGGTAGTGCTCTGGCTCATTGAGGCCGGGAATGAGCTAGAGCGCGCATCCTAGTGGTCACTGCAGGACAGGATGGCCGCATGTGCTGTCATCTCTGGGGAGGACAACGTCTGCAGGAAGATAGCAGTCTGCGGTATGCGACCGCGGACATTACAGTATGCAGACACTCTTAATAAAACATAGATTTTAAGCCTCACCCTTTTCTAATACAAGCATAAAATTAAGAATAGAGCCATGCAATCTCCATAGACAAACTTTGGCAGTAGAATGGCTTGTACTGAAGAACTTGATGACTTTTGTCCTGGCATTGTCATAGGATGTCACCTTTGAAACAAGTCAGTTTGTCAAATTTCTTCCAGGTCATTCTGAAGTGTTATTATTCTTAAATGGAAATGCATACCTCCTAAGAAATGCAGCACGGAAGCCTGAGATCACAAAGGGCAATCCCAAGCATAGGCCGGAGTAGTGTAAAGCAGCTGTCCATTGGACTCCTGAGCAGTGGAAACGTGAAATCTGTAGCAGCAACTTTAAAGAGGCTCTGTCACCAGATTTTGCAACCCCTATCTGCTATTGCAGCAGATAGGCGCTGCAATGTAGATTACAGTAACGTTTTTATTTTTAAAAAACGAGCATTTTTGGCCAAGTTATGACCATTTTTGTAGTTATGCAAATGAGGCTTGCAAAAGTCCAAGTGGGTGTGTTTAAAAGTAAAAGTCCAAGTGGGCGTGTATTATGTGCGTACATCGGGGCGTTTTTAATACTTTTACTAGCTGGGCGTTCTGATGAGAAGTATCATCCACTTCTCTTCAGAACGCCCAGCTTCTGGCAGTGCAGATCTGTGACGTCACTCACAGGTCCTGCATCGTGTCGGACACATCGGCACCAGAGGCTACAGTTGATTCTGCAGCAGCATCAGCGTTTGCAGGTAAGTAGCTACATCGACTTACCTGCTAACGCCGATGCTGCTGCAGAATCATCTGTAGCCTCTGGTGCCGATGTGTCCTCGCTCGTCTGACACGATGCAGGACCTGTGAGTGACGTCACAGCGTGATCTGGCAGAAGCTGGGCGTTCTGAAGAGAAGTGGATGATACTTCTCGTCAGAGCGCCCAGCTAGTAAAAGTATTAAAAACGCCCCGATGTACGCACATAATACACGCCCACTTGGACTTTTACTTTTAAACACACCCACTTGGACTTTTGCAAGCCTCATTTGCATAACTACAAAAATGGTCATAACTTGGCCAAAAATGCTAGTTTTTAAAAAATAAAAACGTTACTGTAATCTACATTGCAGCGCCTATCTGCTGCAATAGCAGATAGGGGTTGCAAAATCTGGTGACAGAGCCTCTTTAAGGTTTGGTGGTAAAATGGAATATTGGCTTTAGTTCCATTATATACTAGTTTCATTATATACTAATGCATATAATGAAAGTTGTAACAACTGTTTTAACTTGTGCCAAAAGTTCGGATTGGCCCTTTCTTGCTTTAACATGACAAATCAAGAATTATATATATATATATATATAAAATGGTTTGCTTACTAGTCTGCTAAGAGCCCTGACCTCAAGCCCATCACATGCATTTGGGGTGAATTTGGACAGGTTTTTATTTAGACACTATGATCTGACAAATGTATAGAGCCTCTAAATAGCTCACCTGAAAAGTGAACTATTTGGCCAAACATAAAAGCATAGCCTAATAATACACTGTACATGTAGCGTGGTACTATGAGTGGTCTACCTACACAAGCGTGGTACAATGTGTGGTCTTCCACACCTAAATGCTGTGCACTGAGTTCCTGGTTTCAAATCAAATCTAGTACAACATCTGGTGTTAATATATGTTCTCCTTGTGTTTGCATTAGTTTCACTCAGGTATTCAGGTTTACGACCACACTTAAAAAGCATACTGAGATTAAAGGGAATGTGTTGCCAGAAAAACATGTTTGTTTTTTTTTTTAATTAAACATTTAGTGTGTAGGTAATTAAACATTGTTCAAATTTTTTTAATTTTTTTCACGAGTCAGGAAATATTATAAATTAATTCTAATTTATAATATTTCCCATTGCTGGTCACTAGATGGAGCTATTCCCAAAATTGCAGCATTGCAAAATTGGGTAAAAAGCCCTCGCTCTAGTGAGCTCTCAGCATCCCCCCCCCCTCCTTTATCCTGGCTAGTGCCGGGATAAACGAGGGGTTTGAACGGTCTAACCTCCTACACTGTGTGTCGCCATTTTTTGAGCTAACACACAGTGTAGTAGGTTTACATACAGTAGTAAACGTACACAAACACGAACATACATAGAAATCTTTTACATGCTCCTGCCGCCGCGGCTCCCTCCGGCCCGTCCGCTCCGTCTGCTGCCGCTGGTCCAAGTGCACAAGTGCGGAAGCCGCGACCGGAAGTAGTAATCTTACTGTCCGGCCGCGACTTCCGGTACACAGGAAAATAGCGCCGGACGGCGCGCATTTCAAATTGGACTGTGTGGGAGCGGCGCATGCGCAGTTCCCACACAGACGGCGTACATGTTAGTGGATGGAACGGGCCCCGTTCGCAGTCCCTATGGGACTGGAGCTGCCGTATTCCATGTCTGTATGTGTCGTTAATCGACACATACAGAAATGGAAAAAAAAATGGCAGCCCCCATAGGGAAGAAAAAGTGTAAAAATAAGAAAACGTAAAACACAAACACACAAATAAATATAAACGTTTTTAATAAAGCACTAACATCTTTAACATATTAAAAAAAAAATTGTGATGACACTGTTCCTTTAAGTGTATATAGGGTGTATGCAGGGTTTCATCCCATTCTCCCGAATCGGTTGTTAAAATTTACAGTCGTTCTGAGAACCAGGGTGAATTTGGGAACCCGGAACCGGACCCCTGAACTCGATTGTCTTTGCGTCCTTAGGACGCTGATACAATTGATTAGTCTAGTGCTGCCTGATGAGTGCTTTAGCAATGATGTAGTCGGCGCGAATCGCGCTGCTGCGTCGTTCCGCTGGATGAGGCCTGGCATCGCAGGAGGATAGAGCGGGAACGGGGACAGGTAAGCATGTAATTTTTTTTTCTTTTTCAGTGGGCAGTTTTGGGGACACTATCTACAGGGGGCACTATTCACAGGGGACTCTACAGGACTCACTGTCTACAGCCTGTAGACAACAGGGGGTCCTATCTACAGGGGACTCTATGGGAGGCCCAATCTACAGGGGACTTTACATGGGCACTATCTACCGAGTGTAATGTCTGTGGCTGCAGGCCGTCAGCTCCAACCTCCTCCTGACAGCTGCAGCCACGAGTCGTTGAGTGCTGGCCCCGGCCTCCTCCTCAGGAGACGCCAGCGCTCGCGTCCACTCACCTCAGCCGGATCCCGTAGGGTGCCCGTGCCGCTCTTAAAGGGGGAGTGCGCGCACCGGATTTCTGATGACTTGAGCCTGTGAGTACCCTGGACTATAAGAGGGGTCCAGCCCCCTGCTTCTATGTCTGAGCGTTGTTGATGTTTCCTAAGTTTGTCTATGTGATGGCCTCCTAGTGTGTTTCCTGTTCCTTGCATTCCATACCATCGTGGTCAAGCAGTGTGCTGTGCCAAAGTCGTGTCGTGAGGTATCACACGTCTGACATGCTTCACCTCACCTGACGTCTACCTGCTGCCTAGTCCCAGCCGATCCTGCCTCACTGCTGTCCGAGCTGCCACAGGTACCTATATGAACTATAGACATTGTCCTGCGCCCTGTTGACCAGCTGCCATACCGCCAAGGCGATATGGCCCAGTGGATCCACAGACCCTTCGCGACAGTACGCTGAGGCCATGGACCCGCTGGTCGATTCAAGACTATGACGATGTCTCAAGAAATGCGAGCGGATATGCTAGACCTCCGGTCTCGACAGGACCAACTCCTCCAAGCGTTGAGCATTCTTGCACGTCGGCAGCAGGCACAAGCTGCCGTTCCTCCTACTACACATCCTGGCAGTATTAACCCTCAGATTACACCTCTTGGCAGTGTTGACCCGCGTGTTTCTTTTCCATATCCTGACCGCTATAATGGAGAGGCAAGTACCTGTCGTGGATTACTGAATCAGTGCCAGATCCACTTCAGCTTGTATAATAGGACATTTTCGTCTGATGGCGCAAGGGTCGCTTTCATCATCTCTCTCCTCACTGACAAGGCTCTTGCATGGGTGAACCCTACCTGGGAGAGACAAGGACCAGAGACCCGTGACTTCCAAGCCTTCCTCCGGACTTTTCGTATGGTGCTTGAGGAGCCTGGACGGGTCTCTTCTGCAGCGGCTTGATTAACCTACGCCAAGGAGACACCTCCATGAGTGAGTACACCATCCACTTCCGCACCCTGGCGGGAGAGCTGTTATGGAACAATGAGGCCCTGGTGGCTGCATTCTGGCATGGACTGGCTCCGAAAATTAAGGACGAACTTGCCGCTCGGGATCTGCCATCTACCCTGGATGACCTCATCCTTCTGTCCGGCCGGATTGATATACGGATCCGAGAACGTCTCCAAGAGGTTCGACGGGAGGGAGTCCTTCCCAGTTTGGCTCCTATTTTGCAGCAACCCCTGCTGTCCTCAGATGTCGATCCTCATAAGAAGTCTGTGATAATGGACCAGTGTAAGTTATCCACCCAGGAGAGACAACGCAGACGCACTTCTGGACTCGGTGGCCATCATGTGCGCTTGTGTCCCCAAAGATCCTAAAGCCTAGGGTTGCTAGGAGTGACAACCTTAGGTAAGAATGGACTTCCGTCTAAATTGTCCATACCTGTGACCATAGTGTCCGGTGTGAGAACGCATAAGTTCTCTGCGTATCTGGACTCTGGTTCCGCTTCTAATTTCATCCGTAGAGACTTGGTGGACCTTCTGCAATTACCCACCACCCCTCTGGAGAGCCCATTGACAGTTGCCTCAGTAAATGGACTACCTCTGCCAGACCCAGTTATAGCTGATACCAAGCCGCTGAGGCTCCAAGTAGGGGCCCTTCACTCCAAACTTCTGCCGTTCTATGTCCTACCCAATGCCATTAACCCTGTGTTGCTGGGCCTGCCTTGGCTCCGACTGCATGCCCCAGTCCTGGACTGGAATTCTGGAGAGTTTCTCCAGTGGGGCCCTGAGTGTCAAAGCCGGGCCCTGGTGCAGATTCGTTCGGTTCAGCCTTCTCTGCCTCGGTCATTGGCAGGATTGCCAAGTCATTAAGCTGCATTTTCGGACGTCTTCAGCAAGAGGGAGGCGGTGTCATTGCCTCCACATCGGGCGTATGACTGCCCTATCGAACTGATACCTGGTGCATCCCTTCCCCGTGGTAGGGTATATCCTCTCTCCTTGCCAGAGACTCTGTCCATGTCTGCCTATGTGAAAGAGAACTTGGAGAGGGGCTTGATACGAAAGTCTTCCTCCCCGGCAGGAGCCTGGTTCTTCTTTGTCAAAAAGAAAGATGACTCTCTTCGTCCTTGCATTCGCTACACATGTCTCAACCAGATCACGGTGAAAAATAAATATCCGTTGCCACTGATTTCTGAACTGTTTGATCGTATACGTGGAGCCAAAATTTTTCCTAAACTAGACCTGCGTGGGGCTTACAATCTAGTCTGGATTCGCCAGGGTGATGAATGGAAGACTGCATTTAACACCCGTGATGGTCACTATGAGTATCTACATATGTAATTCTCCCGCGGTCTTTCAGGAGTTTGTTAATGACATTTTCTGTGACCTCCTCTATGTTTGTGTTGTAGTCTACCTTGATGACATCTTGATTTTGTTCTCCAGATCCTATGACGCATCAGAGACATGTCCGTCAAGTTCTGCTACGGTTAAGGGAGAATCGTCTGTATGCCAAGTTGGAGAAGTGCGTGTTTGACAGAGATGCTCTACACTTCCTAGGCTATATTGTCTCGAATCGAGGTCTCGAGATGGATCCTGAGAAGGTAAAGCCTGTCCTGGAATGGTCCCGCCCTCAAGGCTCGAGGGCCATACAGCGCTTTTTGGGATTCGCCAATTATTACAGGCAATTTATTCCAAACTTCTGCTCACTGACTTTCCCAACTCTCGCCTCACTAAGAAGGGTATGAACGCCAAGGTGTCGACTCCCGAGGCAGAGTCCGCATTCAATAGCCCGAAGAGTGCTTTCATGTCATCCTCTATCCTCCATCATCTGGATGTCTCTCTGCAATTCAAGTTGGAGGTGGACGCATCCTCTGTCGGTGCTGGTGCACTCCTGTTCCAGAGAGGTCCGAAGGGCAAGTCAATGGTGTGTGGACATTTTTCTAAGCTCTTCTCTTCCGCAGAACGCAACTACTCGATTGGGGATCGGGAGTTACTGGTCATCAAATTGGCTCTGTAAGAGTGGAGACATCTGCTACAGGGCGCAGCTCATCCGATCCTAATTTTTACTGACCACAAGAATCTGACCTACATCCAGACGGCCCAACGGCTGAACCCTCATCTGGCCAGGTGGTCACTGTTCTTTACCAGGTTCCAGTTTGTGCTCCATTATCGCCCGGCCGACAAGAATGTGAGGGTGATGCCTTGTACAGGTCTTTCGAGACGGAAGACACCATAGAGAGTCCACAGAACATTATTGATCCGTCTTGCATTGTCTCTGTCAATCCTCTGCAAGTTGGGGACATTCCTCCAGGGAGGAATTTTGTGCGCCTGGCTGAACGTGGAAGAATCCTCTGCTGGGGACACACCTCTAGACTGGCAGGTCATGCGTGGGATCTGATTGCTCGTCATTTCTGGTGGCCCACGTTGTCCAAGGACATTATGGACTTAGTTTCTTCCTGTTCTGTATGTGCAGACAACAAGGCCGCTCACTTCAGACCTGCTGGTCTGCTCCAGTCATTGCCTGTGCCCAATATTCCCTGGCAGCATATAGCTATGGACTTTGTCACGGACCTGCGTCTCTGCTGGATGCAGTGCTGTCTGGGTGGTGGTGGACCGCTTTTCGAAGATGGCCCACTTCGTTCCTCTGACCGGTCTTCCTTCTGCTCCTCAGTTGGCCAAGCTATTCATGCAACACATCTTCCGCCTGCACGGCTTGCCACAGCATATTGTGTCGGGTTCAGTTTACCTCGAAGTTCTGGAGAGCCCTCTGCGGACTTTTCCTCAGCCTACCATCCTCAGTCCAACGGTCAAGTCGAGAGGATCAATCAGATCTTGGAGAACTACCTACGCCACTTCATCTCCAAGCAGCATGATGACTGGGTGCAGTTGCTCCCATGGGCTGAGTTCTCCTACAATAATCACACCAGCGAGTCTACGAGGAATACACCGTTCTTCATTGTCTATGGCCAGCACCCACGAATTCCTCTCCCGGTGCCCGATACTTCCGAGGTACCAGCGGCTGACTCCACTTTTAGAGACTGGCAGCAGACTCGATCCTCCATCCTAATGGCAGTCGACCGCATGAAACGGAAGGCTGACACAAGGAGAAGAGAACCTCCTCAGTTTCTTCCTGAAACAAGAGTCGGGTTGTCTTCTAGGAATATCCGACTGAGGGTGCCGTTGTGCAAATTTGCTCCCAGGTTCCTCGGACCATTCGAGATCCTGCAGCAAATCAACCCTCTCGCCTACAAGCTTCGGCTGCATCCTACCCTCAGGATCCCCAACTCCTTCCATGTCTCCCTCCTGAAACCGGTGATTCTGGACCACTATTCCAAGACTCCCAGCCCTGCGATTGCCTCCAGTTGCCCTTCGGACACCTTTGAGGTCAAGGAGATCTTGTACACCAAGTAAGTGAGAGGAAAAACTTTTTATTTGGTGGATTGAAGGGGGTTTGGTCCTGAAGAGAGGTCCTGGGATCCAGAGGAGAATCTCAATGCCCCTACTCTTCTGAAAAAGTTTCTCTCTCACTCTGGTCCCAAGAAGAGGGGGGATACTGTAATGTCCGTGGCTGCGGGCCATCAGCTCCAACTTCCTCCTGACAGCCGCAGACACGAGTCGGCAAGCGCTGGCCCCAGCCTTCTCCTCAGGAGACGCCAGCGCTCGCGTCCACTCACCTCAGCTGGATCGCGGCGCACGCTCGTGCCAGCTCTTAAAGGGGCAGCGCGCGCACCAGTCTTCTGATGACTTGAACCCGTGAGTACCCTGGACTATAGGAGGGGTCCAGCCCCCTGCTTCTATGCCTGAGCGTTGTTGATGTTTCCTAAGTTTGACTATGTGATGGCCTCCTAGTGTGTTTCCTGTTCCTTGCATTCCATACCATCCTGGTCGAGCAGTGTGCTGTGCCAAAGTCGTGTCGTGCTGTATCCCACATCTGACCTGCTTCACCTCGCCTGACGTCTACCTGCTGCCTAGTCCCAGCCGAGCCTGCCTCACTGCTGTCCAAGCTGCCACAGGAACCTATACAAACTATAGACATTGTCCTGCGCCCTGTTGGCCAGCTGCCATACCGCCAAGGCGGTACAGCCCAGTGGGTCCACAGACCCTTCGTCGTGACACAGAGACACTATCTCAGAGGTCTCTATGGGGGGACTATTTACAGGAGGCACTATCTACAGGAGGCTCTATGGGCAGCACTATTTACAGAGAGCTCTATGAGGGGAACTATCTACAGGGGCTCTATGAGTGGCATGATCTACAGGGCCACTGTGTGTGTGTGGTGCTTTACTTTACAGTGTTTGACACAATTTTATTCATGGGCACAATGTATGGTACAATTATATTCAGGGGCACAGTGTATGATACTATTATACTCAGGGGCATAGAATGTGGCACCATGAGAATTTTATATTCGTTTATTGGTGTAGAAATGTTGGAAAAGTGAGAAGCCGAAGACATCTGTGCGAAAACTCTGCAGAAATGGGTCGTGGCCGGATGATGTCGTCATGAAGATCTGGACCAGATAGAGAAGAAAATAGAAAAAGAACGACTCCAATCTGAGAAGACGTCACCTGTGAGTCACTAAATGTACATTTTTATTCTCCCTGTGACTGATCAGTAATGTATTCACTGTATGATCTGCAGCAAGATGATGGGTGTATCGTTCTTGTGTGTGAAACAGCAACTCCCAGCATATCCTTAAGATTGTTCAGGCCATACTGGGAGATATAATTTTATGTCGTACAAACTTATATGGCAGGGGTTAAACTGAATTTGCAAATAATCTCTGTACTGAGCTGTATTTGTGCTTGTGCTGTATATATGAACTGAGCATGGTTCTGGTGCTGTATATATGTGCTGAGCTTAGTTCTCGTTCTATATATATATATATATATATACTGAGCTAGGTTCTGATGCTGTATATATGTACTGAGTTTTATTCTGGCGCTGTATATATGTACTGAGCTTGCTTCTGGCACCGTATCTGTGCATTAGGTGGGAGATTTTTAACGACTTACTGCGCACACCGCCCTGTCCTCCGCTCTTCTGACAGGGCACAGCCTAACTAAATGGACTGAGCACGCTTTGGATATTGAATGTGCGCATATGGGTCTATACGTAATGGGCGAATTTAATATAATGTGTGGGTAGGTAGGTAGGTATGTAAACAGGGCAACGATCAGCTCATGAACGAGCAAAAGCTCATTCATCCTCTAATAAGATCTTCTATGCGGGCAATAAAATGGTTACTAGTCAGCAGCACATATCCCGACATGATGCAAATGCATGGGGATGAATGATCATAGTAAGGATTGTTTGTCTCCACTTGTATAAGCTGTCGATCGGCACCCGTTTTCACGGCTAGTATTGCTTCATCTAAAAAGACCTTAAGACATAGTCAAGACTAAAAAAGTGATTCAATACCAGGAGAAGTGAAAGACCGGAACCAGCAGATGAAAGCAGAGTCAGAATACAGAGACAAAAAGAGAGACAAAGTTGGGATAAAGTCAAACCAGAATCAAGCCAGAGCCCATAAAGCATATCTTAAAACCGTCCAGGATTCAGCTGGACAGTAATAGATTCCGGGCAGTGTTCCGCTGTCGGTGGTATGTCCCGGTGTCAACTGTATCTGCGTCCTCAGGATGCAAATACAGTTAAATCCGATGCTGAAGCAAGGAACCGTCAGCTCCCTAATTCAGCATTCACTGTCCATTCGTCGAGGACTACCCAGGCACAGTGAAACTTTAAGCGCTGAGCCCAGGGAAGCCATTGACGTCACTGTCCATATATGGACAGTGACGTCAGTGACTCCTCCAGGAGCAGAATCCCCAGTCAGAGGGTTGCCGGTGCCCTGGCCAGGGATTCCGGCATCTCAAAGCCCCTAACCTCACTGTCCATATAAGGATAGTGTTGTCAGGGGCTCCCTCCTGGAGCGGAATCCCGGGCTAGAGTGTTGCCGACGCTCTGGCCAGAGATTCCGCTCCTAGAGTGAGCCCCTGACGTCACTATTCATATATGGACAGTGACGTCTCGGGTTACTCCTGGAGCGGAATCCCCGGCCAGAGCGTTGCTGATGCTCTGGTTGAGGATTCCGCTCCTAGAGGGAGCACTTGACGTCACTGTCGATATATAGACATTGACGTCAGGGGCTCCTCATGGAGTGGAACCCATATCGTCAACGCTCTGGCCAGGGATTCCGCTCCTAGATGGAGCCCCAATGGTGCTACCTACAGGGGTTGGCGCTATCTTCAAGGGGGGCATGGCACTATCTACATGGCACTGTGGCACTCCATGGGCACTATCTACATGGGCACTGTAGCGCTATCTAAGTGGGCACTGGCACTTTATATGTGGGCACTGGCACTAGGGGCAGCTAAAGAGGAATTATACTGTGTGGGGGTAGCTAAGGCAGCATTATACATTTTGGTGGCAGCTAAGGAGACATTATACTGTATGTTGGCAGCTATGGGGCATTATACTGTATGGGGCAGCTATGGGGAATTATACTGTATGGGGGAAACTATGGAGGCATTATACTACATGAGGCAGGTATGGGGGCATTATACTGTATGGGGGCAGCTATGGGGCATTGTACTCTATAGGGGCAGCTATGGGGGCATTAAACTGTATGGAGGAATTTGTGTGGGCATTATGCTGTATGGGGCAGCTATAGGGGCATTATACTGTATAGGGCAGCTATGGGGAAATTATACTGTATGGGGCAGCTATAAAAGGTTATACTAAATAGGGGAATTTGTTTTGGCATGATACTGTTTGGGGGAATCTATGTGGGCATTATACTGTAGGGGGGCATCTATGGGGGCATTTTACTGTATGGGGCTGCTATTTGGTATATTGTGTGAGAAGCTATGGGGTATTATACTGTGAGGGGGGCCAATATAGGGGCATTACACTGTGTGTGGGGGTTCTATGGGGGCATTATACTGTGGCTAGGCACTATACCGTGGGCAGACACTATGGGAGTAGGAGTGCTGTGTGGGCTGAACCAGGTTTGTATGGATGGGGATTGGGCGGGGTTAGAGGCGTGGATTACAGCGGGAAACAAAATGCTGCGCCACATCGTTTGACCCTATTTGTGATACTTCAAGGTTGGGAGGTATGCATAAAGTGAAGCCAAAAAGAGAAAACAAGCCAGATCAAAGAACAATAGGGTAAAGTATTCATAACATAGACCAGGGTGGTTATTACAAGCTGGGGCTGGATGAGGAGTAAGTAGCTGGCTAGGGCACCCTGTGTACAGAACTGGCTGGTTAAAGAGATTGAGCGTTGGGAGAGGTGAGAGATTAAACTTTAAAATCGAGCTGTTACTATCAGATAGTTTTCTTAGAGCAGTCTCCTTATTAAGGTACCACAGATTCTGGACGTTTAACCCTTCAATCGCCAAGGTCCATGACCAGAACATTATCAAAGTGGACCCATTTTCAAATCCGGCGACTCGATAGGAGACTAGGGAACCTCTCTGTAGTCAGCTCTGTGGACCTAGAAAGGACCACAGGGCTGTCTGTTCAGTAAGCCTGCTGTTAGGGCACACTTAGTATGCAGTCATATGACGCAGATATTGCTGCAGAAATTTCTGCAAATGAAAATGATCCCTATTCATCTGAATAGGATTCTGCGATGCATCGAAACTTCGATACTGTTTCGATACCGTGCACCCTCAAACGGTTCAATACCGTTAATTCATGTATTTCGATACTAAGCTGTGCGGCCGCACAGCTAAGTATAGTAACACATGAATATTGTTAGAGTGGGGCTGCAGCTGTGTAATACAGCCATTGCCCCGCTCCTGAGTCCTGACAAGTGGGCGTGTGCGGTCAGTAGGATGTGATGCGACCAGCGCTGCACTAATTGCCAGCACTGAAGACAGAACAGGGCGGGCACTCTGTAAAACACCCCCATGTTCTGTCTTCCGTGCCTGCGCCGCCTATGAGTGCAGCGTTGGCCGTATCACCTCATGTTGACCACGCGCACACTTATTGTCAGGAGTGGGGCAATGGCTGCATTACACAGCCCGGCTCTAACGGCGGAGATCAGAGAAACCTATCATCTCCGCCGCTATTCCCCTGAATGCTGCGATCAAAGCTGACCGCAGCATTGAAGGGGTAAATGAGAAGGGGGGATGCCGTTTCGATTTCGTTACAGGGAATCTCTGTGACACGATCGAGGGACACACCATATATGGGCAGACAGCCCAGGGTCCATTGGATGACCCCAGGGCTTTCTGACCATATTTCCTGTTAGGGCATACTTACAACAACTGCCTGTGTACTATCAGTACACAGGCTAATGTACTGGCATATAGGTATAGATATATGCCGGTACATTAAAGTTTAAAAACAAAAAAGTAAAAAAAAAGTAATGTTAAACAAAAAAAATACAAATTTTTTACAATAAACATTATAATAAGTTTCAATACATAAAATATACACATAATTAGGTATATTTGTGACCGTAATAAAAAATGTATAGCATCATATATGATGTTTACTCGGTTATAAAATAAAATCTGCTTTCTTTCACTTATTAATTATGAATTTTGAACCTCCATGTGCCTCACATTAATAGTAATTAACCCCATCATGTACCTCACACATTAACCTAATGTTGTCCAGTATGACTGAGGAACATGATGGGGTTAATTACTATGAGGCATCATTTACACGAGCGTAATATACACGCGTGCTTTTCACGCGTGTCGTACGCACCTATATTAGGCTATGGGGCAGTGCAAACAGTGCGTGAATTTTGTGCAGCGCAAGTAAAACTCACGACATGCCCTTTCTTTGTGCGCTGTTCTCGCATCACGCACCCATTGAAGTCAATGGGTGCGTGAAAACCACGCAGGTCGCACGGAAGCACTTCCGTGCAAACTGCGTGATTCGCGCACCAGCTGTCAAACTCTGAATGTAAACAGAAAAGCACCACGTGCTTTTCTGTTTACAAACATCCAAGCGGAGTGTCATAATAATGGCGGCCGCGCGAAAATCTCGCAGCCGCGCATCATACACTGATGACACACGCAGCTGTTATGTGCCTTTTGCGCACGCAAAATGCCGCGTTTTTTGCGTGCGCAAAACGCACACGCTCGTATAAATCAGGCCTTAATGTGAAGCACATGGAGGTTCAAAATTCATCACACCATGTGCCTCACATCAGAAAATGGGCAAACTTTTTTTTTCTTTCCCATTATTGTTGGCAAAGTATCGTTTTGGTATCGAGTATCGCAATAATACACAAAGTATCGGTATCAAAGTCCAAATTCTTGTCTCGTGATAGCTCTAAATCTGAATGGAACTTGCATAAATCCATAAACATACTACAGAAAAAACTCCTGTCAGATGAATGGAACTGATTTTCAGTTGCAGAAATTTTCCCTATCAGCAGCCTCTGTCATAGTGACACAGTATAATGTATTAGCATGCAGAGGTATGCTAATACATTATAAGTATAAAGTAAAATTGTAAAATAGTAATCCCTCCGTGGGATTAAAAAAATAATAATAATAAAAAAAATGTACAAAAATTCTGCAAAACAAAGTGATTATTTAGTATAAAATATATAGATTTTTTGGTCCATATATTACACCAAAAACCCTGCATATATTAGGTATCTGGGACAGGATGGGGGGGGGGGGGGGGCATATTCTGAAACCCCTGCCTTGAACACCAAGAGAGCTTTTCCTGCTCTTGGTTACTGCCCAGGCAGAGGCAATGAAGTGAACACCTGATTTACCTCTGGAGCAACTGGAGGTAAGTCACTCCATCTGATGCATTGGTATTCAAAAACCAGGATATAAAGTTGGAGGACAAATGTGGCCGAAACTGGCATTGACTGGCGCTGAGTAACAAACAGTTCTAATATCAGAATAAGAGTGACCTGTACTTATTAGGGTATGTTCACACGCAGTGACCAAAAACGTCTGAAAATACGGAGCTGTTTTCAGGCGAAAACAGCTCCTGATTTCCAGACGTTTTGGTAGCAATTCGCGTTTTTAGCGGCATAATTTACGGCCGTTATTGGAGCTGTTTTTCAATGGAGTAAATGAAAAACGCCTCAAAAAACGTCCCAAGAAGTGACATGCACTTCTTTTTCGCGGGCGTCTTTTTACGCGCTGTATTTTGACAGCGACGCGTAAAATTAAGGCTCATGGGAAAAGAACACCGTAAATCCCATTGAAAGCAATGGGCAGGTGTTTGTAGGCGTATTAGGGGCGTTTTTTCAGGCATAATTAGAGGTGTAAAACGCCCGAATTACGTCTGAAAACACTGCGTGTGAACATACCATAACGTCTGAAAACACTGCGTGTGAACATACCAATAGGAATGCTATTTTTATGTGTCTGATATCAGCATTTATGTCTATATCATTACTTCGAATCATTTTGGGGGGGTTTTGGACATTCTCAGAGTACTCCTGTATAAGTTTTCTTGGCAACTTGTACACACAATGATGTTCATCTGTCTTGTTGGTGAATAAACCAGAATTTTACAATGTGACGTAGCACATGTTTGCATTATAAATCTACGTGACTTCAATCTTCCTAGCGGCCAGTTCCTGCATTCTAGAGAGAAACCACTTGAGGACAACCTTCTCCTGTGCAGAGCTATTTGTAAGCCTTGGCACAGTTCACTGACCACTCCCATATTACAAGAATTCGTCACTGCCTGGTACCTGGGACTAAGTGGTGGGGGTTGAGGAAGGTGACATCCACCCTGAACTGGTTATGCTGGGTTAGAAGGAGAGTTAAATGGTTATGAAAGCAAAACAGAAACTACAGTACTGTCCAGATGAATAAAACCCACCAGACACAGACACGTATACATTTTACTGATTGGAAAAGAGTAATCTAAGAAAAAAATATGTAATATGAGGCTAATTATTATTAAAGGGGTATTCCGGTTAAAACAAGTTACCCCCAACTTGCGAATTGCTGGGTGTCCGACAACTGGGACCCCCACCGATCAACAGAACGAGGGTCCTGTACCCCCTGTTTGAACGGAGCAGCAGGTTGCTCATGCGTACTGCTGCTCCATGTTTCTCTCACAATCCACCAGTAAGGGCCTATTCAGAACGACGTTGTTCAGGTCCGGTCCGTGTACTGTGCGAATGTGGAAGAGACAGCACACAGACTGAACAATGACACATTAAAGTCAATGGGCTAATTCACATGTCCGATTTTTTGCACTGACTTTTGGTCAGTGCAGAGAACATTACAGAATGCACTACTTTGGTCCGATACATGCAGTAGACTCGCATATTCCATTTAATGAAAAAAATTGGACAACACGCCATCCGAGTGCCGTCCGTTTTTAGAGATGGGAGACACAAAAAAGAAAGGACGTTTTTTTGAAGAACGTGAAAAACTAATGATCAGTGATGCTGCAGGGACATTAAAAACGGACACAGAGGGGCGTGGCTTTGGCATGGCGGTGTGAGGACGCACTTTTGTGAATCTCCGGACTCGACTCACAGAAAATCGCCCGAAAGGGCTCACTTACCTGGTCCTAGTGTACGATGGCGAAGGGGAGACATCGCACGAGCCTCTCGGTCACTCCTGGCACCTCGTCCATCGGCAGGATCCTTCGCTCCAGGCAGGACGTATCCTCTCCGCGGCGCTCCTCTATTCCTCCTTCAGGCCGCAACCGGACCCTGCCAGCACGTGGGAGCTCACAGACTTCCTGCTCCTCCGGGCCAGCGAGTATCGACTGCCGCTCCCAGGTCCACATACCCGTCATGGTGACTCCAGGGGTAGGTCAGGGCACAGATGACTTGCCTGGGTCGGTTCCTCTGGCCCTATCAGATGACTTTCCCCCTCTCCAGCCCCAGTCTGTGCCACGACAGGGCGCTGATTGCATGGCCCTGCAAGACAGGGCGGTCCCGGCGCCATCTTTCCTTGCCGCCCCGCGGCAGTCTCCCCCAGTCGACTGGCTGCAGCTCAGTCAGGGGACGCCAGCTATTTTGAGGGGACTGCTCACTCTATCAGCGGTGAAATGGTGCAGGTGTTGCCCACCAAGTCCGACCAGGATCTACGCCTCTCCCGGCTGGAAGAAAAGCATGACAAGGCCATTGGTGTGGTCTCACAGGAGGTACGTTCATTGGCTGCACGGGTGGAGGCATTGGAGCAACAGAACTCTGTTTACTCCATGGACATCTCGGTCCTTTCCCAGACCCTGGACACTCAATCTACCCAAATGCGGGACTTTTCCTTACACCTGGATGATGTCGAAAACAGGGGGAGACGGAACAATTTGAAATTGAGATGCATATCAGAATCTGTGCGTCCGGATGGCCTATATGACGCGGTGACACATATCTTTAACAAGCTCCTGGATAGACCGCGTGATATGGCCATTGAGATGGATAGGGTGCATAGACTGGCGGGCTCACGGGCAAGAGATGGTAACTACCCGCGGAATGTCATATGCAGAGTACACTTCTACAAACAAAAGGAGGACATTGCACGGAGAGCCTGGGAGAAGGGGGTCATTCCCTTCAATGGTTCTGAGGTTACCGTCTTGCCGGATTTCTCCTTGTTGACTCTTTACATGCGCAGGGCAGTCCGCCCTTTGCTGGAGGCTACTAAAGCGGTGGGAGCTACCTACAGATGGGGCCATCACTTCCACATCATACTCCGCAGACAGAGGCATTAATTTGCTGTTCGTTCTCCAGATGACCTGGAGGAGGCCTTTCGGTTACTGGAGATCTCCCCAGTACGGTTACCGGATTGGACAGAGCCCCCGACATCGCTCTTTTCCAGAGGAGGTCCCTACCCTGATTCTGTGCACCCGATTCTGCCTCACTCCAGAGACGGGCCAGCCGAGATGCGGACCCCAGGGCGGTGTTCCCCACGCAGAGACTGACCTACTACATTCTTCATGTATAGTCTAGTTCCCACCATTGGGGCCTCGGTCACGGTTTGAAAGTTATTTGCATTTACTTTTTCTTTGCAGTGTTCTTCAAGAGATGCAGATGTCGACATTGGTGGTGATCTTGAATGGGACATTCTGTACAGTATGCAGGTCTGGGGGTTTCTCTATCGGTGGAGCTGCATCTGTTTAGCCAAGTAGGGGCTGGGAGGTCTCCACTGTAGTTAGCCGGTTGACTCCGGGGTTTCATTGAGCTCAATTTGATATTCCTAGTCTATTTTTGTAATTTTTGAGGAACTGTTTCTGTCGTACCGCTGCCATTCTTCGTTCCCCATTAGGGCCCCATGTTGTTGTGTCGTGGTCGGAGGGTATTTTTCCTTCTGAGGACGACATAACACACGATGAGTTGTTGAGGGGTTTTGTACTCCGCTATTAGTGAGGCTGTTTTGTTCCATTGCTCTGGTACTTCTGTCCCTTTAAAGGGGTCTTTTTCTAGCTATCTTTCCTTCCCTTCCCACCTCTGTCTTCTCCTCCCTCTCCTATTATGTCTAAGATAACCATTGTCTCCCTGAATGCGCAAGGTCTGAATATCCCGGAAAAGAGGTCCTCCATTCTCCGTCTTCTCTGGAAGAAAAAAGCGCAAGTGGCATTTCTTCAGGAGACCCACTTCTGGGCTGATTGCATATCGAAGCTTACGGACTCCCATTATACAAAGGGGTATCATAGTGTGTCCCCTGATTCTAAGACTAAAGGGGTCTCCATCCTGATTTCACGCTCTCTCCATTGGGAACATGTGGAGACTCGCACAGATGGAGCGGGAAGGTATCTCTTCGTGAAAGGTAGGCTGGCTAACACTCTATTCACATTGGCTTCGTATTATCTCCCTAACACTGGTCAGGTTGCCTTCCTGGAGAAGGTTTTAGTGGAGTTGGAGGGCTTTCTGGAAGGCACTCTAATACTGGGAGGGGATTTGAATGTCACCTTAGATCCTACATTAGACTTCTCACGCGGGCATTCATCCTTATCTAGGCCATCTCACCGTAATATATGTCGGCTGTTGCATGAGCACCAACTAGTCGATACGTGGCGGCTCATGCATCAATCGACAAAAGAGTACACTTTCTTTTCGGCTCCCAATAACTCATATTCCAGATTAGACTATTTCTTTCTACGTAATTCACATCTTTCCGGCCTCACATCAGCCTCCATAGATGATATCACATTCTTTGACCATGCTCTTATAACTCTTACCCTCTCACTCCCAACGGTCCACCCTCGCTTCTGGCAGTAGCGCTTGAACGAATCGCTCCTGCCGGATTCGACGGTGGTCTCGGACATTCGCAGGGACCTCGAGGAGTATTTTGCCACAAATGTTTCTCCGGGGGTTAACCAGCTTTTCATTTGGGAGGCGCATAAGTGTGTAGTGCGCGGTTCCTTCATTCGTATTGGTTCCAAACTAAAAAGGGAGCGGACTGCACACCTGCTGGATCTCTTGTTCCGCATAGGTTGGAATAGTCCCATAAGGCCTCCCAGGACCGTGTTGTGGGGGCGGAGCTGGGGCAGCTGAGGGTTCAGCTTAGTTCGCTCAGTCTTTCCAAGGCTAGGGCCTCCCTAGTTAAATGCAGACGGCACTTTTACGAATTTAGTAATAAACCTGGTAGGACCCTGGCGTGGGCTTCTATGAAAACCCCTTTCTCATACCTATGTTCCTCATGTTCAAGCTTCGCACAATAGGCGTTTGCAACTTCCCCATGACATCTCGGAGGCCTTCCGTGCCTATTACCACTCTCTTTATAATCTTCCTCGGGCCCCTTCATCTCCAGATGGAGGGAGCCACATGGAGAAGATTGAGACATATCTCCGGTCCTCAGGGATAAAATGTATCCCCCAGGAGGCTATCGCTGCCCTGGAGGCTCCTATTTTATCGGAGGAGTTGCCATGGGCATTGAAGGACTCGCCAGCAGGGAAGGTACCGGGCCCGGATGGACTACCTTTGCAGTGCTATAAGGCCTGCTCAGATCTGCTCCCACCCCATTTCCTACACGCCTTCAACTCACTCACTGAGGGGAGTTCCCTTCCTCAAGATACGTTGAGGGCCCACATCACGGTGATACCCAAAGAGGGGAAGGACCCATCCATGTGCCAAAATTATCGCCCCATATCTTTCCTAAACTTACATTTTCGCTGTTTGCGAAGATTCTGGCCCATAGGATGACTCCACTGCTACATAATGTCATACATAACGACCAGGTGGGCTTCATGCCTCTTAGGGAAGCTCGGGATAATACCACACGGGCAATTAACTCGATGTATCAAGCTGCTGCCTCGGCTCTGTCCACTTTCTTTCTGTCCACGGATGCGGAGAAGGCCTTCGACAGAGTCAACTGGGACTTTATGCTAGCTACCTATGCGGCATGTTGGACTAGGCACTCATATGATGCAATGGATTTCGAGTATCTATTCCTCCCCCTCGGCCCGGGTTAAGGTAAACGCTCACTTCTCCTCCTCACTTGCTATCTCCAATGGTACGAGGCAAGGATGTCCCTTGTCCCCCTTAATTTTCATTTTATGTTTGGAGCCCTTTTTGTGCCATATTCGCTCCAACCTAGACATAGTAGTGTATCTTTGGGAGGAAGGTCCCATAAGGTCACTGCATACGCGGATGACCTGCTCTTTTTTCTCACTGCACCCAGGATCTCCTTGCCCAATCTGACGGCGGAGCTGAGTAGATACTCAAAATTGTCCAACTTCAAGATTAACTACCAGAAGTCGGAGGGTCTCAATATCTCGTTGCCACAGTCTCTGGTGGATGATCTGTCTGAGTCCTTCTTCTTTAAAGTGGCTGGAGATTAGCTTAAATATTTGGGGGTCCGGCTTCCCAGTGATCTGTCTCGCCTTTATGTGGTGAACTACCTTCCGCTTCTTCAACGTGTAAAGAGTGATTTGGATTCCTGGACGATGGGCAGCTTTACCTGGTTATGTAGGTGTGCAATATTTAAAATTAATATCTTACCACGGATTATGTACCTCTTCCAGGCACTCCCGGTTCACATCCCCCGCCCTTTCTTTCAAGCTCTGCTGTCCTTACTCCATAGATTCATATGGGTGGGGAAACCAGCCCGTATAGCCCGCTCCATGCTCTTTCGAGCTAGGTGTGAGGGCGGTGTTGGTCTCCCAGTCTTTGTTTCCTACCATCAGGCCTCCCACTTGACACAAATTTTGTACTGGTTTAGACATACTGAGGTTAAACAGTGGATGTCAATGGAAGAGAGCTTTTCGGCTGTCCCATTGCAGGCGCTGCCTTGGTTGGGCAAACAAATCCCTCTATCGGCGCGGACACACCCGACTATTGGACCCATCTTGGCGGTTGCGTCCCGGCTCTTTCCCCGGAAAGAGATCTTCCCGTCTCCCTCCCGCTGTTTCCCGGGAAATCCTGCATGCTCCCCTGGGCAGGAAAGGGGTCCCTTCCAGCACTGGTTGAGGGTGGGTAAGGGGCATGCTGCTCATTTTACACAGGGTGGGACTTGGATGTCTAGCCCACAGTTGGCGTCTTTGACAGACCCTAACTCCTTTACTTCCTGGCAGGTCACTCAGTTGAGACATTTTCTCGCGTCCCTACCTAACCTACCTAACCCATCAGAATACTCGCGGGATAGTTCCCCTTTCGAACTCCTTTGCACCGGCACGGTGCATCACTCGTTGTCCAGACTTTATCATCTCCTGATCTCTCCATCCACTCTTTCCACACTTTCCTATTTGCTTAGCTGGGAGAGGGACCTGGGTCTAACATTTATGGTGGAGCAGAAAAATCGCTTGTTCACTATGAGACATAAATCCTCCATGGCTAGCAGGTGTCAGGAGGCTGGATTTAAGATCCTGTCGCGATGGTATAGAGTGCCTTCCAGATTGCATGCGATGATCCCTGCGGTCTCACCGTTGTGTTGGAGATATGGAGACCATGTGGGCACAATTCGACACATCTTTTGGGACTGCCCGCAGTTGACAGATTTCTAGTCTGAGGTGTGGCGCATCTCCTCCAAAATTACGGACTTTTCCCTTCCGCGCTCTCTGGCCCTTTTCCTGCTCCATCTGTGTGATGTTCCATTATCTACGTACCGACGCTCAGTGGTTCGCCATCTGGTGAATGCAGCTAGAGCGTGCGTCCCTGCGCTTTGGAGACAATCTTGCCCTCTGCCAGTCGGCATGTGGTTTGGCAAGATTCAGGAGATTATGAGAATGGAGGACCTCATGGCATCTATGAGAGGGACCCCTGCTAAATTACTCAAAATGTGGCATCATTGGATTAGATTTCAATCTTCGGTGGAGTTTAGGACCATTATGGCCTCTTGAGCATAAATCATAGGCCTAGTGTGTAATGTCAGTTTTCTCCCCTTCCTTTTTTCCCTCTGCCCTCCCCCTTCTCTTTCGCTTCTCCCTCTATCTCTATCCTGTTTTCATACAGGTCATTTATGCATGGCTGCGGGTTCAGGATGCATAAGATTGTTTTTTTCAATACCGTTTTCAGCTGTGCATTGAGGTTTTTATTTTTTCCTTGCACTTACTGTAACTGCATTTACTTGTCTGTGCTGCTTATGCCTGCACTATCTTATTTGTGTTTTGGAAAACAGAAAATAAAAGATTTTGGGAAAAAAAAAACTGACACAGAACCCATTCACAATACTGATTGAACACTGATGTAAAATCCTCAGTTCTTTTCTTGATGAAACACAGATGAGTTTTACAACGCTCTTCAGAATACAGCCTAATTGTGAGAATACTGGGCCTCTGTGTAGCTGCACATATGAATAAGCTTAATATGAGCTATATGGCTAGGTGCTATAGAATTTCTCATATAAGGCTTTGTAGCTAATGAGCAGAGCCAATAGGGCCCGGGCACTATACCCTCTAAGCTGGGCATTCTAAACCCGTACCCATATATATGTAGTGTCTTGATCAATATGGTGTACACAGGGGGAAATTTATTAAGACTGGCGTTTTATATGGAAGTCTTAAACCAAACTACATTGGCGTGAAATGTCCAAAATTTATTAAGAGCTGCATGCTTCTTAATAAATTTGGCACATCTCAGGCAGTCCTAAAGACTGAAAGAAAATAACATTTGCTCTACAATTTGCGCCATTTTCTGTCCTTAGGAATCATAAAAGTATCATACACTTACTAGCCCTGACACATTTCTACACCAGTGGCCTAAACCTAATAATACATCCCCCACTCCACAGAACCCAGGTGAATAGAGCGTCCAGATACATAACCTACACAGCATCCAGATAAATAGCACATACAGTTTTCAGATATATACCACATGCAGTGGTCAGATAAATATTTTATACTGTGTCCCAATAAATAGCATACATAGTATCAAGATTAATAGTGCATATAGTGTACAGATAAATCATGTATACAGCATCCAGATTTGAAAGACATTCAAAGTCGAGATAAACAGTGCGAAATACATACCAGATAAAAAGCGCATACAGCATTCAAATAAAAAGTGTATACAAAATCCAAATATATATCACTCACAGTGTGCAGATATATAGAACATACAGTGTCCAGATAAATAATGTATATAGGGTCCAGACAAAATAGTGTGTGCAACGTCCAGATAAGTAGTATATACAGCACTATACAGCATTTTTTATATATATATATATATATATATATATATATATATATATATATATATTATTATTTATTTATTTTCCAAGAAAATAGTTCATACAATGCCCATCCCAAAACCTCTCACAGACTTTGAAGTTAGATAGCCCATCAATGCCACTCAGTGCAGACATTTTAGCCAGGAACAGTGGAGCCACAGGTACAGTACAGTGGCCATGGCACATACCATGGCGACAGGAAGCAACATGAAGATTGGCTGTCAACTAGTTATGGTGGCAGAGCTATATTCAATAAACATGGGCAACATTTACTGATTCTGGAGAATGGATGGGGTGAAGATGGGAGATGAGGCAGGCTTTTGGAGCAATCAGTGGGATTGCTCGGATACAATTTTTTCTTAGTTGTGAAACAATGGCACCATCCTGGACTTAATATAAAACTGAAAACTTTTTCTCTAATTAAACCTAGTAATATGAAATATGTATTTAAACGCATCTATTAAACTCTAGACCTCTCATGTAATAGAAACACTTCTAGCCCTGAAAAGTAAACATTGACCTCTGCAGGCTCCACATTGTTTAATATGTGAAAGTAAGATTTAGAAACAAAAAAGGATCAAGTGATCAAGGATGTGTGACTTAATTTACTTAAAGCGGCATTCTGATGACTGATATTTATGGCACGTGACATCCGGGGAGAATAGGGCTCACCTGTTTCTCTTCCTTGTTACTAGTGTTGTGGACTATTTTCTGAAGCACAACGGGGTTCATGGAACCACATTTTTCCAATAGGTGAGGGTCCCACTTATGAGACATAAAGTTTATGAGACATATATGGCATAATCTAGAGATAGCATCTTAAATAAATATGCTATTATAAAGAAA
This sequence comes from Rhinoderma darwinii, assembly GCF_050947455.1. NCBI lineage: Eukaryota > Metazoa > Chordata > Amphibia > Anura > Rhinodermatidae > Rhinoderma > Rhinoderma darwinii. The sequence continues at coordinate 251,370,478 of NC_134688.1, read as the reverse complement.
ATAACTAAAGTGACATTGATGTATTTTGTATCTTTCAAGCAGAGGTGTCGTGATGGTTAAGAACACAATACTATTCAGCAAAGAATTTTTGACTATCTGAAGTAAATCTCATGTGCGACTGATCAAATTTTACAGTGACTGCACAGGTAATGTAAGTATTGAGTGAAAGGTGAGGATTCTTTTTCGTTTTTATGGATTTAAAGTGGTTTTCTACTTGTAACAACCCCTGTTGATGTGGCAGTAAGTCCTCATGCACACGAACGTATTTTTGTCCTCCCGTAAATACTGGTGTAAATACGGGTCCTTGGACACACGTATTCAGCCCGTATTGCACCAGTATTTATAGACCGGTGCCCGTAAATACGGGTCCGGTGTCACCAGTATTCCACCAGTATTTACGGGCACGTTTTCGCTGCAAAATTGCACTGCACTAATCGGTAGCCCTTCTCTCTATTAGTGCAGGATAGAGAGAAGGGACAGCCCTTTCCGTAGTAAAAGTAAAAGAAATTCATACTTACCCGGCCGTTGTCTTGGTGACGCGTCCCTCTTTCGACTTCCAGCCCGACCTCCCTGGATGACGTGGCAGTCCATGAGACCGCTGCAGCCTGTGATTGGCTGCAGCGGTCACATGGGCTGAAACGTCATCCCAGGAGGCCAGACTGGAGGAAGAAGCAGGGAGTTCTGCGTAAGTATGAACATCTTTTTTTTTTTTTTACAGGTTGATCTATATTGTGGTCGGTAGCCACTGTCCCGGGTGCTGAAATAGTTATTGCCGATTGTTTAACTCTTTCAGCACCCTGGACAGTGACTATTCACTGACGTCGCCTAGCAACGCTCCCGTAATTACGGGTGCACATACGTAGTCACCCGTAATTACAGGAGCTCCATAGACCTCTATGGGCTGCCCGTGCCGTAATTACGGCCTGAAATAGGACATGTTCTATAATTTTCAATGGCACGGGCACCTTCCCGTAGGCATACGGTTGAGGTACCCATGGCCAATAGAAGTCCATGGGCCCGTAAAAACGTGCCGTAATTACGGGCGTTTTTACGTTTGTGTGCATGGGGCCTAAGCCTGGTGTATTCAGCCTTCAATCATGGCTGCAAAAACTGTCCACTCGTACCCGGAGTTGTCACACACCTACAGGAGTAGATGTGAATCATCTGGGTTGCTTTGGTTTAACTTAGGCTAAACATGGGAGCGGAGTTTAAGGAAATCCCTGGTATTCACTTTTTAACCCCTGTACAGGCATCTGGACTTCGCTACGGGGAAATCCCAGGTAACTACCTCAGGAGTAGTCTCCGATGGCAACAGACGACGTAGTAGAGCAGATGTTTCCAAGACGAGTGACGTAGTCACTACGAAGACGTAGTCAGACGGGCAAAGGTTTAGGGCAGGCACAGTTCAACCAAAATGTGAAGGTCAGGGCAGGTGAAGTATAGTCAATAATGGGAAATGGGCAGAGGTCAGGATGGGTAGCAGACTAAGGACGTAGTTAAGGGACAAACCAGATCAAAACCAAGTAGAAGATATAGTATGTAACTAACAGAGTCAAAAAAAGCGAAATAACCTAATTTCTTAGACACTGGGTGATGGGGGAAGGGTCATAAAATAGTCTGTGAAGAAATGAGATAGGCTGGAGGAATAAATGATTTGGTGCATTGACCTCTTAAGAACTAGGAGTTAGTGCGTGCAAAACAGAGTACCCAGCAGACCAGTGGTGGTGGGCAGGCCACTGAATAGAGGAAACGCAAATTGGACAGCGGCGAGAAAAAGCGGGCCACCAAGCGGCAGGAGCCAGGACAGGGGAGCGAAGCGCCAGTAAGAATGGCGGCACTCTGTGACAGCAGTGAAGCTGAATTCAATGAGCGTTCATACGTAACATGGATGCTGCAGGTCCTATAGAGTAAGAGCTGCACTTTATAGTCACTTTTTGTTTTTCTGGGTAATAGAGGGGATGTCCCATTTCAGTGACCCCTGTTGTTCCCTACATGTGCCCTAATAGGATATGTGAAACGGGGTTGTTCAGTTCTTATGTCAGTAGCCTTTTGTAATCTAAAAGCCATTTTCTCTTTAGTGCATAAATGACAGATTGAAAATTAAAAGGACCAGTTAAAGACGGGATCACTGGACTGGTGAATTGCAGCAAATCATTAACTAAACAAACAATTGCCAGCAACCATTTGTCAGGACATTATTACTCCCTTCAATAACACTCATGTAACTCCATTCCAAAGAGATGCCACGGCTTGATTTTATGTTTTACAATATAAATTATGAGCAAAGATATAATACAAACCATATCCTAAGAGCAATTGATCCAGCCTTTAAAGTGCACTTTACCGTTCTGATTTATTTCTCCTCACCGAATAGTTTTTTGTTGGTTTTTTTTTGTTTTTTTTTGTAATGTACAGTAATTAAACATACTAATTCCTTTGTATATTTGCCTAGATAAGTGGGTTTCTAAAACTTTAAAGGCATGACCAGCATTCCTTCCCTACTCCCTAACCACTAGAGAAGAAATTGTGACAGCAAAGTGTTACTTCTGCAAAGCTGTCCAGCATTAATGTTTTCAAAATGGTGACATTCACTGCATATTAGCATTAGGCACCAAAATGAATTGGATGTGGATATTTAATTAAAAAAAAGTAAGCTCTGTCACCAGTTTATCACTTCCCCATCTCCTACCTAATCTAATAGGCGCTTTGATGCTGATATCTCCTGTTTTTAAAAAAAAACAAAAAACGTTTATCATTTCCAAAGTTATGTTCTTTATTAAACCTATGCTAATTTTGTCTTAGGGCCCATTCACACGAACGTGAATCTCGTCCGTGTGCTGCGCATGGAAATCATGCACTGCACACAGACTCATTGTTTTCAATGGGGCCATTCACATATGCAGGAGTTTTCACGAAGCGAGCGTCCGCTGCGTGAAACTCACTGCATGTCCTATATTGGTGTGTTTTAACAAACATACGTGCTCATTGAAGTTAATGGGTGCGTGAAAACCATGCACCGCACATCGATGCATATCCGTGTGCGGTGTGTGATTTGCACATTAATTCGTTTGAAAAAAAAAAAAAGTGCTTTGCAAGTGCATGAGAAATGCATGCCACTCGCAAAGCACACTGATGAATAATGCAACGCACACGGACCAGACTTATGCGCGTTTCTTACGCGCGTAAGCCTGGCACACTCGTGTGAGTGTAGCCTTAATGCTCACCTGGGCGGTTATTTTCTTTTTGCCCTGTGGGTGTTGTATAGAAATCTGTATGACGCTGACCAATCAGTGTCATACACTTCTCTTCAGTCCAGCCCAGCGTGATTCACAGCCCAGTGTGATCTCAGCTAGAATCGCAAGATCACACTGTGACGTGACTTCCTGCCGCAGGTCCTTCACCAGAGCGTCTATAGGTGGTTTTCTATACTTACCTGCACGCTTTGGTGCTGCTGCTGAGGATGATAATCGTCCTGCCACGACTAGAGGCAATGTGTGGTCCATCTTCCGTCGCTCTTGTGAAGGACCTGCGGCAGGAAGTCACGTCACAGTGTGATCTCGCAATTCTAGCTGAGATCACGCTGAGCTGTGAATCACGCTGGGCTGGACTGAAGAGAAGTGTATAACGCTGATTGGTCAACGTCATACAGTTTTCTATACAACACCCACATGGTAAAAAGAAAATAACCGCCCAGTTGGCCATTGAGACAAAATTAGCATAAGCCTAAAAACGAACATAACTTTGGAAATAATAAACGTTTTTATAAAAAAAAAGAAACACAGGAGTTATCAGCATCAAAGCACCGATTAGATTAGGTAGGAGATAGGGAAGTGATAAACTGGTGACAGAGAGTCTTTTAGATGAAAAACTGAAGGTGATAGGTTCTCTTTAAGCCTAAATACATCTTGTTGAGTGTTTGCTTTCCTAGGCCTCATGCACACGACCGTAAAAACTCCCGATATTACGGGTCGTAATCACGACCCGTAATAACGGGCTCATAGACTTCTATTGGCGACGGGTGCCTTCCCGTTTTCTCACGGGAAGGTGCCCGTTCCGTTAAAAAAGATAGAACATGTCCTATTTCTGGCTGTAATAACGGCACGGACAGTCCATAGAAGTCTATGGAGCTCTCGTAATAACGGGTGGCTACATGTGTGCACCCGTCATTACGGCAGCGTTGCTAAGCGACGTCAGTAAATAGTCACTGTCCAGGGAGCTGAAAGAGTTAACTGATCGGCAGTAACTCTTTCAGCACCCTGGACAGTGACTACCGATCAGTATAAACCTGTAAAAAATAAAAATAAAAGACGTTCATACTTACCGGCAACTTCCTGCTTCCTCCAGTCCGGTCTCCCGCCCGTTGCCTTGGTGACGCGTCCCTCTCGACATCCGGCCCGACGTCCTGGATGACGTTTCAGGCCATGTGATCGCTGCAGCCAATCACAGGTCAATCACAGGCTGCAGCGGTCACATGGACTGCCGCGTCATCCAGGGATGTCGGGCTGGATGTGAAGAGAGGGACGCGTCACCAAGACAACGGCCGGGTAAGTATGAATTTCTTTAACTTTTATTACAGAAAAGGCTGTCCCTTCTCTCTATCCTGCACTGATAGAGAAAAGGGGCTGCCGATTAGTGCAGTGCTATTTTGCCGCCAAAAACGTGCTCGTAAATACGGGTGGAATACGTGTGACACCGGACCCATATTTACGAGCACGGGTTCGTAAATACTGGTGCAAAACGGGTGGAATACGTGTGACACCGGACCCGTATTTACGCCAGTATTTACGGGTGGGAAAAAATACGGTCGTGTGCATGAGGCCTTAGGATTCAATGAAATCTTTCTCCTAGCCGCTAATCTACCCTAACAATAATGGTGATGTTAATCATAATCTATTAATTTCTGAAGTACAGCTTATGCTGGAGGAAAGCAACTTGAGTAACGTGCAGGGCAAAAAGTCAGCAACTCCAAACAGCAATGGGTTCACTGTACCAAAAGGTCACTATATATAGTCGCACACTGCTCCGTCTTTTGCAGATTAGGCTATGTTGACATCACATTATTTGCCAATGTACATATGTCCCGACGTATACGTTAAAGAGGCTCTGTCACCAGATTTTCAAATCCCTATCTCCTATTGCAGGTGATCGGCGCTGCAATGTAGATAACAGTAACGTTTTTCTTTTTCAAAAACGAGCATTTTTGGCCAAGTTATGAGCATTTTTATATTTATGCAAATGAGCCTTTCTTATGGACAACTGGGCATTTTTAATCTTATTTCCAACTGGGCGTGTATGGTGTTCGTTACATCTGGTTGTGTTTACTTGTTTTACTAGCTGGGCGTTGTGAATGGAAGTGTATGATGCTGACGAATCAGCATCATCCACTTCTCTTCGTTATCACCCAGCTTCTGGCAGTTCACAGACACACAGCGTGTCCTCGCTCGTCCGACGCGATGAAGTTCCTGTGGGAGGAAGTGAGTGACGTCACAGTGTGATCTCGCGAGGACACGCTGTGTGTCTGTGCACTGCCAGAAGCTGGGTGGTAACAAAGAGAAGTGGATGATGCTTATTCGTCAGCATCATACACTTCCATTCACAACGCCCAGCTAGTAAAACAGGTAAAAACGCCCAGATGTAACGAACACAATACACGCCCAGTTGGAAATAAAATTAAAAACGCCCAGTTGTCCATAAGAAAGGCTCATTTGCATAAATATAAAAATGCTCATAACTTGGCCAAAAATGCTTGTTTTTGAAAAAGAAAAACGTTACTGTTATCTACATTGCAGCGCCGATCACCTGCAATAGGAGATAGGGATTTGAAAATCTGGTGACAGAGCCAGTTTAAACGTAGTCTGTGACAGATGCAAATAGTGGCGTCCGTCATACATGGGCTATAATGGTATCCGTCTAACAAATTCATCATGAATTCTCATGACCCTGTTCATGGGAGCCCCCCTTCCAGTCGAGACCACTACAATTTGATAGCAGCCCCTGGCTGCTATATCGGCCTGGCGAGGCTATGTCACTAGGGCTTCCCCGGGGTATCTCCAGTGATGTGACTGTCCATGTATGGACCGTTACGTCACTGGGGCTACCCCAGGGATGCTCCAGTGACATATCTTCCCTTAGCCGACATAGCAGCCAGGGTCTCCGGCTGCTAGCAAAGTGTTGCTGGTGAGGACAGGGTTGGATCGTCATGGTAGAGGACACTTGGCTGCCGATGTGCTGGGTATGCTGTAGTTCACTAGCATCTTCATATCCTATCTGGATATGTATCCCTTGAGTCACTATCTGCTCATAGCCAGCATCAATCCAGCATCAATCCACGTATTATAAAATGAAAGTGGCTATAGACCCTGAGCATGCCCAGGAAAGACTTCGGGTGCTTTAAAATCAGGACTCAGGCTGCTTAAAAATTGCCATAGGACCACCGTGCGGGTTGACAGTTCTTGGTGTCGATTCCAGAGGATGCCACAGAGCTTTCTTAGGGAGACCTGTGCTGCATCAGGAAGCTCCAGTGATACTGTCCATATATGGACAGTTATTCACTGGAGCTTCGCCACGCATATGTTTAACGGAGGCCACATAGGCCACATGTTAAAAAAAAACATATAACATGCAATATATGTTTTATTGTGGGATCAGGCAGGATGAATAGAGTAGTCTACATATACAAGCCTGACTGAGGCCAAAGGAACGCTTTTTTGGCATCCATCTGACTAATGGAGCCCTATGGACACGTTTATCGTGGACGTAAGGAGCTTTCCTGACAAGCATGCTAGACGTAAGGAAAAAATTAGATGTGAACAGGGCCTTACCTTTTCCCCTAGGTTTTCAAAAAATTTCGTAAATCCAGATTAACATACCCCACTCCTATTAGCCAGTGTGGGGAGCAGCTACAAAGAGCATCTCTCCCTGTGAAAGACCTGGCATAACCATGCGTTACACTGACAACAAATTGATTTCAATGAGAGCTGTGTAATACTTATTTTTATCTGTGTTGGCGCTGAATGGGAATCGAATGCTTGCTGGAATTGCTCACACATAACATCTGATCTCTGGGATTTATCATAAAATTGTTGTAAAAAGTCGACAACGCCTTTAACTTCTTGCCACACCGTGCCATAACATTTTGGCGTAGGTAGCGGGTAGTTCCCGCAACAAACCTTGACTATTACAGCGCAGTGATTATCATGTGTTTAGGAGCTGTGCCCGTGCCATCCGCATCGGGTGTCAGTTGTAACATACAGTTGGCACCCTGCTGCAATGGCCGGGATCGGAGATGACTCTGATCCAGGTAGTTTAACCCCTCAGAGGCCGCAGTAAAAACTGATCGCGGCAACAAAGTGGTTTTACAGAGCATAGGGCTCCCCCTGTAAGACCATCGGAGTCCCCGCAAAGGCATTGCGGTGTGCCGTTGGATTGCCATGGCAGACGGGGGCCTAACAATAGCGCTCCAGGTTTTCCATGTCCCAGAGGCTATTAGGCTCAGCTAGAGGCAAGACCTAATAGGCTGCCTGTCATTGTTAGGGTATGTGCACACGATAATGGCAAATACGTTTGAAATTACGGAGCTGTTTTCAGGAGAAAACAGCTCCTGAATTTGAGACGTAATTGCTCGTACTCGCGTTTTTCGTGGCGTCCATTACGGACGTAATTGGAGCTGTTTTTCAATGGAGTCAATGAAAAACGGCTCCAATTACGTCTCAAGAAGTGTCCTGCACTTCTTTTGACGAGCGGTCTTTTTTACGTCTCGTCTTTTGACAGCGACGCGTAAAATGACAGGTCGTCGGCACAGTACATCAGCAAACCCATTGAAAGTAATGGGCAGATGTTTGCCGACGTATTGGAGCCGTCTTTTCAGGCGTAATTCGAGGTGTAAAACACGTCTCAATTACATCTGAAAATAGGTTGTGTGAACCCAGCCTTACCGGCAGCCTATTAACACTAGGTGCAAAAGTAGTAAAACATTTTTTAAAAAAACAATATTAATTTGGTATCGCAGTAATCATAAAGACCACTCCCCTCCAAAAATCTAATAAAATGTATTCAATAGAATATATCTATTCTAAAATGGTGGCATTAAAAAATATAACCTTTCCTGCAAAAAACAAGCCCTCATACGGCTAACTTGATGGAAAAATAAAAAAGTGATGGCTCTGGAATGCACAGATGAAAAATGCAAAACGTTTCTGCGTCCTGTTGTAAACACTCCATATTTTTTACATGTATTTTGGCGCATTTTACATGCCAAAATATGCTTTAAAAAAACCTCTTGTCGTAAGCTTCCAATTAATTTTAATGGGAATACGTATCATTAGTGCATATAGTGCATTTTTTTACACGTGCAATTCAATTCTGCGACGCGCAAAAAAAGAAGAGTCATGACAATTCTTTTGGCATTTTACGTGTCGTGTATTTTATTGAATTTGATTGGAGGCAAAAGCACATAAAAAAACACCTCAAAATACACTTCAAATACACACCAAAATATTATTTCAATGTGTGTAGACATAATTGAGTACGATTACTTATACTAACAGTCATTTTCTTCTTACAGCTGAACTACTGTTCTTGTACCATCACTTTGAGCATTGACATTGGGCACTCCTGTACAGGTTTTTTACTTACTTAACCAGTTTGGCAAGTTATATGGCATAGGTGTGGGTTTTCTGACCTACAACCCACACAGTCACATGGGTATAAAACCAACTGTACTGTAGAGCAGTGCCAGGTATGATCACAGCAGGGTGTGTGTTTTTAGAACTGTTTAACATACGGCTGGAAGTTGGTTAAAAATTCTTAGAACACCTTATAACCTGATAAAATGTAACTCTGTTTCAACCTCCTAGCTAGGAATGGGAGGAAAGAGGAACTAAAGTGGAGCCTCCGGGCACTTTGGCGATGATGTGATGAGGGTGACAAAGGGGAGTCTCCTCCAAAAAAAATAAAAGTGAGAGATTAACATTAGCATTTCAAGTGCTATAAATTAAAAACAGGAAAGTGTACAAGAGTAACTTGGCGGGAGGAGAAAAAGTGCTGAAGTCAAAGGGGTGTGGGACAGGCAGCTGAGCTCTGTGCTGTTAGTTGTTATCTTGTCAGATTTTCATAGAATTTCCATGCTACTCATTAAACATTCACAAGATCATATCACATGAGAATTAAGCCAAGTACTGATGCAATGCCAGATCAGTACATAGCTGGCGCCAGAAACAGAAGAAGTGGCTAAACTGAGTGCAGAGGCATATGATGCCCAAACTGGGTGACATACTTCCTATAACTATAGCACTGGTCATGGCATGGTGTCTCTTTTATTAGATGTATTGTTCTATCAGCTAGTGTTTCCCCCTTTCGAATGACAATCTATGTTGACAAGTAAACTAATATTTTTTTTTATAATTCTTGATTAAAATCATGGATATAAATTTTATCAATTTAATATTTATCAAAGGTGAATTCATAAAACACAATAAATGACATGCTGTATACTCGTTAAAAAAAGAGAATGAAGCAACCAATAAGATAGATTATTTAAATGGCTGGCTATCATTATTATGCCAGGCTGCCACGACATGAAGCTATGTGGTCACTACTTCCCTCTCATGGTAAGGTTTAATATATAATAAGCCTTATTGTATATTAAACCTTATTATGACATAAAAGTAGCCAGCCATGTCAATTAGAGACCTTATTAAATATGCTCTATATGTGACATGGCTGGCTAATCTCAAGCCGGTTGTGTTCAATAAGCTAAATCCTTGTTAGGCTCTGTTCACATTACCATCATGGCTTATGTTCTTAACTGACAAAAAAAAAATTCTAACAAATTCTGACAGATCCCATTGACTTATTATGGGGTCCATTAGGATTTCACGTCAATAGCCCTATACACTGCATCATTCTTCACCATACTGTCAAAAACACTGTAACCCCGACAAAACAGAATATAGAGCCAGTATGAACAGAGCCTGACTAGTTTTTTCAGGCTCCTTATTACATTCCAATGTGACAAATAAGCAATAATAAGGGACAAATAGTTTTTGATGCCAATGTATGATCCTAATTTCTGATATTGCATTCCTTAAAGGGGTTTTCCAGGAATATATTTTATTTATATTTTAACTTAATTGAACATATATAAGTAACTTTCTAATATAATGTCAATTTACCTCTGGCTTCGTTACTCTGTTCTGATTTGCGGTCACTTGAACTACATCATCAACTACATTTACAGGCAGTGGGCTGGGCGGATGTTTCATGAGCTCTTCAGAGCTCCACCTCCTCTGGTCCTGCCACCTGTAAACATAGTTGATGTTGCGCCGTGTCTACACAGCAGGAAGCACCGGCTGAGCAGAGACACGGAACGTCGTCTCTGCTTGTACACGCCTCCTCCTCCTATCTCAGAGTTCTCACACTGCCTACCCGTCCCCTCTCATCGCCCACGTCGACCCCCACAGCTCCCTCCCCCACGTCCCTCTCGCAGAGCCACCACCCGGTGGCACCCCCACCCCCCCCCCTCCAATGGTATATACAGTTATTACAGGAGTTATATAAATACAGGGATAATGGGGGTTATATAGGGATGATGGGGGTTGTATGCAGGAATGATGGGGCCATGATCCCTGAATATAACTCCCATTGTCCCTATGTATAACCCCCATCATCGCTGTGTATAACCGCTTTCATCCCTGTATAGGATATTGGGGGTAATAAACAGGGATAATGGGGTATAATACACAGGATGATGGGTGTTATATACAGAGATGATGAGGTAATACACATATAATGGGGTGATACACAGCAATAATGGTGGATATATACAGGGATGGTGAGGTAATACACAGGGATGATGGGGGTTATATACAGGGATGATGAGGTAATACACAGGGATGATGGGGTTACATATAGGTTGTATACAGGTATGATGGATTTATAGCATCCCTGTGTATAACCCCCATCATCCCTGTGTATTACATCATCATCCCTGTGTATAACCCCATCATCCATACGTATAACCCCAACATCCCTGTGTGTTACCCCCATCATCCCTGTGTATAACCCCCATCGTCCCTGTATATAATCCCCATCATCCCTGTATATAATCCCCATCATCCTTGTATATAGACCCCATCATCCCTGTATATAACCCTCATCCCCTTGTGTGATAAATACTGGGTGTGTGTGACAGTGCAGGGAGCTGGGTGACTGTAATTAGAGCAGGGAATGACCTGTGAACATAGGGGGTGTGGCAGTATGCAAATAGCTGAGATGCTGTGGAGGGAGGAAGGGGGTTAAGGGGGATGTAAGCTGTCTCCTCAGATGCAGCAAGGGATCATGGGTATGGAGGGTTACAAGACAGGGATGTAAACAAACAGAAAGTGCAGCAGTGACGATTGAGATCAAACAGCTACTGGTTAGAAAGTTAGTATGGGAGTTTAGGGAAGGCAAACCATGGCTGGGGGACACTTTTTAGAAAATATTTTTTTCCTGGCCAACCCCTTTAAGCCTTTATTAAAGAGACTCTGTCACCACATTATAAGTGCTCTATCTCCTATATAAGGAGATCGGCGCTGTAATGTAGGTGACAGCAGTGCTTTTTATTTAGAAAAACGATCTATTTTAAACCACTTTATGAGCGATTTTTAGCTTTATGCTAATGAGTTTCTTAATGCCCAAGTGGGCGTGTTTTACTTTAGACCAAGTGGGCGTTGTACAGAGGAGTGTATGACGCTGACCAATCAGCGTCATGCACATCTCTCCATTCATTTACACTGCACTAGCGATATAGTTATATCGCTATGTGCAGCCACATACACAAACACTAACATTACTGCAGTGTCCTGATAATGAATATACATTACTACCAGCCAGGACGTGATGTGTATTCAGAATCCTGACACTTCTGAATCTTTTCTGTGAGATTCCAGCAAGGCAAGCGTAATCTCGTTTGAAATGACAGGTTACATCGTAATCTCACGAGATTACGCTTACCTTGCTGTAAATCTCACAGAGATGCTACAGATATGTCAGGATTCTGAATAAACATCACGTCCAGGCTGGTAGTGATGAATATTCATTATCAGGACACTGCAGTAATGTTAGTGTTTGTGTATGTAGCTGCACATAACAATATAACTATATCACTAGTGCAGTGTAAATTAATGGAGAGAAGTGTATGACGCTGATTGGTCACTGATTGGTCAGCGTCATACACTCCTCTGTACAATGCCCACTTGGTCTAAAGTAAAAACACGCCCACTTGGGCATTAAGAAACTCATTAGCATAAAGCTAAAAATTGCTCATAAAGTGGTTTAAAATAGATAGTTTTTCGAAATAAAAAGCATTACTGTCACCTACATTATAGCGCCTTATGTAGGAGATAGGGCACTTATAATGTGGTGACAGAGCCTCTTTAGGACTCCTGAAATCAGGAAATGTCTTCATAGTGGACTCTGTTCCTTCCCTATCTTACACTTGCTCTTAGTTTTTCTATCAACAATGTGACACTGCCCTATCATATCCATATTTGCCGTATCTTACATAATCGCCAGGATGGGAGGACATGTTCCTTTCTCTGATAAAATAAATATCACCATCTTCTTCAATGAACATTCCAATGACCTGACTGGCTACATGTTTTTTCAATCCCCAACCACATATAAAGCAAAGTACATACAGACTATTTGGAGAGGAAGAACTATAACAAAAAGATACAACATTCTATTCAGAGATACTTTAAAGACTCCAAACAACATTTTTTTTCTTCATTTTTTTTTAAATAAGCCAAGCTAACAATGTTAAGTACCCTTGACGTTGAACTGTTTGTAGGGTGTATTGTACCAATGTTGTTCCTTCAAACACCCCTAGGACCGCTACTACTTCAAGAGATCTTGCTGGAGAGATTTCAAGAATGCAATATCTCAAAGCTTCAATATCACAGTATTACGAGATTGGGATAAAATCGTAGCGTTGTATCCTTACAATATTATTACAAACTGCTTCCAAGTTACATTAGGAAAACACATACCAATAACTCTTGAAGCTAATGTTGCTGAGCTGCAATACCAGACACAGCCCAGGGACAAGAGTGGCGCTGTTTTTGGAAACAAAAAACAGAACCGAATTTCCATACTCATACAACCCCTTTAACATTCATTTCAACCCCTTTAACTTTCATTTCAACAGGGAGGCCGTCTAGATTTTAAATTAATGCGGGTCTCTGAGTTTTGCTGTTCTAATATACGCGGTCTGCAGCCGCAACTTCAAGATAGAAATCACTTGTATCACACAGATTCTACAATAAAAGTTGACATATTGAAATGCAATCAGACCGTATTGGCATTTTACTTATGAGTGGTTGCTTATCATTTCTATATAAGATATGTTTTAGTTGCACACCTATTATTTATTAGGTATCTGGGAAAAGGGCTGTTTTCTCCCTTTTGGAAATTAAGTATTAGTGCTAAATGAGCTGCAATAACAGACACAGCCCAGGGACAAGAGTGGCGCTGTTTTTGGAAACAAAAAGCAGAACCGTATTTATAATCTCATACAACTCCTTTAAAGTGGATCTGTCACTAGTTTAGTAATGCCAAATCTCCTAACTAATCTAATAGCCGCTGTCACGCTGATAATTCCAGTGAAAATTGTGCCCCAAAACGTTTTTTATTTTAAAAGTTCTGAGTTTTTTTCTAAATATGCAAATTAGGCTATACTGGCCAAAGGGGCGGTAAAGCTGCTCTCTCTGTGGGCGGTGTTTGTGTTGTCTGTATGATGCTGTCCAATCAGCGTCATACAGCTTCTCCCCTTCCCTGCACAGCTTCAATCGCAAGATGACGCTGTGTTTACACTTCTGGCCACAGCTTCTTCAACACATTGCCTCAGCGCTCATCTAGGTAGACGGTTCCTGCATCAAATGTCTCATCCAGGGACCATCTTCCTGGATGAGCGCTGAGGCAATGTGTTTAAGGAGCTGCGGCCAGAAGTGTAAGCACAGCGTGTATATCGCTAGTATAGCTTCATTTGCATATTTAGAAATAAGTTCAGGACTTTTAAAAAAGCAATCGTTTTGGGACACAATTTTCACTAGCATTATCAGTGTGACAGCGCCTTTTAGATTAGTTCGGAGATTTGGAATTACTTAACTAGTGACAGATCCTCTTTAACATTCATTTAAACTTTTTTTTTCCTTAATGAGGCTAGTGGGAGATCGCATTAATTTTGTATACTCAGGGCCGGCCTTAGGGGTGTGCGACCTGTGCCTTTGGGTGGATCACTCCAGCAGGTGGAAGGGGGAGCTACGCTGGCTCCCTTCCCCTGCTTGTCTTTCAGAAGCACCCGGGCCCGGCGACTCTGCAGCTGCCTTTCCGCCCGGGCACTTCTTCCCTCAGTAGTGTCGCTTCCACATAGCGGCTGCTAGCAATCACACCGGGCATGAGAGCCAGGATAGGGCCTCCCCATGCACGGTGGCGCCACTAGCAGCCGCTGTGGCTGCTACAGCGGTAGCGACCCCACATTCAATAGAATCTGCATTGTTAGGACGTAGATACTATTGAACACTATAGCAGAGCAGGGAGATATCTCCCTCCTCTGCCATTTACTAGGCTACAGGCCATGTTCAACCTGCAGTCCATCAGGCGCAAGGACAGGATCCATGAGCAGGCCGGCGTGATGACGTCGCTGGATCACGCCGGCCTACGCAAGGATCCAGTCATCGGAGTTGTGGAGCAGCACTGTTCGTTGTGGGAACAGGGTCTTGGTGAGTACAATTTTTTTGTTTGGGGGGCACTGTCTACAAGCAGGAGGTGGGGGGGCTGTATGGCACTGTGTACAAGAGGCACAAGATGTAAAGGATCTGCCAGGCACTGCGGGGTTAACTCCCAGAACTAATCAGTCAGCACCTGAGAATACATCCCTGAGACTGACTCCTGCTTCCACCATTCAGGCTGGCAGGCTTAGGAGTGGGAGAGCCTATCGTAACCTGGCCAGACTCAGCTAGCTCCCGCCCTCGGTCTATTTAAGCCTGCACTTCCTGTCCCTCGGTGCTTGTTATTGCTTTTGTTTCCTTCCTTGTGGTTCCTGGCCCAGCTACAGCTCCTGCTATTTTTGATCCTGCTCCATACCGACCCTGGCTTACCGACTACTCTTCTGCTTTTCGTTCGTTTTGCACCTCGCACACTCCTGGCTTGACTCGGCTCGTTCACCACTCTGGTTGCTCACGGTGTTGCCGTGGGCAACGGCCCCTTTTCCTTGCTTGTGTTCCTTGTATGTTTGTCGTGTTTGTCGTGCACTTACTGAGCGCAGGGACCGCCGCCCAGTTGTACCCCGTCGCCTAGGGCGGGTCGTTGCAAGTAGGCAGGGACAGAGTGGCGGGTAGATTAGGGCTCACTTGTCCGTCTCCCTACCCCCTGCCGTTACATAATAACAAGCCCATACCTAGTCTACCCCTGGTCCCTGACACCACTATGGATCCCCGTGAGACCCTGGCTCAGCAAATGCAGGGTCTCTCCCTACAGGTCCTGGCCCTGGCTCAGAGGGTCAACCAGCCTGATGCTACCCTGGTAGTTCCCCGCACCGCACCTCTTGAACCCCACCTCAAGTTGCCCGACCGGTTCTCAGGGGACCGGAGGACTTTTCTCTCCTTTCGGGAGAGTTGTAGGCTTTACTTTCGTTTAAAGCCTCATTCCTCAGGTTCTGAGAGCCAGCGGGTGGGTATAATTATGTCCCGGCTCCAGGAAGGGCCCCAAGAGTGGGCCTTCTCCTTGGCTCCTGACGCCCCTGAACTTTCCTCCGTTGATTGTTTCTTTTCTGCTCTCGGACTTATTTATGACGAGACTGACAGGACTGCCTTTGCCGAGAGTCAGCTGGTGACCTTAAGTCAGGGTAAGAGACCTGTTGAGGAGTATTGCTCTGACTTTCGGAAGTGGTGCGTAGCTTCTCGGTGGAATGACCCTGCCTTAAGGTGCCAGTTTAGGTTGGGTCTGTCGAATGCCCTGAAAGACCTGCTAGTTAGCTATCCCTCTTCTGACTCCCTAGACCAGGTTATGGCTTTAGCGATACGACTTGACCGACGTCTCAGGGAACGACAACGTGAACGTTTATGTGTTTTCTCCTCCGACTCCCCCATGATGCCTCCCGAAGCTCCGTTGCTTCGTTCCTCCCCGAAAGATTCAGAGATACCTATGCAACTCGGGGCCTCCGTGTCCCCCCAACAACGTAGAGAATTCCGCAGGAAGAATGGTCTCTGCTTCTACTGTGGGGACGACAAGCATCAAGTGAACAACTGTCCTAAGCGTAAGGTTGCAGCCAGAGAACTTCCGCGTCTAAGTGATCATCGGGGAGGTCACTTGGGCGCACAGGTATTTCCCGTAAATATGAAACGTACTAAGATCTTGCTTCCCTTTCAGGTCTCTTTTGGTGGTAGGTCTGCTACCGGCAGTGCTTTCGTGGATTCAGGGTCCTCTACTAATATCATGTCTGTGGAATTTGCTATGTCCCTTGCTATGCCTCTTATTGATTTGCCTAAACCTGTCCCGGTAGTGGGTATCGACGCCACTCCTCTTGCTAATGGTTATTTTACACAGCATACCCCTGTTTTTGAACTCCTTGTTGGCTCCATGCATTTGGAGCAATGCTCTGTACTGTTGATGCAGGGATTATCGTACGATTTGGTGATAGGTCTTCCCTGGTTGCAGTTGCATAATCCTACGTTTGACTGGAATACTGGGGAGCTAACCAAATGGGGTAATGAATGTTGTACGTCATGTTTTTCTGTTAATTCTATTTCTCCCCCTAAGGAGGCGAATACGCTACCCGAGTTTGTTCAGGACTTCGCTGATGTTTTCTCTAGGGAGGCCTCCGAAGTGTTACCTCCTCATAGAGAATACGATTGCGCTATCGAATTGGTACCAGGAGCTAAGCTTCCTAAGGGTAGGATATTTAATCTTTCTTGTCCCGAACGTGAAGCTATGAGAGTGTATATCCAGGAATCCCTTGCCAAGGGTTACATTCGTCCCTCTTCTTCTCCGGTAGGTGCTGGCTTCTTCTTCGTGGGGAAGAAGGATGGTGGTCTTAGGCCATGCATTGACTACCGTAGCCTGAATAAGGTCACGGTAAGGAACCAGTATCCCCTTCCTTTGATTCCTGATCTCTTTAATCAGGTTCAGGGGGCCCAATGGTTTTCTAAATTGGATCTACGGGGGGCGTATAACCTTATTCGCATCAAAGAGGGGGATGAGTGGAAGACTGCGTTTAACACGCCCGAAGGCCATTTCGAATACCTCGTCATGCCCTTTGGGTTGTGTAATGCCCCTGCGGTCTTCCAGAATTTCATAAATGAGATTTTGAGAAATTACCTGGGGATTTTTCTGGTAGTGTACCTTGATGACATACTGGTGTTTTCCAAGGACTGGTCCTCCCACGTGGAGCATGTCAGGAAGGTGCTCCAGGTCCTTCGGGAAAATAAACTGTTTGCCAAAACCGAAAAATGTGTGTTTGGGGTACAGGAGATTCCATTTTTGGGTCAAATCCTCACTCCTCATGAATTCCGCATGGACCCCGCCAAGGTTCAGGCTGTGGCGGAATGGGTCCAACCTGCCTCCCTGAAGGCGTTACAGTGTTTTTTGGGGTTTGCTAATTATTACAGGAGATTTATTGCTAACTTCTCGGTCATCGCTAAGCCCCTTACGGACCTCACTCGCAAAGGTGCTGATCTCCTCCACTGGCCTCCTGAGGCTGTCCAGGCTTTTGAGGTCCTTAAGAAGTGCTTTGTCTCGGCCCCGGTGCTGGTTCAGCCCAACCAAATGGAGCCATTTATCGTGGAAGTTGACGCATCTGAGGTGGGAGTGGGGGCTGTGTTGTCCCAGGGTACCAGGTCCCTCACCCATCTCCGCCCCTGTGCCTACTTCTCCAGGAAGTTTTCGCCAACTGAAAGTAACTATGATATTGGCAACCGCGAACTCTTAGCCATTAAATGGGCATTTGAAGAGTGGCGCCACTTCCTGGAGGGGGCTAGGCACCAGGTAACGGTCCTTACCGACCACAAGAATCTGGTGTTCCTAGAATCTGCCCGGAGGCTAAACCCGAGACAAGCTCGATGGGCGTTATTTTTTACCAGATTCAATTTTTTGGTTACCTATAGGGCTGGGTCTAAAAATATTAAGGCTGATGCACTGTCGCGTAGCTTCATGGCCAGCCCTCCTTCGGAGGAAGATCCTGCTTGTATTTTGCCTCCAGGTATAATCATTTCCTCGATCGATTCTGATTTAGTCTCTGAAATTGCTGCTGATCAAGGTGCAGCTCCCGGGAACCCTCCTGAGAACAAGCTGTTTGTTCCCCTGCAATTCCGGCTAAGGGTACTTAGGGAAAATCATGACTCCGCACTATCTGGCCATCCAGGCATCCTGGGTACCAAACACCTCATTACCAGAAATTATTGGTGGCCTGGGTTGCCTAAAGACGTTAAGGCCTACGTCGCCGCTTGTGAGGTTTGTGCTAAGTCCAAGACTCCCAGGTCCCGACCAGCGGGCTTACTGCGTTCGTTGCCCATTCCCCAGAGACCTTGGACACATATCTCCATGGATTTTATCACCGATTTGCCTCCATCCCAAGGCAAGTCGGTGGTGTGGGTGGTGGTGGACCGCTTCAGTAAGATGTGCCACTTTGTGCCCCTCAAGAAACTACCCAACGCCAAAACGTTGGCTACCTTGTTTGTCAAACACATCCTGCGTCTCCATGGGGTCCCTGTCAATATTGTTTCGGACAGAGGGGTACAATTTGTTTCATTGTTTTGGAGAGCCTTCTGTATGAAGTTGGGGATTGATCTGTCCTTCTCCTCTGCCTTCCATCCTGAAACCAATGGCCAAACGGAGAGGACTAATCAGTCTCTAGAACAATACTTAAGGTGTTTTGTCTCTGACTGTCAATTTGATTGGGTCTCTTTCATTCCCCTCGCCGAATTTTCCCTTAATAACCGGGTCAGTAACTCGTCTGGGGTCTCTCCTTTTTTTTGTAATTTTGGGTTTAATCCACGGTTCTCCTCCGTTTCACCTGGTAGTTCCAACAATCCTGAGGTAGAGGTCGTTCATCGGGAACTGTGCACAGTCTGGGCCCAGGTTCAGAAAAACCTAGAGGTGTCCCAGAGCGTACAAAAAACTCAGGCTGATAAAAAACGTTCTGCTAACTCCCTGTTTATGGTCGGGGATCTGGTGTGGTTGTCGTCTAGGAACTTGCGTCTCAAGGTTCCGTCCAAGAAGTTTGCTCCCCGGTTTATTGGGCCGTATAAGGTCATTGAGGTCCTCAATCCTGTCTCCTTCCGGCTGGAGTTACCCCCGTCTTTTCGGATACACGACGTGTTTCATGCCTCCCTCCTCAAACGCTGCTCCCCGTCCTTGGCTCCCTCGAGGAGACCTCCTGTTCCCATCCTCACCCCGGAGGGGGTGGAATTCGAGGTGGCCAGGATTGTGGACAGCAAGATGGTCCAAGGCTCCCTCCAGTACCTGGTCCATTGGAGAGGATACGGGCCCGAGGAGAGGACTTGGGTACCCGCCCGGGATGTTCACGCTGGGGTATTGGTCAGGAGGTTCCACCTGCGTTTCCCCAGTAAGCCAGGTCCACTTAGAAAGGGTCCGGTGGCCCCTCATAAAAGGGGGGGTACTGTAAAGGATCTGCCAGGCACTGCGGGGTTAACTCCCAGAACTAATCAGTCAGCACCTGAGAATACATCCCTGAGACTGACTCCTGCTTCCACCATTCAGGCTGGCAGGCTTAGGAGTGGGAGAGCCTATCGTAACCTGGCCAGACTCAGCTAGCTCCCGCCCTCGGTCTATTTAAGCCTGCACTTCCTGTCCCTCGGTGCTTGTTATTGCTTTTGTTTCCTTCCTTGTGGTTCCTGGCCCAGCTACAGCTCCTGCTATTTTTGATCCTGCTCCATACCGACCCTGGCTTACCGACTACTCTTCTGCTTTTCGTTTTGTACCTCGCACACTCCTGGCTTGACTCGGCTCGTTCACCACTCTGGTTGCTCACGGTGTTGCCGTGGGCAACGGCCCCTTTTCCTTGCTTGTGTTCCTTGTATGTTTGTCGTGTTTGTCGTGCACTTACTGAGCGCAGGGACCGCCGCCCAGTTGTACCCCGTCGCCTAGGGCGGGTCGTTGCAAGTAGGCAGGGACAGAGTGGCGGGTAGATTAGGGCTCACTTGTCCGTCTCCCTACCCCCTGCCGTTACACAAGAAGGTAGAAAAACCGGAGGAAAAAAGTTATCCAGGTATCAAAAAGAGGTGTCTTTATTTCACCATAATATGGTGAAATAAAGACACCTCTTATAAATAAAGACACCTCTTTTTGATACCTGAATAACGTGTCTGCTTTGGAGTTGGAGAGGCTACAACTTGACACTGCCTGCACCGATTGAGAATTTAGTTTTTCCTATTTAAATGCTCCCTGTGAATGCTCTCTGGGACTGTGATGTGCTGCTGAATTCTTTCTACTGTGTACAAGAGGCAGGTTGGGGGCTGCACGGCACTGTTTACAAGGAGAAGGTGGGGGGCTGTACTGCACTGTTTACAAGGAGGAGGTGGGGGCTGTATGGCACAGTCTACAAGGGGGAGGTGTGGGGCTGTATGGTACAGTCTACAAGGGGGCGGTGGGTGGCTGTATGGCACAGTCTACAAGGGGGAGGTGTGGGGCTGTATGGCACTGTCTACAAGGGGCGGTGGGGGGGAGCTGTATGGCACGGCCTACAAGGGGGAGGTGGGGGGCTGTATGGTACTGTCTACAAGGGGGAGGTGGGGTCTGTATGGTACTGTCTACAAGGGTGAGGTGGGCGATTATGGCATTGTCTACAAGGAAGAGGTGGGGGATTATGGCACTGTCTACAAGGGGGAGGTGGGGGATTATGTCACATCCACAGGGAGGATGTATGGCACAATCTACAGGGGGCACTCTCTACAAGGGGGGCTGTGTGTAGGTGCACTTTGGGGGCATAATACTGTATGGACACAATTAGAGGACAAAATACTGCGTCCTTGAAGGGGTTATAATATATTATTAAATATTATTATTATACTGTATGAGGCAGCTATGGGGGCATTATACTGAATGGGGGCACTAAATGGGCATTATACTGTGGGGGACACTAAAGGGGCATTATACTGTGTGGGGGCACGGGCATTATACTGTGGGGGGCATTATACTTTTTTAGGGGGCATTTTTTTTATGATGGGGTGGGGTGCCGAAAGATAAATAGCACCATCTATCCTAAAGCCGGCCCTGCGTATAGTGCAGTATTTGTGAACTCTTTTGAAGCCAACTTGCTTTTCCTTTGTAACTCAAAACATTAGAAACATCATTTTGGTGCCAATTATGCCAAATTTATAAAAAATAGTCCACATGGCATGACAGTTGTGGCACAACTTAGCTAAACATGTAAGACACACATTTCTTCTTTATGCCATCTAATTAAGTACACACATTTTTTTGTTGGCCCAAAAGCTGTCTAAAACATATAGGGGAAGATTTTCTAAGACTGGCGTTTTATACGCCAGTTTGAGCCTTCTGCTCTGCTAGAGTAAGATGCAACATATTTTTTAAGAGGCGTAGAATGACTAATAAATTTGCATCCATGGTTCGTGGGTGGCTTTACCCTTGTTATAAAATAGATGAACACAGGTCATTGTCAGAATACAGTGAAAACAGTGAATAGACTAGAAGTGATTTCCAAGGGCATGATTGTAACACTGTTTAGGAGGTCACACTTCTAGATAAAAGCTTTTAGGGCAGATATTTTGTTTATTATAAATTGTTGTACTTTCTGACAGAACACTAGTAAGCCTCCCTGTTAGGAACAAGTACAGTATGTGATACTATGCAGATTAATTTCCATATTTCCACTCAACCCTGTTATCAAATAGTGGCCCAGAGCAAGCAGGGATTGTTCTCTGCACAGACACGTTACAAGGAATGAAATTGCTGGAAGGTGTGTGCACTCCATATTTCCCCTCCACGTACACATGCGTCCATTTGTCAGCTGCAGTAAAGCAGGTGTACTGACCGTCTGCTGACTCAAGTTGAAGACTGATTTTGGGGAAGAATCACTTCGAGGGCACTCTGGTGGCTTGGACATAAAGCAAAAGCTGGAGGGAAAAATTGTCCAAAACATTCGGTACCTGTCCTAACCTGTCTGTGTCGTAATGTAGGGGGTGGTAAAAAATGTAGGATTTTATGGCTATGCATTCCTTTTTCAAAAATGTTAACAGACTCACTTTTTGTGCCTTTAAAGCTCAGTTCTCCAACATATTACATATTCTATATTAATACCCAAAGCAAATAATATGCCATGCACATACTGCTATAAATTTGCAATGCTTATATGAGAGATAGCACAGTCTTTTTTTATCACAACACTGGCACAAACAGCACTGCGAGTTAAATATTGACTGCAAAGATCAAGGTCTAAAGGGAAATAGGAGGAGAAAGCCTCACACTAAGCAGCGATCTGGCAAGGCAAGTGGTTACTTATTGCCCAGAGATCAATCAGAGACATTGGAGTAGTAATGTCTGGGGGAAGGGTTTTTTTGGGCCATACATTTGATTTACTGTTTAGTGTACCTAAACATTTTCAGACATTGATATATCTCTATTCTAGTCTCTCCCAAAGCTATTTTCCTCTCCAGAGGAGGTGGGGGGTTAATGATGAGTGATCTCACAGGATAAATATAACTGTATCTGGCAGGAGGCCCGCAGTCTGGGTGCGTCCTGTAATCTTGTTGCAATAAGGCAGGGGTGCACTGATATAAAGAACTTCTCTGGGCCATGTAGCGCACACATGTACTAGACTTAGTGTGATATCCTGATTCCTGTTAGGTGTTTTTATCACTGTTATGTACAAACAGAACACATTGAGAAATTATACAATACTTATTCCCATTCTACCGGATATAGAGGAGTTCACCTCTGTGCCACGTGTAAAACTGCCCAATGCAGAAAGAAATGTTTGCCTAGGGTTGGAAGGATGGTGAGTGTCCTTCTCTTATCAGATCAATCTCAGTGTGTGCCAATACATCTACAATGTATGTGACGTCATAAAAAAAGGGACCGGAAGATCCTTGACAAAGACACAAGGAGATACTGACTGTTACCACAGTCTTGTATTATCAACAAATCATTACATAATCCAAATATTACAACACAGCCTCTCCCTTTCCATAAACAGATGAACATGATGCCGATATCTCCAGTTTATTGAATCCAGTATGGGACATTTACTCTCCCCTGCTACTAAATTAAGACATATTAGATGGCACAACGACTTCTTTTGATAACACAAATAATGGAAAAAAAAAATACTTCTTTGCCATGATTAAGAGCACAGGAGCTGCTCGAAACGCGTAGGCTGGGGCATACTGCCTACTCACAATTTTTCTGGGACTGCGTCTCCCTACGATTTTTAATATTACTTCAATAAAGATGGGAACAACGCTTCCTTTTTAAACTTACAACTGGACTCAGCGCTGGATTACTTCCCTTGTTTTTTCTATTATATACCGCCAGCCGTAGCGGGAATCCGAGCAGAGAGTCAGGAGACGCACATAACTGGTGAGCTGGAGGTTTCCTCCCCTATTTCTTCAACACAAATAATGCTCATGGCTCCTCACCCCTATTGAGCTTACCTACTTACCAGCATTTGTGCCCAACCTGCAGTTTTCATGACTAACATCCATTGGCTACATGGCTGGAGACACAAAGAACAGCAAGTATCCTCCAAATAGTGAAGTTAGCATAGGCCAGTTTTGTGAAACGACAGCTCCCGCTATATCTTAATAGGCACGGGCTGTTTGGGTATGCTGGGAAGTGTAGTGTCACAACAACTGCAGAGCCGCAGGTTGGTGCCCACCTCTGTGACCCTCTTAGATCTTACAACCGTGAAGGCAATAAACATCCATTGACAGAAAAGGGATAAAGGGGCTGGGGATGATGGAGGTATGAATAGCATTTTCATGTTTTGCCGTTTTGTTTACACACTGTTTCAATTTAATGTGTCATTTTTTAAGTCTAAACATTGGCTTTAGTTGTTATTTTTAATGCAATCAGTATCAGGTAAGTATTAGGCTTTATTCAGACGACCGGTTGTCAAATCGGCCTTGAAAAAATAGACTTGAGTCTATTGAGGGATCCGGGAAAATGAGCAAAAATAGGACATGTCCTATTCTTTCCCGGGCCGTTCTCACGATCCTTTGAAAGAACGGCCGTGTGAATAGCCCCATACACGTTAATAAAACTACCGTCACACGGCCGACAATCCCTGTCGACTGAACAGGGCCTTAGGCTTCGTTCACACCTGCGTCGGTGTGTTCCGTAGCTCTGCTCCATCAGAGGAGCAGAACAAGGGAATAACGGAAGCAACGATTCCGTTGCACAACGGACACCGCCAGCGGCCGACGGGACACCTTGACTTTAATGGGTTCCCTCGGCTTTCCATCAGGGTGTCCCTGATTTTACCAGAGACAATAGCGTAGCATGCTGGTAATCTCGGCCAGATCTGTGAAGGAGGTCACTAACGGAGCCTCCAACACAGATGTGAACGAGGCCTTAATAGAGTTTTTCATTTGAGTGATTTATTGTAGTGTGAAGTTTATTTCAGGGCATGTTGGGCAGAGCACACTAGGCACAAATTTAAAATCACAAGCACTTATGGTACTTTCCCTTTAAGCCATTGCAGTGTTCTGAGAAAAACAAATTAGACATGAATAGCTTATTACTTGTAATATAATTGTATTATACATTTTAAATTTAGTGTAGAAAATAGTTTATTGAGAAGTGTGATGTGTCATAGATCCATGGCAGAAGATCATATTGGTAGAGTTTAAGAGCATAGACCAACACCAATTTCCAGAATAAAGGCACACAAGTTAGATACATTGCTACTGGAAATCTCGAACACAACATTCTAAGTCAGGGGTGCACGACCTGCGGAAGAGGGGGTCACACGTGGTTCACAATGCTGTTCTGTGCCGCTCCCAACCATTGGGATACAGATAGGCTTGCTTTCTTCCGGCAGCTCCGTTCTTTTTTTCCTGCAATGGTCATAGATATTAGTGCAGGTATTGGAAGATACTTTTTGTGGCTGCTCACATGAATCTTCCATGTCAGAGAGAAGAGAAGCAATGTGCAGCACTGGAGCAGAGACAGGTAACTGCTAATGATTCACTGTATAGATGGCACTAATGATGGACACTGTGTGGCTGGTACGGTTATGGGGGGCATTGTGTAGCTGACACTGAAATGTAGGACATGGTGTAGCTGGAATACATGGCCAACTCAACTCCTCTTCTCTTGAGTGCCAAACGGGGGAGCAAAAGACTCCCATTCTCCTGATAGTTGAGAGTCCCAGAAGAGGAACCCCACTTATCAGACATTTAGCACTTATACCGTCACTATTCCATAAATGTTGAAGATGGGAATACTCCATTGGGTCTTATTGGATTCCACCAATGTAAAATTCTGATGTGACCTGTTAGAAGATCACTTATAGGTGGGGTTTAAATTACGTAGTTACATGACTTCTGATCAAAGGGTTTTGCATGCATGTAACCCTACTGACCATCCTGCATATGAAATATAGTCTATGGCACTTTGTGCTTTAAGAGAGAACATAGCATGGCAACATGTACAACGGTTACTAGATTTGTGGATATGGAGCACATTGTTCTTTAGGCTGCAACTTATATTACATGTAACATGTATAGAATATTGCAGTCAGAAAACAGGTTTTTCTTTAAAAGTTTCACAAGATGAACATTATGTGAAAAGCTCAAATTACACTGGTTGACAATAATGACTCCTATTTTAGTGTCCCAAAAATGAATCCGCTTACACTAGAGACAGTCACACATAAAATTGTGAGGTATAAGTGTGTATTATGTACTGAACATGGGAGACACTAATTTCTGAACTCTGATCTATTTATATATCACCTCACTGTCGATGGAAACAACATTGGCCTGATAAACAATCAGAAAGACAACATTCCATGGAGAATATTTATGTAAAGAGAAATTGCATCCAAAATCCACATGTCATATAGGATTATAAGAAAATCACATTGTTAATTAGCCTGCACAACATAGGGCCTGTTCACATCAGCGTTGCACTTCCGTTGAGAGGTTCCGTCTGAGGTTTCCGTCGGGGGAACTACTCAACGGAAAGGCAAACGGAAACCTTAGCTTATGGTTTCCGTTTGTCACCGTTGTGACAGGGTTCTGTTTTCGACGGAATCAATAGCGCAGTCGAACAACGCCGTGTGAACAAGGCCATAAAGTAAGGACACACAGGGCAGATATGCTGTGTAAAAGTACACAACGTACCCGTCCTGGAAGCTACAGGGAATTCGGGCCGAGGAAACGCACTAAATCGTGGTGCCGTTTTTCAGACAGGATCTCCACTTTGGAAACAGTACTACAAAAAAAAAAAAGGTTAATAGCAATCACATAGGATGAAACGTGATCCCAGGAGGTCGGGCTTCACTCAGAACAGAGGAACGCGCCGCTATGACAACGCCCGTGTGTAAGAGAATCTTTTCAATTAATTTTTTCAGCAGAATTGCAGCTTTTCCATAACTCCCAACCATCCCAGATTCAGTGGGACAGATTCCGGGCGGTGTCCCGCTGTCCCAGGCTGCCCGTGGTATGTCCCAGCTTCAACTGTATCTGCCTCCTCAGGAGGCAGATACAGTTCAATCCAATGCTGAAGCAAGGACCCGTCAGTTTCCTTCTTCAGCATTCAACTATGGAGTCCCGGGTCAGAGCAGCGCAAGCTCTCTGGCCAGGGTCTCCTGTCCTGGAAAAGCCCTTGATTTCACTGTCCATATATGGACAGTGACTTCAGTGGCTCCTCCAGGAGCGGAATCCCTGGCCATAGCGTTACCCAACGTTCTGGCCGGGGATTACACTCCTGGAGCAGCTTTTGGCGTCCCAGGCCACAGCATCGACAACACTTTGGCTGGGGATTCCTCTCCTGAAGAAGCCCTTGGCATCACTATCCATATATGGACAGTGACGTCAGGGGTGCTCCTGGAGCAGAATCCCTAGCCAGAGTGTCGCCGATGTTCAGGCTGGGGATTCCGCTTGTAGAGGGAGCGCTATCTACAGGGGGGGGGGTTAGCACTATCTACAGAGGGGTGGCGCAATCTTCAAGGGGGTGTGGCACTATCTACAGGCACACTGTGGCATTATGAGAGCACTATATACATGTGCACTGTAACACTATGTGGGCACTGGCACTTTAGATGTGGGCACTATGGCACTATGAGGGCACTGTGGCACTATCTACAGTGGGCACTGTGGCACTATCTACATGGGGCATTGTGGCACTATGGGGCATTATACTGTATGGGGGCATTATACTGTATGGGGGAATTTGTGTGGGCATTATACTGTATGGAGGCATCTGTGTGGGCATTATACTGTATGAAGGCATCTGTGTAGGAATTATACTTTATGGGGACATATGTTGGCTTTATACTGTATGGGTGCATCTATGGGGGCATTATACTGTATGGGCTCAGCTATGGGGGTATTATACTGTGTGGGAGGCACTAAGGGGTATTATACTGTGTGGGTGCAGCAATAGTGGCATTATACTGTGTGGGGGTTCTATGGGGCATTATACTGTGGGGAGGCACTATGGAAGCATGATACTGTGTGGGCTGAACTGGGTGTGTAGGGCCGGGGTTAGAGGTGTGTTTTAAAAGTAAAAAAAATTGCTGCAACACTCTGCATCGGTTGTCCCTCTTTGCGATACTTGAAAGTTGAGAGGTATGGATTTTCCGCTGCAAAAATCCCAACATTTGCCTATTTGTTGTGGATTTTACCTACTAATTGAATTAAATGGGGAAAACCTGCAACAGAAGAGCAGCGAATCCGCAGCATAAGGGTATGTTCACATGGCCTATTTTCGGCCGTTTTTAGGGCCGTAAACGCCCAAAAAATGGGTGAAAAATCGGAAGCAGAACGCCTCCAAACATCTGCCCATTGATTTCAATGGGAAAACGGCGTTCTGTTCCGAAGGAGCGTTTTTCGCTGCTTTTTTTACGCTTTTTTTAGTGCAGGACAGTATTGAAAAAAGCTCCAAAAACGGCCGTAAAAACACTGCGAAAATCGCGAGTGGCACAAAAAACTTCTGAAAATCTGGAGCTGTTTTCTCTTTGAAACAGCTCCGTATTTTCAGACGTTTTTGCTCACTGCGTGTGAACATACCCTAAGTTGACATGCTGCGGATTTAAAAACCCGCAACTCTATTTATGAACGGATTCTCGCCAGATGTTATACGATGCGTATTTTCCGCAATGAAATCCGTTACGGAAACTCCACAGTTTTTACGCTGTGTGTGTCCTTACCCTAAAGGCCCTTTTACACCGACTAACACTCATCGTTGATTGGCGCTTGCTTGCTCCTGTCAGACAGAGATATGGATGGGGACGAGCGGTCGTTCTCGCGGGAGAAAACCGCCCCCGCCTCCCATTGAAATCAATGGGAGGCATTTTAGGGCCGTTTTTGATGAGTATTGCGGCGCGGTTTCCGCGTCAAAAAACTCCATGTGAACATAGCCTAAAAGCATTTTTTGTGGGAGTCTTTTGCAAAGTGTTTTAACCTGCGTTTTTTTACGTGGCGTTTTTTCACGTTGCAAATCATATGGCTCAAAAATCATGTTATACAAAGATTCCTCAACACAGGATTTATTGTGAAAAAAAACACCACACAAATGACATAAAAAAATACACAACACACATTGACACATGCAATTTTTTTGAAGAAGAATACAAATTGATGGAGGCCTGGTAGAAAAACGCCACTAAATTATGCAAAAAAAAAAGCTAAACCAACCCTTGCTACAATTCTGCCAATAAGCCAAAAAAAACGCAAAGTAAAAGAAAAAAAACTCCACCTAAAAAAACACTATTTATTGCGTGTTTTATATTTCAGCATTGACTTCCAGCTAACATCTAGCCGCAGCATTTTTTTCTGCAAAAACATGGCAAAAAAACCGCCAGAATACTAACTGGAAAGTTTTACACATTTTGTCAGACATAATAATCTATGCTGTATATAATATTCGCACTCCGATAATAAACGTCCTTTATAATTATACAAATAAACAGCTTTCTAGTAGGTGCCCTGCCCCCAACACATCCAATTATTACAGCATATTTGATGGTAGATAAAAGCTGTAATTTCACTACTCTAGAAATCAATAACACATCCTCAGTATCACCCTCCTGGGACGCTCCGTTTTATTCTATGATGGAATTGTGCAATCTCAGTGCTGACTCACACATTCAGCATGTCTAACCCCTGGTACTCCGCAAACACCACTGATATCTACCAGTCAAACATTGCTGGGAAAACTCAGGGATTAAAAGCTTAAATCAAGGACATAAAACCGAAATCTCTAAGGCCTCATGCACACGACCGTGGTGTTTTTCTGGTCCGCAAATTCCAGGACCGTGTTCCGTGGAATGTCATCCGCAGTTCATCCGTATGTCATCCGCAGTTCATCCGTATGTAATCCGCAAAAATGCGGATGAAAAAAAAAAAAAAAAAAAAGGACTTTTAAACAGGATGCCAAAAGCTTGGTCAAACCCCCTTTAGAAGGTCACATGATCCGCAAATCCGCAAACTGCGGATGACACACGGCGGTGTATCCGCAATTTCCACGGGCCTATTGACTTCTATTGGCATGTCCGCACCGCATTTGCGGCCCATAATAGGACATGTCCGGAATTTCTGCGGCACGGATGTGCGGACATGCGGAGACCCGTGAAAACACGGATAGTGTGTATGGGCCCATAGAAATGAATGGGTCCGCAATTCTCCCGTGGATTTGCGGGGGAATTGCGGACGCAAAAACACGGTCGTGTGCATGAGGCCTAAGAATAAACCAATGATTTTATGGCGTCATTTGATGAATATCACAAGATCCCTCATCTAATAACCTACATTATATACAACACAAATCCCTATTGACTAATAAACTATACTGCAAAGTGATGTAATATATGCTGGGCCCAAACAATACCTTGAATATTGAACCTATTTCTTTAGCTTAGCATTTTATCCCCAGCTGGATGACAGCCATTCCATTCTGTTGATGTCTTCTGATTTTTATCTTCTTGCTAGAGTTCACTGAAGTGAATATAAGTAATGCTTGGAATGAAGCCCGCACTATACTTATTACATTTGTCAACCAGCATCCGGTAGCATTACCGTTGAAAATCTGGGAGTGTTTTGCTGCCCATACAGACTAAATTAATGTTGACTGATCCTGATGGCAGGATTGAGCTGTCAATCTAATGTGTATGTAATGTTCTGGTTCCTGCGAGAAGTACCCAGAGAAAGAACCGGTCCAGACGGTACAGTTCACCTACAGGTTCCCTCTTCCCATGACTGCTGTTTGGGTTGACGTACTAAGCTAGCCCAAGGACTTTGGTGTCCTAAGCTAGTCCGGTGTTTGGTTCCCTGAATAATGTCTTGCAGAAACCAGAATACAAGGGAATAGTTTGGAGGTACGGTTGCTAGATGCAGTGACAACTGAAAGTCTTAGGAAAACGTACCGGTAAGGATAGGTCGATAAATTGGGGGTGCTGGTGTAAAACAGATGTAGTCCGAGGTCGGTAATGGAGGTCAGGCAGATCCGGAACGGAGTGGCGTGGGGTAATCAGATCAAAGCCAGACAGCCTAAAACAGGTCACAGGCAACAGCACACAGCGCCAAAATAGGGAATAAACCACTACTGAAGTGTATTCACACATTGTGGTTGAGGTGTGGCTAAAACTGCATCCAAAAACTGCATGCGTTTTTACCATGAAAAACACATCAAGTCGTAATAAAAACTCATGTGGTTTTTGGATGCGGTTCTAAACACACCTCAACCGCAATGTGTAAATACAACCTACCTAGGACAGAGACCAGTTAAAAGCTTCTTTAGTGCGCCTTAGTGTTTGATTGGCCGGATGTCCGTATGCATGTGTAAACTGACATGCCTACCCACCCCGCCACGAGATTCAGTGCGGCAGCCAGGAGGAGGAGGACTTGTCGCTAAAGCCAGAACAGGTGAGTTTATAACAGTGTATGGAGACCTCTCGACTGTCCCAATGTTAGATGTTGGGGTAATTAAGGATCAGGTTTGTTCGATTTTAGATCAGAACCTTTAGGCCGGGTTCTCAAGAGACAAATACGCTGCGTAAAAACCATGCTTCGTATGTGATTTGGAACTCGCAGTACATTCAGTCCGAAAACCGCATTTCATTGTGGTGTGTTTTTTTCTGACCGAATTACCGCTGCGGAAAGTTAAAAAAAAATTCATACTCATGTAGGCTGTTGCTATGGCGATGCATCCCTCCATTGCAGTCCAGTCCGGCCTCCCTGGATGACGCTGCAGCCCATCACAATCCCGTTCACATGGGAGGTAATGTCATCCCAGGAGGCCAGCTTCTGATGTCATCAAGGCCGACTTCCTGGGATGACGTATCATCCCATGTGACCACCGCTGCAGCCTGTGATTGGCTGCAGCGGTCACATGGGATGCAATGTCATCCCAGAAGGCCGGACTGCAGGAAGGAGTGCGTTCTGGGTAAGTAACACTGCAAAAGTCGTTACACTTGGCTTTCTGTTGTGGGTTTTGCATCCCCATTGTATTCAATGGGGAAAACCCACAATGGAAAGTCAATGAAAACGCAACATAAATAGACATGCTGCGGAATTTAGTTCTGCACCATAGGTCAATTTATTAAAGTTTACTCTGCGTTTTTTTCCACAGCGTAGGCAAAAGATTTTCTAAATCGCATCTACTTTGATGCTACTGTAAATGCTGGAGAATTTCCGCACAGAATTCCGTTGCGGAAATCCCGCAGTGTTTACGCTACGTGGGAAACTTAGTTATGCCAGGATATAAACTGCTGAAATGAACATGTATCCTCAGCTGAGCCAACTGTGCATGTTTATGGGGAAATCATGGGATTTTTACAGCAGCAGTCTGCCAACCAAACCAGTGTTCGTCCCATGGCTGTCCTTATTCATTCTCTCTCTCTACCCTTTATCTATATTGATGCAAAAGCTCATCAGTAAAACATACACATTTGTTAATCCTTTAGGGTATGTTCCCATGGGCCGGATACGCTCTGGATTTTCTGCAACGGATTAAACTGATTAATTAGATTAATTAATTTTCTTATTTGTGAGAAAATTCAGCTGCGGTGCGACTTTATAATCCGCAGAATCTCAGTTTATGCTGCGGATTCTGAGCAGAGATACTGCGTTTTCTCCCCATAAACTGGTATAAGGAGCATAAAATCTGTTTTCAAAATCATAAACTATGTTTTGTTGCAGTTTTTACAGTGATTCCGCTGTAACGGTGCAGTTAAAACTGCAGCTACATTGCGTTTCGCAGCTATATGCGCGGTAAAAAATGCACTATTTGCTGCAGATTTCTATGACTGATTTACCTGAGGATTTTGGATATTACTCTGGGGATTTTCCTTTGCGAAAAATCTGCAGTGTATCCGACCTGTGGGAACATATCTAAGTCTACATATTACATAGGACATATCAGGGTTGAAATACTTTAATGCAAATATACAAGAAATTGAACTAGCATATAAAAATGTTACAAACGTACCAATTTTATGGGAAATCTTGTAACATTCTTTACTAACTATCTGGGTGACAACTAATATGGCCAACACTTTTCATGAATGCTAAATCTACCTGGTAGAGCTACTGTATAATAGTGTTGCAATATAACTAGCCAACTAAAGCTGGTTAACAAAGCTGTACTGGTGACAGCTGACACTTGTTATACTCAGAAGTGAAACCAGGACAGGTTTTTTTTCTATAGGAAAGCTTGAGAATGCCATGGGCTACCACTACAAATATTTTTTCATACATGTTAACACACTGGTCAACACAGTGAAATCCAAAGAAATATTTGGTTGAGTGAGTAAATCAGAGACAGATATTACTCTGTTTACTCTGTTTTTAGGGCTCCATTGTATTGTGTTAGGATTAAAGCAAGACAAATATTTAGGAAGGGCAATCCTCTAAAGAGGACCTGTCGGCTATCTTGACATGTCTGTTTTGAAATAACAATTCTGAAGCATGTTTTCTTATAAGTCTGCAGTGTGCCATTCCTCTGTTATACCTCCTGGAAATGTATGAATAAGGCTATGTTCACATCACACTATTGATCCAACGTATGCCAGAAAAGTGCCCTTTTGTTATACGTTCAGGAGGTATTTTTTTTACTATGCTTTTAATACAGAAGCATCCTGCAAAGTACTGTATACCGCGCAATATAAGTTTCTTTAACATGGAAGCCTAGGGGTGATGTATGCAACTATATGGTATACAGTTGCATACATTGGGGGTTTATGTTGGACTGTGCCAGAGTGTGTAGCGAGCCATCCCCTGTGACAAGGCAAATGGTAGCACCCAGTTATAAATTTATTCATACATCTCCAGTAGGAATAACAGAGAAACAGCACAACACAAGAGTTCTAGGAAAAACTCCAAAATTAATTTACTAAAACACAGTTGGCGATGTGCTGTAGATTTACAGTGCTAGTACTATGTAGTTAGCGCAAAGCAGGGGAGTATTTAGGGGAGTTATGATGGGGGTATTCGTTCCCACAAGACCACTGCACTACCACAGATTTATTTAATCGGCCACTATCTATTGAATTTATTAGATAGATAGCGGACAATTCCAATTATACTTCCTTCCTCATTCACAGGCTCCTCTTTAGCTCTGGGAGACGATGCTCTGGGTCCTGCCCTGTCCAGCCTAGGGATGTGGTGTGCGATGGTGCACACAATGTCCTAATCCTAGACAGTGTCAGACATAGAGATCTTATGCTTTGCCATTAAGAAATCCCATATAGTCAATCAATGTGATACCAAAAAGGACCAAGTATTGATGGACATCCTGTCCCATGAAACAGTCCAAGGGGCTTTTAATACGTCCACAGGAGAAAGAACATGCTCAATCTCCACCCATAGTTTTGTAGTTTTTTTTTTAGCCCTATTATGAGATCAATCCAACAGACGAGACAGAACTGCAGCCTCGTGATATAATTTGAGGTTAGGAAGACTTACCCACCTTACCTTTTGAATTTGTCAGTACCGCCTTTCCAAGTCTAGGTCTTGGTGTTCCATATGAATCTGATGACAGCGCTCTTAAAAATGTTGAAAAAAAAATAGTCTGAAAAAGATATAAAAATTTTGGTAATACAGTTAGGTCCAGAATTATTTGGACAGTGGCACAATCTTCATGATTTGGGCTCCGCATGCCACCACATTGGATTTAAAGTGAAACAACTGAGATGCAATTGAAGTGTAGACTTTTAGGTTTCATTCAAAGGGTTGAACAAAAATATCCTGGGAAACGTTCAGGAATTGCAATCATTTTTCTACACAGCCTCCTCATTTCAGGGGCTCAAAAGTAATTGGACAAATTAACATTACCATAAATAAAATGTTTTTTTTTAATACTTTGTAGAGAATCCTTTGCAGGTAATGACGGCCTGAAGTCTGGAACCCATGGACATCACCAAACGCTGGGTTTCCTCCTTTGTGATGCTTTGCCCGGCCTTTACTGCAGCTGTCTTCAGTTGTTGCTTGTTTTCTGGTCTTTCTGCCTTAAGTTTCGTCTTAAAGAGGCTCTGTCACCAGATTTTGCAACCCCTATCTCCTATTGCAGCAGATCGGCGCTGCAATGTAGATAAGAATAACGTGTTTTTTTTTAAGAAAAACAAGCATTTTTGGCCAAGTTATGACCATTTTTATAATTATGCAAATGAGGCTTTCTAAAGTACAACTGGGCGTGTTTAAAGTAAAAGTACAACTGGGCGTGTATTATGTGCGTACATCTGGGCGTTTTTACTTCTTTTACTAGCTGGGCATTGTGAATGGGAGTGTATGATGCTGACGAATCAGCATCATCCACTTCTCTTCGTTAACACCCAGCTTCTGGCAGTGCACAGACACACAGCGTGTTCTCGAGAGATCACGCTGTGACGTCACTCACTTCCTGCCCCAGGTCCTGCATCGTGTCGGACAAGCGAGGACACATCGGCACCAGAGGCTACAGTTGATTCTGCAGCAGCATCAGCGTTTGCAGGTAAGTAGCTACATCGACTTACCTGCAAACGCCGATGCTGCTGCAGAATCAAATGTAGCCTCTGGTGCCGATGTGTCCTCGCTCGTCCGACACGATGCAGGACCTGGGGCAGGAAGTGAGTGATGTCACAGCGTGATCTCTCGAGAATACGCTGTGTCTGTGCACTGCCAGAAGCTGGGTGTTAACGAAGAGAAGTGGATGATGCTGATTCGTCAGCATCATACACTTCTATTCACAATGCCCAGCTAGTAAAAGAAGTAAAAACGCCCAGATGTACGCACATAATACACGCCCAGTTTGACTTTTATTTTAAACACACCCAGTTGTACTTTAGAAAGCCTAATTTGCATAAATATAAAAATGGTCATAACTTGGCCAAAAATGCTCGTTTAAAAAAAAACCAAAACGTTACTCTTATCTACATTGCAGCGCCGATCTGCTGCAATAGGAGATAGGGGTTGCAAAATCTGGTGACAGAGCCTCTTTAAGCAAGTGAAATGCAGCTCGATCGGGTTGAGAACTGGTGATGGACTTGGCCATTGCAGAATATTCCACTTCTTTGCCTTAAAAAAAACTCCTGGGTTGCTTTCGCAGTACGTTTTGGGTTATTGTCCATCTGTACTCTGAAGCGACGTCCAATCAACCTTGCTGCATTTGGCTGAATCTGAGCAGAAAGTATATCCCTGAACACTTCAGAATTCATCCGGCTGCTTTTGTCTTCAGTCACATCATCAATAAACACTAGTGACTCAGTGCCTTTGGCAGCCATGCATGCCCATGCCATCACTCTGCCTCCACTATGTTTTACAGAGGATGTGGTGTGCTTTGGATCATGAGCAATTCCAAGCCTTCTCCATACTTTCTTCCTCCCATCATTCTGATGCAGGTTGATCTTAGTTTCATCTGTCCAAAGAATGCTGTTCCAGAACTGGGCCGGCTTCTTTACATTTTGTTTGGCAAAGTCTAATCTGGCCTTTCTATTTTTTATGCTGATTAATGGTTTGCACCTTGTGGTGAACCCTCTGTAGTTGCTCTCATGAAGTCTTCTCTTTATGTTAGACTTAGATACTGATACACCTACTTCCAGGAGAGTGTTCTTCACTTGGGTAGATGTTGTGAAGTGTTTTTTCTTTACCATGGAAAGGATTCTGCGATCATCCACCACTGTTGTCTTCCGTGGATGTCCAGGCCTTTTGGAGTTCACAGGATCACCAGTGTGTTCTTTTTTTCAAGAATGTACCAAACTGTTGATTTGGCCACCCCTAACATTTGTGCTATCTCTCTGATGGAACTCTTCATATTTTTCAGCCTAACGCTGGTCTGTTTTACTTGCATTGACAGCTCCTTTGACCTCATGTTGTGGGTTCACAGCAACAGCTTCCAAATGCAAATGCCACACCTGGAATCAACTCCAGTCCTTTTACCTGCTTAATCGATGATGGATTAACGAGGCAATAGCCCATGCAGCCCATTAAATAGCTTTTGAGATGATTGTCCAATTACCTTTGGTCCCTTGAAAAAGAGGCAGCTACATCATAAAGAGCTGTAATTCCTAAACCCTTCCTCAAATTAGGATGTGAATACCCTCAAATTAAAGCTGGGAGGCTGCACTTTAAGCCCATATTGATTATATAACTGTATATTCAATATGTTTTGGTAAACAGCTAAAATGCCAAAACATGTGTCACTGCCCAAATAATTCTGGACCTAAATGTATATCTATTTTTATTACATTCATGCGTCCAACCAAGAGAGAGGCTTGCTTTTAAATCTGTAGAACCTCCATTGGCCTCCTCTGCAATGGGAGATAATTTAGGGGTAAAAGTAGATGTAACTGCGCAGGGATCTGGACACCAAGTGTAAAGGATCTGCCAGGCACAACTTCTGTGTATACGCCCATAGGTAATCAGTCTGCACCTGAGTCTATGTCTCTGAGACTGACTCCATCTTCCACCACTCAGGATGGCAGGCTTAGGAGTGGGAGAGCCTATTGCAGCCTGGCCAGACGGAGCTAGCTCCCGCCCTCTGTCTATTTATACCTGCCTTTCCTGTTCCTCCTTTGCTTGTGATTCTTCTCGTGTGGTTTCCTGGCCCAGCTACAGCTTCTACTATTTGATCCTGCTCCATACTGACCCTGGCTTACTGACTACTCTCCTGCTCTGCGTTTTGTACCTCGTGCACTTCTGGTTTGACTCGGCTCGTTCACCACTCTTGTTGCTCACGGTGTTGCCGTGGGCAACTGCCCCATTTCCCTTTGCTTTGTGTTCCCTTGTCTGTTTGTCTCGTGCACTTACTGAGCGTAGGGACCGCCGCCCAGTTGTACCCCGTCGCCTAGGGCGGGTCATTGCAAGTACTCAGGGACAGAGTGGCGGGTAGATTAGGGCTCACTTGTCCGTTTCCCTACCCCCATCATTACACCAAGATAGGTAATACTTTGAACCTGCCATTTTAACGTAAAATTACTCTGTAGAGTGTGAACCTGGATTCTGGCAGAGAAATATTTAACGCTTCAGCTTTTGACAGGCTGACCTTAAAGTTGCTGAGCCGGTGAAACTCATGTAGCATAGAGGGCATAAAAATATGAGGAGAGGATTTTAAACAGTAAAAGATCATCAGCATAGAGGGCCAGGTTGTGATGGCCCTGCCCAACCTAAATGCCTAAAATATCAGGATTCCTTCGAAGTGCCACGGCCAAATTTCCCATTGTGAAAATATATATGAAGGGAGAAAGGGGCCAGTCCTGACATGAATCATTACTTATAGCAAATGGATATGAAAGAATTGCATTTTATCTAACCAGGGCCGTCTGAGAGGTATAGAGAGCTGTCACCTAGTTTATAAATAGGCCTAGACCAATCTGCTTTAGCAAAGCTAGCAGGAACCTCGAATGCACTCATTTGAAGGCCTTTTCGGCATCGACTGACTAGAGGCATAGTGGCACCTTACTTCAATAAGCGTGCGAGATAAGTGAGAGACGGCGTAGAGTATTGCATTAATATTTTTTATAGCGATTATTAATATTAAATGATGTATGTTTATGTATCTTTGCGGGTATGCCAAGGAAAGCGTGGACAATTCACTGTTTTTGCACAGGGGCCCTAGTTATCTGTTTCCGCCCTTGGTTTTGTTCCATTGGCCAATAATGCAGCTACATGGGACAGAAATTAAAAAGTTGCTGTACAAATTTATGGCTTCTAAAGGACATTCAGGATCAGGCAGTGAAAGTGACCTTTGTGTTCACAGGGTGGAACACCGCTAGCAAACGATTCACTTAACAATTTGTATAATAAGCCAATAATTTCACTATCTTTCTCTATAGATGTCAGATCAGGTGTCGAGGATAGTAGTCTTGTTAAATAATGAGAAATTCTGTTTTCTGTAGGTTGAACAACACTTTGCCATGTATTGTATTGAACCTGTTACAAATGGAACATTTAGTTGTGTATACCTGAGAGGGAATATGAGTTGCTCATTTCATCAACATGATCTCTCCTGAACACACACTATTTTCCAAAACTATTAATAGTTCTGGAATGCTTGTTTTCCCGATAATTGGCCCGTGTAAAAGTGCCTTTACTTGAACCAAGTCGTGAGCCTATTGTGACATTCTGACACGCCTCAATGACATGTCACCAGATTATATAAAGGGAACCTGTCACCAGAACTTCACCTATTGAACTCTACTCACCTATCACTGGCCGCTGCTGTCGAAAGTTCATTGCCGTTATCCTCTCTCCTAAACTCCTCTGACCGTAAATAACGGTCTGCAAACATTTTGCACTTCTATGGTAATAATCAGGTGTCCCTTTGTGCGCACACATCAGAACAGGGCATCGATGCACAAGCGCAGGATTTTGTGTGTGCTGGGGGGAGGCGAGGAGCTGTCAATCAAAAGTAAGGAGGTGGATAAACTTGGAAAGACTTGAGGAATGAAGATGACTCTTTTCAAACGAAGATTTGACTCTTTTCAAACGAAGATTTTACTCTTTTCAAACGAAGATTTGACTCTTTTATGCTCACTAGCATACGGTGTGGGAACACTAAAAACTGAATACTAAAGGTACAGACCCTACTTAGAAGATAATTATAGGTTACATAAAAATGATTTTTCACCCACTTCCTCCAGGTATTGCTGGTTTAATAGGTGAAATGCTGATGACAGGTTCCCTTTAAAGTAAATTTTCCTTTAAAATGCAATTACATTAAACCCTAGGCGCACGAGGACGTAACTGTACGTCCATGCGGCCAGTATCTTAGCGCACAGGGACGTACAGTTACTGAGTGGTTCCCGGTGCACACTGTCGGCGACAGTGTGCACCGGGAACCGGGAGGCCAGCTGTCCCTGACAGCTGACACTCCACTGTATGCCGATCAGCGGCTTATTTCCGCTGATATCGGCAATTAACCCCTTGATTGCGGTGATTGATTGCAATCACCGCATTCAGGGGTTTCTAGCTCATCGGGAGACCTCACGATAAATCGTGAGGTTTGCAGATGGCTAGCATGGCGATCGGAGGCCAAGTAATGGCCTCCGTGTCTGCCATGTACGGAATCAGCCTCCTGATAGACTTCCTGTCAGAGTGACAGGACGTCACTGCCGTTCGCGATTCACACTGTCGATGACACTGTCGGTGACAGTGTCGGCAACAGTGTGCATCGGGAACCGGGAGGTCAGCTGTCCCTGACAGCTGACACTCCACTAGTTGCCGATCAGCGGCTCATCGCCGCTGATTTCGGCAATTAACCCGTTACATGCGGGGCTCGATTGCGATCCCTGCATGTACAGGGTTTGTAGCACATCAGCAGCCCCCATGCAATTGTGGGGGCTGCTGATGCTTGTGATTGCACCCGGGGGCCAGACAACGGCCCCCGGGTCTGCCATGTATGCAAGCCTATGAGGATCAGCCTCTGGCTGGTCCTCGTAGACTAACTGTCAGAGTGACTGTGACGTCACACTGACAGTTGGAATACATTACACTACCTAGGTAGTGTAATATATTCTAGCAACGATCGGAGCTGCAGGTAAAAGAAGAAAGTGTAAAAAGTAAATAAAAAATAAAAAAAAAGTTAATGAAAATGTTTTACAAAAGTGTAAAAATAAAAGATTTTTTTTTCCTATAATAAGTCTCTTATTATAGTAAAAAAATTAAACAGTTAAAAAACAGTACACATATTTGGTATCACTGCGTTCATAACGACCCAGTCTATAACACTATAATGTTGTTTTTACCGCACGGTGAACGCCGCAAAAAAACCAAACTAAAAACAATGCCAGAATCACTATTTTTTGGTCACCACCCCTCCCAAAATATAGAATAAAAAGTGATCAAAAAGTCGCATGTACCCGAAAATAGGACCAATAAAAACTACAACCCGTCCCGCAAAAAACAAGCCCTTACACCGCTTTTTTGACTGAAAAATAAAAAAGTTACGGCTCAGAATATGGTGACAGAAAATAAATTATTTTATAAAGAAGTGATTTTATTGTGCAAACGCTGCAAAACATAAAAATAACTATATACATATGGTATCGCCGTAATCATACAGACCCGCAGAATAAAGTACAATTGTCATTTATAGCGCATTATGAACGCCGTAAGAAATAAAGAATTTAAAAAGTCAAAATCACTGTTTTTGGCCACCAAAGCTCTAAATAAAATGTAATAAAAAGTGATCAAAAATTTGCATCTACCAAAAAATTGTACCAATAAAAACTACAGCTCGTCCTGCCAAAAATAAGCCCTCACACCGCTCAATTCATGGAAAAATAAAAAAGTTATGGCGTTTGGAAGGCGGGGAGTGAAAAACTAAAATGGAAAAGCAAAAAAGGATCAGTCCTGCAAAGGTTAATTACTTTCTATTAAAAAAATTAATTATTACCACATGTGGGGTATTGTCGTACTCGGGAGAGATTGCGTTACAAATTTAGGGCAACTTTTTCTCCTTTATCCCTTGTGAAAATGAAAAAATTCAACATTTTAGTGGACAAAAATGTTTATATTCATTTTCACGGCCTAATTCTACTAAATTCTGCAAAAGACCTGTGTGGTATAAATTATTACTATACCCCTAGAAAAATTCCTTGAGGGGTCTAGTTTCCAAAATGGGGTCACTTTTGGGGTGTTTCCACTATTTTGTTGCAATCGCGACATGGCACTAAAAACCAATCCAGCAAAATCTGTGCTCCAAAATCCATATGGCGCTCCCTCCCTTCTGAGCGCTGCCGTGGGTCCAAACAGCAGTTTATTACCACATATGGGGTATTTCCGTAATCGGAAGAAGATGCTTTACAAATGTTGGGGTGAATTTTCTTCTTTATTACTTGTAAATATTAAAAATGTCTATGTTATTTCAGAAAAAAAGTAGATTTTCATTTTCACAGACTAACTCCAATAAATATAGCAAAATACCTGTGGGGTCAAAGTGCTAACAATACCACTAGATAAATTCCTTGAGGGGTCTAGTTTCCAAAATGGGGTCACTTTTGGGGAGTTTCCACTGTTTTGGCACCACAAGACCTCTTCAAACTCGACATGTTGCATAAAATATAATCTAAAAATAAGCAGGCCCCAAAATCCACTAGGTGCGCCTTTGCTTCTAAGGCCAGTGTTTCAGTCCATTACCGCACTAGGGCCACATGTGGGATATTCCTAAAAACTGCAGGACCTGGGCAATAAATATTGAGTTGTATTTCTCTGGTAAAACCTTCTGTGTTACACAATTTTTTTTATTACAAATGAATTTTGGCAAAAAAAGAAGAAATTTGTAAATTTCCCCTCTACTTTGCTTTATTTCCTGTGAAACGCCTAAGGCTGGGTTCACACGTGGCGGAATTTCACTTGAATTCCGCTGCGGACACTCCGCAGCGTTAGGGGGGATTCACACGAGCGTGTATTCGGTCCGTGCGGGCCGCGTGGTTTTCACGCGGCACGCATGGACCAATACAAGTCTATGGGGCAGTACAGACAGTCCGTGCTTTTTGCGCAGCGTTTGTCTGCTGCGCAAAAAGCGCGACAGGTTCAATAACTCTGCGTATTTCGCGCATCATGCACCCATTGAAGTCAATGGGTGCGTGAAAATCACGCGCACCACACGGAAGCACTTCCGTGGGACGAGCGTGATTCGCGCAACAGCAGTGAAAAGGATGAATGAAAACCGAAAAGCACCACGTGCTTTTCTGTTTCCGAACATCCAAACGGAGTGTCTTTGCGATGAGCGAAGCCGGACAAGCGTACCGAACTTCACCGGGTTCGGCCAAACTCGTTTTGGCCGATCCCGGCAAAAAAATTATCGGTACGCGACGTCAGGAGATAGTCACTGTCGATGGTGCTGAAAGAGTTAAACTGTTTCAGCACCATGGACAGTGACTTGCGATCCCAAAATACATTAACCTGTAAAAAAACCCGAAGTTCTAACTTACCGATTACTCCTGTCTCCTTCCTGCAGTCCGACCTCCCGGGATGACACTTCAGTTCAAGTGACAGCTCCAGCCAATCACAGGCCAAGCACAGGCTGCAGCCAATCACAGGCTGCAGCGGTCACTTGGACTGCTGCGTCATCCAGGGAGGTGGGGCCCGATGTCAAGAGAGGCGCGTCACCAAGGACGCGTCACCAAGGCAACGGCCGGGAAGTTCTCGGTAAGTAGGAACTTTATCTTTTTTTTTTACAGGTTTTTCGCTGTTGTGTTCGGCATTCACTGTCGAGGGTGCTGAAAGATTTAGCTCTTTCAGCACCTTGGACAGTGACGGGCGTTGACAAGCCTCATCTCTATGATGCCGGCTGCGCGAAAATCACGCAGCCGCGCATCAGACACGCATGACACACGCAGCTGTCAAATGGTTTTTGCGCTCGCAAAACGCTGCGTTGTTTGCGCGCGCAAAAACGCAACGTTCGTGTGAATCTGCCCTTAATCCGCAGCGGAGCCGTTTCTCCATTGACTTCCACTTAAATTTAGAAGTGTTCGTTTAGACGATGCGTAAAATTCCGCTGCGGAGCATAGGCTGCGGAGCGGAATTTGGTGTCCGCAGCATGCTCTGTCTGTTGCGGAGCAGTGGCGGACTGGTTGCGGACTCATGGCGGAATTTCTCCATTGACTTCAATGGAGATTCTAAATTCCGCAATGAAGTCCGCAGCTGTCATGCACATGTTATGTGTGCTGCGGATGCGTCTTGCTTTTTTAACATGACATTTCTTCATTCTGGCTGGACCTATGTATTTCTAGGTCTACAGCCAGACGGAGGAAGTCAATGGGGCTCCCGGAATTATGGGAGCGTTGCTAGGAGACGTCAGTAAATAGTCACTGTCCAGGGTGCTGAAAGAGTTAAGCGATCGGCAGTAACTGTTTCTGCACCCTGGATAGTGACTACCGATCCCAATATACAGCAACCTGTAAAAAAATAGAAGTTCATACTTACCGAGAACTCCCTGCTTCTGTCTCCAGTCCAGCTTCCCAGGATGACGTTTCAGTCTAAGTGACGGCTGCAGCCAATCACAGGCTGCAGCGGTCACATGGACTGCCGCGTCATCCAGGGAGGTAGGGCTGGATGCCGAAAGAGGG
Source organism: Rhinoderma darwinii (assembly GCF_050947455.1). Taxonomy (NCBI): domain Eukaryota; kingdom Metazoa; phylum Chordata; class Amphibia; order Anura; family Rhinodermatidae; genus Rhinoderma; species Rhinoderma darwinii. The sequence goes on along the minus strand of NC_134688.1, from coordinate 251,326,752 downwards.
ACGCGTCACCAAGACAACGGCCGGTAAGTATGAAATTCGTTTACTTTCACTAGGGAAAGTGCTGTCCCTTCTCTCTATCCTGCACTGATAGGGAGAAGGGAAGCACTCTTCCCGCAGTCTGCAGCAGCTAGTCCGCATCAATTTACGGCACATTTTGGGCAGATCCGCAGCCGTAATCCGCAACCCGGATTAGGTGCGCCATTGATGCGGACAGTTGCGGAGGAAATCCGCCACGTGGGGGCATGCCCTAAAGGGTTAAAATACTTTCAGAATGCTGTTTTGAATACTTTGAGGGGTTCAGTTTTTAAAATGGGGTAATTTATTGGGGTATTCTAATATATAAGGCCCTCAAAACCACTTCAGAACTGAACTGGCCCCTGTAAAAATCGCCTTTTGAAATTTTCTTGAAAATGCGAGAAATTGCCTTGTAACGTCCTAGAAAAATTAAATCACGTTCAAAAAACGATGCAAACATAAAGTAGACATATAGGAAATGTATATAGTAACTATTTTGTGTGGTATAACTGCCTGTCTTACAAGCAGATACATTTAAATTTAGAAAAATGCACATTTTTGCAAATTTTCTCTAAATTTTGGTGTTTTTGACAAATAAATATTGAATTTAACGACAACATTTTTTCAGTATCATAAAGTACAACATGTCACGAGAAAACAATCTCAGAATCGCTTGGATAGGTAAAAGCATTCCGGAGTTATTACCACATAAATTGACACATGTCACATTTGCAAAAATCGGCTGTGTCCACAAGGCTAAAAGAGGCTTAGGCACTAAGGGGTTAATGTATTATTATTATTATTATTATAGTAATAGTGTTATAGTAGATCAAATAACTATTTGATTAACAATAATTTTGTATTGTATCAAATTTGTATTGTATCAAATTTGAAAGTAATGCGGCCCGTCAACTTCCCATTTTTTTCTATATGTGGCCCACTTACCCGGCCGAGTTTGACACCCCTGCCCTAAGGGTATGTTCACACACAAACTCAAAAACGTCTGAAAATAAATTTCAGAGAAAACAGCCTCTGATTTTCAGGCGTTTTTGAAGCTGAAAATGAAGCTTCTTTTAATTTGGAGCTTCTTTTTAGGGTATGTTCACACGCCCTATTTACGGACGTAATTCAGGCGTTTTACGCCTCGAATTACGGCCGAAAAAACGGCTACAAACCTTTTTGTTTATGCGCTGCTGTCAAAAGACGGCGTGTAAAAAGACGCCCGCCTCAAAGAAGTGCATGTCACTTCTTGGGACGTAATTGGAGACGTTTTTCATTGACTCCAATGAAAACCAGCTCCAATTACGTCCGTAAAAGACGCCGCGAAAAGCGCGTGCACTTGTCAAAACGTCTGAAATTCAAGAGCGGTTTTCTCCTGAAAACAGCTCCGTAATTTCAGATGTATTTTGCGCTGTCGTGTGAACATACCCTAGGCTTCTTTTGAGGCATTTTTTGAGGCGTTTTTCATAGTGTTCAATGGAAAATCAGCTCCAAAAAACGCCTCAAGAAGTGACATGCTACTTCTTTTTACGGAGCGTCTTTTTACACTCTATTTTTTAAAACAGAGGCGTAAAAAGATGCTCCGTATGAACTAAATACTGTTTTTCCCATTGATTTCAATGGGCAGATGTTTGTAGGCATTCAGCTTCCGTTTTTTCAGGTGTTTTTCGAGGCGTAAACGCCCCGAAATACGCCTGAAACCACTGCATGTGAACATACCCTAAGGATATGTTCACACACAAACTCAAAAACGTCTGAAAATATGGAGCTGTTTTCAAGGGAAAACAGCTCCTGATTTCAGATGTTTTTTAAGCCACTCACGATTTTCGCTGCGTTTTTTACGGACGTTTTTGGAGCTGTTTTCAATGGAGTCTATGAAAAACAGCTCCAAAAACGTCCCAAGAAGTGACAGGCACTTCTTTTTCACGGCCGTTTTTTGCAAGCAGAAAATCTGCCTCAAAATTCAGTTTTTGCGGCGTTTTTCGCCCGCGGCCATTGAACGCCGCGAAATACGCTTTCTCTGCCTCCCATTGATGTCAATGGGAAGTCAGAGACATAAACACCCGAAGATAGGGTATGTCCCTTCTTTTTCCCACGAGTCGTTTTTTCCGCTCGTGGGAAAAAACACCTCCACCTCCCATTGAAATCAATGGGCGGCTTTTTGTCGTGTTTTCCGACATGGTTTCCGCATCAAAAAACGTGTAAAAAAACTCAGTGTGAACTGACCCTAACCTGGCTATGTGCAGCTTCATGTGTGTGTATCTTTGCGTAACCTGGCCGTGTGACTATCAGTGGATATTTCAGTGACTTGTCTGTGGTTATGTATCAGTGTATATGTGTATTACCTGGTCAAGTGAAGATGTGTGTGTATATTAGTATAAATGTCAAACCTGACACTTTCACTATATATAAGTATATATGAAGGTATGTATATGTAGACACCTGGCTATCATACCTATTGCCCCCTCTCTACTGAGAAGGCTTTTCCCAAGATTTTGGAGTGTGTCTGTATGAATTTGTGCCTTTTCAGACAAAAAAGCGTGTGTGAGCTCAGGCACTGGTGTTGGATGAGAATTCATGGCTCGCAATCGTCGTTCCAATTAAACCCAAAGGTGTTTGATGGGGTGGAGGTCAGGGATCTGGGCAGGACACTTGAGTTCCTCCACACCAAACTTTTTTTAGTGTGTCAAATCATGTCTTTATGGACCTCACTTTGTGCAAAGGGTCACAGTCATTCTGGAACAGAAAGGGGTCTTCCCCACAAAGTTGGGATCACACAATCGTCTAAAATGTTTGTCTTTGTATGCTGTAGCATTGACATTAAGGGTATGTGCACACGAGAACTGCCTCTTACGTCTGAAAAGACAGACTGTTTTCAGGAGAAAACAGCTGCCTAGTTTCAGACGTAAAAGCTGCTCCTCGCATTTTGCGAGGCGTCTTTGACGCCCGTAATCTTGAGCTGCTCTTCATTGACTTCAATCAAGAACGGCTCAAATTACGTTGCAAAGAAGTGTCCTGCACTTCTTTGCCGAGGCAGTCAATTTACGCGTCGTCGTTTGACAGCTGTCAAACGATGACGCGTAAATGACAGGTCGTCGGCACAGTACGTCGGCAAACCCATTCAAATGAATGGGCAGATGTTTGCCGACGTATTGGAGCCGTATTTTCAGATGTAAAACGAGGCATAATACGCCTCGTTTACGTCTGAAAATAGGTCGTGTGAACCCAGCCTAACAACCTAACCCCTGAAAAACAGCCCCAACCATTATATCTCATCAACCAAATTTTACATGACCTGCCTAGGTAGAGTCGTGTGTTAACCTTAAACCATACTATCCCCCACCCCCATTTAGTAACGACACATGACACCGAGGTTGGATGTGAAATGGCCACAGCAGCCGTTTATTAATTTCACAGTTTTATAAAAACAATTTAAATCCGAAACATTCGGATAACTAGTTAGGAATCCACCAGAGAATTCCTCCTAATAATTCACATGACCCAACATGGGTCAGAATCATAAATAACAATTAAACGTTAACATTAACCCGAGCAGAGGAAGTCCTTGAAGCCCCTTCAGATGTTCCTTTCAAGAACACACCGAATTAGCCATCTGCAAACCACTAATTACCTCCAGCCGTAAACCAGCTCGGAAGCACCGTTCACCTCTGCAGATGGCTCCAACCACTAGAAGTCCACTTCAAGGGGATAACACCCGTTGAAGCCCTCAAGTGATATACCGACCACTAGAAGTCCACTTCAAAGGGATAACACCCGATGAAGCCTTCAAGTGACATACCTTCTACCAGAAGACCACTTCAAAGGGATAACACCCGATGAAGTCTTCAACCATGTACCTTTTTTGGGGGACGCATACCCCCGATGCGACCCCCCCACCATTTTGTACTGACTGGCCTCAAGGACTCCCCCCGCCAGCTGCCATGACAACAGAACCTACTCCGGAAAAAAGAAAAACATGTTAAATAAACACACAAAATAAAACACAACGCTCATATACGGACGTACAGAAGACCTAAGGAGAAACAAAACAAGGGTGGGAGGGTGGGAGCTTTGCTTCTTGTGTATTACTCCTCCCGCTGCTTCCGGCTCAATGCCGAGAAACAGCGGGAAGCGCAGTAACGGCCCCCCCGTCCCCCCTAGCTCCTCCCCGTCCCTCCTTCAGCTCCTTCACCTTTCCCTCACCTCTTAACATTAACCCTTTCCCTACCAGGACGGTCATGTCGGCTTCCCTCAAGCCTGCAGCTGCGTCCAGCCTCTTCTTGACCTGCCTAGGTAGAGTCGTGTGTTAACCTTAAACCATACTATCCCCCACCCCCATTTAGTAACGACACATGACACCGAGGTTGGATGTGAAATGGCCACAGCAGCCGTTTATTAATTTCACAGTTTTATAAAAACAATTTAAATCCGAAACATTCGGATAACTAGTTAGGAATCCACCAGAGAATTCCTCCTAATAATTCACATGACCCAACATGGGTCAGAATCATAAATAACAATTAAACGTTAACATTAACCCGAGCAGAGGAAGTCCTTGAAGCCCCTTCAGATGTTCCTTTCAAGAACACACCGAATTAGCCATCTGCAAACCACTAATTACCTCCAGCCGTAAACCAGCTCGGAAGCACCGTTCACCTCTGCAGATGGCTCCAACCACTAGAAGTCCACTTCAAGGGGATAACACCCGTTGAAGCCCTCAAGTGATATACCGACCACTAGAAGTCCACTTCAAAGGGATAACACCCGATGAAGCCTTCAAGTGACATACCTTCTACCAGAAGACCACTTCAAAGGGATAACACCCGATGAAGTCTTCAACCATGTACCTTTTTTGGGGGACGCATACCCCCGATGCGACCCCCCCACCATTTTGTACTGACTGGCCTCAAGGACTCCCCCCGCCACCGCGAAACAGGCCTTGACCACCTTAAGCCTGTGAGTTCCTCCACACCACCACCGCCCTTTCTATGCCTTCTGCTATAGCCAAGCTCCAAATATCAATGCCAACCTCGGTCAGATGAACCCCGTCACTCCTCCAGAAATTCCCCAATCCTGACTCCAAATCCCTATGCCTCACGCAAATGCCCCCGTTCTTTGCCACAAAACGGGACACCGCCCGGTTAACTTTTATCCGAGCTTTATTGACTCTCTCCACCGATCTAGCTAACCGCCAATGCTTCCTTGGGACTATGTCCGACCACACTACCACCAACTTGGGATAAGATACCCACAAACACAACAAATCATGTTTGATATCCCGCACCAACTCACGAAAAGGGCGGACTCCTAAGTCATTCCCACCCACGTGCAACACTAAAACCTCCGGAACCCTATCAAGCCGCACATATGTCTGGAATTCCGCCAACACCCTGTTCCACGACATACCTCTAAAACCCAGCCAATGCACAACCGCATCCTGTCGCGGAATGCGCAACTGGCGACCATCCGGGCGGACGTCCGCCCTCAAAGCCCCCCAGTGCACGTACGAATGACCCATCAACCACACCAGACAAGGAGGCGAATCTGAAACGGAAAACACAGTTAGGCACCACCATATAACATTTGCAAGCATAAACAACAAAATTACAACATATGGGGGCGGACATAGGACTTAAACCTTTTTGACTCCCAACGACCAATACGCCTCACCCCCTCATCATCCAACCCCCAGCGCCCTGCTTCCGTTGCTGCGCCAATCCGGAAGGAATGAGATGAATATGAGCCTGCCGCAACCCCAACCGCCGTCAAACATTTTTTAAAAACAGCTCCAAACTGAAACCTGGACAAGAACGACCCGTCCACATGACGTAACAAAGGCAAATCTGGAGACCCCCTGTTTTTTGTAAAACCCCGCATGCACTCTACTGGGCACATGACCGACCCCGGGAGAGCGAACAAAACTATCAGTTTCCCCTTCCCTAATTGGTCAGTTTTTGATCTACGCAACCATACCTCCAACCGATCTGCAAAAAGGCTCACCTCCCCAGATCTCAGCCCCCCTGCCTGTTTAGTACTTGGCGACACCAACTCACCTATTCTAAATGCTCCGAAGAACGCCAACGAGAAAGCCAACCGAAACAAATCCATTTCATCTGAAGAACGACATACCGATGCCAATGAACCGCCCAACAAACCCAGCAAAGCAAACGACACCGGCCTTCTACTATCCGCCTCCACCCTACCTCTGCGCAACCCCTTCAAAGCCTGCGATACCAGAAATTCCTTCGATACATCCCGCAAGCCCCGCAACTTAAGCCCAAACGCCACCGCGGATATAAACCGGTTCACCTTCGCTACTGAAAACCCCCCCTCCCAGGCATCCCCTAACCAATACAAAAGTGCCACCAACCTGTCTCTATCCGTATTAACATCACCCAACTCTCTTACCCACTCCTCCCACTGCCTCCAACAAGCAGCATAAGCCCTCCACGTCGTGCGCGCCAAAGACCTTTGTAACAGCTGCTCTACGGGACCGATACCAGATCCCATAGATGATCCGGACACGCCAAACCGAGACGTTCCGCTCCCGGGGCCAATTGCCGAAACCGGTCCCACTGCGAGCGAGAAAGAGCATCAGCAACACAATTCCGTACACCCGGGACATGCACCGCCACCACCCACGCGTTCAGCGACAAACACACCAACACTAAATGTCGCAACAATTGAACTACCGGAGGAGAGGACGCCGTGATGTTATTAATGGCAAGCACCACCCCCATGTTGTCGCAGTAAAAACGGACCTTCTTATCCCTGAGCCTGTCCCCCCAAATGGTAGCCGCCACCACGATGGGAAACAGCTCGAGCAGGGCCAGATTCCGCGTCAATCCACTGGACACCCAGCTAGCCGGCCATTGACCTGCGCACCACGGACCTCCCCCGTAAGCTCCAAAGCCACCCGCCCCAGCCGCATCCGTGAAAATATTCAGATCACTCGTATCCTGCGCTGGGGCCATCCATAGCGAGCGACCATTGTACTGGCCCAAGAAGTCATCCCAAACCTGAAGATCAGCTCGGTGCTCCTCCTTGAGCCTCACAAAATGATGCGGCGCCCGCACTCCCGCCGTTGCCGCCGCCAACCTTCTACCAAACACCCTCCCCATCGGCATAATCCGGCAGGCGAAATTCAACTTCCCCAGCAGCGACTGAAGCTCCCTCAGCGACATTTTCTTCCTTCTACAAGCCCGTCGCACCTCCAGCCTCAAAGCACCCAACTTATCCGCCGGGAGCCGACACTCCATTGCCACCGAGTCAATTTCGATTCCCAAGAAACAAATCGTCGCTACCGGGCCCTCCGTTTTTTTCGGCGCCAAAGGGATCCCAAAATCCCTCGCCACCTTCTGCAGGGCATGAAGCAAGTTACCGCAAACCGGCGAACCCCCCGGGCCAACGCACAAAAAATCATCTAAGTAATGGATCAACGAATCGACCCCGGATACTCCCCTCGTTACCCACTCCACGAAGCTACTAAACGCCTCGAAGTATGCACAAGAAAGAGAACACCCCATCGGAAGGCACCGATCCACGTAAAAGGCCCCATTCCAAAAACAACCCAACAGCCGTTGGCTTTCTGGATGCACCGGCAACAACCTGAACGCCGCCTCGATGTCGGTTTTTGCTAGCAGCGCCCCCGGACCCGCAGCCCGCACTAACCCCACCGCCTTATCGAACGAGGTATAAACTACGGAACACAACTCGTGATCAATCCCGTCATTTACCGACGAACCTTTGGGATACGATAAATGTTGAATCAAACGAAACTTTCCGGGCTCGCGTTTAGGGACAATACCCAAAGGGGACACAACTAAATCTTTCACCGGCGACTCCACAAATGGCCCCGACATGCGCCCCAACGAAACTTCTTTTAACAACTTTTCCGACACGACTTCCGCATGCAAGTAAGCCGATTTTAAATTTCTCCGCGTAACCGGAACCTCATAAGGAGGCGGAGGAATAACAAAACCAACACTAAACCCTTCATAAAGCAACTTAGCTGCCGCCCTATCCGGATACTCATTTAGATAAGGGGCCATCTTTTCCACCCTCACCGGCGACACCCCCTTGACCAGCCCCGTGCTGGTTCCCGGACCTCTTTTTCCGCAGACATTTTGCCGCCCCGTGTGATGCCCCATTACACTCGGAGCACACGTGCTTGAACTTGCACGTGGCCCCGAACTTGCACTGGCCTTCATTGAATTGCCAGCAAAACCCCGCCTTTCCCCCGCCGCTTGGTCCACTCTGACTAGTCTGGCCTCCCTGGCCACCGCTCCCGGGAAAGGGCTGCCTAACCGGAGCCGTAACCCGTAACCAGAGAGCAATATCCTTCTGGTCCCACCGAATCGCCGGCCGAACCGCCTTCCGCTGACGGAATTGCTCATCATATCGCAGCCACGCCTGACCCCCATACGCCCTATGAGCCTCCCCAATAGCATCAAAATAACAAAATAACGCCGAACAATTTTCCGGCGCCTTTTCCCCTATCACACTAGCCAATATGGCGAACGCCTGCGACCAATTAACGAACGTCTGCGGGATAAGCCTATACCGCCGCCGTTCCTCCTCGTCCTTTTTACTCTCATCCCGCTTGCTCTTATCCAAATTGAATTTAGCCAGCGGCAAGAGAGAAAAAATTTCAACATATTCATCTTTCCAGATCCGATCACGCACCTCCTGCTTTAAATGCGCCCCCAACGGACCCTCAAAACAAACATACACCTCCCCCCGAGCACGATCGTCCATGCGCACTCGATCGCCGTCCTTCTGTGCCTCAGTCTGCACCGACACCGCGACCGCCTCTCTAACCGCCACCACAGGACGCGCCTGCAACGATCCCACTTCCCTGGGGCCTTCCCAAACTACCGCAGGGGACACTTCCGTTACTACCGGCGCCGCGGCCCTATCCAGGCGCCCCACCAGCTCCCGTAAGCAACCCACTAAATCTGCCAAACCCGCTCCGTCGCGTCCGCCCGCGCCACTACCGGCCCCCGATGCTATGCTAGCAGCCCCCCCGCCGACACCCGACATAAAAATCGCTGGATAAGACAATAATGGAGTTATACACTCACCGGGCTGCACAGGCGCTGTGTTCCCGTCAGCCGGACCATCCTGACCTCGACGATAGACGTCCAGTTCACCTTCCTCCAGTTCTTCTCTCGCCGACGACTGTCCCTCCCAACGACCTCTTCGGAAAGGGGATGAGGACGCGCTGACCGATGGGCCGGCAACCTGCCGCCCGACCGCCGGGACCCAGACTTCCGACCGGACCTGTTGCCTCGACGTCGCTGCAGATCTAGTCGTCCGTCTAGACGATCCTGACGAAGCCTGCCCCCTGGCCGGAACATCACCATGCGGGGCGGCCGTACCTTGCTCTCGACATCTTCCATCTGATGGGGGAGGGGTGACAGGGAGCCCGGCCTGCGACTCCCTGCTTACCGCCGGACCCCGTCGCGGCCTGGGATTCCTGCCAGGACGCAGGGCCTGGGAAGGGGCGGTCCTCCCAGCTGCCTGGCCTGCAGCGTCCGGGATCGGGCTCCCTCTGCGACGCCGTGTCCGCGGGACTACCTCCGGACTCAGGCGCTCTGGAGGTCGGGACCGCCGAGAGGGACGGGTCGACACAGCCTGCATCGCCGTCACCCCTGCTACCGCTCTCTGCCTGCCCAGCGCAGGAGCGGTTGTTGCCGACTCCCCCCCCGCCGCCATAGCCATGCTCGTAGGGGGGCCGGGGGAGGGGAGCCTGTCCCTTACAACAGACCCCGAACGCCGTGCCCGACGTGGCGAAACGGCGTCCGGGATCCGCGTTAATGCAGCCACGGTCTCCTCCAGCCATCCGGGACCGTGGTGCACAGCAGCGGCACGCAGCCGCTCTAAAATCAGGGCCTCAGCCATACTAAAAAGCCGGGCAACGGGGAGCTTTGCTTCTTGTGTATTACTCCTCCCGCTGCTTCCGGCTCAATGCCGAGAAACAGCGGGAAGCGCAGTAACGGCCCCCCCGTCCCCCCTAGCTCCTCCCCGTCCCTCCTTCAGCTCCTTCACCTTTCCCTCACCTCTTAACATTAACCCTTTCCCTACCAGGACGGTCATGTCGGCTTCCCTCAAGCCTGCAGCTGCGTCCAGCCTCTTCTGTATGCACTATGCATTCCAGTAGGTCGCATTCTTTAGCCATCCGTCTTACCTAGAGTCATTCATTAGATTGCCAGATAAGGAAATGTGATTTATCACTCCAGAAAACACATTTTCACTGCTCCAGAGTCCAGTGGCCGCATGCTTTACACGCCTCAGCCAATGCTTGGAATTGATCATGGTGACCCAAGGCTTGAATGCAACTGCTTGACAATGGAAACTTATTTAAAGAGGCTCTGTCACCAGATTTTGCAAGCCCTATCTGCTATTGCAGCAGATAGGCGCTGCAATGTAGATTACAGTAACGTTTTTATTTTAAAAAAACGAGCATTTTTGGCCAAGTTATGACCATTTTTGTAGTTATGCAAATGAGGCTTGCAAAAGTCCAAGTGGGTGTGTTTAAAAGTAAAAGTCCAAGTGGGCGTGTATTATGTGCATACATCGGGGCGTTTTTAATACTTTTACTAGCTGGGCGCTCTGAAGAGAAGTATCATCCACTTCTCTTCAGAACGCCCAGCTTCTGGCAGTGCAGACACAGCCGTGTTCTCGAGAGATCATGCTGTGTCGTCACTCACAGGTCCTGCATCGTGTCAGACGAGCGAGGACACCGGCACCAGAGGCTACAGTTGATTCTGCAGCAGCATCGGCGTTTGCAGGTAAGTCGATGTAGCTACTTACCTGCAAACGCTGATGCTGCTGCAGAATCATCTGTAGCCTCTGGTGCCGGTGTCCTCACTCGTCTGACACGATGCAGGACCTGTGAGTGACGTCACAGATCTGCACTGCCAGAAGCTGGGCGTTCTGAAGAGAAGTGGATGATACTTCTCTTCAGAGCGCCCAGCTAGTAAAAGTAGTAAAAACGCCCCGATGTACGCACATAATACACGCCCAGTTGGACTTTTACTTTAAACACGCCCACTTGGACTTTTGCAAGCCTCATTTGCATAACTACAAAAATGGTCATAACTTGGCCAAAAATGCTCGTTTTTTAAAAATAAAAACGTTACTGTAATCTACATTGCAGCGCCTATCTGCTGCAATAGCAGATAGGGCTTGCAAAATCTGGTGACAGAGCCTTTTTAATGGAGCACCCGACACACAGTTCTTGTGCTGATGTCACTTCGAGAGGCAGATTAAGTGGTGCAACAGAGGACCTAGAATTTTATATGCGCCATGAGCTTCAGCACTCGGTGCCCCTACTTTGTGAGATTTCATGGTCTTCCGCTTGATGGCAGTTGTTATTTCCAGACACTTCTACTTCACAATAAGGCTGGATCAGTGGCGTAACTACCGCCGTAGCAGCAGTAGCGGCTGCTACGGGGCCCGCGGCATGAGGGGGCCCGTGTCGCCCGCCAGCACGGGCCCCCACCATGGCCGGAGGCTCCGCTAGCAGCCGCTATGGCTGCTACAGCGGGACGCCACTGAGCACTACGGCAGAGCGGGGAGGTATCTCCCCGCTCTGCCACTAACTGGTTCCCGACCGCTGGCTGTATTTTTACGGCCAGCGGTCAGGGACGGGTCCTTAAAACCTGAGCCATAGACTTTCTACGGCTCGGGTTTTAACTTGCTGCCCGCGCGATCGGGCAGCTGAATGTCGGGTCTCCGGCTGTCAGTGACTGCCGGGGACCCTGAGGAGAGGATAGAAGCAGCTTTCGCTGCTTCTGTCTTCTCTGATGACTTGTACACAGCGCTGAATGCGCGCTGTGTACAGGAATAGAGACAGCAGCAGCGGCGCTGTCTCTATTCCTCCCGGTGATCATGTGACTGGTCACATGATCGCCGGGTGCCGTTAGTGGCAGACTGCTGCTGGGTCTTACTAGACCCAGCACAGCCCTATTAGTGACAATCGTCACTATGAGAGGGCTGATTTCACCTGTAACTGGGGCTGCTGTGCAGCTCCAGTTACAGTGGAAAAACATGGTGTAAAAGAAAGAAAAAAAATATATAAAGTTCCCCAAAGGTCTTTTTTGACCTTTGGGGGACAGACCATAGTAATAAAAAAAGAATAAAGTGCAAAAAAAATGTAAATAATAAATACACATAAAATACCCACCCCAAAAAAAAAACGTTCCCTCCGCCAATCATTGTTGTAACGCTAGCACTGACCCAATTACGCTAATATAGACATGTAATATATAAAAATTTACGGTAGACAATGACGATCACAAATAAAAGGTCTATTTTAGGGTAAAACTATGTTATTACCAAAAACAAATAGCTCAAACGTAAAAAAGCTTATTTTTTTACTATTATTTTGAAACTTTATGAATAAAAATTCTAAAATAGCAAAAAAGGTGTGTATAAAAACGATAAAAAAAGAAACCTGCATTGTCTACGGAAAAAAACGTCGTAAAAATCATGTCGTTAGCCCAACAAATAAAAACGTTATAGCCATTTAACTAACACGTGCTAAAAATGGCTACACGGTGTCTGGTCCTGAAGGCGCAAAAGACATGTATCCCCCCCCCTCTCCACAGGACATGTATCCCCCCCCTCTCCACAGGACATGTATCCCCTCTCCACAGGATCTCCACAGGACATGTATCCCCTCTCCACAGGACATGTATCCCCTCTCCACAGGATCTCCACAGGACATGTATCCCCTCTCCACAGGACATGTATCCCCTCTCCACAGGATCTCCACAGGACATGTATCCCCTCTCCACAGGACATCCACAGGACAGGGGATACATGCGTGATCGTTGGAAGCGATAGGGAGAACGGGGGACTGAAAGTCCCCTGAAGTTCTCCATCACAAACCTCGGACTTCCGGGGTCTGTGTCGGCAGCTCCGTAGAAATGAATGGAGCGCCGGTCGTGCTTGTGCGCATGCGTGACCAGCGCTCCTTTCATTTTTATTGAGCTGCGCAGACGCCGGAAGTCAGAGGTTAGTCATGGAGAAGTTCAGGGGACTTTCAGTCCCCCGTTCTCCCTATCGCTGACAGCGATCACTCATGTATCCCCTGTCCTGTGGAGATCCTGTGGAGAGGGGATACATGTATTTTGTAGGACACACTGTAGGTCACATTTTTGTTGGGAGGGGGGACGCTGTATGGCGTTCCCTACAGGGGGGGGACGCTGTATGGCGTTCCCTACGGGGGGGGGGGGGGGGGTGGCTGTATGGCGTTCCCTACAGGGGGGTGGCTGTATGGCGTTCCCTACAGGGGGGTGGCTGTATGGCGTTCCCTACAGGGGGGGTGGCTGTATGGCGTTCCCTACAGGGGGGGGGGGGGTGGCTGTATGGCGTTCCCTGCAGGGGGGGCTGTATGGTGTTCCCTACAGGGGGGCTGTATGGCGTCATCTACAGCGGGGGCTGTAAAAATGGCACTATCTACAAGGGGGGGGGGGGGTTGTGTGACACCCAGGGGAGGGGGGGCCCCAGTCAAAAGTTTGCTATGGGGCCCAGTCTTTCCTAGTTACGCCCCTGGTGTGTGTATATCAGTATATTTCAGTGACCTGTGTGCAGTGTGTATATCAGTGTATATTTTAGTCACAAGGCTGTGTACTGTGTGTATATTCCAGTGACCTGGCCCAGTAAAGCTCTGTGTATGTATGTGACCAACCCACTATGTGCCTCACAATAGCGCTATTCTCTCCTGCTGCTCTCATGTAGCTCGAAGCGATTTTAGGACAAGCCCAATGTTATGACAACGGGTCGTGTTTACTGAGGGAGGAGCGTGGGCACAATGGGTTAATGAAACACTTCCCTTGTCCATTTCCATGACTGTCGCAACACTTTCCCTACACGTATCTACAGGGCATACAAATGCAGCGTACGGTCATATACCCGTCTTGTACACGTCACTAGAGATTTACCGCAGTATATCCTCTGATGTGACTACATGTGTACAAGCACTGTATGAGCAGGTGTAACGGTAAAGAGCGGGATAGGGACGGGGCAGCAGCGGGCACCTGTCACTGCCGGACTCTGGTGCAGAGTAGGGAGAAGGGGAGACGCTCTCGCTCATCATAACAGAAGCATAGCTGAACGACCCGGGAAACTCTGTGCCATGTGGGCAGCGGAATCCCGATAATCAGGCGTTCCGAGCTTGTGATGCTCATATACCGGGACGGCGCTGTGAGTGGAATGGGGCCTGGTGTCCCCAGCTCGGTGTCCCAGGTGTGCCGGGCTCCGCCTCCGGGGCTGGAATGCGGAAGCGCTGGGAGGAGGAGCCCGCAGAGAGGCAGCGGGGAGACACAAGTCACAGTCCGGGACACTGGGGGGCATCTAGAGCCCGGTGCTGCCATTCCGCGGGGGGTTACACCGCTGCCCCGGACACGTGGAGTACAACACACCCCTAATGCTGCAGGGAGTCGCCCGCATCTGAATTATACACCAGAAAAAGCAGCCTGCCAGTCCTGGTGCCACCATGCCCCCCGCCTTGTGAGCAATGTCTACCCAAACCGCCCTTCTCCCAGACAACGACCTTGCGCCCCATGTCCAAGATCTGGGCGCTTTGGAACCCAAGAAGAAAAAGCACAAACCTAGCACCCTTCGGCGGGCACTGAGCTGGCTTAGGGGGCGCAAGAAGAAAAAGTCAGCGGCCAAGCAGCGGGAGGGCAAAGGTGAGAGAATAAGATGGGCACAGGTGTTTTAATACGTTTACCCATATGCTTCCATGTGCAGCGTTACAGTATTATGATGTCCGGTTCTGTGGTACTCTGCTACTGTCGCGATATGTACACCTGAGCTGCCATGCTCGTGTTTAATCACTTGTCCTATACCCTGTATATACTTTGCTAGATCTCAGGGTGTTGACAGGATGCAACTGAATCCTGTGTAGGTCATGAAGTGCCAGGCCTCACAGCCCATACCCCAAAGAGTGCCAGGCCTCACAGATGTGTGTATGTACCTGACAAGAATGTGAGCCAGTACATTCAGTTGATTATATTCTGTATAGTAACACTTTAATATATATATATATATATATATATATATATATATATTAAAGCTCAATAGTGCCAGTGACTGACTAGTCTTTCAACTTGGCATCAGTTACATAAACACTTTCTTTATAATTATACAAGTCTAGGTGGCAGGAAAATGGCCGTGTCCGGCAGCTTTCTGTCTGTGACTTTTGTAGAGAAGTATCGGGGATTGTACAAACATGCATTCTCGAAGAAGAGTCTAAACATTGCTTAAAATAACTTCTTACTTTCTGCCAAAAAGCCATACTTCATTATTAATAGCGCAGTATAAAAAAAAACCGTGTCCATGTGCCATGTTCCGAAAAAAAGATGCCAGGAGAGCTGTCACTCGCAATGTGCTGCATATCGATGGAGGAATACCACCAGGGGACTCTAGCTCTGCCAGTTATCTCTTTTGGTTAGATATTTGCATGTAATGGAATTTCTTTATGCCAGTAACTGGCACAAATAACATTTCAGGCCGGTCATCGTCCCTGCCCACACAAGACAGATCCATAGTGTGTGCTGTGCCCCATATAATGTGATATTGTGAGAAATATAATGCACAGACCAACATTAGTGACCGTTTAAAAACGGTCGTCTGGGTCAAGTACTTCAAATTTTTCCACCAGTCTTTCTCCATCAGATGACTAGGTCTAAGTGATGTTTCTTTCATAGTGAGCGTCTGTCACATGACCTTGTTGTCCACCGCATCATGTTACTAATAGATGTTGCTACAACCTACAGCAATCGGGCAAAGTGGTCATGTGACGTCGTTAGTATGGATAAAACCGTTGCGGCTTAATCATCACTATTCTATAGGTTCCTGGAATTTCTCAAAAAACCTGAGACCCCTTTAAAGAGTAAAAGTGGGTAGTACTAAGCTTGTCGGTAAACCAGGGGACAGGCAACTTCCAAGCCTTATACAGTTTCCTATAACATGATATCAGGGGCTCGTGTTACTGAGGCGTATGAGTCGGGCTACCTGGGGCTATGCAGGCCTGTGTTCAGGCTTGTACGTGTGGATCTACACACTGTTATATCCAGGTTGGGCCAAGACATGTTATGTGCGCTCATACTACTGCCTAATCCTGCTGGATGTACATTCTTCTTCTGTAGGCAGCAAGTTTCTGATGTAAAGAGCATGTCCCGCCAAAATGAAAAATCTCCAGTTACGCCTCGTTTTACCCACCTTTTTTTTTTCCCAGCGTTTTAAAAAACGGCATGAGTATCAAACGGTTTTTATGGCTTTTTTAAAATGTAGTATCATTTTGTAAATAAAGCTCGATAGAGAAACTGAGGGGAAAAACACCGTAGCTGAGGAGCATGATGCATTTTGAAAAAACCTCCAAAGACCCAACACAAATTAAAATGCTGAGGATGAAGGCTTTCTCATAGTTTACCATAGACTTAAGGCCCCATGCACACGACCATATTTTTGTCCACCCGTAAATACTGGCGTCAATACGGGTCCTTGGTCACACGTATTAGACCCGTATTGCACCCGTATTTACGGGCACGTTTTCGCTGCAAAATTACACTGCAGTAATCGGCAGCCCTTCTCTCTATCAGTGCAGGATAGAGAGAAGGGACAGCCCTTTCCACAGAAAAAGTAAAAGAAATTCATACTTACCCGGCCATTGTCT
Organism: Rhinoderma darwinii; assembly: GCF_050947455.1. Lineage (NCBI taxonomy): Eukaryota > Metazoa > Chordata > Amphibia > Anura > Rhinodermatidae > Rhinoderma > Rhinoderma darwinii. Next base: position 251,310,047 of record NC_134688.1, on the reverse strand, counting down.
TGGTGACGCGTCCCTGTCTTGACATCCAGTCGACCTCCCTGGATGACGCGGCAGACCATGTGACCGCTGCAGCCTGTGATTGGCTGCAGCGGTCACATGGGCTGAAACGTCATCTCAGGAGGGAAATAGGACATGTTCTATATTTTTCAACGGCACGGGCACCTTCCCGTAAGCATACGGGGAGGTATCTGTGGCCAATAGAAGTCTATGGGCCCATAATTACGGGAGTTTTTATGGTCGTGTGCATGGGGCCTTAGGCTGTGTTCACACAGTTTTTTGCAGGAGGAAAATTCTGCCTCAAAATTCCGTTTGGGATTTTGAGACAGATTTTGACCTTCATGCACGGCGTTTGCTCGCGCCCATTGAGTGCTACGGGCAAAAAACTCTGCGAAATACGCTTTCTCTGCCTCCCATTGATGTCAATGGGAGGTCAGAGGCGTAATTGCGTGAAAATAGGGCATGTCCCGTCTTTCTCCCGCAAGGTGGTTTTACCGCTCGTGGGAGAAAACCGCCTCTGCCTGCCATTAAAAGCAATGGGAGGCATTTTCGGCCGGTTTTTGACGAGTTTTGCGGAGCGGTTTCCGCACCAAAAAACTCGTCAAAATACTCTGTGTGAACAGCGCCTTAATGTAACATCTAACTAGAGTTTTTGTGGAAAAAGACGTGCAAAAAAAATTGCAGAAAACGCAAGTAAACACTGTTTAAATCTAGCCTGAGGCTCTGTTCACACTGAGTTTGATGGCACTGATTTTGATGTGGAAAACGAAGTCCGAAATTGCCCTCCATTTATTTCAATGGGAGGCAGAGGTGTTGTTTTCCGCGTGCGGCTTTTAGCCGCTCGCGGGGAAAAAAGAGGCATGTCGTTTCTTACCGCGGTTTCCGCCTCTGACCTCCCTTTGATTTGCAGAAAAAACACGCGGCGCTCGTCTCTGAGCGTTTTTCGCAGTGTTTTTTGCCCGCGGTTCTTGCATTAGCTTCATGGCCACGGGCGAAAAATCGCTGTGAAAACCATGGCAAAAAAAATGCAGACAGGTCAAAATCTGCCTAAAAATTCCTGAAGGAATTCTGAGGAAGATTTTTTTTCTGCCTGCAATAAAGTCTGTGTGAACAGGGTCTAAATGTAAGTCCTTGACCTGTCCTCTGTCTAGTTGTAAAAAAAAACTCAGCCATTTCTTAGTGCAGTCTATAGGAGATCTTATTCATAATGCCTATGGGGGCTGTATTGGCCGCAATCTTAGTTGTCACCCAGCTTTCCCAAAAATAGAGATGACAGAACAGCTTATGAGACTTTCATTTCTGCCTTATTGGTTGCCATCTAGCTTTCCTAGAAACAGATGTAAGTAGGAAATGCATATGTGGGCTGTAACAGCAGCCATATTGGTGGCAATAGATAAATCCGAAAAGGCTAAAGCTGAACAACATATATTTAAAGAGGATTTTTTCATTTTATTCTACTAAGAAAATCTCTTGAATGCCTATAGGTATCTTTTTCAAAAGGAAAAATCTTTTTATTTTCTCTTTTATTCTGTATACTTGGGGATAACTTTAAAAGCTTTCTAGCTTGCTTGACTTGTATTTGTATATAGCACACATCCCTTCTCAATATGGAGCTTGTATTTGACATAATAAGTAATGCATGCTACCCATTATGTGACTACAGTAATTACCCATTGTCTGCATACAAAGTGGACCCAGAAATCCAGTCCTAGAACTCTCCTGTCAAAACAATGATCTAGCCTGAGGGTGCTAGCAACCGGGGAGAGGACATACCTTGACATCCTGCTGCCTAGGTTATGCATGAGTGTCCATGTACTCCCTCCCATACATATGTAAACGTGTAGAGGCTATGCCTGTACTGATTATGGAAAATCCCATACATGTTCCCATTATGGCACTTTCCTTCCTGGATATGTTACACACCCATTTCCCCGGAGCGGTGTTCCACATGCTGGGTGATATCACAGGTCACAGTGCTGTATTATGTGTTCTGTTATCCGTACAGCTGGAAGTTTTGTTTGCAGGAGTTGTTCCAGCAATCTTCATTTAACTCGATACAACATGTTGTCTTTCATTTCCCATTGTGTGTACTGAGATTGTATAATTATGGTGCGACATGCCAAACCGAGCACAATATTTTGGCCTGGGTGGGGTTAGCAACAGTCAGCATCTGCTCAGAGCTATTGTTGTGTGCTAGGTACTGTACATAATGTGTAGCATTTTTCCAACACTGTTTTTTAGGCACCAAGCAGAAGCTTCAAATACATCATTTTTACCATATCTGTAATCTGCAAATCCAGTTTGTTCAATGGAGACACTGCGCGCTATATATTACACACAATTTAGTTTTGTGGAAAGTTGTTATTGATTCATCAGGGATATGGAATGTGAGTTAAGGCTCTTTTACACGGGCCAATGATCGGGTGAACGACTATTTGTATGAATTCATATTTGTATGTAATTCACGATCATTGCCATGTGTAAACAGGGGAGCGATCAGCCGAAGAACAAGCCAACGCTCGTTTATCAACATTATGCGGCCGGTAAAATGGTTTGCTTGTCGGCTGCACATCTTCCCATGTAAACGGGATGTGCTGCCGACAAGATGTAGAGACAAAAGATGGTGTTAATGATCATTCGTCCCCATAATTCCAATCATTGCTCCGATGGAACCCCTCAGCGGACACAGGCGGTGATGTGGACACAGCCTAAAGTTGCTTCATTTTGTACTTTAGATGCATTGTAGAAATATAAAATAGTTGCAAAGGTGGATATAGCCTATAAAGTCTAGCAGCTAACAGATGACTATTTGTTTGTATGACCGGTACTACAGCCAATAGCACCATTTGCAAATTAGAGTACAATGTCTGGTGAAGACACCATACTTCAGGGCTGGACTAATCCCAGGAGCCAGGTAGCCATTTCTTAATTTTTGGGGTTGTTTTCTAATCTAATACGGTCTACAGAGGTCCATATTGCTAGGATTTATAGAAATCAAATTGTCTCAGGGAATGGTCTGACTCCGAAAGTCTAGTGTCATTTGCTCACCCCTGCCGTAGATATACAGGTGTACACTGAATTATGCACTGATACTTTTGAGCGAAATTTCAGGTTTTCTGACACCATTTTAGTTTTGCATGGTCATTTTAACAAACAATATTTTGTCACAAACAGGCAAAGGCTACCAAAAATATTCAGCATGAGTGATCCATTTTTCAGTAGTCCCTATTGTGAAAGATTGCATGTCCAAAGTTTAAGTCAAGCAGTGATTGTTATTCAAATAATCCTTTTTACTAGACTTGGATCTAATATGTATTTTACATATTAGATCCTTACAATAGTCTTATCACCTGGGATCAAGAGCAGGTCTTTTGCAGCTTTTTCTCTGTTCTGGCAAAAAAAGAATGAGGACTGATCTGGGAGCCCCCTATACTACCTCTATATGGAAAGTGGTTGTCCAAAGCAGAGGACCATTTTAACTGCTTAGGCTTCGTGCACATCTGCGTCGGGACTCCGTTCATGGGTTCCGTCGGAGCTTTCCATCAGGCGAACCCACGAACGGAAACCATAGGTTTCCGTTTGCATCACCATTGATTTCAATGGCGACGTATCCGGTGCAAATGGTTTTCGTTTGTCACCGTTGTGCAAGGGTTCCGTCGATTTGACGGAATGAATAGTGCAGTAGACTACGGTATTGATTCTGTCAAAGCGACAGAAACCATTTACACCGGATCCGTCATTTAAATTAATGGTGATGCAAACGGAAACCTATGGTTGGTTTGTAGTCCGTTCATGGGTTCCCCTGACAGAAGCCATGAACGGAGTCCCGACGCATATGTGAACGAAGCCTTACCAAAACATTTTCATTACGACTCTTGTGAACAGTGCGTTAAACTTTATAGGAATTCCTTCCTGGGAGGTGCGATGATCAGCCATCGTATCGGGTTGCTGTCAGACACAGGTTGCACACTGTAGAGGTCAAGGGCATGTGCTAGTTCATTCTGTTGTGCTGGCTGTATATCTTATCCCTATTTATCTCATTCTGACTCAGCTGGGTTTGTGGTTTGGAGAGGAAAACACGACAGACACAACCACATGTGACTTACAGACTGACGTCGTAATGTTTGATCATTTGACAGTGTTTATATGGCAGAGTATGCCATCCTTAGCAAAAACCACAAACATTCCAGGTGTAACATACTTTCTTCATTTACAGTGGACCAGCTACCTTCATAGTAAACTTTCTGGTCTTGCGTGTGAGTCAGCATCTTGATCATTTTGGTTCTCTAGGAAATATTATTTGGTTGCACTCTCATTGCATTCAATGGATGTAAAGGTGCAGGTTTCAGTGGCCACTGTCATTGATACCCCATCATTCACGAGAAAGGAACAACACTCTGTTAGTGGTTTTCACGTCTGCTTTATCGGCACACTTTACAATATACATCGTGACACAAAGCGGCCACCGATAACAGTAGAGATTAACGTGTGTTCATTGCTGTTGGGATGGAGTGCTTACATAGCCATGACTGTAAGGCCTCAGGCCCACTTCAGTTATTTTCTTCAGTGCGCTATCCATTTTTTTTAACGGATAGCACACGGACACATTCATTTCTATGGGGCCATGCCCACTTCCGTTGTTTTAACGGAACAGTGTCGCCGTTCCGACAAAAAAAGGTTCAGGTCCTACTCCTGTCTGTTTTTAACGGAACTGTCTCGGCCATTTGATTCATTTGGTCCGTTGAAACAACGGACTGCACGCGGAAGCCATCTGTGTGTGGTCCGTGTTTCACGGATCCGTCATTAGCGGCCGTATGACGGGCAATGACGGTGTGCATGAGGCCTTAGTAAGTATCTCCGTCGTTACAGCCATGGACGTGGTATATATTACCTTGTGTATGCAATAGATGCACTCGCATCACACCAGTAACCCAAGTATTTAGTGGTGTGAAACCCTTCTATTCTAAAGTACCAACATAGTGGGATTACTTGGCAGATATATATAGGCTTCATATATTAAATGAGTTCTTGTTTATCCGGCCCTTTTTTTTTTTTTTTGACACATTCCAGTGAATTGCTTTGGAAGCGTCCATCATACCGTCCCTAGTGATTATGGAATGCAGTCCCAGGCTGATGAAAAAAAGAGAGCGGTATGAGCAGGTTTTCTACTCGCCTTGTGAAAACTAGTGCAAAGCAGAAGTGGATGCATCACTAGGTATTAGGAATTAGGAGAAGGTATTCTCAGCTTCTACTTTCTAATATAGAGTGACAGAACATCATTATTTTGTTATTGGGCACCTTCTAGATTTGGTCTACAGATTCCCTTTTTGATTCTGTTTACTTGCTCCCATTGTGATCCTGTCACTATCAAGTACAGACTTGTTTATACGAAATAATCACTGTGTTCCATAATATCCAAACACTTCACTCTGGACTATGAGAAAAATGCCCTTTCAAAATGACCAAGCGATTTTTTTGCGTTTTTCCATCGTCGCATTCCAAGTGCTATAACTTTTTTATTTTTGCGTCGACACAGCTGTATAAGGTCTTGTTTTTTTGCGGGTCAAGTTGTATTTTTTAATAGCACCATTTCGGGGTACAAATAATTTATCGATTAACTTTTTTTTTGGGGGGGGGGGGGCTAATGGAAAAAAACCCATACATTTTGCCACTCGTTTTTTGAGTCTTAGATTTATGCCGTTTAATGTGTGCTATAAATAACATAACTTTATTCAGTGGGTTATTCAGATTGTGGCGATACCAAATTTATATAGATTGTGTATGTTTTAATACTTTTACACAGTAAACACTTTTTTTTCAAAATGTATTTGTCTTTGTGTCGCCATGTTTTAAGAGCCATAATTATTTTTTTTTTCACGCCGATGCAGCTTTATGAGGGCTTGTTTTTTGTAAGACGACTTCTAGTTTTTATTGGTACCATTTTGGAGTACATGCGACTTTTTTTGATCATTTTTTATCCAATTTTTTTGAAGGCAGAATGTAATCAAAACAGCAATTCTGGCATTGTTTTATATTTTATTTTTTACAGCGTTCACCGTGCGGGTTAATCACTTATAGGTGAGGTCGTTACGGACAACGTGATACCAAATATGTGTAATGTTTTCATTTTTGTTTTTTCATATTAAAGTATTTTATAAGGGAAAAAGTGTTTTTTTTATTTGGAATTTTTATTTATTATTAACTTTATTATACTTTTTGATCACTTTATTTTTAGTCACACTAGGGGACTTCACTATGTGATCTTCTGATCGCTTTTATAATACTCTGCAATACTTCTGTATTTCAGAGTATTCTTGCCTGTCAGTGTAAGGGTATGTGCACACAAAATAAAAAAAATCTCAAAATACAGAGCTGTTTTCAAGGGAAAACCGCTCCTGATTTTCAGAAGTTTTTTTAAGCCACTCGCGATTTAGACATCTGGATACCCACTTTAGCCGGCACTGGACACCCATGCCGGGCTTATGTCAGAGAGCCGTGAAAAGGCGGCGCTCTGGCATAAGTACCCTTAACGGCCATTGTGAAAAGGCAAATTGGCGGTAGTTAAGGGGTTAAGCTTATAATAAACATTTAAAGAGGCTCTGTCACCAGATTTTGCAACCCCTATCTGCTATTGCAGCAGATCGGCGCTGCAATGTAGATTACAGTAACGTTTTTATTTTTAAAAAACGAGCATTTTTGGCCAAGTTATGACCATTTTCGTATTTATGCAAATGAGGCTTGCAAAAGTACAACTGGGCGTGTTGAAAAGTAAAAGTACAACTGGGCGTGTATTATGTGCGTACATCGGGGCGTGTTTACTACTTTTACTAGCTGGGCGTTGTGTATAGAAGTGTCATCTACTTCTCTTCACAACGCCCAGCTTCTGGCAGTGCAGCACTGTGACGTCACTCACAGGTCCTGCATCGTGTCGGCCACATCGGCACCAGAGGCTACAGATGATTCTGCAGCAGCATCGGCGTTTGCAGGTAAGTCGATGTAGCTACTTACCTGCAAATGCTGATGCTGCTGCAGAATCAACTGTAGCCTCTGGTGCCGACACGATGCAGGACCTGTGAGTGACGTCACAGTGCTGCACTGCCAGAAGCTGGGCGTTGTGAAGAGAAGTAGATGACACTTCTATACACAACGCCCAGCTAGTAAAAGTAGTAAACACGCCCCGATGTACACACATAATACACGCCCAGTTGTACTTTTACTTTAAACACGCCCACTTGGACTTTTGCAAGCCTCATTTGCATAAATACGAAAATGGTCATAACTTGGCCAAAAATGCTCGTTTTTTAAAAATAAAAACGTTACTGTAATCTACATTGCAGCGCCTATCTGCTGCAATAGCAGATAGGGGCTGCAAAATCTGGTGACAGAGCCTCTTTAAAAGGAGAGAGGAATAATATGTAATATATGCAGCAGCGTAAACTTTAAGAATATGTTCACATGCCTTATTTTCAGCCGTTTTCAGGCTGTAAACACCCCAAAAAACGGCTGAAAAACTGAAGCTGAACGCCTACAAACATCTGCCCATTGATTTAAATCGGAAAAACTGAGTTTCATTCCGACGGGGCGTTTTTTTATGTGGCCGTTTGAAAAAACGCCCCATAAAAAGAAGTGCATGCCACTTCTTGAGCCGTTTTTCATTGTGTCCATAAAAAAAACAGCTCCAAAATCGGCCGTAAAAAACGCATCAAAAAACGTTAGATGCTTAAACGGCTGAAAATCAGAAGCTGTTTTCCCTTGAAAACCGCTCAATATTTTACAGCTGTTTTTAGTTTTGCATGTGAACATACCCTTAGGGTATGTGCACACACAAAATAAAATATGTCTGAAAATACGGAGCTGTTCTTAAGGGAAAACAGCTCCTAAGTTTCAGACGTATTTTAAGCCACTCACGTTTTTCACGGCCGTTTTTGGAGCTGGTTTTCTATAGCGTCTTTGAAAAACGGCTGAAGAAGTGACACACTACTTTTTAGTGGCCGTTTTGAAAAACTGCCGCGTAAAAAAACCCCCGTCGAAATAGAACGCCGTTTTTCCCATTGAAATTACTGGGCAGATATTTGGAGGCGTTCTGCTTCCAATTTTTCAGCCGTTTTTCAGGATGTTTATGGCCCGAAAAACGTCTGAAAACACTCCATGTGAACATACCCTTAGGGTACTTTGCAGTTTGTGAAAAAAAACGTTATGGTGGGGATACAATGCGGAAATCTCGTGGAGATCTTCATGATCTTCAACTTTTTCAGCGACTGTATTGTTTTCACTTAAGCTATAATTTTAAATAATAATTCCCCAGAAGCCTGTCTCTTGGGGCCTGTTCACATCAGTGTTTGGCTTCCGCTTATCGGTTCTGTTCAACCTCTCCATCAGAGGAACCAATGAAAGCAAACCCGAAAGGAAACTACCGCTTCTGTTTGCATTACTATTGATTTCAATGGTAATGTTTCCGTTTGGTTCCATTCTGTAAAGTTTCTGGGGTTTTTTGTTTAGTCGACAGTACTTTTGTTTCCGTGAAAAAAATGGAAACTACAAAACGGAAACACACTGAAACCGAAGCATTAGTGTATGTTCACACACAAACTCAAAAACGTCTCAAAATACAAAGCTGTTTTCAAGGGAAAAGAGCTCCTGATTTTCAGACATTTTTTAAACCACTCGCGATTTTCGCAGTGTTTTTTTTACTGACGTTTTTGGAGCTTTTTTCGATTAGTCAATGAAAAGCGGCTCCAAAAACGTCCCAAGAAGTGACCTGCACTTCTTCTTTTTCGCGGCCGTTTTTTTTACGATTAAAAAACGCAGCGAAAAATTGTCTCCTCCGGAACAGAATGGCGTTTTCCCATTGAAATCAACGGGCAGATGTTTGGAGGCGTTCTGCTTCCGATTTTTCGGCCGTGTGAACATACCCTTACCGTTGAAATCAATGGTAATGCAAACAGAAGTGATAGTTTCTGTTCTTCGGTTCCTCTGATGCAGAGGTTGAACGGAACCTGAACGCTGATCTGAACAAGCTCTTAGTAAAAGCAAACCTCATTGCCCATTTACCCACTGCTTATAAGCATGGGAATTGTCTATTGGGCTTTCACTTCAGTGCACATCCATCCAAAGTGTCTCCATTATATAGTATAGTATAGCACATTATTATTGCTTGGCTACCAAAAGAAACAAATTGGCTCCTGGAATGAACCGTCTGGCTGAAAAAGGCTACAATAACTTGTCTTCTCCCGGAGTATGCCAATTGACAATCAACGTAGGGATTTGTCACATGTTGCCGGCGGAATTTTCAGTGAAGATCTACAATATGTCTGGCTGTACATGGCCAGCTTTTTAAATAAAAATGTCTAAGAATAGTTTCAACATTCGTTTGAGATAGATATTATCAATGCAAATCACCATGTTGTAATGGGGAGTGGAGATCTGAAGATAACTACGTGTATGTATGTATATTCTGAAAGTCTATATATTTGAAATCAATAGCACTAAGAAAAAATGTGAATGGTTCCTCTCCACGTCACCCAGTATTTATAGTGTGGTACTGCAGCAGCAGGCTCAATATTGCAGCCTATGTGTTCTCAAATTAATCCTAAACCTATTAGTCCTCCTTCACACACACAACATTTCTGGCATTTTAAACTGCATCAAAAACAGAGTTTTTATGGCATTTTTATGTGGTGTCGTTTTGTGCATGACTTTTTTATGGCATTTTTTGAAGTCTTATAGAGAAGCCTATGTGAAACACATCTGGAAAAACGCCAGGCTGCGTTTGAAAAAAAACCCCACAAAATTTACACAAATAAAAACGCAGTTGTGTGTAGTGCATTTGATATTCTACTGTAGACTTTAATGTAACGTCTGGCTGCACTAAAAACTGCATCAAAAAACGCCACGAAATGCGCTGTGTGAATCAAGTCTTAAAACAGGCTGCTTCGGTGCTTGTTATTTTAGCTATGCTCCATGCGCACGACCGCAGAATTATGCCCCATGCACACGAACGTAAAAACGCCCGTAATCACGGGCCCATGGACTTCTATTGGCCACGGGTACCTCCCCATATGCTTACGGGAAGGTGCCGTGCCGTTGAAAAATATAGAACATGTCCTATTTCAGGCCGGAATAACGGCACGGGCAGGCCCATAGAAGTATATGGGGCACCCGTAATTACGGGTGGCTACGTGTGTGCACCCATAATTACGGGAGCGTTGCTAGGCGACTACAGGGCATAGTCACTGTCCAGGGTGCTGAAAGAGTTAAACGATCGGCAGTAACTCTTTCAGCACCCTGGACAGTGACTACCGATCACAATATAGATCAACCTGTAAAAAAACGTTCATACGTTCATACTTAGAGGCTCTGTCACCAGATTTTGCAACCCCTATCTCCTGTTGCAGCAGATCGGCGCTGCAATGTAGATAAGAGTAACTTTTTTTTTTTTTTAAAACGAGCATTCTTGGCCAAGTTATGACCATTTTTATATTTATGCAAATGAGGCTTTCTAATGTACAACTGGGCGTGTATGGTGTGTGTACATCTGGGCGTTTTTACTTCTTTTACTAGCTGGGCGTTGTGAATAGAAGTGTATGATGCTGACGAATCAGCATCATCCACTTCTCTTCGTTACCACCCAGCTTCTGGCAGTGCACAGACACACAGCGTGTTCTCGAGAGATCACGCTGTGACGTCACTTCCTGCCCCAGGTCCTGCATCGTGTCGGACGAGCGAGGACACATCGGCACCAGAGGCTACATTTGATTCTGCAGCAGCATCAGCGTTTGCAGGTAAGTCGATGTAGCTACTTACCTGCAAACGCTGATGCTGCTGCAGAATCAACTGGATCTCTCGAGAACACGCTGTGTGTCTGTGCACTGCCAGAAGCTGGGTGGTAACGAAGAGAAGTGGATGATGCTGATTCGTCAGCATCATACACTTCTATTCACAACGCCCAGCTAGTAAAAGAAGTAAAAACGCCCAGATGTACGCACATAATACACGCCCAGTTGTACTTTAGAAAGCCTCATTTGCATAAATATAAAAATGGTCATAACTTGGCCAAAAATGCTCGTTTTTAAAAAAAACAAAACGTTACTCTTATCTACATTGCAGCGCCGATCTGCTGCAATAGGAGATGGGGGTTGCAAAATCTGGTGACAGAGCCTCTTTAACCAGAACTCCTTGCTTCTTCCTCCAGTCCGGCCTCTTGGGATGACGTTTCAGCCCATGTGACCGCTGCAGCCGCGTCATCCAGGGAGGTCGGGCTAGATGTCAAAGAGGGACGTGTCACCAAGACAATGGCCGGGTAAGTATGAATTTCTTTTACTTTTACTGCGGAAAGGGCTGTCCCTTCTCTCTATCCTGCACTGATAGAGAGAAGGGGCTGCCGATTAGTGCAGTTCAATTTTGCAGCGAAAACGGGTCCATAAATACTGGTGCAATACGGGTCGAATACGTGTGACCAAGGACCCGTATTTACACCAGTATTTACGGGAGGAAAAAAAATACGTTCGTGTGCATGAGGCCTTGGTCTGTAATTATGGATCCATTTATTTCTATGGCCCACAGACACCTTCCCGTATATTTACGGGAAGGTGTCTGTGCCATAGAAAAGGCTCCACAAAAGATAGGACATGTCCTATGTTTTGCTTTTACGGACTGTGCTCCCATACTTTATAATGAGAACATGGCCCGCAAATGCGGATGTCTGTCCGCTGCAGTCTTTGGCCGGCCTTGCCCGTAATCACGGGCACAGTCGTGTGCATGGGGCCTTACTGCAAATAAGTTTGTGTTCCCAATCCCATCCACTGTAGTGTGACAGGTACTTGCTCGTTACATTGCTTGTTATATGCAGACTTACCTGGCGCCGTGTCCCTGGTAAGTGCCCCCCTTTAAATTAAAGGGGTTGTCCAGTTTCAGCAAATGTTATTTTTTGTATAATTAAAAGCTATACAATTTTCCAATCTACTTTCTGTATTAATTCTTCATGGTTTTCAGGATCATTGCTTGTTGTGATTCAGTAGGGACATTCATTGTTTACTTCTTGTTGATAAAATTCTGTCCATGGTCATGTGACACTATGATTCACACCCAGAGAGCTGATGCTATTCCCCTGTAAGCCCTTATTCACACAACAGGGTTTCCCGGCCGGGTGACGGCCGTCCATAAATCGGCCGTCACCCGGCTGCATTAGGAACAATGGGGCTATTCACACAACCGATTTTTTGACGGCCCGGGAAACCTGGCCGTCAAAAAATGCGACATGCCCTATTTTTGGCCATTTACCCGGCCCCCATAGAAGTCTATGGGGCCGGGTAATACACGGCCATCACCGGACTGTATCCCGAGTGACGGCCATGTATTCCGTCGCTCGCGCGCTCTCTCTCCTCCTCCTCCTCCTCACAGTGCAGAGTGCATGTGAGGAGGAGGGTCTTTTTTTGCTCCTTGTAGGAGTCGGAATCCCCAATCCCCGGCCGGGTATTGGGGATTCCGCTACAGGAGAAGTGAGTGACTACACTGTCCATATATGGACATTTGAAGTCAGTGACTTTTCCTGGAATGTGGGGCGGGGGGATGGGTGCAACCTACAGGGGGCTGGGTGGCATTACCTGCAGGGGGCAGGGTGGCATTATCTACAAAGGGCTGTGTGTGGCAACAAATTTAAATGAAATTCATCAGATTTTAAAACGGACAGGGAAAAAAATGGATGCAAAACGGGTCAAAATCGGCTGTTAAAAACGGCAACACGGCCCGGAACGGATGCAAACCGGCCAGGACTCGGACCCTGTCATGTGAATGAGGCGTAAATTTAATTTCTGAGGCAAACCACTATAACTAAAATATGTATGAAGAGTGTTCCGCTAAAAGAAAAAAAAAATAGCAGATTTAACAACTCTTCTATGCTGTACATGGCTAGCTTTACATGCATCTTTTACAATATTTTCACTCACCATGCCTTAATGGGTCTTCCATTCCCCAATGGCAAAAATAGGTCTGTTTCTTGTTCTTCTTTTAAAAAACAGCTGTAATTTTATGTGTTTGGACACCTCATTTTAGAATGATATACGAACTATAGTCAATGCAATATGCGTTGTTTTCTTCAGATAAATTTCTGTCTTTCTTAAAGGGCTATTTTTATCACATAATGTTATGGCATGTCGCTAGAATTTGCGTTATGGCACATCACTAGGATATGTCATAACATAAAAGATTGGTCTTCATAAAGATTGGTCTTCATAAAGATTGGACTTTGTAAAGTACTACTTGTCCCGTAAAAAATAAAGCTACGTCGACCAAAAAATAAAAAAGTTATGAACGCCGGGATGCAAAGAGGAAAGTATCCTTTAGGTATCAAATAGCAATGCTACACGAAGTATTGGTATCGAAGTCCAAATTCTGGTATCAAGATAACCCTACTCCAGATACGCCACACATACAACCTCCACTCTGCTACTCTAATCACCTCTTCATACTCTTGGATGTAGGACTTCTTTGGTGTCTTCCTGCCTCTTGATTTTTAGATTGTGAGCAAGAAACCACTTAGCAGCAAAAGGGTTAAAGCAATCTGGACATGAGTAAGCAATGTACTTTGCCCTAATAAAATCTTACTCCATTTTTTTTTTTTTTTTGACGCAATGAATGCTATGTGCTCTGTTTTCTCTTTTGAAACACCAGCATTCAGAAGGAAATTTCTACCATGGGCCCTTTGGCGTACACGTCCTGAGATTTTAGAGTTTGGGATAAGCTATTCTTTGGCCGTGTCAAACACTCCATATGTGACATGGCCGCAACAGGATCAAACTCTACAGTGTTCCATACATTGCACAGAGAGTGAGAATGGGACTAGTGTGCGGACATAAATGCCGCTTATGTCAGTGGATGCCGGAGGGAGAGAGCGAGGTATTGTCTTATTCTTCATGGATAAATGGGCTAGATAAAAAAAAAAACAGAACCCTTTCAACATTTCTTACAACGTAATTTGTAGTGTGGCTTTTTTTTTGTTGTGCTTCAGATGTGAACATACAGATTTGTTCTGGAAATAAAGGGATTTGTTTAAATAAAATATATTGGGTGAAAAATGAGTGCAGGTAAAAAGTTGGGGTGGTTCATAGCAACTAGATTCCAACTTCCAGCACAGTTTAGATAATGGAAACAATGGGCCCGATCATCTGCTCACAGCATTCAACCCTGTTTTTTTTATTGCGCTAGTTTTTTATACAGGAAGTGCAGTGATGACACTTAAGGCTGTTCTCTGTGGATTGAAATGCAGGTAGATAAAAACAATGGAAATCCATTGTGAAAAAGAGACACCATCCAGGCGCAATACTTTCACGAGTCCAACACGTTTTTTGGAAAAAATATAATTGTCAAAACAATAGATCATAATAAAATGTACATAAGAAAGAGGGAGGGTCTCTTGAGGTACTTTGGATTTAAATTGCAATTCAGAAGTGGCAAAAAAATGTTAAGTCCTATTTGTGCTTCCAAAAATTTGGAAGATTATGTAGAATATAATTGGCAAATAATCCTAAAACTGTAACAACGCCACGAGATGGCAGAAATAGGCTTCACCTATAGGAATCCCCTTTTCTGTGGATTAACATGGTCTCCCAGTAGTTGGTTATCCCCAGGATTTACAGTAGAGACTAATTGTGAGCCAACCAGACTGTTGAAGGAAAAGGAAATATGAAGCGCCTATCACAATACTAGCAGGAAATATGAAGCGCATATCACAATACTAGCAGGAAATATGAAGCGCCTATCACAATACTAGCAGGAAATATGAAGCACCTATCACAATACTAGCAGGAAATATGAAGCACCTATCACAATACTAGCAGGAAATATGAAGCACCTATCACAATACTAGCAGGAAATATGAAGCACCTATCCCAATACTAGCAGGAAATATGAAGCGCCTATCACAATACTAGCAGGAAATATGAAGCGCCTATCACAATACTAGCAGGAAATATGAAGCGCCTATCACAATACTAGCAGGAAATATGAAGCGCCTATCACAATACTAGCAGGAAATATGAAGCGCCTATCACAATACTAGCAGGAAATATGAAACGCCTATCACAATACTAGCAGGAAATATGAAGCGCCTATCACAATACTAGCAGGAAATATGAAGCGCCTATCACAATACTAGCAGGAAATATGAAGCACCTATCACAATACTAGCAGGAAATATGAAGCACCTATCACAATACTAGCAGGAAATATGAAGCACCTATCACAATACTAGCAGGCAACAGGAATACAAGAAACAGGAACTTACCAATTGATGACTGTGAGGGTAACTCTACCTAATACATACCTGAATCTATCCTTAAGCACTGACCTTAACATCAGACACCAAAAAACCTCACTCACTCTTCCAAACACTGACCATAAGGGAGGAACTTATCTGAAGACACTGTCTATATATAACACAACACCTGGAAAACACTGGGAACCAGAGGTAATGAAAACAAAACTAATCCAATCCGAAACCCAGTGAAAGAAAACCAGCAGAACAGGGAACAAATAAGACCGTCTTAAAACGAACAACTAAACAAAACCACTGAAGCAAACAAGGACTAAGGAAATACAGGACTAGCCTGGTAACACATGATCTTGCACTGCGTACAGAGAAGCACAAGTAAACACACATAGAATACGCCATCGACTAAACCATACTGCTGAATCCATGGAATCTTGAGAGGCAGACCAATCAAATCTCCTTCTTTAAATGAGCCTTAGTGCCTCACATCAATGTGGTCATTTGCCCTGCACTGATAAAGCAGAGGTTGTCTTAGCAAATGCCAGAGCTGCTCATTTAATAGCTGGGAGATGACTAGCGTGCTGGAACAAACCTACTACTCGTAACAAAAATGTCTTGGTGCTCCCTAAGTCTGGGATTGAAACCATGTGCTTCACTTGTATTTGGTGCACAACCAAAAACCGCATTGCAAAACCGTGGCAATTCGCGGTAAAACGCATGCGTTTTTCAAAGCAATTCAGAAGCGCATGCAAATAACTACAAAACTGCAGTCAAAACGCCCTGTGAAATTCCAGCTTTACAGATTTTTCCAAAAGTACGTATCTAAGAGTTCGGTCTCATTGGCGATATACGGTGTGTGTCAAATTCCTGAGAGAATCATTAAAGCGGAAGTGCAATTCTCACAAATCACCTGTAAATCCCTACCAGCTATGTGTTCTCTTCACTGTTGTCTGCTCCATTAGGGAGCATCTATGGGCGGTTGTTGCAGCGGACTAGTCTGAAATTCCCCTCTTCTCTCATCTCAGGCTGCTGCATCTCTCTTCATGCTTTACACGGCAGCTCTGCTTGTTCAGGTTTGATGCGGTGTATAAATACAAGTACTTTATGACCTCCCCATACTTTACAATAGTTCTGATCAGAATCACCGCCGCACAACACCGGCTTATAAAGAAGACCGTACACAGAGAGCTCATTTCTATGACAGCAAGAATAGAATAATTATCCCCCCCCCCCCCAAATAAAAATAAAAAAAGGCAAATGAGCCTTAATAAGGAGGATGCTTCTATTCTCCATACTATAGATATTAGATGCTACCTTTGTTTTTTTTTTTAAAAAATTTTGAAATGTTGAGATGTCAAAACTTTAAATATTTGTTATAAATCATAGAAGGTGGTAGTTTTCAAGACTTGACACTTCACAAAAGACTAATGCTTTAACATGAAATACCAGGCAAAATGACATTGCCTTAGGAAAGCAGTTCTGTGCACATAGACAGGAGAATGTGTGTATGTTCCAGATCAGGTCATTCAATTCTGAGATCAATGGTGATGCAAACGAAAGCTAAGGTTTCCGTTTGCCTTTCCGTTGAGGGGTTACCTGACGGAAACCTCAGACGGAACCTCTCAACGGAAGGGCAATGCTTATGTGAACAGGCCCTTAGATACTTTTAATATGACTAGATTTCCAATTTCTCAGTTTTTAGTGAAGTAGAAAATGTTATTTTTGAGGCCGGACACTTAGTTTAGGTCTAAAATTTACATACCATGCTGATCTAATAGGTCAGAGAATGTAACTTGTCCTACAGTGATGTCTCTGAAATTGATAGGTAGCATGCAACTTACATGACACACAATCTCAGCCTCTATTCTCACTCCTAGAAAAAAATTACGTATGCTGTGACATGAAAATAGGTTTCTGTGGGCCAAACGTATTTAAAAAAAGTGTTCTCTTGCTATACATTTCACAGCTTAAGGGCGGATTTACACGAGCGTGTGCGTTTTGCGAGCGCAAAAAAACGTGGCGTTTTGCGCGCGCAAAGGCACTTAACAGCTCCGTGTGTCATCACCAAGTGATGCGCGGCTGCATGATTTTCGTGCAGCCGCCATTATTATGACGCTCTGTATGTTTGTAAACAGAAAAGCACGTGGTGCTATTCTGTTTTCATTCATACTTTTCACTGCTGTTGCGCGAATCACGTGCGTCCCACGGAAGTGCCTCCGTGTGCCATGCGTGGTTTTCACACACCCATTGACTTCAATATGTGCGTGATGCGCGAAAAACGCACAAATATAGGACATGTCGTGAGTTTTACGCAGCGGACTCGCGCTGCGTAAAACTCACGGACTGTCTGCACGGCCCAATAGACTAATATAGGTCCGTGCGAGGCGCGTGAAAATCCTGCGCGTTGCACGGACGTATATCACGTTCGTGTAAATCCACCCTTTAATATTGCGCTTTAATATCTCATCATAAATCATCCCCTTATGTCTCTCTTACAATCTATCAGTAATTGTTAGCCATAAAATTCATTAGTCAAGTCATTTACATGCAATCTAATAGCCGAAGAAGGCTGCTTTAAGGGGACAGTGGCCCCCCTTACCTACTTGGGCCGCTGTGCAGCTGAGGTTGCACCAATGGTATGTCCGCCCCTGGTTTAACATCAACTGTGTGGTTCTGTTCACATCTGTGTTAGTGCTTTCCATTGTTCTACTCCGCAAAAAACAGAACAATGAAAAACCGTAGCTGCTGGATCCATCAAATACTGGAAAACAACGGCACCCGACAGAACCAATTCACTTTAATGGGTTCCGTCGGGTTTCCATCTCCGATTTGAACAGAGCCTTTAGGGCCTTCTATACCTGCCAATATTCGGCCGGTGCAGCGAGTGCCGATCAACGGGACATCGTTGATCGGCGCTCGTTTGCTCCTGTCACACGGAGCTATGGATGGGGACGAGTGGTTGTTACTCCCATTGCTCGTCCCCATACGTTATTATGTCTGCAGTGCGTCTCATTGTTTGCACAGCGAGATGTTCTGCCGACAACCATGATATTTTACTTTTTTTAAAAGATACGACCAGCAGATGATCGAGCGTTTGCTTATTTGCGTTATATGAACGCTCGTCTGCCTGATAATCGCCCAGTGTAAGGCCTCATGCACACGACCGTAGCCATGTGCACGGCTGTGATTTTCGGGTCGGCCGGCAGCGGACTGTCAGCCGCGAGCCGCCCGCAAATCGCGGGTCATGCACATGGCCATTATTTTCAATGAGCCCGGACCGCAGAACACGGCCGTAATAAGACATGTCCGTTCTTTCTGCGGTGCGGGCTCCCGGGCCATGCACGGACCGTAAAAACTATGGTCGGGTTAATGGCCCCATAGAAATTAATGGGGCCGCAATTCTCCTGTGGATTTTCGGGGGAATTGTGGCCGCAAAAGCACGTTCGTGTGCATGAAGCCTAAAACCCCCTTTAGTGTTTTTGCTTTTACAATTAAATCATGCTGTTTTTTAGTTGCTCTTTCCTCAGATTTTATGTTATTAAACAAATTATATTTTATGCAGAGGCCATGGTTGGCCATTTTTAGGCTACGGCTTAGGCTAGGATTTTTTTTTTTTTCTATAGAGTAAATCAATACCTTGAGAAGGTAATTTCAAAGTGATTTTAACATTACTTTATGGAGGAAAAATAGTATGGACAGCAATTTATTTATTTTTTTTTTCCTGTAGTGAGCAATAAAAAGTCTGAGTCTAGCCCTAGGGTGTATATAAAGGAGTTTCATATTTAGAATTTCTTAATATATCTTCCTGAGCAATGTTTTTCTGATAAAGTTTCATATGCCCTGCATAAGCAAAGATTTAATAGATAAAACTGGCGGTCAGTCATTGGGTTTTGCTAACTGGCAAATTTCTTACTATGGAGCCATATTTTCTGTATACAAACAGGAGGCTGAGATATGGACAAATAGCTTCCATTGTCTTAATTGGCGGTAAAAAACGCAACCGCTTCCAGAAACTCACCAAATCGCCGTAAAAACCCATGCGGTTTTTTTTTTATCCCGTTTTAATCGCACCTCAACATCTGAATAAACCTCAAACAGAAAAAATGGGACATAGATATCAAAACCACCAAAAAGGCCATACTTACTAGGTAGGTGGGTGGGTGAAAACCCGTTCCCATCAGGACGCAGACGGGTCAAAGAATGCTGCAGAAGGAGTGTGCATTAAATAGTGATAGCCCCTCCCACTAGTCTTGAGGGGAGTGGCGAACTAAGTGCTCAAAGGTGTGCGATAAATGAATGTCAGTGTAGTGCTAGGGTGTGAAATGTATGGTAAAAAAGAAATGTTTATGTATGAAAGTGTCAGAACTGTGTAATAATGTAATAAAAATAAATAAATAAATAAATAAATGTGATGAATAGGGGTCAGTGCTGTGAATAGTACATGGGGTGTCAGTACTATGTGTAATACGTGGAGGGATAATGTGCTGGTCGTCAGGCATGGTGTATCTTGCCGAATAACAGCCTATTTGTAACGCCGCTAGTGTTAGCTAAAGCGGGCTGCTCTGCATTCCAAACCAAACCTGAATAGTACATTCTTCCACTGACTGAATGATGGCAAAGCTAATTTTTTACAGGTTTGCTCTCTACTCTACAAATGCCACAAGAGGAAGTTTAGGAGCTTACTACATACTGTTTAATGTATAGGTAGTATGCATATGTAGATTTGCGCCAACATTTTTCTGACTTTAAATTAATACATTTGTTGAATAAGTGAAAACCATTCCCACTCCCGGCAAACCCCGCCCTCTTTTCCTTGACACTTTTTAACATTTGGCGAATGCCGGGAAAAGTCGCATATTTTTACATATATATGGTGTGCGCCATGATTTGTAGCTTCTTTAACCAAAAAACACATGCAAAGATATTGATAAATTCCCCCCATAATGTATGTTCACACAACCTGTTTTCAGCCATTTTTCGGGCCGTAAACGCCCTGAAAAACAGCTAAAAATGTGGGGGCTGAACGCCTACAAACATCTGCTCACTGATATCAATGGGAGAAACTGCGTTCCATTCCCATGCGGCTATTTTTACATGGCCATTTTTAAAAACGGCCGCGTAATAAAACGCCTCATAAAAAGAAGTGCATGTCACTTCTTGAGACCTTTTTTCATTGAGTTCACGCGAGTTGCTTAAAAAAGCTATATTGATCAATCGTTGCTCGTTTACTGCCAGAAATCTGCAAGTCTAAAAGACCCTTCGCTTACATCAGTAATAGTGCCTGGAGTAAAGCCTACGCTTCCCAGACATTTGTACAGACATTGAGTCACCAAGGAATGCTGAGAGATTTTAGCTCTGAAGCCAGCAGAATTGTGAATGCGGCTCTTGACTATAATACAGCCTGTAATTCAGGATTTTGTACAAGATACATTTATAAGGTTAATCAGCATATGTAGAATAATTATGAAAACTGTAAATGGTGGTCAAAGGTTAACGTGTTTTAAAGTCCCATGCATGTATACAGTACATTAAAGTAGCAGTTTATGTTGTGATGTCTTAACAGTGTAATTTAGTGTCTAGGTACTGGACAGATCTACGTTGTAGAAAAAAGTGGCAGATGTTACTTAAGTTTTACTGGGCTCTTACCCAAGTGTGAACAGTGCAATAGTTGTTTCTGAATTTTCTGGGGCTCCAATGCAACTACGCTGTGGTTAGAGTCCCAGCCCAGCCTGACTCACTCAGTGCTGACACTACTCGTGACATTGAAAGCTTGTATGTGTCCTTCAGGCTAAGAATGACTCATCACAGGATAAGAGAGTCAACTGCCCGATAACATGTGATCACATTTAACATGGCCGTCTAATGTTAGATGTTTTGCAAGACACAACATGCACAAGTTTTTGTATATATCTGATTCCAGCTACATAATAATTTATAATAAGCATGGACATACCAATGTGATATTAGCTAAATATCAAAATATTTGTGACAACCCCTTCTTCTTATGTTAACTTCTTAAGATAACTCAAAACCTGATGGTGAACCCAAACCAACCCCACCTCAAGAAGATGATTCATCTGACAATTTATTCTTCCCCAGCCGGCGCAACTCTGTTGTGGAAGAGATTCACAGCCAGGCTCAAGAGGGGCTTAAATCCTTACAGAGAAGAGGTAAAAAAAAACTACGTATATAATTTTTAGATTCCTTAATATCTGTAGATTTTCTCACACTTGCCCAATTCTTAAGCATGTCGATCAGCGCTCATTTGCCCCATTTAAAACAGAGCAACGATTATAATCTATGGGGACTGACAATAGTTAATATGATTGTTCGTCCCCGTACATTTGCATCTTGTCGGCAGCACATCCCGTTTACACAAGGTGATGTGCTGCCGACAAACAACCATTTTTGGGTCACATTATGGATATGAGTAGTGGAATCTGCATGCAGCCGATACATAACATTACGACTTTGCCAGGTATTTACAGTCAAAATCGCGCAGCCGTTGGATTGCAGGCAGAATGCAGATGCTGCTGCGTGGGACAGTATCCAAAAGATCCAAACATCAGACAAAGGAGCATTTACACAAGGCAATGATCGAGAATGAGCGTTTGTATGAGCGCTCATTCGCCCAATCATTGGCTCGTGTAAAAGGGCCTTTAGATGTAACATTAGGATTATCAGAAGAAACATTGTAAGCTGGTTGTATGCCATGTACTGCGTGTTTATAGGGGAAAGTGCTAATGCATTACACAGCCCAGTTCTTAATAAAATCTTTGGTTGTCTTTCAGGAAAACAGCAGAGCAAACATTCCTCACAGGATGAAATTAAGACGCCCGAGGTATGACTGTTAAGTTCTTAATTAGACAATTGGTATGAACTGGAAAAAATAACTTCTATATTTAATGTTTGCGCTGGGGAAAAAAGATCGGCTACATTTGACCATAAATGTAAATAAATCATAAAACGTTAACATGTGTTGGAGGGCAAACTTTTAGAATGCTTCGATCTTGCACGTCGGGTCAGGTAACCTGAGCCTCCTCCCAGGTGAGAAAATTAAAATGTTGGGTTTCTAAGGGGCAATAGAATTTGTCATCTTTACGGCCACATCGACGGGAAAATAAAAACGTTACGGCTCTTGGAATGTGGCGATGCAGAAACAAGTGTTTTTTTTTTTTAAAAGGCTTTTTATTGTGCAAACGTAGGAAAACATATAAAACCTTTACATATTTGATATCCCCGTAATCGTGCCAACCCATAGAATAAAGTTAACATGTTATTTACGCTACGTAGTAAACGGCGTAAATTTATAACGTGAAAATCAATGCTGGAATAGCTGCTTATTTTCAATACTCTCCTAAAATAAAGTTAATAAAAGTTAATCAATATATTGTAAGAATCTAAAAATGGTACAATTACAAAATACAACTCGTCCCGCAAAAAACAAGCCCTTATACGGCGATGTCCACGGAATAAAAAAAAAGTTACGACTCTTGGAATGCGACCGTGAAAAAACAAAAAATAATCCTTGGTCATTAACGTGCAAAATGGCCTGGTCATTAAGGGGTTAAAGTCAAATTCCTCCACAAAAAGTACCAATCCTGCAAACCTTGCATTATGCACATTACTCCTTTTTTTTTTTTTTTTTACTTGCCTGCATTTTATTCTTAGTCCAAGTACTTGTCCTCCCAACTAAAGCCGGCCATACACTACAGATTTTGGCTGACTTAGACCATTTTCTGCCGATTGTCGGTGCCATTTTGTGACAAATGCCTGTAAACAGATATCTGTGAAAAAGTTGATCCGATTTCATCGGTAGTTGTCAGTTGCAGTCTTTCATAGAAGCCCAGACCAGGCCACAGATCACGGCAGAAATCGGTCAGCAATCTGTCATTTTATCTCATAGTGTTGTCGTCCAAAACGTCAAGCCTTACAAAACAACCATGAATTGCAAGTATGTGGACGAATGATCATGAATACCATTGTTTGTCTCCATACCTCTGGTTGGCAGCACATCTCCCTGTTCACATGGGAAGAAGCGCTGCCGACAAGTAACCATTTTTCTGGCCACATAAAGGAGGTGATGAGTTGATGAACAAGTGTTGGCTTGTTCTGTGGCCGATTGCTCCCCTGTTTACACAGGGCACTGATTGGGAGCGAGCATTCGTATGAACGCTCGCTCCCAATCATTGTCTCATGTAAAAAGGCATTTGTCATTGAGAAAGGAAAGTGATTTGAATGACAGATGCAGAAAAAGGTGATCACACAGGAAAATTATTCAATTGTTATGTTTTTTTTGTCGTTGAATTTAAGCTAAAGACGTTGCTGACACCTATAATGAACAATTCTTCACTATCATATAGTTGTCCACTGTGGTACTATTTGCTGCCCTATTTTCTATTACTTCCATACTACATAGATATTTATGCTTCCAATTTTTTCCCACCCCACAGTCCACACCCGACACGAACGACAATGGCTTCCGCACTCGATCTCTTTCCTGCACCACGGAAAACACAGATGATGCAATGTTCGTTCGTTCAGAGATGATTCAGCGCAAAGGTGAGGGAAGTGTGAATGCACATACCCATGAATGTCAGTCACATAGACCAGGGAATGGCTTACGGATGGGTCTAGCTTTTCATCTCACTCTATGATGTATTCAAAGGTCTACAAAGTGAGCTCTGCTGAACGGTTTATCAGATTTACCCTATAGATTCTACAGTGTTTCATTTGGAGAACAGAATAAAGATCTGAGTGTGGTAAATGTGTACAACACGTATTGTTTATCTGCAGTCCTGAGCCAATGTAAATATGCTTGTAAAGTAGGGAGATGTGCCAGTTGTGGGGTGTGTAAAGGATGTTGAGAATCTTACATTTTCTTGACTGCTAGGTCTATATAGCATCAGACCTGTTTATTAGTTTTCCCATAGAGATAAAACAGGTGCAATATTTGTCATACAGTTAGATCTAACATAGCAGCTGTATTTTGTGTGTAGATGAATAACCAATAAAAACCTGTGCCCGGTTATAATATAAGCTCCAGGAGGGGGTGATAAAACCTGTGCCACATTATAACATCAGTTCCTAGAGGGGGGGATAAACTCAATAAAGTAATGAATGGTTGAAGCATATTTAACAAGGACTGCATATTTCCTTACATTTGATAGATTTTAATGCTGTGAGAGTGGTCCGGGATCATTTTGGTTTCGACCTTACAGAACCATAAAAACTTGTAACATTCCTTTCCTTTGTTTTTCTTCTAGGCTCCACATTTCGACCTTATGACTCACCAACAACTCCATCAAACAGGGCAGGAAGGAAGCGTAAGCAGAAGAGAGCCACGGTGGTGGGAGTGCCTCAGCACATTGCAGCAGAACTTGGTACATGTTACAGATGTCTGGTGCATTTGGGTAGAACTATGTTGTGTCTTGTTCATCATGCTTTGGTTTCTAAAAGGAAGAAAAATAAGAGTTAACTTATTATAAATTACAGAAATTGTAATTATGACAACAAGAGCCTTAGGCATATATTTCTTAATACAGACCGGAAGCATCATTGCTAAAATCCCTGGTATCCATTGAAAAGAATGACAAACTTCTTGGTAGACTGATTAGGAACACTTGTAACAATCCATATATATTATAGAATAAATGCTTATATATATTTTTCGACTCACATTTTATATAAAAAATTAATTGAATCCAGCAGCAGAAAGAATAACTGCAAAACGTCTGGTGACATGTGAGCTTGATCTATATTATTCCAGCTAAAAACATATTTATTTATTTTTAGAACGTTGAATTTGCCCCTTCCAAAGTTTGTTGACTTTTCTTGTTCTCTTTCTGAATTGGTTTAACCCCTTAATGACCGCCAATATGTGTTTTCACGGCGGTCTAACTGGTGGAATCAAAATGATCTTCTATTCTGACAGTTTAACCCCTTAGATGCCGCAGTCAATGGCGACCGCAGCATCAAGTGGTTTCTGAGGGAGGAGTCTCCCTCTTTCACCCAATCAGCACCCCCCCGTGCCGATGTTTTTTATGGCAGCCGGGGGCCTAACAAAGTCCCCCCCGGGTTTGCCAAAGGCAGGGGCTTATAGAATGCCTGCCATTTTTACACTGACGGGCATAATACACTACAATACAGAAGTATTGCAGGGTATTAGAAACGTATATAGTAAATCCCATAGTTGGACGAAAATTATTTATTTTTTTTAAATAAAGTTACTAATAAATAAATGAAAAATCACAATTAAATTAAAACCTACTTTTTACTCTTACAAAATGCTTTATGATGAAAAAAATGTTGAATTTTAAACCGCACTGTAAATGCTGTAAAAAAAAATAAAAAATAAAAGTTTTCTCTTCATCCTGCCTTCCAAGAATTGCAATAAAAAGCAATCAAAAAGACATATGTACCCCAAAAACTACAAGTCGTCCCGCAAAAAATAAGCCCACGTATAGCTGCACCGGCGGAAAAGTAAAAGTGATGGCACTTAGAATATGGCCACACAAAAAAAGTTTTTTTTATTGTATTGTTATTTATACCACGCGGTAAACGACGTAAGTTTAAGATGCAAAAAAGATGGTAAAATTTCATTTTTTATTCTCCATTTACAATGCCAAGAAAGGTAATAAAATCAATCAATCAATAAATTATATCTACGCCAAAATGGTGGCATTAAAAAATAAAACTTGTCCCCCAAAAAGCAAACACACGGCTAGGTCTACGGGAAAAAGAAAGTTATGGCTTTTGAAATGCGACGGTCAAAAAATAAAATAAAAATCACTCATTAAGACCCAAAATACGCTGGTCAAAAAAGGGTTGAAGGTTCTTTAAAATAAAGCCCAAAAAGAATGGAAATGTTATTTGTTACTGAAGGGATATAGTAAAATAACCAAATATTACTTATTTCCTCTCTAACAATCCTCATTGTACAACATTTTACAAAGGGTCAATTCGCACGTTGCGTAAATACTGCGTTTTTTCCGCAACTGAATTCATTGTGGAAAATTAGCAGCAAATACATTAGCAGCAAAGTGGGTAAGATAAAAAAAAAATCTCATCCACACACTGCGTGAATACTGAGCAGAAAAAAACGCTACGAAATTGACCTGCGGTGCAGAATTGTATTCCGGAGCACGTCAATTGTATTTATGTAAACGCTGCTAATTTGTTTTTTCCCATTGAATTCAATGGGGAGGTAAAACTCGCAACAGATAGCAGATTTAATAAAATCGCTTTGTCCCATGTGACTGCCGCTGCAGCCAATCACAGGCTGAAACATCATCCCAGGAGGCCGGCCTGCTAGCCAGCCAGCTAAGTGCTGCGTTTTTTTTTGCAGCAGACAGATCGGGCGAAAAACTGCACCACAGTTTGGTGCGCTTTTTCGCCCCGATTTCCCTGCGGGCGCACAGCGCGGATGCGCTGCGTGCTATTACGTAGCGTATCCACCCCGTGTGCACACAGCCCGTTAGAAAAATGCTCTGAATGTGAATATATTTTTACAGATCAAAAGAATATGAAATTACTAGTCTGTGTTGTTTGTAACGGAAGCGGGCTATAACCACATTTAAAGGTTTTCCCATAATCAATATGTATCACCTATCCACAGGATAGGTCATAAATATCTGATTGGTGGGGGTTCGACCACTGTGACCCCCACTGATCATGAGAACTGGCTTACCTTGCCGTTTCTGTGAGCCCCATATGAATGGAGAGCTACTGTGCATGCTCGGCCACTGCTCCATTCATTTCTATGGGGCTGCTGAAGATAGCGCTCCGAGGAACGTCAAGATAAGCACGTTCTCTTGATCGGTTGGGGTCCCAGAGGTTGGACCCCCACCAATCAAATATTCATCCACAGGATAGGTGATAAATGTTGATTATGGGAAAACCTCTTTAACAAGGGTTGTTACTACTGCAAAATTAAATAGCTGTTACTGACGTGTAAGGTATATGGATCTGGAAGGGTGTGTTCGCAGTCAATTTGCAGTTTTTAGTGCACATTTTTGGAAAATCAGTGCATGGTAATGCCCAGTTATCAATTTATTTATCCATTTCCAGGAGGAATAACAGAGGAATGTCACTTTACATAGATCTAACATATGATAATCCAGAATAGTTTTCTCATGGGCAATACAAGGCAGACCTATCAGGAGAGGTGCCAGGTCTTCTTTAATCTTGTCCCACTGCGTCGCTTGGCAGCAAAGAAAGGAAGAAGCTGCTTTACAGCAGTCACTTCTTGCCATTCCTCAACAATGATGTTGTTAGTCAGATTTAAAAAGAAATAATAATTCTACATGGCTAACTACTTTAGCATAGTTTATAATATGCCATTTACAGACCATGCCTATCGGTTTACGAAGGTTTACTTTTTAAGAACTAGAAGTATATTTCTACTGTTCAACATTTTTTGTATTTGATCTTCCTGTTAAGTACACGGTCGGGCAGGAGTTCCCGCAACGCGCAGTACCATTATGTTGCGGTAATTGTGCGGGCTCAGAAGCAGAACCCGCACCATTACCCCCGAGTGTCAACTGTATATTACAGCTCACTTCCCGCTGTAACGGACAGGACCGGAGCTAGTCTCCGATTCAACCAATTAACCCCTCAGATGCTGTGCTGAATAGAGGGGTTTTCAGCCGGCCGACAGCCCAGCGAAATAATGTTTGGATTGCCGATGGTTGTTATGGCATCCGAAGGCATAATAATGGCCTCCGGCTCTACCTTGTACAGGAGCCTATGAGGACCCGTCTGCGGCGGATCCTCATAGGCTTGCTGTCAGTGAATCGCTGACAGCTCTAATATACTGCTCTAATACACTGCGTTAGTATTAGTAAAGAGATTGGAGGATCAGGCCTTCAAGTCCCCTAGTGGCGCAAATAAAAAAGTTCATAAAAAGGTTGTAAAAAAGAAAGTAATAAAGTTTGAAGTTAAAAAGTCCCACATTTGTTTTTCCTATAAGTCTTTTATTATTGGAGAAAAATAATATATATATATATATATATATATATATATTAGGTATCGCTGCGTCCGTAACGACCCAAGCTATAAAACAGTTATGTAATTTATCCCGCACGGTGAACGCCGTAAAAAATAAGTGAAAAACAACGCCAGAATCGCTGTTTTTAGGTCACATCTCCTCGCAAACAGTGGAATAAAAAGTGATCAAAAAGTCATATTTACCCAAAAATTGTACCAATAAAAACACCAGCCTGTCCCACAAAAAATAATCAGACACCGCTTTGTCTACGCAAAAATAAAAAAGTTATGGGTCTTAGAATATGGCGACGCAGAAAACAAATAAATTTTAAAAAAAAGTGATTTTACTGTGCAAAAGCTGCAATGCATGAAAAAAACTATGTAAATTTGGTACCGCTGTAATCGTATCAACCTGCAGAATAAAGTCAACATGTAATTTATGGCGCACGGTGAATGGAGGAAAAATAAACCATAAAAACACATTCCACAATTGCTTGTTTTTGGTCATTTCCTCTTCCAAAAAATTTAATAAAAGTGATCAAGAAGTCGTATGTGTCCCAAAATGGTACCAATAAAACCCACAGCCTGTCTCGCAAAAACAAGACCCCCACACCGCTCCATCAACCGAAAAATAAAAAAAGTTATGGTACTAGTAATGCAATGATGAAAAAACATCCCGATGTGCAGGCTGGAGGGCCTTCAGTTTCAGGGCCCTAGTATTTAAGAACCAGGAAGGGAAGGGACATCGCACATCTGCTGGAAGGGAGGGTGCCCGTATTATACCAGTGCAACACTTTCCCAGCAAAATTTCCCAAACTACAAAGGAGGAAAAGTCCCCAAAAGGTGCAGAGCGTTACAAAAGGGGGATAAGAAAAAATACTGTTTATCAGTGCAACACTGGCCAAAGTATAACTAATTGCTTCACAGCGTAACACACATGTATGGATAGTTTTATTATTTACCGCACTATTATACGCTCCTATTATGCCCTGATGTGGGGGCATATGTAATCTGTGCGGAGTACATTATAAACTGAAACACCAGTAATACTCAAACAAAACCACTACCAAGCAAAATCCATTCTCCAAATAGCACTCCTTCCCTTCTTAGCCCTACAGTGTGCCCAAACAGCAGTTTACGTCCA